>NW_022681453.1:104151478-105382311 GCF_009764315.1 Trachypithecus francoisi
TTTTCCCAAGGTTGAGGCTAACCATTTGGGAAGAGTGATTTCACTGTGTAACATTTGCAGATCTAATTATCTCTTTATGCTAGCCAATGCCAGTGGTAAGAACCTCTACTAGAGCTATTTTCCTTTCAGAGGCAGACTAGCTGGACTATAAAAGTTTTAGACTCATAAGGGCTGGTATTTCCTATCATAAGAAAAACACTGAGAAAATTGAATAATTCAAAGTGAATAATTGAAGAACAAATTTTTCCTTTGCCTGAATTATAGCAACAGTTAATATAATAATAATTATAGGAGACAAAATACTTTCTTCAGTTTTTTTCCTAGCTACTTAGAGAATTTAGACAAAATTTATTTTCTGCAATTAAATTACTCAAACAGCATGTAGACCAAGATTTGTCTTCTATTATCCTGACTAATTCAAAATATCCGTCACTAAGACAATTCGGTTTATTAGGGACAAAAGATCCTGATTTAACATCTAGACAACAACTGATTTGAGTTTAAACATTGTCTAATATATCATTTGTTTATTTAATTGTCCTCTCTTTTCTATATAAGAGTTTTCTGAAAGTTCTAGTTTCTATGAATAAAATATTTTAGGGAAAAATAAGTATTTGTGTATGTTTCCTCTTCAAGAACCTACTTTCCGCCAGGCTCGGTGGCTCACGCCTGTAATCCCAACACTTTGGGAAGCTAAGGCGGGCGGATCACGAGGTCAGGAGATCAAGACCATCCTGGCTAACACGGTGAAACCCCGTCTCTACTAAAAATACAAAAACTAGCCGGCGTGGTGGCGGCGCCTGTGGTCCCAGCTCCTCGGGAGGCGGAGGCAGGAGAATGGCGGGAACCCGGGGGGCGGAGCTTGCAGGGAGCCAAGATGGCGCCGCTCACTCCAGCCTGGGCCACAGAGCAAGACTCTGTCTCAAAAAAACAAAGAAGAAGAAGAAGAGAAGAAGAAGAAGAAGAAGAAGAAGAAGAAGAAGAAGAAGAAGAAGAAGAAGAACCTACTTTCTTCAGGCTGCTTTATACAAAATGCTTCTGAGTACTGTGAAAAGCCTGTGAAGTACTCTGAGCTCTGCTACCTTTACTATTCAAATAAATATTATTACATAGTGCAAATCAAGTGGTTTTTAGATCACAGACTGCATGTCAGGCTGAAGACTGAAGATGGAAAATGTAGTATTAGACACTTAAGGGTAGAAGTGGTATTATTTAATTTTCTCTCCCTCCTCCAACTCTTGCTTTCCTCCAAGAGTCATAGAAGTCCTTCTAGAACTATGTCTCTGTTACCTCCTTGATAATTATTTGCTTTTGCAATTAAATATTTATTGATATTTTTGTTCTTCATCCATAGAACTTCAACAAATATATTCAGAATGATGGAATTATATTTAACTTCTGGCAGTTACCTCTTCCCCAGTACAATGTAAGCTCCATTATATAGGAGCTTTTTTTTCTTTCTTTTTTTTTTTGACAGAGTCTCGCTCGGTCGCCCAGGCTGGAGTGCAGTGGCATGATCTCGGCTCACTGCAAGCTTGTACAGGAGATTTTAATAAAATTTGCTTCACTTTAAATTAGTTTAACAAATCATTAAGCATCTACTAGGTACCAGGTATTAAGTCATGCAGCATGTCTTTATAACCACAACAATGTGCTAGTATAGGAATTTAAAAAACCATTCACTAAATGAGTAAATTTAACTGCGGTCATTAATATAGCAAATATATTTGTACTATATATTAAATATTTATATTAGCTAACATTAATGCCATTTAAAAATTACTGGATTTTTCAGTGTGGCGACGACAATGGTAAATTGAATTGGTCAAAATGTTTCGTCCCACAAAGTCACATTCTCACCCCTTTCCCATTGTGAACCTACCCATGTTAGGACTTCTTATCCCACAGGAAAACAGGTGAGACACAGACTTTTATGGAGCCATAAAAATTTGAGTTGCTCCTCAAAGTTCCCCAGCATGTATGGATCCATGTGTATGGCCTTTAGTCCTCCTTGGGAACAGGAAGACCTCAAATCCAACCCAAATATCATTCTCTTTAAAACAGCTAAATCCAAGTAAAAGTGGAAGGAGGGAGGGAGAGGCTCTGCCCTCATAAGCAAGACTCTGCATCAGCTTTGTTTTTATGGTTTTTATTTGATGCTTACTCATTGCTCCATCAAAGGAATATGTAACATTTGGTCCACCAAAAATCACTATATTAAATATTAAGATCTTCATCACTGAGAGCATTTATTTTAACTTTGGGAGCTCAACATCCACAATCACATTGCATTTTAGCTGGAGCTATGAAACATGCTGTGCTATATCATAATAACATTTCCTTCTACACCAGCCCAGGTAAGAATAAAATAAGAGACAAAGTAACCTTCGGGCAGCTGTTTCAATTCCACCTGTCCTCACTTAGCCTTAGACTTTTTATTAGAAGGTAGGGCAATGAGGATTGCTTATTTCTCTACTTCCTCACATGCAACTTGGACAAGAGCTTTGGCAGCAAAATCATAGGGGAATCTTATAAATCTGAATCACCCAGGAGGGCCTGTATCTTTCATCACTAATAACAGATATCCATGTCTCTTAGCATTCTATCCTTATTGCTAGAATTTCCAAGATCTGTGATAGATTTGAGACGTTAGTCTACTTAAAGGCTGGCGAGTTAGCCTGTTCCAATTTCATCAGTGCTGACAGAGGACACTAAACACCTGGCCAGAGTTAAAGGGGTTTATATGTCTTGGCAAAATAGGTAAAATGTATATCTGCATACTTCTATAAGTTTTGCTTGTCCCCATGTCTATGCAGGTGACACAAAGATCTTAAAACACCTACCATGTTCTAGAAACACTGTGATGAGAATATACTTGTGTAATTAATGAGATATAAAGACAAGCTACTCATGATTGTTTTAAGCTTAATTTTATATACATTTATACTTTATCTGTGGAGTAAACTTTACACATTTTCATGAATTAATGCAAGTTTAATCATCATGTTAGTGTTTTGGCTGTCTCTAAAAAATATTTATAATGTGGTTATAGAGAGGTGGTTCACTCTTACTGGCCCTAATTCACAATTGAAGTAATATTTTAGTGTGCAGAACGGAGCAACTAAAGAAAATACATCTTTTTCAAAACCCATCATTAGTAAAGGTTAGTCCTGTCTGAGCTTGTTGCTGGTTATACTGTATTTTTCTCACATCTCTTATGTAGGATGAAATGAAAATATTGCCTCAGGTGCAGAGAAATAAATGAACGTAGGAAGAAAAAGTTCTTATTTTTATAAAATAAAATATTTACCATGGCACCTGTACGTTACATGGAATCCTGTCGCTAATAGGATCTATACATCTCCTTCAGCTCATAGGCACTAGAGTGATGAAATTTTTATGAATCATAGTATAATTGGATAATTCATCTTTTTGTCTTTGTGTGTATTATACAGACAAAAATGAACTCTTCCTAATGCTTTAATGATTCTTTGGCAGATACTGGGAAAATGCTTTGATTAAGTGAACTCTCAAATAATGATAACTGTGGCAAAGTTGCTACTAATATTGAGCTTAGGAATCATGTATGTTTGCAGTAAATCTAACATAGGCTGCAGAACTGAAAACCAAATATAACAAATATTCTATATATTAAAGATTATATATAATCAATTAACAATTGTTTTTGTTTTTAATATAAAAGTGATGGTAGATGTCTGCAAAATAAATTATAATCTGCCAAAATTAATTTAAAAACAGCACTGAAATGGTGATTAGGTTTCCATGTCTTTGCATAATTGTATGACTACATTTTTGAGAAAAAATGGAGCAATTTATACAGAAAACAATGAACATAAAATGTATAATAATTTTAATTAAAATTATTAACTAGGTTTTATATGTATAATTATGACATTTATATAATTATGAAGAACACTTTTTAAAATTGTATATATTGAGGTGTACAACATGGTGTTTTGATATACATATATACACAGTAAAATAATTACTTCAGTCAAGTAAATTATGCTTTTCATCACCTTTCATAGTTACCTTTTTCTTTTCATGTATGTTTGTAGTAAGAGCTTCTAAAATCTACCATATTAGCAAAATTCCAGGGTATAACATAACTATAGTCCTCATGCTGTTTGTTAGATATCTAAACATTCATTCTACATAACTCAAACTTTGTACTATTGTATTTCTCCCCATGTTTTTGCCCTTCTGTGTTCCTGGTACTCACCACTGACAATTTCTTTATCCATTCTTCTGTCCGTAAACACTTGTTTTCATATCTTGGTTAATGTTTTTGTTTTTTGTTTGTTTGTTTGGTTTGGGGAAGGTTTAGACATATGTTTATTATTTGAGTTTTTTTTTTTTTTAACCATTTATGTATTTATTTTTATTTCAATAGCTTTTGGGGTACAAGTGATTTTTGGTTATATAGATGAATTCTGCAGGGAAGAATTCTGAGATTTTAGTGCACCCATCACAGGAGCAGTGGATGTTGTACCCACTATGTAATCTTACCACTTACCTCCCTCCCGACCTCCCTCACCAAGTCCCCGCAGTCGATGATATCATTCTGTATATCTTTGTGTCCCCATAGCTTAGCTCCCACTTATACGCAGGAACATACAGTATTTGGTTTTCCATTCCTGGGTTACTTCACTTAGAATAATGGCTTCCAGCTTCATCCAAGTTGTTACGAAAGACATTATTTCATTTATTTCTATCGCTGAGTAGTATTTCATTTTATATATATATATATATATATAATGCACCACATTTTTTATATATATATGCACCACATTTTACACCTCAATGACTATCATTCCATGATGTATATATACCACATTTTTTTATCCACTTGTTAGTCGATGGGCGCTTAGGTTGATTTTCATATCTTTGCAATTGTGAAATATGTTGCTATAAACGTGTATGCACACGTCCTTTTATATAATGACTTATTTTCCTTTGGATTGCTGGATCGTGTGGTAGACCTACTTTTATTTCTTTAAGGAGCCTCCATACTGTTTTCCATAGAGGTTGTACTGATTGACATTCCTACCAACAGTGTAAAAGTGCTCCCTATTCATCACATTCCTGCCAATATCTATTGCTTTTTGACTTTTTAATTATGGCCATTTGTGCGGGAGTAAAGTGGTATCTCATTGTGGTTTTAATTTGCATTTCCTTGATAATTTAGTAATGTTTAGCTTTTCTTTTTTTATGTTTGGTGGCCAGTTAAACATCTTTTTTTGAGAAATATCTATTCATGTCCTTTGCCCACTTTTGATGGGATTATTTGGTTTTTTCTTGCTGATTTGTTTGAGTTCCTTGTAGATTCTGAAAACTATTCTTGGTATGGTTTGGCTGTGTCTTCACCCAAATCTTATCTTGAATTGTAGTACCTGTAATCCAGACGTGTGGTGGCAGGGACAGAGTAGGAGGTAATTGACTCATAGGGGCAGTTACCCCCATGATGCTGTTCTCATGATAGTGAGTGAGTTCTCATGAGATCTGATGGTTTTATAAGGGGTATTTTCCTTTTTGCTAGTCTCTTCTCCTTCTTGCCATCATGTGAAGAAAGAGATGTGTTTGCTTCCCCTTCCACCATGATTGTAAGTTTCCTGAGTACTCTCCAGCCAGATGTAACTGAGAGTCAATTAAACCTCTTTCCTTTATAAATTACTCAGTCTCAGGCAGTCCTTTAGGACAGTGTGAAAATGGATTAATATAAGTTTTTTGTTAGATGCATAGTGTGCAAATATTTTATCACATTCTGTGGGTTGTCTGTGTATTTTGCTGATTATTTCTATCGCTCTGCAGAAGCCTTTTAATTGGGTCACATTGATTTGTTTTTGTTCTTGTTGCCTTTGTTTTTTGGGGCCATAGACATGAATCATTTGCCTATGCCAATGGCCAGAAGAGATTTTCCAATGTTATCTTCCAGAATTTTTATGGTTTCAGGTCTTAGATTTAAGTATTTGATCCATCTTGAGTTGATTTGTGTATATGGTGAGAGATGAGAATCCAGTTTCATTCTTCTACGTGTGGTTTGGCAGTTTTCCCAGCACCGTTTCTTGAATAGGATGTCCTTTCCCAATTTATGCTTCCGCATACTTTGTCAAAATTAATTGGCTGTAATTATTTGACTTTATTTCTGGGTTCTCTGTCCTATTCCATTACTATAAATGCCGATTTTTGTACCAGCACCATGCTTTTTTGGTAACTATAACCTTATAGTATAATTTGAAGTCTGGTAATGTGATGGCTCCAGATGTGTTTTTTGTTTTGTTTTGTTTTATTTTGTTTTCTTTCTTAGTATTTCTTTGGCTGTTTGGGCTCTTTTTCAATTCCATATGAAATGTCACATTTTTCTTTCTAGTTCTGTAAAAATTGAAGATAGTATTTCCATGGGAATTGCATTGAATCAGTAGTTTGCTTTGGGTGATATGGTCATTTTCACCAAACTGATTCTTCCTATACATAAGTATGACATATGTTTCCATTTGTTTGTGTCATCTATGATTATTCCAGCAGTGTTTTGTAGTTTTCCTTGTAGAGATCATTCACCTCCTTGGTTAAGTGAATTTCTAGGTGACTTTTTTCTTTTTACGACTGTTGTAAAAGGGATCGAGTTCTTGATTGAGTTATTGATTAGTAGCAGTGCCAGTAATTTGTATACATTGGTTTTGTAAGCTGAGGCTTTATTGAATTCTTTTATCAGATCTAGGGGGCTTTCGGATGAGTCTTCAGGGTTTTCTAGATATACACTCATACCATTGGCACACAGTGATAATTTGATTTCCTCTTTTTCAGTTTGGATCTCCTTTATTTCTTTCTCTTGCCTGATTGCTCTGGATGGGACTTCCAGTACCATGTTGAATAGAAGTAGTGGAAGTGGACATCCTTGTCTTGTTCCAGTCCTCAGGAGAATTTTATTTTTTTTTATAATTGTTCTATTTATTTTCCTCAAAACAATGTAGTCATAACAATAATGCAAGAGCACAGAAACCTAATCACCACTTTATTGATAACTCGTTTTTACTGTTCTTAAAATGTACTTTGGCAGATTGTAATTTATTTCGCAGACATCTTCTACCAACTTTTATGTTAAAAACACAAAATAAATTGTTAATATGTATATTTAATATATGGAGGAGACAAATATTCAAATCATAGCATTCTGTCCTGGCTGACATACAAAATACATTAATTCCATCTCAATAGTCCCAAAAGTCTTAACTTATTTTAGCATCAACTCAAAAGTCCAAACTCCCAAGTCATATCTAAATCTAAAGCACAGTTCATCCTGTGGTAAATTTTCCTCTATAAGCCTGTGAAATCAAAATACGTAACATGCTTCCAAATTACAGTGATGGAGCAAGCATAGGATCATCACTGCCATTTGAAAAAGAAAACATAGACAAGAAAAAAAAGAAGTAACTTGTCCCAGGTAAGTAAAAACCTCAACAGGAAGAACACCATTAAGTCTGAAGGCTCCAATATAATTTTTCTTGACTACACGTCCTATCTGCTAGACACAGTGAAGAAGGTGATGGCCCCTAAGGCCTCAGGCATTCCTGTCCCGATGAGTTTGTTGAGCTCAGCTCACACAGCAGCTCTCACTAGTTGAAACCTCCTGCCAGAAGCTTTCCCAGGCTGCAGTTAAGCTGGTAACTCTCCTTTCTGGGTTACTGGGGGCAGCTTTACTCCCATAGCCCAAATGGCACAGAGAAATCTCTAATAGAGGTTTTATGGTGGAGTCACCCCTGTGGCAAGTCTCTGCCTGGATACCCAGGCTGTCTGATACATTCTTACAAATCTAGGTGGAGGCAGTCATGCTTCCACAGCTCTTACATTCTGCATGCCAGAGCAGCAGGTTGAGCCATGCTTTGCCCATTTGAGCTACATGTGGAGTGCCAGGCAGTGTAGTGCCAAAATTTGGAAAGCTGAGGCCACAGGTTTCCCTTAGGTCCCATGTGCACATTGTGCCTTTCACCAATAGCAATTCAACACTCAAGGCATAGAGCTCTAGATTATAATGGGAGGGACAACCCTGCAGAGCTCTCAAATGCCTTCAGGGTCTTCCTCTTATTGTGTTGATGAGTGGCAGCTGGTTTGCTTCTATACATACAAGCTTCCTTACCAAAGTTTCTCTTGCTCACCAACTCTTGGTATTCTGTCCCACACGGCGTTTTTTATTCTGAACAGGGACGGCAGTGTTTCACATTTTTACATTCTACTTCTCTTTTAATTTTAAACTTCATCTTTGATACGGTTTCCTCTGTGTCCGCACTCAAATCTCACGTCAAACTAATTCCCATTGCTGAAGGAATGGCCTGGTGGGAGGTCACTGGATCATGGGAAGGTGGATTTTCCCCTTCCTGTTCTTGTAATAGTGAGTGACTTCTCACAAGGTCTCGTTGTTTGAAAGTGTGTAGCATTCTTGCCTGCCCCCCACCTCCCCCGCACCTCCTTGAACGATGTGAAGGCATGCTTTTTTCCCCTTTGCCTTCCATTGTGATTTTAAGTTTCCTGAGGCCCACTAGTCATGCTTCCTGTTAAGGCTGCAGAACTGTGGGTCAGTTAAACATCTTCTCTTCATACATTTCAGTCTCAGGTGGTTCTTTATAGCAGTGTGAAAATGAACTAATACAATTGTTAAATCACTTTTCTCTTCTCAAATTTTACTATATGCAATTAATTAGCCACACAGGTTTTCAATGCTTTGCAGCTTAAAAATTTATTTTGTTAGATATCCTAGTTCGTCACTCTGGAATTTTGTCTTCCATGAAGGCCTTAGGTATTGACACAATTCCTTCATGTTATTGGCCGCTTTACAACAAGAATGGACTTTACTTAGTTTCCAATATGCTCCTCCTAAGTTCCGCTGGAGACCTCATCAGAATTGCCTTTACTCTCCATATTTGTACACAACTTTGGATCACAGACCACTAATCTCTAAGAAGTTTCCGAGTTTTCCTATGACTCTGCTCTTCTTCTTGCTTCTCATTGGAATATCTGTAATGCTCTGTTCATGACAATACAGAATTTTTCTAGCATTAACTTCAAAACTGCTCCAATCTCTATCCCTGATTTTTTCCAAAGCCCCTTCCACAGTTTTAGATATTCATTATAGCAACACTGACATTTTTATTGCCATTTTACTGTCCTACTCCATTTGTGCTGCTGTACCAGAATACCTGAGACTGACATAATGAACAAAATGTATTGGCTCAGTTTTGGAGGCAGGCAAGTCCAATATCTGGTTGCCAGCCTCTAGCAAGGACCTACTTGCTACATCATCCCATGACAAAATACAAAAGGGCAAGAGAGAGCAAGAGGGGACTGAACTCACCCTTTTGTAATGACACCAATCTCACTGAGGAGAGTGGAGCTTCCATGTAGCCTATTCAATGATTAAAGTTCCTACTTCATAATTCTAATACAATGCAATTAAATTGCAACATGAGTTTGGGAGGAGGCAAACATTCAAACTGAAACATATACCCAGAAGTGGGATTGCTGGATAGTACAATAATTCTGTTTTCTATACTTTAAGGAATCTCCATACTGTTTTCATAATGACTGTACAATCTGCATTCTCACCAACACTGTGTGAGGGTTCCCTTTTTGCTAAATCATTGCCAACACTTGTTATCTTTTCTTTTTTTGGTAATAGCCATTCTAACAAGTGTAAGATACTTATCTCATTGTGGTTATATTTTGCGTTTCTCTGATGACTAGGAATGTTGAGCATTTTTTTGTATATCTGTTGATCATTGATATGTCTTTTTTTGAAAAATATCTATTTTTTTTGTCATTTTTAAATCAGGTTGTCTGTTTACTTGTTTTTGAGTTGTTTGACTTTTTATATATTTTAGATATTAACCTCTTATCAGATGTATGATTTGCAAATACTTTCTCATTTTCCATAGGTTGTTTCTTTGTTCTGTTGTGTCTTTTGTTGTGATGAAGCTTTGTACTTTGATGTAGTATTATTTGTCTTTTTTTT
This sequence comes from Trachypithecus francoisi, assembly GCF_009764315.1. Lineage (NCBI taxonomy): Eukaryota > Metazoa > Chordata > Mammalia > Primates > Cercopithecidae > Trachypithecus > Trachypithecus francoisi. The sequence goes on from NW_022681453.1 coordinate 104,161,503, forward strand.
TTTTCGCTTATGTTGTCTGTGCTTTTGGGATCATATCTAAATTTCATTGACCAGACTAATGTCGTAGAGTTTCCCCCATGTTTTCTTCTAATAAGTTTACACTTTTACGTGTTACTTCTAAGTCTATAATTCACTCTAAGTTTATTTTTTGTATGTGTTGTGAGATAAGGGTCTAATTTTATTCTTGTGCATGTGGATATCCAGTTTTCTTAACATCGTTTGTTAAATGCTGTCTTTTCTCCATTGCATTCTTGGCACCTTTGTTGAAAAATAGTTGACTGTTGTTATGGTTTGAATATGTCCACAAAATTCATATGTCAGAAACTTAATCTCTAATATGACATTGTTTAGATGGGGCACCTTTTAAGAGGTGATTATTATCATTATTCTAGGAGTGGATTTACTATTGTGATAGTGGGTTTGCTATAAAGGCAAGTTTGGCCTGGTCTTGTTCTTTTGAGTGCCCTCTCTCAATATGTTATGCCTTCCACCATGGTATGATGGAGCAACAAGACTCTCACCAGATGTGGCCCTTTGATTATAAATTTTCCAGTCCTTAAATTTCTACTCATTATAAATTATCCAGTATGTAGTATTCTATTATAGCAGCCTAAAACACACTAAGATATCCACAATTGTACAGACACATTTCTGGGTTCTCTATTTTGTTTCATTGGTTCTCTATATCTGCTTTTATCCCAATATCATGTAGTTTTGATTACTAGAGTTTTGTAATATATTTTAAAGTTAGGTAGTGTGATGCCTAACAGTTCTTTTTGTTGTAGATTTATTTGGTTATTTGGTGTTCTCTGTGGCTCCACACAAATTTTAGAATTTTTTTCTATTTCTACAAAAAATGTCATTGGAATTGTGACAAGGATTGCATCGTATGTGTGTCTGCATTTTTTTAGTAGGACATTTTAACAGTATCTCTTCTTCTAATCCATGAACACTGAATATCTCCCCAAATATTTATGTCTTCTTCAAATTTTTTCATCAGCGTTTTATAATTTTCAGTGTACAGATCTTCCAACTCCTTGGTTAAATTGATACCTAAGTATTTTATTTCATCTTTTTTTTTTTTTTTTTAGACAGAGTCTCGCTCTGTTGCCCCGGCTGGAGTGCAGTAGCATGATCTTGGCTCACTGCAACCTCCGCCACCCGGGTTGGCTGAAGTGCAGTGGCAGGATCTCGGCTCACTGCAACCTCTGCCTCCAGGGTTCAAGCAATTCTCTGCCTTAGTCTCCCAAATAGCTGGGATTACAGGCATCCACCACCACATCCAGCTAATTTCTTTGTATTTTTAGTAGAGATGGGGTTTTACCATCGTGGCCAGTCTGGTCTTGAATTCTTGACCTCATGAGCCACCTGCCTCAGCCTCCCAAAGTGCTAGGATTACAGGTGTACACCACTGTGCCCAGCCTTTATTTTATCTTTGTAGCTATTTTAAGTAGAACGATTTCTTTATTTCTAATTCACATAGTTCTTTGCTGGTGTATAACAATGCTACTGATTTTTGTTTGTTGATTTTGGACCCTACAAGTTTACTGACCTCTTCTATTAGTTCTAACTGTTCTTTGATGGAGTTTTTGGCATTTTCTATATGCAAGGGAATGTCATCTGAAGAAAAACAACCTTTTCCTTTTCAATTTGGTTACTTTTTATTTGTTTTTATTCATGAATTGCTCTGCCTAGGATATCCATTACTATGTTGAATGGAAATGGTGAGAGTAGGCATCCTCAATCCCCCTGGCCCCAATCTTCACAGTATAGCTTTCAGCATTGCACATTTGAGTGCAATGTTAGCTGTGGGCTTGTCAGTTATGGAATTATTGTGTTTAGGTACATTCCTTTTATACCTAATTTGTTGAGAGTTTTATCACAAAAAGATGATGAATTTTGTCAAATTATTTTGCTGCATCTATTAAGATGATCATATGGTTTTTGTCCTTCCACCTGTTAATGTGGTGTATCGCATTTTTAGATTTGCCTTTGTTAAGTCACCCTTGAATCCATGGGGTAAACTACACTTGATTTTGGTGCCTGATTATTTTAATATGTCATTAAATTTAGTTTGCTAGTATTCTGTTGACAGTTTTTGCATCTGTGTTATCACAGGCATTGGCCTGTAACTTTCTGTTCTCAGAGTGCCCCTAAGTTGCCTTTGGTATCAGTAGGTAGTTCTGGCTTTGTAAAATGAATCTGGAAGTATTTTCTTTTCTTCAGTTTTGGAAGAGTTTGAGGTTTGGTTGTGCTAGTTCTTCTTTATGTTTTTTATAGAAATCAAAGATGCCATCAGGTCTTGGGAATCACTCTCATCTTAGATGTGAGAGTTTTTATTACTGATACTATCTCCTTATTCATTATTAGTCTTTCTCCTGCATGATTCAGTCTGGGTAGGTTGTAAATTTCTAGAAATTTATCAATTTCTTCTAGGCTATCCAATATATTGTCACACAATTGTTCATAGTAGTCTCCTACGATTTCTTTATATCCATGTAGGAGTTCTAATGTTTTTACTTTTAATTGCAGTTTATTTGAGTCTTTTCTCTTTTTTGGGGTGTACTAAATTTCTTGTTGTTTATCTTTCAAGAAACACCATTTTAGTTTTGCTGAGCTTTCTATTGTTTTCTAGTCTCTATTTCATCTATGTCTTCTCTGATCCTAATTATTTATTTCTTCTACTAACTTTAGGTTTAGGTTATTCTTTTTTTAAATTTCTTGAAATGTAATGTTAGATTTCTTATTTGAGATCTTTCTTCTTATTTGATGTAAGCATTTATTACTACGAATCTCTCTCTTAGAACGAATTATGCTGCATCCCATACGTTTTGGTATGTTGTATGTCCATTTTAATTTATCTCAAACTATTGTTAAAATTTTCCTTCATTTTATTCTTTGACCTATTGGTCATTTCACAGCATGTTGTTATTTTTTAAATTAAAAACCTGTTTCTTATTAAAAGAATTGTTTTGTGGCCAACATAAGGTCTTTTTTGAAAAATGTTCCACGTGTGCTTAAGAAGAATATATATTCTGCTACTGTTGGATGAAAAGTTCTGTATGTATGTTAAACATATTTAAAGTGTAATTTATGTATAATGTTTCCTTATCAATTCTCTGTGTGGAAGGTTCATACATCGCTAAAAGGGTAGTACTGAAGTCCCATTCTATTATTGTGTTACGGTCTATTTTTCCCTTTGGTTCTGTTAATATTTGCTATACATATTTAGGTGCTCAGATGCTTTGGGCATGTATTGGCAATTGCCATATTCTCTTGATCAACTGACCCCTTTATTGATATAGAATTATCTAATTTAATTTATAGCTTTTGACTTAAATTTTACTTTACATATTATACATATCTTTGTTCCTGCTCTTTTTGGTTTACATTTGCATGGAATAGCATTTGTATCCTTTTATTTTGAATCTCCATGTATCCTTATAGGTAATGAGTCTCTAGCAGTTAACATATACTTGGATCTTTTTAAAAATCCATTTATCTGCTCTGTCTTTGATTGGAGAATTTACCCATTTATAGTCAAGATAATTATTGATAGATAAGAACTTATTACTGCATTTGTTATTTTCTTCCTGGTTATTTTGTAGATCCTTTATTCCTCTCTTGTTGTCTTCCTTTGAGATTAATTTTTGTCTAATGGAATTCTATGATTTTTACTTTTTATCTTTTGTGCATATACTATAGGTTTTTGCTTTGTGGTTACCATGAGGCATATAAAACATGTTACACTTAAAACAGGGGGCTTTACACCAATAACAACTTAACTTTGATTGCATGAAATAATCAACACTTTTACTCCATCTTTTTCTCCAACATTTTATGTTTTTGATGTCATAATTTTCATCTTTTTATATTTCGTATCTCTTAACAAATTATTGTACTTACTATTATTTTTAATAGTGTTGTCTTTTTACCTTCTCACTAAAGATATAACTGATTTAACACCATCATGACAATATTAAATTATTCTAAATTTGACTTCATACTTATTTTTACCACTGAATTTTATACTTACGAATGAAAGTAACAATAGTCACACTTAACTGACAATAAAAATTAATAAAGTGCAGACAAAGAAAACTGCAGCTCTGTTAAATAGATTTTAAATGTTTATGTGATGCTAAATCAAGTAGAATATGTAACTATTTTTCTTACCTATGTTTGAGAAGTTGATAACTAAAATGATCTTCATTTATGATATTACAATATATGATAATTTAGAATGGTCTCAAGGCGTTTCAACCAATATATTGATTGATTTTTCTTAACCCAACATAATTTTCTTTAGGAGAATATGCCGGTATTAGTTTAAAAATGAGGTGAGACTTATCTAGTAAATATTAAAATGGAAATAAATAAAATAAAGACTAGAAAAATAATAGAAATATCAATGTGACTGAGTGCTGGAAAAATAATAAAACTTGTAAATCTGCTTTTTAGAAAAACCAAGAAAACTGAAAAGAGGACTCAAATGAATAAAATTATAAATGAAACAGAGACATTATTATTAATACCACAGAAATTTTTTAAAATCATGAGAGATGACTATAAACAAGTATATACCAAGAAACCGGATAATTTAGAAGAAAATAATAAATGTCTAGAAACATATAACCTGCCAAGAATGAATCATGAAGTAACAGAAAAATCTGTCAGACCAATAATGAGTAAGGATATTTAATCAGTAATCTAAAACTCCCCAAAAACGAGAAGCAAAGCACCACATCGCTTCAAGGGTGAACTCTATCAAGCATTACAAGAAGAATGGAAGCTAATCTGTCTCAGTTTCTTCCAAATAATCGAAAAGTGGGGAGCACTGTCAAACTCATTATACAAGGCCAGCATTACTCTTAAACCAAACTCAGATAAGAAGACTACAAGAAAAGATAACACGGGGCAATGTCCATCATGAACATAAAGTCAAAAATCCTCAATAAAATACGATCAAACCTAGTTCAACAGTGTGTTGTGAAGATCAGACGCCACGATCAAGTGAGTTATTCCTGATATGCAAGGTAGGTTTAACATGTACAGATCAATACATGTAATACACTACGCTGAAAGAATATAGGAGATAAATCATGTGATTATCTCAATACATGTAGAAAAATGATTTGACATAATTCAACAATGTTTCATGTTTAAAAACTCCTAACAAATTAGATGTAGACTTAATGTACATCAACACAATAAAAGCCATATGTGACGAGCTCACAGCCAATGTGATTCTCACTGGTGAAATGATGAATGCTTTCTTTTAAAATTAGGAACAGGACAAGAGTGCTCACTCTCACCACTTCTGTTCTGCAAAGTGGTGAAAGTCTTAGCAAGAGCAATTGGTTAATAAAAAGACATAAAAGGTATCCAAATCAGATAAGAAGCAAAATTGTCTCTGCAGACAATATGATTTTTTATATATAAAACCCTAAACACTCCTCCAAAAAACTGTTATAACTAAAAAAGGAATTTAGTAAAGGTTCAGAAGACAAAATTAATATATAAAAATTAGTTGCATTTGTACACACTAACAATGAATTATCAGAAGAAAAGAAGAAAACAATTCCACTTATAATAGCATTACAAATAACAAAATAGTTAAGAATAAATTTAACCAAGAAAGTGAAAAATCTGCATACTAAAAACCATCAAACACTGATAAAATAACTAACCCCTGCAGTACCATGATGAAAGCCAAGTCAAAAATTTTCCTACAAGAGTGACCAGATATTTCACTCTGAGGGACAAAACATGAAGTTTTCTGTTTATGTACGGGAGATAGACCATCAACCTCACTCCTCCCAAAAGTATGGAAAACATTTTTGGTTCTTAAAAATTGAATGGGGAAGAGACTGAGTTCTCACACTAAATTTTTGGAACATAAATATGCCTTTCCTAGGGACAAATAAATGCCGGGTGTCTCTGGCTTTTATGGCCTAGAGATGTTTCCCATGTCTTCTTTTGAAAGGTAGATACGTAGGGAGATTGCTTTGCAGCCTATGGCGCTTGGGGAGCTTTACCTAGGGAACTAAGTGTGGGTTATAACCATTTGTCTTACTTGACGAGATAATCAATGAGGTGAGGAGTTCGAGACCAGACTGGTCACCACGGCAAAATCCTATCTCTACTAAAAAAAGATTTCTGGGCATGTTGGTGCATGCCTGTAGTCCCAGCTACTCAGGAGGCTGAGGCAGGAGAATTGCTTGAACCTGGGAGGTGGAGGTTCCAGTGAGCCAAGATCCTGCCACTGCACCCCAGCCTGGGCGACAGAGCAAGACTTCATCTCAAAAAATTAAAAAAAAAATGCTTAATATGTTTAACTACATGACGTTAATGCCACAAAGAAAAGGTGAGTTTCAAATTAAAACAAAGCAAAATATTAAATATTATATGGTTTGGCTCTGTGTCCCCACCCAGATCTCATCTTGAATTGTAATCACCACGTGTCAAGGGAGAGGCCCAGTGGGAGGTAACTGGATCATGGGGGCAGATTCCCCCATGCTGTTCTTGTAATTGTTAGTGAGCGCTCATGAAAGCTGATGGTTTTATAAGGAACTCTTTCCACTTCACTTCCTCTTTGCTCTCCTGCCACCTTGTGAAGAAGGTGCCTCCTTCTCCTTCCACGATGATTGTAAGTTTCCTGAGGCCTCCCCAGCCATGAGGAAACTTGAGTCAATTAAATCTCTTTCCTTTATAAATTACCCAGTCTTGGGTAGTATCTTTACAGCTATGTGAGAACAAACTAATACAATCTGTCTTATACTTTTCTTTACTCCTAACTAATTGCTTGTGCCTTTATCTGAAACACATGTCTCTGTATTAGTCTGTTTTCACACAGTTGATAAAGACATACCCAAGGCTGTGAAAAAAAAGAGGTTTAATGGACTTACAGTTCCACATGGCTGGGGAGGTCTCACAATCATGGCAGAAGGCAAGGTGGAACAAGTCACATCTTTATTTTATTTTATTTTGTTTTATTATATTTTATTTTTAAGTTCCAGGATACATGGGCAGAACATGCGGATTTGTTACATAGGTATACATATGCCATGGTGGTTTGTGGCACCTATCAACCCTTCATCTAGGTTTTCAGCCCTGCATGAATTAGGTTTTTGTCCTAAGAGCAAGTCACATCTTACATGGATGACTGCAGGCAAAAAGAGAACTTCTGCAGGGCAACTCCGCTTTACAGAAGCACCAGATCTCTTGAGACTTGTTCACTATTATGAGAACAGCACAGGAAAGACCTGCTCCTATGACTCAATTACCTCCTACTGGGTCCCTCCCACAACACGTGCAAAGTCAAGATGAGATTCTGGTGGGGAGACAGCCAAGCCATATCAGTCTCCTAGGCTACTGAAATTTTCAGTTTTCAGAGAAAAGCGATGAGGTTTTTATGTTTTCTGGAAAATTGGTGTTAAAATGAATTTGAAAATTTTTACTTACTGGACTTTCTTACTTTATAACCCATGACTGGACACTTCTTATAAGAGTTAAAAGAAAAATAGAAGTGGAAGTTAACAATATGGTAAAGTATATTATGATATCATAAAACAGTATATCACATTTTATAAAAATGGATAATAAGTTAATATGCTATGATTGCAGCAATATTTGTATCATGTTAGAAATGTCAACATGAACTCATCTTTTTTTTTCAGGGATAACCTTTTGTAACTCATTTCAGGTTGCATTTACTTAGCTGTCACAAGAAACAGTCTGAAACATAACCTTAACGCCAAGATTTCAGCCTCTAGTTCTCTAATGCTATTCTTCACTAACAGGAATCAGGATTTTCAGTGGAACAACTGGTTCCATGTTTAGGCCAAACAAACTCAAGGTGAGCCTTGCTAGAAAGAGACTATTCTTTTCATAAGTGTTGAAGGTTGTATTAAGTAGGATCGGATAGAACTTTCAACTTACAGGGGAGCAAACTAGTGGCCAAGAGGGAGAAATTGAAGATTAAAACAAAATAAAAATCTTGCTTTTGAGTTAGGTGTAGTTGGTGATGTCAGGACAATGCTTTCTCTGACAACTGCCAGAGAACTGTTCAGAAGGAATATGACAATTGGAAGCTGTTATTTTTCCCTCTATGCATTTGCTGGTCCTGGGTGTGGCTGCAGATGTGGGCACACACCAGGCCATGAGCTCCTGCTGGGCCAAAAGCTAAATCACAGAACCTTTAGTGGTGGCAAAGGTTGTTAAAGTAACAAAACTGGAGACTTGGGGGCCTTGAACATATGGCCTGTTTTCTGAATTCTGAATAAGTTAAGTGGTCCACAGCTCACAGTGCTTAGAAACGGAGGCCCATTCATCTAGGTAAGGAAACAGAACAGAAGAGGCTGTATAAGATGACATTAAAGGGAGTGGTGAATTAACACTGGGGATATACAGCTATTTTTAACATGTGAACACTTATCATTTACAAGTGACTAGAGCTAGTCAAAGCTTGAGAAGTCAGGAATTGTGCCTATAAAAAATAAATAAATAACATACTCTAATGAGGGACAGGAAACCATGAGACATTTTACTTTTCATATGGGGCTAAGGTGACATGTTGGAGTCTTTACAAACATGTCTATCGTTTACCTCAAGGCATTTGTCAAAACTTGAAGCTGTGTGCAGTTAAATATTAAAAAGTGAGCTAAAAATTTCTAACAGGCAGAATTCAATATATCCTGTAATCTTGCAGTGATGAGGTGACAAAGATCCTTATTTAAAAGCCCCAGAAAGAAGCAGCACCTTAGGAACAGCAGTAAGCCAGAAGTTTCCAGTCTTACCAAAATAGAACCCAGTCATAACTTATGACTAGATCTAAAGAGAGGAATTTCATAATGATAAAGAGTTTAATTCAAAAGGAAGATATATGAATGCTAAACTTGTTTGTTATGTGAATATTATGTGATCTACAAAGTGTCAGAAAACCATAAAGGTATGAGACAGTCCCCAGTGGAGTATCCTAGGGCTTAAAATATTTAAGTAGAATGAGTAGTTAGAATGAAATGTCATGTATTTCTAAGGGATGTGCTAATGTGTTACAGTGTTTCAAATTTTGAGTCAGTTTTTGTTTTGGCAGCCAGAACAACAACAAAAAAGTAGGTGGTTAAGATAATCTTAAACAATCAATTTAGAAGATGATAGTGAGAAAACAATAATACGGGTGACTATGTCTTTTATAAAATCAAATGTAAACACAATTACAAAATTAGTTCAGTAAATTAAGAAGTAAATGTTTATTGATACTTCAGAGGAATAAGTTCAACCATGGGAAGGGAAGATTAGAGAGTTTGAAAGTGTTAAAGAGTGGAAATTTCAACTGTGGAGCTGCGGGATGTTCTTGATGGGAATGCTAGTTGGAACTGAAAGCGTGAACAAAGGAGCATCATCGTGTCAGTGAGAAAGCCAGAACTGGGAAGCTAAAATAATGTTTGGGAGCAAAATATGGGGGAAGGGTTGGGGTAGAAACTCCAAATACATACAAGCCTGAAATCAAGAAAGGAAATAGAATGAAAAGCAAGAAGAGGTAGCTATGATTCTGGAGTTGAGGGGAAACAAAGAATGAAGCACATTTTTGTTACACCTTAATAAGCAATTATTTGAGGCAAGGGTAAGCAACTATAAGCTCATGAACAAGGAGATTGGTTACTGTTGAAGCCATGGTGAAAGTTTTCTAAGGCGACTGTTCATTGAGAAAATCAGCATGCTTATATATTCAAAGAATTATTCCACAGAGAATGTGAGCTGACATGGATACCTGAACGTCAGAAGAGTTATTATGGCCTCCCTCTTAGAATGGAGCTATATGATCGCCATTCTAACTGGCATGAGATGGTATCTCATTGTGGTTTTCATTTGCATTTATCTAATGATTAGTGATGATGAGTTTTTTTTCATATGTTTATTGGCTACATGAATGTCTTCTTTTGAGAAGTGTCTGTTCATATTCTTCGCCCATTTTTGATGGTGGTGTTTGTTTTCTCTTGTAAATTTTTTCAAGTTCTTTGTAGATTCTGGATATTAGCCCTTTGTCAGATGGATAGATTGCAAAAATTTTCTACCATTCTGTAGGTTGCCTGTTCACTCTGATGATAGTTTATTTTGCTGTGTAGAAGCTCTTTAGTTTAATTAGATCCCATTTGTAAATTTTGGCTTTTGTTTCCATTGCCTTTGGTGTTTTAGTCATGAAGTCTTTGCCCATGCCTATGTTTTGAATGGTATTCTTCTAGGGTCAGCAAACAAACACAGGAACAGAAAACCAAACACTGCATGTTCTCACTCATAAGTGAGAGCTGAACAATGAGATCACATGGACACAGGGAGGGGAACATCACACACAGGGACCTGTCAGGGGTTGGGAGGCTAGGGAAGGAATAGCATTAGGAAAAATGTCTAATGTAGATGACGGGTTGATGGGTGCAGCAAACCACCATGGCACGTGTATACCTATGTAACAAACCTGCATGTTCTGCACATGTATCCCAGAACTCAAAGTATAATAATAATAATAATAATAATAATAATAATAGAATGGAGCTATATGGAGAATGGAAGACAAATGGGCCAATTGAGTCAGTGAATGCCCTATACTTGCCAAAGTCCAATGGATCCATTCGTTCTCTGGGCCACTTTGGCATATATTTACCAGTTTCTGAAAACATAATTGGGGTTGACATATTGGTGCATGTACACAGACACACACACACACACACACACACACACACATACATATATAATGGCCTGTATCATAGTATATGTATATTTATATATAAACACACACATTAATCTAATTTTACCAAGAAAAGTAGTAAGGCAAAGATAAGTTACAGGATTTTGCATAGTTAATAAGTGACAGATCTGAGGTTTGAATTAAGTTGTCAGGTTTAGGTGTCTGAGTGGTTACCTCTTATGACACTGCCTTTTCTAAGAAATGTAATGAAGTGGCTGCTTTGAGGTTCACCGAATTGTGTAGTATGCATTGACCTTAAACCAGAAACATCCATTTCATCTCAATTCTAACATGTATTTTATAATAAAATAAATAAATAATATCACAAAGCAAGTCATTCTGCTTTATAAAATTGCAACAATTTTTTTCATCATTCAACATAGTCTGATTCTGGTAAGTTTATTGTGCTGCTGATTTGAGTGCTAACAGCCTCTTGAAGAAAATTAGCTTTTGCAAAATAGTAAGTTTTAAAGTAGTCACATTGCAAACCCCTCCAGCAGAAAGGAGTAAAACTTCTATTACATGTCTTTTGTAATTTTTCTTTGGATCTGTTCTTCTAGAAAAAGATAAAATTAAGCCAAATAGTTTTGATTGCATTGGAGGTCACAGAAAAGATTCCTTTCCATATGGAAAATGGTCCACAAAGACAGCACCCAATAGAATCCCATTAAATGGTTAGAAAGGTTGGACTGAGTTTGCATGGCTACCCCTGTACTTACCACATTGCATCCCTGATGAAAGGAAACAATTTTATGGCTCGTTCAACATATGCTCAAAACTGAAATAAGTAATCACCAGTTTGCACCATCTAGTCTGTCTAAGGCAAAACATTTTAGCTGAAGTCACAAAAGGGAAAAATCCCTTTTCAAAGACTCCTCCATAACAGAAGGAATTGAGGACATCCCTCGCTCCCTTGATTTCCTACTTAAGGTTGGAAAAGGAATTCCATTTGCTTTTTGGCTATCACTTTTCTGCAATAGATTTTGAACAATGTAAATCAATTACCTCATTCCTGTTCACATCATTCAATTTCATTCCAGTCGTCCCCAACTGGTAAAGAGAAAAATATAACTTTTCCAAAGTCCTTCAGTGTTATGGGCTCATTTGTTTATTTAATAAATATTAATTAACCAGTGGTGATGTGTCAAGCATTACTAAACTCAGCATTAGAGATAAAAAATGGAATATAAATAGTACCAGCTCTATTGAACATCCAGGCCAGTAGGAGAGACAGAACTGTAAACAAATACAAACACATTGAAATAATATGTATGAAATATATTAAAACAAAAAATACATAAAAAGTAATTTAATGAGATTGCACAAAGATCAGAGGCAGCACAGAGGAGGAAATGATTATTTCTCTTTGTACTTTTTCTGCCATCTTCAAACTTTTGGAAGAGAAAGATAAAACATTTACAAAACTAAACGTTAAATATAAAATTAGTTTACTGGTAACCTCAAAAGTGTTGTACAAAGTAACTGGTAATATTATTGGCTAAATTTGAATATGGGTTGGTCATTATATTAATATTTTACTCTTTCCTTCATTGTCACAAGGCTTAGTTTCACATTTTTAGTTATGCAATATATTCCAACAAATACATGATATATTATTTTGTCATACATTTTTAGAGAATGTACTTTTTTCCACAACTTCCAGTGACTTTTCAGGATTATTGTCTAACAATTTTATTACTTCCTGAATAAAAGGTTTGAAGTATTGGAATTGTTCTATAAACTACTAAATTACCAAATGTTTAAGCAACATTGTAGATGCAATCTCTAGTTATGTTGTCTAAGAGGCCATCTATAAAGTGATTTTTTAAATAACTTATTGTCCAAAACTTGAATTCATATCATTTTATTTTATTTTATTATTTTAGTTTTTGAGACAGAGTTACACTCTGTCACCCAGGCTGGAGTGCAATGGCATAATTTCAGCTCACTGCAACCTCCACCTCCTGGGTTCAGGTGATTCTCCTGCCTCAGTCTCCTCAGTAGCTGGGACTACAGGTGTGCACCACCATGCCCAGCTAATTTTTGTATTGTTTAGTAGAGATGAGGTTTCACCATGTTGACCAGGCTGGTCTTGAACTCCTGACCTGAAGTGATCCACCTGCCTTGGCCTCCCTAAATGCTGGGACTACAGGTGTAAGCCACCATGCCCAGCCTGCTATCATGTAATTTTACAGTTAAGGTAGTTAAAAAAAGAAAAAAAAAAAAAGAAGGAGAGGATGTAGTAGACATCTATGTTGTGTTTACTCAATGTATTATTCCATTCTCATGCTGCTATGAAGAACTACCTAAAACTGGCTAATTTATGAAGAAAAGAAGCTTAACTGTGTCACAGTTCTGCAGGCTTAACAGGGAGCATGACTGAGAGGCCTCAGGAAACTTACAGTCATGGCAGACGGTATAGGGGAAACAAGCACATCTTACCATGGCAGCGCAGGAGACAGAGAAAGAAGGGGGAAGTGCCACACAGTTTTAAGCCATCAAATCTTGTGAGAACTCACTCACTATCACAAGAACAGCAAGGGGGAAATCCACCAATACGATCCAGTCACCCTCATCAATTCCCTCCCCTGATACATAAGGATTAAAATGTGACATGAGATTTGAGTGGGGACACAGAGACACACCATAAATCTCAATATCATGTCCTTAGGGATTACAAATTGGGAAATAGCCACACCCTTTCCTTTGAGGGAACTGCTGCTTCTTCACTACAGCTTTATATTTCGGATTCATCCTTTTTCAGAAAACCCTGACTGGATTGGCGTTGCCCATCATAGTGCTTCTGTTCTTCCGGCTGTCTAAAAGCATCCTGCTTTCAACTCCATCTCTTCATGTCACAGTATTTTGTATTAAGTTCCTCACTGTACTTCCACTTAACTTTTCTCCTTTCTGGTTCTCTACTTCACACATTATAATTTAAAATAGACAAAGAAAGAGACTTATCCTTGCTCACTTCTATATAGCTAGGCTGAAAAAGTGACCTGGAAATTATTAGGTTTTTATACAATATTATTGAATGAATGAATCAGTACAAGAATAGAAATGTGATAAAGACACAGTCAAATCCTTTCACCTAGAGTTTTACAAGCTCAGTTCACAGGGAAATCCCTTCTCTCAGGTCCTGGAGTTAGGACAACGTAGTCTCAGAGACCACCAGTTTCCATGCCTCTAAGGAAAAATCTGAATGAATGAAGGTGACCCACTTTAAGAAGCAGAGATGAGATGGAAAAATATGGTAAGAGTCTTTGCCAGGGTAAAGCCCTGGTTTATACTCAGTGAGGCTCCCAGAGGAGCCCTGGTTCCTTCAGGATTTCCTTCAAATCTGAGTTATCTTGACACCCTTCCAATAAATGATGTTTCAGTAAATGATGTTTCAGTAAAACCTACAGCTGAAAATCTAATTTTCAGGAAAACAGTTTGACCCATTGAGCAGCTCTAGACAGAAATACAAACTACTCTAATAAAACATAATATTTTTCACTTAAGTAGCACTTTATATAAAATATAAGATTTTGCACTTAGGTAGCACTTTCCACTTACCAGCACTTTTACATAGAGTGGATCACCAGAGATTTGTAATACCTTTGTGAGGATTTCAAGGTATTTATAGCCCTATTTTCCAGGAAAAAAAAGTAGTGATGTTTAGACAATATATATTAATATTTTAATTATAATAAGATATAGGGTTTATTGAATGCTTGTAACATGCCAAAACTTGTACTGAGCACACTACATCAATTATCTCCTTAATAAATATACATTTTATCAACATCCTTCTTTAAAATCTAAGCAAGTTGTGGCATAGAAGAGCACCTGTTTTGCATTGCTGGGACCTTTGCTGAAACAGCCTTCTGCAGGTATTTAGACCTCAGTCAGGCTGTTTTGTAATATAACTAGCATTTTATTTTTTACTTTTTATTTTTTTTAAAGATAAGGTCTTACCCTGTTGCCCAGGCTAGAATCAAGTGGCCTGATCAAAGCTCACTGTCTCCTTGAACTGCTGGGCTCAAGTGATTCTTCCACCTCAGTATCGTAAGCAGCTAGGTCTACAGGTACATGCTACCGTGCGCAGCTAATTTGTAAATTTCTGGTAGAGGTGAAGTCTTGGTACGTTTTCCAGGATGATCCTGAACTTCTGGGCCCAAGCGATCTTCCCTCCTTGACCTCCAAGTGTTGGGATTACAGGAATGAACCACAGTGCCCAGCCTGACCAGCATTTTCTAATCTTGGTATTTCTTATACCTTTGGTGGTTTCCATCCACATTCCTCTATGGAAAAATGTTCCCCATTTTATAATGTCCACATAAAATCTGAATTTCTCTCTTTGTGTGGATTCTCATCTTTCAGTGGAAATTAAATTCTTTAATACATTTATTTCTGATCTGATGACCCAACAAATCTTGATCTTGTTGTGAGAGAATCGTTCTCTGCTCAAATTACTTGTAAAATGTTGGGTTAGAAAAACTTTAATATACATTTCTTCTGACAAACCTTCCAGAGCCTTTTATATAACAATGTGTATGTCTCTGAGAAGAGAATATGCTTTCCATTGCCTAAAATTATTTAACTTTTTCTTGTCACCTCTTAACATCTCCAAGGATCCCTTATGGCAGAATACTATTAGGGAGAAATAGCATTATTTGGCACTGTAAAGTTTAATTATGTTGCTGTAATCCACAAATCTGTATTTCTTCCTTTACTTGATTGTTTATTCTTGAGGGCAAAAATTGTAAACGTGCTTACTTTTAAGAGCTTGGGAAAGTTTTACAGAATATGGTAGTTACGTTTTTTGTTCTTTTTTGTTTTTTAGAGGGGTCAGGGTCTCACTTTGTTGCCCAGGCTGGAGTGCAGTGGTATGATCTTGGCTCACTGCAAGCTCTGCCTCCTGAGCTCAGGTGATCCTTCCACTGTAGTTGTTTTTTAAATGTTAGTTAAGCTTAATGTAATTTTTTTCCATACACTTATGGTTTTGCAGAAGATAAAAAGACTATGTTTATTAGTCAATATCTTTTTTTTTTTTTTTGAGGCGGAGTCTCGCTCTGTCACCCAGGCTGGAGTGAGTGGCGCAATCTCGGCTCCCTGCAAGCTCCGCCCCCCGGGTTCCCGCCATTCTCCTGCCTCAGCCTCCCGAGTAGCTGGGACCACAGGCGCCGCCACCTCGCCCGGCTAGTTTTTTTTGTATTTTTAGTAGAGACGGGGTTTCACCATGTTAGCCAGGATGGTCTCGATCTCCTGACCTCGTGATCCGCCCGTCTCGGCCTCCCAAAGTGCTGGGATTACAGGCTTGAGCCACTGCGCCCGGCCTATTAGTCAATATCTTATATTAAATACTTTTTATATGCATGTCACATATGGTAACAATCTTACATTGTACCACAGAGATATTAAACATTGCACTAAGCCTACCATTTTTACTTAAAATGTTAAATAATTAGTAGGATACCTGGGTTCTTTTTTAGAATTGTTTAAATATAGGAGATATTCTTTGTTTTCTGGAATGTTGATTAATGTGGGATGATAGGTAGCTCCTTAAAGTATCTTCATTTCTTGATATCCTTATAAATATTTTATGGTTTATTCATTAAGAAAATTTTCTCATTTACACAATAATATTCTTGTTTGAATATTAAAAAAGACTGAACTAGAGAATTTTTCTAAACCCATAAGTAGCATAGAGGGAAATATAAGGCGTATAAGCAAATAAACTGAACGTAAAAAGATCTCAGAATTGTTTTTGTTTGTCAGATCTCTAGTTTGCAACTTTTTCTGTCTTCTAAATCGTGGTTCTAACAGGAGATATTTTTGTTGTTGTTGTTTTTCTACATTTGTCAATGTTTAGAAACTTTCTTCTATTTCTTTAAACTGGGGAAGATGTGTATCTAGCAGTACTGGTACATGTATCTAGTGCATAGAGGCCAGGGATACTTTGCTCAAAATAGTATTCGCTATTGTGTATGACCCTTCTATTGGCTGTCTTCCTTCTCCATGTCACCACTTCACGGCTTTGTTGTGCTTCTGGAATCACTTCTCATATAAGCAAATTATGCCCATATTCTCCTCCTGGAGTTTCCTTTTGGAAAATTCAGACTAAGACATCTGTTTAATATTTGTAAACATCTTAAATGCACAGGACAGCCCCCCTGTTTCTGACCAAAGGACTTTTTTAGTTCAAAATGTCACTAGTGCCTGGGATAATAAATCAGGCTGTAAAAAATTATGGCTTATCAATTATCATAAATATATGCATATACTAAAATAAATATTTTGCATAATTTTCCCAATTTTCATTTTTGTTATTCTTGTTGTTCAGAAATGCTTTGAAAAATGATGTTCAACTTAATTTCAAGGCGACACATACATGGGATATTAGAGAAACTCAGTAATAGCAGCCATGGCAAATTTACCAAGAAGTTTTTTAAGCCCACGTTTGAGAAGCTCTCACACAGATCTCTTTTGAGACACTGAGAAAGACTGTAGCAGTGTGTTCATATGGTATTATTATTTTGTTTTTATTTTAGTATTGCAACAATAAGATTCTTGGCAGCAGTCATTGGGGCTGTTATCACACCTCTCCTGACTTCTCCTCTGTCATACTGACCTTCATGTTGGTATGAAATGACCATATTTGCCATCTTTTAAAATTTGTGATTTGCTGTGATTTATTTAATTAAATATTCGATCTGACATCTAGTGGAGAAGCTGCCACACCTTTCTAGTATCCTTCTCCACCCTAAACTTACACTGGAGCTCAACTGGGGCTTTGCTGGATGGTTCTTGTACATGTCTATGGCTTCCACTTAAGCGTTTCCCTTCCTTCGGATTTTCTCTTGCTGCATAAATATCACCACCCACAAACATATGCAAAGACAGAGAAGGCTGGAAATACTGGGAAATCGCGACCCCCAAGAACAAGCCTCAGTGGTATACACTCCAGCGTTTTTCTCTTGATTTGGCATCCTGAGGTTTGGTCTAAAGTGTCTTTCAGAGGGCCCACAGCAAGAGTGAGCCCCAGTTACTCGGAGTGGTGCTCGCTATTGTGTATGACCCTTCTGTTGGCTGTCTTCCTTCTCCATGTCACCACTTCATGATTTTGTTGTGCTTCTGGAATCACTTCTCATATGAGCAAATCGTGCTCATAGTCTCCTCCTGGAATTTGCTTTTGGAAAACTCAAACGAAGGCATCTGTTTAATATTTGCAAATTTGGATTTTTTTCATTAGAAGAGCCCTTATATTGTCTAACTTCTCAGTCCCATACAACCTGTAATTTTCTTTCAACGTGGCACACTTATTTTGGAAAAAGAAAACCCTTAGCTCCTCCTGAAAGCTCCTACCCACTCCAGGACAACAGGGTAAACGGTGGAATCACTGTTATAGACTGACCTAATTTTCCTGAAAAAAAACCAATGCTGGCTTTTAAAAACATCACGAGACAATATGTCTAGAGAAAAACGTTGAGTTTTACATTAAGAAGAATACTTTAAATCTCTACCCCCATCTTTTCTCAGTAACAGAGCTTAAGCATGGAGGAAGTGAACTTTAATGTCATTTGGCCTGATTCATTCAAACACTATGCCTGGAAACCTTCTGTTAACTTAGAGAAGTTAGGTCAAGGAACCAAACAAAAGCAGTAAGTAAACGTCAATTTGGTTTACATGCCCATAAAAAAGAGCAAGACTGCTGTCAAGGAAAGCAAGTCAGAATTGGATGGGGATGTCTTCAATGGCTCAAAGGACTGGTCATGGGATGTGTGAAGCCTTTCTTTTCTGGGTCAGTAGTCTGAATCCAGGCCGGGTGAGTAGAACCCAAAAAAGTCATGATTATTTCACAGCTGATGTACACACTCTTTGGAATGAGCCAGGTCTCACTCCAGGTTTTGGAAGACTTGTGTCTGCAGCCAAGGCCTCCCCTCACCCAGAGCAGTGATTGCCGCTGTTCTTAGCTGCCTTGACAGAAAGGCCAGGGATTAAACGAACATTGAAACCGGACTGCACTCACTGTGGCCAGCTAAGGAGCCTCAGTGCACTGGCCATACAGGATTGATAGCAAAGCAGCGTTTTCTCTTTTCTGTTCTTGCACTGTATAGATTTAAGGGGAATTTCAGAATATCAGATGTCAGTTTGCTATTTGTCCAGGTCATTTAAAACATTTTGAAAAGAAAAGGATTTCAAAGGAGCTTATCAAAAGTTGTGTTTGGCATGGAGTTCTGCGTGACATGCTTCAACGTAAGAGTAAAATGTCGTGGCCAAGTTGTAACCCCTGGATGCGTAAGTTCGTCATCGCAGCACTCACAAAGCCCACACTGGAACCGTTTTCTTTCAGGCACTTAGGTGAAAGGTGAGCAATGTTTGATTTCCTTCTGCTTTCATGATAAGTAATAGAGTGGTCATTTTCTAACAGTAAATTAAGAAGTAACAAATGGATTTCAATTTTCCTAATTTCACTCAGGGTATCTTTTGAAGTGTGTATTATTAGTTTGTACTAATGCAAAACTACCAGCTGAAACTCATCTCCCTAATGAGGTTCATTCGTCCTTTGACAAGGCAATAGTTTCCTCAAGAAAAACTTAACTAATAGTGTGGCCAGTACCTTATAATTAATTTTCTTCCCCAATCCTTGCAAGCATGAAAACAAACAGTAAATTTTTCATTTGTTCATCAGTTTCGAACAACTGTTTAGCAGAGATATGCTTGATTAATGGATTTAATTTGTTCCTTTCTTCTGTAGTCGGTTTTCATATTACATTGGTTATCAGAGGATAGGACCATAATGTGGGCATTCTCACCGCGGTCCACTCCATCAGTGTCAGCGCTGGCTTCTAGCTCCGGGTCCGCATCTTTAACCTTTGTCATCCTGCAGAATCTTTCATCAATCTGTGTTACAGTCACCTTGGGAAGAAAAGGCAGAAGCACTCAGTCAGCACTTACAGGTAGTAAAGTGTGTCATTATTTCTAACAAAATGCTGGCAGCGGTGCACCTTTCATTCCCAACCGAAATATGATTTGTGAGATCAGCAACCCAACTGTTAAAAGAGAAAAATGGAAGGTACCGGTCTGGTCACTACAAGGCCCTCTATAAAAACCAATACAAAATGCCTAATGCTTTCTTGCATGCTGAGCGCTTTAAATGACTGGGGCTAGTTTTGCAAATTGAATGTTATTGTCAGATAATGAAAGTACCTATGTAGAGGTCAAATAGCATCCTGAAGTATAATGGCAGTTTTCATAATACTAACTGTTTCATAGTAGGGCACAAATCTCCATGGTTCAAATCTGTAGTTCACTTGACTTTTCAGTGTGACATAAAAAGTCATAAACTGTGGCTTGAGGGGTTTTCATTCTTCTTTTTAACCGAAGTGTAACGTAGACTTCCTAGAAAAATGTAAATGCTTAAGAAATTTTAAAAGATGCCTTTCATTAGGACATTTTTGACTTCCACATAAAATGTAAAACTAAAACATATATTTAGATATTTTTATGCATAAAATCTATAATATTTGCGACAGGAGTTACCTTCTTAGTATAGAAAGATAATGATCTAGAGTATAATGTTTACAGAAAACGTGTTCTAAATACACACTGTGCATTTAAAGAAAATTCCAGTAATTTAGTTTGGATACTGAGTTCCGTGACCTTTCTTTCTATATAATTGAGAATCTGTTAAAAATAGTTAAAATGGATTTTATTATTTGTCATAACATACTTGTCAGTATTATTCAATATTTCTATTATAGTATTATGTGCAAAAACTTGAAATTAATACTTCATTGAATATCTCTGGAGCAATATGTATAAAAATGATTTTTTGACATTTATTCCAGACAATATTTTTTTAACCTTCTTTGGAAGATAAAAATACAAACCAAAATAATATGCCTGATATTGAAGAAAACTTTTCGAATTTATATGTAACTGGGCTAGACTTGAACTGATGTACTGGCAAGATTTAGGTTCTACTACCAGCTTTGTAATTTACTATTTTTGAGTTATTGGACTAGTCATTCATTTTTGTGACAATAACACTATATTCATAAACCTCTTATTTATGCAAATGTGAGGCTCTGTTACATCACTTCAAAATGGACCAACAATTTTAGTGGCCACCCACTGTGGACTAATTTTATCAGTATTCCTTATTTTGGCATGTAATGTTCTCAGCAATCTAACCATTCAGCCACATTAAAAGGTGCAGTATGCAAGAGAAGGGAGAAGGGAGATTTTCGTTTCTCATAAAAGTCTCAATTAATAACCCTATCATGCAGATATGACAAGTTATGAAATAATTTATTTTCTTGTCATTGTTTTAGATTTTACTTTCTATTTAGTTTTTGTGTTTGAAAAAGGATGGGAATTTCTGCTGTTATCTGCCAGATGTACATTTCATATGTACAATATACTTACGAAACCCTCCAGTCGTCCTGAACTTCTTACTAGTCTCTCTACTCCTTGTGTATGATTATGCCTCTGTCCCTGTGGTGCACCCTCTTCCTGGCTAGTGCCTACTCACCCTCCCTCCCTACATCTCTGCTCAATAAATGTATACCTATCTTTATAGTTCAGATAATTTCCCCCTTACTTCCTGAAGTCTTTACAAGTTATCCTTGTTAGTATTAATTTCTTCCTTCTTTGTGGTCTCATAGTACACTGTTTTTCATTCTTTTAATGTACAAACCACAGTAGAGTTAGACAAATAGTGGGGGCATATATGTCTGTCTCTACCATGAATGATATCAGGAGTACATGTTTTCCTTTTTCTTTTCTTTTCTTTTTTTTTTTTTTTTGAGACAGTCTCCCTCTGTCGATCAGGTTGAAGTGCAGTGACTACATCTCTGCTCACTGCAGCCTTGACCTCCTGGGCTCAAGGGATCCTTCCATCTCTCAGCCTCCCGAGTAGCTGGGACTACAGGCACGTGCCACCACACCTGGCTAATTTTTTGTGTTTGTTGCAGAGGTAGGTGGGGTTTCACCTTATTGCCCCAGCTGGTCTCGATTCCTGGGCTCAAGTAATCTGCCTGCCTTGGCCAGCCAAAGAGCTGGGAATACACGTGTGGGCCACCTTGCCCAGCCTAGACTACATGTTTTTCTAATCTCATGTTTGTCTTTGCCCTGTCCCATAGGCAGAACAAAAATGCTTTGACCCAACTAGAGCTCACTAAAAATACATTGAGTGCATAGATGAATAACTTGATCATAAATTATAAATAATGTTTATTGCTTTCAAATTACAAAAACATTTTGCCAGGTATTAACATGAAAACTACTGTGAAAGGTATTCCACATAAAACATGAGGCAGCTCACCTCGGAATTTAGTTCATAATGTCTTACCCACTATATGCAATTTAATATGTTTAATTTTTGGAACTAAGATAAATCCTTCCTTAGGACATTTACATTTAAATATAAACATTCTTCCAAAATGATAGTTTATTTAAGGAAAACATTATAGGCATAAAAGCTTGCTCTTATTTTATATTTTCAGAGACAATATTTAAAGAAGTAGATTCATGAAGCAAAATATTACATAGCTTCATAAATTCGCACACAACCTTGAATTTCTTAAATTATTTTATCCCACAAACGTTCTTATTCTTATCCCTCAGGTGAATGCTGCCAGGATCCATCAATACATATTTTGAAAATTGTAAAATTTGTTCATGCTGCTCAAATATAAGAGAGAAAGAGAAAGGAAGACAATCAACAAAGCAATGTTTATATTGGTTTTAACTTCAGCTGCTGCTGCAGTTAGGAACTTTGATAATGGGTAAGAAAAAGAACTTTAGGGAAAGTTATTAGTTATTGGAGAAAGTTTTTAATAAAAACTATTTGATTTAAATCACAGGTCTAGGAAGTTCCTCCCACTGTGGGTCTGCGCACATGTAATGGGAGACATCTCAGGGCTTTGTGATCATCTCAAGGATGGTTCTTTATTCCTGAGCAGTTACTGGAAACAAAAGAGGTTACAAAAATAAAGTCTAAATATGCTTGGCTCTAGAAAACCTGAGGCTGCCCTTTGAAATTTCCTGCCTCTCTGTTATATCTGCACAGGCATCAACAGTGTTCTGACCAGGCTCTATTCTCCGTTCCTCCGAGGACTGTCTCAGGCAGCTTCAGTCACCCGTGTTTACTTTGTCCAAGAGTTACTGCTGACCACCTGTCAGCATTTCACCCTTTTCTACAGTCCCCTTCCAATGTACAGAAAAGATAACTACTTTTATTATTATCATTATTTAAAGTTGTGTTTACTCAGCCTTAACGAAAACTATAAGAACAGTACAATGTACAGTTTATATTAGAATCTGCTAGGCCAACTTGAGTTTAGATCAATCCACACCACACAACGTTCCTGGTGTCTTCTGACACTGACACTCACTGTTTATCCTTCTTGGACAAGTCCTCTCAACAAAAGCAGACACAGATCTACCAAAGCAATGAAGACTGTGAGAGAACAACGTAGGATAAAATGAAACTGAATGAAAGGATACTCCAAAGGCAAAATAAAGAAAAATGAAATCTGCTTCCAATATAGACAATCACCTGTGTTAAAATATAACATACTGGATTCATTCAAGCCACAATTTCTTAAATGTAATTGGTTTATAAGTATGACTTAGACTGTCTATAGTAACAAGATCTGGCAAAGAGTAACTTTTCTTTTTCTTTTTTTTTTTTTTTTTGAGACGGAGTCTCGCTCTGTGGCCCAGACTGGAGTGAGTGGCGCGATCTCGGCTCACTGCAAGATCTGCCACCCGGGTTCACGCCATTCCCCTGCCTCAGCCTCCCGAGTAGCTGGAACCACAGGCGCCCGTCACCTCGCCCGGCTAATTTTTTGTATTTTTTAGTAAAGACGGGGTTTCACTGTGTTAGCCAGGATGGTCTCGATCTCCTGACCTCGTGATCCACCCGTCTCGTCCTCCCAAAGTGCTGGGATTACAGGCTTGAGCCACCGCGCCCGGCAGTAACTTTTCATATTAGGGACTAAACGTAATTTTTCTTAATTTTTATTTTATTCTCGACAGACATCATTGTTGTAATTATTTAGTAAAAGTTGAGTTTATAAAATGCTAAAACCATTGTTCTCATACAAATATAAAATATGCATATGTCAACTGTGAACTCTGATTACTGAGGGAAGCAGAAAGAGTCTAAAATTGGTAAAATAAAGATTTGAATCACAGAGATTTATATCCTGTACCACAGAGGTCCCTAACCCCTGGCCATGGACTGCACAACAGGAGGTGAAAAGCGTGGGTGAGTGAGCGAAGCTTCATCTGAATTTACAGCCCCTCCCCATCACTCCTATTACCACCTGAGCTCTGCCTCCTGTCAGATCAGCAGTGGCGTTAGATTCTCATAGGAGCACAAACCCTGTTGTGAACTGCACATGGGAGGGAGCTAGGCTGCACACAGCTGATGAAAATCTAATGCCTGATGATTTGTCTCTGTCTCCCATCACCCCCAGATGGGACCTTCTGGTTATAGGAAAACAAGCTCAGGGTTCCCACTAATTCTCATTATGGTGAGTTGTATCATTATTTCATTATATATTACGGTGTAATAACAACAGAAATAAAGTACACAATAAATGTAACGTGCTTGAATTATCCTGAAACCATCACCCCTGTCCCCTGTCTCTGGAAACATTGTCTTCTACAAAACTGGTGACTGGTGCCAAAAACACTGGGGACCGCCGCTCTACCAGTTGAAATGTATTTCCATCAGCATCGAATTAGAATGATTTCATTGCTCTGACCATGAGGAATGTGCATAACTCTCAGTTTTCTGCAAGTTAACTTCTATTCATAGCTTAGTCAAGGACATTAAAAGGTACATACCCCAATAGCATTGGATGATCCCCAGAGTCTCTTAGGCAACAACTGACATGCCACTGAAAGAAAACCCAGAAATATCTTTTGCCCGTGTCCAAGATTTTCTGTTTTTCCTATTTTTATATTCAAAAAATTTCCTCAATTGTTTTTGCATATTAAATTAATCACAGTGTTGTATTCACATATCTATACAAATTTTAGATTATGTCATATTCTTTTTCTTTCTCCAAGCACATTTATCCTCATAGCTTCCTTTTCTTGTCAGTCCATGCCTGCCAGAGTATTGCAATATCTTAGACATGCACATAATCCTGCAAGAAAATGTGAAGAATTTTAAAAAAATGAAAATCACTCAATCTTAGAAATTTACCGTATATTGAGCCTTTCATGATCAAGAACAAATTTGAAAAGAATGACATTGTTTCATTCTCAAACTCTAGGCAGAGAGAGAGGCATAGTTGCAAAGACAGAGATGAAGGCATGGTGTAGGAGAACAAAAATAATTTAGACCTCTGCATTCTCAAAGGATTTGTGCCCTCACTTTGAGAATCAGTTATATTATAGGTAGTTATCAAAGTCTTAAATGAAGACATATTAGTGTGCAGTTTACACTACGGAATCTAAACATTTGTTTGATGTCTAGGTTTTAATGGATGAGAGTAAGAAATTTTTTTTAATCTAATTTTTCATATCTTAGAGACTATCCACCATTAATGCAATAGTAATTTGATTATTAAGCCTGGTATAAGAAAGGCAACACATTTTAGGAGAAAAGAAGGTTTTGTTTTGTAGTGTGATTACTTGATGATAAATTCAGATATGTCCTTGAGGCCATATTAGCATGTGAATGTGTTTGCCATATTACTGGTTTTCTGGAAATTGATTAAACAACAAAATCAGAGTAATAATAGGGTTTTGTAAAATAGCCTTCGAGATACAGCTAGACTCATTTGCTAATATATATAAATCTGGGACAGAACGGGAAATTTGTATGAGATAAACCATGGGTTGTTAGGCTTTCAGTTGTCACCTAACACTAGTGTGGATGCTACTGACAATAGAGTGTACTTAAATCCTGCCTATATGTAAAATGGAATGGATTTAATGAGCTACAGAGAAGTCCAGTTCCTTTTCTGACTTTATTAAAAGTTTATAATTTGTAAGCTTTAGCAAATAGCAGAAATAAAGCATACGTCTAACTGTAAGTAAATTATGAAGGAATATTAGGAGCCCCTTACTGCAGATTCTGACTCCCTGGTGTAAACTGAGTATTAGTAGCTAGCTGTCTTATTTATTGGATATACCAATTGCTGTATGTATTTAAAATTTTGATCTATCGTATTTCACAATCCAGTAACTGAAAGGGAATAATGAGTGATAAGA
This sequence comes from Trachypithecus francoisi, assembly GCF_009764315.1. NCBI lineage: Eukaryota > Metazoa > Chordata > Mammalia > Primates > Cercopithecidae > Trachypithecus > Trachypithecus francoisi. The sequence continues at coordinate 104,187,475 of NW_022681453.1, forward strand.
AGTAAAAAGAAGAAAGGATGGTATAATAGATAGTCCAGAGATACTCTCCAAATCTTCTTATACATTATGGTCATTCAAAATACTATTTATGTAAAATTTTCATTATCTTAGGGTATGTGTAGATTTAGGAGATGTAGTACTTTTTAGCACCATAATTAATAATCAATGGATTTTTCCATATGATACAAAACATCTACATCTTCTTTAAAATTATGACAAATTTACCAGATATCTATGAGTGACACTAGGGTATCTTCTGTTTAATTCCAAGATCTCTTTTGAAAACATTGATCACAATAAATAGGTATGTCATGTGAACATATATCACTGAAATTTTTATTGCTGTATTACAATGTTGAACATAAAACATAACTCTCAAAGATATAAGACAAAAACTTCGTGATCTTGTAAATAGAGAATTTGCTACTATCTATTCTAAAAGGAGTGATTAAACAGTAAACAAAGGGTTAAACAAATGACACTGGCTTTGAGGATAAAGTGTAATTCACAAATTAGGAAAGCTCACAAATGAACTTAACAATTAATCTTGAGAGCATCAAAAATGTCCCTGTTATTTCTGGGAAAGAGGGGGAGTAACAGGCATTACCTCTAAATTGCTCTGTCAAAAAGATTAGTTGAAAAAATTTTGTTAATGCCAAAATTAATGAGAATTATTATTTGGCCCCAAAATTAACTCTCATAAATCTTCAGAGAGGCTTTTAGTTTTAATTTCTGTATTTTTCTTTTATGGAGACAATGTCTCAATTACATTATTGTGCTTAATAAAGATGTATTGGGAATACACAGTAGCATAAAATGTCTTGATCGATGCTAATTTTGAATGCTTATAAAGAAAACACAAGACAGTCACTAGAAAAATTGTGAAGAACAAATAAATGGAATTAAAATAGGCTGATTTATTCCTGACTCTGACTTCACAAATTCCAATGTTGCTGCTGCAAAGAAACGTTTTGTAGATTACTTAAGATAATAAAGTAAATAGCTACATTTTGGCGATGACAAATAGGAAGAGGGTCTTTCTGCTAAAGAACAACAGCAACAATAATGGATTCAAAATGCTTTGCATTGAAAACAAATGAGAAATAAAGATGATATGATTTAAAGAAATGTGTTTTACACCCCACAACCTGTCCCAATCATCATAAAGACATTGATTTAAATACAATTGTTCATATGAGAAAAACGGCTTTATGAAATATTACCGGAAAACTACAATTTGAAATCGATACGTCAGAGAACATTATCCAAAATTTGTAAATAAGACAAGAAAGGTAGTACATTCTTCAATGTTATATGAATTGAAAAGCCACAAAAAATTGCCTAAGGAGGCCGGGAGCGGTGGCTCAAGCCTGTAATCCCAGCACTTTGGGAGGCCGAGATGGGCGGATCACAAGGTCAGGAGATCGAGACCATCCTGGCTAACACGGTGAAACCCCGTCTCTACTAAAAATACAAAAAACGAGCCAGGCGTGGTGGCGGCGCCTGTAGTCCCAGCTACTCGGGAGGCTGAGGCAGGAGAATGGCGTAAACCCGGGAGGCGGAGCTTGCAGTGAGCTGAGATCCGGCCACTGCACTCCAGCCCGGGCGACAGAGCGAGACTCCGTCTCAAAAAAAAAAAAAAAATTGCCTAAGGAATGTATTTAAACTCACTATTTAATATTGATTAAGGGCTCTAGAAATAGTGAAGTTAATTGTGAACTTGTAGACATTTGTATGGTAGAATTGCAAAATAATTTCCATCCAGTGTAACAAATAAACCAGAGAATTATGACATTTTTGGATATCAACCAGTTTTTATCTAATATGGCAATCTTATCATAACTTTGACCGTAAATATCCCAGCTTCTGGGATGATCTTTGAACTGGTTATAACATTTTACTACTTCTTTGACACGTGTTTATTTGTATTTTCATCAGTCATAATTTTCTTTTAAAAATTTTGTTAATTATAATTTTACATATCAAATATATAACCAAATTAATGACTTAAATATCATAAGAAATATTAGCACCTCTCAAGTTTACCTACATAGGTTGACAAAAAATATTCTGGATATTTAAAAATTTAAGAAATCACCTACTATTGAGCAACCTGAAATATTAGTAGAAAACTAACATAGGAAATTTTACTTTTAAAAAAATAGAATAACTGATTAGCAACAGTACTTTAGAAATAAAATTTTAAAAAATTGTCTAAACTGCTTTTTATTTTATTAGAATTACATGAATTTTCACCTAATGACTTTCATGGATGCCCTTAGGGGGAAAACTAATAAATATAAAAAGTACCTTAAAAGTTGGCAAAATGACAAGCTCAATATGAAATATTCGATGTGTGCAGAGTGTGGAAAGAATATTGTCCCTAGATTGAGGCCTACCATAAATACCAATATAATCTCGGGGAAGCAATTTGAAACTCTTAAAATAAATCTATAAAGTGAGGAGAATTGATTAAATTTACCTTGGAGGAAATTTCTAGAAATTGAATTGTTTTCAAGTTTATGATTTAACTATTTTATTTTCCACCTAAGATATCTAAGGATAGCTCAACAGAAGACAAAATTTTATCATTATATTGAACACTAACACTAAAAAGCTACACTATCACTAAAATCTGGGAGAAACTTTCACTAACAAGGCCAAAATGTATTCAAATAAAGGCACCATGCTGACCCTCCAGATATACAATAATTAAGTTTGCTGGCCCTCTCCTGTAAGTTTGAGGTATTTCCTGAGATTGTAAATTCGAATACTCACCAGAAGCCGCAGACAACAGAAGCATACAAATCAGACTTTATTCTCATTCATAGAGAAATTTGGGCTTATATAGCAGCTCATATAAGTGAGCACGTGGCTTGTCTAAAGTAACTCAAAATGTAAAAACAAGCAAAAACAAAAACAAAAAAATAGCTTAAAGGACTATGTAAACCCGATCAAACATATCTGTGAAGGTAAGAAAGTCCTGGTCTACACCACCAAGAAATGTGCCAATTAACTGCTGAGAACCACCATCTATGACCCACTGTTTGTTCTTCCACCTCTTCACACAACCACAACATTTTTCCCCATCACTTTTAGATAGTGGTTCCCAGAGATACTGTACAGATCTGGGGCAGAAATGGACAGGTCTTGGAAGTTTACACAGGACATGCGGATTGAGTAGTACAGAGAACACATGTGGGGAAAACTGTGGGAAGCTCTTCCCCGGGTATTCTTGCTTCTTATTCATATTTGATCTCCTTCCGTCTCTCTTTAATAGGATAAATTCAGAGTGTTTAAGATGACCAGAAAGTGGAAACGACACACTGCCTAATCATCCAGCCACACAGTGTTGAATGATTGCTGCTATTTTAAAATTGGGTGATGAGTTACACATGCCTACAAGTCTTCCAGGGTAATCACTTAAGGAGTACCTTCTGACATCAAAATACACACAGAGGAGAAACAAGGAGTCCCTCCTTGTTTATAGACAAAAATATGACTAGAACTGGTATTTCTGGTTGAAGTATTAGTATATTGAAAATAAATAAAAGTGAGAACTCTTACAAGATTATTTATTAGAAAAGGAGAAAATAATGATTCAAGTTGGAGGAGAATAATCTCTCGAAAGGACTGGCTACAAGAAAAATGTGGAAAGCATTTACTTTCTGTTGTCAGATAGTATTAAGGCTTGGATTCACATAAGGGAGACAATAAAAGAGATGGAAGACAATTGAATTGGGGAAAGTGTTGGTAAAAAGAGATGGAAATAAAAATGAAGATAGATGAAATAAGGAAGAAAAAGAAAGCTACAAATGAATAGCATAATTATTATTTACCCTAGAAAAATTAAAACATAGAAATGTCATTAAAAGTCAAAAATGGAGAAAAATAAGAAGTAAAAGTGATAAAAAGATGATAGAGATGTAGGAAAGAGAACAGATGCAAAGTTCAAAATATTAGTTTTCCTGAAGAAGAAAGTTGAACAAACTCAATAATCAAATATATAATAAAAAGGCAGTTTTTAATTTTTTTATTATTGTTGTGAAAAAATGACAAATTATGAAAATAGAAGGGGATTGTCAATACAACATAGAATTAAGTGATTCACATATAAAAACTATTAGTGAAAATATGAATTTTGAGCATAAATAAAATATAAATCTGTTAGAATCAGTATGTTAAAAAAGAAGGAAATAAGATAAAAAGTGATGAGGTTGGTTTCAGACCTAAACACATATTAGAAGCCAAAAAACAGCAGAAATGTCAGAGGTTTGAGTAGTATAACAATGTATTCCCAAGTATTCTATTCATCTGATCCTTTGCTTATGATGATAAAAGGCAAGCCTAGGTATCCAAAATCATATTCTACATCAGTCAGCGTCTCAGCAGGATGACATGTTTAGAAAGCCACACCTCTTAACTCCAAAGGTTGCCCAGTTGATGTAAGGATTTAGTTTTCCTTGGGAAATATTTATTTAGATATTAAAAGGATATATAATTATTTAGAAAGGAGGTGACTTATTTACTGGACTAGAACTTATAAGAGTGCACTTCAAATAGCACAGAATATTCTGGGAAGGAAAGGGTCTCGGTTCATCAAGTATGATGTATTTTGGATCCTTTTACAACACACTTTAAAAATTTTCTCCTATCATCTGGCAGATAACAGCAGAAAATCCCATCCTTTTTCAAAGACAAAAACTAAATAGGAAGTAAAATCTAAAACAATGACAAGAAAATAAATTATTTCATAACTTGTCATATCTGCGTGATAGGGTTATTAATTGAGACTTTTATGAGAAACGAAAATCTTCCTTCTCCCTTCTCTTGCACACTGCACCTTTTAATGTACAAATACATGACTACTAAATGGAAAAATTTCCATGATGAGATCATATTGATAAAAGTAATAAATGAAGATCTCTGGGCAATAAATCAAACACAGTTTAAATGCCAAAAGATTTTGAAGGAAATCAACATCATCAGGATACATGGCCGCATAATCAGAAACACGCCACAAAGAAAGTGCCAATTTCCTGGTCTCAAACAAGCATGACTATGAGATACATTCTTGTGGATAATAGGTCTGAGATATTAAGAATATTTGATGCTATATGGATGCTCCACTGCTACCATCCAGGTCCAAGCTGGCATAAGTTACGCTGACAAAATACAGCAAAGAAAGGGATCTGGGTGTTGTGCCAGAAAACACCTCAGCTGGCCCAGCTGTGCTTCATCCATCTCCAGGGATGTGGTATTCATTAAAATTACAGAGTACAATGGAGAACAGTGCACACAGGCATGAAGTCAGTCGGTATTTATCACTTTCAGGTTCTACTGGCTAACAAGGAATCCAAATATTTTCCTAACTTAGAATAAGGCACTAAACAAAAAGATCTGTTATCCAGACATTTTGGAATCATCATACTGAAAGGTTCTCGGAGTAGCTACAAGTCCTGTTCTGCAACTCCCTTGGGTTCAGCTAGAAATAATAATTTAAATAAAAGACCAGAAACTTATAATTGAATGATTACTAAGGCATAGGAACTCCTACTCTATTAGTTAAAAATTATAATTTTGAAGACTGTTTAATAATAGAAATATTTTCATGTTATAAATTTGTTTGAGAAAACATGTAATTCTACAGTTGTATGTATTATGTATTTTCTCTTCATGTGTTTCTAAATATTTTACTAATTGCCCTTTTCATAAGTTGAGACATTTCTTGTAATAATTCATGCCTTTGCTTATTTTACACAATTGATAAACTAAGCATTTAAAAATTTTATAATAAACCACATAACATAAAATATGTGGTAATGAAAATTGAGCTCTCAGAATACGTATTAAGCTTAGAGTCTACAATAGTATTGACCTATTTAATTAATTTAGTGAATTAAACACAACTACGCAATTCAGTTAAGAATGAAAAGGCAGTCCTCTAGCTGTCTGATCATTTCATGTTCATGCTAACTAATTATTTCAGCCAACTTACATTAAATTGTCTTTGTAAAATAATCTGCTAAGGACCTTCAAAATTATAGTTCTAAATAGTTTATTACTTGATCCATACTTCTTAATAACCAAATATGCACAAAAGCAAATAGAGGAAAATAAGTGAATTGCTTAGTTTGCCACATCTTCATGTGAATTAGTAAAACTCCGTGTTTGGTATAATTTGTGTGTAAATGATCTGTGAGTTTTAGTTGACTGCAGTTCGATATTGTTCAATTACACTTGAAATATAACACAGACTTTGCACCAATAACTATGTTGTATCCTAGTCATGATTAGTAATGTGTTCATTATATGCTAATCTGGGTAGAAAACATTTTGCAAATTGCTTTCAATTTAGAAGAAGCACATTCAATACATTTTAGGAGAAAAGTGACATAATGAAAACAGAGAGCACCCAGGAGAAGGAAGGAAAATGGCAGACACTCTGCATTTTATTTCAAAAGGAATATTTGAGGAATATGAACTGTTTAACTTAGAATTAAGAAGACACAGAAGAAAATATAGCTGTACTCAAACATACGATGAGCTGTCAAATGTAAGAGTATGTTTGCTCAGTATTGTGTTAAGATTAGACATTACATGAATGTTAATTATGTTCAAGAGATCGATTGCACAACATGGTGACTATAGTTAATAACAGTGTACGCTATTCATGAAAATTGCTAAAAAAGTAGATTTTAAGTGTTATAACCACAAAAAAGAAGTATGTAAGGTAACGCATGTGTTAATTAGCTTGATTTAGCCATTCTTAGTGTGTATCTACATAGCATTGTATACATATTTCAAAACATGTTGTACATTATAGATATATATAGTTTTTATCTGTCAATTAAAAATGAATAACTCAGCAAAATCAGAACAAAACAAAGGCATATTTTAAATCCACATAGGCAAGAAGTTTATATGTTCTCTTCATCATTGTTATGGTCTACACTGTGAAGCTGGAAGCTCAAACTCACTGGGTACATGAAATTTAAGTTAGTAATCCGTCTCTCCAAGATATAATGTATGAAATTATTACACTTGTTCAAGAGCAAGATATTAAGATTCCTTTGGTTCTAGGTTTTATGAGAATTTGTTGGTTATGTGAATAAGTACTACCTAATATATCCGAAGTGAAGCCTGGGTTATGGATTTTCACAATTAACTACTCTATTGTAGGATGTGAAGTCATATAAACTATTTCGTAAGTTCTCAAAGAACCATGCTAACAGAAATAATTCAAAGGAAGTATGATCAAGAACCTTACTGTCAAAGTCAGACAAAGTTCGATCTAGTTTAATCCCCCCAAAATTAAAAAAATCACTTACCAGCAAAGTCTTAGAATTGAGCCCAGTAGACTCAGGCATCACCACACTCAAATGATCAAATCATATTTTTAGAAACCTTTCTTTTTGGTATATTCGTCACCTCTCTCTCTTTCTCCATCTCTCACAGCAGTTATTTCATCTGTTGTGCTTCATTTTCTGCAAGTTCACGTCTGTGCTGAGAAATATGTCCACAAGCATATCCAGGCACCCCTAATTATTAAACTTCCAGATCTTGGAAAGTATAAAGATCTACTTTGTCTTGCATTTAGGGGGAGTCTAAAATAAGTATTTCGATTGACCCATTTATGTATTTGTTTATTTATTTATTTTTAATTAGTTAGTTAGTTAATTAATTAATTATTATTATTATTGAGAGGGTTTCGTTCTTGTCGCCCAGGCTGGGGTGCAATGGCGTGATCTTGGCTCACTGCAACTGCCACGTCCCAGGTTCAAGCGATTTTCCTGCCTCAGCCTCCAGAGTAGCTGGGATTACAGGCATGTGCCACCATGCCCTGCTAATTTTGTATTTTTAGTAGAGATGGGGTTTCTCCGTGTTGGTCAGGCTGGTCTCGAACTCCTGAATTCAGGTGATCTGCCCGCCTCAGCATCCCAAAGTGTTGGGACTACAGGCGTGAGCCACTGTGCTTTTATTATATTTCCTTTTGAATGTATTTCAGGAAAGATCTCTGTTGTTCACAGACTGAGCCTACAACATATCCATACTATTGTGGTGCTTGACGATTGGAAGAACTGAACAGAAAAATCACATGAAATGAGAAATAGTTCTGAAAATGATAACAAATATCTAATACATACACAATTAGTAATTAAAAGTGCATTTCAGCCGGCTTACCTACACAAACCACTGCCTCTCTTGTTTACTTTTTCAGTCAATCTTTTTACCCCTAAACATATTACTAGACCCAAATTCTAGCTATGAAATGGTGACGGCATCTTTGTATAAATAGAAAACAATTTAATAGAATCCTGAGCTATTAACCAAGTGTGAAATCTTTATGTGCATCTGCTTTGCGGGGCTTTTAATACACATAGTTTGTCAATATATTTAGCCAATGATCATAAAGTAAATTAATATTCAGTTATTTTCTCATATAACACATATTTTTTGAATACCAGTTACATGTCAGACAGTGTCACAGGAATAGATAAAACATGATTTCTAACCTGGCAGAATTAAATTATAATGAAAACCAATAACCAAATATGTAATTAGAATAAAATATAAACACACACGTGTGTATGTGTGTATGTACACCAATTTATTTTTTAAATGTTAGTAAGGCCTTCAGGGAGCCTAGCAAAGGAAGCTGGCAGTACTGACTGGAGGGTGTGGGACACATCTCCAAACTGGCCTTATCGGGTGTGGAGGAGTTATTCTGAGGGACAAATGTAAGAGGCTCCACACAAACAAAGTAACATGAAGCAAAGTGTGAAAGGTATGAGCAATGCCAAAGCTTTTGTCCAGACGGTAAAGCAATGTGGCAATGGTATGGGCACGTGCACAAGAAGGCAGGAGGCAATCAACACTTATTACTGTTTGGGGGAACTATGTAAACATTTTGGGCTTTATTGCTTTTTTGTGAATGAACAGAGTTTTAATTTCCATAAATATCTCAAGAACAGAATGCCAAGACTTGCTTTTTCTGTGCATTTTTCACATTTTGAGATTATTTGTTTTTCTTTCTCATCCCAACTGCTAATAAATGCTACTTTCTGCTTGAAACTTGCCTTTGTTAGGTGTAAAGGAAAATAATCAAAATAATAAAATCTAAGCTTTCTTTTTTTTGTTTTTAATTAATGAAAAAAATTAATTTAGCTCTCTTTTTATCAGGTAGACTCCAGTAAAGAAATCTGAACCACTCCAGTCATTTTAACAGAGAACATTTAATAAGCAATTTTGTATAAATAGCTATTGGTAGAGTGAAATGCTAAATTAGAAATTGTATATAAAAATTATTAAGTAGAATTATTTAGTAATTCTATTGGGAAATTATTATACAAATAGAAATAACACAGAGGTAGTAACTACACAAAGTAGCCACCATTGTCGACACTTACAGACCAACAGGAACAGGTTAGGATAACCAGAATCTAGAAATATGGAGGTGCTGCTCTCTGCAGTACCAGCTCCGACATTCAAAAAACATGCTGGGTGTGTATCACTGATGTTGTTTCATGAGGCTGGTTCTAAGAGTTTGGGATGCAAATGAGAAACTGTGGCCGTGTTAGCGGCATCCACTTCTGTTACCAGGGTAAATGACTTCTGCTGAGGTGATGCAAAACACGAAGAAGCAAAAGTAACTTTGCCCTTCACGGACTGTCTGGTTTCCTTTAGTTTCTAATATCTGCAAAACATAACAAAGAATCCCCTAGCAAAGCAATGTGTGTTTGCAGCGTTCCAGCCACAGCACCCCAGAGTATAGAAGTGTGGGTTTGAAGCTGAGAGACACCCTAATGACTCGTTTACTCGCCAGCTGGTTGAATCGATCGCAGTTTGCAGATAAAAGAGAAATTTCAGTCCATACAGCAGAGGAACTTTTCAAGCCTATTATATATAAGAGAAGCTAGAGATGACACTGGAGCTTCTACAGATTCTGTATTTTAGCTGTGTATGTTTACCTCCCTGCTCCTTATTCTTCTAGTGGCATTCACTTTAGATGGATCATATCAAGCTTACTTCAAGGAGCTTAGAGAATAGAGAGGGTAAAACTATGAAGTGCTAAAAATTTTACTGGAAAGACTTTCCCGTTTAGTATGAATACTAAATTCATGGTTTTAACACTACAGTAATACTATAAATGAAAAAGTTAAAAAAAAACTCATCTATACTTGTATATAAGGAGTTTATAATTATTAGTTAAATATAAGTCTTAGAATCATTCTACTAACAATATATCCAAATACTACAATTATATAGTTAATATATCCTTAATTCTTATTTTTTCACAGAGAAATTCAGCACAAGAGTAATACAAACAATTGTTAATATTGTAAAAAACAAAATAAATTGAAAGCATAACTAAAACTGTGGAAAATTAGAATGGTTTCACATTTTCTATTAGTCATCAGATTTCTGAAGTTATACATAATGTAAAATACATAAACATATGTAATCAGAGATATGATAACCAAGTATTAACTCCCATGAATAATCTATGGTCTAGAATTTTAGTAAAAATAATACATCCCTCAGAATCAGATTATATTAACACATCTCTGTGTGGATATACTAATAACCCAACTTCCTGCTCCATTTCCCCCTTATTTGTGTAGTCATGGCACTTTGTGGCTCTGAGAGATAATAATAGTGTTTGAAATTATTTTGTGCATTTTTCTATTTTCTTTAATCTTGTTCGTATGATTTGCTTTGGTCACTAGAATAGTGAGAAGCCATAACCAATGCATCCTGATTAGAAGATTATAGAGATATTGTGGGTTTTCAACAGTTCTCTTGCTCCTGTGCACTCTGTCATAAAAAAAAAAAAAAATAGATGCCTCAATTCAGTTGAAAAATTAGGAGAAGGAGACTTAAACCCTATCTGTAGCTTAGAGTAGAGTTACAGCAATATGTCTGGACCTGAAGATGCTGATGGGTACTGGAAGTGAGAGACTGAACATACAAATGGGCAACAGCCATATCACATATAAAAACAGAACTCTCCCCACAAGCAGCCAAAGAAGCCAAGCTACAACCTTTGCAGCAATCAGCCCCCAACATCCAGGGCTTGATCAATAACTAACCCTTTCTTTAATTTTTGCCCCCATTTCCAGCTTATGACCAACAAAAAGAAAGCAAATATGCTCTCCTAACCAACTGTTTATGATGCTCCATTTCTAGTTAGCCTGCCTCCAATTCCCTTGCCGACTCCAATCAAGGCATACCTGAGTGTTCCCCCTTTTTTGTTTTGTTTTGTTTTGTTTTGTTTTGTTTTGAGATGGAATCTCGCTTTGTCGCCCAGGCTGGAGTGCAGTGGCACAATCTTGGCTCACTGAAACCTCTTGGCCTCCTGGGTTAAAGCGATTCTCCTGCCTCAGCCTCCAGAGTAGCTGGGACTACAGGTGTGTGCCACCAGGCCGGCTAATTTTTTGTGGTTTTAGTAGAGATGGGGTTTCACTGTGTTAGCCAGGATCGCCTCGATCTCCTGACCTCATGATCCACCCGCCTCGGCCTCCCAAACTGCTGGGATTATAGACGTGAGCCACGGCGCCCACCCGTTTCCCCCTTTTTTATACTGTAAAGCTTTCCTACTCCTTTGCCTGTAAATTTCTGTAAATGCAGTTGATAGTGGCTGACTCTCTTGCTATAGCGAGCTCTGAATAAGTAGCATTTGTTTGTTCTCATTCAGGTGGTCTTTGTTTATATCCACATAAATGAGAAATAAACATACACCAGTAAGTTTTTGAGATTGCGTCTTTTCAGCATATATTAGGGAATGCTGACTGTTATAGTAACAGCTGACTACAAAAGAGATTACCTAAAGGAGAGCAGGGAACATTTGGCCATGAGAATTTTAGATGATTTCATTGGACACATAGTTTTCATAAATCCGGTAATATTCTATTCCATGTCCCATTCAAGAGAAATAAATTTTCAGAAAGATTTTATAAGCCAAAATATTGCCATATCTTGCCAGACTTCTTCTACTGTCATCCCCTCCACTTGTCTTCCATCTAACCATGAAACTAAAAGGCAAGGAAAAAATATCTAGGTGTCATTCTTCGATTTTGTATTTGTTTTTGCTTCCCCTCTGACCCCCCCACTAAAACAATGGTATTCAGCATTATATATAAACTTGTTAGACATGCAAATTCTCCATTCTACGTTGGACAGGCTTCTGAATCAGAAACTCTAGGGTGTAGTCCAGCAATACATACTTTTACAAGACCACCTGGGGATTAAGAAACAGGCTAAAGTTTGAGAACTACTGAGTTATGTACACTATCAACCAAAAACCATTGTGCTTTAAGGTAGTAATTGCTAACTTCTTCAGAGAAATGTGGCTGGCTTCTATAGGAAAGATGAGGGAATAACAGCATATCCTAATTTCCAGGTGATCCTTCATCTCCCAAAGTCTGCCTATGCCTATGTATTTCTAATTAAAAACACTTTCTCTCAGTTGTTTTCAACTGGGGCACTATTGACATTTGACGTGTAGCATTTCTCTGTTGTATGTGACTACTTTTTGCAACATGGTGGGATTAGAATATTTGGCTTCCATTTGTTAAATATCAGTAGCATTCTCTAGTCATTGTGCCATCTAAAAATCTTCCCCAGATATTTTCAGTACTCTGCACTTGTGTACTGCTGTAAAACACTGGTTGAGCTGAGACACAGGTCTTCTCCTGAGCTTGGATGAAAATTTATAGCATCAGATCTCCTTGTGTTTAGGGCTTAGGTCTCAAACTAGAACTAATTAATTGGCTCTTCTGGGTTTAACACATTATTGCCGATTTCATCGTCTCAGCACTTCTGTTTGGGTGCCACGCACAATTATGAACTGCGTTTTCTATTCTTCACAAATTGAAATCAATCATTTTTCTACACAAACTTCTACTTTACTCTGGCAGATTACTCACTGTCTGAATACTCATCCTACTCTGACTCTGCTCATATCCTACTCTGTGTCTGTGCTTATATTCTCAGTGTCAAGGGTGCCCTTTTCTGATCCTTCCCTGGTATTTAAATATTATGCATCCTTAAATATCTAACTTAACCTCCATGTTTACAAAGGTAACTTGCCTAATTTTTCTTGCTCCCTCTGGTCTCCTGGTATTTGAACTTTGATAAAATTATTGTGTGTACTACACAATGTTCAACTTTCTGACATAAAATACTATCAAGGCACATATTTCAATAGATCTTTGTTACAGAAGCTTTCTATTTTAAATAAATCTGTATTGTACAGCCACTATTCTGCTTAGAATATCTAGTTGGAGCACTATTATAATCAAGGAATATTTAGTGGAAGATACAAATGAGAGGCCTTGACAAACTTATTTGTGAGAGACAGGAGTAAGAAAATAATGGAAGATAAATCCAAAATATGGGTGACTCTGAGGATAGTGGTGCCTCTGTCAGTCAGAGTTCTCCAGAGAAAGAAAACCAGTAGGAGATAATATATATGACATATATTAAATATATATGTAGATATGATATGGCTTGTGTGTGTGTGTGTGTGTGTGTGTGTGTGTGTATGTAGAGACAGAGAGAAAGATTTAATGTAAGAAATTGGGAGCAAGTGTGGTGGCTCACACTGGTAATCCTAGAACTTTGGGAAGTCAAGGCAAGAAGATCAGTTAGACCCAGGAATTCAAGACCAGCCTCAGCAACATATTGGGACCCCATAACTACAAAAAAAATTGAAAAAATGTATGAACCATATATAGTGGTGCACGCCTGTGGTCCCCGCTACTCTGGAGGCTGAGAGGGGAGGATTTCTGGAGCCTGGGAGGTCAACGCTACAGTGAGCCATGACTGCATCACTGCACTCCAGCCTACACGACACAGCAAGACCCTGTCTTGAAAGAAAGAAAGAAAATAAGTAAATAAATAAGCTCATATTATTAAGGAGGTTGGGAAATCCCAAGAAGACATGCAGTAAGCAAGCTGGAGGCCCAAGAGTGGTAGGAGATGTGTAATCCCAGTCTGAGTCTGAATTCCTGATAAGGAGGGATGATGGTATAAGTTGCAGTCTAAGGGCAGGAGTCTGAAGTCCCAGCTCAGGCAAGAAGTCAGGTGGCATTTCTTCCTGCTCTATGAAGTTTCTCAATTCACTGGATGAGTCTCATGCACATTAGGGAGGATAATATGGATAATATGCTTTACTCATTTTAATTTAAATGTTAAGCTCATGCAGAAACACCCTCATGCACACATATGGAATAATGTTTGACCAAATATCCGGGCACTTTGTGATCCACACATGTAGACACATAAAATTAACCATCACAGTGCCATTAACCAAAATAGTATATCTAGGAGAAACTGCAACCCTCCAAAAGAAAATAGTGAGCCAGCATGTTAATAAGAAATCCATGTAACATTCCGTGGTATAGAGTAACAAATGTTAGCATCGGACTCAGGGATTAAAAATGGTGAAATGGAGCATAGATGAGAAATGTGGTAGTGGGCAGGCAAGACAGTTGACAAAACTTGGAGGAAATAGAAGAGTGACAAGCCATCACAGAGTATGAAAACAAAAAGGAAAATGATACATTAAAAAGCCATAATACAGTAGATTCTCATTCATGTATTCCATATTTGCAAATTCACATGCTCCCTAAAATTTATCTGTAACCCCAAAATTAATAGTTGTGACACTTTCATGATCATTCACAGACATGTGAAAGCAGCAAGAAATCTGAGCTGCCCACGTGCATGTTTCCAGCTTAGGTTGCAAGTGACCCCCGCCTTCTTGCGTCAGGTCCCACACTGTAAACAAGAGTCCTTATGTGGTCTACTTGGTGACACATTCTTCGTGTTTTTGTGCTTTTGTTGAGGTGATTTCACAATTTATAATGGTTCTCAAGGTTAGTGCTTAAGTGTTGCGTAGTGTTCAGTGCATGGTGCCTAGGATGTGCCTTATGGAGAAAATATAGATTTTAGATAAGCTTATTTAGGCCTGAGTAGTAGTGCTATTGACCCTGAATTAAATTTTAATGAATCAACAATGTATATTCACTAAGGCCTAATTAAAGGGGAACACATGAAACCAGGTTATATATTGGTCAATTGATGAAAATGTTATGGCCAGAGACTTTCAGGAATCTAACTCTACATTTCCCTTAAGAACATTGGTTCAGTATTTGCTAATTTGGTATTTGTGGTACCTTTATAGAACATCACTACCATGAATAAGGAGAACTGACTATATATGATATATTTGTTCACACAGGAATTTAGTAGTTTTAATGTGAAGAGGGAATACTAATAAATTACATTGTAGCATTTCTCAAATAATTTTATGATAAAGTCATAGGGAATCTATTTTAACATGCACATTTATCTTGAATTTAAATGTTGCCACTATTGGTCCATACCAAACCTATTACAGTTGCTTAACAATGATAGAATCATTGTCCCAAATCCTTCTTGTTCCTAGGAATGAAGGATGATGCTCATGGAAATCCTGAATATCTGAAGATATTAACTTTAGTTTTAAATACTACTTTTCAGCTGGTTAGAGTTGAAGGGTAGCATATAAATATATTCACTCATTCATTCCTTTATTTAGCAATCTGTTACTGGGCTTCCAGTAGGTGTCCAGAAACTTCTTTTGCCAAAAGTAAATGAAGGTTTTGCGGGATTCTCTTTGATTAAATAAATAAATAAATAAAATAATTTTTTAACAGGGGTATCTGGTACAGAGCCTTGGAAGAGCTTCTTGCATTGTAGAGACTGAAATTTAAACTTCATTAGGTTTTCTTCTGTGCCTTTAGTGAGATCAGCAAAGGGATCATAAAGTTTACACAAGTCTGGAGATTAATAGCGTTAAGTGCAAGAAGATATGTTAAACAACAATGAAATAAGCCTAATGTATTATTTTCCTGGGGCTACCCTATTACATTACCACAAACTGAGTGACTTACAACAAAAGAAAGTTATTCTCTCACGGCCCAGCAAACCAGAGTCTGTGATTCAGGTATAGCCAGGGCTGGTTCCTTCTGGAGGCTCTGCGAGAGCCTCTTCTATTCCTCACTTGTAACTGATCATTGCCTGCAATCCTTGGCATTCCTTAGCTTGCAGAAACATCGCTCCAATCTCTGCCTTCGTTGTCACATGGCCTTCATGTGACACATACTTCTAGGTGTCTTTTCCTTTTCTCATAAGGACACAAGTCATAGGATTTGGGACCCACCCTAATCAAGTATCATCTCATATTGACTAACTACATCTGCAAAGACTCCGATATGGTTTGGCTGTATCTCCGCCTAAATGTCATCTACAATTGTAGCTTTCATAATTCCCATGTGTCATGGGAGGAACCCTGTGGGAGGTAATTGAATCATGGGGGCAGGTCTATCCCCTGCTGTTCTAAGGCTTGTGAATAAGGCTCACAAGATCTGATGGTTTTATGAAGGGGAGTTCCCCGCACACACTCTCTTGCCTGCAGCCACATGAGATGAGCTTTCTCCTCCTTTGCCTTCCACTGTGATTGTGAGGCCTTCCCAGCCATGTGGAACTGTGAGACCATTAAACCTCTTTTTCTTTATAAATTACCCAGTCTTGGGTATGTCTTTGTTAGCGATGTGAGATCTGACTTATACAGGCCGTATTTCCAAATAAGGTCACATCCTGAGGTTCAGAACAGACATGAATTTGTGTGGGGGGGGGACTATTCAACTCATTATATTTAGTCACTAATGGGACTCTGGCAAAGCATCAAGGGATAACACTCTTGACCTGGTGCAAGGCAAAAATGTAAAGATTAAGGATATGCTGTATTAGTAACTATTGATTCTATGCTGTGGCACCAGCTATAAATAATAAAGCTCACCCTTATCTGTCCTCTTTGTCGAGTAGGAGGGGAGAATTATTAGAAGAATTTGGACTCAAGTACATCGAGCTTTCTACGTTATATTATATATATGATACAAGCCTTTTAAAATTCCATGATTAAGTTAGATATTACTTTGAAATGTAATATACAATTAATCATCTAAACTGATCCTGGATCAGTTTAATGGGAATAGGAATTTTGACACACACTTTAGATAATTTGAAGAAACCGTGGAAAATGGGTGCTACAGAACTGAGTCCCATTAAATATACATCAGAGTTTGAATTTATTTGAGTCTAAAAGTTCCAGCACTCTTCAAAACATTTTTGAAAACAAGTATCTCCATTAGAAAAAGAAAAGCATTATTTTGAATTTTTTTTTGATATTCAGCAATATTTAGCTGAACTTAGGTTCTCCTTTCAGAAATGACACACAATATAATGAAGCTACTTCAAATTTAAAATTGGGATGAATTGAACTTAACACAGTAAGATGTAGATTTTCCACGTGGCAGGTGATCATCTGTTAGTACCAAAAAGAACAGGGCAAGCTAATGACTGTTTCTGTGGAAGAAAATGACAGAGTGAGGTAATCACAGCCAGCTTCAGTCAGCTTGTGGGTGTATGTGTGTACTGTGTGTTTGACATTTTAGTATCTTTAAGGTCACATATATTTCCCAAAATTGTTTTTTTTTTTTTTTTTTTTTTTTGAGGCGGAGTCTCGCTCTGTCGCCCAGGCTGGAGTGCAGTGGCCGGATCTCAGCTCACTGCAAGCTCCGCCTCCCGGGTTTACGCCATTCTCCTGCCTCAGCCTCCCGAGTAGCTGGGACTACAGGCGCCTGCCACCTCGCCCGGCTAGTTTTTGTATTTTTTAGTAGAGACGGGGTTTCACTGTATTAGCCAGGAGGGTCTCGATCTCCTGACCTCATGATCCGCCCGTCTCGGCCTCCCAAAGTGCTGGGATTACAGGCTTGAGCCACCGCGCCCGGCCCCAAAATTGTTTTTGAGAAGAACAATAATATCTGCATTATTTAGACATGTTAGTTAAAATATGTAAATGCATTTACATTAGTTAAGACTTTATTTTAAATTGTTCTGAGAGCTGTTACAGTGGAATCAAAGCAAGAATCTTACATGAGATTTTGGAGATTTGCATTTCATTTTTGTGTAAACACATACAAAATTCGCTTTAGTGAATAATGAGTGGCATGCTGTATTTCTTTTTGACTTTTCTGTTATTTTCTCTTGCTCCTGTTGCAGCAAATGGTTTTCATAGTCAACTCCTAGACGGGGCTGCTTAAACTATTGTAATATGTTAAGTAGTTTTATTGAGTAGTAATGTGATTCCATTAACATGTTTCAGCATGAGAAAACCAGCAGTTCAGGACAAATGCTTCTGTTTGCAAACTATAATAAAACATATCTTAGAGGCTACAGCCTGACAAAGATTGCTACCTTTTATTCTGAATCTCTCCCATCTTTATCAAGGAAAGGTGTCATTCTTTTCCCTCATAACAATCCAAAACCTCTGGCATTTATAAATCAAAGAGGTAAAAATGCCAGTGAAATGTATACAGTAAGTATTTGCATGATGTTTGGACCCAGGTGTTTTTATGAAAGTTTGCTGACTTGATAATATCTAGCTATTTGTAGATTTAAATAGAAAGTCAATATCACTTTCTAAAGGCAGAACTCATTTTGTAAAATGAACATAAAGAGAGATCACCATATACTTTTCTGACTTTCCCTACCTCTTTAAATTAAAGCTTTGCTTTAAGGGATGCATACGTTTACTGCAGTAAACCCGAATGATTCTACTTCTTTAATGTAAAACTAATACTCCCCAGTTTTAAATTATGTTTAGATTTCCGGTTAAAATTTGAAAAATGAAAGCCTAAAAAAAGTAGGTGACAGATTCATGGCTATTCAGATACACATACACACACACACACACACATACACACACAAGTTAGGGGAGCAAGTTTAAGTAGTATTCTTGATACTTTTTAAAAAGAGTGATTTGAGTAATAAACTTAAACAGGTTTTAAAAGGAATTCACAACAAATTTTAGATTAATTTGAGATTTAGGAGCTATGGAAAATTCGAAAAGAATTGCAGTGTCTGACAGCTGTAAACAGCATTGTTTTTCCTACCAATTTGCCAGAAAATCATCTGCTTGATGGGATGGTGGTTACCAGATTGCTGGCCTATATGTGAGGTAGACTCCCTGCTACAAGAGAATGTAAAAAAAAAAAAATATGTAAGACCTTGTTCTACTTTAATTAATTACTAGGCACGATGAATGTGTAGACTAACATGGAAGTTGTTGTAAGAGTTAAAGCAAGGGTAAAGAAACATGAAAAGTGGGTCAACAGTCAAACACAGGTTTATTTTGGAGAATAAACCTGAGAGGGACTTCCGGGCTATTTTGGTCAGGAGCATTCTCTCTTAAAGACTAAGAGTATTTAAGGGTTCAAGGTGAGAGAAGTTATCACAGGAATGCTTGGAGTGTTTCTGTGTGGAGGAGAAGTTGATTGCGGGGCTGGAATGTGTCTGGCTGGAGGGGAGGTTATCTTGGGGCTGGCATGTTTCTGGTTGGGGAGGGGTTTATCTTAGTGTTGGAATGTTTCTGGTTGGAGAGGTCATTTGTGGTTTATAGTCATGCTGTCCTTAGCCATTATGCTGATGCCCTTTGGATTTAGTGGTTTTTGATCAAGGGGTACTTTAAAATGGTGGTGCTTGTCCAAGATGGTGAAGCTCCTGCTCTGTCAGTTATGTCTCAAAAGAGAAAACAAAATAATATTTGAATAGTAATTCTCAGGTAGGTGAAAGATGGCCAGGATGGACAAGTTCCCTCATATTCATAAAAGGCTTCAAATGTGGAGACTGATGCTTTCTTCAACCTGCTATACATTCACTTGTATTTGGGGTAGGAGACATTAAAATATATGGTAAAACAAATATCTATGGCATACCTTAGTTTTTAATATTGGCTTGTCGTTTAC
The DNA here is from genome assembly GCF_009764315.1 of Trachypithecus francoisi. Classification (NCBI taxonomy): domain Eukaryota; kingdom Metazoa; phylum Chordata; class Mammalia; order Primates; family Cercopithecidae; genus Trachypithecus; species Trachypithecus francoisi. The sequence goes on from NW_022681453.1 coordinate 104,207,331, forward strand.
AAACCCCTCTCATTATTCTGAAAGTCTAAAAAATGTAGCTCATATATTACTTTCAATGTAGGAGTAGCACCAATTTTGGGAAGAGACAGGAGAGTCTGCAGACAGTGGATATGGATCAAATAGAAAAATACAACAAGGTAATACAGCAGGTAGCACTGTCTTCTCACAAAAAAAAATGAATGTAGAATTTAGGAAAAGATGGCATTTTATTTTCTGTAAATATAAAAAGAGGCACTAATGAGACAAGGAAAGTTTCAGAAAAGACACAGCTAAAAATGTGTGTATTGAGAAAAAGTTTATAAAATCACTGAACATGGACTTTAAAGGTCAAAATAGAAAAGAAAATGGAGAGATGACCCATTAATTCAGATAAATTGTATAATATTAAAGAATGATAGAGAAATGGAAACAGCACATGCAATGTTTTGCTGTGTTACTCTTGTCATGTAGAATAATTCAGATGAAAAGAGTAGACCAAAATTAAGGGTAATATAAGACAATCATTAGTGATTTCTAGCCATTTAATTAATTTCAACTCTTCATAGTCAAAAATATAACTTACAGAAATTGAAAATGCTGATTTAATTAAAGCAGTCAAATATTGATTAACTATCAGATTCATAAAGTTTAAAGGTCAAAATTTACTTTTTAAAAATTCTCTTTTCATATATAAAGAACCGAGGCATTGGCATGGTAGGTCCATGGACATTGACCAACATGCTGAGTAAGTCCAAATCACAACTAGAATCCACGTCTCCTGACCATCAGCTCACTATGATTGACATCATAAACCCTGACCACCTTTGTCCAGGGTTTTCCTTCCAAATTTTTCTGCTTTACAATATTATGAGAAACCATAGACTTATCTTAGCATCTATGATATCTCAGACTTGTACCAGGTGTTTTATGTACATGGGAACTAAGTCTCATGAAATCTCTGAAATGTAAGTATTCTTAACTTCATTTTATAAGACAAGAAAATGAGGCTCATAGAGATTAAATTACTAGCCTAATATCACATAGTCAATAGAGAGAGGAGTAGGATATATAGATTAAAATGCTATTCTGTTCATACTTCCTAGTATTATGCCATCACTACTTTATTTGAAAAAGATAATTCTTCTCTCAGCATGTCAGCCAGCAGTGCGTGTGTAAATTTGCCTATCAGCTTTTCTTTTTAAGGTGCATGGTAATCACTGATTTTCAGACTTTACTGTGGAAGCGAATTTCTTGGGTGATCTTGTTAAAAATTCAGATTTTGACTCAGATGGGGCCTAAAATTCTGCAATTCTAATCTAAGTAATCTGCTACTGCTGGTCTACAGACTATGCTTTAAGAAGCTAAATATTAGTAGTGCTATATAACACTGTGGCACTGTGGACCCATAGCAACCTGGACACTATTACTCTTCTGCAGTGAGATAAGAAACTTGTGCAAGAATGTAAATCAACACCTGTCTTCTTTCATGGAAAAAGTGATTAAGAAAAGAATGACAGGTGAACCAGACAGTTATTCTTTAGATTTGCATTCTGACACGAGCTCTTTTTCTCATGTGACACATTAGATGGGTAACAACCAATTCCCTCACAAGCTACTTGAGAAGCACATATGTTGTGTGTTGAGAGGGGATAACTTTGAATGTGGAAGAGGAAGAATAAAATAAGTTCTGCTGAAAAACTGTGTTACCTGTGGAAATGGAAAAGCCCTGCAGTGCAGAGCTCACTGAGGTGTGAAGACATTCTTAGGGCATAGAGGAAACAAAAAAAAGACTATGTTTGGACGTAAGATAGAATTTTCCCATTTAATAAATTTACCTTAGGCATAGAAGAGTGTTCTTCTCACAGTATCTTAGCAATGCTGCTTTTAGAATCTTAGAATGGTATTGTCCACAGTTCTCCGGTCTGACTATTCATTAGAACCAATCTTGAATGATTTCTGTGGAGACTATGATTCAATTAATTTGCATTTAATTGCTTGATCACTAGAACATTTTAAGTTCCTCAGGGATTTGTAACATGTAGCCAAGGTAAAAATATCTACGTTATGGATAATTAGGCCCCTGAAGACTTACCTGTGAACCTAAGCATTATTTATAACATATTTCTAAGGAAATAATATTATCATTCAGTATGTGGTATCACCGAATCTCTACAGAATACAGGACGAACTAGACAGATGGCATTGGAGAAGCTAGAGAGGAGTAATTGCTAGGATACAACATGAATTCAGTGAGTACTACTTGGGGCAAATTAGACTTTTTTTTTTGGTAGTTGTTTCATTTAAGATAAATGAAATTTGCCTCATAATAATACTGCTCTATCTTTCTCTTAACTCTTGATAAAATACTATTTCATGTATATTATTGTATGATGCATTCACAATTCTGAATATTAGACATCGATAGTGATTAATCTTATTAAAATTGAATTTCTGAGATTGTAAAGACTTATTTACTTTTACCTAGTTATGTCTATTGACATTATATTAAATCTACAAATCTTAGTTGCAGAAAATGACTGATAAAGTCTTCCATTACAAATTTTTGGGCAAGGTAAAAAGATGTGGGCTAGAATATAAAGATAATAGGTGGATCTGTAGATTATTAAATATATTTATTCAAAGTGTGTTGATGTCAACTTTGATAAAATTCTTTAAAGAGAAGATTAGGATCGGCTCTGGGTCTATACTTTCAAATATTTACTATCCATGATGTGATAAGATATAGAAGTTATGGTTATCAAATACCCCAAGCTGAGATTGACAGCTAGAATTCCACATACCAGAATATGTAGTTTAAAATCCTGACAGACTGGAATAAGAGGTCAAATATAGCAAGACAAAATTTGTATGCAGATAAAATTCTGCTTAGGTTCAAATATACCAGGTGCGTTTAAAGAAAACATATCAATGATCCTCAAGTATCTGAAGTGTTTTTGTAGAAGAGCATTTTGACATCGTTTGCATGAATCTCCATGACAGAACTAGCAGAATGAACAAAAATCAAGGCACTTTGTAGCAGAATCTGAGAAGAGTTTATAACAGCACAGGAACTAACATTTTCAGAAGCTTCACCCATAGAGAGGCTCGCTGCTCTGCCACATTCTTCTACTTAGTCCTTATCGCACTGCTGGGCAGAAGGGACAGTTAACTGAGATTATGGAGGTTAGGCTTTTGTAAAAAGTCACATATGGAACACGAGGTAGACTAAAGATTGGAGCTCATAACTGCCTGCCTGCATTTTGCAAGAAATAGTGATCAAAATAATACATCCTTAACAATGAGAATTATTTAAACACAAAGAGGGGATCATTTGTCAGGAATGTTCCAGAGAAAAGTTTCTTAATTGGGCAACTGAAAAACTCATCTTAATCCTCCAATTTTTTTTAATTGTTGGAATTTTCTAAACTGTACTCCTTTTCTAGCAACTGTCTCCTTCACAATCACATAATTATCATGGGGATTACAAGTTAGTATCATAGCTGCTCCTTGCCTCATCAAAGGTAAGTTAGTAGGGTGACCACAGAATGGCTAGGCTTAGTCCTAGACTAGATAATGAATCCTTTGCATAAGCTTTTAAATCTAGAAGCTAGAGCATGTTATCATTCTTACAGATGATTCAAACTACAAAATCTAAATCTCAGGAACTGGTGAAAGCTATGTTTTGTTTTGTTTTTTTGCTACATAGAGAAATTTTGTCTTGAGCTAGAGACGCAGAGACAACCAGAGGAGAAAGGAAGAGCCTCATGGCTTTCAATAACCTGATTCTGTATTTTTTGAGTCTGAACTACATTCTAATCATTGGTTCACAACCAACATGAATTCAACTAGCTTAAAATGAGTTTGTCACTATTACAACTCAGTCCCAAGAGTCATTTTCTGCCAAGAATTCTAATAAATAAAGATTAAGATACAACAATGTGGTAAAACATATTTAAGGATTAAGTCATTGCATATAAGAGCCACGATTTTTATGTAAATAATGTAAATAACAAACAGAGGATCTCTAACAGAAAATGGCATTTATTTGGGAATAGAGAAATGCCATGGGAAAGTGTGTGCCATAGTAAACTACGTGTGTATTCAGAGAGGTAAAGGAAGATAAAGATATTTAAAGGAAAAAATGAGGAAGACTACATCGTTGTTTTGAAATAATTATCCTTGGCTAAAAATATCAATAACAAGGATAACTCTCGTTTGACGTTGGTCTGGCAGTTCTCGGGCAGATGTTTTTGCAGAGGTATTTTTTGTGTAAGGTTGCAAATAGGCTTTGTGGAAGGTTGCGGTTTTTGCAGTCCTCTGTGATAGTTTTTGTTGTCAGGCCTGTAAGCATATAAATCCTCTCTTCAAGGCTTTTGGTGGCTCTACTTATCAAGATTTTTAAAAAAACAATATGGGCTCCATTTTGATTTTGACGACTTTCAGATATAATTTAGTACTATCAAGAAAATTGTTACTTCATAATATAAAGCTTCTCTAAATATTCATGCTTCTCTAAATTTTTTATGCAAAAATGATTTTTGTGTTAACATTAGTATTTAATTTTCTTAATAAAGTTACCTTAGTAATAACGTCATAGAAATATTGGAAACCCATTACTAATACAACGTACATGCTTAACTCTGTGCGAGTATGTGTGTGTGTGTATAAAATAAGAATGCTAATTTTAGTTCCCTATACTACTCTACAAAATTAAATTTTCTATTAAAGATATAATTGCAACTGAAAGCGTTTTAAATTAGAACATTTAATGCTATATTTCCAGTGTTTTACACTGGGGCCTCAACATTAACCCTGCAGTTAACATACTTAATTAGTTGTCTTATATAAAGCTTATTAAAAATGTAAGCTTTTAATCTAATCTCTGTTCCATTTTACTCTCAGCATCTCATACCATACTCAGAATAGTGAATTAAATGGCAATAAAATCTTTTGCATTGTGTCTATAACCATTAACCTTTCAACGAAAACAGAACCATGTATCTGAGTGGTCAATTATTTTATAAGAAGGCACTCTGATGGTTTCTGTTCAATAATCTTCTTGTAACCAACACTCTTTAATATATGTCTATACTGATAGTTGGAATGCATATATTATGCCAATAAATTTACACTTCCTATCATCTTTTTTTTTCTAAAAACAAATGTTATTATATCCTATTGGCTATTGATGCTTTACATATCGGTAGAAATGACTTTTACATGGATATTATATTAAAAACATAATAAAAGGTAATATATTATTGTAATTTTTATATATAAAGCACAAACCTTTTCCTGAATACAGAGAAAATTTGGAGAAATTTATCTTATGATTGTCTTTCACATACCTGAAAAATGTGAAAGAGATTTCCTCCAAGGCAAAGGCTGAAATGTATCTTTATTATTCCTTACTTTCGGTAAAGTTGTGCAACAGCTGGTATTTTGAGAAAAGAAACAAAATGATGATCATAAATATAAGATGTCTTAAATATAAGTCTACATATGAATATATGTATAAACATATAGAAATAAAATTATGAATAAAATATTTTCTATTTTAAAAAGCTTTCTGAAAATAGGCCTTTAACAATTATTAGCAACAATTTTATTTTGGTAGTAGCACTACTCCTGGAGGGGTAGTTATATTTTTTTCTGGTTCTTGCATTTCTGCTGGCATTGGGGACATGCAGCTGAGAATTGTCATGTCAATAACCATAATACAGTCTACATTAATCTGGCTTTTTTTTTTCTTTTTAGAAAAAGTGAGTAGAATGATAATCAAATTTAAAGAATTTTAAAATGAGCACTTATAAAATAGAGAAAATTGTTGAGAACACTCTTGATACTTCCAATTTTCAAGGTCTGGTTATATTCAATTTTGCTACAATTCTATTAACTATTCAGTGACTCTGAATATAATCTTTTTACATTCCTGTTTATTTATATCTATTTCTATATCTATGCATAAGTAAGCATGAATCTATTATTATGTCTTATCAACACCTTTTTAGTAGATAAAAATCTTTGAAAAATATACTTTAAGTCCTGAAAGTAGTTAGTTTAGTGGTATCTTAATTGTAGATTACATATATTTTTGGATATTTTAATACTGCATGTCAGTATGTGTGAATGATTTTACAATCACACATTCCTTTTAATATTAAAAACTCATGAATTTTCATGAAACTTTCTGGTGGTATGAAAAATATAAACACAATTTGTAGCATTTAAAATAGTTCTGTGGTATCTTTTTACATTAGAAACTTGGAAGAATATTTTAATTATAATAATATTAATCCTATGTTTTAAAATAATAAGATGGGGATTTATAACAAAAGGAAAATAGACATTTATACCAATCTCTACATATATAACTGTCTATATCTACCAGTAGATTCAGATTAGTAAAAGTAAAATTATTGGTAAATCTACCAGTATTTTTAAAATCTAAATTAATACATTATACGATTATGACCAGAATTCAATTAAGATATCAGGAGAAAATAGGTTCACTATCATAATATCAAGCCATTTGGCAAACTTTTTTTTTTTTTTTTTTTTTTTTTTTGAGACGGAGTCTCGCTCTGTTGCCAGGGCTGGAGTGCAGTGGCCGGATCTCAGCTCCCTGCAAGCTCCGCCTCCCGGGTTCCCACCATTCTCCTGCCTCAGCCTCCACAGTAGCTGGGACTACAGGCGCCGCCACCTCGCCCGGCTAGATTTTTTTTTTGTATTTTTTAGTAGAGACGGGGTTTCACCGTGTTAGCCAGGATGGTCTCGATCTCCTGAGCTCGTGATCCGCCCGTCTCGGCCTCCCAAAGTGCTGGGATTACAGGCTTGAGCCACCGCGCCCGGCCAACCATTTGGCAAACTTTAAGTGATGTGAAATTTTGGAATTCCAGTTAGAACCATGGACAAGTCTAAGACACTCAATACTCAATGCTACAATTCTGTGAATGATCCAGAATTATTAATGTTTAAAATTTGGAAAAAAACCGTATTTTTATGTTAAAATATCTGCTAACTGGACAGCTGGAAATCATTCAACTTTTGTATAGATTACATTTTATATTTTTGTATTATAAATTTATATAATATGTAAAATCCGGCCAGGCATGGTGGCTCATCTCTGTAATCCCAGCACTTTGGGAGGCCGGGGCTGGTGGATCGCTTGGGCCAGGAGTTTGAGACAAGCTTGGGCAACATGACAAAACCCCGTCTCTGCTAAAAACACAATAGCAACAAAAATTAGCTGGTGTGGTGGCTGAGGCACAATAATCACTTGAATGGGAGGCAGTTGCAGTGAGCTGAGCTAGCACCACTGCACTCCAGCCTGGGTGACAGAGCAAGACGCTGTCAAAACAAAAACAAAAAAAAACTTAGATCTAACATTGGATGTACATTATATATACATTCTATATATTTACATACTAGCAAAATAAAATAAACTATGTATAATACTATACAAATTATATCTATAAACTGTGTGCTGTGCCTAACTTTAAGCATTTTATATAAAGTGGGAAGAGCTGCCTAATATATCCCTAAACACAGTTATTGTAATCATATTTAAGACTTATTCCAATAAATATTTACTAAGGCTTTGCTGTGAGTATTAAAAATAGTTATTCTTTATGAAGGAAAAGGTAAGATTGTAATATATTGTTATCAGCCTCAAAGATGCTTAAGATATAATTGGACAGAACTATAAAATAATATTTAAATAACAATGTATCCCATTTCAAAATCTTTTTTGTTCTTTTTTTATTCCCCTTCTATAATGCAAGACAAACCTATCTTTTTGAGTAATTCAATTTAAAATGCTAGGCTTAAAATTTGAATTAACTCCAACATGAGTTTATAAATTCAACATGGTTTCATTAGTAATAATAAAGAGAACATTTGTTTTGTTTTCTTGTTTTTAATTTTCTTTGGTGTTTGTAATGTTTTGGAGCTAAACATGTTAATTTCAGATTTATATGAACAAATAAGGACTAATCAGGACTCTAAAAGAGAAGAAATGAAGACAAACTGTACCAAAAAATCAAGGAAATAATCCCATTTTCAATAGCAACAAAAAATAGGAATAAATTTAAGTAATATAGTGAAAGATTTGTATACTGAAAACTATACATATTGATATATGATATGAAGCTGTATTATTGATGAAAGAAATAGGAAAAAAAACACAAATGAATGGATATATATCCCATGTTCATGGATTGGAAAAATTATTTTTAAAATGTTCATACTTCCCAAAATAATACGTAGATTCAATGCAATCCTATCAAAATTCTAAGCTTCTTTCACAGGAATAAAAATAAAAATTCAAAATATTTATTGAACAAAAAGACACTAACTAGCCAAAGCAATTCTGAGCAAGAACATGGTGGAAGGCGTCACATTTCCTAAATTGTATTATAAAGCTAATCAAAAATACATAGTAATCAAAACAGCTTGGTACTGCCATACACTCACATAGAGCAATAGAAGAGAATAGAGAGCCTAGATATAAACAATACTTATCAATTAATCAACTAGTCTTTGCCAAGAGCACAAAGAATATATAATAGGGAAAGAATAGTCACTTCAATAAATGGTGTTAGAAGAACTGAGTACCGACAAAGAAAAAAATTAAACTGGACCTTCATCATATATCATACTCAAAAATAAAATCAAAATGAATTATAGACTTAATTGTAAGCCCTAAAACCTTAAAACTCCTAGAAGGAAATGTATGAAAAAGTTTTAACATTGGTTTTGGCAATTACCTTTTGACTATGAATCCAAAAGCACAGGCCAAAAAATGCAAAAATCGATTAACTGGGAGTACACCAAACTGAAAGGCTTCTGCACAGAAAAAGAAAAAAACATGATGAAATGACAACCTATGGATTGACAGAAAATATTTGCAAGCCATATATCTGATAAGAGGTTAATGTTAAAAATATATAAGGAACACATACACACTCAGAGGCAATAAAAGACAAATAACCTGGGTTTAAAATAGACATGAATAGTAGACATTTTCTCAAAGAAGAAATACAAATGGCCAAGAGGTATATGAAAAATGCTCAACCTTCTAATCATCAGTAGTTTTCATTAAATAAAAACTACAGTGAGGTATCACTTTACACCTGTTACGATGGCCATTATAAAAATACAAAAGATAATGAGTTTTGGTAAGAATGTGGAGAAAAGGGAATTCTAGTATACTGATTTGGGGAATGCAAATGAATATAGCCATTAGGGAAGACAGTGTAGAGTTTCCTCACTGTTAAAAATAGAACTACCCTATGACCCAGGAATCTCACTTCTGGCTTTATATCCAAAAAATTTGAAATCAGTGTGTCAAGGAAATAGATGCACTCCTACGTTCATGGCTGCATATTTACAGTAGCCAATGTATGGCAACAATCTAAGTACCTGGTAAATAGATGGATAAAGAAATTGTGAAATATTACTCAGCCCTTATAAATAAGCCAATTCTGTCATCTGAAACATGAGTGAAACTGCAGGACATTATGTCAAGTGAAATAAGCCAGACAGAGAAAGAAAACTACTGTCTAATCTCACTTATATCTGGAATCTAAAAAAGTCAAATGTATAGAAGCAGAAAGTAGAATGGTAGTTAACAACGGTGTGGGGATGGAGAGATGTTAGTCAAAGTGTACAAAGTTTCAGTTAGGTAGAATGAGTAAGTTCTAGAGATGTAATGTATAGCATAATGACTATAGTTAATAATGTTATATTATGCACTTGAAATTTACTAAAAGAGTAGATCTTAAATGTTTTCACCACAAGCACAAGAGTCAATATGTAAGAGGATGGATATGGGTTAATGAGCTTGGCTGTAGTAATAATATCACTATATATAATACTGCATGTCACCATTATATCTACAATGCTGTACACCTTAAATATATACACATTTTAATAAAAAAGGTAGAAATTAGTATTATAAAGCCAAATGAATGAAAGAGAAGGCCAAAAATTGAGGGAAAACTGAATAATAATCTTGAAAAAAATAAATTACATTTGTAAGTCAAAAGGACACTTTTTAAATGAAGAAAAAAAGTGGACAATAAAATAATAAAAATAAAAACGATGGGAGAATGTCTTCATAGTATTGAAATAGAAAGTCTTTTCTAATATTAAAATTCTGAAGATATATATGAAACTATTGATAATCATGACTTCATAAAAGTCTAGAACTTCTACGTGTTACTTCACACCATGCACCTATTCAAAAGAGAAAACACGAAACTTGAAATTAAAAGGTTTGTATCTCATACTTTGTTAAAGAGATAATATCTAATTACATGAAGAGTTTCTACAAGTCAATGAGAAAAGATTCAAAACTCTTATTACAAATGAGCAAAACTATAGAATATTCAGTCACAGATAAATGTAGCTGTTCTTTAAACAGATGAAGAAATGTTCAACCTCATTTCTAATAAGATAAAATTACATTTAAAATTACACCAAGCCACTCTCTTCCCAAAAACATAACATATCGACTCAAAGCCCATAGTGAGATTACATAATACATTGGTGAGGCTGTGAGGAAACAGGAAGTTTTAGATATTTCCATTTGCATATTAAATTTCTAGCATCTCTATGTAGAAAATATGACAATATCTTTCACAATTATAAATGTGTATAACCTTTTAATCTGCATGTGTATTTGTGCTTGCTCTCCTAGGAAATGACTTCTATAGGTTTCCATTAAAGTAGTCTTTAAATATTAAATTATTTGTAATATGCTATTAAGAAGGCACTGGTTAAATAATTATGGATTCCCATAAAGTGGAAAATATGTTTCTGTACAAAATAATGAGAAATGTATATATTAGTATTTGTACACTACTATTAAATGAAGAAAGTGAGGTACAGAAGTGTGTGATTGTATGCTACTTTATATGTAATAAGGGGGAATAGATTTTACATCCTTTGTCACATGTAGACATAGACAAAATCAAAAAAATAAAGGCAGAAAAATAATTATCTTTTTGTATGTTTAGGTAGATGTGGATGTTAAGTAGAGGTGGGGTTCAGGATAGATTTTTCACTAAGTATAATGATAATTTAATATAAATATATGTAATATGTAATATATACATGTACATGTTATATGGGCATATATAGAGAGATATGACACACGCATATACACACCACAAAACCCACATATATATGATGTTTAAATGCAGAAACCCCTGAAAGACAAGATTTGAAATTTTGCCTGCTCATATGAAAATGATTCTTTCACCCTTTGTTGGAAGAATTCTCTCTAACACAAAGGTAATATCCATGTAGCCAATCTAGCATTCTCTGTCATAGTGCCTGAGAATTTAGCTTTGCTGTCTCCATGTTCTTGATATGATGCCAATGTTTTGACAGTGGGTTTGGTAATGAAAAGATTGCCGTGGGCTTGAACCCTGGATGTGTGTATATGGCAGGACATTATGGACTCATTCCAGGCGCACTGGGGAAAAATCCATCTGCACGATAGGAAACACAGACTGAGACATGTATATTTGCACATGCTGAATCGCCCCAGATTTTTCCCAATATTTCAGTATGTTTTGTATACTTCCTCAGTCATTAAGGAACATATTTGAGCTAGGCTTTTAAAGTTTGTTGAAACAAAGGGCACAGCGCCCTTGATAAGTATTTATTTCTACAATAAACTATAATCTTTTTCAATCATAAGAAACCAGCACTCTCTATTTTTGCTTCAATATGGAAAATTGTATATATTCATTATATGAGAAATTTGTGAAAGATGCCCCAAATTACGGTATTATAGAATGCAGCCACAATGATGTATTTGACACTGAGAGAATAGCAATGCCAAGTTCTTATAGAAATACCCCTTGAGCAATATACAATACTTGATAGCGTGCTCAGCACATTATATAATTTTTTTCTTTTATGACATATTTTGCATAAAGGAAATTTTCTATTACAGTAGATGCTCTTCAGTGATTGCTGTTATAACAATAATACCTCCTATAATGGGCTATTTTATAATCCATGAAACTATTTTATTTGTTGCTTGCTGAGGTTAATAGCATTTTTAAGAAGACGAAATTAACTTAAGGAATGTCTGTGGCTTGACCAAAGCCAAATATCAAATAAATACAGATATAGAGACTTAAACCTAGATTTTCAGACATCTAATTCTGCACCTTTTTATATTTTGTTAGGTCTTCAAAAAATGACACGTTCCAAAATGCTCTGAATTTTTCACTAGATACAGGGTGTCTCACGAGGGTACCATATACCTTAAATTTTAATCACTGATGTTACTCTGCAAGGACGTCTTTGAAACTTGTTATATTTGGGAATGAGGGTGTTATTATTATTATTTTCTTGGTGAAAAGAACTTTACTCCTGCCCTACAATTGCCTGTGCCTTTAAGTGCCTTAAAACACCAAAGGCCCTGAATCCATACCATCATAAAATAGGCTGCTAATTTGAATATCGCTTAGGAACTCTGAATACCCTTCTCATCATCCACCTCAATTAAAGCCAAGTGAAAATGACAGGAAGGTGCCTCTCAGACACTAGAACCAGAGAAGGCCCCAGGCAGGAGTTCCTGTGATGCCTGCACAGCTGTATTGGGTAAAAGCTATGCACTAATAATTTCTGCATATGTCTTCTAAATATTTTTTAAATTCATGTTTGCCTTTGTATATTCTTTATTACTGAAGACAGAGGACTTGTCTGTTAGCTTTAGCTCAGTGGACTATGAGATGTTATCTGCTGTCCCAACAGAGAGGTAAACAGAAAGCAAATATCCTGGACTTTGAGCTTGTTTGGTAATTGGGTGAAATTCGGGTCTTCTTGTGGGGAGACTGAATCTTATAATATATTAGAATCAGTATCAGTATACCCCTTGACAGCTTCATTGCCAGAAGTGTGGACTGTGAACGGATTAAAGTTAATTATATAGACACAGAAACTTATATTTTTGGGATATGGAAGTGTCCTCAAACACACACACACACACACTCTCTCTCTCTCTTTTTCTTTCTCTCATACACATTTTCCAGAATACTTTGTAAATAGTTATGAAAATATGGCCATCTTCTGCCCAAGGAGATTTAAAGAAGAATTGGTTGAAGTTTCCAGAAAATTATTTTCTACCCTCCTTCACTTTTCCTGTATCCTGCTGGAACACTAAAGGACTTCTTGACCATGTGTCTACTTTGAATACAAGCCAGACACTACAGTGGAAGGAGAGAGAGAAGAATTGGATGTCCCTGCTAACAAAGTTACTATAGCAGCTCAGCTCCCTCTGGACATGTGTAATTTGTTTCAGTTTTTAGCTCATTAGCTACAGACTCACTAGACTGCCATATTCCCCTTGCTACTCTCGGATTTCCAGAGCTCAGGATAAAAATGTATCTGCAGGAAAAAAAGTTAAACGAGTGTAAGAATATTCAGTGACTTAAGGGAGGAAGAGCAAGTAGCTCCTACAGAGACAGGTGCATAGGTAGTCTATTTTAAACTCATGACCTCTGTGGTCTGAACCCTTAGGTTTGTGATTCAGCTTCATCTATTATTATCTGGATGACACTGACTAAGTTATTTATACTCTTCTTGTCTCAGTTTCTCCATATGTAATTTTGAAATAATAATCATACCAACTTCAATTGTTGCTGTGAAAAATAAGTAAAGTCATATCTTTAAAGTAATTACAATGGTTTCTGACATAAAATTAATATTCAACAAATATTGATAGCTATAAATATTATTAATAGTTAACAGAATAGGCAGAAGAGAATTTCAATGAAAAGAAAACTCTCAAAGATATATGATTTAAAAGCAAAAAAAAATCTTTCTGGAACTGAAAAGTAAAATACTCATCATCAGGGACAGAATTAGGATATAAGATGAGCAAGAGAAAGATATTTCTCACAGAAGAGGGCAACATGTGAGACAGCAGAAAGAGTTTACCAGTATGACAAATAAGCGAATAATAATGACTACTTTGTGGGATGTTTGTTATAAGATTTTAACAAAATAATACATATAAAGTGGTTATCATATTACTTTGCAATTGATAACCTCTCATTAAGCATTATTTATTCATTGGCTAGATAAAGGCTTCAGTTTTAAAATTGCTAATAGTTTCTAAATTCACAGCCATATTAATTGAGGGAAAAGACATGGATATTAATATTTCTTGATTAAATCCTAAATTTAAAATAATGGGCACAATTTTAACAACTTCTAAAATAGAAAAAAATATTACACTGTTGTGACTAGCATTTTTAGCCCCAGAAAATTTTTTCCTTTCTTTTAGCAGCAGTTCAAATGGAAAAAACCATCCAAGAATAGACTAGAGTCTGGAAATGTTCAAAAAAAGAAAAGTGAAGCAAGATATTTTCTATCTGATATTAACATTTTCTATAATGTTACTGCCAAAAATGTGCATTATTTACATTGAAATTATTTTTAAAAAATCATTAAAAATAACTAAATTATACAGTTATAAACCAAGGCATTTATCCAAGCAATATATGGCAAAGATGGTTTTTCAAGTGGAAAATGATGGTGATTTTAGTAATTTTTTTAGCATAATTTGCCATTCATTTGGAAGTTTAAAAAAATGAAGGAGGGAGGTCCTTATAGAATAAATGAATATTTATGTTTTAAAAAACAAACAAACATTTGAAAGCTACTTTAAAATAATCATTTACACTCTGAAAGAATATTTTGTTAGGCAAGGGTCATGAGTCAAAGTCATGGGTGAAGGATATTTGGTACATGAAAGAAATTACATAAAATTTCACCATAAGCGCAGTCTAAGGAAAAAAATTGAGAAATTGTTTACAAGATATGTATTAGAGATTATTATTCCTAATAGTCAACTAATTCAAATAGAATAGGCAAATAGCCTCTATGTGGGAGATTGGGCATCCTTCTTTGGGAAAATGCTTGCCTAATAGACGGATTTCAATTTGGCATAGTCCAGGGAAATAGCCTGCTGCCTGTACCATCACACCAAGATGAGGCCTATCTCTCTATGCTTCCCATACAGTTCCCAGGGCTTTATGGAGCTTACTAGTGCCTCAATACTAAACAAAGAATGGTGGTCAAGTCAACAGGCATTCCAATAAATTTTTCTACATAAATGACAGGTAACAAAAGAGACAATTTGAGAAAATTCAAGATTAGTGCAGAATTTTAATGGAACTATTAGATTCAAGGTCTGCAAAATCTAAGAGAAGATATTGCATCTATAAAAAATGCTATTAAAGAAAAACTTTAAAAAAATGCATAATTTTGGAAATTGCACAGCTGATTACAAACACTGAAGGGTTAGAAGACAAAAAATGAAAGTAATAGTTTGGAATATAGAACTAAAATGTAGACAAATGGAAAACAAGAGAAAAGATAGACACTACTACAATAAATCAAATATTCAACTAATAGGAGCTTCTGAAAATACTACAGAAAAAAAGCTGTTAGGAGATTATCAAAGAAAAATATATAATAGTTCCTCCCTTAACCATGAGAAATACATTCTAAGATTCCCTATAGTTGCCTAAAACCAAGAACATTATAGAACACAATTGTCATCAATCAGAACTCATTTCTATTTATGTCTTTCACCTAAAAATTGAATGTCTTTTTCATCATAAGTAAACACTTAACCATGCACTGTGGTCATAACTTTTACAGTTTGAGGTGTGACAGTAACACTAGGATGAATTCTTTTTTCCTTCTTCATAATTTCACAAATATATTTGTTCTCTTCACTTAACAACCTATGACTGCTCAAATATAAGCCAGGTACTAAATTATCTAAGAGATAATCACTAAGTGATTATTTCTAGTCACTGAACAATCTATGATTTTGTTTTTCTTTTAGTCAAGAACTTTTATTTTTTCACTTAAAGGAAGCACTTTAAGACTTCTCTTTGGCATACGTGAATGATCAGCAACATTACTCTCGTGTTTTGGGTCATGATTAAGTAAAATGAAGGCTTCTTGAACATAAACGTTGAGGGATACTGTGACGGTTGATCTGATAATCTAGAGAGCTAAACAAGTGACTAACACTTTGGTCTGCATACAGCACGGCTACACTGGACAAGGGATGACTGACATCCTGAACAGGAAATTTAAAACTTAAAAATCATTTATTTTTGGAAATTTTCAGTTAGTATTTTCAGACTTCAGTTGACCTCAGGAAACTGAAACCATCAAAAGCATAACCACAGATAATAGGGGACTACTGCATAAGAAAATGCATTAAAACTGAAAAGCATGAATTTTCAGACTGAAAAATTTCAGACTGTTTCTAACTCAGTAAATTAAAATAAATAAAATGAATAAAAACATCAACCGCAAAGATTACCCTTATTAAATTTCAACAAGGAGATTGAAAGAATATCCTAAAAAACAGCAAAAGTGAGAAAGAGAAAATCTTTCCAACATAAATCTTACTTACTCTGTTAATTTTTATCATTTGTTAGGTAAGTAAATTTACAGTTATGTAAAGTCTCAGATTTTTATATTTATTTGTTGGATTGTCTGTTATTTAACATTATCCCTTTCACTTCACATTCTCATATACATCTTGTGGGATAAAATTGTGAATGAGATTTTCTAGACCTTCTTGCCAGTAAAATTTGAGTTAGATGCTGCCTTTGATGTACTATTATGGGAGCAGTGGGCAGATGCGAGCACAGCGAGAACAAAGTTTGCAGTGAATTCTGTGCTAATTGCTCCAAATCACTTATTTTGGTTCTTTAAGCAACAAACTCCTTACACCTCAGTTCTCCTGGAGGCTGCAAACTGATTTTACCTTGAACTTTGCTCTTCCAGCTTTGGCATGATTGGAATCTAGATTGCTTTGTTTTCCTGATGACGCCCTCTGTAACATCTATCCCATGCAAACATTCCTAGGAAGATTAAATGAAGAAGAGAGGAAGAGAAGGAGGAAGGAAGGAAGGAAGGAAGGAAGGAAGGAAGGAAGGGAGGGAGAGAGGGAGGGAGGGGAAAAATAAAGAAGTTTGTTTGTTTGTTTGTTTATTTATTTATTTATTTATTTATTGGAGATGCAGTCTCGCTCTGTCACCCAGGCTGGAGTGCAGTGGCACAATCTTGGCTCACTGCAACCTTCGTCTCCAAGGTTTAACCAATTCTCTTGCCTCAGCCTCCTGAGTAGCCGGGACTACAGGCACACACCGCCATGCCTGGCTAATTTTTTGTATTTTTAGTAGAGACGGAGTTTCACTGTGTTGCCCAGGCTGGTCTAGAACTCCTGAGCTCATGCAGTCCACCCACTGTAATCCTAGCCTTCCAAAGTGCTAGGATTACAGGAGTGAGCCACCACGCCCAGCCAAAATAAGGAAATTTTAAATATCAAAGGTAGAGAGGTTGCTCAATAAAGCAAATACAATCATAAAAATGTTTAAATTTTTCTGTGAATAATATGTAGTCGTAAGGATGAACCATGGATATTATTTTAACCTAAAATTCTATGTGTGTACATATGTGTGTGTGTATATATATATAGTGTGTAATAAGAAAAGGGAAGGGAATGTAAATTAGATAATTTCTCATCTTGCAGAATTGGAAGACAATAAACAGTGTTCGATATTGAAAAACCAAAAAATAGTATTAAAAACATTTTAATGCAGAAGTAAATATTTGAAGAACTATCTAAATAAATAACAACTCTAAATATTTCCTTGTCATTTTCCATCACCTAATCACCATTAACATATAATTTATTAATTAGTTGAAGCTTTTTTGTTTGTTTCTTATTTGGTAGAGTTCCCTCCCTTGAATGTTTTCTTTCTGAAAAGTTAGCTGTTTTATTCTGTGCTGTATTTCACATCCATGTACTAAGAATGGCACCTGGCATTCCATAAGTATTTGGTGAATAAATGAATGCCTGAAAAGGTGAAAGTGGTTGCCTATGGGGAGTGTGAGTCAAAGTGTGGCTTCAGCCAAATACGGCTTCTTTTCATTATAAGGCAAGTAATATGTTTGAAATTTAAAATTATGTATGTATATGTTTATAATAAAATTGTAAATATATTTTGAAAAGATTGTTTACCTATGAAATGTCCAGCTAACTGAAAAAAAAAAAAAAAACAGGTTATGAGGCAGTGTGTAATTTACCAGAAAATAAACGTAATAGCCTCAAAATATCTGCATATATACATAAAGGACATAGGAAAAGTGTAGCAGAGTGCACACTCAATGGTGAATATTGATCACTCCCAAGAGATGGAGCTGGACTGTGGTAAAGATAACTTAAAGGTTTTTGTGTTTGTATGCATATCTCTACTGCTTAATTTTTTGCAAATTTCATGAGTTACTCTTTTAATTATATAAATGCAACATTCAATTGTGTTTCTAAAAATATTTTTCTTTACGATCCCTGGAATGATGATATAACTTTTGCTACTTCATGTCTTTGTAAAAGTCTTTAATTTATTCCAGACTTCTCCCTGATTTCAGAATTAAATAGAGCATGCGATCAAATAATTAGTGCAGAGAGGTGTTTCTAATGACCTTTCTGTAAGCGAGTGATAAGTTCTGAATAAAAATAACGTCTGGGGATACATGTTTGGGGAGCTGGTGACGGCAGTAGCAGGAAGCAGATGCAAGTTATTCAATATACTTAAATTAATCTAATGCAACTGCTTGAGAGACTTTCGTGATTGTATGAGTTTCAGAACAACAACAAAACACTTCAGGAATGTTCTTTTCATCATACCTGCAATGTTTCATGGAGACAGAAACAAAGACAGCACAGAAGCAAGTGTCTTGTTTATGTGTGTTGAAAAATGTTGCCATGATGCGTTTCACTGCCATGTAGATCAGCTTGTCAGATTTGGAGTATTTGAAGTGTTACATTAAAATAGGAAATGTAAGTTGTTCTGATAGGGTTTAATCAAATTATTTCCTTGAAGGTGCATTTTTTTATTATTAAGAATGAACATGTTGACGTAAGGTGTGATAGGAGCACGGAGCAGTGTTTCTGCTTGTGCTGGCAGTGCATTATGTTCCCATTATGTTTTCAAATTTCATTTACAGATAAGCGTTGTGAGTAATTGTCACGTGAAGTGGTAATCTACTGATGATATATGAGAATAGAGAAACAAATTAAAAACATCATTCAACTGAAATTTTAAACTGTATAGTGGTACAGGGCTGTATTTCCAAACGCACAAAGAATTCCCACTTGAAAAAAATTGCACTCAAGTCATTGTATGAAATTTTATCTTTAATAAATGTTAAGTATTTCTACTGGTAGTAGATTAACATATCATTGAAGATAGCATTTTAAATTGTTATACAAAAGCTTTATTAGCCTGTAAAAAAGTAGGTTTATGTTTCTAATTTACGTGATGCTTTAGAATATTATATTTTATATAGTATTTGGCTAAAAAACAAATATGATAGCTATAGTATATTTTAGTGCTCTTCTTGCTCACATAGTATAAGGCAAAAAACTCAAAAAAATTTAATTGGATGTAAACATTCAATTAATTTTGCATGCAAAGAAATTTTAAAATATTAACATTAGGTAAGTAGAGAGATTTTTTAAAAGGATGTAATAACTGCAAGTTATATAGTTTAGTGACACCTAAACCTGGTTCATCATTGTACACTTTTAGAGAATTCCCCAGGCTCATAGTAGCCTATATAGTCTGATTCTTTACATTTGGGCTGAGAAACCTGATTTTTTAAAAATAGCTTCTAGGGTGACTTTAATTATGATAAATTTTTTTTTTTTTTTTTACATTTTGGGTAGAGGTTAGCTTTCCTCATGTATAGATGAGAAACTGAAGACCTAGGGAATTAAGACAAATGTTTGATGGGAGATTAGAGACCTGCTTGATAGTTTGCTATGTGCATAGCATCTTGGTCACTATGTTTTTCAGTGGTGAAGAGCAGTCACACCTTTTGAGGAAGTATAATATAAAAACAATAAAAATGAACATATACATCACAGAATATTGACTTGGAGAGAAAACTCAATATATTTATTTTAGCAATGATGGGAAACTTTTACCCTTAATATAAAGGAAGTTCTCAAGCATATGAGCTCTTCCTTTACCTAACGAATTGCCAATATTACCTTGATATAAAACAGAAGATGAACATCAATAAAATAGTAAGTAAATTTTAATCACTCTGAGTTTCCTTAGGATTTTTATTTACTATTTCAGACAGCTTTTAATGATATCACTAACTTTATACTTCCCCAATTCCTTGTTGCTCAGTGCAATTTCTACTGAGAGGAAGTTTAAAAACAGATCGCATGGAAGCTGAATATTCTCTAAACATTTACACCTAGAATGATAGAATTACCTGATGATTTTATCATTAGCTACTTAATTAACCAATCACATGTAGATATGTGAGATTTTGTCAAAAAACGTAAAAAACAATCACTCCACAAAAAAAGAAAATTTATTTAGCTTGATTGAACAAAAAGATGTGGTCTTGGGCAATTTATTTAATCTCTAATTCTCCGTTTTCTCATATGCAAAATGGAATTATAGTGAAAAAATAACTTACAGGTTTGCTGTGAGGAATGGTAGACATGGAATTCCAGGCCTCAGATTTCCTTTAGTAAAACTTGCTGTAAGGAACAGCAGACATGATGATATCTCCAGCCGTCACCTTCTGAATGTATCACTGCATTTGTAATGAACGATGCTTGACCAGAATGCTTCCAGCCAATGACTTACTATGATGGCAGGTCTAGTGCCATCATCCCTGCAATATTCAGCACTTCACTTACTGACAACTTTGGCTGATGGACTCCCTATTTGACTCACCGAATCTTTCTTAGCACTGTGCTTCAATCTGCAACTCTTCCTGTCCAACTATTCTTCCTTTCCTCTCTCCTTTCACAGATGTCATATTTACTTTGCAGTCTGTAGGCTCTCCTTGCATACTTCTGCTTCTTCACCTTTATCCTACACAGGTATGAAAATAATTTAACATTCATAAGTATATTCAGAATATTGCCTGTACATAGTAAACACTATACAACTCTTTCGTATTAAAAAAAGAAAGGTTTTGAATTATACCATGAAAACAATTATATTATATATATTTGTGATAGATAAACGCAACAGAGAAATAAAAACTGCTCTTGAACATGTCAAAAATGTCATTACTGGCCATTTTACCATCAATATTATTTTGACAATTCAGTTTCCAAGCTTTTGGCATAAAGAGTAAGTGGTAAATGCATTTATTCTAACAAGCAGTTATATTATGGCTACTTTAAGTTTGTACAAAACCCTTTGCCTAGTGTTGAGAAAAGGAACCTGTGGAGCAAATAAAACATTCTAACCTCAGAACTTCCCAAAAATTGTATTAAACGGCTCTGGTTGATTTAACTTGTTAGAGCATTAATTGAGAATTTAGCAGTTCATATTAGATATTGTGCTATGGGTAGCAACTATCAATGAGACAAAACTTTGAACTTTGAACAATTTTCTTTCAATTTGGGTAGGGAAAAGGAGGGAAAGATGCATAGAGCTAAACAGAAATAGAGAAGAATAAGTAAGAATTAATAACAAACCAGAACATACAACCACTTGTAATCAAAGGAATGCAACATGCTTTATAAAAGAATATTTGTCCTTAAAATTGTATTAAAAATAATATGATCTCTCCCAAATGATTTTCAGCAGTTTACATAATTTTTAAAATTTCATCAACACTTGCTCTGCAAATTCTATAAAACATTTATATTTATTGAATGTTCTTATGCAAAGCTTGCCTACAAAAAAACCCAGTTTCTCTCTAATTCATTTCAAAGATTTTCTTTTGCTCATTTAGAATTTGATCAACATAGGTAAGTGGGTGAATTGCAAGACACTTCATGCTCTGGTGGTGAAGCGGGTAAAATTAGATTTGAGTCCTGAAACTTCCATTTAATAAACTTTGTGGTCACATGACTTTTTCAAGTCTAGCCTTTTTATTGTTAAATAATATATATTTTAAGTGTTAATAATTAAAAACTTTAAAAAATAACCAAGAAATGTTACCCATGTTAGTTTTCTTTATGTACGCTCCTTTCTATGCATTTTGTCCTCCTCTACATCCCTATGATAAAATTGGTGGTTAATCCATCTAAATCTGCTTCTAGCTTAAAACACACTTGGGTTACAGTAATTAATCTTGTGTTGGTTTTTAGGCTCATTACTCAAACTGATGAGGCCTTCAGCAAAGTTGAAAATAGAGAATTGTGCTGAATAGGAAGGAAATGAAGGATTTGGACCAATTTCTTGTTTTGCAGGTCTTTCTTTGTAGTCTCATTGGTCTTTAATACTCTCCTCATCACTCTCTGAGGCCTTACCTGCCCACGGAGAGTGGGGAACCCAATCAAGTCACTGCCAGGTGACTCCAACTGGAGTGTCTTTCTACTATGTCACCATCTCTAGTGATCTACTGAGAGCTAGAGCTTGAGGAAGCAATTGAAAACAGTATGTGTCTACTAGATATATACACACAGCCACTTCACTGATCTTCTGGGAGGAGCAAAAGCATACAGAAAATTCAACAGAAGAAGAAAAAGGAAAAACAACGGCAAGTTGTTTCACAGTAAGCAGGTACACACAAACCTAACACCAAAAGCCAGGGGAGCTGAGAGCTCCCCAGAAGAGGCTGAAAAATCTGGTTTCTTAGGAAGAAAAATATTTAATAGGGACTTTATAAATAGAAGCAATAGCTTTGGCATCTTCAAGACAGTAGCTCCTCACACTTGCCCTCCAGAAGTATACAACACACTTTTAGGATAAAATATGTGCAGCTGGTCACGTCTTAGACTTTCTTACTGAAACTTGTGACCACTGGGAGCTTAGATAAGCACCTTGTTGAGGAGTTAGTTGTGTTCCATTGATTTAAGACCTAGCTGCAGAACACCTTGTTATGCAGGGGTCAAACATTGGTCAACATGGTGGTTTTGCTTCAAAATGTTGTCACTCTTGCCATGCAACAGGCTCTTTCCCTACACAAGCATACCTCATTTTCTTGCGATTTGCTTTATTGGGCTTCACAGATACAGTGTTTTACATAAATGGAAGGTGTGTGGCAACTCTGCATTGAGCAAGTCTCTGGATGCCATTTTTCTAACAGCTTGTTTTCACTTCTTATCATTTTGTCTCATTTTGATAATTATTATGAGATATCAAGCTTTTTAATTATTATCATATTTGTTATGGTAACCCATATTCAGTGATCTCTGTTGTTAATATTGTAATTGGACACCACAAGCCAAACCCATCTTAGACTGCAATCTTTGTCAATAAATGTTGTATGTGTTCTGACTGTTCCACCAACTGGCTTTTCCTCATCTCCCATTTTCTCCTCAGGCCTACCTATTCTCTGAGACATAAGAATATTGAAATTAGGCAAACTAATAAGCCTACAATGGCCTCTTAAGTATTCAAATGAAAGGACGTTTAGCATGTCTCTCACCTTAAATTAAAAACTAGAAATGATTAAGCTTAGTGAGGATGGCATGTTGAGATGTTGAAAGCCAAAACAGGCTAAAAGCTAGGCCCCTTGTGCCAAGCAGTTAGCCAAGTTGTAAATGCAAAGAAAAAATGATTAAAAATATTTAAAAGTGTTACTCCTGTAAACACAAATAATAGGAATGCTAATCAGACTTCTTGCTGATATGGATAACTTTTCAGTAATGTGAATGGAAGATCAAACCAGTCACAACGTTCCCTTAAGCCAAACCTAATCCAGATCAAGGCCCTAACTCTCTTCAATTCTATGAAGACTGAGAGGTGAAGAAGCTGAAGAATTAAAGTTGGAAAGTAGCAGACGTTGGTTCATGAGATTTAAGGAAAGAAGTTATCTTCATAACATTAAGGTGTAAAGTGAAGCAGCAAGTGATTATGTAGAAGCTGTAGCAAGTTAGCTAAAAGACAGAGCTAAGTGACTGAACGTGGCTGCACTAAATAACTGATTAATGTTACATATGATCATGTGGGGAAAAGATGCCATCTAGGACTTCCATAGCTGGAGAGGAGAAGTTAGTGCCTGGCTTCACAGCTTCGAAAGATAATCTGACTGATTCTCTTGTCAGGAGCTAATACAGCTGGTGACTTTAAATTGAAGCCAATGCTCATTACCAATCTGAAAATCTTGGTGCCCCTGACAATTATGCCATAATCTACTTTGCTTGTGCTCTATCAATGAAAAAAACAAAACCCAGATGTCAACACATACATTTACAGCATGGTTTACTGAATATTTTAGCCATGTTTTGAGACCTAATGCTCAGAAAAAAATATTCCTTTCAAAATACTACTAAGCATTGACAATGCATCTGTTCACCAAGAGCTCTGATGAAGACATACAAAGAGATTAATGTTATATTTATGCTTGCTATCACAACATCCATTCTGCGGCCCATAGATCAAGGAGTCATTTTTATTTTCAAGTCTTATTAAGAAGTACATTTCATAAGGCTATAGCTGCTGTAGATAGTAATCTTCAGATGCATCTGTGCAAAATAAATTAAAAACCTTCTGGAAAGGATTTACCTTCCTAGATGTCATTAAGAACATTTGTGATTCATGGGAGAAAATCAAAACATCAACACAACAGGAGTTTGGAAGAAATTTATTTCAACTCTCATGGATGACTTTGGGGTGTTCAAGACTTCATTGGGGGAAGTAACTGCAGATGTAGTAGAAACAGCAGGAGAACTGTAATTAGAAATGAAGCCTAAAAATGTGACTGAATTGCTGTAACCTCATGAAAAAACTTTGATGAATGAGGACTAGCTACTTATGGAGGAGGAAAGAACATCGTTTTTTGAGATAGGATCTACTACTGGTGAAGATGCTATGGACATTGTTGAAATGATAAAGGATTTAGAATATTATATAAACTCAGTTCATTAAGCAGGGGAAAGGTTTGAGAGGATTGGTTTCAACTTCGGAAAAAAAATTCCACTGTGGGTATAATGCAGTCAAACAGCATTGCATGCTACAAAGAAAACTTTCATGAAAGGAAGATTAAATTGATGCAGTAAATTTCATCTTATTTTAAAAGTTGCCATAGCAATCCTGACCTTCTGCAACCACGACCCCAATCTATACAAACTCCAGTAACAGATTACCTTTACCACATCGGCTAATAGCACTATTCCATGGCACTCTTGCCACATGACCCACTCGAGTTGGATTTGGCTCTTTGTTTTCCTTAGGACAATGCAAAGTGAATGAATATAATATATGCCAAGTACAATCCAGTACCCGCAAACCATGTGCTTGCATGGATGTGCTTGACCTCTTGGAATTTTGGCCTCCACTATGAGAAAAGTTGCTCTAGAAAGCTGCTGCTCTAAGTGTGAAGATAAAACCAAACTGAATGTGACCTGCAATCTGGAGATAAGTGTAGTGAGTACAGGAGATAGCAATTGAACAGCTGCCATGAATCTGCTAGTCGCATCATTTTTTTATGAGTAAAATACAACTAGTTATATTCCTCTAAGATACTGAGTTAAGACCTAATTTCATTGCAGCAAAAATTAGTATTAAAGCTCATCTCAGCCCACCTCTCCTGATTTCATGTGCTCAAACAAAAATTGCTTACTTTCTGTATCCCTAAAAAACTAAGATCCATTCTATCAATTTGTAATCTTTTTTCTTTGATCATTAATGAGCACTTCTTTCTCGACATCAAATAATATGTTCACATAAAGGCTTGTAAACAAATGTTTATAATAGCCTTAGTAGCAATGACCAGATACTGGAAAGCCTCAAGTATCTGTAAATAGATGAATGAATAAGAAAATTCATTGTACACCTACAATGAAATGCTACTTAATAAAGACATTGATTTATATCACAGGGCTAAATTTCAAATAATAACAATGAATGAAAATGCCACATAAAAAGTGTACATACTCTATGATTCCATTTATATGAAATTGTAGAAATGGGAACTGCAGTTACCGAAAGCAGGTCAGTTATTGCCTAAGGTGGTGTGGAGAGAATGAGATTGATTGCAAGCGGACAAAAAGAAACTTTTCAGGTTGATTGAAATGTTGATTCTCATGAATTTGATCAGAGTTTCATGGGTATATCCATGTGTCTGAACACATGAAATACATTTTAAATATTTGCAGTTTGTTTTAAATCAATTATAGATCAATAAAAATGTAAAATCTAATGCAGATTTTTATGTTCTATCCCATAGATATATATCTCTGTTCATTCTAAAATAAAATAATATTTTATTTTACATAGTAAAATTATTTGACTTATCCACCTAAAAATTATTTAACTTATCCTCCAACCAAAAGTTTAAAGTATTCCTTGCATTTAAATAAGTGAAGATAATTGTATTCTCTTTTTGCCTGTAAATCTATTATAAACATGGTTCGTGTTCAAGAAAACAAATATTCAATTGCACAGAAGTGAATAAAATAAAGAATAAATGTGTTACATTGTAGTCCCTTTTCATACCCACTGCTCACAAGTAAATTCTTTGTACAATTTCTATTTGTTAATATTAGCATGTATTACCTTCAAAGCTTTTAATATATTATTGCATATTCTACATTATAGATATTATTTCTTCATTATAATGATATAGTGTATCATATGGCATTATGTGTAATTATATATATATAATTATAATTTCTAACTTTATATTTAATTTATGTAAGTTTTATTTGTTGTATCCCCACAGTGTATGCTGAGAGTTTTCCTTACCAAGTCAGTTAACTATGGCTACATAGCAAATCACTCCAATTGCTCGCTCCTGTGTCTGTAATGAGTTGGCAGATCAGCAAGGGTGAAGAGAAAGGGATGGATGAGGGGTGAGGAGGTGTTGACTATCTCCAGGTGTTCTTAATCTAATGTCTGGCATTTAGCTAGCTTTGGGCTAGGGCAACAGTGGTACTCAGCTGTTGAGTAGCAAGTTTAGCAGACTACCTTGGGATTATCCACATTATCAGGGTTTTGGAGTAGCAAGAAAGCAAGTTCCAATGAGCATGCCTTTTTCAATTCTTACCTTGTTAAGAATTGACTATTTTCTCATAGATCAAATGGCACAGGTCAAAGCCCAGAGTCAGTGTGGAGGATACTACTCAAAAGGTGGATGCAGATCAGTGGGAGCAAATCAGAACCATAACTACAACAAGCGATTTCTCTCTGTCCTCTGACTCCAATTATGTACTTCTAAATCTGACTCAGAGAGACACAGCTTAGATTCTCTCTCAGGAACATGTTCCTTGTTTAGCTGGTAGCAGTCTGGTTAATTTCTTATATGTAGTGATTAGTGATTAATTCCTTCAGTTCCCACGCCTTTTAGCTGAGGTCGCATGCTTTTTGGAGTGGCCCAAACCACTGACTAAGACTAGGGTAAGACTAAGACTAGGGTAAGAAGCCTAACTATTTCTGTCTACCACGGGACTTTATCAATGGGCAGTCTTTGCTCAGGAGCTCACTGCTGAACTGGCTTGTTCATACCTCATGATTCTAAAGATCAGATTTTCTAGTGTAAACTGGTCCAGATGATTTGCTCACATATCTATAAGCAGTTTCCAAGTCAGCTTGGAATATCTTGCAGTTGATTACCTGTCACCTGAGGCCACAGCAACTCCTGGGACTAGGTGTGTCTCTCTTATCACCAGAAAGTAGAATATTACCAACACCTAGAAGTCCCCTCAACCGTCTTCTATTCAGTATCTCCCATGGGAAAACACCTTCTTGATTTCTAACACAATAGATTAACAAAATAGTACAATATTAACTTTGAGAGATAAGTTCAGGAGATGCTTGGAGAGATAATAATATAAACCAATTCCGTTTTCAATAATTTGACAAAAAAAAAAGAATGTGAAAGGAAAACTGACATAAAGGGCAAGTTGAACTTGAAAAGGGAAAAAATCATGAATATTTCTATTTATTCTCACTGGGAGGAATATAATGTCAAATGACCAAATTGCTTTTGAAAAAGTGGTCCATAGGTTAGGTTATGTTATAGTAAGTGTGGTTTCATTTTCACAATGCCATTTATTTCCTCAGGGTAGCAAAACAAGGACAATTTTTAGCAAAAACTAATAATGCTTAAGGAACAAATCCTTCCTGTTCAAGCTGTTAGGGGATACAGATGGCGTGGTGCAGATAAACACAATTTTAACCTTGCATTTTTCAAGGTTTTATCAACTATTATACTCATCTATGCTGTGGAGGAGTTCATTCTCTGGGAGTGTAATAGCAAAGATTTGCCTCCCTAATATTCTGGTCCATCTAATAGAGAAATTAGAGCCACCATTAGTCTGGAAAGAGCTTTGCAGAGTGAGTCATTTAATGTCCAAAAGCTGATAAAGTCTTTTATCCAGATGGATGATGGGTATGCTTGTTGGCTGGCTTTCTAAAGTATGACTGATTAAACTGAGACATTTGCTGAGTGCTTTTCTTTCTATTTTAAATCTCAGCAGAAAGGTCTTGCTCATGGATGGGGTATAAACTTAGTGATTCTGGCTACACATAGAGAATGGGCCAGGCTCAGGGCATCTTTCTGTGTGATGTTGGTTCACTATCTAACTGGTCCTGTGCAGCACTGGGCTACTTCCCTGAAACTACCTTCATTTGTTAAGATAGTTTGGCAAAATATATTAATTGAATTTAATTTATAACACTAAGATATACATCTGCCATTGTTCTTGCTACTAAAAGACAATTAGACACGAGTTCTTCAATGGAGACTGTTTAGCTGCCTTTGGTCAGGATAAGACTTTCGAATGTTGGAAGGGATAGGAACAGGGCTCACAAAGTGACCTGTCCAAACTGAAGTTCCCATTGTACAGTTTGGAAATAGTACTGGCTGCTGCCTCACTCCTTTCACATTCAGTATTTACCTGCTCATCCCCAAACACCCTATGTTAATGCTCCTTTCTTATTTTGTACTTTTGTGCTTCTTCCACTAGATTATACTTTTCCTTGAGAGTAAAGGCTCATTTTGGGGGTTGTTGGGTGAATGTAAAAGCATGGGTAAAATGACTTGTAGTAGGTGTTAAAAAATTATTGTCTCCATTGTATTACATCGCCAAAATACAAATATTTACTGGTTATTCTCTGGATGGACAGCATATATTTTTTCTTTCTTTAATTTCAAATATTTGATTTCCAGAGTTATTCCTGTGACTCATCAAGGGAGAGGAGCCCTAGACAAAATTACTATAATTAAATCATCAGTATTTTATATGTAAAGCATTGTTCTAAATGGTATGATATGGACATATTTTCTTCGGTAAACTTATTCTCCAAAAATCTGTTTCCCTTTGATTTCCCAACCAAAGACACATAATTACCAATTTCTCAGATACCTCATAACATTATGGAAGGCTGGTTAGGTTAGTATTAATAGTTGAAAATAGGCAAGCTGAAGGTGGTTTAAAATAGGCTATCTGAAAGTGATTAAGAATCAGCGATCTAAAGTTAGACTGAGTTTGAATCCCTGTACCAATATGGATTAGGTTAAAACTTTGGACAATAATATTCTTGTCCATAAACAAATATTATTATGATTATTAAATGATAGGCATATCACACAAATTAAATGAGTTAATTTGTAACTTAGCTAGAATTGTGCTTGACGTATACTAAACTCTAAAATGGTAAGTTTTTGAATACTTCCTAATGTTATATTGGGTTACATGATTACATTAATCTGTTTCTGGCCAGAGACTGGGTCCTCACTTTTCTGATCCTTTCATTCTTCTTATCAAATACACTTATTCTACTCTTTCCTTGGCAAAAAAACTGCTCGTTTCCTCCACTCCAAAAAATAAGTTCAGTTAATATGCACATATGTTTAAACAGACCTTTCGTGAATAAATCTATTTATGAGAATTCACACAAAAGCAAGTCAATGTAAAATTGACTTTAGGTCATGTGGGAATTTTTTGTTGTTGTTGTGTTTTGTTTTTTGAGACGGAGTCTCGCTCTGTGGCCCAGGCTGGAGTGAGCGGCGCCATCTTGGCTCCCTGCAAGCTCCGCCTCCCGGGTTCCCGCCATTCTCCTGTCTCCGCCTCCCGAGGAGCTGGGACCACAGGCGCCGCCACCTCGCCCGGCTATTTTTGTGTTTTTAGTAGAGATGGGGTTTCACAGTGTTAGCCAGGGTGGTCTCCATCTCCTGACCTCGTGATCCGCCCGCCTCGGCCTCCCAAAGTGCTGGGATTACAGGCGTGAGCCACCGCGCCCTACTGGGAATTTTAATAGCACTCAATTTCATCATGTGTTCTTTTTCTTAGCAATTGACGGGGAAGAAACCAAACAAGGTATTTGTATACAAGCTCTCCTTTACCCGGTTTACATTCCATGTTCTTTAAACGGTTTGATTGAATTCCATTACTAATAAGTGTGAATGTTTATCACAGGTTTGAAAACTAGTCTTTACCTGCCACACTATAAAAAATTACAATCACAGAAGGAATACTTGATGGCCATCCATAACTTGCTTTCAGACCACTGCCATTTTCAGCTAAGAAGAAAGAGGAGAAAAGGCAGGACAAGGGGGCAAGGGGCTTTGTCAATAAGGAGTTAGTGAGGAAGTTGCACACAACACTGTCACTCATTCTTCTTGAGATCCAACAGAGTTATAAAACTGCATTTCACGGTTACAGAGTCTGGGAATGCAGTTGCCATCTTGGTAACTACATCCCAGACTTAACCTGGGTTGAAATGATAACTAGAATCTATTATTTTTTTAAGAAAATAAAGAAAAAATTTAAAAGAGGAAGATAGGTAGCTAAACATTTATCATAAATATTTAGATTTGCTTACTTGTAATGAGATTAAATTGTATATTTGCTATTATTAAGATCTAAAACATATCCTGTTCTTGGTGATACACACTTGTTGACACCTCTTCCAGTGAGCTTTACGTACCTTTAGAGAAAGGCATGTTACCAGTACTTCCTCACTTGCCAATCAGATGACCCGGGTTTGGATTCCTTTTTGGCCTCTGTGAAGCAACAGGCATGTCATTTAATCTTGATGCACTTCAGTGTCCACCTTAATAGAAAGAGGCTGGATCAGATTATTGCAATAACACATATTAAAGTTATATGATTCTAAACCTTGTCTCTTTGCAAGTATACAGTTGTAGATAGTTTGACATTATTTTAAAATTCAGCTAAAGCTTTGGATATTTCAAGATATCTAGTTATTTATTAACATATATTACAGATAAATGTAACTATTATTTTTTCTGTTTTGTCTAGAGAAAACAAATGCCACAGTAATCTGTGACGGACTATATATTCATATCAACTAAATTTTAAAACTTTTTTATTAGTAATTTCATTGAAAATGTAGATCAAACTATGAAGCTTAAGAAGGAAAAAGCATGTTCTTTCACTGTAGCATTAGCATTGTCATTATTATTTCATGCTTTTTTTGGCCTCGTACTCTATAGACTGTTTACCATATTAAATTAGAAATCATAAATATGAGTATTTCAAATATTATTTCTTATAGTTATCTTCCTTTGTATTTCCCTTATTGCCCTACTGGGTTACACTTACGCTGACCTGCAAATATTTCTGTTCAAATAGTTGAAATATATTAATGAGTTATGGTGTATGTTTTAGTTTTCAATGCTTTTTAATTTCAGATGGAATTTAACATATAAACAACCACCATAAGCAAATCTATTAATTTATAAATACATATTCGTATATAATATATACATCTATTTATATTTATATATTTATTATATTTATATGTAAATATTTCCTTATATTTTATAATAATGTATAAAACTATATTTTTCTCTAAAATATTAATAAAACAAACTGAATAATCAACATTTGTTTTCTCAAGGAATATTTGTTATTTTAACAGAAATATAATTTATAATTCTGGGTTGTTTAGTACCTCTGTGGAATGTGTTCAATTTTTCATAAATATATAGTATTTATATACATGAGCATTAATAAAATGTGTTTCACTTTGCAAAAGCACCTTGAGTATGTGTTGTCAACTTTTTGAAGGTGAAGCATCAAATCATGAAATTTCAGTTATCATCTAATCATAAATTCATCTGGAGAAAACGTGTAGGGAATCCTCGATTCAACATGGCTTCATAACTGATCTCTCAGAAGAATATATAGCATACTTCTAATTCTTTCTAAATCTAATATTTGTTTCCAAAAATTGTTCATTAATAGCTCTAGAGAACATAGCCTTTCTTTAGCAAAATGCTGTGACTGAAATAATATTACAAATAAAAAGTTTATAGCATGTATGTTGATTTTCCTTTCTGCCACTTACCTTACACTTTAGCACATGAAATCATTAAAGCATCATTTACATTTCCCAATTCAAATGCAAATTGTATGCTGGACATATGGTATGATAGCAAATTTGGCAGTCAGTACAGAAAAGGAGTGTTATGGATTTCAACTTAAATGCCTGAAATTTATGGGGAAGGTCAAATGATATGTAGGGTTTCTCAAGATGAGTGGATAGTTCTGATTAGTAAAATCTCATCAAGGATGCTTCTAGAGGAGAAAAAACCTAAAGGTTACATAAATGTGGTCTTCTCTCTTCATAAAATTGGAAACCATTAAAAATGTAAATAGTTGTACGTTTTTACTGTCATTCTTAAATTTAAAACTGCATTTAGCAAACTAAAAGAAATTTTATAAGTTTTTGTTCAAGAAATACATTTCCTATGTTAACAAATTGAAGGGTAGGTAGATATTTGAAGTAATTTTGAATAAATTAGCTTTAAAGTAAATAATGACCAAATGGTCCCTTTTACGTGCTAAATCATATTGTGTTTTTTGAGCTGAAAAATCAGCGAGAGTCAAACTGAATATTCTGTAAATGACAATTAGGTATAATCTTTTTCATTTCATATAAGATAATACATCATAGCTCTTTAAACTATTTTAAAACTCTGTCTAGAAATTTAACATAATCCTATGAAATATAATTTTAAAATTTTAAAGTTAAATAAATATTTTAATGGTTTCAAAGTTGATTCATTTAAAATAGCAATTATAGTATTAAGAGGTCAGCAGTTATGTAGACACAATTTCTCATGATCTAGAAAAAGCAAACTTTTGTGTCAGTCTTTATGAGTCCTTCAGTGGTCTGTGCTGATATAAACATTTGAGACAAACATGTTTAAATACATGAGCTGGTTAAACAACACTTTATTTACTTCAACTTTGTAGAAATGAGTACACAGGTAATTCATGTCTGTGTCTGACAAAGATTTGTTGTAATAGAGCCCCCAAAGTCTACCTTTTTCCTAGCACATTGCTGCTCCCCTCCTTTCTTACAGTTCACTTATTGAATTGCCACCTATTAGAGGTTGAATTCTTTTATCTCAAAATTCATGTACTTAAGTTCTAACCGCCAGCACATCAGGATGTGAACTTACCTAGAAATACATGCAGATGCAATTAGCTAAGTTAAGATGGGATCACTAGGGTTGGGCCCTAATTCAGCATGACTGATATCCTCATAAAAGTGAAATTGGGACACAGACATAGTCATGTATATAAGGAAGATGATATGAAGAGATATAGGAAGAAAATGGCCATCTACAAACCAAGGAGAAAGACCTAGAAAAGTTCCTTCCCTTACACCCTTAAAAGAAACCAATCCTGCTGACACCTCCATAACTATGAGACAATGTATTTCTGTCTTTTAAGCTACTCAATCTGTGGTATTTTAATACTGGAGCCCTAGCAAACTAATATACCACCTGTGTTTGTGTAACTTTCAGATCAGGCAAGCTCAATTCACTATTTAAATTGTTTCCACCATTTAGTATATGCATTTTCCTCAATGGAACCTAATCAGTTTCAACTCTATCCTCTATTTCCACTTACTGTGCTAATCCATTTGCCTTTTCTCTAATCCTCTTCAGCCTAATTTCTTAGTGTTTGAAACAGATTCTTAATAACTCAAATTTTTATGTAAATTATTTTGTGGAAATTTCATTGTGCCTTTAGATCCATCTGCATCTATTTAAATGAAGAATTTAAAGTCAAATAAAATTTATTCATTATTATTGGCCAAATATTTACTTGCTAGAAGGCAGAACACCCATCCTAGTTTGTTTAAAACTATGTAGTTTCTGAGGACATAGGACTTTCAGTGGTAGTACCAGGAAAGTCTCCAGGAACCAGGGAAATTTGGGACCCTACATCTTGATAAGCATGAGAAGACAGAGAAACTGGAAAAGATTAATGTTTCTGAGAGTGTGGTCTCATTGAGATGATGAGACAAAGTCAGAACCTCAAGTGGCCAATACCTTTGGGAGAACGTGAGGAGCAATGGTATGAAAATTGAACTTTCTAGAGGCTAGTATTCCCCTCAAGAAACATATTTAGCTGTGCTAAATGGGAAAATATCACACACTGGGGCCTGTTGAGGGGTCAGGGGAGCTGGGGAAGGGATGGCATTAGGAGAAATAGCTAATGTAGATGACAGGTTGATGGGTGCAGCAGACCACCATGGCATGTGTGTACCTCTGTAACAAACCTGCACGTTCTGCACAGGTACCCCAGAACTTAGAGTAAAATAATAATAATAAAAGTTAAACAAAAAGTGTTGTGAAAATTAGAGTGGGATTTTTGCTGTCTTTATGGTGAGCAGACAAAAATTAGAGTTCAGGTCCTATCAGTGGAATAGACCCAAAAGAGTGTGCTAAGTAGTCATCTGGAAACACTGCAGTAATGCCCCTTGTAGAAGGAATAAAGTAACCACATTACCAAAGCTGCAAACTAAGTGATCAGACCCCCCCCTTTTTTTTTTTTGAGACGGAGTCTGGCTGTGTCGCCCAGGCTGGAGTGAGCGGCGCCATCTCGGCTCACTGCAAGCTCCGCCCCCGGGTTCCCGCCATTCTCCCGCCTCAGCCTCTGAGTAGCTGGGACTACAGGCGCCGCCACCTCGCCCGGCTAATTTTTTGTATTTTTAGTAGAGACGGGGTTTCACCATGTTAGCCAAGATGGTCTCGATCTTCTGACCTCGTGATCCGCCTGCCTTGGCCTCCCAAAGTGCTGGGATTACAGGCTTGAGCCACCGCGCCCGGCCTCAGACCCCTCTTTAACTGGTAAAAAGGTGAAAGCTCTTGGGAAAACAATACCACCTACAAATGTTTTGAACACAATATATGTGATCTGATTTACAGTTTTTAGCCATGTCAAGAGACAGAATTTTTAACAAGTTATTTGATTAATCTGCCAGAAGACAAAAATGAGAGAAAAGATAGGGAAAAAGAAACTTAAAAATGAAAAGTTAAATATATAAAACATATACTAAAAGGGAATATAAGTTTTAATATAATTAATACAAATATACTGCTTCCTTAAAAGGAAAATTTCAGATTACACACACACACATGCACACACACACAAACAAATCATGCATATGCTGCTTTAAGAAGACACACTTTAAAAATGGCACAGAAGTAATGACAGTCATGGGTAGAAACAGTAATCACATGAAAATATAAATTAAACAAAATTTGATTTGGCTATCCAGATGTTATATAGGAATAGTTTAAGGCAAGAAGCATTGCCATAGATGTAAATAAAATAAACATTTTTTAAAGTATACGTCAGGTTATTGAGAGCTATCTCCCTGGATTGGGAATGATATAAGGATGCCCACTATCACCATTTCTGCTCAACATGCTACTGGAAGTTCTGGCTAATGAATTAAACCAAGAAAAATAACATATATAGGGCTTAAAAATGAAGACGTATAATTGTCATAATCAGAAGGTAATTATTAAGTATCAATTTTTAGTATTTTATTTATTTTTAATTAACAGAAGTTATATATATATTTCCTGCACAACAGGTTGTTTAAAATATGTATACATTATTAAATGACTAGTTTGAGCGAATTAACATGTATTATCTCATATATGTATCATTTTTTGTAGTGAGAATGCTTAAAGTCTACTTTCTTAGCAATTTTCAAGAATACATTGTTGTTGACACAGTCACCATATGGTACATCAATTGAACTTATTCCTCCTTATCTAACTGAAATTGTGCATCCTTTGGCCAACATCTCCCCAGCACCTCCTGGTCTTTCCAGACCCTGGAAACTACCATTCTACTCTGCTTCTATGAGTTCAACTCTTAGATTCCACATACAGAGGTAATGCAGTAGTTGTCTTTCTGTGCCTGGCTTATTTCACTTAACATAATGTACCCCAGGTTCATCCTTATCATCAAAAATGGTAAGATTTCCTTCTTTTTAAAGGCTATTCCATTATGTATATATAACATGTTTGCTTTATCCGTTCGTCTATTCATGGACACGTAGGTTGCATCTATATATTGGCTATTGTGAATAGTACTACAATAAAAATGGTATGTAGATATATGTTTTTCATACTGACTTCATTTCCTTTGGATATGTGCCTAGTAATGGAATTACTAAATTGTAAGATTATTCTATTTTTAATTTCATGAAAGAAGTCCCATGTTTTTCACAATGACTGTACTAATTTACATTTTCAAGAACAATGTGCAAGGGTTCCCTTTTTCTTGCCAACATTTATCTTTTGTGTATTTGATCATAGCTATTCTAACAGGTGGTGAAATGATAAACTGTGGTTTTAATTTGCATTTCCCTGAAAATTAGTGCTATTGAGCATTTTTTTCATATACCTTTTAGCCATTTGAATGTCTTGTTGAGAAATATCTGTTCAGCTTCTTTGACTATTTTCAAGTTCTTTGTTTTCTTACTATTGAGTTGTTGGAGTACCTTATATATTTTGGGTGCGAACTCCTTAAAAGATAAATTTTTGCTAATGTTTTCTCCCATTCCATAGGTTATCTCTTCTTTTATTGATTGTTTCTTTGGCTGGGCAGAAGCTTTTAGTTTGACGTAATTCCATTAATCTAATTAAGCTTTAGGTACTAAGTCCTTTTTTATTAGAAGGACTTCAAACAAAAAGTCTGTATCAAGTAAGTTTCCTTGGAATTCCCATGAAACTTATTTGGTTCAATCTCATAGGAAAGCTCTGGAGAGTATGGAAGACACATCAGACATAATGAGTCAAAGATAACTGGAGTATTTTTATACCCAATCCAATCAGCTTTTCGGAGGAGCTGCCCCTAATGCACTTGATTTCACACACTGTGGGTCTACTTATACCCATTTATAATGAGCTCTGGCAGCCTGAGGGCCACCCTCTAAGAAGGAGTTGCAGGAAGTGACATCATTTTAAGAATTGATGTGCATTAAAAAGATAAAAGCAGTTGCATAGGGAGGGATGCCGACAAAAATGACTTTTCTTAAATTTATTTCAGCATGTTCAAATTTATTTAATAATGTTTTTATCCATGTAGAGTTCATGTATTTTGGGGGCGTTAGAATTATTATTTTGTATAATATATAATTTTAAAACTACTATTTTTGCTAAAACATACATAGTTAGTTTATGTTTGTATATTTGCCTTCTTTCTACCAAATCTGATACATTCATTTGTTTAAACAGATTACCTATTCAGGATTTTGGATTTATAAATAACTCATCTGCATTGAGTAACAAATCTGTGATAGGAAAAAAAAATTCAGATAATTATGATAGGAAAATGCTATCCCAAATTGCTATGACCTTATAAAGAAGTGCCCCTGCTCTCATCCTCTATTTCCTCTTTATTTTTCACTCCCTGTTAGGTGGTCAGACTGTCTATAAACAACCCCACCTGCCCTCTTCCCTCAGACATCTAACATTCCTTTCATGTCTTAGGCTTTCTGTGCCCCACCTTAAAGTCAGCATTAAAATATAGCTTTCAGGGGTGAATTATCTGAGAAAAAAATCAGGCAGATTCATGGATTACCCTTTTAGAAATTTCCTGTAAAGTCACCATCTTAATCCTAGGGAATAGTACAAATGGTGGAAATTTCTGTTTCCTGTGTAGGATATGGAGGAAAAAACTAGGTTGAGGAGACATTTTTGAGTTTTTTTTTTTTTTTTTTAGTACATCTCCATAACCATCCATTGTTACTCCTTTGCTCCCAGCCAGATAATATAAAACCTGTAGGTTCTTGTCTAACAATGTGTATGTTATATCAAACAGAGCATTTTTCTGACTAAAATTTGGCATAGAAGTTACTATCAGTCACTTTATTGGAGAGTTTTGAACATTTTTCTCTGATGCCAAGATTTTAAAACAATATGAAAAAAAATCTGAAACCTCATAAGCCTACACATGTAGGATTTGAAAAATAGCTCTTTTCAGTTGGTACTTATGAGTGAGCATCATGCAACACATGGTAATAGGAGGCTCTGTTGAAATCCTAAGGATGTTGACACAAAAGTGAATGCTGGTGAGGCTGAAGTCTGCTGTCATTACCAGTTATATGATATCCTCATTGATCTTTGTACTTTCTCACTCGATCTTAAATATCTTCTCTACCTTGACATTTCCCAATAAGAAAATGTATGAGATGTAAACAGTTTACTAAGTTTTACTGTTCCTTAGGTGTACTTTTACAGTAAAATGAAAGACTGACTTTTTAAGTAAAATTTTTAAACTATTGCCACTTACAGGTAATTCTCCATGTCTTCAAAAAAATTTTGTTATGGTTTTTTAAGTCTAATCTCTAGAAGTGAAGAATAAAAACTTAAATAGTGCATTTACTATGCAATTATGTGTTTCATTAGTATTCAATAGAAAGAGTAAACAGAAAAATTTAAAATAGTATGCTATTTCAATGTGTGCAACTGCAAAGGCAGATAACTTCTTGTAACTGCAACATTTAATAATATAAATTAATTACTTTTAGCATTACAAATAATTTTTCTGCAAGAAAAAAGTGTCTTGCTTATGAAGAGAGTTTATTACTCCATGAGTATATAAAAAAAGCCTGTCTAGAAAAAGAGGAAACAACAAAGGAAAGTCTAAATTTCTTTAGAATCAAAAGGAATACAGAGAAAAAGAGAAGAATAAAAGAAGACGCAAGAGATGAAGAGATGAGGCTATCTTTGGCATAAGAACAAGGTAGTAAAAAGTTCATAGTGTCAGGATGGCTGAGTTTGCTTAATAGATAGATATGCTTATTATTTAAATTTGAGTTGCTAGTTTTTTTATGATGTCATTATTTTACTAAGCCTTCTGTGAAGTCAGCTATATTCATAGAATCTTTGAGTGATAATGTATATGTATGCATGTGGATGTGTATAAGAGGTTTCAGCCAGTTTTATTATTACTTTAATGAAAATAATGACCGTAGTTGACACACGAGTGTTTGACTAACTCCTTTACCAATTTACTTGCTTTTTTCGCATCCATTCATGCTTTATGGATGCTAATTCCCTTAAAATTATCAAAGCAAATTTAAACATGCAAACAAGTGAGACTTTTCATACATGTGATTAAATTTACTTATTAGACCAATTTCCTCTGAATATACTTGAAGTGGCATCTAGACATTTGTAGGTATTAGAGTATGCATTTCATTATTATATCAGTTAAAGTATCTCTAGAGACTATAACAAATAAACCTTGAAATCTCAGTCGTTAAAGCAATGGAAATTTACTTCTTGCTTACATCAGTGCAGTCACTGAGTGTGATTGGTGTGGTGGTGGTGGGCCTGACACTGTATTGTTTCATATAGTCAGCCAGAACCCCAGGCTGATGAAGGATCTGGCATCCTCAATGTTTAACTCCAAAGGTGATCAATAACCATCTGGCTCAAGTAGAAAAAAAGAAATAATCTGTGAAAGTTTCTTGTAGGTTAGGCCTGAAAAAGTATTACATTGCATTCACTCATTTTTATTGATTAGAACACAGTCGAAGTCCACATTTAACGGTGAGAAGGCAAACAAATATAGCCTAGTTTGTGTTAAGAAGAAACAGAAAATATAGTATCAAGATAGCCCTTGACAGCTGTAGTCTGCCTTGTGATTTCCAAACCACCGCTTCACTTCTTTCAAATGGAAAAATATGCTCTTTCCCTAAAATAGAATGTTCAGTTCTCCAAAAGCTCACTATTATTTGTGGTAGGAGGAGAGCTAGGATAATTTTATATAATGTTCACATGATAAGGCTTTTTAAAAAAGGTATAACCAAGGCAACTCATCAAAGGAGACATGCAGATGGCAAATAAGCATATGAAAAAATGTGGTCAACCTCATATGTAATTAGGGAATTACAAATCAAAAAAACAACATGAAAACATCACTACACACATATTAGAAAAGCTAACATACACAATGTTGACAGTGTTGGTGAGGATAGGGAGCAGTAGGAACTCTCAATGATTGCTAGTTGGGAGTCAAAATGTTATAGCCACTTTGCAAGGCAGTTTGCAGTTTCTTATAAAGGTAAATCGAGGCTTACCATATGATTCGCCAATGGAACTCCTGGGAGTTTCCCCAAGGAATTGAAAGCTTAGACTCACACAAAAACCTGCATGGGAATGTTTATAGGAGCTTTCTTTATAATTGCTAAAATTGGAAGTGAGCAGTTTTTTGGTAGGTGAGTGGGTAAACAAACTGTGGTGCATCCATGAAAGCGGATATTGTTTTGTTATATACATATATATATATAGAACTATCCAGCCAACAAAAACCATGAAAAATATGAAAAGTATTCTGCATAATACTTCAATGGTGGATACATGACATGCATTTGCCAAAACCCACAGAACTGTACAACAAAGCATGAACCCTAATGTAAACTATGGACTTTAATTAATAATAACTGTATCAATATTGTTTCAACAACTGTAGCAAACATATCACACTAATGCAAAATGTTAATAGGGGAAACTGTGTGGTGAGAGATGGGGTATATGGGAATTATCTACTATCAGGGCAATTTTTCTGCAAAACTATAACTGCTTTAAAATAATGATAAAATATTATGTGAAAATAATAAAATCTATTAAAATTTTACAAGTACCCAAGGCTACCAGACTTCCTGACCATTTACTC
This sequence comes from Trachypithecus francoisi, assembly GCF_009764315.1. Classification (NCBI taxonomy): domain Eukaryota; kingdom Metazoa; phylum Chordata; class Mammalia; order Primates; family Cercopithecidae; genus Trachypithecus; species Trachypithecus francoisi. The sequence goes on from NW_022681453.1 coordinate 104,248,273, forward strand.
AAAGACATTTCAAAACCTCCTTGAGAAGAAAGAGGTAAAAATTAAGGCAGGATATGGGAGGCAACTACAGAGAACTCATAGTGGAGTTTGAAACAAGAAGACTTCCAGTTATGCCGTGTGAAAAAACACTTTCTGGAAAATAAATAAAAACACGGAAAATCCATTCACAATGGCTTCAGCGGACATGCCCTCATTCTTTCATAAGTCACCTGCTGTCGTAAATAGTTCCTGTAAAAAGTGAGGTGGCAAAGCCCACACTTTAAATAAAACTTCCACCACACTCAAACCCTGTACGTCTTATCTGTCACTCATCTTTGACAATAAAAATCACAAAGGAGTTATACAAGCAAAACACCGTTAAACAAACCAAACTACTCCCAAGCCAAATTGACATCCTCTGAATTTCCAACTCAGGGATATTTCTGTGGGAATAAAAATCACTTGTTAACCTCATAGGAAATCAGCTTGGCATAAACAGGTGACATTCTTTAGAGTCTTAGAATTTTATAGGAAATGGGACTATTGATTAAATAAACCTAGATATTTACCCTCAATTATTTTCAGTGAGCTTCTAATCCAAAGACTTAGTTCTAGGTTTGTGGAAATTTGCATTTGAGAAATAGAAAATGAATCCGCCAACAAATACGTGGCACATGAATGAAATTATGTGTTTATGAAGTAAGTACCCCAGTTGCTTAGGTAAACCATCATAGTGTACTTTTATTCTACACAGATAACTAGAATACATACGAAAAACAGAGACATTGTTGAATTTATCCTGTCACATATTTTTGGTTCCACACACTCATGACTTGGAAAGTTAATGTTGAGAAAGCTCAAAGACAAAAGAAAACATAAGACATATAACACTGACAATATAAAATGTGCATCAATTCACATTTTTCATCTAGTCTTTATTCTTTCTAAATAATCTGAAAGATTTCACTTTCAGAGACTTATGTACCAGATCCTTCATCAGCCTGGGGTTCTGGCTGACTATATGAAATTCATATAAATTATAAAGGTAGATTATTAAGAAATAAATAATAAAAACATGAATTTATGTATTGTGTGATATGTGTTCATTTTATACTTTCTAAAGTAAGTGCTGATCTATCTGTGGGTCAGAGTGTGTCAAAAATTTATTTATATATGCATTCTCCAAATATACATAATTAGTAGATTTCTGATGAATTAGATGAGGATAAACAGTAAGTATTGATTGTGGAACACAAACTTAAACGACTAAGATATTTAAAATTTCAGAAACCAATATTTCCAGGATGTTAGTAGTTGAGAAGAGTTAAGAAAAGAAGAGACTGTGGATATACAATTAAAATTGAGAGTTTACAAAAGAAATAAATCAAGTTCATCTTGTATAATCATTGTTGTCAATATTATTGTCTGATAACAATATTAGGAGAGATCCTACTTGCTTTTCTCATTATCGTCTTGTTGAAAATTTTAAAGAGCCTTATATCTAGAGGTCAGAGGAGGATTCAGAGTATATCTATACTGTGATGTTACTTATCTTTTAACAAACATTCCAAATTTCAAATATTCGAATGAGTGTTTCTTCTAAAACTGCATTCAAATGATGTTGCTATTTCCAGAGATGTATATTTTGAATTGCCTTCCAAATCTCTTACTCATTCTTTTGAACATTTTATATGGTGGCAAATAATTATGCCTTAAGGGTAGGTTTTAAATTAGGTAAAAACCAGATGCTGTTTTAAATGTAAAGAATAAGATGGGTTATCAAATTGTATAACACAATTTGTGGTCAAGAAATAAAATGTGAATATATAGTTATGAGACTTTTTTTCTTCATTACCTTTTTAAATTACAAAAGAAGATTTTTTTGTTTAAATTCCAAATATGGCAACATAGCTAGGTAAAAAACTTGGTCACCTCCAAGGCAGTCATATCAAAGGACAAGACTCATTTGTGGTGTTTTTCTTTTAAATTAAAAAGTTCTCATCTAGAGCCAGAATAGATATTTTACACATGTGAGAATGTTAATTTCCATTCTTAAAGAACATGTTCATTGTAGATTTACCTAAGGATGAATTTGGTTTAGAAGATTTAAAATAATAAATGAGTGGGCCATGACCTTATAATGCTTATTTAAATACCCATTAATTCAGTAAATGGATAATTATTAAATGCCTAATTATTGGGCAATATCTTATGTCCATGGTACATATTTAAAAAGAAAAATATGCTGATAATATTTGTGGCCTCAATGGTGCTTACATTCCAGTGAAGAAAAACCAAAAAATGTATATTCTATAATAAAAGAATAAAAAAAGGAATGGGTTAAAAAAAAAAAAAACAAGATGAAGATGGCAAAAGGTAGATGCCAATTTTAAATAAATGGTCAGTGTAGACTTCAGTGACAAGAAGACATGTGACAAGAAGACATGAAGACTTGGATGAGGTAAGAGCCCACAAAAATATCTTTTTTTTTTTTTTTTTTGAGACACAGTCTTGCTCTGTTGCCCAGGCTGGAGTGCAGTGGCCGGATCTCAGCTCACTGCAAGCTCCGCCCCCGGGTTCCCGCCATTCTCCTGCCTCAGCCTCCGGAGTAGCTGGGACTACAGGCGCCGCCACCTCGCCCAGCTAGTTTTTTTGTATTTTTTATTAGAGATGGGGTTTCACCGTGTTAGCCAGGATGGTCTGGATCTCCTGACCTCGTGATCTGCCCGTCTCGGCCTCCCAAAGTGCTGGGATTACAGGCTTGAGCCACCGCGCCCGGCCAAAAATATCTTTTGGAAGCACATTCAAGGCAGAAGAGACAGCCAAACGCAAATAGGCTCCTCTGACCCGCTCCTAGAGCTGGAGCATGTCTTTCTTGTCAGAGAACATAGCAAGGAGGTTGCTATAGCTATAGATGAGTGCATAATTGGGAAACAATATACTATGAAGATAATTGGCTTCTAACTTATGTGAAGCCAACAGAGAAAAGCCAAGTAATACAGGGACAAGAGTCTATAGTATATGCAAAAAATGGTTACAATGACTATGAAATTTAAGCTGGAAAAGGAGAGGAGAGAGGTGTTGAAGAGAAGACTGACAAATTCAAAATCAGAGATCTCAGTGGAGTGTAAAGATTGTTGGAGCCAGGCGTGACATGGTTTGGCTGTGTCCCCACCCAAATCTCATCTTGAATTGTAACTCCCACAATTCCCATGTGTTGTTGTAGGAACCCTGTGGGAGGTGCTTGAATTACGGGAAAGGTCTTTCCTGCACTGTACTCATGATAATGAATGAGTCTCACAAGATCTGATAGTTTTAAAAATGGGAGTTTCCCTGCACAACCTCTCTCTTTGGCTGCTGCCATCCATGTACAATGTGACTTGCTCCTCCTTGCCTTCCACCATGATTATGAGGCCTCCCCAGCCATGTGGAAATGTAAGTCCATTAATCCTCTTTCTTTTGTAAATTGCCCAGTCCCCAGTATGTCTTTAACAGCAGCGTGAAACAGACTAATACAAGGTGCTAAAGAGTTGGTTTGAAAGATAAAAGTTGCTGGTTGTTGAGATGCATGGAATTAAAAGGAAGAATGGTAATGAGACCAAATGTACTGGTTCCACCTACACAACCAAAACAAAATATTTTTTAAAGTAATTAGATAATCAGAAATGTCTTCCCTATAAGCTTATGAGGAGAATTTAAGAATAAGTTTAATTATTTTCCTTTACTGAGATAGCGTCTCACTCTAGTGCCCAGGCTGGAGTGCAGTGGTGTGATCATGGCTCACTACAGCCTCAACCTCTCAGGCTCAAGTGATCCTCCCACCTTAGCCTCCAGAGTAGCTGAGACCACAGACATACACCACATAACTAATAATTTTTCAATTTTTTTGTAGATATGGGGTCTCAGGCTGGTCTCAAACTCCTGGGGTCAAGAGATTCTCCTGCCTCAGCCTCCCAAAGTGTTGGGATTACAAACTTGAGCCACTACACCAGACATAAGTATAAGGTTCTTGACCAATTATCACATACTGTCTTGAAGTCAATTTTGCAGCATGATATTGCAAATCCACATATGGTCTTAATTGTTAATCCAATTACCTTTGCCTTACCATGAATATCAAATTAATCAGGCAATTTATAAAATATTGATTCAATTTTGAGACCACATTTTAAGATGTAATTTGACAAAAAAAGAGTACTTAAGAGCCAGAGGGACTCATTTGGTTAGTTACAGTCTATACTACATATACGGATGGTTGAAGAAATCTAATTTATTTAGAAGGACAAAGAAAATGTAAAGATATCAAAGTTATCAAAATATTTTTTAAAATAACCATGTAAAATCAGAGTCAACTCCTTTCATGTTTTTCAAGGATACAGGAATAGAATCAGTGATTGAAAATTATAAGAAAAGGGTTATTATCTCATAACATTTGGTAAAATTATAATAATTATAGCTGTTCAACAAACGTAGGAGTTGCTTCAGGAGATATTAAATGAAATATTTGTCATATGAGGCATTTACTTAAAGTTTATTTGTAAATGATATAAAAAGGGAATTTCTGTCATTCACAAACATTTGAATAAATGATGGATTTTAAATATTCAGATGATTAGTGTTATTTATTCAATACCCTATATATAACTATTTTTATAGCTTCTTCTGGATGTATATTACTGGAAAAGGAAGGTAGGTTTATAGATTATTCTTGAGTCATGCAACATTTTTATATTTGTTGCCATTATTCAAAGGCATATATTTGAGCAAATATATTTTAATCCAGTATTTTTCCTCTCAGGAGATTTACCTTTGATAGTTCTCTTTTTAGCTCTGGCTTCTTTATTTTTGCACATTAATTCTCTATGACAAAAAAGTCAAATTTAAAAGTTAATGTTAAAACTTGCATATGGGGCTACAGATTGATTTTCTATCTGCTTTTATTTGTCACACCTGCTATAGATATTAACTATCGTCTAGAGCACTGATACATTCTATCAACATATTCTGTTTCCCCATCAATATCTAGAGCGCTGATACATTCTGTCAATGCCCTAGAGCACACAGCATGGATAGTCCATAGAGTTAGGAATTTTATTCTGTGTCACATCAGAGAATCAAATCTAGTCTCAACCAGAATTAAATCTTTAAAGTGCACCAAACAGTGTTGACAGTAAAAAATGAAAGCAACAATGAGAAAATACATTATAAAAGACATTTTGAATTTTACTACAAATTGCAGAACTTAAAATTCTTCTGTGACTTGACATTTTTTACAACAACAAACATATTAATGTCATGTCATCATGGGATTCTCAGAGATAATATTTGCAGGGCAGTAGAAGTGCTAAAGCAGAAAGAAGAGGCTCTTCATGGAGAAGTACAGCTTATGGATTAAGTAGGTGATGAGATTAAGTCAGGGCTTGAAAGAAATGTAGTAGTTAATATGCTCCCAAATTGAAAGGGTTTTGAAAGTATAAGTTTTACTGCTAAGTATGGAAAACCAAAAGTAGCTTTACTTCCTCTAATTGCACAGATATTAACAGAATGAATCATAAGCCATTTCAGGTTAAGCTCATTCACTTTGAGAAAGGCACACATCTGTGTTCTGTGGGTGTTGTGGCCTAGACTATTATAGGAAAGCCTATTGCACACATAGAAACATAGCAATAAATGACATAGTGGTGTAGTGCATTCAGAAATTTGCATATCCTGGGAAACTTTAGTCCCCCAGATTAGTGTAATTTTGTAAATGAGAAAAGTTCAAACTTTAAGGGAAGGTCTAAGACTTCATGTCTTTTGTGAAGCTGCTTAATAATTTGTTGTCATATTTGATACTTTGATGTCATAAACAATGTAATCTCATTAGCATACTCAGAAACAACATTGGAAACTTCTACTCTTTACAACTTTTAAATTTAAAACATTTTAATAATTGATGTGCACAACTTTTGAATCCAAAAAAAATGTGCGACCACACCTACAAGAATGATGACATTTGTCTGATATTAGCAGATGACATAGATGCAGATCAAAACTTCTAACTCAATGCTGAAACTTGCCTTTGAAAAGAGGGAAATACCAGTTTGTAAGAAGTTTATTTATTTTTAAAGATGTTTCTAGAAAATTGTTCACTTTATGATCTTCTTAGATACTAGATATAAGATGTACCAATGTAAATTCCTGAATATCCGTATAGACCTGGTCTTGTTTTCAACAATGATAAACATACTCTGTCATAAGTCTGACCTCATCTTTTCTTGATGGCTCCCAAAATGGATAAATATTAGGGAACCTTTTATTTTCATATGAGATAGTAAGACAGGTAAGAAGTATGCATGGCATGCAAATAACATAGCAAATTGTTGCATTGCTGTAGAGGAGAAACCATCTTTCCTGTGCTTTGATCCTTCATAATAATTTCAGTTTCCTGATTAGTTTAGTCCAATGCCTATCTTTGACATTATTGTTATTCTTTTTTTATTTCATCTCTTTATTCTTGTCTGTTTTTGTTGGCCTAGCATTTCATTTGGTTTCCATACACGATTTGCTGTCTCCTGAAATATAGTTCATTAATATTTATTTTATAATCTGATATTGTTTCCACATGATTCAGTTTTACACTCAATGAATCTAGGAACATTTCTTTAAGTAAATGGCTTCTCACAAACACTATTGCTTGTTAATGTCAAACAAGAATCAAGATATACCACATTCTGGGCCATAAAGCACACCTTAACACATTTTTAAAAATAGAAATCTTACAATGTCTATTCTCAGACCACAGTGGAATTAAACTAGAAATCAGTAACAGAAAGACAACTGGAAAATCTTAAACTGCTTGAAGATAAAACAATGCACTTCCATATAACACATAAGTCAAAGAAACTAAAAGATAAAGTGAAAAAGAAAATCTCTGTCAGGCGCGGTGGCTCATGCCTATAATCCCAGCACTTTGGGAGGCCGAGGCGGGTGGATCACGAGGTCAGGAGATCTAGACCATCCTGGCCAACATGATGAAACCCTGTCTCTACTAAAATACAAAATATTAGCCGTATGTGGTAGCACATGTCTGTAGTCCCAGCTACTCGGGAGGCTGAGGCAGGGGAATCATTTGAACCCAGGAGGCAGAGAGATTGGAGTGAGCCGAGATGGCACCACTGTACTCCAGTCTGGGCGACAGACTGAGACTCGGGGGAGAAAAAAAAAAAAGAAAGAAAGAAAAAAGAAAATTTCAAGAGAAACTAAAAGTATATTTTTTAATTAAAGGAAAATGAAAACACAACATAACAAATCTGTGGTGTGCAGCAAAAGCAGTGCTTAGAGAGAAATTTATAGTATTGAATGCATTTATAGAGAAACAAGAGAGATCTACAATCAGTAATCTAAGTTTCTATTTAGGAAAGTAGAAAAAAGAAGAGCAAGTTAAATCCAAAGTAAGCAGACAACTAGAAAAATAAAAATGAGGGCCTAAGTCAATGACATTAAAATCAGGAAATCAATAGAGAAAAACCAATGAAACACAAAGCTGGCTCTTTGAAAGGATAGATAAAATTAATAAACCATTATTAATTTTCAGGCTAAGAAAAAAGAGGTTTCAAATTACTATTATCAGAAATAAAACAGATGACATTACGACAGATGTCCTAGTCACTGAAAGGATACTAAAAAATATTATGGGCTGGGCATAGTGGCTCACGCCTGTGATCCCAGCACTTTGGGAGGCCGAAGTGGGCGGGTCACGGGAGATCAAGACCATCCTGGCCAACATGGTGAAACCTTGTCTCTACTAAAAATGCAAAAACGAAAACAAAAACAAAACAAAACAAAACACGCCATGCATGGTGGCGGGCACCTGTAGTCCCAGCTACTCACGAGGCTGAGGCAGGAGAATCTCTTGAATCCGGGAGGCGGAGCTTGCACTGAGCCGAGATCGCGCCACTGTACTCCAGCCTGGGGACAACAAGAGCAAGACTCCATGTCAAAAAATATATGTGTGTATATTATATGTACACACGTATATAATATATATGCGTGTGTATATTATACACACGCATGCATATTATATGTTATATATACACATATACAATATATGTGTACACACATATACACACATATATAAAATACATATATATAAGGAACACTCTATACCCACAAATTTAACAACCTAGATGACATGGATAAATTTTTTTTAATTTTGAGATGGAGTCTCTCTCTGTCTCCCAGGCTGGAGTGCAGTGGTGTGATCTCGGCTCACTGCAACCTCTGCCTCCCAGGTTCAAGTGATTCTCCTGCCTCAGTCTCCCAAGTAGCTGGGACTACCGGCGCGTGCCACCACGCCTGGCTAATTTTTATATATTTTAGTAGAGACGGGGTTTCACCGTGTTAGCTAAGCTATTCCTGACCTCAGGCAATCGGCCGGCCTCGGCCTCCCAAAGTGCTGGGATTACAGGCGTGAGCCACCGTGCCCAGCCAGATGAAGTTTTTGAAATATACAAACTTTCTTTGAAATCTGATAAGAGAACAGATTTTAAGTGTCCACCACACACACACACACACACCACACACACACACACACACACACACTACACATGGTGATGATTGCATTAATTTGATTGTGATAATTATTACACAAGCTATACATACATCAAATTATCACATTGTACACTATACATATATATACACACACACATACACAATTTTTACTTGTTGATTAAACGTTTTTAGTTTAAAAATCATATGCTTAGGTGGTAGTTTGTTGACATTTATCCTGCTTGGCGTTCTCTGAGCTTCTTGCATCTGTGGGGTGGTGTCTACACTAATCTGAAGGAAATTCTCAGTCATTATTACATTTAAATATAGATTCTGTCCCTTTCCCTCTTTATTTTCTGCTATTCTCAAGCCTTTTGTAGTTGTCCCACAGTTCTTAGTCATTCTGTCTTGTTTTGATCAGTCTTTGTTTTCTTTGTTTTTTTAGTACTGGAGGTTTTTATTGAGATGTCCTCAAGCTCAGAGATTTCTTCCTCAATTGCGTCTGATCTACAAACACTCATTAAAGACATCTTTTTTTTTTTTATTTTACAGTGTGTTTAACCTCTATGTTCTGTTGTTATTGTTGTTTTTAAGATTTATATTTATCTGCTTACATTACGCATCTGTTCTTGCATGCTTTCAGTATATTAATTGTAGTTGTTTTAAATTCTGATAATTACAATATCTTTGCCATGTCTGGTTCTGCTGCTTGCTCTATTTCTTCAAACTGTGGGATTTTTTGTTTGTTTGTTTGCCTGTTTTGCCTTTTGTTATGTTTTGTGACAATTTTCTTGATAGTTGAACATGATGCACTTGGGTAATAAACTATCATAAATAGGCCTTTTGTAAGGTGGTAGTGAGGTTTACGGAAGGGAAAGCATTCTATTGTCCTATGATGAGGTCTCTAGCATTTAGTGAGCCTATACCTCTAGACTGCAAACTTCACAAATGTGTCTCAGTCACCCTCACCTCCCTTGGGTGGGAGAGGATGGTTAGCTTACTGCAGTTGAGTATTTTCTTCCTTCAGGTTATTCAGGCTCTGATAATACCCCAGCAGCTTAGGCTCTGGACAACAAGAACAGAATGCTCCAGTGTATTTTTAAATGGTTCTTTTCCCACTCCCCCTGCTGAAGCATGAGGGTACTTCTCTTTGGAATGTGCTGTGAGAACCTGTTGGTAAGGTTCATATGCATTGTTGGTGTTTCACATGTTGAATATAATTTCCATTTAAAACTATTTTTAAAAACTTTTAAAAATGAAAACATAAACTATTCATTGATTTGGCATTGAAGAAAAAAAGCAATTGAGAATGAAAACAGTCATGGAACATAATAGTAGGGTGCCCATTTTATGGGTGAAACAAGTCAACTACAAAGTGGTTTATAACTCCTAAAAAAAATGCAAGTGATTGAAGCCTTGTATATTTTTTATTAAGATAAAATTGAATGCATAGGCAATTTCGAATCTTTCAGAACAGAAGAATGACATTTGAAGGCTAAGGAGATAAAAACACCTACTATGCTGAAATATTTTAAAATGTTAGCATCATTGCTTATTTATTCTTTCATAGTAGAACATAATCTTGTCTAACAAATGGAGAGTTTTGTTACCCAGGGTTCCCAGGTTTTTGGAGCACACTGTAAAAAAGTATCCACTAGTAATTGTTGCACCTGAGTTTTTCTTGTTTCAAAAAGTTCTGGAAAGCAGCCCATCCCTGGCAAAACAAAAACCAGTTGGATCCAGAGATGCCTGAGTTGAAGACGAACTTTGTTGAACTCTCCGCATTACCATAGGCCATTTTCTATGCACGTGATATACGAAGAGCATGATTGATGACCGTGCCTGCATTGACTTTACTTCTTTTCATACAATCACTCAGCTAAGCCACAGAATAAAAGCCACATTTTTATCTTTGTTCAAAGAGCCACTGTTTTCGGAACTATCCCTGGTGGTCTCCTTACCTGTTGCAAGTAGCACAATCCCTTGTTAAATTATCCTTGGATGTGGTCATTAGACTGTCACCTGCCAAGCAACTGAACCTGTCTGTTGTGTAGGTAACAAATTCTGGAAACACGGATGGGACTAGGACTCATGTCCCAGCCCTAACGCCTCGAAGGTTCCCAATAGGCAAAGCAGTGGGCAATAGCAGCTACCCAGGCTAACTTGCTCACACTGCCTGAGAAGGTTGAGCACAATTCTCGAGGATCCTTTTACCTGTGAGGGTTCACAGACCCTGATCCACTAGTTCCTGTATGGCCCTGAGTTTCCCGTCCCCTTGCTAGGGAGAAACTCATTGGCAAAACCCATAGCCACTGGCCACTTGGTCTGCCTCAACCAAGACCAGTTAGAAGTAGGGGTTCCAAGACCTCATGGAGCTGACTTCCTGGCCCTTCTTCATGAAGGCCTCAGATGATATTTTAGCACAAATCAACCCTGGGACTGCTGGCCATCACTGGGACCTAAACTGAAAGAGTTAAAGTGGCTGTCCAGACCTTTCATTCAGCGTTCCTTCAAGATGGTAAGTGGTCTTAGCCCCATGCGTTGACTAATAGAGTGAATTAGATAGAGTTGACTAATAGAGTGACTAACAGAGTGAATTCTCTGGATCTAGCAACAGGATCCCTGGATTAACTGCAGCACACCTCTAGTTTTGGTTTCTGGTTTTGGATGGTTTGTGCCTTGGAGTATTGAGAGACACCCCCATTGCATGTATTTCAATAATTCAGACCAGCAAATGGAAATGGCCACCCCCTAGTCTGAATTATTGAAATACGTGTCCATTGAGGTGGTTGGCAGCCAGGATCCAGCTAGCCAACAGGGAGATAAACGACTCATTTTTCCAAGAAGGTAGGTTTATGGCCCTTAGATTGGGGCGCATATCCCAAAGTTGTAAGTGACCTAGGGATGACTGAAAGCCCTTGACCTTGACAGACTAGCCCCTTAGCGAGGCTTGGAAATTATTCACTTTGGAGGAAAAGCATATAGCTATCATATACCTGAACCACCTGGGTGCATTCTTCTTATGTACTAGTTTTTAAAAAGAAGGGGCAGCTACCTCGTCTAATGCCAAGGAGTTACTGGGCAGCATGGGCAGAGAAGTCTGTGAGGCTGTGCTACGGACCCACCAGGTTACCCTTGTACTTTTGTACTTTTGTTTATGGTTTGTTCTAAACATCAGATATGTTTGCTACTTTTTGAGAAAAAAAGTTGAAAAAGTCAATCATCACACTTCTGTGTAACTGCTTACCCTTTGTTTAAACCCATTGGGAGTTGGGAGCAGACCCTGAATTTGGGGAAGAGATCATAGAATATGGGGAATGGAACATCAATGCTAGAGAAAAACCTAATAGGGTGTGTCCTCCAGCACTGGAAAATCTCTGGACATCTCCCAGACTAAGGAGAAGATGATTCGCTTCTGCAATATAACCTGGCCTGCAACTATATGAATAGGCTTCAGCTGCTATAACAAAGAACTACAGACTCAGTGGTTCTGTTTAAGAACTGACTGTGGTTGTGACAGCAGCTGGCCACAATATGCCTTAGGCAGACCAGAACAACGGCCAGGGAGCAGATTGCTTAATTGCCTTAGTATTCTGCAGTTAGATTTTTTCCTGGAAGTGAAAAGAGAAATAGGATGAGATGCCCTATCAAATATTTTATGTTTCTTTACCAGAACAAGGCCCTACAGATAAAGTTAAGACTTTGCGCTCTCAAGGCGGAACCACCTGGACCTCTGACTGCACCACTAGAGAAAGTCCTCCCAGTCCTAGAAAGCCTTCAGATGAGAAAGTCCTTCTTCACCCCATGAAATTCAACACTGGGGAGGATGGAGAGCGGGAGTCTGCCATCCCAAACGCCCTGGTTCTCCATTCTTACAAGGGAAGTCTCCTCCCCCATATTCACCCGACTTGGAAAGTAAACTCCAATTGACAATTGACTAGTCATGGGCCTCCTCCCTCTTCCAACATCTATCCTGCTTTCCCAGAGAGTACAACCCAGAGGGAGAGCTCTTACAAGCCAGGAGGCATGTAAGGCTGGATGAGAACAGGAGTTTGAACTGAGTGCATGTTCCTTTTACCATCTCTGACCTCTATAATCGGAAAGCGCTTGCCCAAGGCCTAAGCTAACCTGGAGGAATCTGTTTCTCTTACAAGAAGCATATTTTTCATACACAACCCTACCTGGGCTGATATTCAGACCCTGATGACTACTCTCTTAACTGCTGAGGAGAAATTCACAGTTTTGGCTAAGGATAGGTATGAGGCTGACAAGCAGCATACTAACCAGCCTGATAACAGCATTAAATGGCTGGCAGAGCCATCGGCCCCAAATGCAGAACCCAACAGGGACCCCAGTACTAGAATAGAGTAAAAAAAGAAATTGAACATTACCATATTATGTGGTTGAGAAGAATGAAAGAAACCATTGAACATTCTGTTAATTGGAGTAAACTAAGGGAGGTTCAACAGCTCCTTTGACAGAAGAAGAGGACTAATGGGGTTCCATGGGTTCCCAAATGGCTCCTCCCTATTTCTCCACGGGAGCCTTGTTTTACCTTACAAGAAGGTATGCAGTCAATCAAATTTCTGTTTGAAAGCAGAGTCACATTCTCTGTACTGACCACCAGGAAGGATGCTCTCTCAAAAAAAAGATGCAATATTAAAGAGATTTCATGGATCGGAGATACTACTCAGTTTCAGGAGCCTTTTACCTGTGAAGTTGGTTCACAGGCCCAGATCCACAAGTTCTTGCATGGCCCTGAGTTTCCCATCCCCTTGCTAGGGAGAAACTTGTTGGCAAAACACAGAGCCACTGGCCACTTGGCCTGCCTCGACCAAGACTAGTTAGAAGTAGGGGTTCCAAGACCTCATGGAGCTGACTTCCTGGGTCTTCTTCATGAAGATCTCAGATGATATTTTAGCACAAATAACCCTGAAATATGGTCACAGGAAAAAATAGGAGGGCTGTCACTGAAGAAACTGTACAGGTATTGTTAAAACTAAACAGCCCAACACTAAGGTTAAGACAGTATCCCCCAAATCTGAAGCACTACAGAGAATACAGCCTGTGTTAGAAAGCCTCTTATGCCAAGAGCTGATCAGGACTTGTCAGTCCCCATCAAATACTCATATCCTGCCTATTAAGAAACCAAGATCAGGAAAGTATAGGTTTGTGCAGGACCTCTGAGTGATCACCAGAGCTGCTCGAAACATTCACTCCATAGTGTCTAACCCCCAGAGACTGCTCGCCAGACTTCCAGGGGACAACAAATATTTCACCGTGCTGGATCTCAAACATACCTTCTTCTGTGTTCCTCTAAGCCCTGAGTCTCAGGAATTATTTGCCTTTGAATGGGAAGAACGTAAGATCCATCAGAGACAGCAGTATTGCTGGATGGTCCTTTCCCAGGGTCTCAAAGAACTCCCCAACCATTTTGTGGGGGTATCCTAAGCCAAGATTTGCAGGACTTGCAGACAGGGCAGAGCAATTTCCTCCAATAGGCAGATGATATCCTCATGCCCCTCTAAGGAGGACTCTGATTAAAGCGCCATTCTGGTCCTGAACTTTCTAACAGAGAAGAGCTATAAATTGTCAAAAAAAAAAAAAAAAAGGCCCAAATTTCAAAGGCAATGGTCCAATGGTCCAATATTTAGGGTATGCTATTTCTCAGGGGCAGCTCAGGCTTCTCCAGGACCAGAAATTGGCTATTTGTGTCTGGCCTCTCCTAGAAACTATAAGAAGTTGCATGGATTTGGGGGCAGGGCAGGATTTTTCTGCATCTAGATCCCAAATTTTGGCCTCATAGCAAAGCCATTTTGTGACAAGCTCTGAGGGTCCAACACCAAAGCTTTCGAATGGAAGAGGCATTGTAATCAGGCCTTCTGGAAGCTTTAAAAGCTGCTTTGGAAACTCCAGCTCTAGCTCTGCCTTACTAAGCCTTTTGATCTCTACATCCATGAAAGGCAGGGAGTAGCTCTTAAGAGTAGTGACCCAGATGCTAAGACTCATATAAAGGGTGGTGACCTACTTCTCTAAACAACTTGATGGTATTGCAAGTGGCAGTGGTTGCCACTTGTACACTTATCCAAGAAGCTGAGATGCTCACAATGGGCCAAGATTTGACAATTCAGTTCTCCCACCAAGTGAAAAGTAAGTGTTTTGAAAGTCAAGGAAGCATTACTGGTTAACAAGCACAGAATGCTGTAGTATTGGGCCCTGCTGGTGTAGACCCCTAACATCCGCGGTATGTATGCCAAGTCCTACACCCTGTTAACCTAATGCCCATTACCAAGGGTACCCTAATCCATGACTGCTCCACCACCATAGAGGAAATATATATCAGTAGAAAATATTTGCAGAGCAACCCTCTTTCTATTTTGGAAGACATATGGCTTGTAGATGGCAGTCAGTTCAAGGAAGGATGCCAAAGAAGGACAGAATGCACAGTTGTGTCCCTACACAAAACTATCAAGCCTAAGGGCCTCCCTGAAGGGACTTCAGTCCCAGAGGCTGAGATAATTGCCTTAACCACAGCCCTAGCACTAGGAAAGGACAAGGCCTTGACTTATTTACATAGACACAAAATATGCGTTCTTTGTGGTCCATGCCTCTGTTGTATTCTGGAAGACAAGGGGACTTCTCAATGCCACTAATCAAGAAATCAAATATGCAATAGAAATATTGGCAATGCTGCAGGCAATGGAAATGCCCAGATTGCTGTAGTCCATTGCTGGGGTCATGTGAAGGGGACTCTGAAATACTAATGGGGAACAACCTGGCAGATTCTGTGACTAAAAGAGCTGTAAGAAGAGGGGAGGTCCCCCAAATGTCCTTGCTTTCTTCAGTACATCTTTACAAATATACACTGAAGTGTCCCCTGGGGAATTGCAGGAAGCCACACAAGAGGATATCATCAGAGTTCCCTCTCAGTGGGGTAGGCCCTAAGCAAGAGAGGCAAGATATGAGTGGCCAAAAATCTGAGGTGGGCTGTTGTAAAACACTCACCTGACTCCTCAGGCTATGCGTGGTTTCTCACAAAGAGAACCCCAAGGAAACAATGACAAAGTGATGGCATATAGTCAGAAAAACAAAGCCCAAACCAGACCTCCCATACCTCCTTTCGCTAAAGTGATACAATTCAGGGAAACTGCCCAAGGAAGACTGGCAGGTTGACTTCACTCATAGGCCTATGGTTCCTGGAGGATTTAAATAGCCCTTGGTACTTGTTAACATTCTTACCAATTGGATAGAGGCTTTTCTATGCTGGACCAAAGTGGCAGGAAAAGTCATAAAGGCTTTACTTAAAAACACTATCCCTCCATTCAGTCTTCTAGGTCCATCCAGAAGGATAATGGGTCCTTGTTTACTTCTAACTTAGTGGCAAAAACTTTCCATGTCTTGGGCATACAATGGAAGTTGCATGCTGCCTGGAGACCACAATTCTCAGGGAAGATTTAAAGGGCTAATAGAATTCTCAAGGGTACTTTAGCCAGGTTATGTCATGAAGCCAAAGAATTGGTTGAAACTATTACAGGTAGCTTTGGCCCACATACAAGCAGCACCTAGAGGCAAAGTGGGACTTAGTGCTTTGAAATATTCTATGAAAGGCCTTATCTGGGCCTGACCAGCTGCCTTTCTTGCTAAGACAAGGATATAGAAAGAGACACAAAAGTATATCGTTCATTCGGGTTTCATGGTAGCTTCTCTCAACCCTTTTGGCAACCTAAGCTTCACAGTCCCCTCCAAGGTAAAACTTCACGCACACAACACAGGGGACTGGGTATAGTTCAAGACCTGGAAGACAATGTTCCCCCAGAACCAACTCAGCCCCATAAGGATAGGGCCCTACCTAACTCTTCTAACTACAGATTATTCCCTTAAACTCCAGGGAATAACTCCTTGGATCCGTCACTCCAGAGTGAACAAAGCCCAGGAGCTCCCGGAGAATGCCTCTGCAGCATACACTTGTGAACCTGTCATGGACCTCAAATTGGTTTTCAGAATAACAAAACTCCGATAAGTAAAATGTTTCCTTGTCATTCTTTTGACGTAGTAGGCATCTTTCTTATCCTTAGGAATCTTCATGCTTATTATCCTTTTATATTCTGTTGAGATTCTTAGTTGGTAACGAATCTTTCCATGTAATATTTTAGAATGAACTCTTTCTTTCCCTTATGCTCGTTGGCCATTTTAGACCCTTGGCTTCTCAGCCAGTGGTCTCTGGGAAGCCAATGCTTAGTAAACTTCTCCCATGTTATACCTGGTGGGAATAACCTGTGCAATGTTGAATATACCATAGGCATCTCCAGACTCCTATGAGGTGGCATGTTACTTATCTTTGAGGGGAGACATTAACCTCAGGGTGGCAAAGTGGAGATCCCAAATCCTTCCTGTGCCAACTGTGATCTGAATGGGTCCTTCCTGACCTACAGATTGTGTGGAACTCACCCCTGAGGGCCGTGTCACCAGGAGAATAGGCCTTGCTCATTTAAAGAGTTCAGGAAAAGGGGAAAAGTATCAAACATGTTATGGAGAGGAATCTGTTATGTACTTTTTCAACTTTAACCTCACTAGCCCTTGTACTCTAAACACCAACCATTAGTGTTTTCTCACAGAGGTCTGTGGGGACATAATAGACCGTAACACTGGTTATCATAATGTCAACTTTGGCAAGGGATAAATTAATTCCTTGGATATTGGAAACTATGATTTCCCACCCCCAAAGCTGACGGAAGAGCTTCAAATGGACAAGTAAATCTTAGCCTGACTTATGGAGAATCCTTATTCTCCTCATGTGATGGCACCACCTGTACCCCTTGGGGCCTCCAATTGCTTGGTTGTTAAACTTCATCACTCCCACGAGGGTGTGTGCACCTCCAAGATATGTTTTCATCTATGGCTCACCCCACCACCAGCTCCCTAGCTATAAATCCCCTATGGTTCTTTCCTCTCCGCTACTTGCAGTGGCTCACCCCTGTGTTGACAATGTAATACAGCTAGGACAATGTACTGTGGGCCTTCTGGGACCCATCAGATAACATTTCATAATGTGAACACCCACTATAATAGACCACAAAGGGTTATTGCACTAATTCTGGTTTCCCCTTGTTGGAATTTTGCCTGAGGTCACCCTAAGAAATTTAACTCAAACACTTGAGAATTTGGAAGCTAAAATGAGGGAGAATCTCCAAAATATGCATGTTTCTTTAAATACGTTAGCTAATGTAGTACTGGATAATCGACTGGACTTAGACTATTTACTAACAGAACAAGGAGGGATACGTGCAGTCGCCAATATCTTCTATTGCACCTGGGTACATGCCTTTGGGGAAACAGAGGTTAATATAAAGGAAATGTTTAAACAAGCAGAATAGTTTTATTCCTTCAAAAGTGTAGCTCAACCACCCAAGTTTAGAATGCACTCTCACTTAACCTGGTTTCTTTCTCTGCTAGGCCCCTAGTGGCCATTGTTCTCACGTTACTTTTTGGTCCCTGTACATTTAAATTGATAGTAAACTTTGTTTCCTCCAAACTCCAACAGTTCCATCTTCAGCTTGTATTATTAATACAATACTAGCCCCTTCAAGCAATTTTGGGTGACCCAAAAACTTATGTGAACTCAGTAGCTGGAGAGTTTCACTCCTCTAACTGAAGAAGACACAATATGAAGTAGATACAGAAGAATGAGCCCCATCTCTAACCCTTCAAGAATCAGGAGTGGAATGTTTCAGGGAGATTTGCAATCAATGGTTCCCCATATTTTCAGATGCACACTCTGAAAAAGTACCCACTAGTAACTGTCGGACCTTGAGGTTTTGTTGCATCCAAAAGTTACAGGAAGAAGCCCAGCCCTGGCAAACAAAAATGTGATGGATCCAGAGAAGCCTAAATTGGAGGCAAACTTTGGTGAACTCTCTGCATTACCATTTTCTGTATTAGTCTGTTCACTTTCCTGTAAAGAACTACTTGAGACTGGGTAGTTTACAAAGAAAGGAGGTTTAATTGACTCATAGTTCCACAGGCTACATAAGAGACATGGCTGGGGAGTCCTAAGGAAACTTATAATCATGGTGGAAGGCAAAGGGGAAGCAAGCACTTCTTCACATGGCAGCAGGAGACAGAGAGAGAGAGAGAGAGAGAACTCCAAGGGAGAAGTGCTACACACTTTCAAACAACCAGATCTCACGAGAACTCACCCACAATCATGAGTAAGGGGAAAATTCGCCCTGATGATTCAATCACTTCCCACTATGCCCCTCCTCCAACACGGAATTACAATTTGACATGAGATTTAGGTGGGGCACAGAGCCAAACCGTATCACTCACTAACATCCATCCCCAGGGAGGAGCTTATTCACCATTTTCTATATATGTGATGTATGAAGAAGCATGATCCATGACGGTGCCTGTGCTGCCTTTACCTGACCTTTACGTACAATGACTCAGCTGAACAACACAATAAATGCCTTACTTTCATCTTTGTTCGAAGAGGCATTGCTTTGGGAACTGTCCCTGGTTTTCTTACTTTTTTAAGTAATAGAATCCTCTTCTTTAAACCTCCCTGGTTGTAGTCATTGGGCCGTTACCTGCCAGCAATGGAACCCACTCATATGTGAGTAACAGTTTACATTTGGTAAAATAATATGGTTAAAACTTACGGAGCATCCACTCTATACTAAACAATTTATGTCATTATTTATTGTTTCAGAATGTATTTAAGGCAGGTGTAAACATGATATTTAATTTTAATGCCACAGCTTAAAATAAGTCTTACCCTTTTTATAGTTATGCAGAAAAGGATTCCATGAACAAAATTATATAAAAAGTGTATATTGTAACCAGCAATTGAATCCAAGCCTCTTTGCACAGAAATCTATGTAATGTCTACCACATTCCATTACTTCATTGAAAAAAATTGTATAGTACATTTCTTTAGCTTTATTTAATGTTAATATATTATATGCTATTCTAGTGATTAAAAATGTAATATTTAATTGAAGATACTTTTAAAGATATACAGATACACAAATGCAGTCAAGCATACAATTTATACACTATCATACACACATGATTCTTTAATATTATTTAATATTTCCCAAAGTAAAATATAGTTCACTATTTGTCGTGTCATTGCATTTGGTCTTTCTCATTTCTTCACTGACCCGCTTTCATAATAACCGACTATTGCTAATTTCATCAATCAATGTAGTAAATTTAATAATTTCAAAATTTCCAAAAAGCCAGGTCCATGATTAAGAGGTTGTTGAACTTCTCCAAAGTGATGTTTTTCTTTAATTATGTCACTGGATTCTGGAAATGTTGGGCTATTTTCTAAGGACACTAAAGTAGATCTGATTTGGGTTTAGAAATGGAGTACTCACATTTGATTAGATAACAGTGCCACTCAGATAACTAGAAGGTTTTGCAGATTCAGCCTTCTTATGAAAGAAAACTGATTTTCATAACTTTTTATTTCTGATTAGAGCCTACTAGAAATCCCTGAGGACTTCCATCTGAAATGTGCAAACAAATTCCATGAAAACTCTATGGTTACAGTATTCTCAATGTAATTATATTTCTTGTATGTAACCCACTTCTCTTTCACTAAAAGTGATGACGTCATTTTGACTGAGTGTGTACTAGAAAAGCTCACTTAAGGTCAAGGAGTTTTTACTGGTTTATGGCTAGCATAAGAGCTTAGTACTGGGCTTTCAACATGGAGTCTCTGGTATTAAAGCAACCTTACCCAAATAAATACCATTAAATATATTTTGTTGCATTCTAATTTTATGGTTCCATGATTTTCAAATACACAGATTACATTTTAAAAATGAGTTCAGGATTCTAGATAAACTAAACTTTGTGGAAGAAAGAACTGCTTTCTTAAACTGTAGAAATGGAAGAACTGATTAGGTATGTGCAGACTGGAATTTGTTCTAATGGTTTATCTTTGTTGCTAACAATTTTTGCTTGTGTATATTTCCACCTGTTAAATTACTCTATAATTTACTGTTTCCTGCTATTTGACAAGAAAACATTACAATCACAATAAAAAGTAATTTAAGGCTATTACCAATCAATGAAATATGTCCCAGTCTAAAATGAGATTGAAATAATTTATGGGGATTTTACAGTCAAATTAGAATGAAGATTATTCCACAGGGGGAAATCAACTTCTGCAAAACTGCAAGCATCATATATTTCCTAATATGTTCTCACAGCTGAAACAATGTCATTATTGGAAGACAGCACAGGAAACTCAGTGCAATCAGAAGAGTCTTACAAATAAATGCTGGCAAAAAGAGGGTATTTTTGGACCCACAACTCAGTAATGGATTTGAAGTTAATGCAAGATGAAGTTAATGCAACATTAAACCTAGGAGGCACATCAGGTTTAATACTGTTGAATGATTCACCACAAGTATGGTTTGTTGACTGACATTTTTATACCCTTAACCTTAGGAAACCTTCCTAATAACATTTAGCAATTTAGCAATAGTGTATCAGCCCTCCCCACTGCCCATCAATACACAAAACTGCAATGTCCTAAAACACAAGCATTTTATTTCAGTGTTGAAAAGCAATTACATTCAGTTTCTCTTTTCCTGGCAAGTGAAACCTTGGATTTGAAGGCTTTATGAGCAATGACAAGATTTCATTGTATTTACTCCTATTTTATACTGAGAGTTCATGCAATGAATTTTACTTATTTCTAAACCAACTCACATTCATCAAAAATGTGACATTTGGAAAATACAAAAATTTAAAGGAAACACATACTTAGGAGCTACTGAACTCAACACAAATGATTGGAAAATGAACAAATCCAGTATAGCATTCTTTTGTTTCCCTAATAAACAAACATAAAATACTCAGTTATTCTATACTCAGCTTCTCCTTTACCTCTCCTCCTGCTCTCAATTCTCAAAATTTATCTGCCTGATAGTTAGTCAATCATCCTATTGATAATAAAGAGTTGAATTATCCAAATAACATAGACAAATGGAAAATCAAACTGTCATGGGTGTGGCAAGAAAGATGTTAACTAACTTTTCCTTTAATATGGATTGACTAAATTCACTAACTTATTCAACTTAAAGCCAGACTCTGCTTTCGATAAGGCTAAAAAACAAAAAAGGAACATAAGAAAAGTGCTAGAATTTATTTACTGTATTTATTGACAAAAGCAGCAATAAGTCTTCTGTTGAGAGTAGACATTATATCAAGTATAAAATTATTTAGGCAATTGTTTTCAAACTAATTTTAATTCCCTTGAGGAAATAATGTAACTTGATTTTTTCCATTTAAGATTTAATGAAATAAAACTGTATCTCCAAAATATTAGAATTAGAGTTAAATCCAAATGCATATAAAGTATGTTGCTTTATATTCTTTTAAGTTATCCAGGATCCTTCTCTTATCTAAAATTTTAAAAATTACGATCCCCTGGAAAAGTAAACAGTACTTTTACATTTAATTTGTTCTTTAAAATAGGAGACATTTGTTATGCAGACAAAATGTAGTAGACAGAAATACAAATAAACTGTAGCTTGTTTAGTATATAATTAATATTTCTAGAGTATTCAAAATTTATTTGTTAAATTAATACCTGTAATTGCCACATTCACCCATTTCTTACTGTTTTGTTTTTAAAACACCAGCATCCTTATCCTGATAAAAACATGAAAAAATATGAGCTTTTCTCTCTTTAAAAAAGTGGCATATTTGATAGCAATAATAACAGATCATTTGTGATTCATAATATATGTAAAAGTAAAATATATGAAAATAATAGCTCTTAGGAATGGAAGGATTTAAGTAGGTACACACTTTTGTAGGGTTCTTTAAAACTGAAGTTGCATAATATTATTTCAAAATACACTGAATAAGGTAAAAATACATACAACAATCCCTAGAGTAGGCACTAAATAAATAAGCAAATATTTATGCAAAAATATTATAAAATAAAATGAAATATTAAAAATATTTGATTAATGTGGAATAATGTTGAAAAGATAGAACAAGAACATAGAAAACAAATGACAAATGGTAAGATGGTTGATTTAAATTCATCTTAATAGTAACATAAAATATAAATACATTAAACATTTTAAATAAAAGCAGAGATGGTATGGCTGGATAAAAAGCAAGGCCAATCTAAGTGGTTTTTAGAAGAGAAAGACTTTAAATATAAAGCTGCAAGTAGGATAAAATGAAAAATATGAAAAAAATCCATGCAAACAGTATTCACAGGAATGATTCTTTGTAGATGTCAGATAAAGTAGATTACAAGACAAGAAGTATAGAGAAAAAGAAAATCATTTTACAATAATATGAGAGTCAATTCATAGACAAATATAGTCATCCTTAATATTTACCCATTTATAACAGAGGTTCAGGTCCATAGGAAATGAACAAAACTAAAGGGAGAAATACAAGTAAAATTTAAGATTTAAACACATCTCCTAATAATTAGGATAAGAAAACAAAATGTGATAAGAACATAGAAATTCTGACATTATCCACCAACCTGACTTAATTGACACTTGTACAATACTATACCCAACCAATGCAGAATATTCTTTGTTTTTCTAATATACATGAAAGGTTAATAAGATGACAATATGTGAGAACCTAAAATAAGTTGGAATACATCTTCAAGGATTTGAATAATATGGACTATGTTCCCTGAGCACAACTGAATTAAATTCCATGATGTGCTTATTTCACATTGCATGCCTGTCAAAATATCTCTTGCACCTCATAAATGTATGCACCATGTACCCACACAATTTTTTAAAAACAATAACAAAATTGAAAAATAAAAAAATATTAGAAGTCAGTGCAAAAAGGTATCTAAAGTATCCCAAACATGTGAGCATAAAACTAAAGAATTCTAAATAAATTTTAGAACAAATACAAAAGAACAAGGCACATTAGAAAATAAGTAAAATTGAATGATAATGAAAACACAGTGTAGCAAAACTTGTGAGATGCATAAACACACAGTGTTTATCAAAAAATGTATATTTCAACATTAAGCGTGATATGTTAAAATGCTCATAAGGGAAAATAAGCACCGAACATTTTACCTTAAAATACCGGGAAAGGAAGAGCAAACTAAACTAAATAAGTACAAGGGAGGAAATAAAATATGAATGGAAATCAATAACTTGTATAAATAATATACAAAAATCATAAAGTTAAAACTAAGTCCTTTGAAAATTAATAAAATTAATATATCTCCAGCAAGCCTTATTGAAAAGGGAGAAAGGCTAGAGCGCATTTATTGGACATTAGAAGCAGCTCACCATGACCTCTTTGTCTAGGACAGGCTGCCTACCTATTGCAGATCCCAGATCAATGAATGGAGAAGACTTCACTTTAAGTTCATGATTTAATGTCTTGGACCAGTATTTTAACTGCTAAGTCTGTGTTCATGATTTAAATTGATGCTAGAACTTTGACTTGCCCCCAAATTACTAAAGAAAACATGGAATTTTTCCAAGCTATCACCATGAATAAAGAGTAACTACTTCATGAGCAGGTTGAATGAGGCAATGAGGAAGACAAAAGATGATTATTTTACAGTGTAACCCATGAGTCCTGCAAATATCAGCCTTATGAAAGAGTTCCAAGTACTAGCATTATTTAGAATGAATGTCATGTACAACAGGAATATTGACTTTTCTATACAGAAAACTTTTTGGTTGAAAACAGAGCTCTGGTATAACATAGTTATACCTTGGGAATTTTTGAGTTGCCAACAATTGCTTTGTGAAGAGTCCACAAACAGAAATACAGAATTTCTGGGGAAAGTATGATTTTTATTGAAAAATTGGTTGCAAAAATGTGGTTCAAAGACCAGCATAAAATTGGAGGAATTATTCTCAACTGGAATTCAGTGAGTCATTAGAGCTCCCTTCCTGTGATATCCCATTGGTTTATGCTTGCGTCTTTAAGACCTGTAATTAACAAGTGAGTAAAAGCTCAAACATCTCCATAGGACTGTGGGGGCACAAAGCAGCCATAGTATTGGTACCAGCAGCCTCTGCAGCAATGGAAAGCGTTGCCAGCTGCTTTGGCAGCAAGATGAAACAATGCCTCAAGGCAGACATCTTCACCCTCCTCCACATTAAGCATTGTCAATCTCAGAGTTTGGCAGGTGCTCATAAATTGCCCAGAAGAGATTCACTGAACCTACAAGAGATACATGGGGAGGGGTTTTAAGTGGTAAGCATGCCACCTGGAAATCAGCAGGAGTCGCCCAATGGGCAAAGGTGCTGTGTTTTGAAAAATCTCAGATTTCTATGGGAGACATTTGAGACCAAGCTAAAATTACGACTTAACAGAACAGCTCGAGCCAGATGAATGTATCTTACTAATACTACTGAATCTTTGTTTTTACTTTCTTGGTGTTTGTGTTTTCGCTCCCTTAGTGACTAGCCAATGACTACAGCTACGGAATCTTCTCTTTTCTAGTCCCAAGGATGTAACTGCCCAGTTATCTTTAATGAACTCTCTCCATCAATAATCTAGTTCCTTACTAATTAATGTTTTCAGGGCACTGGAGATACTTTTCTCAGAAATAGTGTTACCCTAGAGTTGTATTCATTTTAATTAGCATTTAATGCACCTTACTATAGGTCTAGCATTGTTAACATAAACAATTCTAACAACTCGTATGTTATTTTTTAAAGTTTTTTCCAATAAAAATAAAACTTTACTAAAGACAATCTAATGTATTTGAATAAAAAAAATTCAAACGTTTTCAACAGTTTCATCGCAGTTAAAAACTCATTCTTATAAAATTAGAGTCTGAGTGATCTCACACTGAAGACTTATATCTAACACATGAGGAAAAACAGGGCGAGGATTTAGAGGTAGAGTGATCTAATGCAGATCCTAAGCCAGCGCATCATACTTACTCATACATTGCTACATTATAATTATGGTCCATGTTTTCCATTTAGGTCATCATACACATGTTGGATATGTTTGCTACATAGTTTTAGGACATTTAAAACATGCTTTATAATAATTTTAAAGATTTTGTATATTAAAGTTTTCAGATTGGCAATTTGTCAAGGAAATAGAGTGAATGCAAATATACTTGAAACATTCTCAACAGAGTGGATTATTCAATTATTTTATGACGTATGTTAATATCTGTCCCCTCTACCTCCCTATTTAAAAGGAATATAATAGAGTAGCTTAGAATAAAATTGTTTCTGATATTTTAAAGTCACCTTATATGAGTTATGCAGAAATTAAGTAGTATATTTATTTCAAACATTAGGCCCTTCTAAGAATACAGGAGTGAGGTGCTAGACTAACATGTTTCACAAAGCAACATATGGACAGTGCCTCAGCAGTTATGGAAGAAAAAGATGATGCGTTCACATGAAGTCCAAAGACCCTTGTTTCTGGACTTTGTATTATCTTTCAGTCATAAAGTTTTGAAATAAGTGCCCCCTTTAAACTAAAAATAAAGAGAGCTGAATGTGTGAAATTCATATGGCTACAAGAGAGGCTTTGCTGTGTGAGTTGAATACTTTTCAACATACATGTATCTCACTCTTTCACCCTTCTTTTTGTCTTACACAAAATGTCTGTTTGGAGTACCCCTTTAATTTTATGCGTCATTTCTAGGGCAGTTCCAAAGCAAACGTTTCTGCTTTACCATTGTTCTCAGAAGTATTTCTGTCCTTAGGATATGCTGCTTATTTGATTCCCGAGATTTGTTATCTCCCTCAGTGATTGCTAGAGTGATCTAATATAGGTCAGGTACGTCTGCCTCCCCTTGGGCTAACTCAACTGTAGAAGTATGGATTCTTCATACTTCTCTGATCATAGCACTGATTCCTGAACAAAAGCCTTTATTAATATTTATGTCTTATGCAGAGAAACATCCTTTTTTTAAAGATGATAGAGTGTTGTAGTGAATAATCATTATCCATCTAGGCAATAATTCACATTCCTCACCTCTGAAGTTTGAGTAAAGACAAGTTTGCCTAGCAGATGCAATGTTAGCCTGGAGGAGTATATTGACTTTAGGCATTCTGTCAGCTTCTGTGTAAAACTGAACAATCCCTCTTCAAGTAAATCCTATTTAAACACTGAACTGTAATTACATATGATTTACTAATTTAAACTTGAAGTTAATATCAAGAGGATTAGTTTTGTTTGTAGTTCAAAAACGTACAAGCATGCTGAAGGCTACGTGCTGGATATTTTTCCTAATAGGAAATTGTAGATGTTTTCATCTATGAATTCTTCCTGCAAATTTAACATTTTAAGGAAATACATGATTAGTTTGCTAGGTTTGCAAACACCCTAATCAATTGGTAACTATGGTATTATAGATCAAAAAATGTGTAATTGAATGACAAAGGACATGATTTCTAGAAACTGCTCCCTCAATAATTAGCCATTTACCATGGAATAGGTCACTTCCTCTCCTGGGCTTTGTTTTTCTCATCTCTAAATAGAACATTAAGTTTGGATGCTATTTTTTTTTTTCTGATCTAAAGTTCTTTGATGAATAGGTATCCAGAGCAACTAATTTATTAACAGAAATTAAATCTTCATCCTCAATGTAACATGCAATCCTACACATATACCCTCTGTGTCTATGTGAATATGAGCATTGATCTAAGGCATAACCCAGATAATTATGAATACATATACAAGCCAATTCAAAGTAGTATGGACAAAAAGATAGTGGGTAACTTGCAAAATGCTAGTTGGATCTGTAAAGATAATACACATAGAATAAAAAATTGACTTCCTCTTCTGTGTTTAGCCACACAGCCATTCTGTCAACTAAGCATATTATATTTTGGTGGGAGAAGCATTTATGTGAAACTTTGAAATGGTGATGAGTTAAACTTTATGAATTCATTTTTTTATTCTAGATCTGCTAAACCATGAAATGATAGAAAATATTTATGGCAGCTGCAGAAGAAGGCTAACATAAGACACAGGAAAGAGCTTGGGATGGCAGAAGTCTTTAGTGGTAAGGAATTTGTGGCTTTCTGGAGAAGCAAAGAAGACCTGGGATGAAAGCGTTCACCCTGAATTCCCGAAGGTGAATGGAGGTTCATGTCTCTGGTGTTTGGGCTCCTACCTTTAGAGAAGTCATTTCAAATGTCAATTTAAAATACTCATGGAAAGCCAGTGACAAGGGATATAAATGTTAAAATCAAAGGAAAAAATATTATTGAGGAGAGCTGATCTTTTTAACAAATGCATTTTTCAATAAACTTTATTGTAAAAGTTGAAGACATGTGTCTATGTGGAAATGAATTGCATCTCAACTGTGACTCCTGATGTGGTATCTCACACATCACGGTGACATATCCAGGGTGCCGGTTTTCTGAAAATGCATCAGTTGAAATCATGACATAAAAGCAATCTCTAACAAAAGTCACAGTAAGTCTGTCTCTATTTCTAAAATACTAACTTGTAAGGTTTAAAGAGTTTGTCCTTTCCCATAATTCTTTGTGAAGTAATATAAAAAGACTGGCAACCTAAAGAAAAAAGTTAATAAAAATGCATAAGCATTAAATACCTACAGAGAGCACATATTAACTTAAAGCTATGAGTGAAATTTTAAGGAATCTCTGAGCTGTGTGAAAGAAAATCCAAGTCACACATCATGCTTACCCAAATATTTACATACAATTAAAAGACTGAATGAAAATGAATGTTGAGTCTAATCTGAAAATATTCATTTTTTTACCTATTACTACGTTTATGTGCATCTATATACATAGTACAAATTCTAGGGTTACTAATTATATAGAGAAACAATATATTTATCTGATTAATCCCTTTGACCCACAGCCAAAAAAATTGATAGTGAAAATAGACTTTTAAGCCCATCCTTCCTACTCTCCCTTCTAATTAGGTTGATCTCTTTACAGATGTGTACAGAAGTGTGTGTGTGTGTGTGTGTATACAAATGTATATCCAGAATTTGGCCACTTCTCCTCACTGTCTTTCTTTGTACTAACAGTCTAAACCATGATCATCTCTCTCTAAGACTACTGCAGTAACTTCCTGCATCTGGTATTAATATTACTCCATGGAGAACATGCACCTCACAGAGCTTCTCTTAAGTTATCATTTAGGTCATATGACTCCTCTTCTCAAATTCTCCAATGGCTTCTCACTTCACTCATCATAATGCCCATGAACTTAGATTTTTGCAGTCTTATAATCATCCCTGCAACTATACTGTGGACTTAATATAGTTATCTTCTCTTACTCATTCAGATACATGGAGCTGCGCTG
Source organism: Trachypithecus francoisi (assembly GCF_009764315.1). NCBI lineage: Eukaryota > Metazoa > Chordata > Mammalia > Primates > Cercopithecidae > Trachypithecus > Trachypithecus francoisi. Next base: position 104,277,079 of record NW_022681453.1, read on the forward strand.
GCATACTGGCTATCATTTCATCACATGAGGCCTACCTTTGCCCCAGAGACTATGAACTTAAATTTCAATCTTCCTGAAATGTGCTTTCTCCAAATATCCACATCCCTTATTCCTTCTTTTCTTTTAGGTCTCTGCTCCAGTCTCCTCTTATCCAAAAAGACTGTTCATCCTGTTTAAAAAGACATCCACCTCTCTGTCATACTGACTTATTTTGCTTTGTAATATTGGACTCCACCCATCATATCATTATATACTTTGTATTTATTTATTTATATCAAAAGCAAGTACCATATCCATTGTTCTGTGCTGATGACTGTTTGTACATTCAGCATTATCAGTAGTGAGGTTAGCTTTGGTTAAGGGGAGCTCAAGCTCTTGAACTAATGTGCAGATTTTATCCCTTTTACAATTTAGATTGTTTTTAAGGAATCATCACACAGACAATAGGAAGTATGAGAAGTAATGATCCCTTCAGGTAAAGATACACTAGCCTACGTGGCTTATTGCTAATTGCTTCCTGTGTAGTGAGTAATGTTGGCTGGGCATTAATATAATAGACAAAAAATACACATATTTTGCTTGCTCCTGTAAATCCATCCATATTCCTATTCTCTGATCTCCTTTTGTCAAACCTTCCAAGGACCCTGATCAAACATTGAGTCATTTGTCCCTTCCAAGGCATATATATATATATATATTTTTTTTTTTTTTACCTCAGGACTCCTCCCTGTACATGAGACAAAACAACCAAGTGTGCCACCTATAATTCAGAAGATCCTGAGGAGGGTTGTACTCCCACAGGAATCCATTTTCAGGTCCATCAGTGAGCTACTGTGTCCCAGCCTATCCAAGTTCAGTGTGACATGGATCTTTTTAAACACTGTCATATAGAACTTCTGACTTTCACAGCATTCCTTGAATTAACACCTCATTAAACTGAATGTGCATTTTTTTCTTTTTTATAGCTTCTAAAATAAGAGGACTTAACACGTTAGCAATAGTTAACAAAGTTATCAAAACAGTAAAGTAAGGCAAACACAAAATTGTTCAAAAGCACAATCCAAGGATATCCTTTTACCTTTGCTTTGTTCCAACCCACTATAGATGAGGGTCTTAATGGTTGTGCCAGGAGTTATCACAATTTCTCTCCTTACCAGTAGGGAAATCTTTATTATTCTCTAATCAGTGAGTGAATAGTTCTAGAATCCTCAGGGTCTGCTTTCTAGAGTTACTCCTATTAATGATTATTCTGTGGTAAGCAGGTCTATGCAAACTTACCCCCAAAGGCCAAAAATTCTGAGGTGAAGAAAGAGGGTCAAAAATCTAGTTTCTCAGAAAGAAACTTTCAAGATACTTAGCAACAGAAGTCATGTCTTGTGGTGAGATGAGATGATAGATCCCCAGTCATTATCCCCTGGACCCAGGATTTACATGCTGTAGAGAAATTGCCTAGGGTAGGATTTATGACAAGTGAGTATTTATAATAATATCAAGGTTGTTTTGACCTAAGGCAGCATTTGCAGTAAGTGAGTGAAAGTGAAAATCTTAGAAAAATTTACTGAACTGGGGTTAATCAGAAGTCAACATAGCAGGTTTGCATCAAGATGGAGTTACTTTAGCCTCCACAATAGTCCCTGGGCTTATGTTCCCTGAATGCACAGTGTGAAACAAGATCTTATGTTAAATTAGTTTATTAGATTATAGGAGTTGGAGAAGAGAGAACATGAGATGAGGAAGAAGTAAAAGCCTGTACAAGAGATAATTATTGCGATCTTCAATATGAGAGGCTTGTTTCAGCAGGGATCTTTGGCGAAGCACACAGAATACCTCCAACAGCTATTTGCTTTCCCATCAGCTGTTATTTGTTTTGTTACTGAGGAAGGCCCCTGAATGATCACTTCCCTGTCTTTTGGAGGCACTCTTGCCTTTTCAGGTGGCCACTGTATAGGAAGAGTCCCAGCGCTAAAAATGAAGGGGAGATATACACATGAAGCAATTTCCTGTCACCTTGAAGTACATTCTGGCCTGAGAAGTCTGCATGGTACCACCCACTGAAGGTTTGAATGGAGTAATAAATAAGACTAAGTTGATGTGGATTAGGCCTCTGATATTTCTGTTACCCTGGGGTTCAAAAATCAACTGTCAAGCAATTTGGTCAAAAGTTTTGTTAGATGTTAAAATCAGGCACATAGGTGTAGTCACTAGAATTTACACCCCTTCTTTAATAAAACACTTCCAGAAAGCACATCCTGTCTCTAAATGTTTTATAATTCATTTTATATAATTGCAGTAATATTTTAATAGTGATGATAGAAAACACAAGGGAGAAGATTTAAACGAAAAATCTTCAAATTAAAGAAAAGGAAGACTTTCAGGTGTTAGCTTGATCATGAATAGCAATTTCCAGATACTCAGTTTCATAGATAGATGCTATGGCTGGAATATGTCCAACCAAAAGCATGTGCTGGAAATTTAATCCTCAATGCAACAGTATTGGGAGGTAGGGCTTGACAAGAGATCTTAGATTAATGCTGGTTATGAAAGTGCTTGAGGCCAGACGCAGTGGCTCACACCTGTAATCCCAGCACTTTGGGAGGCCAACGCAGGCAGATCACCAGAGGTCGGGAGTTCGAGACCAGCCTGACCAATATGGAGAAACCCCATCTCTACTAAAAAAAAAAACCAAAAAAACAAAAAAAAACACAAAATTAGCCAGGTATGGTGCACGCCTGTAATCCCAACTACTCAGGAGGCTAAGGCAGGAGAATTGCTTGAACCCAGGAGAGGGAGGTTGAGGGGAGCTGAGATCGCTCCATTGCACTCTAGCCTGGGCAGTTCAGTCTCTTGCTCGTTCTTTGCTTTCTATCACGAGATGACACAGCAAAAAGACATTCACCAGGTGTCTAATCCTTCATCTTGGACTTCCCAGCCTCCAGTACTAGAAGCCAATAAATTATGCTCATTATAAACTACCCAGTCTCAGGTATTTTGTTATAGCAGCACAAAATGGGCTAAGACAGTAGAGTTTTCTGAAATTGACAAGACTGAATATCAATATATCAGCCCTTGATTTCCATCTCTCCTTTCACAGTTGTATTTCTCCCATTTTTCAGATAAAAGACGTGTTGTTTCAGGTATGAGACTCTCTAAGGGACAAAACAAAGGCACAGTGAGGGAATGCACTGCCCCTGAAGCTAAGAACCACTGAAGGAAAACATGAGAGATTTAACCAGACATTCCAAGGGAAATGGCCCTTTATTATTGATTTATCTATTTTTCTGTTTTAAAATTAAAATTAGGAAGTGAGAACATTTTCATATAGATACTTATTAACCAATTTTTTAAATTTAAAAATAAAGTTAGGTTGTTTTCAAAGGAATTATTTCCAATTTGTTTGATTAGTTTTGTGATATGGATAGGCATTTCCAACTCAGTTATATAGCAAATACTTTCCAGAAATGAAGTGAAATAAATCTTTAGCTTTAAGATATAATGAATATATATTTAATAAAATGTATTTCTCATATAATACCTTGGGATATGTATTAGTCAGAGTTCTCCAGAGGGAAAGAACCAATAGGATAGATGTATATATTAAAGGGAGTTTGTTAGGGGGAATTGGCTTACGCGATTACAAAGCAAAAGACCATGATAGCCATCTACAAGTTGGGGAAGGAAAGAAGCCAGTACATTGACAGTGTAACATACAGTCTGCTGTCTGAAAGCCCAAGATACCCCGGGAAGCTGCTACTGCCAGTTCTAGGGTCCAAAAGCCGAAGAACCTTGATAAGGTTTGGCTCCTTGTTCCCACCCAAATCTCATCTTGAATTGAAATCCCCACGTATCAGAGGAGGGTCCTGGTGGGAGGTGATTGGATCATGGGGATGGCTTCCCCCATGCCATTCTTCTAATAGTGGGTGCTTTCTCATGAGATCTAATGGTTTAGAAGCGTGTGGCAGTTCCCCAGCTCACTCTCTTTCTCTCCTGCCACCATGTAAGACATGTCTTGCTTCCCCTTCGCCTTCCACCATGATTGTAAGTTTTCTGAGGCCGCCCCAGCCATGTGGAACTGTGAGTCAGTTAAACCTCTTTTCTCTGTCAATTACCCAGTCTCGGGTAGTTCTTTATAGCAGTGTGAAAATGGATTAATACAAACCTGGTGTCTGATGTCCAAGAGTGGGAGGAACAGAAGCAAGCATTGGCCACGGAGAAAAAGAAAGATATCCAGGAGAGTCAGCAAGCAAAACTTTTCCCACTTCTTCTGCCTGCTTTGTTGTAGCCGTGCTGGCAGCCAATTGGATGGTTCCCACCCACTTTGGGGGTGGGTCTTCCTCTCCCAGTCCACCAACTGAAATGTCAATCGCTTCTGGCAACAGCCTCACAAACACATCCAGAAATAATATTTTACCATCCATTCAGGCACCCCTCAATCCAGTCAAGTTGACACCTAATATTAACCATCCCTGTGTATAGGCCTTGAAACTATCCAAAATTATGTTAAAATTGTATATTTTAATATTTAAAAATGTTAACACTAGATCATTTTATAAAGGTAGTAAGAGAGTAAACATGTTCAGTATCATTAAAGTTAGAAGAGGATTGTTAATTTTTGCATTTGCATTTAGAATAGTAACAGTAAATATTCTAGTAATACTGATGGGAATATCTTCCACATTACTAAGCATAGGCTGAAATAAAATGTATTCAAGTATTAAATAGTTAAACAGGTAGCCAATTTATGGTAAATGGTTGCTTGATTTCTGCAATAACTCAGGAAAAATGGCCATGGACCAAAGCAAACAATTTATTGATTATAAATGTTACCATTCCTCCATTAGGGAGCAGTTGGTTTCGGCTAGGTGTGTGTCCTCATCAGTGCCTTTGCTGATGCATTACACCACTATTAACAATTTTAACTGAATGCTTAAGTGGCAATTGAAGCCTGGCTTAATTTCTTTGTTTCATTGTATAGTGTCTATACAAAACAACCACAACAAAAACTCTCTTCTTTCACTTTTGCTCTTTTTCCAATACCTTTCATGGTTATGCAACTGTAAAGTTTTCTGGGTGAGTTTTATCCATGTGTTTGAAAATGAAGTTGCTGAAGCAATATGGTCTATATAATCATTTTAACTTTATTAAGATTTTAATATACAAGATCTCTCCTTCTCTCTTGCTAAGATATAAAAAAAGATAAAGTAATAGAACTTTAAAGTTATTGATCCAGATTTTGAATTAAAACATATGTAATTTTTTCTTTTTGTGAAATTATGAAAAAAATAACTTGCCAAATAGCACAGGCCTTGGCACATGGTAAGAGTTATATTAAAGAAAGTCATTCCAAATAGTATTGATTAATATTCCACTAAACATCTCCCTCCATCTCTTTAAAGATTTTAGAAGTACAAAGGAGTGTGTAATATGTTTTCTGAAAAAAAATACGTTTAATAATAATTTAATTATTAGCTCTTTGAGGAATTGCCATACTGCTTTCTGCAATGATTGAACTAATTTACACTTCAACCAATAGTGCATAAGTGTTCCATTTTCTCCACAACCTCGCCAGCATCCGTTATTTTTTGACTTTTTAATGATAGCTATTCTAACTGGTATGAGGTGGTATCTTATTGTGGTTTTGATTTGCATTTCTCTAATGATCAGTGATGATGAGCTTTTCTTCATATGCTTGTTGGCCACATGTGTGTTTTCACTTGAGAAGTGTCTGTTTATTTCTTTTGCCTACTTTTTTTATGGGGTTGTTTGTTTTTCACCTGTCAGCTCGTTTAAGTTCCTTATAGATGTTGGATATTAGAACTTTGTCAGTTGCATGGTTTGCAAATATATTCTCCCATTCTGTAGGCAGTCTGTTTACTATGTTAATAGTTTATTTTGCTGTACAGAAATTCTTAAGTTTAGTTAGATTCTACCTGTCAATTTTTGCTTTTGTTGTGATTGGTTTTGGTGTTTTGTCATGGAATATTTGCCTGTTACTATCTCCAGGATGGTGGTATTACCAAGGTTGGCTTCCAGGGTTTTTAGAGTTTTGGATTTGACGTTTAAGACTTTAATCCATCTTGAGTTGATTTTTGTGTGTGTATATGGTGTAGGGAAGGGGTCCAGCTTTAATCTTCCGCATATGGCTGGCCAGTTATCCCAGTCCCATTTATTGAATAGGAAATCTTATCTCCATTGCTTGTTTTTGTCAGCTTTGTTGAAGATCAGATAGTTATAGATGTGTGGCCTTATTTCTGGACTCTCTATTCTTTTCCATTCATCTATATGTCTGTTTTTATAACAGTGCAATACTGTTTTGGTTACTGTAGCCTTGAAGTATAGTTTGAAGTTGTGTAGCATGGTGCTTACATCCCTGTTCTTTTTGCTTTGGATTATCTTGGCTATTCCAGCTTTTTTTGGTTCCATCTGTATTTTAAAATAGTTTTTTTTTTTCTAGTTCTTTGAAGAATGTTGTTGGTAGTTTAATAGGAATAGAACTGAATCTGTACACTGCTTTGGGTAGAATAGTCATTTTAATAATATTGATTATTTCTATCCATGAGCATGGAATGTTTTTCCATTTATTTGTGTCTGCTTTGAGTTCTTTGAACAGTGTTTTGTAATTCTCATGGTAGAGATCTTTCACCTCCCTGGTTAGCTGTATTCCTAATTATTTTATTCTTACTGTGGCAATTGTAAATGCAGTTCATTTGTGATTTGGCTGTTGGTGTATAGAGGTGCTTGTGATCTTTTTACATTAATTTTGTATCCTGCAACTTTGCTGAAGTTGTTTATCAGCTGGAGGAGCATTTAGGCAGAGACTACGGAATTTCCTAGATATGGAATTATGTCATCTGCAAACAGAGATAGTTTAACTTCCTCTGTTCCTATTTGGATGGCCTTTATTTCTTTCTCTTGCCTCATTGCCCTGACTAGGACTTCCAATACTATGTTGAATAGAAGTGGTGAGAGAGGGCATCCTTGTCTGATGCCAGTTTTCAAGGAGAAAGCTTCCAACTTTTGCCCATTTAGTATAATGTTGGCTGTGGATGTGTCATAGATAACTCTCATTATTTCGAGGTATGTTCCTTCAAAACCTAGTCTGTTGTTATGAATTACATTTATTGATTTTCACATGTTGAACCAACCTGGTATCCTGAGGTTTAAGCCTACTTAATCATGGTGGATTAGCTTTCTGATGTGTGACTGAATTCAGTTTGCAAGCATTTTGCTGAGGATTTTTGCACTGATGTTCATCCAAGATATTGACCTGAAGTTTTCTTTTTTGTGTGTCTTTGCCAGGTTTTGTTATTAAAATAATGCTGACCTAATTGAGTAAGTTGGGGAGAACTTAAAATGTGGGCATCCTCCTCACATTTTTGGAATAGTTTCTGTAGGACTGTTACCAGCTCTTTTTTGCACATTTGGTAGAATTTTACTGTGAATCCATCCGGTCCCAGACTTTTTCTGGTTGGTAGACTATTTATTAACTGATTCAGTTTTGAAGCTCATTAGTTGTCTGTTCCGGAAATCAATTTCTTCCTGGCTCAGTCTTGGAAGTGTGTATGTGTCCAGGAATTTATTCATCTCTTCTAGGTTTTCTGGTTTGTGTGTCGAGGTGTTTGTAGTAGTTTCTGATGGTTGTTTTTATTTCAGTGTGATCAGTAGTAACATTCCCTGCAGCAATTTCTGATTGTGTGTATTTGGACCTCCTCTCTTTTCTTCTTTATTAGTCTAGTTAGTGGCCTATCCATTTTATAATCTTTCTCAAAAAACGAACTCCTGGATTCTTTCATCTTTTAAATGGCTTTTCATGTCTTGATTTCCTACCATTCAACTCAGCCATTCCATTCCTTGGTCTATACCCAGAGGAATATAAATTATTCTACCGTGAAGACACATACATGTGAATGTTCATTGCAGTATTATTCACAATAGCAAAGACAAGGAATAAACTTAAAAGACCACCAATGACAGATTTGATAAAAAACAATGTGGTGCATATACACCATGGAGTACTATGCAGCCATAAGAAGAACAAGATCATGTCTTTTGTGGGAACATGGATGGAGCTGGAGGCTATTATCCTTAGCAAACTAATGCAGGAACAGAAAACCAAATACCACATATTCTCACTTGGAAGTGTGAGTTAGACAATAAGAACTTATGAACACAAAGAAGGAAACAACAGACACTGGGGTCTACTTGAGAGGGGAACGTGGGAGGGTGGAGAGGAGCAAGAAAGATAACTATTGGGTATTAGGTTTAATATTGGGGTGATTGAATAATAGGTACAACAGTCCCCTGTTATATGTGCTTATCTATGTAACAAACCTTCACATGCATCCCCAAACCTAAAATAAAATAAATAAATAAATAAAAAACACCTATATCCTAGGCTGGGTGCGTGGCTCACAGCTATAGTCCCAGCACTTTGGTGGGGTGAGGTGGGCAGACCACTGAAGCCCAGGCATTTGAGACCAGCCTGGACAGTATAGTAAAACTCTGTCTCCAAAAAAAAATACAAAAACGGCCAGGGGTGGTAGTGCTTGTTTGTAGTCCCAGCTACTTGGGGGGCTGAGGTGGTAGGGTTCCTTGAGCCTGGAGGCTGAGGTTGCAATGAGCTGTAATGATGCCAGTACACTCCAGCCTGGGTGACAGAGGGAAACCCTGGCTCAAAAAATTTTAAATTAAGTTTTAAAAATACTGTACATTACAATGAACAATGGTTACCTATGGGGAATACAAGAAATAATTTTATTTAGCAAAAAAAAAGTAAGTGGGCCGGGCGCGGTGGCTCAAGCCTGTAATCCCAGCACTTTGGGAGGCCGAGACGGGCGGATCACGAGGTCAGGAGATCGAGACCATCCTGGCTAACACGGTGAAACCCCGTCTCTACTAAAAAAAAATACAAAAAAACTAGCCGGGCGAGGTGGCAGGCGCCTGTAGTCCCAGCTACTTGGGAGGCTGAGGCAGGAGAATGGCGTAGGCCCGGGAGGCAGAGCTTGCAGTGAGCTGAGATCCGGCCACTGTACTCCAGCCTGGGCGACAGAGCGAGACTCCGTCTCAAAAAAAAAAAAAAAAAAAAAAAAAGTAAGTGTTTAATTTAGTAAAAAAACCCACTAAATTAAAATATAATTTATTGATATATATGTAGCATAGTTTACTATGATACATATAGTAAATATATGTATTTTAGTATGATATAGATGACATATATATGTACCTACATATACATATCAATAAACTGTATTTTAATCAAATCATAATTATTTACCTAAGGACCATACACAGAGATGCCCATAAATATATACTATCTTACAAAATCAAATACTTATGGGAGAATAACGAAAAAAATTAGAAGCACCTATTAATGGTTATTTTCACGATGATCCAGTTTTCTTTTACTTGTTTTGCAAATATGTGCTGAGCACTCTGAAGTCATTTGTTTATTCTTCAATGACCTAATGAGGCAAGTCATATAGAAAGTGAGGATATTAAATTAAATCATTTCTCTATATTTTATAACAAATGAGAAAAACAAGAGTTTAAATGCTGCCCTATAATGCAACCAAATGCAATTAAATGTAAAGAAATAATAAAACAGGATAAAGGGATACATTGTGATAGAAGTTGACGGTGAATAGTTGAGGCAGGGGTGATATGATGGCTAAATTTATGTATCAACTTGACTGATCATGGAGTGTTCCCATCCAAATCTCATATAGTAAACCCCCAAAGCATAAGAGACCTCCCCTCAAATTTAGTTTGAATGTCCAGACTGACTATGCCACACACACTAAGAGATTATGAAAAGTTTCCTTGTATATATAAATGGAGGCCTTTGGAGAAAATAAGTAAAAAATGACTTGAGAAAGCAGGAAAAGAGACTGGCTCAGGGTTTTCTTGAGGCTAAGTGTGGGACTGAGGTCAGAATTCCCACACACGGTATAAATCTCCCACCTGCATCAAAGGAGGCAACAGCAGGGGTTTATCAGCTTGCCCAGGGCTGGGGCACAAGGGAAAAACAAAGAGTAGTGTCATAAAACTGTTATCAATCAATCATCAGAAGTGGAGTCCAACTCTTTATTACAAAGTTCTAGATGTGAACAACTTAGTAAATAACTGTTCCATATAAGAGGAAGCAAATTAGAGGGAGGAGCAGTACTGGTCAGGGCTGTGGAACACGGTGTTCGCCTGTGTGCTTGTTATAATTGAGATGTCTATGAGTTTTATTAGCTACTCCTTCTCATTTCTTGCCTCTTTTTCCTTCTCTTTTTCATAATTAAAGGCAGTATTAATTATAATTAAAGGTGTCCAGTAGAATATGATATATAATTAATGACCTCACGGTTAAGTGTGGGAGCCAAGTAAATTAACAATCACAACATATGTAAAAAATGCTATTGAAATACCACTTGTATACCAAAGGATCCCAGAAAATTGGCACCTGATGCTATTTGGATAAGTAAAAATGTTTTGTAGGGGAAGTGACATTTCACTGAATCCTGAAGGAGTCAGAAACCTGGAGAAGATAGAAGCTGGGTGTATTAGGCTGTTTTCACACTGGTACAAAGAACTACCTGAGCCTGGGTAACTTATGAACAGAAGAGGTTTAATTGATTCACAGTTCCACAGGCTTAACAGAAAGCATGATAGGGAGACTTCAGGAAACTTACAATCGTGGCAGAGGTGAAAGGGAAGCAAGGACCTTCTTCACATGGTGGAAGGAAAGAGAGAGAGCAAAGAGGGAAGCGCCATTCATTTTCAAACAACCAGATCTCATGAAAACTCACTCACATTTATGAAAACAGCAAGGGGCAAATCTGCCTCCACAATCTAATCACCTTCTACCATGTCTCCCTCCCAACACTGAGGATTATAATTCAACATGAGATTTGGATGGGAACACAGAGCCAAACCATATTATTCTACCCCTGACCACTCCCAAATTTCACGTCCTTCTTACATTTCAAAATCAATCATGCCTTCCCAACAATCCCCCAAAATCTTAACTCATTCCAGCATTAACTCAAAAGTCCAAGTCCAAAGTCTCATCTGAGACAAGGCCTATGAGCCTGTAAAGTAAAAAAACAAGTTAGTTACTTCCAACATACAATGGGGGTATAGGCATTCAGTAAATGCTCCCATTCCCAAAGGGAGAAATTGGAAAAAAAGGGGCTACAGGCCCCCATGCAAGTCTGAAACACAGCAGGTAGTCATTAAGTTTCAAAGCTCCAAAATAATTTCTTTTGACTCCATGTCTGACATCCAGGGCACGCTGATGCAAGGAGTGGGCACCAAGGCCTTGGGCAGCTTTGCCCCTGTGGCTCTTTAGAGTACAGGTCCCATGGCTGCTCTCAAGGGCTAATGTTGAATACCCGTGGATGCCTGTGGCTTTTCCGGGTATAAAGTACAAGCTGTCAGTGGATATAGTATTCTGGGGTCTGGAGGACGGTGGTTCTCTTCTCACAGCTCCAACAGGCAGTGCCCCAGTGGGGACTTTGTGAGGGGCCTCCATCTCCACATTTCCCCTTTGCACTGACCTAGTAGAGGTTCTTCATGAGGGTCTGCGCCTGCAGCAGACTTCTGCCTGGACATCTAGGTGTTTCTGTACATCCTCTGAAATCTAGGCAGAGGCTCCAAACCTCAACTCTTGTCTTCTGTAGACCTGCAGGCCCAACAGCTTCCCAACTTGGGAGCTGCCAAGGCTTGGGGTTTACACTTTCTGAAGCCATGGCATGAACTGCACCTTGGCCCATTTTAGCCGCGGCTGGAACTCAAGGCTCAACAGAGCAGTGGGGTCCTGGTCCTGGCCCTCAAAACCACTTTTCTGACCCCTAGACCTCCAGGTCTGTGATGGGAGGGGCTGTTGTGAAGGTCTCTGACATGCCCTGGAGATAGTTGGAGATCAGTGAGTGAAAGGACATGATATCTTTTTAAAATCATACGGTCCAGGCTAAGAGGAAACTTCTAGCATGTGTTATATATAAAAGTAAAAACAACTTCTGGTTAAACCTCAGGATATCTGAGCATACCTTTGCACTCTGCTGCCACACACAATGCTTAATATTTATAAAAGTCTTATTATTCTGATAGCTCTGTCCTATTCCATCCTATTTCTGGTCTGAAAATATGTGGTAATGATATACTATTAATTTAAGCCTCTTTTTTTTCTTGTTATCTGGATGAGGCTAGGGCAATTCAATAAGTTCCAACTAATTTTAAATTATTTTAATCAAAAGTGGCTCAATAATTTTGGATTGAGAAGCATCTTAGCTTGATGGGAAAGAAGTCTTTGATCAACTAATGGCGCCTGCCACGGTGGAAGGTTGAGGTTGCAGTGTTGTTTGTGTTCAATTTGTGTTCAATATTTAGCATTAAATGTTTAGAAAGAAATCATCATTTCACTTTGTTATCATGTTTAAATGCTTCTAGTCCCTTCTCCCCACGTCAGGTTTCCATTCCAATTCCACATCCAGTGTTGTTATGAGCTGACTGTCAAATAACTCTAAAAATCTCAAGATTTTAAAACTCCAAGATACCACCATCCAGAGAGTGTTTTGCCCTTATAATGGAGTCCTATAATTTTAGAAGTAACTTTATATGTTGTCTGAAAAATGGGATTTAAAAATATCTCCATTGTTGTTTGGTGTAGTGACCTTTTCATATGCTCTGCAATCAATTGATAGTGCCTACTACTTTTCTCAAAAGGCTATCTCTGTCTCCTTGGACTTATTTTAAAAGTCAGAGTTGCATGATTTCTGACTGGGTTACTTGCAATTCCTGAAATTTTATTTTACTAGATTGTAGCTTCTATAGCTATTTTCCAGCCTTCACAACTCTATTAACAATTATTTATACTAATGCCATATAGTAATTAGTTTGGTCCCTGGACCAATATGGATGCATAGTCAGTATTTATTATTAAAGCAGTGAGAGCTAATACTTTGCAGAGTGTAGGGGAGTTCAAATTACTATGCAAATCTGATTGCCCAAACAGAATCACACCATTTGATGTCTGTTGCTAAATAGTTGGTATAATTTGTGTTCATTGCAATGCATCAAATATATTCCTTAGCAATCACTAATAGATAGAAATGGCTCTAATTTGTAGTACAATCTGTTTCTATGGTTACTATGGAACTAACTTCCTTTGGCATCAAAGCAAATGTCAAAAGCACAATCTTACATAATGAGTGCATGGTGCCATTATGTTGGCTTTTATCCTTCACATGGTCTTCATTTCATTTTAAAGTAAAACTTCAAAGTAAGTGAATTGACTGGAAAAATGTACTTATTGGGAAGATAATTGGTTAATCTAAAAATCTCTTTTAAAATATCATCCTTTGTTAATGAAATCTACAAAAATATCATAGCCAAGTAAGAGACCACCATGTTGTTGATTGAATGAAAGAGAAGAGGCAATGAGGCAGGGCAGATTAAATGCAGATATAAGAGAAGTAATTCTAAATGAAAGAAGAATGTATAGAAAGATGAGATCAAAATCACAGACAGACTCAGAATCTAACTTACTTTACATTTATTCTGAAATTTATTTGTGTTACTATTGGATTGAATCATCAGTCTCCTAAAAGCAGATTAAAAAGAATTAGTGCCCTTTCATATACCAATGTTACTATAAACTAAAAGCTTAATGTATTATTGTTAAAATATGGTAGATATTTAGAATAGTATGATTACTTCTTAGCCTCATGCTAAATTAGGAATTCTATTTCTATTGAGTAATGCTTTCTGGGGGAATAGAACAACTTTTTATTTTTAACTTAAAAATATTTTCCTTGAACACATTTTTGTATTAACTTTTGATTGGCCCCTCAGAACCTTTCCCAAGGTTACATTCTTAGAGTTGCAAATTTGTGAAAATCTCGTTTCAAGAAACAACCAAGGATATATTGGTTTTATGATCTGGTAATAGAATGTCTGGTTTACATGCTCAATTTTAATGAAAATGTGGTGAATGTAAAAAGCCTTTCAAACTGTCACCATGTATGTCAAACACGTGCAGTCACTGTTTGTGTATTAAAATTCCTTCTGGCCTGACAGCAGGCCTACACATTTTATTCTTTAATTAGTGCATCCACATCTCTCACTCTTTTGCTTTCTATATCGGGGAGGGAAAAACACTCGTCATTACCATGAGCTCTAACCGGTGTGGACACAACTAGTTCTTTTGAATTATCCAATTATCAGCAAGATACTTTCACAGATATTTTCTTTGCTCTCATTCAGACTCAGTTGCATGTTCCACAAAGAGGTAATAGGAAGGGCATTATCATCTATGTCCAGTATAATTTTGGAACCATGAGGCAGTCAATGGAAGCAGCTGCTGTTTTCCTTATTACTACAAGTGCAGAGAAAATAAAGAGAAGTAGTGAGGGAAAGCTTTCAAGGGTCCCATTTTCCACGTCAGGCACAGAGCATCTGGGCTGAGATTACTTTGCAAGCAATTTGTGAGTTCCAATAGCAACATTAAGGACAAAAAAAAAAAAATCTATAGAATAACCTTAGGAAGAAATTGGTGTGTAAATTTTGCTGTTTTAAAGTTTAAGCAAATGAGGATCATTCAGTATGTTTTGGGAAAATGTTACAATTGGCTATTATCTAGAGACAATTACATGTTTCTCAGTATCAAATTTGTGTTACTTGGTGGCTCCTTTAACTCTCAAGAGTAAGAAAATGATTGAAATTTTTAAAATAGTCATATTGGCACATTGTGAAAATTGGATCTATTACAGAAAAATGAGTGGGTAGCTTTTGGTTGCAAACCACAGAAACAAATTCAGCTAGTTTATGCCATAAGAAAAATTTTTTTAATCTAATAATTTGATGATTTAAACACTGAAAATCTGAAGATTGTAATCATGGGCCTTTCTTCTTGAGTACTATTGATGAGCTTCCTAGAAGCTAGATAAGCATTTTACATGAAAATTTTAAGATTAAAAATAATACACATAGATTTCAAAGAGTACAGGAAGTTGTTGAAGTATGCCATGGAAAGTTAGGTGAATTAAATTTAGACTTTTTTATGTCTAAATTAGTAAGCCAAAGAAAAAGTTATCTGGAAACATATACCCAAAATACTTTTTCAGAAGCCTAGGAGTAGAGGATGGGAAATAAAATGAGCACTTAAAATAAAGTACAAAGTCCAGCGTAAAGCTACTCTAGGGAGTAGGATGAAATGAGTTAGGACTGGGGAATTCTGAAAGCACCTCTTCTGTCAGAGTTCACAAGCCTCTAGAATTTAGAGTAAACCATAAACTCGCGTACTAAGCTGTGACCTGGTGGGTTTGGGAAACAGGATGCGTTCTGCTTTATCAGAACTTTACAAAAGCTATAGAATCACACTACAGTTTAAATTGGTTGTGAAATGTAGTGAATGAGAAATAAAGTAGGTCATGCTGAGGAAGAGAAGGAAGTAAGGAAAGCAAGCTAGCATACAGAGGGCAAACTTCATCTGAGAGGGTAGTCTTCTTGCTTTACTGATAAGATGGGAGTGTAACAGGCTCCTAAAATCCAGGAAGGAGCACTGAGGGAGGAATGAACTACCTATCTCAACTGGAAAATGTTCCAAAAGAGGTTTTGGTTAATACAGCTAACCTGGGTGGGTCCTCAAGGTTGTCATCAGAGAAAAGAATTCTAACTCTTTTTTTTTTTTTTTTGAGACGGAGTCTTGCTCTGTCGCCCAGGCTGGAGTGCAGTGGCCGGATCTCAGCTCACTGCAAGCTCCGCCTCCCGGGTTTACGCCATTCTCCTGCCTCAGCCTCCGGAGTAGCTGGGACTACAGGCGCCGCCACCTCGCCCGGCTAGTTTTTTTTTGTATTTTTTAGTAGAGACGGGGTTTCACCGTGTTAGCCAGGATGGTCTCGATCTCCTGACCTTGTGATCCGCCCGTCTCGGCCTCCCAAAGTGCTGGGATTACAGGCTTGAGCCACCGCGCCCGGCCTAAGAATTCTAACTCTTGATGTCAAAGCATGAGAAAGGATCTGAGTGAATATAATTTATACTGATACATCAAATATTTTTGTTTCTTGTTACATGTAAAGGAAATGTCTTTATTTTTTGTTTATATATTTTAACGTTGCCAGTGTAAACCATATGTATGACCAAGTAAACAAACAATAAAACCTTAAGTTATTCTGAATTGTGAGCACCAGATTACATGACCAAGAGTAAAGCATTTTCTAGAGGAATGTAACTACAATAGGTAACTTGTCATACAAAAACCCTAATAAAGACAAAAGATCAATATTCATTTCAAAATATATTTTATAATGGTTTACAATGGTTAAACATCTTGCCTGTATTTTTATTTTAAGACATTACAAAAAAATGTTAGTTAACCAATTTGTTTTTTGTGGCAGTATCCGGCTTACTACGGCCTCGACCTCCCAAGCTCAAGCAATCCTCCCCGTGTGACCACAGGTATGTGTCACCACACTCAGCTAATTTTTAAATATTTTTGTAGAAATGGGATCTCACTTTGTTGCCCAGGCTGGTCTCGAACTTCTGGGTTCCAGTGATCCTCTTGCCTCAGCCTCTCAAAGTTCTGGGATTATAGGCATGAGCTACTGTGCCAGGCCCTAGTTAATATTTTTGAGTAAATACTATAAAGCAGGTGCTATATTAAACACTAAAGTCAATCATCTTACTCATTCCTTACAACTCTTTGAGGTCAAGATTATTGAAGCATGGTTATAATCCATTTTACAAGTGATAACACTAAGGAGTAGAGGAGTAAGTCACTTGTTAAAGAGTACCATACATCTAGGTTTTTGCCTATCTATCTATCTATCTATCTATCTATCCATCCATCCATCCTACTTTCATCTGGTTATTAATCCTGATTATTCTTAAGAAAATAGCCTCTACTGCTATATGCAATGTAGATAGGACATATAACTCAGGAGTAGACACTCAAAGGATTCCTTCCCTTTAATTACAGTGAATGGTTTAAGGACAAATTAATGAAACAGTTAATGACAATGAAACCCCGATGATATATTTATTAGAATTATTGGAAAAGAAAACCTTTTTATGTATAGTTGCTAAGGGGATATGATAAATCCATTTGGCCTTTGGCAGCTGCCTTATCACAATAAGCAAATATCCTGCAATATTATGAAATTATTAAAAGAGAAAGCACAACTGAGGACTAGAAAAATGATTTTGATGATTTGATCTAGACCACCAGGATGCAGTCATACCTAAAACTAGTGTGTGTCTAGAGTTTTCAGTTTTATGAGTCCATGATTTTTGCCAAAACCAGTTGAGTTCAATTTGTATATTCTTCAATTTAACAAAAGATGACTCCTAACATGTTCACACAACTAATAAGTGGCAAAATTGGAATGTAAAGTTAGGTACAGCACCGGAATTTATGCTTTTTTTGGTGACATCTTTTTAAAGATATAATTTACACACCATCAAATTTACTCATTTAAAATACACAATTCAATGGTGCTAGTACATTCACAGTGCTGCACAACAATCACCAGACTCTAGTTTAGAGCATTTCCGTCACTCCAGGAAGGAACCTCCTGCCTCTGAGCAGGCACTCTGCTTCCCTGGCCTTCCCCCATCTCTGGACTAACTCTGCATCAACGCTACTCTGCTCCCCATCTCTATGGATTTTTCTTCTTTGGACTTTTCATATGAGTGTAGGCATGTGTTATGTGATTTGGGGGAGTGGCTATTTTCAGTTAATACAGTGGTTACAAAGTTAATCCAGTACTCCATTCCTTTTTATCAGTACTTCATTCCTTTTTATTGTTGAACAATATTAAACAATATTATTGAACAATACTGTTGAATTTGCTCCTGTTTTTCCAGTCTTTTAGGTGAAGTTTAGATTACTGATTTAAGATCTTTCCTCTCTGTTCATGTAGGTACTTACAACTATAAACCTTCCTTTTGCATGAATGTACAATTTTTAATTGATTTATCAGCTGGAGATTTGGTCTATTTCCATATTTGGCCCTTATGATACTCATATGTATGTTTGTATACAAAATTTTGTGGATATGAAGTGTTTTATTTCTCTTGGGTATCTAATTTGGGGCTAAATGAAAATACAAAATCTCCAAACTAACGAAGCAGCTGAAACAGTGCTCAAGGTAAAATTTATTATAATAAATGCCTATATTAAGAAAGATGCAAGATTTCAAATCAGTAAACTATATGTAACCTTAAGAAAAATATGAGTAAGTTAAACCCAAAGCAAGGGAAAAAAAGTAAACAATAAAAATTAGAATAGAAATAACTGGAGAGTGAATAAACAACAGAGAAAACGAATGAAATCCAAAGTTTGTTCTTCTAAAAGATTAACAGATATGGAATGTTTTCATAATTTTATTTTTAGATTATTTCAAGTACACAAACACAATGGCTTTTTTGTACATTTATTTTATGTGGTGCAACTCAATTGTAAGGTTTAATCATTTCAATTGGTGTTTAGAACCGTTTATGTAAATTATCACATCATCTAGGATAGAGATCATTTTACTTCTTTATTTCCATCTAGATGGCTTTATCTATTTATTTTTTCCTTGCCTAATTCTCTGGCTAGAACTTCCAGTATACTGTTAAATATAGAAAGGGCATCTTGCTTCTGATCATAGGAGAAAGCACTCTTTCATTATGAACTATATTATTATTTGAAGGTTTTTTGTAAATATGTTTTGGTTGGTGGAGGAGGAAATTCATTTTATTTATCATTTGGTTTTGTGTTTTGTGTTGTCTTATAAAAGAGTGAGGGATTACAGCAAAGGCTTTTTCTTTTTCTATTGAGACAACTGTGTTTTATTCACTTATTAATATAATTAATAGAATAATTGATAACATTGACTTATTTTCATGTGTTAAACCAAGCTTGTATTATTTATATAAATACCACATATCACGCTGTATAATCTTTGGTATGTGTTGCTACATTTGATTTGCTAGCATTTTGGTAAGGAATTTTGCATGTATATGAGAGAAATAATGGATATATAGTTTTCTTGTGATGTCTTGGCCTGATTTTTGTATCAGTGCAATGCCAGCCTCATGAAATTAGTTAAGTGCTTCCTCCTATTCTATTTTTTGGTAAACTTTGTGAAGGATTGGTATTAATTCTTAACATGTTTCATAGAATTCGTCAGTGAAGCCATGTGAGCTTGTGCTTTTCTTTGTGGATACATTTTTTTTAAATTATAAAATAAATCTGCTTGTTACAGGCCGATTTGTCTAATTATTCATGAGTCAGTTTTGGTAGTTTGTGTTTTCCTAGGAAACTAAACACTTATCTAAGTTATCTAATTTGTTAGTATATACTTGCTCATATTATTTATTTATTTATTTATTTTTGAGACGGAGTCTGGCTCTGTGGCCCAGGCTGGAGTGAGTGGCACGATCTCAGCTCACTGCAAGCTCCGCCCCCCGGGTTCCCGCCATTCTCCTGCCTCCGCCTCCCGAGTAGCTGGGACCACAGGCGCCGCCACCTCGCCCGGCTAGTTTTTTGCATTTTTAGTAGAGATGGGGTTTCACCGTGTTTGCCAGGTTGGTCTCGATCTCCTGACCTCCTGATCCGCCCGCCTCAGCCTCCCAAAGTGCTAGGATTACAGGTGTGAGCCACCGCGCCCGCCCATATTATTTATTTAATGTTCTTTTTAATTCATAAGATCAGTGGTGGTATGCTTTTTTTGCATTTCTGAGTTCGATAATTTGAGATTTCTCTCTTCTTTTTCTTTGACTAAAGGTTTGTCAATTATTAATATGCTAATCTTTTGTGAAGAACTTTTGATTTTGTTAATTTTTCCTGTTGTTTTCCCACTTTATATTTTATTTATTTTCACTGTAAATTTTTTTTTTCTTTTTTTCCTTGGATTTAATTTGCTACTATTTTTCAAGTGTCTTAGGTGAAGTTTAGACTACTGATTTAAGATCATTACTCTTTGTTAACGTAGATACTTACAACTATAAATTTTCCTCTGAGAGCTGCCCTAGTTGCTTTACATAAATTTGGGGATTTTGTGTTTTAGTTTTACTCTTCTCTAGATACTTTATAGTCTAGAAGCTTGTTATAGAGCCAAACTCATAGCCAATTCATTAGTTACTTTTTTTTCACAAACATTTACAAGTACTTAATTCTGGTTATCCGAAGACAGGAAGATATACCTATTTACACAAGAATATGGTTGCCAATTTTGAGAAATTAAATCGAAATAATATTATGAATATTTTTGTCAGAATTATAAAAGTTAGTTACAGTTATAAAATCTATTTTTCATGTGCTTTACCATAAAATGAACCTAAATAGTTTAAGAAAAAGTATTTGATTGAGATGAGATGTTTGTTTTAAAGTTAAAATAAGTTTTGCCTCTTTCTTAATGATATCCCAGGAGACCACCTAGAAGATAATTGAATCAATATTTATTTTGCTTATTACTAAATCGAAGTTAGGAATATTTCTATAAAACTAAAAGAAATGGGAGTTGGAATGGAGTCAACAAGTAGGCCAGCTCCAGGGACATGACTTATATCCCTAATTTATGCTCCAGTGTATGTCTGTTTATGAAAGGATTTAGAAACTATAATATCAAGTGTAATAGCAGTTTTGTCTACTCTATCAAATTAGACAGAATAGATTCATTTTAAATCATATACAGAACCACTAGAACATAGTAGCATAAAGATCTTTTATGCTATATTTATTATGCAAATTATAATTTTTTACCTGTATTTAAATTTCCTGTGGACAATGTCTCACATGTTAAGTCATATGGTATATTACTTGATATATACTAAATCAATAATGAATTTATTGTATTATGATTAATGTTTAATTTTGTTTTATTGTATTACTTTTTTGATTTTCCTGCTGCTGTACAGTTACATAAGAATAATAAACATTTCTTTATTGATATATTAATAAATATATTATATAAGTGTATTTATTAATGTAATAAACAAAAATAATAAAAATAATACAATCTTTATTTAACCTTGTGTATCTGTAGCCCTGGAAACTTTATCACTGATGAAATCTTCATGATCACTTTTGGAAAATGTAGTGAATATGTCTGCATATATAAACGTACTTCAATGACCATTACTATGTTTACATGGTGATCTTTAATTTGCAAGCACACATAGTGAAAGAGATGCTTTATAGTGTTACCTGCTTTAAAGATTAACCTTGTAAATATGATACTAGTAATTTCCCTTCTAGAAATTATTCTAAGGAAATAATCAGAGACAGGAAAAGACCAGGATATGAGGATGTTCATCACAATTTTATTGAAAGAACAAGGAGAGAAAGACAGAGACTTTAAATTCTGAAAAGAAATGGTAAAATATATTCTGATGGCACCTTACAAGAGGGAATATTTGGGGAATCTTTCAAGATGGCTGAATAGAGATATAGGACATTTAACTCTTCCACAAAGTACAAACAAAATAGTAAGTCGGTAATCATACTTAAAATAGAACATCTAGGAGGGAACGCTGGAATTCAGCATAGAAGTGGCAGGAAGCACACGAGACACCAAAGCAGAGGGAGGCAAGGTGGACAGCCCAGCTGGGATTGGACAGGAGTTTGAGAGGCTCTCTGGTATTGGGAAAATAAGTGAGAGATCCCAAGTGGTCCATACTTCCACTGCAGATTCCTATAACCCTAGCCATGAAAGAGTCCCGTGACTAGAAAACTAGAAAAAAATTATCTGTGAAAATCAAATATCCCAAGATAAAAACTAGAAATAAGCTATTGATGAAAATGCGTTGTGATGTGTGGATTCATCTCACAGAATGAAACCTGTGTTTTGATTCACCAGGTTGAAAACACTCTTTTTGTAGTATCTATGAAGACACAAATGTGAGCCTACTGAAGCCCATAAGAAAACACCAAACACCTCATGATAAAATCTAGAAACAAGTTATTAGTGAAAATGCTTTGTTATGTGTAGACTCATCTCATACAAAGGAACCTGTGTTTTGATTCACCAAGTTGGAAACACTCTTTTTGTAGAATCTATGAAGGGACAAATGTTAGCTTTCTGTGATCTTTAATGAAAAATCAAATACTCTGTTAAAGAAACTAGAAATAAGCTATTAGTAAAAATGCTTTGTGTTGTGTGGATTCATTCTCACAGAATGAAACCTGTGTTTTGATTCACCAGGTTGAAAACACTCTTTTTGTAGAATCTATGAAGGGACAAATGTTAGCTTTCTGTGATCTTTAATGAAAAATCAAATACTCTGTTAAAGAAACTAGAAATAAGCTATTGATGAAAATGCGTTGTGATGTGTGGATTCATCTCACAGAGCAAAAGCTGTGTTTGATTCACCAAGTTGGAAACACTCTTTTTGTAGAATCTATGAAGGGACAAATGTTAGCTTTCTGTGATCTTTAATGAAAAATCAAATACTCTGTTAAAGAAACTAGAAATAAGCTATTAGTAAAAATGCTTTGTGATGTGTGGATTTATCTCACAAAATGGAACCCTGGTTTGATTCACCAGATTAGAAACACTCATTTGGTGGAATCTACAAATGGGACACTTCTGAACCCACTGAAGCCCATAAGAAAAATCGAATACACCACAAAAAAAAAAAAAAATAGAAACAAGATATCTGTAAAAATGCTTTGTGATGTGTGGATTTATCTCACAAAATGGAACCCTGGTTTGATTCACCAGATTAGAAACACTCATTTGGTGGAATCTACAAATGGGACACTTCTGAACCCACTGAAGCCCATAAGAAAACACCAAACACCTCATGATAAAATCTAGAAACAAGTTATTGGTGAAAATGCTTTGTGATGTGTGGATTCATCTCACAGAATGAAACCTGTGTTTTGATTCACCAGGTTGAAAACACTCTTTTTGTAGAATTTACAAAGCAACATTTCTGAGCCCATTGAGGCCAACAGTGAAAAACTGAATATTCCACGATGAAAACTAAAATAAGCAATCTGTGAAAATGCTTTGTGGTGTGTGGATTCATCTCACAGAATGAAACCTGTGTTTTGATTCACCAGGTCAAAACACAATGTTTGTAGAATATATGAAAAGATATCTCTGACCCCATTGAAACCTGTAGTGAAAATCTGAATCTCCCGCGATAAAAACTGGAAACAAGCTATCTGTGAAAATGCTTTGTTATGTGTAGACTCATCTCATACAAAGGAACCTGTGTTTTGATTCACCAAGTTGGAAACACTCTTTTTGTAGTATCTATGAAGACACAAATGTGAGCCTACTGAAGCCCATAAGAAAACACCAAACACCTCATGATAAAATCTAGAAACAAGTTATTGGTGAAAATGCTTTGTTATGTGTAGACTCATCTCATACAAAGGAACCTGTGTTTGATTCACCAAGTTGGAAACACTCTTTTTGTAGAATTTACAAAGCAACATTTCTGAGCCCATTGAGGCCAACAGTGAAAAACTGAATATTCCACGATGAAAACTAAAAATAAGCAATCTGTGAAAATGCTTCGTGATTTGTGGATTCATCTCACAGAGCAAAAGCTGTGTTTGATTCACCAGGTCAAAACACAATGTTTGTAGAATATATGAAAAGATATCTCTGACCCCATTGAAACCTGTAGTGAAAATCTGAATCTCCCGCGATAAAAACTGGAAACAAGCTATCTGTGAGAATGCTTTGTGATGTGTGGATTTATCTCACAAAATGGAACCCTGGTTTGATTCACCAGATTAGAAACACTCATTTGGTGGAATCTACAAATGGGACACTTCTGAACCCACTGAAGCCCATAAGAAAAATCGAATACACCACAAAAAAAAAAAAAAAAAAAAAAAAAATAGAAACAAGATATCTGTAAAAATGCTTTGTGATGCGTGGCTTCATCTCACAAAATGGCAGCTGTGTTTTGATCCACTGAGTCAGAAACACTCTTTTTGTAGAATCTATGAAGGGACAAATGTTAGCTTTCTGTGATCTTTAATGAAAAATCAAATACTCTGTTAAAGAAACTAGAAATAAGCTATTAGTAAAAATGCTTTGTGTTGTGTGGATTCATTCTCACAGAATGAAACCTGTGTTTTCAATCACAACGTTGAAAACACTGTTTTTGTTGAATCTACAAAGCAATATTTCTGAGACCATTGAGCAGTTTGGTAAAAACCCGAATATCCCGCAGTAAAAACTAGATACAAGCTATCTGTGAAAATGCTTTGTGGTGTGTGGATTCATCTCACAGAACCGAGACTGTGGTTTGATTCCCCAGGTTTCAAACACTCTTTGTGGAATCTATGAAGACACGTATGTGAGGCTATTGAAACCCATAAGAAGATATCGAATACCTTGTGATATAATATAGAAACAAGTTATTAGTGAAAATGCTTTGTGATGTGTGAATTCATTTCACAGAATGGAACATGCTTTTGATTCGCCAAGTTGTAAACACTCTTTTGTAAAATCCACAAAGAGACATTTCTGAGCCCATTGAAGCCTATAGTGAAAATCTGAATATACCGAGACTAAAAGTAGAAACAACCTATCTGTGAAAATGCTTGTGATGTGTGGTCATCCCACCAAATGGAACTTGTTTTTTGATTCACCAAGTTTGAAACACTCTTTTGGTAGAATCTATGAAAAGACTTTTCTGAGCCGATTGAGGCCAATAAAAAAAAATCGATTACCCCACGATACAAAATTAGAAATAAACTGTCTTTCAAAATGGTTTCTTACGTGTGAATTCATCTCATGAAATGGAACTTGTGTTTTGCTGCACCAGATTGGAAACACTGAATTTGCAGAATCTATGAAAGGATATTTGTAAGCCCACTGTAACCTATAGTTAAGAATCAAATATCCCAGGATAAAAACTAGAAACAAGCTATCTGTGAAAAGGCTTTGTCATGTATAGATTCATCTCACAAAACGGAAAGTCTGTTTTGTTTCAAGAATTAGGAACAATCTTTCTGTAGAATCCATAAAGAGACATTTCTAAGCCCATTGATGCTGTTGGTGAAAAATAGAATATCTTGATATAAAAACTACAAACAAGCTATCTGTGAAACTGCTTTGTGATGTGTGGATTCATCTCATAGAATGGAACCTGCATTTGATTCATCAGATTGGAAACACTTTTTTTGTAGAATCTATGAAGGGACATTTCAATGTGCATTGAAGCCCATAGAGAAAAACAGAATATCCTACAATAAAAACTAGAAAAAAATTATCTGTGAAATTCTTGGTGATGTGTGGATTCATCTCACAGAATGGAACCTGTGATTTTATTCACCAGCTTAGAAACACTCTTTTTGTAAAATCTGCAAATTGACATTTCTGAGCCCATTGAAGCCTATAGTGAAAAACCGAATATCCTGCTATATAAACTAGAAACCAACCATCTGTGAAAATGCTTTGTGATACATGCATTCATCTCACAAAATGAAACTTGTGTTTTGATTCACCAGGTTGGAAACACCCTGTTTCCAGAATCAACAAAGGCATATTTCTGAGCCAATTTTAGCCTATAGTTTAAAACCGAATATCCCGTGATAAAAAATAGAAACATGCTGTCTGTGAAAAGGTTTTCTTATCTCTGGATTGATCTCACAGAAAAGGGAATCTCTGCTTTGTTGTCAAGAGTTTGGAAATACTCTTTTTGTAGAATCCATGAAGGGATATTTCTGAGCTCATTGAAACCGATAGTGAAAAACAGAACATTCTGAAATAAAATCTAGAAACAAGCTATTTGTGAAAATGCTTTGTGATGTGTGGATTCATCTCACAGAATGGAACCTGAATTTAGATTCACCTGGTTGGAAACATTCTTTTTGTAGGATCTACAACATGACATTTCTGAGCCCATTTAAGCTTACAGTGAAAAAGTGAATATCCTGCGATAAAAACTAGATAAAGCTATTTGTGAACATGTTTTGTGATGTGTAGATTTATCTCACAAAATGGAACCTGTGTTTTTATTCACTAGGATGGAATCAGGCTTTTGGGAGAATCTATGAAGTTACATTTTTGAGGCCATTGAAGCCCATAAGGAAAATTGAACATCTCTCGATTAAAATTAGAAAGAAGCTATCTGTGAAAATGCTATGTGTAGGCCAGTTGTGGTGGCTCACGCCTGTAATCCTAGCACTTTGGGAGGCTGGGGTGGGCCAATCACGAGGTCAGGAGATCGAGACCATCCTAGCGAACACAGTGAAACCCCGCCTCTACTAAAAATACAAAAAATTAGCCAGGCGTGGTGGCCAGCGCCTGTAGTCCCAGCTACTCGGGAGGCTGAGGCAGAGCTTGCAGTGAGCCAAGATCGCGTTACTAGACTCCAGCCTGGGTGACAGAGCAAGACTACATCTCAAAAAAAAAAAAAAGAAAAAAAAAAAGAGAGAAGAAAACGCTTTGTGATGTGTGAATTCATCTCACAAAATGGGACCTGTGTTTTTATTCACCAGCTTGGAAACACTTTTTGTAGAATCTACGAAATGACATTTCTGAACCCATTGTTGCCCACAGTGAGAAACCAAATATCCATTAATATAAATTAGAAACCAATTATCTGTGAAAATGCTTTGTGATGTGTGGATTCATTTAACAAAATGGAAATTGTGTCTTGATTCACCAGGTTGGTAACACTCTATCTGCAAAATCTACGAAGGGACATTTCTGAGCTCGTTGTAGCCTACAATGAAAAACCGAATATCCCTCAATAAAAACTAGAAACAAGATATCTATGAAAATGCTTTCTGACATGTGAATTCATCTCACAGAATGGAACCTGTATTTTGATTTATTAGGTGAGAAATACCCTTCTTACAGAATCTATGAAAAGTCATATGTGAGCCTATTGAGGCCCGTAAGGAAAAATCAACTATCTCGAGATATAATCTAGAAACAAGCTATTGATGAAAATGATTTTGTGATGTGTGGATTCCTATCACAGAATGGAACTACTGTTTTGTGTTAAGAGTTTGAAAAACTGTTTTTGTAGAATTTACGAAGGGACATTTCTGAGCCCATTGAAGCCAATAGTGAAAAATAGAATATCCCGATATAAAATCTACAAACAACCTATCTGTGAAAATGCTTTGTGATGTGTGGATTTATCTTACAGACTGGAACCTGCATTTAGATTCACCAGGTTGGAAACACTCTGTAGAATCTACGAAGGGACATTTTAGAGCCCTTTGAAGTTGACAGTGGAAAACAGAATATCCTGTGAAAAACTAGAAACAAGCTATGTGTGCAAATGCTTTGTGAGTGTAAATTCATCTCACAGAATGTCATCTGTGTTTTGATTCACCAGTTTGGAAACTCTCTTTTAGTGGAGTATACGAAGGGATGTTTTTGAGCCCTTTGAGGCCCATAAGGGAAAATCTAACAAACCGTGATATAGCCTAGAAAAAAAGGCATTAGTGAAAATGCTTTGTGATGTCTGGATTCATCTGAGAATGGAACCTGCGATATGATTCACCAGGAGAGAAACACTCTCTGCAGAATCTACGAAGGGACATATCTGAACTCAATGAAGCCTATGGTGAGAAATTGAATGTCCCGTGAGAAAAAAAGAACTATCTGTGACAATGCTCTGTGGTGTTTGGATTCATCTCACAGAATGGAACCTTTGTTTTGATTCACCAGATTGGAAACACTCTTTCTGTAGAATCCACGAAGGGTTCTGAGCTTACTGAGGCCCTTAGGTAAAAATGGAATATCCCGTGATAAAAAACTAGAAACAAGCTGTCTGTGAAAATGCTTTGAAACATGTGGATTCATCTCACAGAATGGAACCTAGGTTTTGATTCACCAGATTGTAAACGCTTTCTTCGTAGTATCTATAAATGGACATTTTTGAGCCCATTGAGGCCTATAAGGAAATTCTAATATCTCATGATAAAATCTAAATACAAGCTCTCTGTGAAAAAGCTTTGTGATGTATGGATTCATCTCACAGAAAGAAAACTTCGTTTTGATTCACCAGGTTGGAAACACACTCTTTGTAGCATCTATGAAAGGACACTTCTGAGTCCATTGAAGTCTATAGTGAAAAACTGCATATCCCTCGATAAAAACTAGAAACATGCTATGTGTGAAAATGCTTTGTGATGTGTAGAATCACCTCACAGAATGGAACCTGTGTTTTAATTCACCAGCTTGGAGACTTTTTTTGTAGAATATACGAAGGCAGATTTCTGAGCCCACTGAAGCCTAAACTGAAAAACCAAATATCCCACAATAAAAACTAGAAACAAGCTATCGGTCCAAATGCTTTGAAATGCGTGGATTCATCTCACAGAATGGAGCCTGTGTTTTGATTCACCAGGTTGGAAACACTCTTTTGGTAGCATCTCTGAAAGAACATTTCTGATCCCATTGAAGCCCATAGGGAAATTTTAATATCGCGTGATAAAAACTAGATACAAGCTATTAGAAAGAGATGCGTGAGCTTATTGAGGCCCATAACGAAAAATCGAATATCTCGTGATATAATCTAGGAACAAGCTATTATGAAAATGCTTTGTAATATATGGATTCACCTGACAGAATGGAACCTGTTTTTTCATTCACCAGATAGGAAACACTCTTTTTGTAGAATCTATGAAGCAACATTTCTGAGCCCAATGAGGCCTATAGTGAAAAACTGAATATGTTGTGATAAAAAGTAGAAACAAATAATCTGTGAAAAGGCTTTGTGATGTGTGGATGCATCTCACAGAATGGAAGCTATGTTTTGATTTACTAGTGAGGAAACACTCTTTTGTAGAATCTCCGAAGAAATATTTCTGAGACCACTGAAACCTATAGTGAAAAACTGCGTATCCCACAATAAAAACTAGAAAAAGGCTATCTGTGAAAATACTTTGTGATGTGCGGATTCATCTCACAGAATGGAGCTTTTGTTTTGTTTCAAGAGTTTGGAAACACTCTTTTGGTAGAATTTACTAAGAGATGTTTCTAAGTCTGTTGAAGCTGATAGTGAAAAACCGTATATTCCATTATGAAAACTACAAACAAGCTATCTGTGAAAATGTTGTGTGATATGTGGAGTCATCTCACAGAATGAAGACTGTGCTTTCATTCACCAGCTTGAAAACACTCTTTTTGTAGAATCTAGGAACTGACATTTTTGAGCCCATTGCAGCCCATAGTGTAAAACTGAATATTCCACAATATAAACTAGAAATAAGCTATCTGTGAAAACGTTTTGTGATG
Organism: Trachypithecus francoisi; assembly: GCF_009764315.1. NCBI lineage: Eukaryota > Metazoa > Chordata > Mammalia > Primates > Cercopithecidae > Trachypithecus > Trachypithecus francoisi. The sequence goes on from NW_022681453.1 coordinate 104,306,277, forward strand.
TGTGGATTCATCTTCCAAAATGAAACTTGTGTTTTGCTTCACCTGGTTAGAAACATTCTTCTTTCAGAATCTATGTAGGGACATTTAGGAGACAGTTGTACCCTATAGTGAAAAACTGATTATCCCACGACAAAAACTAGAAAAAAGCTATCTGTGTAAACACTTTGTCTTGTCTGGATTCATCTCACAGAATGGAACCTCTGTTTCTTTCTTTCTTTTTTTTTTTTTCAAGAATTTGGCAACACTCATTTTGTGGAATCTGCTAAGTGACATTTCTGAGCCCACTGAAGCCAACAGTGAAAAATTGAATATACCAGTATATAAACTACAAACAAGCTCTCTGTGAAAATGCTTTGGGATGTGGGATTCATCTCACAGAATGCAACCTGCGTCTTGATTCACCAGGTAGGAAACACTCTTTCTGTAGAATTTATGAAGGGACATTTCAGAGCCCTTTGAAGCTGATGGTATACAATGGAATATCCTTAAAAAGGAATATCCGACGATGAAAATAAGAAACAAGCTATCTGTGAAAATGCATCAAGATGTGTCAATTCGTCTTTCAGAATGCAGCCTGTGTTTCGATTCACCGGCATGGAATCACTCTTTAGGTAGAAGCTACAAAGGGCCATTTCTGAGTTTATTGAGGCCCTTATGGAAAAATGGAATGGAATATCCCGCGATGAAAACTAGTAACAAGCTATCTGTCAAAATGCTTTGAAATGTGTGGATTCATCAAGTTTGTCAAAGATCAGGTAGTTGTAGATGTGCGGTATTATTTCTGAGGGCTCTGTTCTGTTCCATTGGTCTATATACCTGTGGATTTCCTATTTAATAAATGGTTCTGGGAAAACTGGTTAGCCATATGTAGAAAGCTGAAACTGGATCCCTTCCTTACACCTTATACAAAAATTAATTCAAGATGGACTGAAGACTTACACATAAGTCCTAAAGCCATAAAAACCCTAGAAGAAAATCTAGGTAGTACCATTCAGGACATAGGCATGGGCAAGGAATTCATGTCTAAAACACAAAAAGCAATGGCAACAAAAGCCAAAATTGACAAATGGAATCTAATTAAACTAAAGAGCTTCTGCACAGCAAAAGAAAACTACCATCAGAGTGAACAGGCAACCTACAGAATGGGAGAAAATTTTTGCAATTTACTCATCTGACAAAGGGCTAATAACCAGAATCTACAAAGAACTCAAACAAATTTATAAGAAAAAAAACAAACAACCACATCAAAAAGTGGGTGAAGTATATGAACAGACACTTCTCAAAAGAAGACACTTATGCAGCCAACAGACACATGAAAAAATGCTCATCGTCACTGGCCATCAGAGAAACGCAAATCAAAACCACAATGAGATACCATCTAACACCAGTTAGAATGGCGATCATTAAAAAGTCAGGAAACAACAGGTGCTGGGGAGGATGTGGAGAAATAGGAACACTTTGACACTGTTGGTGGGACTGTAAACTAGTTCGACCATTGTGGAAAACAGAGTGGCGATTCCTCAAGGATCTAGAACTAGAAATACCATTTGACCCAGCCATCCCATTACTGAGTATATACCCAAAGGATTATAAATCATGCTGCTATAAAGACACATGCACATGTGTGTTTACCGTGGCACTATTCACAATAGCAAAGACTTGGAATCAACCCAAATGTCCATCAATGATAGACTGGATTAAGAAAATGTGGCACATATACACCATGGAATACTATGCAGCCATAAAAAGGGATGAGTTCAAGTCCTTTGTAGGGACCTGGATGAAGCTGGAAACCATCATTCTCAGCAAACTATCGCAAGGACAAAAAACTAAACACTGCATATTCTCACTCATAGGTGGGAACTGAACAATAAGAACACTTGGACACAGGAAGGAGAACATCACACACCAGGGCCTGTTGTGGGGTGGGGGGACGGGGAGGGATAACATTAGGAGATATACCTAATGTAAATGACAAGTTAATGGGTGCAGCACACCAACATGGCACATGTAAACATATGTAACAAACCTGCAAGTTGTGCACATGTACCCTAGAATTTAAAGTATAATAATAAAAAAGAAAGAAATGTGCGGATTCATCTCACAGAATGGAACCTATGTTTTGATTCCCCAGGTGGGAAATACCCTTTTTTTAGAATCTACGAAGAGACATATGTTAGCCTACTGAGGCCCATAAGGAAAAATAAAAAATCTCTCAATGTAATCTAGAAACAAGGTATTGGTGAAAATGCTTTGCAGTGTGTGGATTCATATCACAGAATGAAACCTATGTTTGGATTCACCAGATTGAAACACTCTTTTTGTAGAATCTACGAAGTGACATTTTCGAGCCCATTGAGGCCAACAGTAAAAAGCAAATATCCTGCTATAAAAACTAGAAACAAGCAATCTGTGAAAATGCTTTCTGATTGGCGGATTCATTACAGAGAATGGAAACCATGTTTTGATTCACTAGGTTGAAACACTCTTTTTGTAGAATCTACGAAGTGACATTTCTGAGCCCATTGAAGCCGACAGTAAAAAGCAAATATCCCACTATAAAAACTAGAAACAAGCAATGTGTGAAAAAGTTTTGTGGCGGGTGGGTTTATCTTACAGAATGAAACTTGTGTTTTGATTCACCAGGTGGGGAACACCCATTTTTTTAGAATCTACAAAGAGACTTAAGTGAGCCTATTGAGGCCCATAAGGAAAAATCGAATATCTTGTGATATAAGATAGAAACAAGCTATTGGTGAAAAGACTTTGTCCTGTCTGGATTCGTATCACAGAATGGAACCTGTGTTTTGTTTCAAGAGTTTGGAGACGATCTTTTTGTAGATTCTACTAAGGGACATTTCTGAGCCTGCTGAAGAAAATAGTGAAAAATCGAATATTCCGCTACGAAACTACAAACAAGCTACCTGTGAAAATGCTTTGTTATGTGGGGATTCATCTCACAGACTAAAACCCGTGTTTTGATTTGCCAGGTTAAAAACAAACTTTTGGCAGAATTTATTAGGGGACATTTCAGAGTCCTTTGAAGCCGATGGTGTAAAATGAAATTGCCTGTGATACTAAAGAGAAACAAGCTATTTTTGAAAATGATTTCAGATGCGTGGATTCATCTCTCAGAATGAAAGCTGTATTTTGATTCACCAGCTTGGAACGAGTCTTTTGGTAGAATCTATGAAGAGACATTTCTGAGCCATTTGAGGCCCTTAAGGAATAATCAAATATCTTGTGATAAATCTAGAAAGAAGCTATCTGTGAAAATGCTTTGTGATGTGTGGATTCATCTCACATAATGGAACCTATGTTTTCATTCACCAGTTTGGAAACCCTCTTTTGGTAGAATCTACGAGGGGACATTTCTGAGGGCATTGAGGCCATTAAGAAAAATCGAATACCCTGTGATGAAAACTAGAAACAAACTATCTGTCAAAATGCTTTGTGATATGTTGATTCACCTCATAGAATGAAACCTGTATTTTGATTCATCAGGTTAGAAACACTCTTTTTGTAGAATGTAAAAAGGGACATTTGTGAGTGTTCTGAGGCTTATAAGGAAAAATCAAATATCGGGTTATATAATCTAGAAACAAGCTATTAGTGAAAATGCTTTGTGATGTGTGAGTTCATCTCATATAATGGAACCTGTGTTTTGATTCACCAGGTTGGAAATACTCTTTTTGTAGAATCTAAGAAGGGACATTTCTAAGCCCAGTGAAGCTTATAGTGAAAAACCAAATATCCCATGATAAAAACTAGAAACAAGCTATCTGTGAAATACTTTGTGATGTGTGCATTCATCTCAAAGAATGGAATCTGTGTTTTGATTCACCAGATTGGAAATACACTTTTGGCAGAATCAGAGAAGGGACATATGTGAACTTACCAAGGCCCACTGGAGAAAATCAAATATCCAGTGATGTAATGTAGTAACAAGGTATTAGTGACAATGCCTTGTGATCTGTGGATTTATCTCACAGAATGGAATGTGGGTTATGATTTACCAGTTGGAAACACTCTTTTTTAGAATCTACGAAGGGATATTTCTGAGCCCATTAAAGCCTATAGTGAAAAACTGAATATCCCCCATTTAAAACTAGAAACAGGCTCTCTGTGAAAATGCTTTGTGATGTGTGGATGCATCTCACTGCCTGGAACCTGTGTTTTCATTCACCAGGTTGGAAATACACTTCAGGCAAAATCAGCGAAGGGACACATGTGAGCCTATTGTTGCCCATAAGGGGAAATTGAATATCCTATGATATAATCTAGAAACAAGGTATTAGTGAAAATGCCTTGTGATCTGTGGATTCATCTCACAAAATGGAACATGAGTTTTGATTCACCAATTGGAAACACTTTTTTTGTAGAATCTACGAAAGAATATTCCTGAGTCCATTGAAGCCTATTGTGAATAACCTCACAATCCATAAGAAAAAGTAGAAAGAAGGTACCTGAAATGCTTTGTGATATGTGGATTCATCTCACAGAATGGACCTGTGCTCTGATTCCTCAGGTGTGAAACATGCTTTTGATAGAATCTAGGAAGGTACATATGTGAGCCTATTAAGACTGATGAGTAAAAGTTGAATATCCTGTGATGTAATCTATAAACAAGGTATTTGTCAAAATGCTTTGTGATGTGTGGATTCATCTAACAGAATGGAACCTGCGTTTTGATTCCCAGGTTGGAAACACTCTTTTTGTAGAATCTATGAAGTGACATAGCTGAGTCCATTGAGGCCTACAGTGAAAAACGTAATATCCAACAATAAAAACTAGAAATAAGCAATCTGTGAAAATGCTTTGAGATATGTAGATTCATCTCACAGAATGGAACCTCTGTTTTGATTCACCAGGTTGGAAACACTTTTTAGGTAGAGTCTACGAAGGGACTTTTCTGAGCCCTTAGAAGTACATAACAAAAATGGAATACCTAGCAATAGAAACTGAAAACAAGATATCTGCCAAAATACTTTGTTATGTGGGGATTCATCTCACAGGATGAAAGCTGTGCCTTGATTTACTGTGTTAGAAACACTGCTTTTTCAGTATCTATGAAGAGACATAAGTTAGCCTTTTGTGCCCCTTCAGGAAAAATCGAATGTCCCATTATATAATCTAGAAACAAGTGATTAGTGAAAATGCTTTGTGATGTGTGGATTCATCTCACAGAACAGAACCTGTGTTTTGATTCAGCAGGTTGGAAACACTGTTTTTGTAGCATCTACGAAGTGACGTTCCTGACCCCATTGAGGAGAACAGTGAAAAACCAAACATCCTGAGATAAAAACTAGAAACAAGCAATCTGTGAGAACGCTTTGTAATGTGTGGATTCATTTCACAGAATGAAACCTCTGTTTTGTTTCAAGAGTTTGGAAACACTCTTTTTGAAGAATCCATGAAGAGACATTTCTGAGCCTGTGAAGCTGTTAGTGAAAAACAGAATAGCCCTATATAAAAACTACAAACAGTTATCTGTGAAAATGCTCTGTGACATGTGGACTCATCTTAGAGAATGGAACCAGCGCTTTGATTCACCAGGTCAGAAACACTCTTTTTGCAGAATCTACAAAGGGATATTTCAATGCCCATTGAGGCCGATAGTGAAATAGTAAATACCCCAAGATGAAAACTAGAAAAAAGCTATCTGAGTAAACGCTTTGTGATGTGTAGATTCATCTTACAGAATGCAACCTGTGACTTGATTTGCCAGTTTTGAAACATGCTTTTGGTAAATCTACGAAGGGACATTTCTGAGCCCTTTGAGTCCCATAAGGAAAAACTGAATACCTTGCAATAAATACAGAATCAAGCGATCAGTGAAAATGCGTTGTGATATGTGGATTATTTTCACACAATGCAACCTGTGTTTTGATCCACCAGCTTGGACACATTCTATTGGCAGAGTCTAGGAAGATACTTTTGTAAGCTTATGGAGGCACATAAGAAAAATCGGACACCCTGTGTTGAAAGCTGGAAACAAGGTATCTGTCAAAATGCTGTATGATGTCTGCATTCATCTCACAGAATGGAACCTGTGTTTTGATTTACCAGTTACGAACATTCTTTCTTAGAATCTACAAAGAAATCAACGGGAGCAACTTCATGTGTATACAGAAAATCAAATATCCTGTTATATAATCTACAACAAGCTAGTAGCAAAAATGCTTCGTGATGTGTGGATTCATCTCACAGAATGGAACCCGTGTTTGGATTCACCACGTTGGAAATACTGGTTTTGCAGAATTTGTGGTGCAACATATCTGAGCCCATTGAAGCCTACAGTGAAAAACCAAATATCCCGCGATAAAAACTACATACAAGTTAACTGTGAAAATACTTTATGATGTGTGGATTCATCTCACAGAATGTAGCCTGTGTTTTGATTCACCAGCTTGGAAACACTCTTTTTTTTTTTTTTTTGAGACGGAGTCTGGCTCTGTCGCCCAGGCTGGAGTGAGTGGCCGGATCTCAGCTCACTGCAAGCTCCGCCCCCCGGGTTCCCGCCATTCTCCTGCCTCAGCCTCCCGAGTAGCTGGGACTACAGGCGCCGCCACCTCGCCCGGCTAGTTTTTTGTACTTTTTAGTAGAGACGGGGTTTCACCGCGTTAGCCAGGATGGTCTCGATCTCCTGACCTTGTGATCCGCCCGTCTCGGCCTCCCAAAGTGCTGGGATTACAGGCTTGAGCCACCGCGCCCGGCCTGAAACACTCTTTTTGTAATATCTACGAAGGGACATTTCTGAGCCAGTTGAATCCTGTATTGAGAAACAGAATGTTCCTCAATAAAAACTCGAAACAAGCTATCTGTGAAAACGCTTTGGTTGTGTGGACTCATCTCACAGAATGGAACCTGTGCTTTAATTCACCAGGTTACAAACCCTCTTTTGGTAGAATTTTTGAAGGGAGATTTCCGTGTTCATTGAGGTCCATAAGGAAAATTTAATATCCCACAATAAAAACTAGATACAAGCTATCTGTGAAATAGTTTGCGATATGTGGATTCATCTCACAGAATGGATCTTGTGTTTTAATTCACCAGGTTTGAAACACTCTATTTGTAGAATATATGGAGGGACATATCACAACCCATTAAAGCCTATAGTGAAAAACACGAATATCCTGCATTAAAAAACATAAATGAGCTGCCTGTAAAAATGCTTTGCGAGAGTTGGATTATCTCACAGAAGGGAACCTGTGTTTTAATTCACCAGGCTGGGAAAACCCTTTTTGTAGAATCTATGAAGCGACATGTGTGAGACTGTTAAGGCCCACAAAAATAAGTCAAATATCACGTGATATCATCTAGAAACAAGTTATTAGTTAAAAGGCTTTGGGATGTGTGGACTCATCTCCAGAATGGAACCTGTGTTTGATTTACCAGGTTGGAAGCACTTTCTTTGTAGAATATAGAAATGGATATTTCTGACCTCTATGAAACCTACAGTGAAAACTGAATATCCCACAATAAAAACTAGAAACAAGCTATCTGTTAAAATGCTTTAAGATGTGTGGATTCATCTCACAGAATGGAATCTGAATTTTGATTCATCGGGTTGGAAACACTCTTCAGGTAGAGACTATGAAGGGAATTTTCTGAGCCATGGAGTCTCATAAGAAAAATTTAATACACAGTGATAAAAACTAGAAACAAGCTATCTGTCAAAATGTTTCTTGATGTATGAATTCATCTCACAGAATGGAACCTGTGATTTGATTCACCTTGTTAGAAACACTCTTTTTTTGAACCCACATAGGGACATATGTTAGCCTTTTGTGGTTCATAACGAAAAATCAACTATTCCATTATATAATCTAAGAACAAGCTATTGGTGAAAATGCTTTGTGATGTGTGGATTCATCTCACAATGGAACCTGTGTTTTGAATCAACAGGTTGGAAATACTCTTTGTGATGAATATACAAAGGAAGATCTGTGAGGATATAACACCAGTAAGGAATAATTGAATATCCCACAATATAATCTAGAAACAAGCTATTTGTGAAAATGCTTTGTGATGTGTGGATTCCTCCCACAGAATGGAAGCTGTATTTTGATTCACCAGCTTGGAAACACTCTTTTTGTAGAATCTACAAAGAGACATTTATGAGGCCATTGAAGCTTATAGTGAAAAATTGAATATCCTGCAATACAAACTAGAAACAAGCTATCTGTGAAAATGCTTTCAGATGTGTCTGTTCATCAGGCAGAATGGAGCCTGTGTTTTGATTCACTAGGTTGGAAACACTCTTTTGATATAATCTATGAAGGGAATTTACTGAGCCCATTGAGGCCCATAAGAAAAACTGTATACCCGGCAATAAAAACCAGAAACAAGCTACCTGTCAAAATACTTTGTGACGTGTGAATTCATCTCAAATAACGGAACCTGTGTTTTGATTTTCCAGGTTGGAATCAGGCTTTTGGTAGAATCTATGAAGGAAATTTCTCAGGCCATTGAGGCCCATAAAATCGAATATCCCATGGTAAAGACTAGAAACAAGGCTGGGCGTGGTGGCTCGCACCTGTAATCCCAGCACTTTGGGAGGCCGAGGCAGGCAGATCATGAGGTCAGGAGACTGAGACCATTCTGGCTAACACAGGGAAACCCCTTCTGTACTAAAAATACACACATACAAAAATTAGCCATGCATGGTGGTGGGTGCCTGTAGTTTCAGCTACTCAGGAGGCTGAGGCAGGAGAATGGCCTGAACCCAAGAGGTGGAGTTTGCAGTGAGCAGAGATTGCGCCAGTGCACTCCAGTCTGGGCGAGACTCTATCTCAAAACAAACAAACAAACAAAAAAACCTAGAAACAAGTTATCTGTGAAAATGCTCTGTGATTTGTGGATTGATCTCACAGAATGGAGCCGGTGTTTTGGTTCTCCAGCTTGGAAACATTGTTTTTGTAGGACCTACATATTGACATTTCAGAGCCCTTTCAAGTTCAGAGTGAAAAACAGAGTATCTCGTTTCTTTGAAAATGTTTTGTGATGTGTCGATTCATCTCACAAAATGGAACTTCTGTTTCCTGTCACCAGGTTAGAAAGAGTCTGTTTCCAGAATCTACGAAAGGACATTTCTGAGCCTATCTTAGCCTATAGTGAAAAACTGAATATCCCACGATAAAAATTAGAAACAAACTATCATTGAAAATGTTCATCCATGTCTGGATTCATCTCAAAGAATGTAACTTGTGTTTTGTTTCAAGAGTTTGGGAACATCAAGAGTTTGGAAACACTCTTTTTGTAGAATCCATAAAGGGACATTTCCGAGCCTGTTGAAGCCAATAGAGAAAAATAGAATATCTTGATATAAAAACTACAAACAAGCAATCTGTGAAAATGCTTTGTGACGTGTGGATTCATTTCACAGAATTGAACATGTGTTTAGATTCTTAGTAGAATCTATGAAGGCACACTTCAGAGCCCATTGAAGCCAATAGTGAAAAACAGAATATCCCGTGCTAGAAACTAGAAACAAACAATCACTGAAAATGTTTTCTAATGTGTGGATTCATCTCACATAATGGAACCTCTGTTTTGATTCAACAGGTTGGAAACATCCTGTAGAATCTACAAAGGGACATGTCTGAACCCACTGTAGACTATAGAGAAAAACCGAATATCCCACGATAAAAACTACCAAAAAGTTATCTGTGAAAGTGCTTTGCGATGTGTCCATTTATCCCACAGAATGGAACCAGCATTTTGATTCACCAAGATGGAAACAAAAACTCTTTGTAGGATCCATGAAGAGATATTATAGAGCCCATTGAAGCCGATAGTGAAAAACAGAATATCCAGTGACTAAAAACTAGAAACAAGCTATCTGTGCAAACGTTTTGTGTTTTGTAGAGTCATCTCAAAAAATGCAACCTGTGTTTTGGTTCACGGGCTTGGAAACACTCCTTTGTAGAATCTATGAAGGGACGTTTGCGAGCCCTTTGAGGACCATAAGGAAAACTGAATACCCCACCAAAAAAACTGGAAAAAAGCTGTCTGTGCAAATGCTTTGTGATGTGTGAATACATTTCACAGATTGGAACCTGTGTTTTTATTCACAAGCCTGGAGATGCTCCTTTTGTAGAATCTGCAAAGGAACATTTCTGAGCCCATTGTAGCCTAAAATGAAAACCAAATATCCTGTGATTAAAAACTAGAAACAGGTTATCTGTGAAAAGGCTTTGTTACACCTGATTCATCTCATAGAATGGAACTTCTATTTTCTTTCAAGAGTTTGAAAACACTCTCTGTAGAGCCCATGAAGGGGACACTCTGAGCCCCTTGAAGCCGATAGTGAAAAACAGAATATCCCGATATAAAATCCACAAACAAGCTGTCTATGAAAATGCTTTGTGATGTGTGGATTTATATGACAAAATGGGACCTGCGTTTTTATTCACCATGTTGGAAACACTCTTTTTGTACTGTCTATGAAGGGACATTTCAGAGACCATTGAAGCTGATAGTGAATAATGGAATATCCCATGATAAAAATTAGGAACAAACCATCTGTAAAAATGCTGTTTGATGATTGAGTACATCTCACAGAATGCAAACTGTGTTTTGATTCAGCAGTTTGGAAATACTCTTTTGGTAGAATCTACAAAGGTACATTTCTGAGTTCTTTGAGGCTCACAAGGAAAAATCAAATTATCTCAAGATAAAAACTGGGAACAAGCTATCTGCAAAAATACTTTGTGATGTGTGGATTTATCCCACAAAACGGAACCTGTGTTTTGACCAGGTTGGAAACACTCTTTTTGCAGTATCTGTGAAGAGATATTTCTGAGCCCATTGAGGCCTACAGTGAAAAACTGAATATCCCGCTATAAAAATTAGAAACAGGCAAACTCTGGAAATGCTTTGTAAAGTGTGGATTCATGTAACAGAATGAAAACTGTGTTTTGTTACACCAGGTTGGAAACACTCTTTTTGTAGAATCTACGTTGGGAAATTTCTGAGCTTATTGAGGCCCTTACCAAAAAATCGAATATCCGTGATAAATACTATAAACAAACTATCTATGAAAACGCTTTGTTACGTGTGGATTCATCTCATAGAATGGAACGTGTGTTTTATTTACCAACTTGGAAAACCTCTCTGTAGAATCTATGAAGGGACCTTCCTTAGTCCATTGAAGCCTATACTGAAATACAGAATATCCTGGGATAAAAACTAGAAACAAGTTATCTGTTAAAATGTCTGTGATGTGTGGATTCATCTCTCAGAATGGAACTTGTGCTTTGATTCTCCAGGTTGGAAACATTGTTTACGTAGAATCTATGAACAGACATTTCTGAGCCCATTTGTGCCCCTAAGGAAAAATCGAATATCATGCGATACAAATGGGAAACAATCTGTGAAAATGCTTTGTGATGGGTAGATTCATCTCACAGAATGGAAACTGTGTTTTGATTCACCAGGATGGAAACACTATCTTTGTAGAATCTACAAAGGGACATATCAGAACTCATTGAAACATATAGTGAAAAACTGAATATCCAGCGATAAAAAACGAGAAACAAGCTATCTATGAAAATAGTTTTTGATGTGCAGTTTCATTTCACAGAGTGGAAGCTGTGTTTGGATTCACCAGGTTAGAAACACTCTTTTTGTAGAATCTACGGAGAGACATATTTGATCGTTTTGAAGCCCATAAGACAAAACTGAATATCCTGCGATAAAAACTAGAAACAAGCTCTCTGTGAAGATGCTCTGTGCCGACTCATCTCACAGAATGAAACCTGTGTTTTGATTCACCAGGTGGGAAACACTATTTGTTATAATCTCCGAAGGGACATTTCTGAGCCCATTGAAGATCATAAGGAAAATTGAATATCCTGCAATAAAAACTATATACAAACTATCTGTGAAAATGCCTTGTGATGTGTGGATTCATCTCACAGAATGGAAGCTGTGTTTTGATTCACCAGGATGGAAACACTCTCTCTGTTGAATATACGAAGGGACATTTCTGAGCCTATTGACGCCCATAAGGAGAACGGAATATCCAGCGACAGAAACTGGAATCAAGCTATCTATGAAAATTATTTGTGATATCTCGATTTGCCTCATGGAATGGAACTGGCAGTTTGATTAACCAGGTTGAAAAATCACTTTTTGTAGAATCTGCAGTGAGACATTTCTGAATCCATTTAGGCCTACAGTGTAAAACAGAATATCCCCTGATAAAAACTAGAAACAAGCAATCTGTGAAAATCCTTTGTGAAGAGTGGATTCATCTCACAGAATGGAATCTCTGTTTCAATTCACCAGGTTGGAAACACTCTATTTCTGGAATCCTTGAAGGGCCATATGTGAGCCTATGGAGGCTTAAAAGAAAAAAATCAAATATCCCTCGATATAATCTAGGAACAAGCTATTAGTGAAAATGCTTTGTGATGCATGGATTCATATCACAGATTGGAATCTGGGTTTTTATTCACAAGTTTGGAAACACTCTATTTGCAAAATCTACAAAGGGACATATCTCAGCCCACTGAGGCCTACAGGGAAAAACTGAATATCCCGCTATCCAAACAAGAAACAAGCTATGTGTGAAAATGCTACGTGATGTGTGGATGCATCTCACAGAATGGAATCTGTGTTTTGATTCACCAGGTTGGAAATACTTTTTTTGTAGACTCTATGAAGAGACATTTCTGAGCCCATTGAAGTCCACAGGGAAAATCGAGTATCCCCAATAAAAACTAGAAACAAGCTCTCTGTGAAAATGCTTTGTGATGTATGAATTCATCTCACAGAATCGAACCTGTGTTTTGATTTACCAGTTTGGAAACACTCTGTTTGTAGAATCTCCCACATGATATTTTAGAGCTCATTGAAACCTATAGTGAAAATCCGAATAACCCACGATAAAAAGTGGAAACAAGGTATTTGTGAAAATGCTTCATGATGTGTGGGTTTATACACAAAATGGAACCTGTGTTTTGAATCACGAAATTGGAAACATTCTTTCTGAAAAATCTATGAAAAGACATTTCTGAGCCCATTGAGTCCTGTAATGAAAAACGCATTACTCTGCCATAAAAATTAGAATCAAGCTATCGGTGAATATGCTTTCTGATGTCTGGATTCATCTCAGAGGATGGAACCTGTCTTTTGATTCCCCTGTTTAGAAACACTCTTTTTGTAGAATCTACAAAAGAGATTTCTGAGCCCTGCATTGCCTACAGTGAAAAACAGAATATCCCATGATAAAAACTAGAAAGAAAAATCTGTAAAAATGTTTTTTTATGTGTGGATTCATCTCACAGAAGGGAACCTGTGTTTTAATTCATTAGGTTGGAAACACTCCCTTTGTAGAATCTTGGAAGGGATATTTCTGAGCCTATTGAAGCCCTCAGTATAAAACTGAGTATCACACGATCTAAACTATAAACAAGCTATTTGTGAAAATGCTTTGTAATATGTGGATTCATCTCAGAGAATGGAACCTGTGTTTTGATTTTCCAGGTTGGAAATACTCTTTTTGTAGAATCTACTATGGTACATTTCAGAATCTATTGAAGAGCTTATTGAAAAACCGAATATCTTGTAATATAAACTAGAAACAAGCTATCTTTGAAAATGCTTTGTGACATGTGAATTCATCTAACAGAAAGGCACCTGTGTTTTGATTCACCAGGTTGAAAACACTCTTTTTGTAAAATTTAGAAGGGACATTTCTCAGCTCATTGTAGCCTGTAGTGAAAAACGTAATATCCTGCGACAAACACTAGAAACAAGCTACCTGTGAAAATACTTCGTGATTTGTGGATTCATTTCACCGAACGGAACTTGTGTTTTGATTTATGAGATTAGAAACATGCTTTTGGTAAGATCTATGAAGGGACATTTCTGAGCCCATTGAAGCCCACAGGGAAAGTCAAACATCCATGATATAAACTAAACACAAGCTGTCTGTGAAAATGCTTTGTGATGTGTGGATTCATCTCACAGAATGGTACCTGTGTTTTAGTTCACAAGCTTGGAAACACTCATTTTGTAAAACCTAAGAACTGACGTTTCGGAGCTCATTGAAACCCATAGGGAAAAACCAAATATATTGCGATGTAAACTAAAAACAAGCTATCTGTGAAAATATTTTGTGATGTGTGGATTCATCTCGCAGAATGGAACCTGTGTTTTGATTCACCAGTTTGGAAACACAATTTTGATACAATCTATGAAGAGACATTTCTAAGCCCATTAAGGGCCACAAGGAAAAATAGAATATCCTGCTCTTAAAACTAGAAACAAGATATTTGTGAAAATGTTTGGGATCTGTGGATTTACCTACAGAATGGAACATGTATTTTTATTCACCAGATTAGAAACACTCTTTTAGTAGAATCCATGAAGAGACAAACGTGAGCCTAATGAGGCCCATAAAGAAAAATGGACTATCCCATGATAAAAACTAGAAACAAGCTATCTGTGAAAATGCTTTGTGATGTATGGATTCATTTCACAGAATAGAACCTAGGATTTGATTCACTAGGTTAAAAATACTGTGTTTGTAGACTCTACTATGGGATGTTTCAGAGCCCATTGAAGCCCATAAGTAAAATCTGAATATTCCATGACAAAAAGTAGAAATAAGCTATTTGTGAAAATACTTTGTGATGTGTGGATTAATACACAAAATTGAATCTGCGTTTTGAATCATGATGTTGTAAACACTCTTTCTGAAAAATCTACAAAAAGACATTTCTGAGCCCATTGAATCCTGTAGTGAAAAATGGAATACCTCACTATAAAAAATAGAAACAAGCTATCAGTGAATATGCTTTCTGATGTGTGGATGCATCTCACAGATTGAATCCTGTGTTTTGATTCATCGGGTTAGAAATACTCTTTTTGTAGAATCTACAAAATACTTTTCTGAGCCCATTGAACCCTATGGCGAAAAACGGAATATTCCATGATAAAAACTAGAAAGAGAGTATCTGTGAAAATGGTTTCTTATGTGTGCATTTATCTCACAGAAGAGAACCTGTTTTGATGCACTAGGTTGGAAACATTCTATTTTTAGAATTTTGGAAGGGATATTTCTGAACCCACTGAAGCCCATAGTATAAAACTGAGTATCACGTGATATAAACTAGAGACAAGCTATCTGTGAAAATTCTTTGTGATGTATGAATTCATCTCACAGAATGGATTCTGTGTTTTGATTTACCAGGTTGGAAACACTCTTTTTGTAGAATTTAGAAGGGACATTTATGAACCCATGTAGCCTATAGTGAAAAACATGATATCCCTCGAGAAAATCTAGAAACAAGCTATCTGTGAAAATGCTTTGTGATGTGTGGAATCATCTCACAGAATGGAACCTGCATTTTGATTCGCCAGGTGGGAAACACTCTTTTGGTAGAACTTACAAAGAAACATCTCTGAGTCCTTTGAAGCTTATAGTGAAAAATCGAATATACCGTGATAAAAATTAGAAACAAGCTCTCTTTGAAAATGCACAATGGCTCATGCCTGTCTACCTAGCACTTTAGGAAGCTGAGGCAGATGGATCACCTGAACTCAGGAGAGGGAGACCAGCTTGGCCAACACAGTGAAACCTCGTCTCTACTAAAAATACAAATATATAGATATATAAAGTTTTAATCTTGGAATATTAGATTTTCCTTATGGCCCACAAAGGACTCAGAACTGTCCCATCATAGATTCTATCAAAGCATGTTTTCAACCTGGTGAATGAACACACAGGTTCCATCATGTGAGATGAATCCACACATCACAAAAAGTAATTTCTTTTCTTTTTGTTTTTCTTTTTTTGAGACGGAGTCTCACTCTGTTGCCCATGCTGGAGTGCAGTGGCATAATCTTGGTTCACTGCCTTGTGGAGGCAAACTACTGTAATACTAGCTACTTGGGAGGCTAAGGCAGGAGAATCGCTTGAACCTGGGAGTTGGAGGTTGCAGTGAGCTGAAATCCTGCCACTGCACTCCAGCCTGGGCAACAGAGTGACTCTGTCTCAAAAAAAAAAAAAAAAAGAGCAAGAGAGAGAAAAGAAAATACTTTGTGATGTGTGGATTCATCTCACAGGATGGAACCTGTGGTGCTTTCATTCACCAGGTTGAAAACATGCTTTTGATAGAATCTATGAACAGACATTTCTGAGTCCTTTGTGGGCCATAAGGAAAATCGAATATCCCGCAATTAAAACTAGAAACAAGCTATCTGTGGAAAGGCCTTTTGGTGTCTGGATTCATCTCACAGAATGGAACTTCTGTTTTGTTTCAAGAGTTTGGAAACACTCTTATAGAATCTACAAACACCCATTTCTGAGCACTTTGAAGCTGATAGTGAAAACCTGAATATCCCAATATAAAAACTACAAACAAGTAATCTGTGAAAATGCTTTGTGATGTGTGGATTCATCTCACAAAATGGAACCTGCGTTTTTGATTCACCACTTTGGAAACAGTCATTTGTATATTCTGCAACGGGACATTTCTGAGTCCTTTGAAGCCGCTAGTGAAAAATAGAATAGCCCGTGATAAAAAGAGAAACAAGCTGTCTGTGAAAATGTCTGTGATGTGTGGATTCATCTCTCAGAATGGAACTTGCGTTTTGATTCTCCAGGTTGGAAACATTGTTTTTGTAGAATCTATGAACAGACATTTCTGAGTCCATTTTTGCCCCTAAGGAAAAATCGAATATCCTGCGATACAAATGGGAAACAATCTCTCTGTGAAAATGCGTTGTGATGGGTGGATTCACCTCACAGAATGGAAACTGTGTTTTGATTCACCAGGTTGGAAACACCCTTTTTGTAGCATCTACAAAGGGATATTTCTGAGCCCATTGAAGCCTATAGTGGAAACCGAATCTCCCCGGTTCAAAACCACAAACAAGCTCTCTGTGAAAATGCTTTGTGATGTGTGGATTCATCTCATTGTGTAGAACCTGTGTTTTGATTCACTAGGTCGGAAACACTCTTTTTGTAGAACCTAAGAAGGTATATTTCTGAGCCCATCAAAGCTTACAGTGAAAAACCCTATATCCAACGATATAAATTAGAAACAAGGTATCTATGTAAATGCTTCTGATGTGCGGTTTCATCTCACAGAATGGAACCTGTATTTTGATTCGCCATGTTGGAAACACTCTTTTTCTAATATCTACGACGGGACACTTCTGAGCCCTTTGACTACTATAGTGAAAAATCAATATCCTGTGATAAAAACTAGAAAGAAGCTCTCTGTGAAAATGCTTTGTGATGTATAAATTCATCTCACAGAATGGAGCCTGTGTTTTGATTCATCAGGTTGGAACGCTCTTTTTGTAGTTTCTACGAAGGGAGATTTCTGAGCCCATTGAAGCTGATCATGAAAAACTGAATATCCCACCATAAAAAAGACAAACAAGGTATCTGTTGAAATGCTTATTGATGTGTAAATTCATCCAACTACTAGCACACAAGCAAGCTGCCTGAAGGCCCCATAATGCGCCATCTGAATGCAATAATTCTGGTGCCCGATATGTGGCTCAGGGGGCCAAGGAAGCATGCTGGTCTTGCCACTGCCAGGGGCCAAGGACGCATGTTGGTCTTGCCACTGCCAGGGGCCAAGGACGCATGCTGGTCTTGCCGCTGCCAGGGGCCAAGGACGCATGCTGGTCTTGCCGCTGCCAGGGGGCCAAGGAAGCATGCTGGTCTTGCCACTGCCAGGGGCATGAGGACTGGACAACCTGGTGTCTCTTCTCCAGAAAAATTTCGGCAACAACCTCCACTAACAGAGGCAACTCAAGCCACTGAGAAAATCACACAGGAAAGATAGTGTTTACAGCTCCAAAATCATTTAGAGACTACACTACTGTATCCATCCGAATCAAAACTAAATTATCCTACTCAACCATCGCTGTAGATACATCCACAGGAAAAGTTTTCCTCTATGAAAACTCAATGCAAAAAAATTAGAAAAACGGATTATTATCCCTAATGGAAAGATATCAATGAAAGAAAATAAAAGAAAGAAAAAGGAAAACAACACCTCCATAAAACCCCCAGAACAATTATCCAACAACAGTTTCCAAAAAAAAATAAAATAAATAAAAGGCCTGAAGACGAATTCAGTATAGTGATATTGTAGAAACTCAGTGAGGTACAAGATCATACAGATGAATAATACAAAGAAATTAGAAAAACAGTAAAGAATATAAATGTATAAATATATAGCATTAAAAAGGAACCACATAGATATCACAGAATAATTTAATTAATGAAATAAAACATACAATCAAGAGCTTCAAAAAAATTAGATCAAGCAGAGGAAAAAATCTCATAGTTTAAATACAAGTCTTTTGAAAGAACCCTACCAGACAAAACAAAATCAAACAAAGAAGGAAAGAAAAAGAAAAAAGAAAAATAACACATTAAGAAAACCTACATGATGTAGGGACACCACAAAGTAACAAAATATGCTAATTTTGAATATCTCAGAGGGTGAAGAGAAATTAAATGGCAGAGAAGACTCTATTTTACAAAATAACAACTTAAAAATCCCCAAGTCTAGAAAGGGTTTTAGATATATAGATACAGTAAGCTTGGAGAATGTCAAAAACAGTAAGAGAAAAACAGCTGGTCAAATATAGGAGAAATCTCATTAGACTAACAGCAGATTTCTTATCAGAAATCTTATGGGCCAGAACAGAATATAATGATTATTCAAAGTGCAGAGTGAAAAAAAGAACAAAAAAGAACCCCAAAACTTGGCAGTCAAGAACAAATAGCTGGCAAAATTATCCTTCATAAGTGAAGGATAAATAAAGATTTCCCAGACCAAAACAAAAAGCCAGTAAATTTATCACAACCAGGCTGGCCATGCAAGAAATGTTTAAGGGAGTTATACCCCTAGAAGCAAAAAGATGATACCTACTATAATGAAAACACAGAAAAGTATACAACTAACTAGTAGAGCAAAGAGAAAAATGAGGAATAGAAAGGACTCAAATGTTACCATTACAAAAGACCACAAAATCATAAATATATATAATAAGAGAGAAAGAAAGGAACAAATGATATGCAAAACAACTGGAAAACATGTCATTAACAAATGACGGAATACATCTTCACATAGCAATAATAACATTGAATGTAAACAGATTAAATATTACATTTAACAGACAGACTGAATGAATGGATAACAAAACACGTCCTCACTATGTACCGTCTACAAGAAACTCACTTCATCTGTAAAGATACATATAGGCTGAAAGTAAATGGATGAAAAAAATAGAAACATAAACCAAAAGTGAGCAGGAATATCTATACTTACATCAGATAAAACAGACTTTATGTCAAAAATAGTAGAAAGAGACAAAGAAAGTCATTATATAGTGATGAATGGGTCAACTTAACAAGAGTATACAAGTCTAAATACATATGCACCCAACACCAGAGTACCAAGATATCTAAAGCAAATATTATCAGATCTTAAAAAAAAGATAGAATTGAATACAATAATAGTTGGGGAGTTTAACATCCTACTCTTAGCAATAGATGGATCATCTAGAGAGAACATCAACAAAGAAACATTATATTTAAACTGCACGTTAGACCAAATAAGCCTAACAGACATGTACAGAACATTTCATCCAACAACTGTAGAATATGCATTCTTCACCTGTAATCCCAGTTACTCAGGTGGCTGAGATGGGAGGATAGCTTGTAGCCAAGAATTGGAGACCAGCCTAGGCAACATAATGAGGCTACCTCTCTAAAATAAGTTTTTAAAAAATAGCCAGGTGCGACGATGCACTGGTACAACCAAGTTGCTCAGGAAGCTGAAGTGGGAGGATTGCTCGAACTCCAGAGTTCAAGACTGCAGTGATATGACTGCACTACTGCATTCTAGGTTTGGTGACAGAGCAAGACCCTGTCTCTAAAAACAAAAAGATACGATGAGATGCAAATTCATCCCATCAGAACATGAAACATTGTCCAAGATAGACTGTATGTTAGGCCATAGAACAAGTCTCAACAAATGTAAAACATTGAAATTATATCAAGTACCTTAAAACCACAATGGAATAAAACTAGAAATCAATAGCAAGAGTAACTTGGAAACTGTGCAAATGATTGAAAATTGAAACAGCATGCATCGGATTAACCATGAGTCAACGAAAACATTAAGACAATTTTTTCTAAAAAAATTTTAAAAAATTCTTGAAAAAAGGAAAATGGGAAATGCAACATACCAAAACCTACGAGATACAGCAAATGCAGTGCTAAGAGGAAGGTTTATATTAGCAATTAACACCTTCATCAAAAGTGTAGAAATATTTCAAATAAACAACCTAACAATGAAACTCAAGTAACTGGAGAAACAAGAACGAACGAAACCAAAAATTAGTAGGAAAAAAAAAAAAAGGATCAGAGCAGAACTAAATAAAACAGATAATTTAAAAAACAATACAAAGTATCAAGGAATGAAAAGTTATTTATTTTAAAATATAAACAAAATTGATAACCCACTAGCTAGGTTAACCAAGAGAAAAAGACGAGGGATCCAAATAAAGTCAGAAATGAAAAAGGAGACATTACAGTTGGTACCACAGAAATATAAAAGATCATCCTAGCCTATAAACAACTATACACTAACAAACTGGAAGACCTAGAGGTGATGGATAATTTCTGCACACATGCAATCTTCCAATATTGAGTCAGGAAGAAATAAAAAAATCTCAACAGTCTAATAATGAATAATGAGGTTGAATCAATAATAATACGTCCAGTAAGAAAGAGCCCAAGACCTGATGACATTACTTCCAAATTCTACCAATCTTACAAAAAATAATATCAATTCTCTTCAAAGTATTCCAAGAAATAGGAAAGGAGGAAATTCTTTCTAATTTATATTATGAAACCAGTATTGACCTGATACCAAAACCAATCAAGGAAATAGCAAAAAATAAAACCACAAGCCAAGACCCCTGATGAACATAGATGCAAAAATCCTCAACCAAATACTAGTAAACTAAATTCACTAACACACCAAAGAGATAATACACCATAATCAAAAGGAATTTATCCCAGAAATGCAAGGAAAGTTGAACATATGCAAATCAATAAATGTCACATCAACCGAATGAAGGATAAAAACCATGCAATCATCTCAATAGATTCCCAAAAGGCATTTGGTAAAATTCAATATACCTTCATGCTAAAACTCACAACAAACTAGGCATAGATGAAACATATCTAGATATAATAAAGGCCATATTTAAAAAATCCACATTTTACATTATACTGATGAAGAAAAGTTGGAAGTTTTTCTTCTAAGAACTGAAACTAGACAAAGATACTCACTCACGACTCTTATTCAGCCGCGTATTGAAAGCCCTAGCCAGAGCAATCAGGCAAGATAAGGAAATGAAAGCTATCCAAATTGGAAAAAGGAAAGTCTAATGGTCCCTCTTTGCAGATGACATGATTTTTATTTATCTAAAAAACCTAAAAACCACCCAAACACTCTTAAATCTGATAAGCAAGCTTGGTAAAGTTGCAGGATACAAAATCAACATACAAAAATTAGTAACATTTCAGTACACTAATAGCAAACTAGCTAAAAATCAAGTAAGCAATCTCATTTACAATAGTTGCAAAAGTTAAAATACCTAGAAATGAATTTAACTTAGAAGGTGTAACACCTCTTCAAATAAAGCTCCAAATCATTTATGAAAGAAACTGCTGAGAAAGCAAACAAATGAAAATATAGCTCATGCTCTTGGATTGGGAAAATTAATATTGTTAGAATAACCATACTACTCCCAAAGCAATGCAGTTTCAATGCAATGTCTATCAAAATACCAATGACATTTTTCACAGAAGTAGAAAATTCTGAAATTTTCAAATTCTGAAATTTGTTTGGAACCGGAAAAGAAAAACATGAATAGCTCAAGCAAACCTGAGCAAAAAGAACAAAGCCAGAGGTGTCACACTACCTGACTTTAAAAAAGAGCATAAGGCTATAGTAACTAAAACAACATGGCATTTCTTTATAAAGAGACACATAGGTCGGTCGCAGTGATTCTTGCCTACAATCCAGCATTTTGGAGGGCTGAGGCAGGTGGACCGCCTGAGGTCAGGAGTTTGAGACCAGCCTGGCCAACATGGTGAAATCCCATTTCTACTAAATACAAAAAATTAGATGGATGTGGTGGCAGGCACCTGTAATCCTAGCTACTCAGGAGGTTGAGGCAGGAGAATTGTTTGAACCCAGGAGGCAGAAGTTGCAATGAGGCAAGATCGTGCCACTACACTCCAGCTCAGGTGACAGAGTGAGACTGTCAAAAAAAAAAGACACATAAAACAATGGAACAGAATAGAAAACCCAGAAACCCAGAAATAAATCCACATATTTACAGCCAAGAACACACATTAGCGAATGGACACCCTCTTTGATAAGTGGTCCTTGCAAAACTGGATACCCATATGCAGAACAATAAAATAGAACTCCTATCTCTCACCATGTAGAAGAATCAACTCAAAATTGATTTATGGAGTTAAACGTTAGACCTAACACTATAAAACTGATGTAAGAAAACATAGAGGAAACACTTCAGCTCATTGGTCTAGGCAAAGATTTTATGGCTAAGACCCCAAAAGCACAGGCAACAACAACAAAATTAGAAAAGCGGCACTATATTAAACTAATAAACTCATGCACAGCAAAGGAAACAATCAACAGAGTGAAGAGATAACATGTTGAATGGGAGAAAATATTTGCAAAATACTTCTCTGACAAGAGACTATTATCTGGAATATACAAGTAATTCAAGCAACACAGCAGCAAAACACACACACAACAACAGCAGCAACAACAACAATACAAATCATGCTATTAAAAAGTGAGCAAAGAATCTATGTTGACAGTTTTCAAAGGAAGACACAGAAATTACCACCGGTTTGTACAAAAATGTTCAACATCATTAATCATCAGAGAAATAAAAATAAAAACCACAATGGCATATCATCTTACTCCAGTTAAAATGGCTATTATCAAAAAGAAAAAAGTAACAAAAACAGGCGAAGATGCAAAAAAATGGACCTCTCATATAGTGTTGGTGGAAATTTAAATTAGTACAGTCATTATGGAAAACAGTATGGTGATTTCTCGAAAACCTAATAATAAAACTGTTATACCATCAGGAATCTCACTAATTAGTGTTTATCGAAAGGAAAGGAAATATATCAAAGGAATACTTGCACCCTTATTGTTGGTGCAGTGCTATTCACAATAGCAAAAAGAGGGAGTCTATGTAAGCGTACATAAATGGATGAATGCATACAAATATGTGGTATCTTTACACAATGGAATACCATTCAGCCATAGAAAGAATAAAGTCAAGGAAGAGAAATAATTTGGTCAAAATCACATACTTAGTAAGTCTCAGGGCTCAGAGTCAACTAACATCTTGACTTTTAAGACCTTCAATAATCTCTTCTGATTTTGAGCCGAGAAGAACCACAAAACTCAAAGGCATTTGTGGGAGAATAGAAAAATCCTATGAGTAAAAGTCTACAACAGGAACTGCCAAAAAGAAAGGGAATTATAATTAATATATCCCAATAGCTAAGAATTGCTTATTTTTTTTTTTTACTAAAAGAAAAAAAGTTTTGGTAGACTCATAATATTTATAAATAGTTTTTCTCCTCAACAAGGGGAGCAACAAGAAGAGATAGAATAAATAAAAAGATTAACTTCCTGTGTTGGAATAGCCAGAGTGGTGGCCAGAGAAGTATCTTCTACAAAAACAGCAGATGTTGGTATCAGGTCATGGAAATTCAAGGAAGCCCTGACCAGGAGGAAGAAGAAAAAAGGGTCTTGAGGTCTTGGATGAGTGAAGGAGCAGAAAAAGGTAATACCTACACCCTGAAAAATCTGAATTTATAGAACAATGACAGGAAAGTAATCTGCATACCAAAAAACTAAAGGGCATGAAGATCTTTCCACCAGTAGCATTGGGCAGCCTGGAGAGCAGTGCCAGCATTTTCGGGGGGCACTAGTGTAGTGACCAGCCCCTGGATCGTTTGCATGACTCTCCTTCACATCCAGCTGAGGATGCTGCCAGAATTGCTGCTATTTAACCGGTATGCAATGGTATCACTACACATTTTTAAAATGTTGAAGCATCAGTATGCTAAATGGCAAGTGAGTGCTTCCCTGAGTCCAGTGGGCACCTGCTATCACCCTTATCCTTTCCCCAAGGGCTCTGCTTCAATTCTGCTTCAACATTGCTTCTACACTGTGCTCCTTCTGAGAGTTTGGTCTCATCATATTTTGAGTGTCCCTCCTGGCAGGCCATCAAAAAAGGGGCTGCTTTGTAAAGTATTGTCCCTATCAGGCACACACTTCATTCCCTTTCAAAGTTCACTTTCTCATTTAGCTCTGTATACGTTTTTATTAATTGACTTCTTATATTTTTGTGAGTACATAGTAGGTATATGTACACATACACATATATATGGAGTACATGAGGTATTTCAACACAGGTGTACAATGAGTAATAATCACATAAGGGTAAATGGGGTATCTTTATCTACTTCTCATCAGTCCTAAGTGTCAAAGTTCTTCAGACTGTGGTCGCCCCATGTTTGAGTATATTTAGTCCCAGTGACATTGTTCCTGACCTTTACTCATCCAAAGCTCTGATTTTTCTGTATCTGCTACTAGCAAATTGCACAACTAGTCTAATCTTAAATTTGTAAAAATACCAGACATTAGAGCAACAAAAATTTTAGAAAGAGCTATGCACAAATAAAGTATTAGCATAGCATTTCAAATTTATTCGAAACCTACACACCTGATATGATAACACATCAAAAAACTCATGAACTTATCTACACATGAATAATTTTTTGAAGTGCCTTTTTATCTATGTCAATCAGGCTTGAGGCATGGGCAGAGGGCATGAAATGTTTTCGTAGGGTAGACCTTTATGAACCTCAGGGTTTCAAAACTGCTGTGAGTTAATACACTTTGGCCTTTGGCTCTAGATGAGTCAGGGTAATTATTAAACAAAGTCAGTTTGCGGGGGGCGGTTCTCTGTAAATAGGAGAATTCATCATAGCATCCTGAATATCCACTGTCATCAACTGAGACCTCAGATTCTACAATTTGGAATGCCTCCCACGATGTTAACGTTTTATGATCTTTTCTCACATTAAGTTAGATTTCTGGTTATAAACTGGGAAGAGAAAAATACTAGGCAATGTTTCTTTAAACAAAGTTCTTATAGCTTCTCAGTTGTGTCTACACAGCAGATCTCTTTCAATCTGTGTTCATCCCTTTCATAGCAAAAGCTTTCATTGACAATTGTAATAATGGTCTCTAAATCCTGGTTTATAGGAACGTCAAAGACACCAAATCAGGTGGACACTTGTATTTTTCCAGTCAAACGGGACTTTCTTCCACCTGTTTTATTAAAACTTAAACACTCCATGAGGTATCTTCTTTCATGTATTAGGGTCCCACTCTAAGACTCAAATGATTGTATAAAAACATTCCTGAAAAAAACAGAAAAGCTATGAAAAATCTGCCCCCCGTATTTATTACATTGTCACGGTTTCTTGTTATTTCTCATATAGCTGATTTTTAAAAGATCAGGGGTAAAGCTCCCACAGAGACTGGAGCCTTCATTTACTGAATTCACTAGGAAGGCAGCATGCAACTCTGTTAAGTCATCTTGCTAAATGACAAATGAAATTCCAGAGGCCAAGGTTTGCTGAGAAAAACACTTCTCCCTCACTTAATCTCCTCAAAACAACCAAAGACTCTGTTGGCCTAATTTTTGTAATATTGAGCTTTTTCCTGGATAAACCATCTGGCCTCCTATTTAATCAAGTCAGAAACTTTGAATACAAGTTGAATCCTAGCTTTGCTTGATGTTGGTGGCTTCCTCCAGTATTTTCCTTGAACAAAACAGTAAATTGCTTCTGTTTATTTTCAGTATTAAAAATTATCTGCATGATTTTCTGCTTAGATTTGACTATTATCTTTTCTATTTACTCATTAAATAATCAATAGCTAGGAAAAATTTTACATTAATGAACTTTTCTATTTTTGTGTGTTTAATTCTAATTTAAAAAGTAAAATTTTGATTTATCTCTTTCTCTCAAGCAATATGTAATGATAATCTCAGAAAAAATTTTAACGGTAACCTATCAATTTCTATATTTTTTGAGAATTCTGTTTCACATGTAAACTGTGAATGAATACTTTAGATTTATTTTAAGAAATATGCTGTCTTTGAGGCTAGTGTTCATATGATCATTTGCTCTTTGGATTCTAACAAGATTACAGGAAAAAATTTTAGAAGGATGCTCACAAGTAGAGTGACTTTTTTTGGTTATACAATTTTATCTGATAAAATTTTCACTCTGCTTTCTGTATAAAAAAAGGAAAACCTTGAGAGAAAAATTATAACTTTTCCTGGCTACAGTCTTCACCTTTTCTAGAATTTTGTTTTTAATCTCATACACATTTGCCAACAATTAATTGAGGTAAATCAACTAAGGGGCTACATCACACATAATCGCCAGTACTACATTCTTCTTGTGTAATTAGAAAGCTAACTGCCACTATGAACCAAGAGAACTATCTTTCTAGAGAAACAGTCGTCACATTTTGCTTTTACTTTTCAATGTTTTGGGTTTTGATTTATATTAAATTTCATTTACTGTCACTCAGTTTTCTAAATTTCTCAAAGATCTCCCCTCTCTTATCACTTCCTTAAGTATATCAGACTTAACACTTTCTCCAATTTAATAAAAATTTTGTGGTGACAAAATATAAGATCAACATTCAACAAGGTGACTTGATATTTAGGCATCGTGCATGAAATTTCTGGGAAAGAGTCACTAAGACTTGATCCCTCTGATCTTCCCTTTTCTTTAATGTTGTTTTAATTTAGTATCACGCTCGAGTGTAATTTGTGATTCTTTACCTTTAAGTTGGGACAATGACAGTATCTCATATCATCATCTCATTATTTGTCTTCTCAATAAGTTTTTGCCAAAAATTTATATGTCAGGATCAAGTTACATTGCAAATACTTCTACACTATTTTGTGGTTGGCATCTTCTTTACATACAGTGCCGTGCCCAGTGAGGTATAGAATAAAAATACAGTAATGTTTATTTTAGTGAGGAGATGCTTCCTGCCCAACAAAATGTGAAGGATTTTTAAAAGATGAAGAAAAACAAAGAAAAAAAGAAAGAGGGATAGAAAAAAAGAGTCAGCAAGAGAGAAAATGCATGAGAAAGACTACCAAATGAAATATTAAAATTGATATATTTATAATAAAAATATATTTTCAATATATATTACAAATGTTTTATGATATTTATACAAATCCAACTGAATAAATTATTATTCACAAAATATACTCCAGGCTCAAGTAAAGAAATAAACTTTAAGAGTACACAGGCATAGTTACAATATAGACTTATGTCAATATTGTATTATCTTTTCTCAAAGAGGCTAGAGCTACCATTAATGAGAATATGTGTGGAATAATTACATTTCAGCCAAGAGGATATGGTGAAATTCAAAACATATATAAATCATACTTTCATAATTCTTGCATTATGGAGAAGTCACCTCCATATCCAGGAATATATATATATATATATATATATATATATAAAAGTGTATGTATCTTAACTCCCTAGAATTTAACGACAGATTACAAAGACAAACAAAACCAAAAATCAGGATAGGATAAAACTCTGAGAGCTTTGTTAGACTACAAACTACATCTCTACACGTA
Source organism: Trachypithecus francoisi (assembly GCF_009764315.1). Classification (NCBI taxonomy): domain Eukaryota; kingdom Metazoa; phylum Chordata; class Mammalia; order Primates; family Cercopithecidae; genus Trachypithecus; species Trachypithecus francoisi. Next base: position 104,334,087 of record NW_022681453.1, read on the forward strand.
GAATTGCGTGTGTGTTTAAATACAAACATACACACATGTAACAACAGAGATTAGGAAATGAAGCATCTCATACAATTTTGCAGCCGGTGAACACTTTCAGGTCCCACAGCTGATTCTCTCCCCTTGACTGAGAACCCAAAGTTATCATCTACCCTGTCTCACAATCTAACCATGAAGTCTAATTGATCACTGTGTATCTAGGAATAAAATAAATAGTAGTGAACTAAAATATTACTTGATTTTTAACAGGAAATCCTCTAGGCTCATTGTCAAAAACCTGACTTGTGTAGCTAAAATGGCAAGTCACTGATCTTAATATCAAGTGTTCAGACTTAAGCCAGTTTAAATGCTCATTAATGGAAGCCTAAGCTTCCCTGAGAAAGGATAATACAATATTGACATCAGTATATATTGTAACTGTACCTGAAATCCTTCCCCAGGAGTAAAAATAGCCACTATCTAGAATATCTCTGCATGAGAAAAGAAATCACCCACTCATTTTGAGAGTTATTGGATACTGGCTGTATATTAAACCCAGTTATTGAGGACCCCAAAATGACACTGGGGTCCACCAGTCAAAACGGGTGTTTTGAGTGGTCATATTAAAAATAGCATTTTGGCCCAAGTTCAAAGGGCAGTAAATACATACTTTGGATTAGCATGGTGACGGCATGACTATTTCCTGAGTGCAAAATAGATCTATGGCATCCTAACAGATATGGCATCCTATTGGTTCTCTTTTTTGTTTATCTGGAGAAATCCAGTACACAATGGTATACCTTCCACTCATGCCTTGCCATAGAACTATGTCAAAGTTACTAGTGTCTACTGTCATCTCTTTCAAAGGTATTTGAACACATCCCCCTGTATTTTATTGATCCTTTAAATAATGGCATCATGATAATTGAACCTAATGAGAAAAAACTTTGGAAGAATCTTACCTGCCTTTTTTTCTAGTAGGTGGCACATAAAACAAAAACATATGGCCTGCCACCTCTTTCTGGGAATCCAAAGTATAGAACCGTTTGGAATATCTGCTTCAAAGTTAAATATAACTTGCTGTACATATCTCTAAAAAAGAGGCAAAATTCTTTTTGGTATTTGGATTTAGAAGCAAGACTCAACTATATTTTAATTTGACACCCCCAAATATTTACTGGTGATGCCAGCTTTGAAGCCCCAAAAGATGGCTTGTTGGAACTGCAGTCAGATATAACACGCCGTTTGGATCCAATGATAAAGCAGTCTCACGATACCCAACTGATCTTCAAAAATAGAATTGTCAAAAGGAATGTGTGATGAGCATCTACGAACAGAAATCCAGACAGCTGACCCACAGATCCTAGAGGAAAGCCGAGTCACCTTCTACAGATAAATACTTTCTTTTTCAGAAACAGCTTTTGGCTTCTTATTTGACCGAAGACCTGGCTGTAGGACATCAGGTGACTATCTGGCTTGAGCTGTGTGCAATGAACTAGAGATTGTCGAATACATTAAGACATAACTTTGTCCTGAATTCGCCATGAAGTGGAAGTGGTATATAGGATTGGATCAAGTAGGTCCTGAAGATTTCAATCATTTGTATGAGCAGATAGCTCACACACTTACGATACTTACTCCTGCTTCATTGCCTCTTTCTCAATCCATAGCATGATTTTATAGGAAGCTCTTTGTAACCATTGACAAAAATCATAAATAAATATTTTGATACTTTTTTTTGTTTTAAACAATATGCTGACACTAATCAGAAATTTACTGATGGAGCATAACACGATAATCCTAAATAAGACAGTCCCTGAAGAACAGTGGTAAAAAAGTCTTTTTGAGGAGAATGTTGAACAATTCAGTTGGTGCTGTATTAGTTTGCCATTGCTAAAAATTCCTGTACCTGTTAGACATTCCTACAAAATTGATAAATATCATTTATAGTGCCTTAGTGATATTACGCAATCAATATTCATTTCTCATGCATTTTCAGGTTCCGCTGTTACAGGCTGGGCTCAAGTTAATTTCAGCTGTCATGCTTACGTGGTCAGATATGCTGTTGGCTTTACATGTCTCTCATCTTCCTCCTGAGATCAGGGAGCTACTTTGATAGTTAGAAAACAAGAGACTAGAGATCAATCCTTAATGTTTACATTCATCTCAAAGCTTTGGTTGCATCCAATATAATAACATGACACAGGCCAAATAAATCATATGGCTTAGAACAGTGAAGATTTGAAGATCATTCTGGCCATGGTAAGGACACTGCAAAGTATAACGGCAAAGGGCAGGAATTCAGAGAGAGGGTAACAATTGGGGCCGAGTAATGTAATCTATTATATTTACTTATCCTGTACTAACAGCCAAAATTATAGATCTACACCAATTAATTGACTTGCTAATGTTATTGGTTTGACAAGTAGAAATATGGAAAAAACGGGACTGGAAAATTGATTCCAAGGGTATCTAGAGAAGAGGATTGTGAATGGATATTACAAAGTGGACTGAAATGTGTGGCTATTTGTGTTCTGTATGACGGCTTACCAAAGGATGTCAACTCCAGGGTATGCTCAGAATAATCATACAGACAAAATGACACATTTCATGGATGCTAATTAGCCTCATTTCTCATCTATCTAGTTCTGCCCATTTTGATTAACCTGGGCCTCAAAGAAGCCATATCTGACATAATTAAGGAAAGAGCAATAAACAAATCTGTCCTTTAAATATAGTCCAATATTTGGGGATTCACAAATCATGTCCTCCTTCTTATTGTCATCATCTATCTTCCTGACCATAAGGTCAACTGAATTTCTTCTTATTTCTTCAATTACAAATAGAAAATGCATGCATAAATATAAATGGTAGTGAACATATGTGGAGGTTAGGACAAAGGGTAACAGTTCGAATAGCCTAAAGGTTTTACTATCACGTAATGATTTATTTCTTATAATCTCTAGAAATTTAACAATACTGTGTGATTTAGCTCAGTCTTTCATCATTGTCAATAGCAGCACGGCATAACTACAAAACTGACCTGAACGCCTGTTATAGGTCTTCCACAGTACTTCCAGAGAAATACTTTTGTGAGGCGAAGATATCATGCATAATCCCTGCTTAAAAACTTGAAGCCTTTCCTTATCGCTTTAAGAGTATTGTCCAACTTGGCTTGGCAGAAATAAAGCATTTGCATTTAGGCTTATCTTTCTAGCTTCTCATTTTCCATATCCCCACCTACATTCAATACCACAGGATGACTGTTTCTCTTTTTTACTTGTAGTTAATATATATGCCAAGGCATTTTGTTTGATAGACTCTCCATTCAGATATTTAATGTTCTCTTGTATATAAATCTCTGAGTTAGTTCTTAGTTCCTGTTCCATCAGTACTCCATAGTCAAAAATAATTGGAATCTTTTGGGTAAAAATTTTAAAAACAAAACAATCTTTGGGCATCCTTTCATTGTTTTAAGCTCTTCTATTCATACCAAAATATGTGGGTAGTCTTGACTCTCATGGTAGACTCTCCCCTTCATGCCAGATCACATGCTAAGAGCCTCTTTTACATACATTTCTGTAACTAAACGTCTGCAAAAGTCTCCCATTCTGCTTAGCATGCTCATCACTTCTCAGCCTAATCTTGTGTGGCCATAGATTTATTCTTGATTATTTTTTAAATTTCCTGTTCTAGGAAATTTCAGCTTAAACTTGCACTTCGTGTGTCACTTATACTACCTGGTCTGCCTTTAAATATGCTGTTCCCTGGCTCCTTGGTTATCTTTTCCTCCCATTGCATTTGGCTAACAACAGTTCACCTTTCAGCACCTCTCTTCTTCCTGACTGTATTTGATTCAGCCAAGGGCCTTTCTGATGTGTTGCCATGTCATCTTATGAAGTCCTCTATCTTAGCAATATCATGTTGTTTTCTAATATTTTCTTTGTCTCTGGTTCTCATTGGAACATAAGCTCCTGGAGGACAAGATGGTACCTAAATGTTTTCTTTGGCGGGGTGGGGGGGGGGCGGTAAGTTAATATATTTATTAAGCTGTTTATCAATCAGAAATCCATTTAGTCCTCTTTTGATTATTACTGAAACCTCAGAGAGGTTTTCAGAGGCCCAAGATCTAAAATAGCTATTGATCTTCTTCTGAACTTGAGATCTAGTTTTAAAATATCACCATCGAAAAAAACTCCCCATGAACACATTCTCTTGCAACTTCAGCAGAAAGAAAAGAAAATATATAAAGTTACATGTGGTCATGTCTAGTATATTAAGATCGAAACACAAAACCAACATGTAGTTTCAGCCATTTACAAAATTATGCATTTGGTTTTTTATTTTCCGATATCTTTTACATTTCTCTTATTAGAATTTAGATCCATGAAAAACCAGAGTACATAACATGAACCTGGCTCTGTTTTAAGAATTTAAAGTATATTTTACATGCCTCTTGCAATTGTTCTATAAGGTATGTCCTATAATTAAAATTATTTTACAAATGAGACAACAGAGAGGCTATTTAAAGCAACTTGGTAGCAAATGGTGGAGCCAGGATTTTGAGTTATTCCATTGGCTCCAGAGTAATTTGCTTAGTTATTAAATTACATGTCCTTCTGCTTGGTCATTTGCAAGTCAACAGCCTAATACTGAACCTCTTGGCTGACAAATACCTTCTGGAGATCTATAACATAATTATTTATTAGCTATCAGTGCTAAAACGAAGTGAAAATCATAAGAAAATAGAGGATGGAGGAATAGAGGAGAAATGGTGTTTAAGGTCAGATGGCTGTCTGAATGCCCAGCTCCTAGGCAAACACCAGTTCCAACTAGATGTGCTTTCTCCTTCCGAAGCTGAATTGGGTCAGCCCAGATCTTTAGATTGGGTTCATGAATAAATCGACTTCTGGGGTAGGGTAGTTTGCTTTGGCACTTACTATAAAATTCATTTATGAACTAGATCAACAGACTATTTTTAGCATGAAGAAGTCAACAGATGAATGAGCAACACTTTCATTTCTAGAATATTTCAAAGTTTCTATTAACATATGCAACTTCACCTCCTGCAATTCTTCCTGCTGTTCCTTAAAAACAAAATGCCACGTTGCCTATAACCTGGTTATATTAAAAGGAAAAGAAATTACTGCATGGTTTTAGGTACTATTTAGTTTAAATGGCTCTGCTGGTACATTTTCTGAAAAAGTAAAAACACACTTGAACTGTTTGTTAGTGAATATTTTATTTTATTATTTTATGAGAAAGGAGTAATAAATGATGATATTTTATCATCCTTACCTACTTTTCAATAAAGTTACTGTGCTATTATATCACATTAGAATAAAACTGTGGATGTAGGTGAATTTGTTATTTTTTAGAAATCCGGCCGGGCACCGTGGCTCATGCCTATAATCCCAGCATTTAGGGATTAAAAAGTCAGGAAACAATAGATGTTGGAGCCGATGCGGAGAAATAGGAACACTTTTGCACTATTGGTAGGAGTGTAAATTAGTTCAACCATAGTGGAAGACAGTGTGGCGATTCCTCAAGGATCTAGAACTAGAAATATCATTTGACCCACCAATCTCATTACTGGGTATATACCCAAAAGATTATAAATCATTCTCCTATAAAGACACATGCACACACATGTTTATTGCAGCACTATTCGCAATTGCAAAGACTTGGAACCAACCCAAATGTCCATCAATAATAGACTGGATAAAGAAAATGTGGCACATATACACCATGGAATACTATGCAGCCATAAAAAAGGATGAGTTAATGTCCTTTGCAGGGACATGGATGAAGCTGGAAACCGTCATTCTCAGCAAACTTAATATAGAAAGAGAAAACCAAAAACCACATGTTCTCATTCATAAGTGGGACTTGAACTTTGGAGAACACATGGACACAGGAAGGGGACCATCACACACTGGGGCCTCTCAAGGGGTGGGGGGCTACAAGAGGGATAGCATTAGGAGAGATAGCTAATGTAGATGATGGGTTGATGGGTGCAGCAAACCAACATGGCATGTGTATACCTATGTAACAAACCTGCACATTCTGCTCATGTATCCCCAAACTGAAAGTATAATTTAAAAAATTAAAAATAAAAATAAACTACGTTTAGAACTTTATTTGTAATTGGCACTTGCATAAACTTTTTTGTCATTATTCAACTGATGACAAGGTACAAAGAAGGATCATAATCTTATGTCATTGTTTAGCTAATATGGTACATATAAACAATTTATAGCTTCCCCCAACAATATTTGATATTCACTAAGAGTTTGATTCACTCTGATATCTTGAAATATATTTTTAATACATAGTGTGAAAGAAATATTTTTCATATTTATTGTGAACTCTTTTAGAAAAAACCCATTGATAGAATTTGAGATGGGATGCTTTAGGCATTAAATTACATTAAAATTGTATTCCTAGGAACTTCCTAGGAAATTAAAGCAATCATACATTTTGTAGATATTAAAGTTTTAAGCATTATATTTTGTAAATATTTAACTCCATGAAAAAACGCTCTTTAGTGAAGACATAAGACTACCGTGACTAAATTCTTCTTGAGGTCAATGGAAACATTCTGGTACTATATAGCCCTTAAATTATTTATAAAGCCAATAAGAATTTATTTATAGCAGAGGTAATTGATTTTATAGGGTGGCTTGTTAAAAATCAAGTGTTATCATTTGTAAACCTCAGGCAACATTTCACATTGGCAATGTACCATGCCTTTAGGCTAACAACATGGCCTTTAATAGCACATAATAATACAACCAAGGTTTATGTAGGGTACCTTTTGTCAGGAAAATAGATCCTCTATATGAAGTCTTGATTATTAATTTTCATAATGTCACTTTTGTATACTCCAATTATAAATGACCTTTCATTTAGGAATTAATTATCTTGTGCTTTGGCATTTTTGTGTTTGTTTCTGTTTGCCTCTGCTACTACTAAATGTTGATGACTGCCTCCTTTGGTTCAATATTCTTGTAAGAATGTGATGAGAACAATCTAGAACAAAGCTAAATGACACATTAGTATCCCCATGAGAATAAACAGCATACTGGCTAAGGGCTGGGAAACAACATAATTCTTTGTGATTTTTGCCATTTGGAACATATGAATTATAGTGAAACAGGGACATCTGGTGTAAGAGAAGGATGCAAAACTTAAAGCAGAAACAAGACTAGGATGACTTAAAATTATACTTAGATTCATTTGTTTTTGCATACCACTGCATGTCAATTTTACCCCCCGCAAAATATGAAACTCTACTTAAAGTATGCATTTATAAATACTTGGGAATAAAGTACATAAATACATCAGAAATAAGATGATTGAAGAATGAATAGCCAAATATGTCACGAAACAAATGTATCAAAATTAACATTTTTTTTGTAAGTGTTAAAGGTGGTAGTTACAGAGTATTATCATATTCACTGAGTGATTCTTTTACCTTTTCTCTATGTTTGGAAGTTTTCATAGTTAGATATTTGGGAGAAAATAAAATGTAAAAAATACACAGCACCAAAATTAACCGCAATTGGGAATACAAATACTTAATCAAGACTACTAATATTAAACATAACTCATATACATAAGAAATGCTTTAAAAAGTTGCCTTCTACTTTGCCTTTTTATTGTGAATATAACGTTTCTGTCTTCGCTATTGCTATACTGTCTGGCATCACTTAGTAAACTAAGTTCACGTTGTTAATTATGTAGCTTTCCACAATTAATATCCCTGGTATTTTTCTTCATTAAGAGCTACATTAGGCCGGGCGCGGTGGCTCAAGCCTGTAATCCCAGCACTTTGGGAGGCCGAGACGGGCGGATCACGAGGTCAGGAGATCGAGACCATCCTGGCTAACACGGTGAAACCCCGTCTCTACTAAAAAATACAAAAAACTAGCCGGGCGACGAGGCAGGCGCCTGTGGTCCCAGCTACTCGGGAGGCTGAGGCAGGAGAATGGCGGGAACCCGGGAGGCGGAGCTTGCAGTGAGCTGAGACCCGGCCACTGCACTCCAGCCTGGGCGGCAGAGCGAGACTCCGCTCAAAAAAAAAAAAAAAAAAAGAGCTACATTAAACACAAAACACAGAGTAAAATGTTTGTACTTTCTTGTCTCTAAGTGAGAAATATACTTAAGTTTGAGGATTTGGGGAATTTCTGAATTTGCTGTAATATCGTACATTCCTGAAGTTGTTCTACATCCTGTCAAAGTTAGTTCCTGGAATCACAAACATCTGGAACTTCAAAGAATGTTTTAATAATAATTTTGTGGCAGTATGCTAGATTTGAAATATCTTTACTTCAAAGCATATCTATACTGAAAAAAGCCCAGCACTTTATTAAAATTTTCGTGAAATCCTTAACGCTATTATTTTTTCCCTTACATTTTCATGCTTCAGGAAAGAGACAAGCAAAAGACTGGGCTTCAGACCGTTTTCTGAGTGATTAAGAAAGTAGACTTTGTGCTCAGCACATTTAAGATAATCATTAAAATTTTAGACCACATCGAGGGAATCCAATATTCAATTACAAAATTTAAGTGCTCGTTTTACTACCATAATCCTTTGCAACCCTATGATCTTCGTGAAAGTAAGTGAAAATTAATAAAGTTTGCTAATAAGAGGTTCTAAATGTTCAACTGTTTTCGTTGTTAAGTGATATTCTGTTTATGATCACCCATATTGCTCCATATTGAAAATAACATCTTTAAGCCTGCTTTCCAACAGGAAAATGTGTATGTTAGTATAAGCAATAATTAAACATTGTACTTTGAAAATATATAAAAATTAACAAAATATTTGAGGACTTATGACCATTAGTGAGACCATTTCCTACAAGATATAATATGTAATAGAATGTAGAGTTTATTTATCTGGTAGCTGTTAGACAAATATGATATAAAGCCAGACAACTCTAAGTACCTGCTTTAGAACTTTATATGCATGTGCTCATGAAAATGAATTAAACTTCTGTAATTTTCAGATGCTTCGCTTAGATAATGAATTCAATGTTATTATCTACTGTGTCAAGTTATTCTCAAGATTAAATAATATGGGACTTATAAACAAAGACATGCTGCATAGTATTTAAGAATATTGTCATTGAGCCAGACTGCAGGGTTTAAATATTAGCTCTACCACTTTTAAGCAGTGGGGAATTCACTGCATCTATTTTCTCCACAGTTTCTATAAAATGAGGATTACAATAATAGCACCTACCTGATATAGTTATTTGACATTTTAAATCAATATTTGTGAATACACTTGGATCAGTGCCCGAGAAGTGAGCACTTCATAATTTTGTTTGCCATTATAGATAAACACACATATATTATACAGTTATACAAAATATATATAAACTATTGACTGAAATTTGATGTCACTCCCAAAATTCACACGTTGGAACCTAATACCCAATGGGGTACTATTAAAAAGTGGGGAATTTAGAGAAGTGATTAAATCATGAGGACACTGCCTTCAGGAATGGAAATAGCGCCCTTAAAAAACAAAAGTTGAAAAGTCCTGTTTGCCCATCCACCACGTGAGAGCACAGAAGGCATCGTCCATGAGTTACAGGCCCTGACCACCCATCCACCATGTGAGAGCACAGAAGGCACCGTCCATAAGTTACAGGCCCTGACCGCCCATCCACCATGTGAGAGCACAGAAGGCGCCGTCCATGAGTCACAGGCCCTGACCAGACACCAAACTGTTATGCCTTGATCTTGGACTTTCCACCTTCCAGAAGAACGGTGAGCAATACATTTCTGATTACTTTTGCTTATAAATTACCCAGTCTAAGACTTTTTTTTTTTTTTTTTTTTAAGGAGTTTTGCTCTTGTCTTCTTACTCGGGCTGGAATGCAATGGTATGATTCATGCTCACCGCAACCTCTATACCCTGGGTTCAAGCAATTCTCCTGCCTCAGTCTCCTGAATAGCTAGGACTACAGGCATGCGCCACCACATCTGACTAATTTTGTATTTTTAGTAGAGATGGGGTTTCCCCATGTTGGTCAGGCTGGTCTCGAACTCTCGACCTCAGATGATCCACCTGCCTCGGCCTCCCAAGTCTAAGACATTTTTATAGGGATTGAATGGATTAAGATAATATATAAATTATAGTTCAACGTCTGGCACATAGTAAGATTACATTTTACAAATTAGAATGTCTACCTTTTCATAGCAATGATTTTTTTTTTGAAAGAGAGAATCTGGAGGTCTAAAAATATAAAAGTTAAATTAACTCCTGTAAATTTATTACACAACATTTCTACACTACTTTGTCAAGAATGCTGACCGGGCCAGGAGCGGTGGCTCATGCTTGTAATCCCAGCACTTTGGGAGTCCAAGGCGGGTGGATCACCTGAGCTCAGGAGTTCAAGACCAGCCTTGGCCAACATGGTGAAACCTCGTCTCTACTAAAAATACAAAAATTAACTGAATGTGGTGGTGTGAGCCTGAAATCCCAGCTACTCAGCAGGTTGAGGCAGGAGAATTGCTTGAACCCAGGAGACAGAGTTTGCAGTGAGCTGAGATCACACCACTGTACTCCAGCCTGGTGACACAGCGAGACTCCGTTTAAAAAAAAAAAAATTAGCCATTTGTGGTGGCATGCACCTGTGGTCCTAGCTACTTGGGAGGCTGAGGCAGGAGAATTGTTTGACCCTGTAGGCAGAGGTTGCAGTGAGCCAAGATTGCACCACTGCTCTCCAGCCTGGACGACAGAGCAAGACTCCATCTCAAAAAATAAATAAATAAATAAATAAATAGAATACTGACCCTTAGGGAACGAAGATGGCCTGACAGCAATATCTGAATCCCCATTTACAGCTATTGCCTATTTAAGCATCTCTTTAGCAGGATATGGTTTTACTTTTTCTCTCCCTTTTCTCTTTCCAAATTAGCTTGCTTTTAAGAAAATCCCTTTCCTATTGGGGGAGATTATTTCTCTGGCAGGAAAATATAATCAGCTCTGTCACTCTTTTTAAAACTTCCTATTTGGTACTAGAATCCAAGAAACTCAGGTACAGACTTCATAGTGAAGGTCTGAAAGTAGATTTAGTCAGTTCAGGTAGCAATCCTCCCAAAATTTAAGTACATAAAACTCATCTTTATAGTCATACATATTTTTTTAAAGTTCTATAGAGAAAAGCAATTTGTTTTTCATTTTTAGCTTACTGAAAAATAGTTCACCCTGACTAATCCACAACATTATGCTAAGTTGGGTAAGAATACACTGGATGAGTTCCTAAGGGGAAAAAGAGAGTGAAAATTAAAACGGAATATAGAAGTGATGCATACTAAAAAATACAGTAGACATTTTAAATACATAAATTGTGCAAAGATCATTTGTTTTACCTCCATTGATAAGTGTTCTTATGCTCAAACATGAAGACTTTTTTTTAGCTTGCTGTAACACTATGCTCAACTGTACAAAAATGTATCAGCTGGGCAGCTCTAAGAATCTGACAGACTAACTGTAAACTATTTAGTGAATAAAGTAGCTTGAGATGTAGATCTGATATTCACTAACTTATGTTCCTAGGAGTGGATAAGATCTTACAGGAACTAAGTGGGAAAAGACAACTACAGATCTGCAATCGATTTTCAAGAAAAAGTCCCCGGGAAGCTGTGAAAATACAAAGTTGATAGAAAGGGGCGGGGTGCAGGAATAAGGCCGTGTTGTGCTTTCTGGCTGATTCAAGGTTGGAGAAGCTGAAACAACAGAATTCAAGAAAGCTTGCATGGCCATGACAGCCAAGTGCTGATTAAATGACTGAAAGGTAAAAGCTGAGCAAAATAGTATGTATTTGGCCAGAATTTTACGATTCTAGTGAAATGATATGGTTTAGTGCGGTGAACAAATGATGGGGAGGGGTTCTCTTTCTGGCTACAACAAAAATTACCCGTGCTACCCTGACCGGGTCTCTTCTGCTCATGGGTCTCTGTTGCCTTATTCACAAAATGAGTGAAAATGTGCCAACTATCCACCATGTTTCCTTAAATTTTATAATAGAGAGAAGCTAGTGGTGTCATGGAGTATTAAATGAATGAAAGATGAAAGGCAACGAAACCAATAAAAATAGATGACTTATTAAACAAGTTTTGAGCAACATAAAAGAGAGACAAGCATATTTAGTTATAGGTGAACGTTTTTTCCCATATATGTAAATAACAAAGCTATTACTCTGAGTTTAACCAGACTGTATTATGACAATCATTTCTAAATGTCACTAAAACTACTATAAGCATTTTTAATGAAAGTGATAAGTGCAAATTTAAGACTACTATACTAAATTGAGATGAATATATGTATTGGCTAGTTGTTGTTTTCTTTTGTCCTAGGTGTGTAATCATTATTACTACAAGCTAATTGACCCACTATAATATTATAGGGGAATGTCTAAAGTAAACTTTATATTTTTTCAACATGGGCATATGAACCGTTGAGTCTAGTTGGGTGGGCATTAATCAAATAATTCCATATGATTTATAAAAGTAGTATTAGGAAAACTGGCACAGCAGGAGTTATAATGCTTATTAAATATAGAGATATTATATATAGTCAGCTTGATAAAGAAAGCTATCCCTAAAAAATCAGGCTTAAATGAGAGCTTTATGAAGAGTAGAAATTCACTGTGTTTTTACTCAGTGTGCTGGGGGCTCTTCCTTTTGGAGAAAACATTTAAAGCTCATGCAAAGTCTTCTTTCTGCCTGGGGTAGGGAGCCTATAGGTACTTGGCTGGAATTTAAAAACTCCATTAAATATTATTCTTAGAAGACCTAAACATACTGAAAATTTCATTATGTTTGTATGGATACTAAACTGACACTGGATGGATACATATTTCCCCTCAATTATTCTAAAACCCAAAGCAATTCCATTCCACAGAGAAGCAGGATTTTAAAGGGATTTTGGAAAAATGATTTTAATTTAGTGTGTTATAATAAAAGTTGACAAATTACTAAAGCTATTTTGTAAAAGATATTCCATACAGTGGGGGTGGAGGAAGGAAACCTGTTCTACCAGATATTTAAGGAATATTGCAAAGGTATAGTTATTAAACTGTGCAGTGTTGATGCAGGGACAGTGAGTCGACAGGAACACATGGCTGTGGAAAGCACTGCAAGGTCACATGACCCCTGGCATGAATATGTAATTCTATTACAGGTAGGAGTTATGGTTGAGGATTATAATCCAACATTTCACATTGACGGTATTTATACTCTACCATCCTCAAGCCAACATAAATTCACAGGGAAACATGTGTAGGATGGTCTGTCATAACATTGTGTCATCATTTGATTCTTCTCAAAGTCGATGACAAGGACCTACATGAAGCTAACTTTTCTGGAAAGTGATCTAAAAAAATTTTGGAGAAAAGGAGTGAGAACAATGTGACAGAGAAAAAGGAAAAATACATACATTTTATGGAGATGGTTATCCATGTGGACAACTAGAGCTGAATTATCTTATTGCCTATCTGAGAAAGCATGGAAATGGTACTTTTGAATTGTTCTCTCCAGGATGGACTTGGGTCATTTATTCAGTCCTACACTTGAGGGTAATTCTTAAGTGTTAACGTCCACATTTTTTGATTGAGCAAGGTTCTTCTGCATTTTGGGGGGCAGACAAGAAGAACATTTTGATTTTTTTCTAGAAATGGGATGCTCCTGTATGCATGGAAGCTTCGAATCAAAGATGGCCCTACAGAACAAAAAGCTTTGGCAACACATTGCATATGATAGTAATGTATAGAATAGATATTAGTTTCCTATCCACAATAGAATATAAAAACAAAATATGTTATATAGATCCAATCAAATTTTCAGCAAGTATAAAGGGAACAAACACTACATATAAAACTCTTGGACTAAAAATATTGAATTAAAAATGACTAAAGCCATCAACATGTTTGAAGTATTTATATACTTAACCTCTGATTAGTAGCATATATATTTATGCATACATATATATCACGTAGACATGTACATATACATCAATGAATCCACAAGAGTGAGTGTTAATGTCAGGAAGAGGAAGAAAATTTGAGCAATTTCTCCATTGGAGAATTTGGCCAAAAAAGGGAGGCTACAGGCCCCATGCGAGTCTGAATTTCAATAGGGCAATCGTTAAACCTAAAGGTTCCAAAATGATCCAGGTCACACCGATGCAAGAGGTGGACTCCCATAGCCTTGGGTAGCTCTGCTCCTGTGGCTTTGCAGGGTAAACCGTCCCCCCTCCACTCCCCTCCTGGCTGCTTTCATGGGCTGGTATTGAGGGCTGTGGCTTTTCCAGTTGCATGGTGCAAGCTGCCCATGGATTTACCATTCGGGAATCTAGGGGACAGAGGCCCTCTTCTCCCAGCTTCATTAGGCAGTGCCTCAGAAAAGAAAGTCTTAGTGTGGGGGTTCCAACCCCACATTTCCCCATCATACTGTCCTCACAGAGGTTTTCCTTGAGGGTTCCACTCCTGTAGGAGAATTCTGTCTGGACACCGAGGCATTTCCATATATGCTCTGGTATCTACGTGGATATTCCTATGCCTCAGTTCTTGATTTCTATGCACCTACAGGCTTAGCACCACATGGAAGCAACAAAGTCTTGGGACTTGCACCCTCTGAAGTAATGGCCCAAGCTATACCTTGGCCCCTTTTAGCCATAGCTAGAGCTGAAGCAGCTGGGATGCAGGACACCATGTCCCAAGGCTGCACAGAGCAGGGGGCCCTGAACCCGGCCCACGAAATCATTTCTCCCTCCTAGACCTGTGGGTCTATGATGCGAGGGGCTGCTGTGAAGGCATCTGACATTCCCTGGAGACATTTTGCCCAACGTCTTGGTGATTAACATTTGGCTCTTTGTTACTTATGCAAATTTCTGCAGCAGGTTTGAATTTCTCTCCAGAAAATAGGTTTTTCTTTTACATCACATTGCCAGGCTACAAACTTTCCAAATCTTTATGCTCTGCTTCCTCTTGAACACTTTCCTGCTTAGAAATTTCTTCCACCAGATACCTTAAATCATCTCTCTCTAGTTCGAAGTTCCACAGATCTCTAGGGCAAGGTCAAAATGCCACTCGACTCTTTGCTTGAGCACAGAAAGAGTCACCTTTATTCCATTTTCCAAGAAGCTCCTCATCTCTATCCGAGATCACCTCAGCCTGGACTTCGTTGTTAATATCACTATCAGCATTTTGCTCAGAGCCATTCAACAAGTCTCTAGGAAGTTCTAAACTTTCCCATATCTTCCTGTCTTCTTCTGAACCTTCCAAACTGTTCCAACCTCTGCCTGTTACCAGTTGCAATGTCCCTTCCACACTTTCAGGCATCTTTACAGCAATGCCCCAGTACCTTGGTACCAATTTACTGTATTAGTCCATTCTCATGCTGCTATGAGCAAATACCTGAGAATAGGTAATTCACAAAGGAAAGACGTTTAATTGACTCACAGTTCTGCATGGCTGGGGAGTCTGAGGAAACTTACCATCACGGTGGAAAGCACCACTTCACAGGATGACAGGAGAGAGAATGTGTGCCAGCAGTGGAAATGACAGATGCTTATAAAGTCATCAGATCTCATGAGACTCACTGATTATCATGAGAACAGCATGGGGGAAACTGCCCTATGAATCAATTACCTCTACCCGGTCCTGCCTTTGACATTTGGGGATTGTTACGATTCAAGGTGAGATTTGGGTGGTGACATAAAGCCAAAGCATATCGCCATGTTTCTGAGAATCAAAGAGAAATGAATAAAGTTATGATATATATGAAATAAATGTATAAGACATAAGGTTATTATCTTTATGCCTGTAGAAAATGTTAAAAGTCTTTGAGCTAGAACTACTTTATAAAATAATCAAGGAGGCTCAAAACGAAGTGAAAATATAAAACCCACTGAAATATTTTAGAATATATTTACTTATAAATATCTTAATAATTTTAATATTATCCAAAAAAACTGAGACTAAGAGATACATCATACGATTTATTTTTACTAAAGGGAACACTTAAAACCAGTATTTGGAAGAGAGAACATAATTATGAAAATGTATATGCTATTAAATGTGTTTCTTTTCCTTGACATGACAGAATATCCACTTTAAATATTTTAATACTGCTTGTATTTGCATGAAATAACTCGCCAGGGATACACAAGAAACTGGAAACTGTAGCTATCTCTAAAGAGGAAATCAGAGAGGCACGTGGTGATGGAGGAAAAAAGACATCTGTGCCTCTGCTTTTATTATTCAAAATATTCAGTGTTCATTATCTATCCAAAAATCAATAATATAATTTAGTCCAAAATATGAAACAAAGCAAACTTCTAAAATTTCATAACCAGTACAGAGAAAGCAATTATGTAAGCCTTCATGTTATTGACATATGATATTCTTTCTTGGTATGAAGGATATCTATTAACTTCTTAAGGAATATTCTTTTAAATTTTTGTGTTTAAATCTCTGAAACTGTCAGGACTAGGAGCATTAAAAACATGTCAGTTCAACTGAAATGCATTTTCTTACAACTTTATAATATTTTATTGTAAAAACATTACTGAATTTTTTAATGCAAAAGTAGCATATTACTCATGAATAAATACTGTATGTCCATCTGAATCTGATCTTAAATGCACACTATGATGTGTTCCCCATTCAAAGGGAAATGCAATTTGCAGGGGCCAAGAGGCAAAATTCAATTTCTGCTATTTAATAAAGAGTTAAGATATTACATTGGTAACGCTTTGTACTGCTTTAGTATAGCAAGAGCATGAAGGAAGTTTTGTTTTGGTCTCTGTTTTTACTCTTCCTCAAGTCTTTTTAGTTGGATAATACAAAATGCATTACAAAATAAATACTTTCATATGACATTTATAATTTTCAACCCATTTAAAAAATGTTAAGACTACAAGTTTCAAATTCTAAGGTTTATAATTAATTAAAGGAGACAGCACTAATGATAATAAAAAGTACTTAGCCGAATGTAACCATTTACTAATTTGGTGATCATGAATACATCACTCCATATCTCTGGGTCTCAGTTTTCACATACTACTTTTTTTTTTTTTGAGACGGAGTCTCGCTCTGTCTCCCAGGCTGGAATGCAGTGGCCAGATCTCAGCTCACTGCAAGCTCCGCCTCCCGGGTTTACACCATTCTCCTGCCTCAGCCTCCCGAGTAGCTGGGACTACGGGCGCCGCCACCTTGGCCGGCTACTTTTTTGTATTTTTTAGTAGAGACCGGGTTTCCCCGTGTTAGCCAGGATGGTCTCGATCTCCTGACCTCGTGATCTGCCTGCCTCGGCCTCCCAAAGTGCTGGGATTACAGGCTTGAGCCACCGCGCCCAGCCTTCACATCCTACTTTAACGCCTGGGAGGACTAAATCAGATCTTATGTGTCACATGTTTAGAAGAATACCTGGTGTATAAGTGCCACCATGGAATACTATGCAGCCATAAAAAAGGATGAGTTCATGTCCTTTGTAGGGACATGGATGCAGCTGGAAACCATCATTCTCAGTAAATTATTACAAGAACAGAAAACCAAACACTGCATGTTCTCACTCATAGATGGGAACTGAACAATGAGATCACTTGGACACAGGAAGGGGAACATCACACACCGGGGCCTGTTGTGGGGTGGGGGGATGGGGGAGGGATAGCATTAGGAGATACACCTAATGTAAATGACAAGTTAATGGGTGCAGCACACCAACATGGCACATGTATGCATATGTAACAAACCTGCACGTTATGCATATGTACCCTAGAACATAAAGTATAATAATAATAAAAAAAGAATACATGGGACATACTAAGCACCCCTTATGTGTTAGTTAATGTCACCATCATTACATTTTTTAAAAAAGGAAAAAATAAAGCAAAAACAACGATCTAGGTGATTGGTGACACGTGAGAGGTTGTGTTTTTATCAGTGATTATTTGCCTTGATTATAGCTTCCTCATAAGCCCAAGTAGAGTCTTTCAATAAGATTAGGATTCATGGCATATTTTTGGAGGGACAAAATTCAACTCATAACAACTTATGACTTGATTTGGGCAAAAAAAATCATCAGCAAATATGATGTAAATAGGAGTCTGCATGAAGAAGCTAGGGCTAATCTCCTAGATGATAAGAGTATACGTGGAGAGAGGCTCAGTGGAGAGGGTGCCTGGATAGCCCAGAACTTTAGTCATTTTAGCCAAGGGTCAGATGTGTGAGTTCACACTATTATTCAGACCCATTGAAGGCAGCTCTGTCCAGAGAAATTCACAGAACTGCACATAAATAATAAATTATTATCGTTTCAAACCCCTAAGTTTTGAGACGATTTGTTATATAGAGGAATAGCCAATACAATAAACATATACAGTATTTAGCCTATAGTAGGCACTCTATAAAATTTAGTCACCCTTTCCTTACATTCATTCTATGTGTAAAGCTTTGCATGAAGTATTTTTTTATACATGTAGAAGTAATGCAGCTCTGCCCTTCAGGAACACACCTTTTGGTGGGAAAGTTGACAGCATGTAACTATAACACAAATCAAGCTGTGATAATTGTTTCAATGAGATATTTTCAAAAAATAATATACTTCTAAAAAGCATTTAGTAGCTATATAGTATGGGGCAGATATTCATACAATTTTAAAAATAAATTATTAAATCACTTAATAATGTAATCAGGATAAATTATGTTTGTTTAACCTTATAATGGAGTTACAGTTATTAACTTTTATTTCCAAACGGAATACTGGAAAATTTACCACATTATAGATGAGAATTATAATGTAATACACAAAAAGTTATTTAAAATTTCAGTAACAAAGTTCTTAGAACTTCAATACTAAAGGAAGCCTTCATTTGTGAGTGGAACATATGGGTACACATTGACGCTTCTTGAGATTTTCATGGTGTCGAGGGTTCTCTTTCAGGTACTAAAAAGTAGATTGTAATATTTTTCTTGGTAGTATCTGAATTCAAGGTTCTAGGAGACTTGGTGAAAGAAACATTGTGCTTATATTTTCTTCTTTTGAAGAATTTAAAGAATGAGAATCTTCATGTGTGTAACTTCAGAGCTAGCTCTTGAACTACTCCAGATCCAATTATATTTTGTGCTATAAATATAGAAGCCCTATACTACAGCATTTTATAGAATATGAGGTTATTCTGAATTTCAAAAGCAGTTCATTAAGAATAAAATACTTTTCATTAAATCTAAACATACTTGTGTATTTATAACAGTCAGAATTGACTTTAGAAATCCTCTGGTGAGTTTTATAACTCATCAATGAATATGAGTTTTTCTTTGTTCTTCAAAGATCCAGGAACTCAGAGATGTCCATGGTACTATCTTTACCATGACATTTACTGCTGTTATTTCAGCTACTGATGTTCTCATACAGATTTTGACATATCCACAAATATTTAATTTCATTCTCTGGCAATATCATTTTGGTAGGCAACTGTATAATATTGAGTGCTTAATGATTTGATCTAATAATATATAAAAACTACATTTGAGGAAGAGTTATATAAGAGACTGTCATTGCCTTCACAAGAGTTCTGTAGAAGCTGAACACACATGCTTTGAACTATATATTTTTTAGTGAATGTACAAACTCAAAATATATTTCACTCTCTGTGAATCCATTTTTTGGTTCCACATTTCAATTAGAATGTGAAGAGCAAAATGGGGTCAAAGGGAGAACAAGTTAACAGGTGAAATCTCTGGTAAGTTGAAGGCTGTAGAAGAAAAACTAAGGTGATTGAATAGTTCCCACTGTACCCAGCAGGCTGTCCTTCACAGCTCACCAATTTCGACCTCTTTCATCAAGACCTGCAATAAGTGTTTGTTCCTGAGAGAATTTTTGAGGAAAGGCCCAATTACCTATTTCATATCAATTATTTCATATTTGAGAATTATTGTTAATAAAGTAAAAGCACAGTTATTTTTCATCTACAGGTGAATTTAAATAAAGAAATAGCCTTATACTGGCATAAGAAATCTAGCTTAAAATCATATGGAATTGATATCTAAAAATTATTATTTTAATAGGTTGAAGCATAGCGTCGTTTTAAATAATAGAAGGGAATGGATGTGATATCCACATAGGTGAAGTTCTCCCACCCCAAGTCAGAAATAAAACGACAGGAAAATGTACACTGGAAATTATATGAATGATTAATTTTAGGTAATAATGTAGATTAACATACAAATGAACTAGGCAGAGAGGAGCAGTGGTTCTCAAAGGTATGTTCATCAGACCACCAGTACTAGCAACACCAAGGAATTTGTTAGAAATGCTCGGCCGGGCGCGGTGGCTCAAGCCTGTAATCCCAGCACTTTGGGAGGCTGAGACGGGCGGATCACGAGGTCAGGAGATCGAGACCATCCTGGCTAACACGGTGAAACCCCGTCTCTACTAAAAACTACAAAAAAAACTAGCCGGGCGACGTGGCGGCGCCTGTGGTCCCAGCTACTCGGGAGGCTGAGGCAGGAGAATGGCGGGAACCCGGGAGGCGGAGCTTGCAGTGAGCTGAGATCCGGCCACAGCACTCCAGCCTGGGTGACAGAGCGAGACTCCATCTCAAAAAAAAAAAAAAAAAAAAGAAATGCTCATTACCGGTTCCATCTCCTAGTTACCATTATACATCTGAAACTCTGGGTCTGAGGCTGGTACTTTGGTTTTAACCATATGACTCTAATGCAACTAACGTTTGAAAACAATTGAAGTAGAGAGGAACAATGGGAATGAATTTTAACAAATAGGGTAGCTGTGTGAAAACTCAAATATCTTGGTAGAAAGCTAGATAGTATTTTGATGAATTTAGGTATCTATCTCCATTTACTTAATTAAGGCAAGCCTATTTGTTTCAGTACATTTAAGTGATACTCTTTGGTTCCTGATTCCTAATATTTTAGAAAAGTCTAGTGAGAAATATAAACATTATTTTACCAACCCAATGATTCAAATGTTTCTTGTTTTCTGCAAATAATTCTCAGACAGATTTGAGGTGTTATATTTACTCTAAATATCAAGTATATAAAACTAAAATTACAATTCATTTTAACTCATCTATCATACTTTTTTATATTTATAATTTATGAGTTTAATGTTTATTTTGGTAGTTTTGTGAAGGAAAATAATATCTTCAGATGAAATTACTGATACCATCTTTGCTCTACCAAAGGAAACATGTTTTAAAGGATTCAGAAATTTGTAAAATAATCCTTTATATACCATATATTTAAAAATATGAGGCATGACAAATGAAAACAGAACATTAGACTAGGATTGGAAGCCTTGAGATACAGTTTGAACTTTGCATTAATTATTCAGTGACATTAGGTAATTTATCTGACCTTGCATCATTTATAAAATGATGATGGACTTCTACATCCTTTCTATAATTCAAATTGTAGAGAATTTGAATACAATACCTCCATTAATATACAGCTCAATATGGCATTCCTTAGAGATTATCTTAAGCTGATTTTACACTAAGGATTTCTGCCCCATTTTATACTTTTTTCTTTTATATTATCCTTGAATGATTCACCAACCCCATGTTCTCTACTAGGTAGGTCACATAGCTGTTGCCTGTCTCCTGATATAATACAGCTATTTTAATTCCCTTTTCTCAGACTTCACAAAAACTTCGTTCAAAGTGTCAATTTGAAGAAAATAAATCAAACGTACATTTAATATTATTCTGAGAATAAATCCTAAGATTTCTCTGAGGATTTTTAAAATATAGCCTTTTATATAGCAATTAAAATTACAAGCAAGTTTTATTGCTTACAAAAGCTTCATTTAATTTTTACAGCTATGTTTGGTTTCTGAATTAATTATGTGGATGGTATTAAATTTTAAACCCATTACATTTTTATATGTAAATTACAATTCTCAGCCTTATTTGGACATTTCTTTGCTCTTAACCATCCCATCATATATGAACAACAATTTGAAATACTTTAAGAATGTCAGTGTTAACTGAGATATTCTCAGCAGCTCCATTTTCCTTCCACCTTAGCTACTGTCAATCTTCTATTTTGGCTAAGAATCTTTACTAATATTGTGCCTCACTCAAATTAGCAGGATTTCTTCTTATCCAATTTTTATTATGACATTATTAATTGTACCCAAAGTTACAGAGATATGTCTTAGGTAATTTTTAAAACTCTCTATATTTATGCCACCATTAAATGAGTTTTAATGATGTTATGTATTTAATTTCATTAGCATGAAGAGGTTTCTCATACTTAATAAAATCAAAGCTGACATGAAAAAATAGTCAAGGTAGCCTTATATTTGAATATACAATTCAGCTAACTACTGAATTATTGAATTAAGTCTTTGCCACCATCAGCAGGTGTAGAATTTTTGACTACTTAAAACCTGTGTAGCTCAATATGCTCAGTTAAATGTATCATGCATTGGAAATAACGTTACACATGTAAAATGCCTTCGAATTTCAGAAGTCATCAAATTGTAGAATGACAGAGTCCTCTGTGAGTCACCTCTCTGTTTACATTCTGCTTACATTTTGTTTACATTGCGTTCTTCTCTGTTTACATAAGGACACTGTAGCCTTGAAGAGTGAGAGACTCAACCATGGCTATACATCTTGAAAGTGGCAAAACTAACAGAATCAAGATTTTCTGCTACTTATCTGGGAGTTTCTCCTAAGGACATGGTAATAGCTTCTTTGCTAAGTTGCCCTTACCCCGTAACACTGTTTTAATGTGACTTTTCTGTGCTTTTCTGGTTGAGTAGGTATTTTGCATGTAAGGTTCTGTGCTAGATACTGAGGATATATGCCACTTAATGAAATAGTGAGTCTGTAATTTACAAGGTGGATTTAAGAGTAGTACCTATTGTTACAAATAGACACCAATTGTCATTTATGTGAAACATTTGGATTACTGCAAGAATGTGTTTTTAATCTCTTATGAAACAATTTTTAAAAGTTAAAACTTTATCTCCAAATTTTGTGAGAACTCATGGATTGATTTAAGTCACAATTAATAACTGGGATGAAAGTGAAAGTAATAACTAAATATAAAGGAAATCAGTATCAGACATCATATTGACTATGAGTCATGTCTGAAATATCAGTCTTAACAAATGCAAAAGTTTAGCTTGTGCTCAAGAACACAATTACAATGAATATCTCATTATTTTTTTCCTAACATTTGCTATTCCAACCTTTTATCATATATAGGAAGTTACTGAAATTGAGTCAATAATACAGTCAATATATTATGTAAGTGAGAGAAGGCAAACTGGTATTTTAATTACAATGACATACACAATGAAAGGTAGATTTACAACATCTATATGGATTTTGGTTGACATCTATTAGCCAAGGAACTTACGTATAATAGTTGTGTTTTTAATGAAATCTCCATGTAGGACTTGAACTCATGGGAAGTCCATCCAAATTTAGAAGGTCTGATAATGCAAATGGGAGATTTGAAATAGTTGCAAGATTTGGGATATAAAATGAGTAAATTTACTCCAGAACAGTACTTAGCTGTCATTTTTTTTCTCTCAGTGTAGATAGCTTGGGATGAGTTAATCATTGATAGAGTGCTTTATTAGTGAAGCTTATTTTTCCCAATTAACATTATAATTTAATAAAGGTTTTTAAACTGTATTTAACCTGAATTAGTTATAAATACATACCAAGTAGGTGTTTCTATAAAGAAACAAAAGACAAGCTCTTCGTCAATTATCTTTTAAATATTGAAGCATTATATATTTGCAGTCTTAGTATATAAGAACACTGCAGAAATAAATCAAATATAATCTACGTAGAATTAAGGACATTTGAAATTTCAGTTCTCTGAAATGAAATTATGCATCATTTAAGATAAAAGAATATGAAAGGAGATTACATATTATTTAAGATAAAAGATAAAAGAGTGTAGATAATCAAAGACTTTCTGAATCTAAATAAGGTATGCAATATATGAATTGACAGTAAGGATTCCTACTGTGCTCACAAGAGACCTAAACATTTCAGAGGCAGTCTTAGTCATTTGAAGTATTTAAATGAGAAATCATCACTTGCAATGCAGAATACTGTGAAACTATGTCAAATATATTATTTAAGAAAATTATTTTTGACATGAAATAGGACTCTTGCCTTAAAGATTTAGAAACTGAGCATATGGTAAAATTCACAGTATTTTGAAAAAAAGTTTGTTCATGAGTTCGGTATGGAAAGAACATTACAAAAGTATACAAAAATATAATAGATCTAGGGATTTCTAGTTTTTATTATTTAAGACTTTGATATTATACTTTATAATTATAAAAATATTCCCTTTTTATAATTTAGAAAATTACATATTATTTACAAAAGAAATCTGAAACTGCTAACTAAAATACTAATTATACATTAGAACAGTAATACAAAAATCATCTTAAAATGATTTATCAATTATGCAAAATTTTAATGCCATGACTTCCATTTTCTATTCCTTAAATTTATTAAGGAAGAAAGCAAAAATGTGCAACTCAATTTTAACAAAAAACAATTTCTTTCAAAGGTTAGGTAACATGGAAATAAATCCTAAAGTGTTTTCAACATTCTGTGTTGAAAGTTAAACATATTACCATAATAGTTTTATTATTTACCAGGGCATATTTATATTTCTCTTACCTTTTCCTCTCTCTTCCTATCTGTCTTCCTCACTTCTCTTGTAGTTCTTCCAGTGGACAGTGTACTATTGATTGTATGGCCTGGCCTGTAGTGCAAATATCCATGTTAAGTAATTGAAACTTTGATAAACCTTTCAAAAGTGAACTTCGACAACTTCATCTTCATTTTTTTCTACAAATAACAAACATACAATGACAAATTAATTCATTTTAGCTGAGGAAATATATGTGTATTATCTTCTTCTTGTGGCATTTACTAAACTAGATTGCACTGAAAGAAATCAAGTTAGAAATTACAAGTGTAGTTAAAGAGCTCCTTGGCTTCACAACCTCCAACCAACAAAGGTTTGGAATTAGTGAATTGTTTAGTTTTGTGCTGAATAAATAATTGGCTTTTCATACATAGGTTTGCTGCCCAAAATTTCATATAGATAACAAATTATATTATTGCAAGTTACTATTATAAAATAAATCAAAATCATTTCAAAATCTTGATGTATTTAAATGACTCCATTGTAAGGTAGAAATGAAATACATAAGGGTGTTAAATACAGCGATTCATTCGTTTATCTTTTATAGCTCTCATATTTTTAACAGAATTAAGACTCACTTTATTTGATCTAATAGTTTCAACTTCATTTCTATATGTATAAGATCTTTCTGTGAGAAAAGTTATTTAAATTACAATTATTGTATTTAAAATATGGCAGGTGTGACTAAAAGCCCAACAAGAGCTTGAAATAAAAAACAGATTTTTAAAAACAATTTATATACTTAATAAATCCTGTCAATATTTCTTAAAAATGTTATGAAATTAAATTCTACTCAGACAATACATTGTTCATGGCTTTTTTTGTAATTCACAATGCCGAACATTTTTCTGCAAAAGTATCATCTATTTGACTACAGTAAATGGCAAAACACAAAAAATGTAATAAAATACAGATGATAATACAATGTCAAAATAGTGCTGAAATGAACAGAAAACAGCATAAAGGCAAATTTTTATTATGTGTTGTTTTTAATTTTTTAAATCTGATTGTAATTTTTACTTTTTTATGAGAATGTGAAATAATGGACTGAAATGGAAAAAAATTTACATGTAATTTTCTATATTATATATATACATATATACTATATATACATATATACGCACACACATATATACATACACACACACACACACACACACACACACAGACATAACTTAGGCTGGTTTCTACCCCAAATACAGCAACATACTCAGGCCTTAATAATCAGTTTTTGCAGGGAATCTCAGATAAGCATATTTGAAGTTATAATTTACCTTTAACAACAACAACAATATAAAACCTTTCTTGTGGATGTGTACAGTAATATTAATTAACATAAAATTTAGTTCCCTTTAACATAAAGCAATCCCTTTTACTTTCAGAGAATTTCTTAAAAATAGCACTTATATTCTTTTTTTTTTTTTTTTTTTTTGAGACAGTCTCATTCTATCCCCCACGCAGGACTGCAGTGGCACCATCTTGGCTCACTGCAAGCTCCGCCCCCCGGGTTCCCGCCATTCTCCTGCCTCAGCCTCCCGAGTAGCTGGGACTACAGGCGCCACCACCACCCCCGGCTAATTTTTTGTATTTTTAGTAGAGACGGGGTTTCACCGTGTTAGCCAGGATGGTCTCGATCTCCTGACATCGTGATCCTCCTGCTTTGGCCTCCCAAAGTGCTGGGATTACAGGCGTGAGCCACCACGCCCGGCCCACTTACATTCTTTGATCAAGCATTGTTTTCATAATTTTCTACACTTTAATATTTAACAGAGTTGTTTTCATTGCTTTACATATATATCCTGCATTTGATTAAAATCAGATCAGATCAGTATATGTGACTGGAACTGGAAGTTGACTGTTGTTACAAACAAGAAAGATGAAATTAAAATCTGTATTAGGTTTGAGGACAACACTCATGCTAGATTAAAACTGACATATAGGCTTAGCAAATGTTTATATTTTATGTACAATTTGCATAATGATCTTTCTTTTTTCATAATTGGTGCCCACATTACTCAGATAAAAGATATTATTTAAGATAAAAGATAAAAGAGTGTAGATAATCAAAGACTTTCTGAATCTAAATAAGGTATGCAATATATGAATTGACAGTAAGGATTCCTACTGTGCTCACAAGAGCACAGTAGGAATCCTGAGATAAACTCAGCTTCAAGCCCTGATTTTGACAATCTATCTGAGCATGCTGTTAAGATTGATAAATTTATTAATGCTCTCTTAGACTTTCATTGTCTTTTTTTTTTTCTAGATTCTGTTTTATTTATTTATTTATTTAGTTAGTTAGTTAGTTTTATTATACTTTAACTTCTGGGGTACATGTGCAGAACGTGCAGTTTTGTTACATAGCTATACACACGCCATGGTGATTTGCTGCACCCATCAACCCGTCACCTATATTAGATATTTCTGCTAATGTTATCCCTCCCCTAATTCCCCACCCCCTGACAGACCCCAGTGTGTGATGTTCATCACCCTATGACCAGGTGTTCTCATTGTTCAACTCCCACTTATGAGTGAGAACATGTGGTGTTTGGTTTTCTGTTCTTGTTATAGTTTGCTGAGAATGATGGTTTCCAGCTTCATCCATGTCCCTACAAAGGACATGAACTCAACCTTTTTTATGGCTGCATAGTATTCCATGGTGTATATGTGCCACATTTTATTTATCCAGTCTATTATTGATGGACATTTGGGTTGGTTCCAAGTCTTTGCTATTGTGAATAGTGCTGCAATAAACATGCATGTGCATGTGTCTTTACAGCAGCATGGTTTATAATCCTTTAGGTATATACCCAGTCATGGGATTGCTGGATCAAATGCTATTTCTAGTTCTAGATCCTTGAGGAATCGCCACACTGTCTTCCACAATGGTTGAACTAATTTACACTCCCAACAACAGTATAAAAGCATTGCTGTTTCTGCACATCCTCTCCAGCTTCCATTTTCCAGACTTTTTAATGATTGCCATTCTAACTGGTGTGATATGGTATCTCATTTTGGTTTTGATTTGCATTTCTCTAATGACCAGTGATGATGAGCACTTTTTCATGTCTGTTGGCTGCATACATGTCTTCTTTTGGGAAGTGTCTGTTCATATCCTTTGCCCACTTTTTGATGCTTTTTTTTTTGTCTTGAAACTTGTTTAAGTTCATTGTAGATTCTGGGTATTAGCTCTTTGTCAGATAGATAAATTGCAAAAATTTTCTCCTATTCTGTAGATTGCCTGTTCACTCTGATTATAGTTTCTTTCACTGTCCAGAAGCTCTTTAGTTTAATTAGATCCCATTTGTCAATTTTGACTTTTGTTGCCATTGCTTTGGGTGTTTTAGACATGAAGTCTTTGCCCATGCCTATGACGTGAATGGTGTTGCCCAGGTTGTTTTCCTCTAGGATTTTTATGGTCCTAGATCTTACATTTAAGTCTTTGATCCATCTTGAGTTGATTTTAGGTGTAAGGAAGGGATCCAGTTTCAGTTTTCTTCATATGGCTAGCCAGTCTTCCCAGCAACACTTATTAAATAGGGAATCTTTTCTCCATTGCTTGTTTTTGTCAGGTTTGTCGAAGATCTGATGGTTGTAGAAATGTGGCATTATTTCTGAGGTCTCTGTTCTGTTCCACTGGTCTATATATCTTTGTGGTACTAGTACCATGCTGTTTTGGTTACTGTAGCCTTATAGTATAGTTTGAAGTCAGGTAACATGATGTCTCCAGCTTTGTTCTTCTAACCTAGGATTGTCTTGGCTATGCAGTATGTTTTTTGGTTCCATATGAAGTTTAAACTATTTTTTTCCCAATTCTGTTAAAGCCAGTGGTAGCTTGATGGGGATAGCATTGAATCTATAAATTACTTTGGGCAATATGTTCATTTTCATGATATCGATTCTTCCTAACCATGAGCACAGAATGTTTTTCCATTTGTTTGTGTCCTCACTTCCTTGAGTAGCAGTTTGTAGTTATGCTTGAAGAGGTGCTTCACATCCTTTGTAAGTTGTATTCCTAGGTATTTTATTCTCTTAGTAGCAATTGTGAATGGGAGTTCACTCATGATTTGACTCTCTTTTTACCTGTTATTGGTTTATAGGAATGCTTGTGATTTTTGCACATTGATTTTGTATCCTGAGACTTTGCTGAAGTTTCTTATCAGCTTAAGGAGATTTTAGGCTGAGATGATGGGGTTTTCTAAATACACAATCATGTCATCTGCTAACAGACAATTTGACTTCCTCTCTTCCTATCTGAATACCCTTTATTTCTTTCTCTTGCCTGATTTCCCTGGCCAGAATTTCTAATACTATGTGGAACAGGAGTGATGAGAGAGGGCATCCTTGTCTTGTGTTGGTTTTCAAAGGGACTGCTTCCAGTTTTTGCCTATTCAGTATGATATTGGCTGTGGGTTTGCCATAAATAGTGCTTATAATTTTGAGATACGTTCCACTGATGTCTAGTTTTTTGAGAGATTTTAGAATGAAGGGGTCTTTAATTTTGTCAAATGCATTTTCCGCATCTATTAAGATAATCATGTGGTTTTTGTCATTGGTTCTGTTTATGTGATGGACTGCATTTATTGAATTGTGTATTTTGAACTAGCTTTGCATCCCAGGTACGAAGCTGACTTGATTGTGGTGGATAAACTTTTTGATGTGCTGCTGGATTGGGTTTGCCAGTATTTTATTGAGGATTTTTGCATCGATGTTCATCAGGGATATTGGCCTGAAATTTTCTTCTTTTGTTGTGTCTCTGCCAGGTTTCGGTACCAGGATGATGCTGGCCTCATAAAATGAGTTAGGGAGGATTTCCTCTTTTTCTATTGTTTGGAATAGTTTCAGAAGGAATGGTACCAGCTCCTCTTTGTACTTCTGGTAGAATTCGGCTGTGAATCCATCTGGTCTTGTACTTTTTTTGGTTGGTAGGCTACTAATTACTACATCAACTTCAGAACTTTTTATTCCTTTATTTAGGGATTTGACTTCTTCCTGGTTTAGACTTGGGAGGGTGTATATGTCCAGGAATTTATCCATTTCTTCCAGATTTTCTAGTTACTTGTGTAGAGGTGTTTATAGTATTCTCTGATGGTAGTTTGTATTTCTGTGGGATCAGTGGTGATATCCCCTGTATCATTTTTATGGCCTCTATAGGATTCTTCTCTCTTTTCTTCTTTTTCAGTCTGGCTAGCCATCTGCCTATTTGGTTGATCTTTTCAAAAATCAGCTCCTCGATTCATTGATTTTTTTGAAGGGTTTTTCGTGTCTCTATCCCCTTCAATTCTGCTCTGATCTTAGTTATTTCTTTGTTTCTGCTAGATTTTGAATTTGTTTGCCGTTAGTTCTCTACTTCTTTTAATTTTGATGTTAGGGTGTCAGTTTTAGATCTTCCCTGCTTTCTGTTGTGGGCATTTAGTGCTATACATTTCCCTCTACACACTGCTTTAAATGTGTCCCAGAGATTCTGGTACATTCAGTCTTTGTTCTCAGTGGTTTCAATGAACATCTTTATGTCAGCCTTCACTTCATTATTTACACAGTGGTCATTCAGGAGCAGGTTGTTCAGTTTCCATGTAGTTGTATAGTTTTGAGTGAGTTTCTTAATCCTGAGTTCTAATTTGATTACACTATAGTCTGAGAGACTGTTATGATTTCCATTCTTTTGCATTTGCTGAAGAGGGTTTTAGTTCCAATTATGTGGTCAATTTTAGAATAAGTGTGACAAGGTGCTGAAAAGAATATATATTATGTTGATTTGGGGTGCAGAGTTCTGTAGGTGTCTATTTGTTCTGCTTGGTCCAGAGGTGAGTTCCAGTCCTGAATATCCTTGTTTATTTTCTGTCTCTTTGATCAGTTTAATATTGAAAGTGTGGTGTTAAAGTCTCTCACTATTATTTTGTGGGAGTCTAAGTTTCTTTGTAGGTCTCTAAGAACTTGCTTTATGAATCTCAGTGTTCCCGTATTGGGCATATATATATATATATATTTAGAATAGTTAGCTCTTCTTGCTCTGTTGATCCCTTTACCATTATGTAATGCGCTTCTTTGTCTCTTTTGATCTTTGTTGGTTTAACATCTGTTTTATCAGATATTAGGATTGCAACTCTTGCTTTTCTTTTTGCTTTCTGTTAGGTTGGTAAATATTCCTCCATCTCTTTGTTTTGAGCCTATGTGTGTTTTTGCAAGTGAGATGGGTCTCCTGAATACAGCACACTGAAGGGTCTTGACTCTATCCAGTTTGCCAGTCTGTATCTTTTAATTGGGGCTTTTAGCCCATTTATAGCCCATTTACATTTAAGGTTAATATTGTTATGTGTGACTTTGATCCTGTCATTGTGATAGTAGTTGGTTGTTTTGCACATTAGTTGATGCAATTTCTTCATAGTGTTGATGTTCTTTACAAATAGGTATGTTTTTGCAGTGGCTGGTACTGGTTGTGCCTTTGCATGTTTAGTGCTTCCTTCAGGAGCTCTTGTAAGGCAGGCCTGGTGGTGACAAAATCTCTCACCATTTGCTTGTCTGTAAAGGATTTTATTTCTCCTTTGCTTATGAAGCTTAGTTTGGCTGGACATGAAATTCTGGGTTAAAAATTCTTTTCTTTAGGAATATTGAATATTGGTCCTCACTCTCTTCTGGCTTGTAGTGTTTCTGCAGAGAGATCCACTGTTAGTCTGATGGGCTTCCCTTTGTTGGTAACCCAAGCTTTCTCTCTGGTTGCCCTTAACATTTTTTCCTTCATTTCAACCTTGGTGAGTCTGATGACTATGTGTCTTGGGGTTGCTCTTCTCAAGGAATATCTTTATGGTGTTCTCTGTATTTCCTGAATTTAAACGTTGGTCTGTCTTGCTAGGTTGGGGAAGTTCTCTTGGATAGTATCCTGAAGAGTGTTTTCCAACTTGGTTCCATTCTCCTCGTCACTTTGATGTCACCAATCAAATACAGATTTGGTCTTTACACATAGTCCCATATTTCTTGGAGGCTTTGTTCATTCCTTTTTATTTTATTTTTCCCTAATCTTGTGTTCTTTCTTTATTTCATTAAGTTTATTGTCAATCTCTGATATCCTTTCTTCCTCTTTATTGATTTGGCTATTGAAATGTGTGTATGCTTCATGAAGTTCTTGTGCTATGTTTTTCAGCTCCATCAGGTCATTTATGTTCTTCTCTACACTGTTTATTCTAGTTAGCAATTTGTCTAACCTTTTCTCTAGGTTCTTAGCTTCTTTGTATTGGGTTAGAACATGTTCCTTTAGCTCAGAGTAGTTTGTTATTACCCACCTTCTGAAGCCTACTTCTGTCAATTTGACAAACTCATTCTCCACCCAGTTTTGTTCTCTTGCTGGCGAGGACTTGTGATCCTTTGGAGGAGAAGATTCGTTCTTGGTTTTCAAATTTTCAGTATTTTTTGCTGGTTTCTCTCCATCTTTGTGGACCTATCTACCTTTGGTCTTTGATGTTGGTGGCCTTCGGATGGGGTCTTTGAGTGGACATGCTATTCCTTTCTGTTTGTTAGTTTTCCTTCTGACAGTCAGTCCCCTCTTCTGCTGGTCTGCTGGAGTTTGCTGGAGGTTCACTCTCGACCCTGTTTACCTGGGATGAAGCTTCCACAGGGACACCTGCCAGATGCCAGCCAGAACTCTCTTGTATGAGATGTCTGTCGGCCCCTATTGGGAGTTGTCTCCCAGTCAGAATACACGGGGGTCAGGGACCCACTTGAGGAGGTAGTCTGACTCTTAGTAGAGCTTGCACGCTGTGGTGGGAGGTCTGCTGCTCTCTTCAGAGCCATCAGGCTGGAATGTTGAAGTCTGCTGAAGCTGCACCCACAATCACCCCTTCCCCCAGGTGCTCTGTCCCAGGGAGATGGGGGTTTTATCTATGAGTCCCTGACTGGGGCTGCTGCCTTGTTTCAGAGATGCCCTACTCAGAGACGAGAAATCTGGCAGTCTGACCACAGCAGCCTTGCTGAGCTGCAGTGGGCTCCACCCACTTTGAGCTTCCCAGAGCTTTGTTTACACTGTGAGTGTAAAACCTCCTACTCAAGCCTCAGCAATGGTGGATGCCCCTCGCCCCACCAACCTCAAGCATCCCAGGTTGATCTCAGACTGCTGCTGTGCTGGCAGTGAGAATTTCAAGACAGTGGATCTTAGTTTGCTGGGTTCCATGCGGGTAGGACCTGCCAAGCCAGACCACTTGGCTCCCTGGCTTCAGCATTCCTTTCCAGGGGAGTGAACAGTTCTGTCTCGCTGGCCTTCCAGGTGCCACTGGGGTATGGAAAAAAAGAACTCCTGCAGCTAGTTTGGTGTCTGCCCAAATGGCCACCCAGTTTTGTGCTGGAAACCCAGAACTCTGGTGGGGTAGGAACTGGAGGGAATCTCCTGGTTTGTGCCTTGTGAAGACCTTGGGACAAGCGCAGTATCTTTGCCGGAGTTTCTCAGGCTCAGTCCCTCATGACTTCCCTTGGGTAGGGGAGAAAATTCCCTGACCCCTTGCGCTTCCTGGGTGGGGCAATGTCCCACCCTGCTTTAGTTTGCCCTCCATGGGCTGCAGCCACTGTCCAACCAGTCCCAGTGAGAAGAACCAGGTACCTCAGGTGAAAAATGTAGAAATCACCCTCCTTCTGTGTCAATCTTGCTGAGAGCTGCAGATCGGAGCTGTTCCTGTTCAGCCATCTTGCCAGCCCAGATCTTGTTTTTTTATATATGTAAAATAAAGATAATAACACTTCCTACTATTTTAAGTGCTATTTTTCAGTCTGAATAAGGAAGTGAAAATAAAGTGCTCATCACATGATTGACACAAATACTTAGCCATTATTAAATACTATACTTTATTGTTTCTACTCACTCCACATTATGTCCCTCAAAGAGCTTATCCATGTCTGTGATGTCAATTAGAAACTGAATGGGAAAAAACAGAAACTGGGCTAATCAGATTAGGGTCCCGAATTCTCTGTCTTCAAATGATAGTATTATATTTTGCGCAGCAAATCCCTTCCTGGGCACGCTTTTTGTCATATTTCAAATGATGTACAAGTGAAAAAATATTTCAGTTGCTCTCTAGTTTTAAATATCTAATCTGATTCTGAAATATGCATTTTCAGCTGTAACCATTTATCTTATTTCTCACCTGGAATTTCCTAATATTTGAATGCCCCACAGTTTCCTCAATATTGCTGAAAGTTGAGTTCATCTGCCTTCAAGGCTCAAGGTGACTTTTATTCCCCAAATTCATCATTTCTATCACTAACATGCATGTTCTGCAATCATGAGATTAAAAATATTTCTCATTTTTGCTCTTTTTCCTTTTCACAACCCATATTTTCATAAAAATTATAGATTCATTTTTTAAAAAATTATTTGATTTGACCCTTTTTTTCACTTTTGCCTTAAGACAAGTCTAGATTCTAGTCACTTTACGGTTGGATTATTGCAATTAATTATCACTAACTTTCCTGCTTCTAATTATATGCTACCTGGAGATTTGCCTGGCACAGTGCTTATTTTTCTTTTTAGTCATATTGAGGTATAACTTACCGGAAAATCTACTGTTTCTAGGTTTTCTGTTCTATACGCTTGACGAGTATATATAATCATGTAAACACCATCACAATCAAAATGTAGACTATTTCCATCATCTGCAAAAGTTTCTGTGAGCCCCTTTGAAATCAATTCTTATCAAACCTTAGCTTCATCAGCAGTCGAGGCTGTGATTTTCAGCTTTACTGTTATATATATCCGTAATTCATTATTTTCAATACTGAATACTATTTCATTGCATGTATGTAACACGATGTACTTAACCACTCCTGACAGGATATACATGTGGGCTCTTTACACATTTGCTATAAATATAGTCACAAGGTACATTTGTGCACAAGTTTTTATGTACAATTATGTTTTAATTTCTCTTAAGTAAATACCTAGGAGCAAGATTGCTGGGATACATAGTGAATTTATATCTAACTTCATGTAGCAGAGAAAGTGCCAGTTTTTATATGATGTGAGGTAAGAATTAATTTTCATCTTTTTGTACACAGGTGTTCAATTGCTTCAGCATCATTTCTTGAAAATCTTATTGCAGATAAAATTACCCAGGAAAAACTCTACCTTCATCGCCCCTTTTAGGCTCTCATCTGGGTTTGAGAATTCAATTTACTTGATATAGATTAATAGGAAAAAGCACAGTGCAAGTTTTACATAGCACAGGGACCCTCATAAAGAAAGGAAGACCTGAAGAATCAATTAGAGTCTCATACCTACATACAGAATTGAACAAAGGAGAGTTAGTTTTGAAGAAGCAACTAAATTGTGGAAAGGCGTAAAAGACAATGGTTATTTTAGCAGAGTCTGCACAGAATTCTCTTGGTTTTGAATTCTCATCTTTTAGGAGAAGGTGTTGCCTTTTCTTCTAGTATAGGAAGAGCATCTTTCACATGGGAATTTCATCTTCTACTTTTAATAAACAGCACAAAGGTCAGAGTAATCTTTTTGCACCTGCTGTTTTTCAAGTGTCTTTGACTTAAATAGTCAATCCTAGGGTGGCATATTTTTAATTATTTCATTATTAGTTCTCCACTGAACTAACTCAGGAGCTTGTCAAAAATTAATTGACACACATGTGAGTCTATTTCTGGAGTCTCTTCTGTACTATTGTTCTATATATCTACCTTTAGGCCAGTGTCATACTATCATGACTACTGTTACTTTATGTTTTAGAATCAGGTAGTGCATTTACCCCAATATTATTTCTTTCTTTTTAATGTTTTTTTGCCTATTCTAAGTTTCTGGGTTTTCATATAAATTTGGATTTAAAAAATTTTTATGATTTAAATTTTTTAAAATTTTTAATGAAATGTATATTTGCATTATATATACACATCTTATATATAAATAAATTTTTTATAATACATATATACACATTCTATTAATTTTTTATATAAAACATATATATACAGTTTATTAAAAATTTAAACACAATTTGTAATAAAATTAGATTTCACTCATTTGTAGTCACTGCTGAATTTTGCTCTTTATTCTCCAACATTCTATATGTAGACACACACATGCAAAAATATACACATACACACCTTTGTCTACCCATGACACCCAGTGCCAAAAGACTATTAGATACACACCTGAAGTCAAACCAGATTTGACTGCAGTCCCAAGAAGGGTGCAAAATTGACCTGCAGCCTCAAGAATAGATACCGTAGGAAACTGACTTAGAGAAAAGGAGTCAATTTGGGCTATGTCTTAGGAAAGCATTTAAGAAGTAAGGGTTTTTAAGCATTGAATGGTCTTCAGAAAGTGGGCAATTTGGGGATAGATATACAGGTATTCATTTTATATAAGACATGGGAGCATGACTCGAATTGTAATTGCTAAAGAAGCAGTGCTTACTAATTCTGGACAGTACAAAAAGGAGTTTGTGGGGTATATTTTCTGTCTGCATAGTTTAATTTTGTTCATCTTGGGTTAAGATAGAATTACAAAGTATTCTTATATTTGCATCATTTCACCATGGACAGTAAGGATCTTGTCTGATATTGGTGACATTCTACAAAACTATTCCTGCTCAGTGGAGTACTATATACTGTGTCTGTGCCAGCTTTCATGGCTATTTTAAAAATTTTTATCTTGTCTTTCTTACTTTCTATGAATGGAATATGTTATTAGTGTCACATGACCCAATTCTTCAAGAATTGAGATAAAATACAAATTGTATACTAGAATATTTTAAAGTAATTCAAATCTTTAACATAGGCTTCCTTAAAAATTTGTGATATTAAAGTTTGCGATTACAAATGTTATAGCTTCTACTCCCCAAATTTCAGTCACATTCACTATGAAACACGTCTCTTTTTTCATCAATTTTTCCGTGACAGTCTGTAACATTTTGTAAAGCTGAACGCCTTGCATATTAAGATTCTTGAAAAATAGTATTTAATTATTTAGATATGGAGAAAATAATCATTGTATTTGTTGCAATTAAATTGTTTTGATTTATGCTATATTTTATATTTTAGTCAGGAATTTATATTTTAACTGAAACAAAAATTAAAATAAGCTTAATAAAATTAAAATTATTTCCGAGTTAGATATCTTGAAATGATACCAAGACAATTCAAACGATTGATTTTAGATGGCAGCAGCAAGTTCTCAAAGGGTTTCAAAAACTCTCTCATTAACCCATGTCTTATTTATACCTTACTCTGCTTGTCTTCATTTTGTTGACAGGCTTCATCTAAATCATAAGGAAAATGGTCAACAGCCCATGATTCATATTCTCATGGCTTAGAGAACTCAGAAAATAGATAGCCTACTTTCTCCAGTATCTAGGTATTAGTTTTAGGGAAAGAAACTAATTGTCCTTAATTGACAAATCATACGCTCTCCCCGCTAATTCCTCCAAAGTAACCACATCTTTTTATTGGCTAGACGTATGTGAAATTCTTAACCTTGGGTGTGGAAAGCCAAGTGTGGGGTGACAATTGCACAAGATCAGTCACATAAATGATAAAATAAAATGATATTTTTATCTTAGAAATAAATCATCGATAATGTAAAAGTAATTTACATTTCTCCTAGGAAGCCTCTTCTACAGTTACTCTTTTTAATTTTTTCAAAATAGTTTTGAATAATGTTAATTTTGATATTGGAATTATTCCATGGTGGTGAAGGAGAGTGAGTAGATAAATCAGAAAAATTATTTAAGAATAAAACCTTTTATTTTATAAAAAATCTTAAATGTTTAATGTCTCTTACACGGGCTCTAACCTTTCACTCCTCTCTTCACATACTCATATGGACATAAACGTTATTTTTCAAACAATGTAGCAGACCCTTGTGATGCTCCCATGGGTCCACTTGATTTCATAAGAACTGTGGTAAACAATTTCAACTATTTTCCCAGTACTCAGTACATAAAGCTTCCAATAAAGACATTTCTCTGTTTTACATGTTAAAACTTTGCCAGAGATGAAAAGGCTCTTCAGTCTACCTACAAGCACGACCTCCAAGTATAAAAGTATTAATTTATCTGAGGAAACACTCAATAAATAGGGGATAAAGTCATTAGAAGAACCAGCCTCCCAGTCCTTTAGTATTACAATTGTTAATCACTTTCTTTCTTAACGAGTTTTAAGTAACTTTGAATTACCGTTGCCCACAGCTGAAGCCAACTAATTAAAATTTATCTGCTTTTGACTTTCCCCGTGCAAAATTTCTCAAGGTCAGATATTTGAAAAAACTCAAATGATTCCACCAAGTATAGTCATGAATCTCTTTATTTAAAGGCAAATAATACATTGCCTAAAGAGAAAGAGTGCAGACAAGCATTGCGGATCTGAGAGACATCCAGACACAGACACCTTTGGCACATGCCTGAGGTTTGCTTCCAGATTTAGCCAATATGATCTGTATGATAAATCTTGATTTCACCAGAGTGTAAGGTCCTAGTTCCTAGTGGAGTCTTTTTATGTCCCCTGGGTCTTTGCATCAAGCCAGGTTGTCTAACCAGGCATGGCAGGTAAATACTATTTGTAAACAAATCATCCCTGGGAGTCACCAGGATGTCATTATAAATCTTACTACTCTTACCATGGTAAGATAATAAAAACTATAGAAATTTAATCAAGTTGTAGCCTCAACAGTGGATGCTGTGATGGATATGGTACTTTAAGAAGAACTCATCAACATACTTTCTGCGCTGCTATTGATCTGGATCATATCTTCTTTTCCAAAAGGATCACAATCAGTTTTTCACATAATAATGACAACAACACAATATCATCCCACAGTGATTTTTATGTAGCCATTTTTGTCACTATATAGACTTCAAAGTCATGATTAACTTGACGTTCCTCAGAACTTTATTTTGCACTATACTGTTGGCAGCATACTATTAGGCTCTATTATCAGGAAGTGGAAGAAATTCTGGAAGCACTAGAAGGAAAAATGTATGCTACAAATAGAAAAAAAAATCTCCACAGGGTATCAGTGTTTTGCAATTACAGCAAAATTTTCATGAGACTAATAATCTGGTGGCAGGGAATGGCATCTCATCTGATATTCGAAATAATTTATTGTACCCTGCATGATCGATTGCTAAGAAAGGGACCCAGTCATTATTGGGGCCTGTTTGTCAACATATATTTCCCTTCTGATTCCTCCTCTGATTAATGTATCAGGTGACTCAGAAGGCTCCCAGATATGGGTTCCACATAATATTCAGAATATGGTGCAAAATTTCTGTCATTTGGCTCATTTGGCTCATATGACAGAGCAGATCCAGTAGTGCTAGAGGTGTTCATCTTAGTTACGGTGATAGAGTGGAGTCTATGGCAAGTCTCATTAAGAGATTTGCAGTGTACACCTTGGGTTTTGCAGTTCATTGTTCCTGTGGCTAGTGGAGCCTGAGCCCCTGACTGTGAGAAATGGAGTGAGTTCAGTCAGAGCTGCACCTCGTGAACTACATATTATTGGGCTTATCCAAATCATTTTGGACAAATGCAGTTGCAGTCACTAGAAATTTTTCCTGGACAGATCCTGGGGGTCAACGTACGGGTTCCCACATCTCCATGGAAACTATTGCAATTTTTATCTCAGCATACACATATGGATTAATGGTGGTTGCTACTATAATACAATGGAAGAAGAAAATTATTAGGTTGGTTCACAGATGGGTCAGCCTAATATGTGTGTGCAAGTCCTACAGCTCCAGTCAGTAGTGGTTCTAAAAGGTAGCAGAGATCCTTTATTAGGCAGAACTGAGAGATCTGCTACATCATCCATTAATACAGACGAACAAGTGACCTGATATCACTATATACACCCTACTGGGCAATGAGAATCGTTTTGTTAACTAGGAATAGTCTGAGGAAGAGTTTAGAAAATCAGAAACAAAGTAGTCTAGAAAAGAGGCATATGAAGCAATTTATAGAGAATAGGTGCAAAATTGGTAGATATTTGTATTTCATGCCAACGGCCACTAAATATCATCTACCACAGAGGAAGGACTGGTCAACTGGATGCATCAGTGAAGTAGAATGGTTTGTCTTATAAGGATTATCCAGGCTGTGTTCTCCACCAGCCCAGTGCTTGCACAGTGGGTATGAATATGGTAGCCAAAAGGCAGAAATGGAGGCCATTGATGGTTTCAATAACGAGGGATGCATCTGATTAAGACTGCTGGCAAGTGCCAATGCTAGGCATTCACCAGTCAGCTGCTGAGAAGAAAGTAACATCTCGATATCGCACCATCTGTTGAGAAACCCTGCCAGTAACTTGATATCAAGTCAATCACATTGTTCCTTTTCATTCTGAATGTGGTAGCAATTTTTCTTATAATTGGCAACCAATTCAGATGTCTATCACCATATCATTTTGGGCTTCTCATGCTAGTGAATAAGTAGGCAAAAAAAAAAAAAAAAAAGAATTGCTCTTTGATTACTTTGACAATGTAATCAATTCTGATTATCATTAGGAGATAGTGTTGCTAAAATAAAACGAGATGAAGGTGGAGTAAATGTGGAAATTGAGCCACTCACTTAGACTTCTATTCTGGTAATAACTCTAAAGGAAGAATTATAAAAATGTATGTAACAAACCTGCATGTTGTGCACATGTACCCAACAATTTAAAGTATAATAAATAAATAAATAAATAAATAAAAACAGGTACTTCGACCTCCCAAACAAGAAGAGCTGAATTATCTCAATAGTCAACCAATCTAAGCTAACTGAAGAGCTGGAAAAAAGGTGAGGGAACTCTTGGTTGGATGACAGAGAAGGAAGATGACACATACTATTTCGCCTTGGGGGCAGGTACAGCTATGAGGTCTATAGTTTACTTAATGAACCTCCTTTAATCTGTATATCCATTTACCATCTATCTTTCAATGAAGAACGATAAAGTTGAAGAGTCCTTGACAGTGTAGATGAGATGTAAGGCACAAATGAATCCAAGGATACAATGAATGGACTAAAGCATACATCTCCCCATCAATATGACATTATGTCACATATCTGAACCCAGCACAGCTGTGGTGAGCATGTCTGTGCTCCGTGTCAGCATCTCACATAAAGAATGTACCATGACAGCCCTCTATCTGTTGCTTTGAGGCTTTCATTGAAACCATATGTGTTCATTATTTATTGCTGTGTAATAAATTACCCCATAACTTAGCGACTTACAACAACAAACATTTATTTTTCTCTCAGTTTCTGTGAATCAGGAACCTGAAACAGTTTAGCTGTGGCTTCGGACTCAGAAGTCCCTCATAAGTCTACAGTCGAGGTACTCAGAGCTGTAGACATCTCAAGGCTTGATTGGGAAATGATCCACTTCCAGTCTGGCTGTGAGTGGGATTCAGTTGTGGAATGGCAGGCTTCAGTTTTTCACTGGCTGTTAGCCAGAGGACTCCCTCAGGCGTTTGTTTGTTTTGGTCACACTGGTCTCTCTATAAGGCAGCTCCCATCATGGTAGCTCACATTATTCCATCAGAGTGAGCAAATAAGAGATCGAGAGAAGTGAGTAAAATGGAAGGCAGAGTATATTTATAAGCTAATCTTGGAAGTAATATCTAGTCACATTTTTGGCATACTATTCATCAAAAGTAAGTCACTAGGTTCCTCTCCTTGTATTGCCTATAAAATAACTATCAAATATTAATAATTTGAAAATACAATAGTAGGGTAGGGTTAAGATAGCATTTGGAAATAATATTGTAGTACTCATGCACAAAGAAAAATCAGTACAAACTATATATATACACGTTTACATAGAAATGAATTATCGGTCTCCCCATCTCCCCAAAATTGCTTGGAAAGCAAAGCTAGGTTATAATATGAATAGGGAAGATTCTTAAGCTTTTAATGATAGAATTCAATTTATCACTATTATATCTTAATTAACCTTCTTATGTTCTTAATATTATTCAGACAAGTTATTTTACATAGTTGTTTTTAAACTATCACTTGATTATGTTATCAAACAGTAGTAATTCTAGTAACAAGTATATTATTATTACCTTTGATTTTTAAATCAGTTTTCAATTAGAGTCTTTGTGTCTGCAATAAATGTTGTTATTGCTTATTTTCAACCTTGTCAAAAACCATTATAAATGTGACTTTTGAGGCTATATAGCCTGATAAATAAATGTAACAACCTTAGTGAAAACAAAACATATTATAAGTTTTAATTGGTTTCCTATTTCAGCATGTGTGCAAAATATACATGTAAAAATTTTATTAACTGAGCCAAAAATTGGGACATACAGTTCAATGTGTTGTCTCAAGAAAAGGAAAGAGAATATTATAATCAGTTCTGGAAAATCTGACACATGTGCTTGCCCTATGCGTATATACAATTCTCTGAAAAATACTTTTTGAGCATTTTTCTTGAGTTATTTTCTCATATTTACTGTGTCATTTTCTTCCCACTAAAATTGCAGTAAATTTTACTAAACTCAGTGCATTCTTAGGAATCAAAAAGACAAAGAATATAAATTTAAAAATCAATACCTATCGTGCTTCCAACTTATA
The DNA here is from genome assembly GCF_009764315.1 of Trachypithecus francoisi. Taxonomy (NCBI): domain Eukaryota; kingdom Metazoa; phylum Chordata; class Mammalia; order Primates; family Cercopithecidae; genus Trachypithecus; species Trachypithecus francoisi. The sequence continues at coordinate 104,376,344 of NW_022681453.1, forward strand.
ACCATGCAGAACTTGTCCTGTTTGACAAGTGTTTGAATTTTAAACTGATGAATTGGGTTGCAAGAACACGAGCTCGTAAAAATCATCCCTTTCCTGTTTCTATCTTGCACTACCATATAATCAACATTTCATCTTTCTTTTTTCTCTATTATTTCAGTGCTTTAGAGAAAAGAAGCAAGAGTGTTTGTGTTAATTTCCTTTTTCACTGTTCCAGCAGAGACACTCAGGACACGACTCATAGAGCCAACAGCTACAAAAAGAAAAAAAGAGAGAGAGAGACTGGCCCAGATAGAAATTACATTTAGTTTTTGAGAAATATTGTAATTAGCAACATAGGGAGCATCTGGGGATACATTTTTTTCCTACTGCCATTGGTTGTTACCTCTCTGCTGCCATTTCCCTGCACTAGAGTCTCTCTGGTATTACTATTGTCTGAAATCTATACATAATTTCTTTCACAAATAAAAGAAAGAACAAATAAAATGTGTTCATACGACCAGCATTTTATTTATTTATCTATTTATTTATTTAAGACAGAGTTTCATTCTTGTTGCACAGGTTGGAATGCTGAGGTGCAATCTTGGCTCACTGCAACCTCTGCCTTCCAAGTTCAAGCGATTCTCCTGCTCAGTCTCCCGAGTAGCTGGGATAACAGGCACCCACCACCGTGCCTGGCTAATTTTTGTGTTTATAGTAGAGCCAGGTTTTCACCGTGTTGGTCAGGATGGTCTTGAACCCCTGACCTCAGGTGATCCACGCACCTTGGCCTCACAGACCACCAAAAATTTTGATGTTTCAAATACTGACTTTTCTTTGTATTTTTGAGAGACAGAATCCACTTGTAACCTTTCACTATTCATATTCTTAAACTTCTCATTTCCCTTCCTCTTGAATTTCTCTTTAACTAAGGATTGCCCCCCTTTCTCTGAGGTTTTGAAAAGACTGACAATTGATAAAATGGCCTCAAAAGCTTGTAAGCTAAGCATATTAATTGCCAAGTGGTTGGGAGTTTGCTAAATTTTGAGATTGTGGAGTTGATCAAGAAAGAGACAGGACCGCATGAGACAATAACATACAGCAAGCTTTATTGGGTGGAGCTTGGATAGAGTTCGATGAAGTCCCTACCAGAAAGAGACATTTCAGAGACACCAGCAAAACGCCACTGCCCAGAAGGGGAATGTGCAAAGGACCTGCCCAGTTAGGAGAGGAGAGGAGAGGAAAGGAGAGGAGAGGAGAGAGAGGAGAGGAGAGGAGAGAGGAAATTAGAGGGGGTGTTGATGTGCCTAGGTGACATAGCTTAGCATCCACGTAGGGAGTACCCAGGTCAGAGAGCCCCAAAGTGCAGCAGCAATTTGGGCTTTTTAAAAAGATATTTATAGCGACAGGGTTTGTCTAACCTATGGTTGGCAAATACTGGGTGCAGTTTTATGGAGTATGCAATGTTCGTAGGCTGTCAATGGCAAAAAATATGTGTATTCTATCTTTAAAGCAATTCTATGTGTAAGAAATTGAGTTTGGTGCCGGGGGTCTTTGGGTTAGTATTATCTAAGCTGCTGTGAAGAGACAAACCAGATGGGGCTCATTTTAGAGTAACACGCAGGCATCATCTCTGGTCCATTTATTAATGGGTATTCCCGTTAAAATGTTCACTACAGAGTTGTTTAGGGCTGGAAGATAAATACAGTATTTGACATATTTATTAATGCAATAAACAAAAGAGGAGATAGAGGGTAAAAATGAATTTTGGGTGCTATGATTATGCAATATGATTTTAGTAACCTTTATTTGAAGTGTTACGGACAATAGATGAGGTAATTGCAATGGAAGTAGAAAATAAGGAGAATATTGATTAATTCAGGTTACAAAGTCAAGTTTCTCATGATCTATCTCTCCCTTAAAAATATCCAGAAAGAGATACTATTTATGTAGCATATTATCTCACCTATCTACTCAGTTCCTAATCATATGTGATCTGTTTTTCATTATCTCAGGACTCATGGAACATCTATTGATCATCGATTACCATAACATTATAAAATTTTTTTAAAAACCCTAAACTTCAGCAAAAGTACAGCTGAAGAGTATCATTCATTCACTTGGGCTGGGTCTGGGCATGACAAAGAATATATATTGTTATTGGCCACCAAATAGTAAATCTTGAGAGGAAGAAAGGAAGTTATTGAGGAAGAATTGCCAGGGTGATAAGTTGACCTGTGCAATTCAGAATTAGTACATGTCCTAATAATTTCTTTTGTCATGAATAAGATTGCTGTGCAACTAAGAAACTTTCTTTACAGTGGAGGAAAACCTGGAAATACATATTTATTGGCAGATGACACCAAATATGTCAATATAGAATGGTAAGATAGAAGTTTTTTTCTAATTATATTGAATAAGATTTTATTAACATCGTACCAAGGACATCGATTTCTTAAGAATAATATTTTCTATATATAAGCAGTTCATTGTGCTCTATGGTGCATTAGATCCACACAGGATAACAACAATTTGGACTATGAGAGGTTAAGAACAAAACCACACCTGTTTGGTAAATGATTATTCTAATTTTGAGATGGAAGCCCAGGCTTAGTCTTGGGTCGTAGCAGAGACTGAATGCTTAAATACGTGGTACAAAATGGTCATAAACTTCAGATGCTCTTTGTGAAATCGATGTTTTCTTACTCATGAAGCCATAACGCGTGCATGGCCAGTTACAAAATATACTCTGGCTAAAGCTGGTTGATAAATCACAAGTACGTTGCATCAGCAGGTGAATTCTTAGTGAATGTATTCTTGCTGCACTGGCAACTAAACCCTCATCTATGGACACATGGGAATTCATAATGTACAGGGAATGAACTAGAAAAAGGAATTCAAGACTAATGTGCAGATTTTCAAAATAGTATACTGATGTGAGCTGAAACACCACCGCTTCACTGTGATCCTGATGGACAATGGGTGATATGGTTTGGCTGTGTCCCCCCCAAATCTCAACTTGAACTGTAGTTCCCACAATCCCCATGTGTTGTGGGAAGGAACCGGTGTGAGGTGGTTGAATCATGGGGGTGGTTACCTCCATGCTGTTCTCTTGGTAATGAGGGAGTTCTCACAAGATCTGATGGTTGTCTAAGAGGCTTTTTCTTCACTTTGCTCTGCACTTCTCCTTGCTGCTGCCATGTGAAGAAGGACATGTTTGCTTCCCCTTCTGCCAAGATTGTAAGTTTGCAGAGGCCACCTCAGCACACAGAACTGTGAGTCAATTAAATCTCTTTTCTTTGTAAATTACCCAGTCTTGGATATGTCTTTATTAGTAGTGTGAGAACGGACTAATACAATGGGTAAGGAAAACTTTTCTGGAAATAAAAAGAAATTTTACATAGGATTCACTTTTCCTGGAAGGGGAAAAGGACAGTAATAGGAATCTATATCAATTAACAAGCAGGAGTTAGCTGATTGTCTGCATTAACAAGGAATAAAAAAAGAAGAAGATAGGAAGATAGGTGATGAACTGATTAGGAAACAAGTAGATGGACCTTTTGTAATAGACCCAGATTTATAAGAATTTTGTATATCATGAGAATGCTCTCTCTGCATCACATTTCAATCAAGTGACAGGATGATCTGCCCTTTTCCCCAGGCACCTTAGTTTTGCTCCGTGAGCTTGTGAACCTACAGGCATAGCACTAGAAAAAGTAGGTCTGGATGTGGTCCACAGTATGGAATTCCCCTCATTGCTGCCACCACTGAAAGCCAATAAACCACCAGCAAAGATATATGTCAGGTTCCTGATATGGTAAACTTTCTATAATATACCAGATACCTGTTAGCATGTTGATTACAGTGGACATTGATTACAAAAGGGTTGACATTCCTCAGAGAGCAACACCATTGTAGATGACTGAATGCTGTAATCATCATCTTTGTGTTCAACATAACCTTGGCTCTGATAAAATAATTTATTTTTCAGCCAAAGGAAGTAAAGCAGTGGTCTGATACCTATATGTTTCATTGTTGTTTCCATGTGCCACATCATCAGAAGCAGCTGACATTACAGAATGATGGAATGGCCTGTTCTGTTATTCTTCTATTACAGTGTAGTGCAAACGATATCTCTGTTATGATACCATCTGAAAGGCAATGCCCTGCAAGATTGTGTGGTCTACCTATGGGATGCAGAACATGCTTTAAATTAGTGACGATGTACAGAATGTTCTTTCTCCCACAGACAGAACACATAGGCTGGGAAATATTTCACCTGATGAGCCACTGAAAAAATGTTTGCCTTCATCCCAGGACTATAGATGATCTGATGATTTGAGATCTATGTATCAAACAGAGACATGTTTCTACCAAAGGACGCAGTAATGGTTTTATTGTACTAGAGACTGAGATGAAGGCTTCTTGGACTCCACATATTACTGGATCAATAAAAAAGAAAGGGAGAGTAATTTTAGTTGCAAGAGAAAATAAGAATGATGCCACAAATATGTACAAAGAAAAATACATCTTAGACCCTGAATCCTTTCTGTTACCACCTACTGACCAGTCTGATTTATTATTAGAAGTAGTCAATTTCTAACTTATTATTAGAAATTAATAAAAATGCCAGAGTGGTAAAAAATTTAATGGAAGACATCATTGTAATAATTGCTACAGATAAGACCTAGCAATGCATACTAAAACTCAGTGAGTCAATGTTTTTAAGACATTAAGATATTTGCATACTTTTAAACGTTCTTCTTCTAAACATTGATTAGTTTCAAAAAGAAAATTGGTAAATTCACAGTAAAGAAACCTGGCAGACACCACCTCATCCATATGATCAAGGTTAGCGTCTCTTCTAATGAGACATCTCAATGGCATATAACTTTCAGTGTGGCCCACTAAGAAGAGCAGATTACTTACGTGATATTTTTATGAAAATGCAATCTCAATGTAATCATGAGAAAATAGTAGGCAAGATAATATCAAGGAATAGTTGAAAATATCCATGATTTATATTATGCAGGGTTATGTTACTGTTATTTTCACTTTTATTTTTATTTATTTTTATGAGTATATAGTAAGTGTATATTTTTATGAGGTACATGAGATACTTTGATACAGGTGTACAATACATAATAATCATGTCGGAATAAATGGGGTGTTATCACTTTTTAAGTGTAAATGTGAGAAGGAATGCACAGTTCAAAATTAAGGAAGAAAAGATGTGTACTCTGATGGTTACTCTACCCAACACCAATTCTAGACACTTCTAATTTGCTTTCTTCTACTATTGAGACTTTTCATAAAAGCAAGCAATACGTTTATCAGATTATCCTGCAGCTTGGATGCAAAAGTACCCGTTTGGTATTGATATCTGGATATAGAAGGGCACAACCAGAGATGACTGCTGGAAGTTTGAAACTTCTTGTAAGCACGATAATAGAAGAACCTATTCTCTCTGAGTTTCTCTGTGAATATCTACTTTCTAAAACCATGGCTGTGAAATAGTGTATGGTGATAGTACTTATGTTTTTCACTCTCACAAGCCTGTGGCATTTTGGGCTACATTTTCTGACTGTCTTGCCCTGGGTTGCATAGCTCCTGGTTGTGTAAATGCACAGTTAGAAGGCTTTAGCAAGAACAATTAAGATCACTTGATAATCCCGTAGATTAATGCAAAAATTTAATGCAGAGGACAATAATGCTAAGATGGTGTAGGGATCTAACTAAATCAGTATATAATGTTAAGAGCTTGTGTTCCTGTAGCTCAGAAAGAAAGTACTAAAAACATGAAGCTAAACAGCTGTTGTGCTGCTCTGAGTTTACCTAAAAATTCTGCAATTAGTTATGTATGTGAATATTTTTGGATCATAGTATCTGTTATGCAATAAATATGTAGTCTGTCCTAGTCATTGACTATATTAAACTAATAGGATGTATATACATATATCTCTATATATCCTATTTTATATGAATATATAAAATTGGAGAAAGAAAGATATTTATTTATTTATCTATTTTTTGAGATGGAGTTTCACTCTTGTTGCCCAGGCTGAAGTGCAATGGCATGACCTTGGCTGACTGCAACCTCCGCCTCCTGTGTTCAAGTGATTCTCCTGCCTCAGCCTCCCAAGTAGCTGGGATTACAGGTGGCTGCCACCACACCCAGCTATTTTTTTTTTTTTTTTTTTTGTAATTTTAGTAGAGATGGGATTTCACCATGTTCCCCAGGCTGGCCTTGAACTCCTGACCTCAGGTGATCCACCTGCCTTTGCCTCCCAAAGAGCTTGAATTACAGGCATGAGATTTATTGTAAGGAGTTAGCTCACAGGATTGTTGGGGCTGGCAAGTCCTAAATCTTCAGGGCAAGCCGGCAGGCTGGAACTCAGATAACAGCTAAAGGTGAAGTCTTCAGTGGAAATTCTGCAGGGCAAGCCAGGAGGACTGGAATCTCAAGGAGCATTTCTGTGTTGCAGTGTTGGTCCTGAGTTTCTTTCTCCTGAGGAAACTGATGTCTTTGAGGCCCATCCACATTTTAGAAGGTAATCTGCTTTACTCCAAGTCTACTAATGTAAATGCTAATCACATTTGAAAAACACCTTCACAGCAACATCCAGACTGGCATTTGATGAAACAACAAGGTACCACAGCCTATCCAGGTTAGCACATAAAATTAAGCATCACAATTGTCCATTAGATGCTGAGTTCCACAGTTATGAGTACAGAAATTTGGACTAAATTATGTTGGGAATCTAACTCTTTTCATTCTAAATCATAGGCTAAAATTGTTTAAGAGTAAACTAGAGATAACATATCTTCAACTAGAATGTGTTAGTCGATGCTTGTGTTGTTACCAGAGGCTGCGTAATTTATGAAGAATAGAAGTTTAATTAACTCATAGTTCTGTAGGCTGTATAGAAAATGTGGTGCCAGTATCCACTTCTGGAGAAGGCCTCGGGGAGCTTACAATGACATGGAAGACATCACATGGCAGATATCATATGGCAAAAGGGAATAAGAGGGGTCATTCCACACTCTTTTAAACAATCAGATCTCGCATGAACCAACAGAGTGAGAATCCTCTCATTACAATAATGCTGGCTCCAAGACATTCATGAGGAATCTGCCCCCATGACCCAAACACCTTTGATATAGTTTGGATATTTATTTGTCTCTGCTGAAATATCATGTTGAATTATAATTCCCAGTACTGCAGGCGGGGCCTCATGGGAAGTGTTTAGTTCCTGGGGCAGAACCCTCATGGCTTGATGCTATATTCATGATGATGAGTTCTCACAAGATCTGATCATTTAAAAAAATGTGTGGCACCTCTCCCCAAGCCCCCACCACCCTGTCTCGCTCGCTCCTGGTTTTGCCATGTGATGTGCCTGACACCCCTTTGCCTTCTGCCATGATTGGAAGCTTCCTGAGGCCTTCCCAGAAGCAAGCAGATGCCACTCTGCTTTGTACAACCTGCAGAAGCATGAGCCGGTTAAACCTCTTTTCTTATAAATTACCCAGTCTCAGGTATTACTTTTTTTTTTTTTTTTTAACAGAGTCTCACTCTGCTGCCAGGCTGGAGTGCCGTGGTGCGATCTCTGCTCACTGCAACCTCTGCCTCCCGGATTCAAGTGATTCTTCTGCCTCAGCCTCCCTAGTAGCTGGGAATACAGGCACCCACCACCACTTGTGGCTAATTTTTGTATTTTTAGTAGAGATGGCAGGATCATCTCTACCTCTTGACCTCAATATCCACCTGCCTCAGCCTCCCAAAGTGCTGGGATTACACATGTGAGCCACCATGCCCGGCCAGGTATTTTAGAGCAGTGCAAGAACAACTAATCCAACCATGTTTCACCTTTAACACTGGGGAGCACGTATCATCATGAGATTTCGAGGGGGCATCCAAACCATATTATGGAGTCAGTATCCTACAACTTGACTAGACAAAATAGAACTTAGATTGCTGCGTTTCATCCACTGATGAAGATAATATGTGAGCCTGTTGGAATATAAAATACAAATACTAGCACTCCAAACTTATCAAGGAAAACAATCAAAATGAAAATGCTCTCAATTTTATGCTGGGCAAGTCTTATATTAGAGTTCACTGGCAAGCAGTCACCTACTTCTGTACAGAAAATATTTTGGAATACTGTATTTTTTTTTCATGTGAGACCCTAGATGTTTCCTTCAGAAAAATAAACTTCCACTCTGGCAAACATTGGTGAAAACTGACCATTAATACTTGAGTAAATTCATTATAAGACTAAAATATTATATGTCCAAATATGAAAAAAGACCAGGATTTTGTTTTATTTTTTGTTTCTTTAAAACTCTGGAGTGATTTGAGTTCAAGCAATCAAAACAAGTTATTAGTGTGATCATAAATCCTGGGGTCTCCAGCATTGTGCTTATATTCCACAGCACAAAAAGCCATGACAGCACACAAAGCTTTCTGATGAGGAGGTAAAACTGTGGCAAGCAGGTGGCAAGAGGACAAAAGTCAACGGAGCTGTGTTCTGTGGTGTGGTTAAAGCAGTCTTGAAATCTAGACTAAAAATAGAATTAAATGAAAACAGGAGAGTGTTGAAAACATTGGAAGATACAGAATTTAGTGAGGTTGAAATAATTGGACAGAGGGAGGGTAGAATCATGGGAGCAGTAATGTTAGGAGATTATACTCATAAAGTGGAAAATTGGGAGTGGAGCAAATTTAGCTGATGGTGGGATGTGGTCACAGAGGGAGTAGCAGAAATTGAATGCCTGGGCCCAAGAATAAACCCTTTTCCAGCAGACCTGAAGCTCACGTTTAGCAGTGAAGAGCCAAATGGAGCCAAATCTCAAGCTGGAAAAGGGACTATAGAGCCAAGTGAAGCTTAGTCCAGCCCGCAACAGTAAGGCTTCACCTCCCCTGGAAATACAACAGGGGGGTTATAAATATTTATTACACAGAAATATGATGACAATAGCTAGGTGACAAAAGAATAGCAAAGAAGGGTAATATACATGTGCAGTGGATTTGGGGCAAGGGAGGTAGGTGCAAGGAGATTCTACAATAGTGTGGGAATGGGTAGGAAAAACTAGAGGAGGCTGGGAAAATGATGACCAAATACTACATATGGCAAAATACTTGACAAATGGATGTCTGTGATAACATGGAAGACAAAAATTCAATATAATAAAATTGTGCCATTACAGTAAAAAATTCATGAGGCAATATATTAAAAATTTGAACTGGTTGCTTTTAGCTGCATATGATAAGAAACTATAAGAAAAATGAGCTCAGAAAATGTACTGGGACACGGTGATAAACAAAATTTAGGAAAAATACAAAGATCTCAGATCTTGGGGTTTAGAAAGTAAATTTATATTTTTAAAATTACCAGTTAGATTAGTTTTCTAAGACTGCCATAACAAAGTGACACTAACTAGGTTAACTTAAGACAATAGAAACTTATTATTTCACTTTTTAATTTATTTTATTTTTTGAGAAGGAGCCTCGCTCTGTCAGCCAGGCTGGAGTGCAGTGTGCAATCTTGGCTTACTGCAAACCCCTGTGTGCTCCATGAACATGAAATGTAGTCCTCTTTACAATAATATTTAGTACAAATAAAGCTAATCAGCAAGTAAAAACTTCTACTTCCAAAAAAGAACAAGTGATGCCAATTAAATCTATCCATCTAAAGTTACTGCTAGATTTATATATAGTAAACAAGGCATTATTTTAGTGATAACTATGGTATTTTAATGATGAATCCCATAATTTTCTCTTATAAATGCAATCTTTCATCTTACAAGCTTTAATTTTTTAATATGTGAGGCTTTATTTTAAAAACATGGAAAATTGGCCGGGCGCAGTGGCTCAAGCCTGTAATCCCAGAAATTTGAGAGGCCGAGATGGATGGATCACTTGAGGTCAGGAATTTGATACCAACCTGGCCAATATGGTGAAACCCCGTCTCTACTAAAAATACAAAAATTAGTCAGGAGTGGTGACATGCACCTGTAATCCTAGCTGTTCAAGAGTCTGAGGCATGAGAATTGCTTGAACCTGGGAGACTGGGAGGCGGAGGCTGCAGTGAGCCGAGATCACACCACTGCACTCCAGCCCGGGCAACAGAGCAAGACTGCATCTCAGACAAAAAAAAGAAAAGAAAAGAAAAATAAAACATCAATATAAAAATGCGTATTTTTTAAATAAAGAAATTTGGTCAATAAAGAGGTATATCTTGGGGAAGCCCTAAGTTGTTCATAAAATTATAAAACTTACGATCTCATTGTTATCTAGAGTAAAATGTGTTTGCATTTAATCCATACCTGACAAACTTGAATGGTCACTATCTTTTTAAAATTGTATTACCATAAGCATTTAACTCTTTTGGATAAAAGCCATGTTAATTGAGGTGAAGGAGATTTATAGGTGAAATTTAAGGGTTGTTTTTTAGCAGAAAATTTAAAATTTCATCAAAATAGCTTTTAAAAAAATAATTAACGAAGAGAAATTATACATATGTATGGTGTACAACGTGATGCCTTGATATATGTATACATTGCAGCATGGCTAAATCAACTACATAACATACAAACTACTTCACATATCATTTGTGTGGTGAGAACACTCAAAATCTACTCTTAGAGCAATTTTCAAGTATACAATATGTTGTTATTAACTATAGTCACCATGTTGACTACAGTCACAATAAATCTCTTGAACTTATTTCTCTTAACTGCAATTTGTACCCTTTCAGCGACATCTCCCCAGTCCAGGCCTGCGTTCTCCAGCACCAGTGACCACCATTCTACTCTCTGCTTCTATGAGCTCTTGCCTTTTTGAGATTCCACATATAAGTGAGGTAAGTGTCTTTCTGTGACTAGTTTATTTCGTTTAACATTATATTTGTTCCTCAAACTCTAGTCTTTACTCATTGAAGGCGAACAATGTGATGCCAAAAAGTGTGAAAATTTTGTGGAGCAAACAACTCTGGAAATTTAAATTTTTTTTTTTTAATTACACCTAGTCCTTTTCATTTCAACGACATCCAGAGTATGAATTGTAGTGTTTTGTTGTCAAAATGTAATATTTATGAAAACATATATTAATTATGACTCTGATGACATCTGCTAATAACACATTACAAGTAGGTTGCAAAAAAACCCACACATGTTGGTTGTAGAAAAACCTTAAGTCCCTTATTCTAGGAATGATTCTATTGTCTCACCAGATGAAATAACAGAAAATAACTCAGTTATATTTAACAGTTTCTACGAGGTTGTTTTCTTAAAGGGACTGGGTTTGGTTCCCAGGAAATGATTTTTGCAATGAATAAAAGTAAAAAGAAATCAAAGAAGCATCATAATCAAATAAATATAATAAACTTAATTTTAAGATAGAATAAAGTTGGTCAGGTGTGTGGCTTATGCCTGAAATCCCATCGTTGTGGGAGGCCGAAGCAGACAGGTTGCTTTGATCTCAGGAGTTCCAGACCAACCTGGGCAAAGTGGTGAAACCCCATCTCTATTAAAAATACAAAAATTAGCTGGGTGTGGTGGCACACACCTGTCATCCCAGCTACTGAGGAGGCTGAGGCTTGAACATGGGAGGCAGAGTTTGCAGTAAGCCAAGATTGCACACTGCACTCCGACCTGGCTGACAAAGTAACACTTCGTCCAAAAAAGGAAAGTAGATTTTTGGGAGTTAGAAGATCTGTCTCTAATTTGTTCTGGATCTATCATTAACTGGCTTGGTAGCTTCACCTATTTTATAGGTATTCACCTATAAAATAAATGATTGAAAATATAAAGTCCTTAGGTGCTTATCATTTCATAATTACATATATTTTTTATTGTTAATGTGAAGAAATCTAGATTCACAAAGGTAAATCTGAAAATGTGGATTTGCAAAAATTAACATGCTATTGAGAATATGAAATTAAACCTGAAAACCTAATTACAATTTATTAAAGAAATATTTCATAAAGGGCACCTTCATACATTCTTTTCTGATATCTGCTCTTTGTTATCTTTCAAACATGATGGTAATCTGAAGGAAAAATGTAGAAAGATTTTTTTTTTCTCTTTCTTAGGTCTGCATTCAGGCAATATCAAAGACACTCACTTTTGTCTTCAGTGTCATGTTCAAACTGCATGAAGCAAAGCTCTCTAAAGCTACTTAATTTGATTTTTAAAAAACACAATAGGTTTAATATAATAGCTGTTCAATAGGACTGAGTAGTCAACCGGGGATTCTTGATATTCTTGATAGATGTGCTTGTATGTGCTTGCAAGCTGGGCAGAGAAAGGAGACATCACAGGAATAGGAGTTATGAAAGATTAAAATTATAATAGTAATGCACAACACAATTGTTATGAAATCGATTCAAATGATAAAGGAATCTGTGGTCTACATCCACTTGCCTACCCAAAGGGAATTTTGTTCTTATAAGATGACATGCATACCACCACATCCTGTTTTAAACAGATCAACATTTTATACAGGCACACACAGACCATACATGTACTTATACATATTTTTACATTTATGAGATCGTTAAATACACGTTTGTAACACACGCTTTAAAACCTTTTTTTTGAAATTTTGTGTAACATTCTGCTTTGCTGTTTATAACAGTTCCATGCTATTCTATATCATGACTGTCATGACATATTATTTGAAGTCTCTCCTATTGATTTATATTTATATTGTTTCTAAATGCTTATAGAAGCAAAAAAAAAGAATTTTTTAAAAAAAATCTACATGTTTGCTTAACAAGAAGATACTTTTATAGGAAATGTTTCTCAGTATTGTAATTACTATGCATGAATATTTTGAGTTTTAAGGTCAGCTGGTTAATGATTAATTTTCTTGTAGAAATGATTTAAATTTCCTGGTTCACCAGCATTTTATCAAATTCCTAGTTTCTCTGTATTTTAAAACTTTTGCAAAAGAGTGAGCAAGACAAAATTATTATTATTCATATATGCTTTTTCAAGTAACCTTGAATGTTATATAAATAATGTTAATAAATATAATAATTACATATTAAAGACATTTGTTATTATACCCATGTAATTTATAAATCTACATCTAATTTGCCTTTATATAATCATAGCCTTTTTTTCTTTTGGATTATGCATTCTGGATACCAGTCTTCCATTGGTTAGGTGAAAAATTTTCTCCAAATCTTTCAGATATATTTCATTTTATTAATAGTATTCGTATTTATATAAAAATGTTCATATCTAATATGTTTTATTTGCATAAAGAATACACTAAATAGAAAATAATTAAATACTTAATACACCTGATATAGCTTCTTTAAAAACTTTTTTCTTAAAAAATACCCCTCTCATATATATCTTCATAATAGTAAACAATGTGTTTACATCTTGGAGTTATAGATTGACTTTACTGAACACGGTGAGAAACAATAGCTTACATTATTTTTGTTTCTTTTTTTTTCCCCAAACTTAAATTGTTATATCAATGTTTATGTTTTTGTTTACTATAAATACTTAAACCTTTACTTTATTTTTCAGCATTTTGATTCTATGTATGGTGATGGTATTAGTTTTCTTATTTGCTTAACTTTCATGTCTGGCCCATTGATAACCACCCGTCAGTGATGTCTTAATGTTACGTTCTCAAGATTTCACTATTTTCAATATGTTCTGGAATCATTATCGAGATTCCTGAGCTTTATCAGTTGATTCCAAAGGTGAAAAGAAACAAATTATATTTATTATTAAATCCACATATTATTTGTTTCTCTTGGGCCAAGTAGTTAAGCAAAGGTAATAGCATCAGGGTCAAAAGGTTTTCTTAATCCTTGCATCAAGCACTTAATGTCATGTTATATTTTAGTTTACTTTTAGTTTTAGTTCACTTTAGTTTAATTTAAATCTCTAATAATTTTTAAAATTTTTTTCCTCAATTTTACTTTGTTCATCAGTCATCTGACTTCTATATTGAGAACTTCGATTCTCGATACCAGTCTGCATCCATAGAATCTTGGTATGCTTCAGAACTATCAAGCAGTGACTTCCCTTCCACTACCTCCTAGTTTTCTCCAAGTATTTCTTGCTGGTTTTTCATTTTTTAAAGTACATGATGTCATATCTTTCATAGAAATTATAAACAAAAAACCATTCAGCTCTCCTTGTATGTCTGCAAATGTTTTCTTGTTTCCTGACACTCAGTCTGCAATTTGAATGAATACATTTCTGGAGTGAAAATGATTTTTTCTCATCCCTTTGAAGGCCTTTGTTGTTGTACTCAGTACTACTAAAAGGAAATCTGGTGAAAGTGCAACTACTGAAACTTTAAAATGAATTGATTTATTTTTGTTCCTCTTCCATAAAAATTTAGAATCCACTTGTCTTTGGAATGCTATATTTCCCAAGGACGAATCTAATGTAGTTAGATTTATTCTGCTTATTATTGGACAAGTAATTTACATTTGCAACTCTATGTATTACTCTAGCAAACATAATTTTTTTTTTCTCAGAATTTCTCCAATTTTTTTTTTCCTCTTCATTCTCACATATCTTGCTTTCTGGAACTAATTTTACATTCCAACTATAGTTGGGATTTCTCATAACTATTAGCATTTATTTTATAATTTTTATGTATTTCTACTTTTGTGCTAAATTTTGTAAGTATTCACAGACATTATGGCAAAAAGAAAAGAAAAATCCCTCTTTTCATTTAGTCTATTGTGCTAACCAACCCATCTATGAAGGATTTTATTGTTGTAATTAAACTTTCTTCCACTAAATATACTAATTATGGTAGTATAATGTTTATTGTAATGTACCTTGCTTGTTATTACAGTTGGTAATAAAAAGGTACCATACGTTTATGATTTATCACAAAAAGTTGTGGTTTATCACAAAACAATTGTCCACTGAAAATCAGTTAAGAGTTCTGCACTTCAGAAAGGACAGTAGCTTTTCCCATTACATGGCTCAGTCATTCTTTAGATCCTGGAGACTTTCAATGGGTCCTCTGCATGTGTAAGACAACAACAAAGAAATGGGAATATGGGGGCCCTCAAAATAGGCTGGAGTCACAGGAGCACGGGAGAAGAAATAAAGTTTCTGATTAGGAAAACTCTTTTTTTAAGATTTCTTTTAACTTTTATTCTAGATACAGGGGCACATGTACAGGTTTGTTATATAGGTAAACTCATGTCATGGGGTTTTGCTGTATAGATTATTTCGTCACACAGGTACTTAGCACAGTACAGAACAGATGCCATGGTACCGATACTTTTCTGATCCTTGCCCTCCTCCAACTCTCCACCCTCTAGTGGGCTGTAGTATCTATTGTTCTGCTTTTTGTATTCACCTGATGTTATCATTTAGCTCCTACTTATAAGTGAGAATACGTGGTATTTGGTTTTCTGTTCCTGCATTAGTTTGCTAAGGATAATGACATCCAGGTCCATCCCTATTGCTAGAAAGGACATGATCTCACTATTTTAATGGCTGCATACTATTCCATGGTGTATATGTACTATTTTTTTTTTTTTATCCAATCTACCATTGATGGGAAGTTAGATTGGTTCCATATCTTGGCTATTGTGAAAAGTGCTGCATTGAACATACATGTGTATGTATCTTTTTGACAGAATGATTTATATTTCTTTGGGTGTGTACCCAATAATAGGATTGCTGGGTCAAATGGTAATTTTGTTTTTAGTTCTTTGAGGGATTGTGACACTGCTTTCCACAATGGCTGAACTAATTTATTAAATATACTCTCACCAACAGTCTATAAATTTTCCCTTTTCCCTGCCACCTCACCAATCTGTTAATTTATTTGATAATAATAGCTGTTCTAACTAGTGCCAGATAGTATCTTACTGTGGTTTTGATTTGCATCATTTCTGACACTGAGGATTTTTTCATACACTTCTTGGCCACGTGTATACCTTCTTCTGAAAAGTGTCTGTTCATTTATTTTGTCCACTTTTTAATGGGGTTGTTTTTGCTTGTAAATTTACTTAAGTTCCTGATAGATTTTGGATATTAGACCTTTGCTGAATGCATAGTTTGCAAATATTCTTTCCCATTCTTTAGATTGTCTGTTTACTTTGTTGGTAGTATCTTTTGCTGTGCAGAAGCTCTTTAGTTTAATTAGGCCTCACATGTCAATTTTTGCTGTCAATTTTGCTGTCAATTTCTGTTGCAATTGCTTTTGGTGTCTTCATCATGAAATCTTTGCCAATTTCTATGTCCAAAATGGTATTTCCCAGGTTATCTTCCAGGGTTTTAATAGTTTTGGTTTCACATTTAAGTCTTTAACCCATATTGAGTTGATTTTGTATATAGTGTATGGAAGGAGTTCAGTCTCACTCTTCTGCATATGGCCAGTGAGTTAGAACTATTTGTTGAATAGAGAGTCCATTCTCCATTGCTTATTTTTGTCAGTTTTGTTGAAGATCAGATGACTATAGATGTGCAGCATTATTACTGGGCTCTCTTTTCTGTTTCATTGGTCTGTGTATCTGTTTTTCTATTGGTATATGCTGTTTTGGTTACTCTAGCTGTATAGTATAGTTTGAAGTCAGGTAATACAATACCTCCAGCTTTGTTCTTTTTGCTTGGTATTGCCTTTTCTATTTGGACCATTTTTAGTTTCATATGAATTTTAAAATAATTTTTCTCTAGTTCCTTGAAGAATTGTATTGGTAGTTTGATAGGAATAGCATTTAATCTATACATGGATTTGGGTAGTATTGTCACAGGATGCTGGGCTATTGCCCTTCCAGCCAGGAACCTCTGTGGCCTGTGGTGCCTTTGCCTGAGTTGTGCTCAGGCCTGCTGGACTCATTCTGCAAACTTGGCCCGGAAGGTTGTGCTTGACTTGAACTACTGAACTGGATTCTGTGCCTGCTTAGGGTGAGCCAGGAGCAGAACAGTGAGGGGTGTGTGAGCAAGCAAGCATGGGGTCCAGTCACTGCGCACAGCCTTGCATGCTGGCTGCAGTGGGGCAGGCAGCTCCAGGCACCAGCATGGGCACTGATGCCCTCTGAGGCTGTAGCTGAAACAGGTGCACTGCCAGCAGCTTCCACAGAGGGCACCAGGGAACGCGATGGAAGCCTGGAACACCTGGAAGCTTGGAGATGCCAGAAACTACAGAGCTCCAAAGAGGGTGTCACAGACGTGGCTCCTAGATCTGGGCTACAGCTCTTCTCTCTTCTCTCCTTCTTCTCACTCACAATGTGGTGAGCAAGAGGTATTTCAGCTCTGGTCGTGTTACAGCTCGTTCAGTCATGCCATTTGGCAGGTCCCAAGTTCTTGTCCCGTGTCCAGGAAGAATGAGGCATGTGGACAAGTAAAGGGTGAGCAAAGTGAAGAAGTGCTTTATTGAGTGACAGAACAGCTCAGAAGAGACCCACTCTGCAGGCACATCATGTGAATGAGTGTGCAGATCTCAGCAGAGAGGAGAGCCGCAGTGGGTAGCTCCTCTCCACAGGCAGGTCTTCCCATCATCTGCTCAGCTCTCAGCAGAAAGGAGACCCAGTGTGGGTAGCTCCTCTCTGTGGGGAGGTCTTCCTGTCATCTGGCTGAGTCTGGCTGAGTCCAGTGGTTTTTATGGGCTTCAAAGAGGAGGAAATGCATGCTGATTGATCCATGGGCAGCCATGGGTGGGCCCAGAAAGACACCCTAAGTTCTCACTCACGTCTGCAGAACTGGCAGCCTGGACCCCAGGCCTCAAGCTGTCTCTGGCCTGATGGTGGGATTTCACTGGGGACCCACCACTTTCCACCCAGGAGCCTGTCTCCCCACCACTGCCATTAATCTGCCATAAATTATGCCCACAGCGCCGTGGCTGTTCATACCGAAGGGTGCCTGAAGGCCAGTGTGGAGCCACCATTAGCCCTCCCTCAGGCTCCCTCAGCCTGCTTACCCTGCTCATTAGTGCTCAAAATCTGGAGCCGGCCGAGGCAGCAGGGGGCTGATGTGTCAGCACTGCCTTGTGTGCACGCACACCTGGCTGGGTTGTGACAGTACCCGTGCTTGGCCACAATTTTGCTCCAAAATCAGAGCAGGCGCTCGGAGCAGAGAGGGGCCAAGCAGCAGGAGCAGGCACTTCCAAGCCTGTGGGGCTAGGGGTGCTTCCCAGGCCCCCGAGAGTGCAGCAATGTCCGGGTTCACAGCAGCAGCCGGGCAGTTGCAGCTGTACCCAGAGGGCAGGGCTCCCACCCCTCCCACTTGGAAGTGGGTTGGGTTTCCTCCTGTTTCTGGCTCCTGCAGACTCTGGAGCACACAGCCCCAGCTGCACCTCCCTCACTGCAGCTGGTGTCATGGCAGCAGCTACCTCAGACAAGCCACCATTGTCACCATTATGACTATTTTGACGATATCAATTCTTTCTATCTATGAGCACGGAAGGTTTTTCCATTTGTTTGTGTCTTTTTTTTTTTTTTTTTGAGACATAGTCTCACTCTGTTGCCCAGGCCAGAGTGCTGTGGCATGATCTCAGCTCGCTGCAACCTCTGTCTCCCGAGTTCAAGCACTTCTTCTGCCTCTGCCTCCTGAGTAGCTGGGATTACAGGGACCTGCCACCATGCCAGGCTAATTTTTTCTATTGTTAGTAGAGACAGAATTTCTCCACGTTGGCCAGGCTGGTCTCGAAATCCTGACCTTAGATGATCTCCCTGGCTTGGCCTCCCAAAGTGCTGGAATTACACGCATAAGCCATCATGCTCAGGTTTCATCACTGATTTATTTGAGCAGTGTTTTTTAATTCTCGTTGTAGAGATCTTTCACCTCCCTGGTTAGCGGTATTTCTAGATATTTTATTCTTCTTTTTTTTTTTAGTAATTGTAACTAGGATTGTGTTCCTAATTTGGCTCTCAGCTTGAATGTGACGGTACGTATGAATGCTACTGATTTTTGTACATCAATTTTGTATCCCAAAACTTTGCTGAAGTTGTTTATCAGCTTAAGGAGTTTAGGGGCAGAAACTATGAGTTTTTCTAGATATAGAATAATGTTGTCCACAAATAGGGATAGTTTGACTTCTTCTCTTCCTATTTGGATGTCTTTTATAAATAAATTCTCTCTCTTACCTGATTGCTCTGGGCAGGACTTGTAATCCTATATTGAATAGGAGTTGTGAGAGGGCATCCTTATCTTACTCTGTTTCAAGGGGAAAAAATAGTGTGTGCTGCTCTCAGGGAGAGAAGAAAAGGTGGTGAGTAAATAATACATCTTCTACTGGAACATTCACGTGGGCAGAAGAGCCTTCCATGTCACATTAAGGAATTTGGCTTTTTCCTGGAGATAATGAGCCTCTGAAGCACGTTGAGATTTTTAGCCAGCATCATTAGTTGTGTAATTTAGAAACATTCCTCTGATCTGCTCTGTAAATTATAGATTTTACTTGAATAAAGAGAACTCAGGAGAATGTTGTGAACCAGGTGTTTGGGACCATAAGTATCAATATGGATAAGAAGAGATGCGAGAATATTGAAAAGATAATTATAAGACAACAACAGGGTCTGGTGGTGATTGCAGGTCAGTATTGAGAGACGATGAAAAGTCAAATAATACAGACAAGTTTCTAATTTTCCCAATGGGGTGAATTGTGTCAGTATTGACTAAGGGACTTTGCAAGAGAAATACAATAAGAGGAAGGATTTGCTTATTTTGGAGGATACATGGAAATTTTCGTAAGTGTTTTGGTTTGTGGTTTTGAAGCTCAAGGGGAACATAGGGCAGAAGACACACTTAGAAGGTATTACTTTATCGTTTCTAATAATGATAAAGAATAATTGCAAGCCAAAGGGAGCATCTATTTTCATTATATTCACAGCACCAAAATGTTGTAGATATTAAGTATGTTTTTAAAAGTTACTTTTGAGATAATAAAAATAATGTTAACGTCAGAAATTTTGAATGTTTTGAAATACTGATGAAGAGATAATATGCAAAGAGGTTGTTAATAAAATAAACTAGTTGTTATTTGACAAGGTTAATTACTCAGCGTAAAGAGGGCAGACTGAATCCAATGTATGAATAAAGAAATTAATCTTTGGCAGTAAAAATGGAGGGTCTTCCATTGTAATGAGAGGAGAAGACATATTAGCATAAAGATTACTTCTGATACTTAATACAGTTCCTATATCATGGATGACATTTTCTCTGTAAAGCTGAATGGTGAGTAGTAGAACAGGGAACTTGAAAAGCGCAAGGTTTTAAAACAGCTACTATAGAGATGAAGAGAAGAACTAATCAGGGAAGATATGCACGAGACTCAATACTTATTTGTGAGTAGTGCAAAATAGTGTTTTGAGAATCAGAATGTGGCATAAAGGGGAATAGATTCACTTAAGGAGAAAATACAGACAAAGCTTCTATGTATCATTTGTGAAGATACCTTAAAAACAAGAAGGGTTTCAACATGGAAAACGCAGGGAATGGATAGCATTAGCAAAGACATGCAGAAGTGGATAAGGAGCCATGTTTCCTATGTAACAGAAATCTCTGTGCTGCCAGTTTAGGGCTGGAAGAGGAAGGGAAGCTGGTCATTTATTTGGGGGCTACACCATCTAAATATTTAATTTCCTGCTGAGGGACTTGGATTTTGTTCTCTCAATGTTGATGTTTCAAGAAACAAACAAACAAACAACAAAAAAACATGGTTTTTTGGGATTGGGGAGGAATAAGCAGGCACATACTTGAAAATATATTAGAAGTGATTCTGATTCTTTTTTTTTTATTATTATACTTTAAGTTCTAGGGTACATGTGCATAACGTGCAGGTTTGTTACATATGTATACTTGTGCCATGTTGGTGTGCTGCACCCATCAACTCGTCATTTACATTAGGTATATCTCCTAATGCTATCCCTCCCTCCTCCCCCCTCCCAACAATAGGACCCAGTGTGTGATGTTCCCCTTCCTGTGTCCAAGTGATCTCATTGTTCAATTCCCACCAATGAGTGAGAACATGCCGTATTTGGTTTTCTGGTCTTGCGATAGTTTGTTGAGAATGGTGGTTTCCAGCTGCATCCATGTCCCTAAAAAGGACATGAACTCATCCCTCTTTATGGCTGCATAGTATTCCATGGTGTATATGCACCACATTTTCTTAATCCAGTCTTCACTGATGGACATTTGGGTTGATACCAAGTCTTTGCTATTGTGAATAGTGCAGCAATAAACATATGTGTGCATGTGTCTTTATGGCAGCATGACTTATAATCTTTTGGGTATATCCCCAGTAATGGGATGGCTGGGTCCAATGGTATTTCTAGTTCTAGATCCTTGAGGAATTGCCATACTGTTTTCCACAATGGTTGAACTAGTTTACAGTCCCACCAACAGTGTAAAAGTGTTCCTATTTCTCCACATCCTCTCCAGCACTTGTTGTTTCCTGATTTTTTAATGATTGCCATTCTAACTGGTGTGAGACAGTATCTCATTGTGGTTTTGATTTGCATTTCTCTGATGGTGAGTGATGATGAGTATTTTTCCATGTGTCTGTTGGCTGTATGAATGTCTTCTTTTGAGAAGTGTCTGTTCATATCCTTTGCCCAATTTTTGATGGGGTTGTTTTTTTCTTGTAAATTTGTTTGAGTTCTTTGTAGGTTCTGGATATTAACCCTTTGTCAGATGAGTAGATTGCAAAAATTTTCTCCCATTCTGTAGGTTGTCTGTTCACTCTGATGGTAGTTTCTTTTGCTGTGCAGAAGCTCTTTAGTTTAATTAGATCCCATTTGTCAATTTTGGCTTTTGTTGCCATTGCTTTTGTTGTTTTAGATATGAAGTCCTTGCGCATGGCTGTGTCCTGAATGGTATTACCTAGGTTTTCTTCTAGGGTTTTTATGGTTTTAGGTCCAACATGTAAGTCTCTAATCCATCTTTTTTTTTTTTTTTTGAGACGGAGTCTCGCTCTGTCGCCCAGGCTGGAGTGCAGTGGCCGGATCTCAGCTCACTGCAAGCTCTGCCTCCTGGGTTCACGCCATTCTCCTGCCTCGGCCTCCCGAGTAGCTGGGACTACAGGCGCCTGCTACCACGCCCGGCTAGTTTTTTGTATTTTTTAGTAGAGACAGGGTTTCACTGTGTTAGCCAGGATGGTCTCGATCTCCTGACCTCGTGATCCGCCCATCTCGGCCACCCAAAGTGCTGGGATTACAGGATTGAGCCACTGCGCCCAGCCCTCTAATCCATCTTGAATTAATTTTCATATAAGGAGTAAGGAAAGGATCCAGTTTCAGCTTTCTACTTATGGCTAGCCAATTTTCCCAGCACCATTTATTAAATAGGGAATCCTTTCCCCATTTCTTGTTTCTCTCAGGTTTTTCAAAGATCAGATGGCTGTAGATGTGTGGTATTATTTCTGAGGGCTCTGTTCTGTTCCATTGGTCTATATCTCTGTTTTGGTAGCAGTACCATGCTGTTTTGGTTACTGTAGCCTTATAGTACAGTTTGAAGTCAGGTAGCATGATGCCTCCAGCTTTGTTCTTTTGGCTTAGGATTGTCTTGGCAATGTGGGGTCTTTTTTGGTTCCATATGAACTTTAAAGCAGTTTTTTCCAATTCTGTGAAGAAAGTCATTGGTAGCTTGATGGGGATGGCATTGAATCTATAAATTACCTTGGGCAGTATGGCCATTTTTACAATATTGATTCTTCCTATCCATGAGCATGGTATATTCTTCCATTTGTTTGTGTTCTCTTTTATTTCACTGAGCTGTGGTTTGTAGTTCTCCTTGAAGAGGTCCTTGACATCCCTTGTAAGTTGGATTCCTAGGCATTTTATTCTCTTTGAAGCTATTGTGAGTGGAAGTTCATTCATGATTTGGTTCTCTGTCTGTTACTGGTGTATAAGAATGCTTGTGATTTTTGCACATTGATTTTGTATCCTGAGACTTTGCTGAAGTTTCTTATCAGCTTAAGGAGATTTTGGGCTGAGACAATGGGGTTTTCTAAATATACAATTATGTCATCTGCAAACAGGAACAATTTGACTTCTTTTCCTAACTGAATACCCTTGATTTCTTTCTCTTGCCTGATTGCCCTAGCCAGAACTTCCAACACTATGTTGAATAGGAGTGGTGAGAGGGGGCATCCCTGTCTTGTGCCAGTTTTCAAAGGGAATACTTCCAGTTTTTGCCCATTCAGTATGATATTGGCTGTGGGTTTGTCATAAATAGCTCTTATTATTTTGAGGTACGTTCCATCAATACCGAATTTATTGAGAGTTTTTAGCATGAAGGGCTGTTGAATTTTGTCAAAAGCCTTTTCTGCATCTATTGAGATAATCATATGGTTTTTGTCTTTGGTTCTGTTTATACGCTGGATTATGTTTATTGATTTGCATATGTTGAACCAGCCTTGCATCCCAGGGATGAAGCACACTTGACCATGGTGGATAAGCTTTTTGATGTGCTGCTGGATTCGGTTTGCCAGTATTTTATTGAGGATATTTGCATCGATGTTCATCAGGGATATTGGTCTAAAATTCTCTTTTTTTGTTGTGTCTCTGCCAGGCTTTCGTATCAGGATGATGTAGGCCTCATAAAATGAGTTAGGGAGGATTCCCTCTTTTTCTATTGATTGGAATAGTTTCAGAAGGAATGGTACCAGCTCCTCCTTGTACCTCTGGTAGAATTCAGCTGTGAATCCATCTGGTCCTGCACTCTTTTTGGTTGGTAGGCTATTAATTATTGTCTCAATTTCAGAGCCTGCTATTGGTCTATTCAAGGATTCAACTTCTTCCTGGTTTAGTCTTGGGAGAGTGTAAGTGTCCAGGAAATTATCCATTTCTTCTAGGCTTTCTAGTTTATTTGCGTAGAGGTGTTTATAGTATTCTCTGATGGTTGTTTGTATTTCTGTGGGGTCGGTGGTGATATCCCCTTTATCATTTTTTATTGCATCTATTTGATTCTTCTCTCTTTTCTTCTTTATTAGTCTTGCTAGCGGTCTATCAATTTTGTTGATCTTTTCAAAAAACCAGCTCCTGGGTTCATTGATTTTTTGGAGGGTTTTTGTGTCTCTATCTCCTTCAGTTCTGCTCTGATCTTAGTTATTTCTTGCCTTCTGCTACCTTTTAAATGTGCTTGCTCTTGCTTCTCTAGTTCTTTTAATTGTGATGTTAGGGTGTCGATTTTAGATCTTTCCTGCTTTCTCTTGTGGGCATTTAGTGCTATAAATTTCCCTCTACACACTGCTTTAAATGTGTCCCAGAGATTCTGGTATGTTGTATCGTTGTTCTCTTTACTTTTTTATTAAAAATGTGTTCTTGCTTGAATTTGCTCATGTGTCTTCAAAAGACTTCTTTCTAACATAACTATGACTGCCAGAAGAACAAAGAAAAATTGAAAAACCAAAATGCTATCAATATATTTTCAGAATTTTGGAAGAAATTCTACTAATGACGGGGTAATTTTGCAGAGTTAAGTGAAGAAACACAATTGACAGTTCACACATTCATAGCTGTCCTGAGCAGTGCAAATTTGTAGGGAGTTTTTTTTCCCGTTGCCTATGGCTTAAAAATTATATCAGAAACCCCCAGATTTAATCATGACTTTTACATCTCTTTTACAGATGTGGCCTCATTGACACAATGGGATTTCTAGTACCCTTCAGTTTCCACTGTCATCTATTGAGGATCAATAAATGATAGTAAATAATAAAACCAAAAGGAGGAGGATGCAAAGGTAGTTAAATATTCCATTTTAAAAGATATATAATATACAATTTTTAAATTATTACTTTTTATTTTCACGGGCACATAGTAAGTGTATATGTTTATGAGGTAAATGAGATATTTTGAAACAGGCATATAATGCATACTAATCACATCAGGGTAATGGAGAAATCCATCACCTCAAGCATTTATCCTTTCTTTGTGTTACAATCCCATTCTACGATTTTAATTATTTTAAAAATGTACAATAAATTATTGTTGACTAAAGTCACACTGTGGTGCTATCATATACTGGATGTTATTCATTCTATCTAATTATATGTTTGTACCCAATAACCATTCCTACCTCCCCACAACCCCTGCACTCCCCTTCCCAGCCTCTGGTAACCGCCCTTCTGCTCTCTGTCATCACAAGTTCAATTGCTTTAATTCTTAACTCCCACAGATAAGTGAGAACATGTGAAAATTGCTTTTCTCTCCCTGGCTTATTTCACTTAACATAATGACCCCTGGTTCCATTTATGTTGCAAATAACAGAATCTCATTCTTTTTATGGTTGAATAGCACTCTATTGTGTATATGTACCACATTTTCTTTATTCATTCATCTGTTGATAGACACGGATTGCTTCTAAATACTGGCTATTGTGAATAGTGCTGTGATAAACATGAGATTGCAGATATCTATTTGATATGCTTGTTTCCTTTATTTTGAGCATACACTTAGCATGGGTTTTGCTGGATTATATGATAGTGCTATTTTTTAGCTTTTTGAGTAACCTCCAAACTGTTCTCTGCAGTGGCTCTACTAATTTACATTCCCATCAACACTGCATGAAGATTTCTCTTTTTTCTTCTATATCCTTGTGAGCATTTGTTATTATCTGCCTTTTGGATGCATTCATTTTAACCAGGATGAGATAATATCTCATTGTAGTTTGATTTGCATTTATTTAATGATCAGTGATACTGAGCACCTTTTTATAGAACCATTTATCATTTGTATATTTTCTTTTGAGAAATGTCTTAGTTTCTGGGACGTAAGTCTACCAATGCCGCCAGCTAAATAAAACTCTTTCCTTCCACAAAAAAAAAAAAAAAAGAGAAATGTCTATTCAGATTTTTTGCCCATTTTAAAATCAGATTATAAATGTTTTCCTATTGAGTTTGAGCTCCTTATTTCAGGCTACTAGTCCCTTGCCAGATGGATAATATGAAAATATTTTCTCCCATTTTGTGTTTTGTCTTTTAACTTTTTTGATTGTTTTCTTTGCTGTGCAGAAGGTTTTTAACTTGATGTGATTCCATTTGTCCATTTTTGCTTTGGCTGCCTCAGCTTGTGGGGTTTTACTCAAGAAATTTTTGCCCAGTCCAGTGTCTTGGATATTTTCCTCAATGTTTTCCAGTAGTTTCATAGTTAGAGGTCTCAGATTTAAGTCTTCAATTCATTTTGATTTGACCTGAGTATATGGCCAACAACAGGGGTCTGGTTTCATCTGTTTGCACATGAATATCGAGTTTTCCCAGCACCATTTATTGAAGAGGCTGTCTCTTCCCCAGTGTGCGTTCTTGGCACCTGTATCAAAAATGAGTTCATTATAGGCTTTCTGGGTTCTCTATTCTGTTACATTGTTCTATGTGTCTGTTTATGCCAGTACCACACCATTTTGGTTACTATAGCGCTGTAGTATAACTTGAAGTCAGGTAATGTGGTTCCTCCAGTTTTGTTATTTTTTTATCTCATTCTAACTTTGGCTACTCTGAGTCTTTTGTGATTCCATGTAAATTTTAAGATAACTGTATCTATTTCTGTGAAGGATGTCTTTGGTATTTTGATAGGGATTGCGTTGAATTTGTAGATTGTTTTGGGTAGTATGAAAATTTTAACTATGTTAAGTTTTCTAGTCCACGCACATGAAATATCCTTCCTGTTTTTGGTCCTCTTCAATGTCTTGCATCAATATTTATGGCTTTCATTGTAGATATCTTTCACTTCCTTGTTTAAGTTTATTCCTTGGCATTTTATTTTATTTGTACCTATTATAAACAGGATGAATTTCTTGATTTCTTCTTCAGATTGTTTAGTGTTGACGTACCAAATGCTGCTGATTTTTGTGTGATGACTTCGTATCTTGCAACTTACTAAATTTGATTATCAATTCTAATACGTTTTTGGTGGAATCTTTAGGTTTTCCCAAATATAAGATTATGTCATCTGCAAACAAGGATAATTTGACATCTTCTTTTCCAATTGGATGCCCTTTATTTCCTTCTCTTCTCTGATTGCTTTAGCTAGGACTTACTTAACCTTTGTTATGTGGAATAACAATGGTGAAAGTGGGCATCTTGCCTTTTCCCAGATTTTAGAGGAAAGGCTTTTAGTTTTTCCCCATTCAGTATGATACTAGCTATGGGTCTGTCATATATGGCTTTTATTGTATTAAGGTATGTTCCTTCTATTCACAGTTTATCATAAAGGGATTTTGAATTTTATCAAGTGCTTTTTCAGTATCGATTGAAATAATCATATGTTTTTTCCTTTTTTCTATAGATATGTGTATCATATTGATTGACTTGCATATGTTGAATGCTTTGCATATGTTGTATATCCTTCCATCCACGGGATAAATCCAACTTAGTCATGATGAATGATCTCTTTAATGTGTTGTTGAATTTGATTTGTAAGTATTTTGTTGAGCATTTTTGCATCAGTGTTCATCAGGGATATTAGCCTGTAGTTTAACTTTTCTGATGTGTCTTTGTCTGGTATCAGAGTAAAACTGGCCTCATAGAATGAGTGTGGAAGTATTCCCCCTTCCTCTATTTTTTGGAACATTTTGAGTAGGACTGGTATTAGTTCTTGTTTAAATGTTGGGTAGAATTAACCAGTGAAGCCATCAGGTCCTGGGCTTTTCTTTGCTGGGAGACTTTTTATTAGAACTTCAATTTCATTAATTGGTATTGTTCTATTCTGATTTGGGATATCTTCATGTTTCAATTTGGTGGGTTTTACGTGTCTAGGAATGTATCCATTTCTTCCAGATTTTCCAGTTTACTGATATACAGTTGCTCATAGTAGACACTAATGATGCTTTGGATTTCTATGCTATTGATTGTAATGTCTCCCTTTTCATTTCTGAGTTTATTTATTTGGGTCTTCTCTCTATATTAAAAAAAATACATCTGGCTAAAAGTTTGTAGATTTTGTTTATCTTTAAAAAAAAATCTGTTCCTTTCATTGCTCTTTTTGTGTGTTTTCTTCATTTCAATTTTATTTATTTGTTGTCTGATTTCTATTATTTATTATCTTTGACTAATTGTGTGTTTGGTTTGCTCTTGCATTTTTAGTTCTTTAAGATTCACATTAGGTTGTTTATTTCAAATTTTTCTACTTTTTTCATGTAGGTGTTTATTGTTATAAGTTTTACTCTTTGTATTGAATTATCTATATCCCATAGATTTTAATATCTTTTGTTTTCATTATCACGTGTCTCAAGAATATTTTAAATTATCTTGTTAATTTCTTCATTGACCCACTGGTCACTCAGGAGCATATGGTTTAATTTTATGTGTTTGTATCATTTCCAAAATTCCTCTTATTAATTTCTAGTTTTATTCTATCGTGGTTAGAAAAGATAATTGATATAATTTCATTGTTTTCGAATTTTTTAAGACTTGTTTTGTGGTTTACCATATGGTGTGTTTTTGAGAATGATTCGTGTGCTGAGAAAATGACTGTGCATTTTGCAACCATTGGATGAAATGTCCTGTAAATATTTATTAGGTCTATTTAGTCCCTAGTGCAGATAAACTCAAGTTTCTTTGTTGATTTTCCATCTGGGAGAGCTGCCCAACGCTGAAGGTGTAATACTGAAGTCTCTATCTCCTATTGTATTGGGGTCTATCTCTTTCTTTAGTTCTAATAATATTTGCTTTATATATCCTGGAGCTCCAGTTTTGGGTGCACATATATTTAAAATTATTATATCATCTTGCTGAATTGACCCTTTTATCATTATTTAGTAACATTTGTTTATTTTTATAGTTTTTGTCTTCAAATCTATTTTGTCTGATATAAGTATGGCTACTCTTGCTCTTTTTTCCTTTGCATTTGAATAGAATATCTTTTTCCTTCCCTTCATTTTCTGTTTATGTGTTTCTTTAGCAGTGAAGTATTCTACTTACAAGCAACAGATTGCCGGGTTTTTTAAAAAAAATTCATTTAGCCACTCTATGCCTTTTGATTAGAAAATGTGATCAATTTACATCCAATATTATTATTGATAAGTATGGATTTACTCCTGCCATTTTGTTATCTGTTTTCTGGTTGTTTTGTCATCTGCCCTCTTTACTTTCTTTCCTTCTTGTTTTCCTTTTAGTCAAAGCAATTTTCGTAGTGTTATGTTTTAATTTTCTGGGTATTTGTGATAGGATTTTTTTGAGTTGAGTTTACCATGAGGCTTGCAAATGGTATAACTCATTATTTTAAATTGATGACAAGTTTACATTGTTTGCGTATACCAACAAACAAACAAAGAGAAAACTAATAAAAACTCTACACTTTAACTACATGCCTCTCCTTTTTAACTTTTTGTTATTTCTACTTATATCTTACTGTATTGGCTATGCATTAAAAAGTTCTTGTAGTTATTATTTTTGATAGGCTCATCTTTTAGTCTTTCTACTCATGTATTAGTACTTTACACACCACAATTACAGTGTTATAATATGTGTTTTTCTATGTGCCTACTATTACCAGTGTTTTGTTCTTTCAGAGCATTTTTTTGTTGCTCATTAATGTTCTTTTCTTTGAGATTGAAGAACTCCTACTGAGATTTTCTGTAGGAAAATTCTGGTATTGATGAAACCTCTCAGCTCTTGTTTGTCTGCTGGGTATCCTATTCTATGGTACAAGTTGTTTTTTTCCTTCAACTCTTGAAATATGTCATGCCACTCTCTCCTTGCCTGTAAGGTTTCCACTGAAAAGTCTGCTACCAGACATATTGGAACTCCTTTGTATCTTATTTGGCTCTTTTTTCTTGCTTCTTTTAGGATCTTTGCTTTATCCTTGACTTTTGGGAGTTTGATTATTAAATGTGTTTGAGGTAGGAGGAGTCTCTCTCTGTGCTTAGCTGGCTGAAGCTGAGGGAGGCGTGACACAAGCACTCCTGTGACCACCACTGCTGGTACTGTGCTGGGTCATACTTGAAGCCAGCACAGCACTGGATCTCACCCAAGACCCATGGGGTCCACTACCTGGCTACTTCTTATGTTCACTCAAGGCCCAAGGCTCTATAATCAGTAGGTGGCAAATACAGCCATGCCTGTGTCATTCCCTCCAGTGTGAGTTTCCCCTAGCGCTGGGTGCATTCAGAGATGCTGTCTGGGAGCAGGGCCTTGAGTTATGAACCTTAGGTTTCTACCTGGTGCTCTATTTTACTGTGGCTATGCTGGAACCCAAGCCACAAGACAAAGTTCTTTGGCTCTAAGCCCAGCACAGCACCTGGACTTGCTTAGACATTGCAGTCCTGTAGCATAGATGGCCCTTTAAGTTTATTTAGAACCCCAAAGCACTTTTGTCAGTGGTGGCAGGGCTTACTGAACTCAGGTTCTGACTGCTGGGATGGACAATTTCCATCTTGCCGGGATGGTCAAAATGATCCTACCAAAATGAAGCCATGACTGAGTTCTGCCCCGTTTTGCTTTCCACTGTAACAGGGCAATACTAAGTTCCAATGCAAAGTCCCACAATCATTGTCCCACAATCATGGTCCCACAATCTCTGTGCTCTCCCTCCATCAAGTACAGATTATGTCTCCATGCCATGTGGCCACAAAGAGGGAATGGGAGAGCAGTGGTGTGGGCAACTCAAGACTGTCTTTCCTAGCTCTTCAATGCCTCTTTTTTTAATATGATGTTAAAACCAGGTACTGTGATTGTTCACCTTATTTTTGGTTTTTATGAAGTGCATTTCAGCGTGGATAGTTGTTCAATTTGGTGCTACTCCTGTGGGTGACACTGGAGAGTTCTTTTCAGCCATCTTGCTCTATCTCCTCCTGCCAAACTTAGAATATATCATTTTAAAGATGTAGATAAAATTAGAGGAAATGAGAGAAATTTAGCGATAACAATTATCAGGAATATGGGATTTTTACGTTCTTTGTTAATATAGTAGGTATAGGATGAGTTTCCACTCGGTCGGACCAGAATAGTGAATTGGATTAATTCTTATGGGAATCAGGGAATTCAGATGAGAGCTGACTGCATCCAGTTGTATGTAGTTGACTTCTGAATGAAATGTCAACTGAAGTAAGCCCACTTCAATATGTCTAGTAGAAAATATTAGGCTCAGATACCTCTTCTTATTTGGTACTAAATAAAATGGGAGATGCATGGGTTCCCAGAAAAAGTACATTGAAAGAATAAAATGAAATAAAAGTTCATCATTCAGAAGTGAAACATAACTGGAAATTGTTGTGACAGAAACTCAAATGCAGTTTTAGAAAACAAATTGACATCAATACTGTAAATTGCTTCTGTAAAATGTGAAAAGGGAAATCTGCAAGGCAGAAGCAAGATAACATGAACAAAGAAATAACTAAACAAAACAGAAGAGAAAATAAATAAGAAACTGGATGATATTAGAATGGATATCAATGGGAAAAATTCTAATAGCACATAAATCTACTTTAGAGTATGAAAAAAACTGTATTAAATGCAGAGGGAAATTTTTTTAAAAAAGACAGAGAGGATTAGAGAGAAAATATCCTGGAGAACAAAAACCATCCCTAAAAATAGCTAATTTATGTAGGTAAATATGGGGGGGTCTATCTAATTATGTTTTACACATTATCAATTACATTGCAATTTATTGTATATATCATAATCTTTGCCAAGAGTCCCAAATCTGGGAAAATGAAAATACTTTAAGCTAAAAGTATGTTGCCATTTTTTCACGTATATTTCATTTACAAATTTAATAAAATTCCCGTATTGTATTAACTTCGATATTTTAAATAAAATTTAAAAATTGAGAAAAAAATAGCAAGCAAATAAATAATGTATGGCCGTGGTAACGAAGCAACTTAAAGCCTCTATGAAACTATTTTGCAATGCAAATCCTGAAGTACTTTATTGAGATATTTATAAAACCATTCTTATTAAAACTTTTAAACACTCTGCACAAATATCTTGAGTAAAAATATAAGGTTGAGACCAGTGATTATTCACTACTTGGCACACTTGTGTGTAAAGGAAAAAATTATCAAAAAAGTGTATTAAAATATGAATTTCTTAGATCTCTGGGACATATAGAATTGGGAAATTCGATAGTATTGGCCTTGAAATATATGTATTTAACAATTTAGGTTATTCTTATTTAAGTAAATTACATTAAAATTTTTTGAATTTAACCTTAAAGAATGATAGATTAATAATATGAGGTATAACTCTTAGGGTTGCTGCAAATTTTAAAATAAAAGATATTGTCAATAGACACATGTTAGAATTAAGAAAAAGGTCACTTACAACTAAACAAATACAAATTTAAAACAAGAGGATACCCTGTCTTATCTATTGGTTTGGCTACTTTTAAAAACAGTAATATTGAAAATATTATGTTCGAAGATTTTATTGTAAGAAGTTTTAAGAAAAAAAACAGAAATCATTCTAAATAGCTGTTGGAATTGAATACAAATAGTTACTTTGCAATACATGCAAAAATAGAATATCATGTATTCATCAAGCTGATGACATGGATACTTATTAATTGAAGTGGCAATGCAAAATTAAAAACACATTGCCAAAGACCGTATATAATAGAATCTGATTTTTTATACACACTCAATAGAAATGCTTTTGTTGTGAAATTGTCTAGTAGAAAATAAACTGTAAGGTCAATGGTGGTTTTCTCTGACTAGCGGAATTTTATTCTTTTTATCTTGCTTAATGACAAATAATTTCCCCATGTCATGTGTACACACAGAGACACAGACACACACACACACAGCATAAATGAGACAAAAATATTAACAACAAAAATAATTATAATTACTACTAGTACATTCTTGCAACTGTTCTAAGTGCTATGCATATATTCTTCAAGTTAATCTTTATCTTAATGCTATGCTATGTCTTTGTTAACCTTATGAATCAGGAATCCAGTCAGTTCACGTGACTTGCCCAGATTTACACAATTGGTTAGTATGTTTTGTTTATTATAAAATAAATTTTCATAAGAAGATAAATAAATGAGAAAAAGCATGATATATATATGTGTGTGTGTATATATATATATGTATACACACACACGACTGACTATTACTCCAACTTAAAGAAGGTGGAAATCATGCAATATGAAACAACATGGATGAATCTGGAGGAAATTATGCTAAGTGAAATAAATTAGTCACAGAAGAGCAAATACTGTATGATTCCATTTATATGAGGTATCTAAAAGAGTTAAACTCAGTGAACCAAAGAGCTGAATGACAATGATTGCTGAGACAAGGGGATTGGGAAATGAGGAGTTGCTTATCAGTGGGTATAAAGTTTCAGTAATGCAAGATGAACCCTTTCTAGATTTTCTATACAGTAGTGCGCCTGTGTAACCCTATTGCATTGTACAGTTATAAATCTGTTAAGAAGTTAGATCTCATGTTAAGTATTCTTACCAAAATATATTTTTAAAAAGCTATCAAGCCAGGTAAATTAAGAAGAACTTTAGATTTATGTTACTAACTAAATGAAGGCAATCTGAAAAGACTACATGTCATATGATTCCAAATATATGACATTCTGGAAAATGCAAAGCCATAGAGATGGTAAACAGCCAGTGACTTCCATGGCTTCAGAGTGAAGGAAGGGGACTGGAGGCATGGATAGGTGGGAGCAGGGGACATTTAGGGCACTGGAACTATAGCATAAGAATATGATACAGTTAGGGTGGATACATGATATTACGCATTGGTCCAAACCTATGAAACTGAACAATGCAAATTGTGAACCCTAATATAAACTATAAACTGTATATAAACTAGACTTTAGATAATAATAATATACCAATATTGGGTCATCATCCATAAGAAATATACCACATAAATGGAAAGTGTTAATAATAGGGGGAATTGTGTTTGTATGGTGGAGAGAAACGGTTGTTATTGGGGAGGGGAACATATGGGAATGCTTTGAACTTTCTCTTCAATTTTTTATAAAGCAAAAACTGCTCTAAAAATAAAGTATATTAATACAAAATAAAAGACCATTTGTAATATTTAAAAGTAGATAAGTATTTATTTTATTATTCACATTTGTTAAGAAACTTTCAAAAAAGAGACTCTTATGCCTAGAAACAAGACTGCTCATAAATTTCTTTCCGTTTTTCTCCTTTTGCATTAGTGGAATTATTAAAATAGCGAGAAAACAGCATAGGCTAACCATTCCTCATCTAAAGCTATTATCCTTTGTGCAGTTTGTTATCATAATGCCATGAGAAAATAAATAACATTCAAAACATCATCAATAAGCATCTCGAGCGAAAGAGGATTTTGTATATGAGATCTAAAATAAGTCCCTTACATGCCTCGGTGACTCTGGCTTTTAATGCAAAACATAATTATTTGGCATTCATGTAAAATTGAGCACAATTCTGCATTTGTTAAAACTAAAGAGTTCTCTTGCTGAAATAATTTTCATTTACTGGAATTTACTATCTTCATTTCTGTAAAGCGTAGATTGTATATTTCTGGTGTCCTCTTCACCTTTACATTCTATTATTCTATGATCATACAGTTTTACTTGTTAATGAGGAGCTGTGATTTTTGTGCAGAGACAATTCACGCAAATGAATTCTTAAGAATCAGAGGCCCTGCTTTCATGCAAATAAACCAAGTGATGAACAAGGAAGAAGAGAAATGAAGAAAATTATGAGCAATATTAATTTGCCATCTGTATAACACTTTCTCTGCACTCTTGAGTCTTTCTGTAAATATGAAAACAAAGTTTGAAGGAATGAGCAAAGTCATCAACTTGACAAGCTATTATCATTACCCAAATATGAATTTCAGTGTTTATATGTGTATTTTTTAAAAGACTGAGATGATATGGCAAATAGATAATTTCATCAGACCAAGTGTTCTTTACATGAAAGAAGACTTGAGGTATT
Source organism: Trachypithecus francoisi (assembly GCF_009764315.1). Taxonomy (NCBI): domain Eukaryota; kingdom Metazoa; phylum Chordata; class Mammalia; order Primates; family Cercopithecidae; genus Trachypithecus; species Trachypithecus francoisi. Next base: position 104,411,158 of record NW_022681453.1, read on the forward strand.
TAACGTAGGAAATATTTATTCTGAAAACTCAACAATGAGCAACAGTTGGGTTTCTTTCTTTTTTAGAAGATCATTGGAGAAGTACAGACCTTGAGGGTATTCAACATTTTTTTAAATTTTTATTTCATAGAAGCAAGTTATAAATTACAAGGAATTAGTTTATTTTAAGAATAAATATACAAAAATCTAACTTTCAAAACTATTTTTATTTTAAACTCAGTTCATCTCTAACACTGATACATGTAATCATATAACTTGTTATAGAGGACAGAGGCCAATATAGCATTATAACTAATATAAGAAATTTAAACATCTAATATACTTTAAAATTTTTATCTACTGCATATTTCTTAATAATTTATTCAGGTTTAATTATCAAAAAGTTAATTCTAAAATAACTAATAATTAATTTTCCTTTTAAATCAGATTTAAATTAATTCTAATTTTTTATTGAATATACTTATGAATATTTTATCAAAAATATATTTATTGATATTTTAGTTATGGATTACTTCAAACAGTTAATTTAAGAAAGAAACTATTATAGTTAAAGTATTATTTTTGGAACACTATGAGGAAAGGTATAGTTATTCTAGGTGTTTTATATTAAGATTTTTGTTTCATTAACTTAAACGTATTGTCAAAATGAGGTACAAATCAAGTGAACCAATTTCACAGAATATTGATTAATTAAACACAATACCTGCTTATTCACTTTAAGTGGGCAATTCTGCTCTGTTAACTGGAGTAGATCATAACAAACTATCCCAGTTTCTTGGATAGTGGGGTTATGTCTACTCAAAGAAAAAAAAAGGTAGATCTTGTTACCCGGAAAGCATTGAATTGGACCAAAGGGAGATTGATGTTCTTTAAGAAACATTTCTATCATGCTGTAGTAAGGAGACAAAATGCCCTCTTCCCCCTAGAGAATCAGATAATTTCTTTTTTGAATGATGATAAGAAAACCTAGGCAAATTCTCACTATATAGCTCTGTTCATTTATTATGCATTAAATATTAGTTTAAGGCAACAAAAGTTCTTACCATTAGAAAAAAAAGTCTACTGTTGCAACTTACAATGATTCAAATTATATCCAGTTTTATTTGGTTCATGAAATGGTATCTTTCTGAAGTTATTTTAGGATAGAACTTAGGAAACATGGTGATTTGGGGTAAATATCTTAGTTTCACAAGTTTTGTTTAGTATATTATGTTCTTATGTACATTTCCTAATAAATTTTCTAGAAATGAGTAATGGTAAATTTTTTCTCACTGTTATATTCATTTACAAAAGTATGACTTCCTGTTCTTATCCCTGAAGTGGACAGCACTTCTCTTTGTGGCCCTGTTGCCTTTTTTTTTTTCTTTTAAGTAAACACAGATATTACCCACTCCTGTTGATTTTCCTTGCCTCAGACATGCACTTCTGGTTTATGTCACTCATTTGGCCCTAGTTCATATCATAAGTTATTTTTTGAAGTTTGTTTTCATTGAATCAACAAGGTATTTTAAACTATCTGATGTCAGGGCTCATGCTGACAATGAATTCAGGAAAGAGAGAATGTCGTGGATAAGAATACTAAAGAACGATTTAACAGATAAATCTGTATTTAAATTGGATCTTGGGAGATTCATCTAGGTAGAGAGGAGGAAAGATGTTTACATGCATGTTGGAACTAATGCAATAAAGGCACATAAATAGTGATAAGGTTCTAGGGATGTCACTGCTTTTTTAAACAGTGTATGAGCAGATGTAGGTTTAAACTAAAGTGATGTTATTGGCAATAAAACTAAAAATATTTAAAATTTAAGTTAAAGGCAGAATCTGTAAAAGAAACTCTTAAATGTAGAGAGATTTGAGCCAATCCACATCTATGTTATAGTTAAACTCAAAGAGTCTATATTCCAGGATTTTGCCAACTCTTTGAATAGTGGAGGCATTGCAAAAATGAAGCACAGATTAAATGAATCAAATTTAAAGGAGACTGATGAATAAAAATCTTTGCTTATTAATCTAATGATAAGTCATTATATCTAAGCAATATAGCCTTATTCTGGTGGATTTGGGAAAACAATGGATAGCTTTATATTAGTTTTAACAGTAATTGTGACTTATACCATGTACTTCTTCACTTTAAATTGAAAGATAGAAATTCTATTTTGGATTAGTTTTAATGCACAAACATAATAGATCTTAGGATGTTTAAATACATTTAAAATATCTTGCACATGATACAGGGAGAATGGAAACATGAGAATCACAGTAGTTCTCGCCAAGGTATATTTCCCTAGGCAAAATTATCTAATTCCTGCCTTTTTAACTTTAAAATTGGCTGAGCATTAAATATTTTAAAAGTAAGGTTATTATTTTTTGAAAGATGACCTCATACTATGAAACAGAGTTTAGACCAAGAAATACTGTAAGCCCTTTAATTTACGTGCTATTAAAGCACACACCTAGTAATGAGTGTGTCGTCATTGAAAGTCACCAGTGCTCAGAAGTGGAAAATATGAAAATGCATTGCCGAAGATTTTACTGGCAAAGAAAGGCACTTAGGTAGCATGCACTTCAAAAGTGTTCTTACCTAAGTGTGTCATTTCTGGTTTAATTTTTAAATTTAAAGTTCAGAATTTTTCACATTTTTTTTCTATCATCTATTGAAATATTGAGCAATTTGTTTTAGAAGCTTGACTATATAAAGGTTACTCATGGAAAAACTTTTGGGCTACCCCTCTCTAGAAATAGGATGATACATGAGTACGTGCAGGTGCATGTGCATGTGCATGCACAAATATGTGTGTACTTTCTGAATATTCTTAAGGGATGTTTATCATTCCAGTACATAGATTAGACACTTTTTTTTCCTTTTTTGAGACCAAGTCTCTATTGCCCAGGCTGGAGTGCTGTGACGAGATCTCGGCTCACTGAAACCTCGGCCTCCCGGGTTCAAGCAATTCTCTGCCTCAGCCTCCCTAGTAGCTGGGATCACAGGTGCCCACCACCACACCTGGCTAATTTTTGTATTTTTAGTAGAGACAGGGTTTCACCCCATTGGCCAGGTTGGTCTTGAACTCCTGACCTAGTGATCCACCCACCTCGGCCTACCGAAGCTTAAATTTTTAAAGCATATCACTCCAACAATATGCAGTGGCTGTATTCTAGGTATTAGCTAGGGCATATAATTTTGATCTTAAATTCCATTCAGTACCTACTACATTCAGCTATAAAGGAACAGTTTCTGGTGTTAATCATACCAGGACCCTGCTTCATGAGGATCTTGCAGAAATATCAGTTAAGAAAAAGACACTTTCCCAGTAGAGAATTAGGAGATTTTATCAACCATTGCTTCCCAAAAAGTATTTTACAAGACAAACACCAAGGTGCCTTAACCTTTCCTGAAAACACACAGTTTAATGAATACATATGGTGTGAAAGACAATACTACTCCTAGCACTACTCCAAAACATTGATTAATCATCTTCATTTTAAATCTCTTTTGCAATATTACAGGTACCCAAATCGATATGATTAGATAGCATAATAGAAGTGATGTGGGCAAGGAAGGGAGGAGTCCATGTGTATTCGTTTGTTTTCATACTGCTATGAATAGCTGCTCAATGCTGGGTGATTTATAAAGGAAAGAGGTTTAGTTGACTCAGTTCAGCATGGCTGGGGAGGCCACAGAAACCTTACAATCATGGTAGAAGGGGAAGGGGAAGTGGAAGCCAGGCACCTTCTTCACAAGACAGTGGGAAGGAGAATGAATGTACAAGGGACTACCATACATATAAAACCATCAGATCCTGTGAGAACTCATTCACTATCATAAGAACAGCATGAAAGAACCACCTAAATGTTTCAATTACCTCCCCCTGGTCTCTTCCTTAACATGAGATGACTATGGGGATTGCAATTCAAGATGAGATTTTAGGGAGAGGAACACAGCCAAATGATATTAGTATGCATTGCTAAAAATCATCTTAGGAAAGAACATCACCACTGATTTTCTATTGTCTGCCATTCTCTATCTTTTCACACAGACCTATCAACTTACTGCTTTTGCAGACCTTATTTTATCTACCAACATTTTTTTAAGATTAGGGCAAGAAAGATATAAGCAATTAGCACGGACACTTTATTTCATTAAATTGGAAGAAAACTGAATAGAAATCTATATGAAAATACCTAAGCATTCATACTTCTATTCTTTATTAAGGCAATTATCAGCTAATGAAGAAAAGAGTTAAGTCTGCTTGACATTCTTATAATTGACATTAGGCCTTTAATGTTGTATGCAAATATTTAGTTTTTAAAAAGCCTACACATATATAAACTGAATTTACCAAAGTGTCTCTATTTGAGGTGCAAAAACAGATTTTTATTTATACTGATTATCTGAGCCATTTATACCTAGAATGGAATATTCTATATATCTATAACCATAAAACTGTTTTTACTTGGTTGTATTTTAAACTGTTGCCAATTCCTATTGCCTTATTGTACCGTAGTTTAAAATTTAGATGATATATTAATATACAATATAAATATTAATCCATAAGTATGCATATATACAATGCTATCTGTGCAACACATATACTGTATAGTACCGTAAAGCTTTCCATAATACAAAAATGTTTACATATTGCATGTGTTTAAAATGTCTCCTAAATCTCTTTTAATGTACAGAAGACATTTAATGTCTTCTAAATCTCTTTGATTTTTTTATAAATCATCTTTGAAAGAAATAGATTGCATATGCTCTAAAATAGTTTCATGTTTTGATTATTGCTTATTGCATTCTTCTTGTGAAACATTATTTCCTAATGTATCTTTTGTAATCTGTTAGCTAGACCTAGAACTAAATCGTACAAAAGTTCCATGTTTTGACAAAATATCCTTTATTGATGCTATCATGTTTTTTCAACAAGAGATTATTAATATACAGTTCATTTTCTCTTAATAATGTTAGTTAATGTATTATGAAACGTTAGAATTATTGCTAGACCCACATTCTAGAGGTTTGCAAAAATGGCGATACGCTTTTTTATGTGTATCTTTTGTTCTTATAACTTTTCTAAGTGAAGAAGAATGTTTTGTTAATCTCAACCTCCTTATTAAGGTATGATTTACATTTAGTAAAGGTCAAGATGGAAGAATAGGACTTTTTAGCACTCATTGCCCTGTAGAAACAACAACTTGAACAACTACCCATGCAGGAATGTATCTTCACAAAAGTTACGAAAATCAAGTGAGAGATTACAGCACCTCAGAGTAAAACCAAAATAAGAAAAATAAAGAAAGTAGGAAGGCCAGTTTTACATTACCCAGTCACTCCTTCCCTAATCCCAGGCATCGCAGCATGAAGAGAGACATCTTCCTCTTTAAAAAAGGAGAGGGAAGTGAGCATGAGACTTTGCCTCAGATCTCAAAATCAGGCCTAATCCAGTAAAACCCTGGGAAGGCTTCCATGGCCCCAGGTCCAGCCCAGTAATAGCAAACTGAGCCTGTTAGCTCAGAACACTCAAATATTGTAATGGTAGTGTGTAAATCATTTATATACTTAGTATTAAGATTAAAAGACAAAACTGTTAAAATAATAACAGCTACAATAATTTACTGAGGGGTACATAAATTGTTTATAGATGTGGGTGGAGTAAAAGTCGTTTTCTATGTAATCAAACTTAAGCTGTTATCATTTTTAAATAGCCTGTTATAACTATAAAATATTTTATGTAAGTCTCATGGCAACCATGAAACTAAAATATATTATAGCTACACAAAAGACAAAAAAGAGTTAATCAAAGTGTAACAATAGAAAAAATCACTCAATCACAAATGAAGACAGAAAGAGGGAAAGGAACAGAGAACCTAATAAACAATCAAAACACAATTAAGAAAATGGCAGTAGTTAAGTCCTTACCTATCAATAATTACCTTGAATGCAAATAAATTAAGTTTCCAAAGAAGACCTAGTGTGGCTGAATAGTACAAAAAAAAAAAAAAAAAGATCCAATGATAAGCTGACTACAAGAATCTCACCTACAAGGACACACATATAGTCTGAAAGGTTCTCCCCACAAAAATGATAAATATGAGGCAGTGCATACTTTAGTTAGATGAAAATGAAGAGGTAGACAATGGTATTCCATGCATATGAAAAACAAAGAGAGCAGAGGTAGTTATATCAGATAAAATAGGTCTTAAGGCCAAAACTTTAGAAAGAGACAAAGAAGGTCATTATATAATGTTAAAGGGATCAATTCTACAAGAGAATATAATAGTTGTAAATATATATGAACCTAATATTGGAGCAACTAAATATATGAAACAAACTTTAATACATTTGAAGGGAGAGATAGCCTGTAACACAATAATAATAGGAAACTTCAATACCACATCTTTGAAAATGAGTAAATAATTCATTTAGAAAATGAATAAAGAAACATTAGAATTAAACAACACTGCAATAAAACTAACATATATTCATAAAAATATACATATTCCATATGTTCCAGATGTAAATAGAATATGTATTCTGCTGTTAGAATCTCAAATATACTATCTTATACACATACATTTTATATAATATATAACAGTATATATTATTGATATATATTAACATATTATATATAACATATAATATATTATATATAACAATACATAGTATATATAATATATAATAACATACATATAACATAAATGTTTTGTATATAATTTATATGTAATATATTATTATATAATATGTATTTTATTTTATGATAAATATAATTTGTATGTATATTATATAGATAGATGATCTTCTGTCTACTGTTGTAGGCAATCTCTTGCTTAATTGTTCTGGCTACGACTTCCAGTACTATGTTGGCTGCATGAGGTTGCATGACAAGAGAAAAAAATAAAAGACATCCAAATAGGAAATGAATTAGTTCAAGTACTTTTTTGTTTGCAGATGACATAATCTTATTACAAGATAACCTAATGACTCCATTAAAAAGCTGTTAGAACTCATAAAAAATGTGAGTAAATTTGCAGGTTACAAAATCAACATTCAAATATTAGTGGCATTCTACACACTAACAGCAAATTAATAAAAACTGGTTCAAGAAATTGATTTAAGAAAACAACTCCATGTATAATAGCTATAAAAATGTTAAATATTTAGGAATAAATTTAACCAAAGAGGAGAAAAACCTTACACTGAAGCTATAAAACCTTGATGAAAGAAATTGAGGAACACATAAATAGATGTCAATGTATTGGAAGGGAGTATAATATTATTAGAATGTCCATGCTATGGAAAGCAATCTACATGTTCAAGAAAATTACTATCTCTAGCAATGGAATTTTCCACATAAATGCAAAAAGCTATCCTGAAATTTATGTGGAATTACAAAATTTACGTGGAATACCAAAGTAATATTGAGCCAAAAGAAAATGAAGCTAGAGGAATCACTCTACCTGACATTGTTGTATACTGCAAAGTTTTAGTAATAAAAATATCATAATAATGTCATAAATAGAACCATAGAAAGTGGAACAGAATTGAGAAGTTAGCAACAAATCCACATATTTACATGGAGCTGGTTTCTGACAAAATTGCCAAGACCACATAATGGGGAAATAAGTCTCCTCAATAAATGGTGGTATAAAAACTGAATAGCCGCATAAAGGGGAATGAAGTTTTACTCTTATCTGACATAATTTTAAAAAGCCAACTCAAAATGGATTAAAGACTTAATAAGACATGAAATTCTAAAACTACTAGAAAAAAAAACAGGGGAAAAGATCTACGATATTGGTCTGGGCAATGATTTTTGGGGGGGCATAACCCCAGAAGCATAGGCAATAAAATAAAAATTGACAAATGGGATTACATCAAACTAAAAACCTTCTGCCCAGCGAAAGAAACAATCAACAGAATAAAGAGACAATCAATGAAATGTGAAAAATGTATGCAAACCAAATCATCTGATAAGGGATCAATATGTAAAATATATAAGGAACTCAAGCAACTTCATAGAAAGAAAACAAAGAAACACAGAATAGAAATCGGCAAAGAATCTGAATAGGCATTTCTCAAAAGATGTACAAGTTGCCAACAAGTATATGAAAAAAATGCTCACAATTGCTAACCAACTAAAATCATAATGACTTATTTCATCACACCTGTTAAATTAGTTATTATCAAAAAGACTACAGACAACAAGTGTAAGAGAGAATATGGAGAAAAGGAAACCCTTGCATACTGTTGATAGAATGAAAATTAGTACAGACATGGAAAACTGTTTCAAGTTTCCTCAAAAAATTAAAATTAGAACTAACATATGATTCAGCAATTCCACTACTGAGTTATATCCAAAGGAAATGAATTTAGTGTGTTGAAAAGATATCTGCATTCTCATGCTCATTACATTATTCACAATAGCCAACATAGAAAAACAAACTAAGTGCTCATTAATGGATGAATGAAGAAAATGTGTTATATATATACAACATAATACTATTTTGCATTTAAAAAGGGATTCTGTCATTTGTGACAACATGGATGAACTTGGAGACACTGGATTAAGTGATTTATGAGTCAGGTACAGAAAGACGAATACTGCATGATCTCACATATATGTGGAATCTAACAATGTTGAACTCAAAAATGCAGGAAGTAGAATGGTGGTTACCAGGAGCTGTGGGGCAGAGGATTGTGGAGATACTGATCAGAGGATTCAAAATTGCAGTAAGATAGGAGGAATAGGTTCAAGAGACCTATTGTACAAAATGATGACTGTAGATAATAAAAATGTTTCCTTGACAATAACTGAGCAGATTTTAAAGGTTCCCATCGCAAAAATGATAAATATGTGAGGCAGTGGATACTTTAATTAGCTCGATATAGCCATTTCACAATGTGTACATTACAGTCATGCAACATTTAACAACAGAAATACATTTGTAGAAAGGTCTCAGGCAATTTTGTTGTTGTGTGAGCACCATAGAGTACACTTAGACAAACCTACATGACAGCCTACTACAGATGTGGGTTATATCGTATCGTCTAGGCTATAAATCTGTACTGCATGTTACTTTACTGAATACTGTAGGTAATTGAAACACAATGGCAAGTATTTGTGTATCCAAACATAGCTAAAAATAGAAAATGTACCATAAAAATATGGTATAAAAGGTAAACAAAATGTGTAGCTGTATAGGACACTTACCGTGAATGGAACTTGCAGGACTGAAAGTTGTTCCGAGTGAGTCAGTGAGTGAGTGGCGAGTGAACATGAAGGCCTAGGACATACTGTAGACTTAAAAAGGCTATTCACTTAAGCTCCACTAAATTTATTTACAAAATGATTTCTTCACTAACAACCTTAGCTTACTGCAACGTTCTTACTTTATAAACTTTTCAAAACTTTTTGACTCTTTTGTAATAACATTTAACCTAAAACACAAACATACTGCACAATTGTATAAAAACATTTTCTTTCTTTGTATACTTATTCCATAAGGTTATTTTATATTTTTACAATTTTTATTTTATTTTTTACTTTTTAAACACTGTATATATATGTATACATATTATACACATGTACAAGAGATCTGTATACATGTACAGGATATCTATTGTACAACACAGTGACTATAGTTAATAAAAAGGTATCCTTGAAAATTACTCAGTAGATTCTAAAGGTTCTCATCACAAAAATAAATCTGTGAGGCAGTACATACTTTATTTAATTAGCCTGACATAGCCATTTTGCAATGTGTGTGAAATCTATCTATCTATCTATCTATCTATCTATCTATCTATCTATCTACCTATCTATCTGTCTATCTTTCACAGCTTTTTGTTAGGACAATGTGTTATAGGCTCTTCATACCCATTTCCTTTCTCATAAATAAAATCAGCTATTTCTCTCAGGAATCTTGGTTACTAAAAATGAGAAGTTATATTTTTCAAAATTGGAATTTTTGTACTAATAATGTATTAGTGCTATTAATAATGTATTGGGTGCTATTGCTATTGGGTTGTCCATTTTTTTCGAGGCTTCTACAGTGATGAAAAGTACTTTTTTTTTGTTACTATTAAGATTTCAATTTATTTTAAACTCTTAATATTTTCTCCTCTTAAACAAATGCTAATTTATTCTCTTACAGTTCTGGGGTTCAGAAGTTCTAACACTAAGATATTGTCAGGGCTGCCTTCCTTCTGGTGGTGATAGGAAAGTATCTTTTTCTTTGACTTTTCTAATAATTCTAGAGTCTACCTGCATTTGTTGGCTTTTCTTCTCTTCTAAAGAAAGTCTTTTAACATTTCTTTCAAGGCAGGTCTACTGACAACAAATTCCCTTAATTTTCGATTGTCTGAGAAAATATTTCACCTTCACGTTTGAAGGATAATTTTGTAAGATACAACATTTTACATTGTTTTCTTCTCTTTCTCTCAGAACATTTTAGATATTTCACTCCAGTATCTTTTTGTGTGCATGGTTTCTGAGGAGAAGCCAGATGTAATTCTTGTCTTTGCTCCTCTACAGGTAACACGTTTTCCCTCTGTTATTAAGAGGTTTATAATAAAATGTATTACTTATCATACACCTAAACCAAACTACATACAGTTTCTAGAGAGATCCTTTATTTTCAGTGTTTTCTAAAGTTTTCGTGGAAGTTCCATTGAATGTTTCTACACACTAAAATATAAGCATTAAGAGTTAAAATGGGAGTTTTACTGCAGAAAAGGGGGACAATATTGCAGAAAAAAAATGTTCAAGATAAAAGACTGATTTAGCAGTCAGTAATAAAATACAACTAGGAAGATTAAAATAGACTCCTAAAAAAAAGAACGAAAAAAAAATGTTGCTAAAATCCAGGGAGTTGTAGAGAAAGAATTGGAGGAAAGTCTGGAAGTAGCAATGAGAAGGAAGAAACCTACAATACCCTAAAGCCTAGCATTACCAGAAGTCTGAGGACAAAGATCATCCACTACTTGAGAGGCCTATCAGGCACTGTCCTCAGGGAAAGTCAATTTTAACTTGGAGCAAAAAGGGAAAAGAACTAGCCAGGTTCTTAAGAAAGAAAGGATTTTTCCTATAACAGTCATTGAGCCTTAGAGCCAAGTACAAGGCTTTGAAACTGAGAAAAGGGTGAGAGATCAAGTTAGACTGAGAAGTGCCCAGAACAGCATGGAGTTTAGAGTGTGGACGACGAGGAGTGATCCTAGCCTGGACTTCTTGCTGTCAACAGCGTACACAGGAGTTAGGAGTTTAGTCATATTAATCTCAAGATAGATAGTGATGGTAAAGAATTTGAGGGAGATGAAAAGTGTGAATACATGCATAGGAGCAATTCTAGGATGTTTTGAAAAGAGTAATCGAAAAGATATCTTGCAGAAAAGCTTGCCAGGGCCGTATAGCTAGTAAATGGTAAAGTGGGGCAAAATGCTAGGTCTTCCTTCTTTGGATGTTATTTATAGGCCAACAAACTACATTTCAATTACTTGCAGGTTGAACCCATTCTCTTTCAATTAAATGAAAGAATAAACCGTTATAAAGCAATAATATATTACATACTCTTCATATGGCTGATTAGCTTAAAAGCATTTGCCCTACTTCCATGCTTTATAAACGGGTAACAGTTTATCATTGCACATTTTACATATAAATTATAATCTAATTATAAAATTAAATCTTATTTAAATTTGATTATTAAGCAAACTGGTTAGCTCCTGGATGTTAATTAAATAAATGTAAGTACTCATTCCATGATAAATGAAATGCACATACAAATACCTTCAACTGCAAATTTTACTTATTTGAGAATATTTTACCAGTAGCTGAGAATGATGAAATTTATGATTAACTTGTTCTCTAAGACTTTGACAATCTATGTATAAGTCATACATCTGTAAAATTAGGATGCATTTACTGCTTTAATATTTTATTCCCTATTGTACAGCAATTGTATTATTTTTAGATAAACAAAGCTACTTATATAAATCATTTTTATAAAATTTATATATTGATTAAATATCAAAGTTATATCTGTTTATGGTAGGTAAAATTCCAAATTGGTCACCAATATTTGTGCCTGCCTGTTATAAACACTATATAGTCTCCCCACCCCTTTGTGAGTGGGTCTACACTGTGGAAATAATGAATGATCACTCCTGGGATTTGATTACATTAGATAGCACAGTTGATTCAGAAAGAAAGTGAGAGAGATTATCATTGGTGGTCATAGATAATTATATGAAACTTTAAAAGAGATTAGAAGTATGAGAAGAATTTGACATGAGGCCGAATCTCTGTTACTGACTCTGAAGATGAAGAGGGTGATGTGGGGATAATGAGAGTCACATCTGCAGCCTTATATCTCTTAGCAGATAGCTGTCAAGGAAGCAAGAACCTCAGTCTTACAAACACAGGGAATTAAATTCTCGACAATCATATGATCTTGGCAGAGGATCTTGAACTTTAGATGAGAAAACTTCCTGGCCAACACATAGACTTTGACCTTATGAGGCTCTAAGGAAAGAATCTAGTCATTCCATATCCGGATTTCTGTCCTCCAGAATTTTGGGCTAATATATGGGTGTTGTTTAAGTTTCTAAGTGTGTGGTAATTTGTTATACAGCAATAAAAACAAATATCTTTTTTTAAAAAAAATAAAGATTAAACGTAAGTTTTTTCTTTCAAACTTTTATGTTCAGGGGGTACACGTGCAGATTTATGTTCAGGGGGTACACGTGCAGGTTTATGTTCAGGGGGTACACGTGCAGGTTTATGTTCAGGGGGTACACGTGCAGGTTTATGTTCAGGGGGTACACGTGCAGGTTTATGTTCAGGGGGTACACGTGCAGGTTTATGTTCAGGGGGTACACGTGCAGGTTATGTTCAGGGGGTACACGTGCAGGTTTATGTTCAGGGGGTACACGTGCAGGTTTATTACTGGGTAAATTGTGTGCTGTGGGGATTTGGTGTACAGATTATTTTGTCACACGAGTAATGAGCACAATACCTCACAGGTAGTTTTCCAATCCTCACCCTCCTCCCACCCTTTGCCATCAAGTAGGTCCCAGTGTATATTGTTCCCCTCTTTATGGATTAAACGTAAGATTTAATTTAAAAGGGAAACATTCCTTTGTACCATTCAACACTGAGGAAGGTAATCAGTGTGAAAAAAGAGCAAACAATTCATGTTGCTTATTGTATCAACTCACACTAGTGTCACAAACCTTGATATTGATTTGTCATTCCAAGTGACAATTTTCATTAGCCATCATGCTCATAAGAATCATGTCATAAGGAAGTGGAAGAGTGGGTAAATGATAATAGAGTAAAATATAGTCTATTTCTAAAGAACTATTTTTCTTAATTTTACAAATATGTGTCAAGCATTTAGTCAGGTCAACGTTTATAATGCTATGGGTAGAGGAGTTAATATAATCTGCAACATCCTTACTCTCATAAAGCTTATATTCTAGAAGTGAGAAAATAGCCAGTGAACACGGAAACAAACTGAAGGGTTAAAACTTCAGAAAGCGACAAGTCAGTAAAGACAATAAGCAGAGTCATGTGATAGTGATGGATGGAGGTATTAAGATTGTACGTACACAACAAGCCTTTCTAGGTAGTTGACATTTAATAGGAAGTCTGAAATGATACAAATATCATTCATGCAAGAAATGCATGGAAAAAATGTTTTCAGAAAATAATAGCATGGATAAGGACTCTAAGGTAGAAATAAGCTTAGTGATTTCTTTACAAGAAAAGAGACCACTGGGACTACAGTGTAGATAATAATACAGAGAAGTAAGAGCTGAGTTCAGGAGAGATGAAAACCAGATCATACATGGCCTTGAATCCTAAAGCAAGAAACAAGAGTTTAAAGTGCAATAGTAAAAATGTAAGGGTTTAGGCAAGGAAGTGGCATAGGACATGCCTTGAATAAATCATCTATCAGATTTCTCATAAATACAGGAGTTACTTCACCACATTTCAATGCATTGTTTCAAGTTTTGCTACAACATTTTAAAAGATTTTAATCTATTTTTTATGTTTTATTCTCTGTTTTTCTTTTTAGTCACACTCCTATTATACCTGTGTTGCTGTTTCTTTGCCTGAGATCCCTCAAATATAAGGCTTGAAAGCATATAAATAGAAACTTAGGATCTATTTGTAAAGTTTTCAGAACGTATACAATGTTATATATGTATTACTTTATTTTAAAATTGTATCAAATTATTTTGGCTTTTTTTTTTTTTTTTTTAGACAGGGTGTCATTCTGTGGCCCAGGCTGGAGTGCAGTGGTGCAATATCACAGCTCAATGCAACCTCCACCTCCTGGGTTCAAGTGATTCTCCTACCTCAGTCGTCTGAGTAGCTGGAATCACAGGAACCCGCCACCACGCCAGCTAATTTTTGTATTTGTAGTATAGACAGGGTTTCTCCATGTTAGCCAGACTGGTCTCATACTCCCAACCTCAGGTGATGAGCCCACATCGGCCTCCCAAAGTTCTGTGATTACAGTCATGAGCAACCACACACAGGCTAATTTTTTTTTTTTTTATTAAAACTTAAATATGCATGTTACACTGGTTGTCAGAATATTGAAAGATAATTATATGACTATCTTTAATTTATAGTACTTAATAAAATACTGATATTGAACAACACTTTTGTATAGTATAGGTAGTGTTTGGAATATTTTTGGTCCCATTAATGGAAATAATAAAGAAAGAAGAAATGTGTTCTCAAGAAAGTCAAAATATTGAATTTAATATATTTTTAAATTAAAAATAAGTTAGTGTATGTTATTTTTCTCAATGACTTACTTATTTTACTTGCTAAAATTACACAATGTCAGATATGTTGCTTATAATGAGAACACACAACATTACCATGAACGTGCAAAAAAAATACAAGTGTACTACTGTGTTGGGGGAGAAATTACTGGGTGAGAGAAGAGACAAAGTTGTATCCTTACATGAAGTTAAATCCTATATTGGCTCTCTAGTCAATCCCAAGCCATTGAAGTACCTGTTTTTTGGAACTATCCATTTGAATATATCACAATTATACATTGATTGTTTTGGATTAAATAGCTTATTTATTGTGTCTTTTCTTATTTTTGAATGTTTTTAGTGGTATGCTAGTCTGATAAAGCTTCACCTAGATATCATTAATTTTAAAATTATACATACAACATTTAATAACCATTATAAACAGTTCTGTTGTTCCATTAAAAAGGAAGTATATATTATTTAGTAGTGTAGTATTGACACCAAATAAGACTACCCGGATTCAGATTTTTACCACAGCACATACTAGATCTGTTGAGCTGATCAAGTTACATGGCTTCATTATGATGGGTTTCAACTTTATGAAATAGGCATAATAGTAGTACTACTCCTGGAGTTGGAGGAAATAATTTTGGATGGATATATAAATGGATAGATACATAGAGAGACAGATAATGCTTAATGTGCACCTGTCAAAAGCTAAACATCTAATAAAAGCTTGTGATTATTAATACTATTGTTATTCTATGGTTTAATCTTCACTAATTGCTATTAAAGCAATCATTTTTATTAATAAATTACAGCTGCTGAAGTTAAAGTGCATAAAGAAAACAAAAGCAAATATTTTCTGTCAGTTCATTGACAAATTGAAATTTTATAAATATAACCCCTTTTCTAATCATTAATAAATATCAATTAAACTGACATCAAAAGAATTAAAGTAAGACATTTCCAAGTAAACAAAAGCTTATACATTCTCTTTGGACTACATTTGGCTTTATCCCTTCAAACTTATAAGGATTCAGCTTTTTTTAAAATCTTGATTTATGCCTTAGAGAACAAAGTATAAGCCAAGGATAATTCATTGACCTGACAAAAACTACAGCAAAAAGAGAAAAAAGTCAATGGGATTTGGTGATCGTTTATCACTCATGGTGACTGGGTTTATCTCTGGGCAAAAATCGATAATGTTGAGGAAAAAAAAGCTTAGATGGAAGAATGCACTGAATGTCTACTAGTTAATATATCTATCTGCTTTTCTTTTACTTCTTTTTTTTAATCTAGTATGTTATCCTTAATGAAGCCCTAATGTCTTTATATACGAATAATGCAGTTTATCTTTGAATAATGACAGAAATGAAATGAAAATCAATTTTCCATCAAGTCAATTTCCCACCAAGTCACCCATATATCTAGTCATATTTATATTAGTAAGTTAAATTTGACAACATCTTTTATTATTTCAACTACTGTTTAATCTCAGAATTAGAATTCTGTTCATAAAAGTATAGGTCAATTGGATCTTAATAACAATTTTCATTAATCTTTATTCTGATGATAATTATTCAAAATATAAAGAATATAAATTGTTACTTCACATTTAGTCATGGAGGTTTGACTAATATCATTCTGCTTTTACCCTATAAGATAAAATTATCACATTCTCTTAAAAGTTTTTTAACATGTATATATACTATATAAAAAAGGGAGTGTCAAAAGTTATTGACCAACCTTAACGTGCTGGGTAATTTTTGCAGGACATAAAATAGGTTTTTCTTTCAGTTACCTCACAGTTTTGGAGCTGGTCACACCCAGGATTGTGCCCGAAAGAATTTTCTTAAGTAACTTACTACTTTCAGTTTTTATATGGGTAAACAGGTATTGATGATTATAATATATTGATTCCTTCATAAATGCCACATACTGATATAAATTGTTTGAATATAATACATTATTCAATGCATACAAACCATTATGAGCAAGACACTAACATATTCTCTAATTTGCAAGTGAAAAATTTGGTGGACCAGGTCCAAATTCTTATCTTACTTCCTATGTTCAAACCACTCCAGAGTGTACATACCAAGTGTTAGATAGGCAGCCAACAGAAGTGCTGCTTAACCTCTAAATTTATAAAGGAAAAAAAAAAAAAAAGAATAAAATAACAAGAGAATGTGAGTAGTTGTACCAATATCAAGGTTATAATCCTTGTTAGAAACTGTGAAGAGTGTGATATTTTACCCTACCTGAAAGATACCAAGTTATCTTGCCACTGTTATGTACAAATTAGTAGAATATATACGAGTTAAAGATGAGGGATAGTTTATTGGTCACAGTAATAGCAACAGTCAGAATATCAGCTTTTGTGGTCAGTTCCTCAAGTCCGAATTTGCATAGGGTGTCAGCAAATAGACTAAGTGATACCTGCACACACAGTGCATTACAGGAGAGGAATCTGTGTTTAGGAAACTTACATTTTAAAATAACGGGTAATATACATATCTACCCTTTGATATGACAGGATAAATGATTCCTAGTTTTAAATACTGTTTGTTGTAGGAAAACCCTTTGAAAGACAGCTTAATACAAAGGATAGACAGTGCTTTCCTTCACCAAGTATATAAAAACAGGAGAGACCTACAGGAAGTTGTTTCCCAACAATCCCTTTCTCAGTTCCCTAATATGAGTCAAATTTCAGATTTAGAACCCATTGCCTGAAGTGCTGGCCAAGTCCCCAAGAGAAAGTCCCTTTTGTAACACATGTAATGTTACAAAACTATGGTAAGTTACACCAGGATGGTTCCCAGAGTCTTTCTGCAAAAGGACCTAAAACTATTTACTAAGATTACTGTCCACCGGGAGAAATATCTCAAATGCCTAACATTTCTAGAACTATTAAGCTTGATACACAAGAAATCTTGGCCCACTTGTTAAGATAGGGGCCTACAGAGGCTGGATAATAAAATGGAGTCTTTGCTAAAGTTTGACTCACAGTATGTTCACAGATTCTGTGGGCTTATTCAGTGGTCATTTACCCTGCTTAATTTGAAGTAATGTACTTGGAATTAGGAGTAAGTTACTCACTGATCTTGGAAGAGTTATCATAGAGAAGAAGGACAAAAGGATACCTCTGAAAATATCATCCACCGCTGCCAGTCAATAAACCAAAAACAATATAGTGTACCCACTGGGAATGCGGAAAGTTAGTGCTAACTACAGAAACCCGATGCCTTCTGGAGAATTATGGTAGTTTAATATTAACAACTAGTAGCTTTGATCACAACTGCTGTGCCAGATATAATATCTTTGCCACAGCAGATTAATAATGCCCATAGTTAGTCATTTGACATTGATTTAGAAAATGTATTATTTTCCACTCCATTAAAATAGAGGATCAAAAATAGTTTTTGTAAACCTAAAATGTATTCAACATTTATTTAAAGTTTTGCATTGGGGTTATATAAACTGCCCTATTCTGCATTATAATACACAGTAGAGATCTAGATCTCTGGATATCCCATAGAACATTGCACTGATTCATTATTTTAAACACATTGTGAAGACTTGATGTTTGGTTTATACCCAAAGTATTTGAAACAGGTCTCAAGTAATTTAGAGATTTATTTTGCAAGGTTAAGGATCATGGCCCATGACACAAGGAGGTCCTGAGAATATGTGTCCAAGCTTGGTATTGCACATTTTAGGGAGACAGAAGTTACAGTCAAAGACATGCATCAATATGTGTAAGGTACACATTGGTTTTGCTCAGAAAGGTGGAGCATTTTGAAGCAGGTGCTTCCAGGTCTTAGATAAATTCAAAGATTTCCTGATTGGCAAATTGCTGAAAGATTTAAGCTCTTCCCAAAGAGTTTGTCAGCTTGAGTTAAAGTAAGTGGGGGTTGTGGAAGCCAAGGTTCTTGTCATTTATATAAAGCCTCCAGGTAGCAGGCTTCAGAGAGATTAGATAGTGAATATCTCTTATTCACCTTAAAAGGTGTCAGACTCTCCAGAAAAGAACTAGTAAGGGAAGGAGATTCTCTACAGAATGAAAATTTACCTTCCTCCTCACAAAGAGACAGCTTTGCAGAGTCATTTCAATATATGTTAAAGAAATATATTTTGGAGTAAAATATTTTATTTTATTTTATTTTTATTTATTTATTTTTTTGAGACAGAGTCTCGCCCTGTGACCCAGGCTGGAGTGAGTGGTGCCATCTTGGCTCACTGCAAGCTCCGCCTCCCAGGTTTCCCCATTCTCCTGCCTCAGCCTCCCGAGTAGCTGGGACCACAGGCGCCGCCACCACACCCGGCTAATTTTTTGTATTTTTAGTAGCGATGTGGTTTCACCGTGTCAGCCAGGATGGAACTTGGCATCTTATTGCTATAAATAGTATGTTTTGTCAGTCTTAAGATCTCTGTTTTAATGTTAATGCTGGTCAGTTATGTCTAAACTACAAAGAGAGGAGGGTATAATGAGGCCATCCCTTCCCATCGTGGCCTGAACTTGTTTTTCAGGTTTTGAGGGGATCCCCTTGTCCAAGATGGTGTTCCATTTAGTCTGTTGAGGGACCCGTAATTTTATCTTTGGTTTGTATCTGCTACAATGAGCAAGAAGTGGTTAGTACACTGGGGGTATTCTTAAAATATGTGTGTTCCCAAGGGTAGGAGATAAGCCTTTTGTAGGTCAAGATGTAACCAGTGGACTGATTCAGGTTCTTAACTTCACTGCACAAAAGAATTTGAGAGTGAGTCCAGTGTAAATGTAAGCAAGAGAGTTTACTGTAAACCAAAAATACACTCACGGCTGATCAGAGTAGGATGCTTCAAGGTGAGGCAGCCCCATCTGATGCTGACGGATCTCCTTTTGTAGGAGATTTATACGGTTATTCATAAAGAGGTATAAAGGAGTGTTGCTATTAAGTATTTTGTGGGTAATTTCTCAGGCCTGCATGTGCAATGACTGACTGTGCATGCTAGTACATGCATCGCATGTCTCATTAATTTTAAATCTCCACACCGGGCTGTGTTTTTTACTATTATAATGAGCAGAGGTCAGCCCAAGGACACTAATCATGGGTTTCTGTGCTGGCGCAAATGTGGGGATTTCCCCTTTTGCTCCCCTACCTCCTTTCTTGCAGCATGTTCTAACCACAAGCCAGGATGCTGTCTGTGCATTGTCTGGTGGTTTGTTCTCTTCATCAATTGATAAGTTTCTTGTTTCTTGTCAAGGAAATCTATGACCACTCTATCTAACCTACCTCAAAGAGACTGAACATTGTAATGAATTTTTGGGTTCCCAGTGGTTAGGGGTTGCTGGGACATCCTTCTCAAAGTTAAAAACAACTTGCTTCATCTTGCATCTACTAAAAATCACCCAACCCCACCACCCCTAAGCACACACCCAATATCTGACGGATAGGCCTTTTCAAGTTCTAGAAAGAACATATTTCAAATCCCAGAAATAGCGCTTCAACCTATAGTGGGTGAAGTCTGCCTGCTTTGACTGGGATCCAGAGAAGAAATGACACCACAGCAAGTCAAGGTTGTGCAACAATTAGCCCTGCGACTTGATTGCATGATCTAGCAGACCCTGTGATGGTTGATGTGTCTGTGATGAGAGAAGACTCAGAATGGAGATTATGGCAAGTTTCAGTGGAAATATCACAGTGTCGGATATTCTAGATCAAGTTTCTGCCATTCAGAGCAGAGACTTATACCGCATAAGTGATGGTTTCTGTCCGGGCGTGGTGGCTCATGCCTGTAATCCCAGCAGGTTAGGCCAAGGTGGGTGGATCATTTGAGATTAGGAGTTTGAGACCAGCCTGACCAACATGATGAAACCCCCCCCCTTTACTAAAAGTACAAGAAAAAATTAGCTGGGCGCGGTGGCAGGTTCCTGTAATTCCAGCTACTCAGAGGCTGAGGCAGGAGAATCACTTGAACCGTGGAGGCGGAGGTTGCAGTGAGCCCAGACTGTGCCACTGCACTCCAGCCTGGGTGACAAGAGCAAAACACCGTCTCAGGAAAAAAAAAAAAAAAGCCACTCAATGAACTAAAAGAAGTTGAAGAGAACTGCCTCCATATCATAAAGGCCTCTACAAATGACCCGCAACTAACATCATATTGAATGTTGAAAGAATAAATGCTTTCCCCCTCAAATGAGGACACCACTTCTATTCACCTTTCTACTATATGTTCTAGCAGGAGAATTAGGTAAGAAAAATACATAAAAATCATCTACAATTGAAATGAATAATCATATTTCTATTAGCAGATGGCATAATCTTATATAGAGAAAATCATAATGAGTCAACAAATAAATTATTAGATTATATAAATAATTTCAGCAAGGTTGCCTCATACAAGACCGATTATCAAAATGTTGATTGTATTCTTATGAATACACCTATGATGAATGATCCGAAAGTCAAATTAAGAAAATGATTCCTTTTACATTAGTTTCAAAAATCATTAAATATTTAGAATAAATTTAATAAAATGAATGAAATTCTTATACACTGAGTGCTACAAAACTTAATTCAAAGAAATTAATACATTGAAAAAGGACTGCATGCGTGGAAAGACATCCCATGTTTGCATAGCCTATGTTTGTTGACTTATTATGATAAGAATACTTTTTTTTTTGAGACAGAGTTTTGCTCTTGTTGCCCACACTGGAGTGCAATGGCACGATCTCGGCTCACCGCAACCTCCACCTCCTGGGTTCAAGTAATTCTCCTGCCTCAGCCCCTTGGGTAGCTGGGATTACAGGCATGTGCCAACATACCCAACTAATTTTGTATTTTTAGTAGAGACGGGGTTTCTCCATGTTGGTCAGTCTGGTCAGGATCTCCCAATCTCAGGTGATCCACCCACCTTGGCCCCCAAAGTGCTGGGATTACAGGTGTGAGACACCACGCTTGGCCCAAGAATACTTTTAAAATTGACCTACAGATTCACCACAATCCCTATAAAAATTCCAGCTGGATTTTTGCAGAAATTGACATATTGATCCTAAAATTAATATGAAATATTAAATTTAAGAGACTCAGAATTGCCAAAAATATTTTAAAAGAGGAATAAATTTGGAAAACTCACATTTCTCAATTTCAACGCTACAGTAACCAAGACAGTGTTATACTGTCATTAAGATAGACCTGTAGATGAATGGGATAGAATTTGGAATCCAGAAATAAGGACATACATTTATGGTTAACTGATATTCAGCAAAGGTGTCAAAACATTTCAGTGAAGAAGAAAAAGTTTTTCAACAGATACTGCTGGGATGACTCTATATCTACATGTAAAATAATGCAATTTAACCCCTACCTCTCACCATGTGCAAAAATTTACTAAAAATGGAACAAAAACCAAAGCATAAGATACAAAACTATAAAAACACAAGAGAAAAATCTAGGGGTGAATCTATATGACCTTATATTGGATAGCAGTTTTTAAGATGTGACATTAAATAGCATGTACAATAAAAGAAAAGGTAGGTAAGTTGGACTTAACCAAAATAAAAACCTGTGCTTCCAAAGGAAAAAAAATAAATAAAATGAAGAGACAATGCACATAATAGGTGTTTGCCTATCATACATTTTAAGGAACTTGTATCTAGAACCTATTAATATTCTCTCAATAAGAAAAAGACAAAAACCCAATTTTAAAAATGGGCAAACAACCTGAATAGACATTTCTCCAAAGAAGATATACAATAGCTAATAACCACTTACAAGACTTTCAACATGCATGCTACAACATGGATGAACTTTGACAACGTTATGCTAAGTAAAAGGAAACAGTTATGAATGAGCACATATTATGTGATTCAATTCATATGAAATGTCTAGAACATGGAAATCTATGCAGACAATGATTGAATAGGTTTGTGGTATATGGGGGAGTGATGAGGAGTGACTGCCAAGCAGTTTGGGTTTCTTTTTGGAGGTGATGAAAATTGATTGCAGTGATGGTCGCACAACTCAATGAATGCACTAAAAACCATTGAATTGCATTATTTAAATGGGTGAAATATATATTATGCTACTTCTCAACAAAACTTTTACAAAAAAATGAAGAATGAAAGAAAGGAAAAAGAATAAGAAGCAGCTCCTAGTAGACCTTGTAGAGGCAGCACAGTTGAATATGGGGCACCAATTGTTGTGGATTGTATTGTTTCCACAAGAAGATATATTGAAGTCCAAACTCTGGTTCCTGTAAATGCAGTCTTATTTGGAAATAGGATCTTTCAAGGGTACCTAAGGAAGGAGGAAATCCTCTAAAACGAGCTGAAACAGGTAGAGAAAGCCAAAACTTGTTTTATGAATGAATAAGCCCAAGAAATACATGCAAGCTTAAAATGGATGGCAATTAACATTACAGCCTCCTTCAGAGATGACTCTGAGAGTTAGTGGGAAACAAAAATCTTTCCAGTGGGTATAGCTGTGAGCAGTCTACCTGGTCTTCCTCTTGGTTTAGAAGGATGTGTCCAAGTGTGAGAATACAGATAGATTGCTTGGCAGTGACTAATGGCTGGAGCTTTACTCAGGAGTCTGGCAAGGAGGGATTGAAATATTGGAAAGAATGAGGTCTGTATTAGTCAGGGATCTCCAGAGGGGCATAACCAATAGGAGGGGTGTGTGTGTGTGTGTGTGTGCATACATATATATACACACACACAATTACAAAAGTGAATTCTCATGATAGGATGTCTGCAAGATGGGGTATGAGAAAATTCAGTAGAGAGAAAGCAAACACAAAAACTGAATGGTTATCTTCTTTCACTTGCTTTGTTCTAGCTGTGCATGTTGACAGCTGATTGGATGGTGCCCACACTCACACTGAGAGTGGGTCCTCCTCTCCCAGTCCACTGACTCACACATATCAATCTTCTCTGGAGACACACCCAGAAACAATAGTTCATCGGCCATCTTGGCATCCCTCAATTGAGTCAAGTTAACACCTAACATTAACCATCACAAGATCTGAAGTGGTCATGTCAATAGACATATGGAAGTGGAAAGAAAGTAAGATTTTTACGTATTAGTGCCCAACAGAAAGCATTCATCACAGAAGAGGCAAGTACATAGGTAAATAGAAAAGATGATTGGGCGAGTGGAGGTTAATCAACCTTTATCACTGACTTCCTTAGAAGTGGCATGGTGAACACATGAATGTGATGACCATTGTGGCAGAGAACGATGCCAAACTAAATGGAATCCATTTACCAGACAGAAGCCTGGTTACCTCTTACTGCCCAACTCCTCATCAGTAGAGATTAGCACTGAGGCACTGATCCAGTACTATTCCTCAAGAAGAACAAGCCATTTGTAAGAAATCTGATGAAACTGACTCCTTCCATTCCCCCAGGGTTTCATTTTTATGTCGATGTTTGTTTACCCTTTCTGCCTGAAGGCCCTCAATTATCATCACTCTCCAGGGGCTTACCAAATACCTGATCTCCAGCTAT
Organism: Trachypithecus francoisi; assembly: GCF_009764315.1. Lineage (NCBI taxonomy): Eukaryota > Metazoa > Chordata > Mammalia > Primates > Cercopithecidae > Trachypithecus > Trachypithecus francoisi. The sequence continues at coordinate 104,435,427 of NW_022681453.1, forward strand.
GGAATTCTACACTACAAAATACCTAACCAAGGAAACCACTTTACATCAAATAAAGTGGTAGTAGACCTATGGCCATAATATTTACTAGTCATATTACCGTATATCATCTAGAGGCAAAGAATCTCATTGAAACTCTAACAGCCTTATAAATGTGTAGAGGAAACACAACTCAGAAGAAATAGGATAAAACAATGAGGTTACCTTTTAGGGTGTAGTGTATGTATTGAATAAGGCAACTCTATATTGTGCTATGTCATAGCAAGATTATGAATCTGGGAACCAAAGGATTCAACAGGAATAGTTCCACTTGTCATGATTTCCACTGACCCAATGAAGAATATTGTATTTCTTGTCCACAAAACTCTGGAATGCATGGAGTTTGGGAGTTCTGGTCTCCAAAAAGGATATACTTTTACTAGGAAAGAAAATTAAGGGTACCATGGAATACAAGATAGAGGTGCTTTCATAGTCTAACAGGATTTCTTATGCATACAAAGCCAAGAATAATACTATATCAGTAGAGGTATTTGACCCTAATCAGCAGGAGGTAGGGAGAATGTACATGGAACTCAGGTGACTTATGTAGGCACCCACTAGTATTTATTCCACCAGTGTAACTGTAAGAAAAGGACAGGTAGCAACGTAAGATTAAGAAGGATATCATTATCAATGATTCAGATAATTCAGGAATAAAAGTAAAGATCACAAAACAGGTAAGCCACCAAGACTTACCCAAAATGTACAATCAATAGGGATATTTAATATAGAGAAAGAAGAGTATTGATTATAGTCTGATGATCAAGTGTAGCAACAGAATTTGAAGTTCATCCTACCAACTCCTGAGTTTCACATTAGGAGGAAAGACTCACAGGAACTATGGATAATTTCCTCCCCAAATCTATAGCATTTATATTTGCATAGCACAAATGGTGAACTATGGTAGTTATAAGAATGTATGCTGTAGATTTCCAACTATAGGGAACATAATTTAACAAGCACTTCTGTTTCTGTAGTCTGAAATCTATGTTCACTTTTTCACTGAGAAAATATTTCCTCTTCAACTGCTTCTGGCAGATGGCTGGTTATAGCTTATAGCTTGTGTCCTAGGGCAAATCCATTCCTTGGAGGCACAGGTTTCATCTGCTGAGCGACCTCTGGTTGAGAAATCCCTGATGACCCCATTAAAATTTCCATAGACAGTATGAATATTTAACTCTCTTCCACCCACCTACCTCCTTCTCTCTATTCTTTATTCAGGGTCAGACTTGTATGGAGAGATGCCTACTCTTCAAGCTCCTTCCTCCCCATTTCTTTTACATGTTCTCTCATAATACAAAGACATGAATATTAATCAAGTCTTGGCATCTGCTAACCAGAGGACCTGGATTAAGGCACTAATTATTATTACTAGTAGGTATTAAGTGGATGCTAGATTGCCTTTCTTTTTTAAAAAAGCACTGACTCAAGAACAAGAAATATATCAGTCTGCAAATTTTACTTCGATGGTTTCTAAACTGTTTTCCATGTAATTACAAAATTATTGATCCCATTGTCAACTACAGATTTCTGAAATTCTTATAATTTCTGACACAGCAGTTGACAGGGCTGCAATTTCTCTAACCATGCTTAGGTATCTCAATGAACATATCTTCCTCTAACCACCCACACATTCTTTATATTTATATCCACGTTCACATGAGATATTAGTTTATAATATTAATTTCACATATATGTATCATTTATATTTCAGGGTGATGTTGGCCTCATATAACTCAACTTTATAGAAATCTCTGTGAAGTATTATTTCTTCTTTAAATCTTTGATAGAAATCATCAGTGAAGTCATCTGAGTCTTGACTTTTATTTGTGGAAATGTGTTTAACCTCAAATTTAAATTACTTAATAGGTATATGGATATTTGAGTAGTCTATTTCTTATCATGTAAGTGTTGAAAGTTTATATCTTTCAAAAATGTGCATTTCCTTTAAAAACAAATGTATTAGCATAAAGTTGTTCATAATATTATTTTTTTCCTAATATCTGTAGGAGCAGTATTGATGTCCTCTTTTTCATTCTAGACATTGGGAATTTATATCTTCTGTAGCTTTTTTGCCTGATCATTGCCACTAGAATTGTATCAATTTTATTAACTTCATTTAAAAAAACAGCTTATGGTGTCATTGAATTTCTGCATTCTTTTTCTTCTTCTGCTTTTTTGTAACTTGCTCTTTTTAAAAAAAATTATTACGGTGGAAGATGACATTGATTCAAGGTCTTCTTTCTTTTTCGATATAAACATTTAGTGCTATTAATTTTCTTTTAAGAACTGCCTTACATACCTTAAAACACAACATTTGACATTCTGTATTTTCATTTTGTTAACTTCGAAATGCTCTCTAATTTTTTTCTTGATTTTTCCTTTGGCCTAACAGTTATTGGAAAGTAAGCAGTTTAGTTTCAAGGGATTAAAGCATTTCCAGATATCTTTATATTTTTTTATTTCCACCCACCTTGGCCTCCCAGAGTTCTGGGATTACAGGTATGAGCCAATGATCATTCTCCGTATGTAATATTTATTTTGATTTGAGTTGTTCTTACATTTTTCTGGTTTTCATTCATTTTAAGCAGTTTGATTATTATAAGTATTATGTAGCTGTCTTCATATTTCTTATTATTGGGATTCCTTGGGCTTATTGGAGTTGTAGGTTATTAATTTTCATCAAATTTGAAACAATTTCAGATATTATTGTATGAAATTTTTCTGTCTTTTTCCCTTCATTCTGTCATCCAATTACCGTGTCTGTGGCATTTTTATGTTGATTCAGAACTTATTGATGCTCTCGTATTGTATATTTTACAAAATCTTATTGAGATGTAACTATCATACCATAAAAAGTGTATTTTTTATGTGTACAATTTAAAATTTTGGTGAAATTAGGAGTTATGCAACTGTTATCACAATCCAAATTTAGACCATTTCTTTCACATTCAAAAGATCACTCATTCACATTTGTAGTCAATTCCCACAATCAACCCTCGCACCAAACAACAAACAGTCTACTTTGTGTCTCCACAGGTTTTCCTTTTCTGGATAGTTTATATAAATGAAATTCTATAATATTTAAAATGCCTGGCTTTTTCACTTAGCATAACATTTTTGAAGTATCTACATATTGTAGCATGTATTAGTATTTTCTTCCAATTGTTGAGTAAAATTCCATTGTATAAACATGCCAGGTTTTGCGTAGCCATTCATCAATTTATGGACTTCTGGATTGTTTCCACTTTTTGTCTATTATAAACGGGTTGCTATAGGGTCAGGAACAGTGACTCACGCCTGTAATCCCAGCATTTCAGGAGGCCAAGGCGAGTATATCAATTGAGGCAAGAGTTTGAGACCAGCCTGGCCAACATGGTGAAACATCATCTCTACTAAAAATACAAATAATAATAATAATAATAAATTAGCCAGGCATGGTGGTGCCCACCTGTCCTCCCAGCTACTAGGGAGGTTGAGGCTGGAGAATTGCTTGAACCTGGGAGGTGGAGGTTGCCATGAGCTGAGATCACGCCACTGCACTCCAGCCTGGGTGACAGAGTGAGACCCTATCTCAAAAACATAAATAAAAATAAATAAACAAATAGATTGCTATAGACATTCGTGCACAACTATACATGTCGATATTTGTTTTTCATTTAGATACTTAGGAGTGGACTTGCTCTGTCATATGACAAACATATTTTTTAAACATCTTAAAACTGTCAAATCATTTTCTTAAGTGGCTACAGCATTTTATACTCCCAACAACAGAGTATGGGGCTCTAATTTGTCAAAATCTCATTGATACTTGTTATTGCCTTTCTTTTTTATTTTAGTGTCCTAGTGGGTGTGAGGTAGTATTTCCTGTAGTTTTGACTTGCATTTTCCTTAAGACTAATGTCATTGAACATCTTTGCATGTACTTGTGATATTATATACAGTCATCCCTCAGAATCCATGGTGGATTTGTGTCAGAACCCCCACAGATAACAAAATTTAAATATACTCAAGTGTCCAGTGTAAAATGGCATAGTATTCACATATAACCAATATACATCTTATATACTTAAATAATCTTTAGGTTACTCACGACACATAATGTAAATATATGGAAATCTTTTTTACTGTATTATTTTTTACTTACATTAATTTTTATTTTAGGTTCAGGGGTATAGGTATAGGCTTCTCATATAGGTAAATTTTGTGTCTCAGAACTGTGGTGTACAGATTATTTCATCAATCAGGTAATAAGCATAGTACCAATAGGTAGTTTTTTCATCCTCATTCTTCTTTCACACTCACCTTCAAGCAGGCCCTGGTATATGTTATTTCCTCCTTTGTGTCCATACTTACTCAACAATTAGCTCCATTTATAAGTGAGAATATGAAGTATTTGGTTTTCTGTTGCTGTGTTAGTTTGCTTAGGATAATGACTTCGAGCTCCATCCATGTTGCACGAAGGACATGATCTCATTCTTTTGATGGCTGCATAGTATTCCATGGTATATATGTACCATATTTTCTGTATCCTGTCTACCATTGTGGGCATTTGGGTTGATTCCGTGTCTTTGCTATTGTGAATACAGCTGTGATGAACATACAAGTGTGTGTCTTTATGATAGAATGATTTATATTATTTTGGGTGTATACCTAATAACGGAATTGTGGGGTCAGTCATTCTATTTTAAGTTCTTTGAGAAATCGCTAAACTGTTTTCCACAATAGCTAAACTAATTTACATTCCCACCACCAGTTTATAAGGATTACCCCTTTCTCTGCAACCTCACAGGATCCGTTATTTTTAAATTTTTTACTAATAGTCAGTCTGACTGGAGTGAGAAAACTATCTCATCATGGTTTTGATATCGATTTCTCTTATGATTAGTGATGTTGAGCATTTTTTCACATGCTTGTTGGTCCTCTCTCTGTCTTCTTTTGACAATTGTCTGTTCATGTCCTTTGCCCACTCTTTAATGGGGTTGTTTTCTCTTTGTAAATTTATTTAAGTTCCTTATAGATTCTGAGTATTACACCATTATCTAATGCAAGTTTGCAAATATTTTCTCCTATTCTGTAGGTTGTTTCATTATTCTGTTTCTAGTTCCTTTTACTGTGCAGAAGCTCATTAGTTTAATTAGGCCACATCTGTCAATTTTTGTTTTTGTTGCAATTGCCTTTGGTGCCTTTGTCATGAAATTTTGGGTCCTATGTCCAGAATGGTATTTCCTATATTATCTTCCAAGGTTTTCAGAGTTTTAGGTTTTTCATTTAAGTCATTAATCCATCTTGGGTTGAATTTTGTATATGGTATAAGGAAGGGGTCCAGTTTCAATCTTTTGCATATCACTAGCCTGTTTTCCTAGCCCCATTTATTGCATAGGATGTTCTTTCTCCATCACTTGCTTTTGTCAGCTTGTTGAAGATCAGATAGTTGTAGGATTGTGGCCTTATTTCTGGGCTCCCTGCTCTGTTCCAGTGGACTACATGTCTGTTTTGGTACCAGTACTGTGCTGTTTTAGTTACTGTGGCTTTGTAATATGGTATAGTTTGAAATTGGGTAACATGATGCCTCTGGTTTTGTTATTTTTGATTAGGTTCACCTTGGCTAATTGGGCTCATTTTTGGTCCCATATAAATTTTAAAATCATTTATTTTCTAATTCTGTGAAGAATGTCATTGGTCATTTGATTGGAATAGCATTAAATCTATAAATTGCTTTGTGTAGTATGGTCATTTTAACAATATTGATTCTTCTAATCCATGAGCAAGGAATACTTTATCATTTGTTTGTGTCATTTCTGATTTATTTGAGGAATGTTTTGTAATTCTTGTTGTAGAGATCTTTCACCTCTACAGGTAGTTGTATTCCTATATATTTTCCTCCTTTTGTGTCTATCGTGAATGGGATTGTGTTCTCGATTTGGTTTCAGCTTGGATATTGTTGGTGTATAGGAATGTTACTGAGTTTTGTACATTTGTCTAGTATCCTGAAACTTTGCTGGAGTTGTTTATCAGCTGGAGGAGCTTTGGGCTGAGACTATAGAGTTTTCAAGTTGTAGAATCGTATGGTACGCAAACAATGATAGTTTGACTTCTGCTCTTCCTACTTGGATGGCCTTCATTTCTTTTCTTGTCTGATCGCTCTGGTTGGGACTTCCAGTACTGTGTTGTATAGGAGTGCTGAGAGTAGGTACCCTCGTCTTGTGGTTTTCAAGGGAAATGCTTCCAGCTTTTGCCCATCTAGTATGATTTTGGCTGTGGGTTTGTCATAAATGGCTCTTACTATTTTGAAGCATGTTCTTTTAATGCCTAGTTTATTGAAAGTTCTTAAACTTAAGAGACGTTGAACTTATCAAAAGCCTTTTCTGCATCAATTGAAATAATCAGGTGTTTTTGTTTTTTAGTTCTGTTTATGTGATGAATCACATTTATTGTTTTGCATACATTGAACCAAATTTGCATCCCAGGGATAAAACCTACTTGATCATGGGGAATTAGATTTTTGATGTACCGGATTTGATTTACTAATATTTTGTTGAGGATTTTGGCATCTGTGATCATCAAAGATATTGGCCTGAAGTTTTGCTGTTTTGTTATATGTCTTACGGGTTTGGGTATCAGGATAATGCTGGCCTCATAGAATAAGTTAGGGAGGAGTTCTTCCTCCTCCAATTTTTTTTTTTTTTGGAATAGGTTCAGTAGGAATAGTACCAACTTTCTTTTATACATCTGGTAGAATTTGGTTGTTAATCTGGGCTTTTTTGGTTGGCAGGTGCTTTTTTTCTGATTCTACTTCAGAATCCTGTATTAATCTGTTATGGATTCAATTTCTTCCTGGTTCAGTCTTTGAATGTTGCATGTGTCCAGGAATTTGCCCATTTCTTCTAGGTTTCTTAGCTTGTGTGCACAGAGGTGTTCATAATAGTCTCTGGGGTTTTCTTGTATTTCTGTGATGCCAGTGGTACCATCCCCTTTATCATTTCTGATGCTGTTTATTTTCATCTTCTCTAGTTTTTTCTTTATTAGTGGTCTACTATGTTATGATTTTTTATTCAAAAAATCCAACTCCTGTATTAGTTGATCTTTTGTATGGTTTTTCACATCTCAATTTTCTTCAATTCAGCTTTGGTTATTTCTTGTCTTTTGCTAGCTTTGTGGTTGGTTTGCTCTTGTTTCTTCTTTTTTTTTTTTGAGACAGAGTCTCGCTCTGTCGCCCAGGCTGGAGTGCAGTGGCGCGATCTTGGCTCACTGCAAGCTCCGCCCCCCGGGTTCATGCCATTCTCCTGTCTCAGCCTCCCGAGTAGCTGGGACTACAGGCGCCCGCCACCTCACCTGGCTAGTTTTTCATATTTTTTAGTAGAGACGGGTTTCACCGTGTTAGCCAGGATGGTTTCCATCTCCTGACCTTGTGATCCACCCGTCTCGGCCTTCCAAAGTGCTGGGATTACAGGCTTGAGCCACCGCACCTGGCCGGTTTGCTCTTGTTTCTCTAGTTCCTGTAGTTGTGATGTTAGGTTGTTAATTTGAGATCTAACTTTTTTATGTGGGCTTTTCAGACTATAAACCTTCTTTACAGCACTACCTTAGTTGTGTCCCAGAGATTCTGATATGTTAAATCGTTTTCTCTTTAATTTCTAAGACTATCTTGATTTCTGCCATAATGTCATTATTTACCCAAAAGTCATGCAGGAACAGATTGTTTAATTTCCATGTAATTATGTGGTCTTCAGCAATTTTCTTTGCATTGATGTCTATTTTCATTACTCTGTGGTCAGAGATTGTGATTGGTAGGATCTTGTATTTGCATTTTTTTTTGTTTTTGAATTTGCTAATTTGTTGTTTTATATCTAATCGTGTGGATAATTTTAGAGTAATTGCCATATGCAAATGAGGAAAATGTGTATTCTGTTATATTGGGGTAGAGTGTTCTGTACATATCTATTAGGTCCATATGGTCAAGTGTCAAGTTTAAGTTCTGAATATCTTTGTTAGTTTTCTGCCTCATTGATCTGTTACTGTCAGTGGCATGTTGAAGTGTCTTGCTATTAATATGTGGTTACCTAAGTCTGTTCATAGGTCTCTAGAACTTGCTTTATGAATCTGGGTGCTCCTGTGTTATGTGCATATATTTAGGATAGTTATGTCTTCTTGGTGAATTGAGCCCTTTACCATTATGTAACGCTCTTCTTTTTCTTTTTTGATATTTGTTGGTTTAAAGTCTGTTCTGCTTAATACTAGAGTAGCAACCTCTGCTTTTGTTTTGTTTTCTTTTTACTTGGTCAATTTTTCTTCATTCCTTTGCTTTGAGTCTATGAGTGTCATTGTATGGGAAATGGGTCACTTGAAGACAGCATATCATTGGGCTTTGCTTCTTTATCTAACTTACCACTCTGTGCCTTTTAATTGGGGACATTTAACTGGCTTACATTCAAGGTTAATATTCCTAAGTGTGAGTTTGTTCCCGTCATCATGTTGTTGGCTCGTTATTATTCAGATTTGTTTGTGTGGTTGCTTTAGTTGCTTTATAGTTTCACTGGTCTATGTACTCAAGTGTGTTTTTATAGTGGTCAGTAATTTTCTTTCTTTTTCATGTGGAGAACTCTCTTCAGGACCTCTTATAAGCAGATCTGGTAATAATGAAATCTCTTAGCACTTGGTTCCTCTGAAAAGTTCTTATTTATCCTTCTCTTGTGAAGCTTAGTTTTGCTGCATATGAAATTCTTAGTTGAAACTTGTTTTCTTTAATAATGTTGAATATAGGCCCCACTTTCTTCTGGTGTAGGGTTTCTGCTAAAAGGTCCACTGTTAGCTTGATGTGGTTCCCTTTGTAGATAACCTGTCTCTTCTCTGTAGCTGCACTTAACATTTTTTTTTATTTCAACCTTGGAGAATCTGATAATAAGGTGTGTTGATGATGAACTTCTTGTGTAGTATTTCATTGAGGTTCTCTGCCTTTCCTGAATTTGAATGTTGACCTCTCTAGTAAGGTTGGGAAAATTTTCATGGACAATACTCTGGGTTATGTTTTCCAAGTGGCTTGCTTTCTCTCCCTGGTTTTCAGGGACTCAAATTTGGTCTCTTTACATAATCCCATATTTCTCAGAATTTTTGTTCATTATTCTATATTGTTTTTTCTTTACTTTTGTCTGACTGAATTATTTCAGAGTAGGTCTTCAAGCTTTGAGGTGCTTGCTTTAGTTTGGTTGATTCTTCTGTTAATACTTGTAATCGTTTTCTGAAATTCTTGAAGTGAATTTGTTAGCTCTATCAGCTCAGTCAAGTTCTTCTTAAAATGGCCATTTCATTTTTATCTTCTGAATCATATTAGTTTGTTCCTTAGAATCACTGGATTAGGTTTCAACTTTCTCTTGAATGTTAATGGATGTCATTCTTATCCATATCCTGAATTCAATTTCTGGTGGGTTAGCCATTTCAACATGGTTGAGAACCATTGCTGAGGAATTAGTGTGGTCGTCTGGAGGTAAGAAGCCACTCTGACTTTTTGAGTTGCCAGAGTTCCTGTGCTGGTTCTTTCTCATCTTTATGGACTGATGTTCTTTCAATATTTGAATGTGCTGTCTTTTGAATTTTTTTTTCTTTTATCTTGTTTGATGTCTTTGGGAGTTTGATTGTGGTATAAGATGAATTTAGTAGATTAGTTTCTTTCTTATAGATTATGGAAGGGCCAAGACTCAGCTCCGCACTCCTGGGCTGTGGACTCTTAAGTTTTGGGGACTGGTAACAGGCCCCCAGTTTTGTTCTCTGGCCCTTGAATTTGGGAACCTACTGTGCCTGCTGTGTTGGAGGGGTTGAGGTATTCCTGGATTGCTGACTGCAGCACTCCAAAGTGGGCTGCCAGCAAAAGTGCATCATTGGGTGGTGGCAGCAGGACTTATGTTCATTTGCTCGTGCTCTTTCACTCATATCAGCAGCAACACTAGCATGGCAAGGGCACAGGACCCTGGGAGAGGCCAGCATACAGTGGGGACCTCAGGTGAGACTTGCCCTGTCTCACAGGTAAAATTGCCCTGTTAAGGTCTGAAAGTTCCCTTAAGGCTAGAGTCTCATAGAGGGGAGAAAAGCAAGCCTTCGGGGATGGGCATCCCTGTTCATGCTTCCCTGCACATGGCTTTTCCCCAAATCCTCTGGGCTTCACATGGGTTGGAGTCCTGCTCCTACCAACTCTCTAAGCAGTCCTCCCTCCCAGCTCAAGTGTTGGGTTTCATGGGGTCTCTGGGTACCAGGATTCCAGAGGTCAATGGAGAGAGCAGGTCACTTCTCAGCTGCTCAATTCACCTTTTTCCCAGGAGTCCTTGGGGGCCAGGAATTAGTCCTACTGTGTGGTAGACTCATACAGGGTTCCCAGCTTCCTCCCTGCTCAGTCCAGCATCTGCACCCTTTCTCTGTTAACCCTCAATGCCTTCTTTCTGAACATATGCTAGGAGCATACTAGTCTTCCCAATGTCCCAGTACTGTGGTGGCAGATGTCTAACTAACTGCCACTAGTTGGACACCTTGTCTCAAATCTCATCGTATTATTATTATTACTATTCTTAATATTTTGATCCATGATTGGTTGAATACATGGGTGCGGAACTCATGGCCCACCTGTATGTTCTTTGAGGAGATGCCTATTTACATCTTTTATTTTCTTGTCTTCATATTTTTATGGTAGAGGTTTTTAATAAAAATATATATAAGCCGAATGACATTTCTCATGTGATATATTTCCAAATACATTCTCCTATTCCTTGGTTTGCCTTTTTACTTTCTCAGTGCTATGTTTTGAAGTGCAAAAGTTTTATATTTGGTGAAGTCTTATTTATTAACATTGAAATCACTTACGCTTTTGTTATTTCTAAACAAAAAATTATAACAACCCAAGATCATAGCAATATTTTGTTTTGTTCTAAGAGTTTTAAAACTTAAATCTTATATTTTTGTCTATTATTCATTTATAGTTAAATTCTATGTATTGTGTAAGGTAAAAGTGCAGATTTACTTTTTAATCTGTGAATATGCAATTGTCCCAGCAACTATTTTAAAATATTTTATTTCCCCTATTAAATATCTTAGCCCTTTTTTCAGAAATCAATTTATCATAAATGTAAGGGTTTACTTCTTTACTTCTATTTCATCAGATTGCAATTTCCAGAATTTATTTCAATTTCTGGACTGTCATATTAATATGTATATACACATATATATTTGTTGTGTTATGACATTGTAAGTTTTGAAATCAGGAAGTATAAGACCTAAAACTTTGTTCTTCTCATTTGTCTAGTTTTGGTTCCCTTTTTTTTTCTTTAAAAATCTTAAGATTGGCCAGGTGCGGTGGCTCAAGCCTGTAATCCCAGCACTTTGGGAGGGTGAGGCAGACAGATCACTTGAGGTCAGGAGTTTTACACCAGCCTGACTAACATGGCAAAACCCCATCTGTACTAAAAATACAAAAATCAGCTGAGTGTGGTGTAATCCCAGGTACTTGGGAGTCTGTGGCATGAAAATCACTTGAACCCAAGAGGTGGAGGTTGCAGTGAGCCAAGGTTGCTCCACTGCACTCCAGCCTGGGTGACAGAGTGACACTCTGTCTCAAAAATGAAAATTAAAATTAAACAAATAAATCCTAAGATCATCTTTTCTATCGGGGGAACCCGCCCCCGATAGTTAACATGGATTCTTTTCTATTTCCCTAATCGTCTTGGTTGGTTTGAGAAATAAAGGGAAAGAGTACAAAAGAGAGAAATTTTAAAGCTGGGTGTCCGGGGGAAACATCACATGTCGGCAGGTTCTGTGATGCTCCCTGAGCCGTAAAACCAGCAAGTTTTTATTAGCTATTTTCAAAAGGTGGGGGGTGCACAAATAGGGGGTGGGTAACTGAGATCACATGTTTCACAAGGTAATAAAATATCACAAAGCAAATGGAGGCAGGGTGAGATCACAGGACCACAGGATGGGGCAAAATTAAAATTGCTAATGAAGTTTTGGGCACGCATTGTCATTAATAACATCTTAACAGGAGACAGGGTTTGACAGCAGACAACCTGTCTGACCAAAATTTATTAGGCAGGAATTTCCTCATCCTAATAAGCCTGGGAGCGCTGCAGGAGACAGGGGCTTATTTCATCCCTTTGGCTTCGACCATAAAAGATGGCCACCTCCCAGGGGGCCTTTTATAGACCTACCCTCAGAGCGCATTCTCTTTCTGAGGGATGCGTCTTCCTGAGAAAAAGAATGCAGCCATATTTCTCCTATTTGCCTTTGAAAGAAGAGAAATATGGCTCTGTTCCATCCGGCTCACTGGCAATCAGAGTCCAAAGTCTTATCTCCCTTGTTCCCTGAACATTGCTGTTATCCTGTTCGTTTTTCAAGGTGCCTAGCTTTCATATTGTTCAAACACACATGCTCTACAAACAATTTGTGCAGGTAACACAATCATCACAGGGGCCTGAGGCAACATACATCCTCCTCAGTTTACGAAGATGATGGGATTAAGAGATTAAAGACAGGCATAGGAAATCACAAGGGTATTGATTGGGAAAGTGATAAGTGTCCATGACATCTTCAAAATTTATGTTCCGAGATTGCAGTAAAGACAGGTGTAAGAAATTATAAAAGTATTAATTTAGGGAACTAATAAATGTCCATGAAATCTTCATAATTTATGTTCTTCTGCCACGGCTTCAGCCGGTCCCTCCGTTCAGGGTCCCTGGCTTCCCGAAACACTTTTCTCTTTCTGATGGTGCACTGGATTAACTTGGGGAGAATTTCCAATACAATAATAATGAGTCTTCCACCATGACAATCTAATGTGACTTCACATTAGGTTTTTTTTTAAAGCATTTTAGTAATATTTTGTAGTTTCTAGCATATATAATTTCACTTATTTTGTTAAGTTTATTCATTATTTTATTCTTTCTGATGTTCTATTGTTAATATAATTATTTTCTTAATTATATTTACATATATTTATCATTGTTATATAAATATACAATATATATGTTGACATTGTATTTTCTGACCTTGGTTAACTTCTTTGTTCTAGTAAATTCATCATTATGTGTAATACCACTTACACATTGCTGAATTTGATTTGATGATATTTTGTTGATGATTTTTGCATCTACATTCATGAGACATATGGATGTATATTTAAATATTCTTGAGATTTCTTTTTTCTGGCTTTGGTGTCAGAGTAATACTCTCCTCAGAAAATGAGTATTTGTTCATTTCTTATAGATGCTTTTTACTGCATATTTTGTTTTGAGTAGTTTCTATTACTACGTCTTTAAATTTATTAATATTTTCTTTGACTGTCTCTAATCTGTTTTAAATCTCACCTGGTAGATTTTTTAAATCTAAGACATTGTAATTTGCATCACTAGAAGTTTGATTTCAGTCATTTTTACATCTTCTGTGTTGCTACTTAACATGCTCATGTTCGTATACCTTCTTGAATATATGGTAAATGATAATAATTTTGACATTCTTGCCTACTAATTCCATCATCTAATTCTTTTCTGTGTCTGCTTTTATTTACTAATTTTTCTATCATTTATGGGTCATATTTTCTTTTCTTTTTTTGCATGCCTAGTAATTTCTTTACTGGATGGCAGATACTATGAGTTCTATTTTGTTGGGTGCTGAATAGTTTTGTATAATTATAAATGTATTTTGGCATTACTTGGACATAGTAAGTTACTTGGAAATAGGTTAATCCTTTGAAACTTGCATATTAATTTTGTTAGGCAAGATAAAGGCAGGCTTTCATCAGAAGCTAATTTTCCTCAAATACCAAGGCAATAACTTTCTGAATACTTCCTTACCTGATGTCTTGTAAATTATGAGGATTTGTTTCCCCAATTACTGGTAAAATTACAAATCATTTCAAGTCTTTGCAAAAGTTGGGGATTGTACCAGCTTCTTTCATGTTTTTCTTTCCCCCAAATGTATATAATTTTGTCATAAACATATCTCAATGAACATTTAACTGAGGGCTGGATGAGAAGTTGTGCAGATGTCTCTGCATCTCTCTCCTTTTGTTATTGTCTCCTGCAAACTATAGCCATCTGGGACTGCCAATACGTTCTCCCCATCTCCTTAACTCAAGGATACTGCCAGACTCCTTCAGATTCCCCCATTGCGCTGTGCCAACTGGGGACTCTCACCAGACAGTAAACAGGGACAAATATAGGCCTTACTCACTTTGATCTTTTCTCCTCTGTCAGGTCACTTCGCACACTGATGAACATCCAAAGTCTGTGAAACGGTGCTGCTATTTTCTTTCGTTTTTAACTAGTTCAGGGGGCTAGTCAAATCTGTTCTCTTCCACATATTTTAAAATTTAGCAAACTCTTTTATTTTATTTTATTTTTTAGACAGTTTCACTGTCACCCAGGTTGGAGTGCAGTGGTACAATCTTGGCTCACTGCAGCCTCCGCCTCCCAGGTTCAAACAAGTCTCACATTTCAACCTCCCAAGCAGTTGGTATTACACGTGTGTGCCATCATGCCTGGCTATATTTTGTATTTTTAGTAGAGATGGAGTTTCACCATGTTGACCAGGTTCGTCTTGAACTCCTGACCTCAAGTTATCTACCTTTTTTGGCCTCCCAAAGTGCTAGGATTACAGGTGTGAGACACTGCACTCAGCATTTAGCAAACTCTTATATTCATCTTGTTCCTGACAATGTATAGAAAAACACTGAAGAATAAAAAATATATTTTCTCTTACAAATTTAAGGCAGTCATGTTGATTCCAGTTTACCTATAAATAGAAATGCATAAGCGATTATAGGCGACTTGCTCAAGGCTCCCAGTGTCATTAGTGACAGAGACAAGATATTAATTCAGGACTCATTCTATTAACCCACCATTCTTTGAACTATTAATGAAATGTCCAAGAATCAAGTGAGTTTCAACTAACAAGACTTTCTGACAATATAATTTTAAATGTAAGTTGGTCTAAATTAAGTGCATTTATGGATGAAATTCTTGTAGGCTTTTATATTATAATTTTCAAAATAAACTTTACCAACTCTCATGATGTTAAGAAACTGAAAAATGACACTAAAATTGTTAACATGAGAAGCAATATATTTTGGGGAAAAATTAGAAAATTTTATTATTTCTGAATTGCTAATATTAACTATCAAAAAGTGAGAGGAGGAGTGAAGAAAAGAAGTAAGGTAAATGAAGGATTTGCTTTACAATGTAGCAAATCAATACTCTGAAGTATTCAAATGCAAAAGGACATCAGAAATAACCATCGTAAACATTGCTTTTAATTAGCAACGAGTATGTAAATTGTGATATTTATTATATTTGTTTCCCAACCAAATATGTTATTATAAATCTCATTCATCTTACTTATATAATAACTTAGCTTTGGGGGCATCAAAGACTTTACCTTATAATTATTTGCTTTTATAATAATCAGCTATTAGCTTATAGTAAAGTAAGTTCTAAGGATTAACAGATATATTGTTTGTAGCAGTTTTGAGCCCAAATTTATTACAATCAATGTCAAAAGACCAAAACATGGAGATGAAGAATCTGAGAGAAGAAGGTGGCTCCCATAAGGCCTAGAAGTCATGTTAGTATAACCATTTTTACAACTAAGAAATAAAGCCCCATGTGCCTGGAATTAAAATGAGCTCTAAGGGTAAATCAAGCCTAACTCAGTACCTAAGTTTGCAAATACACAGGATAACTTGTTTTAGCAGACCTGGTTACTGTGTTATCCTCAGGTTCATCTAGATTAAGACAAGATGTTCAGGAGGTTCTTAGTCACATTAGGAAAAAAAAAAAAAATTAATAATGTCCTAGTAGGTGCATAAGACACCTTGGTTAAAAGATAATTTTATAATAAGACATTTCCCAATCCTTGATCAATAAATCATGATCATATAAGGATTAAACCACGGTAGAATCCCCTCAAACAACGAACTTATTTGAGAACTTGGAAAAGTATTAAATTTAAAAATATCAGGATCCGTTTTTTATTCAAATAATGTAGTTTTGCAAGAACAATGACTACAGGACTATCATATTATAATATGAAGAGACACTTCATCATCTGTAAATGACTGAGAAACTAAGGGACTTCTTGGCTAGAGATGAGAAAAGATTTACTTCATGACAAGCCCTAAATGAATTACTTTTTTAAGCAGTCACATATTTAGCACAGTAACGGCCAATTGGAGTTATAGTCATTTTTCAACAAAGTCAATTAATTTTCCACTGAAAAATGTATTAATTTATATTGTAAGTTTATTAGTAGAAGGGAGATTTATTCGACATTTTCAAAACTCTGAACAATAAGGAACCCTCTCCTGCTGTCTTAGGAAGGACAAACAGTGTGAAGTCTATTAAAAAACTTCATGTACAATAGCAGTCCCCAAACTTTTTGGTACCGAGGACTGGTTTCATGGAAGGCAGTTTTTGGGATGAAACTGTTCCTTCCACCTCAGATCATCAGGCATTAGTTAGATTCTTATAAGGAGCATCCAACCTAAATCCTTCACTTGTGCTGTTCACAAGAGGTTTCACACTCCTATGAAAATCTAATGCTGCCACTGATCTGACAGGAGGGAGAGCCCAGCTCGTTATGTTTGCTCCCCCACCCTGACCTGCTCCCCTCCTGCTGTGCTGCCCGGTTCCTAATAGGCCACGGATCAGAACCAGCGGATGGGGACCCCTGACAAGATATAGTCACTGTTTTCCTAAGAGTGAGCTGACTTACAGTCTTTTTTATACCCAAAGTGATTGACAGCCATGACATGCTATTATATATGTTCCTTTCTCATTTCGATTTCTGGAGTTGTTGGTAGACAAAAACAGCTCCTTCAACGTCCAGTAAAATTATTACAAACCACCAAGCATGCACGATCTCTCATGACATAAAACAGAGTATAAACACTTTACAGATATGTTACGCTTTCTAATATGACATATTAACTATCTCTTGGGGATGGACAAACCAAGCTTTGTGGTACTATATCCTTTAAGTTGCAGTTTATGTTTTATTCTTAGCTGAACTTATGAAAGATCATCTCATGGAAAACAGCCAAGAGCCTCGTAC
Source organism: Trachypithecus francoisi (assembly GCF_009764315.1). Lineage (NCBI taxonomy): Eukaryota > Metazoa > Chordata > Mammalia > Primates > Cercopithecidae > Trachypithecus > Trachypithecus francoisi. The sequence goes on from NW_022681453.1 coordinate 104,452,548, forward strand.
ACCTGAGATATCAATGTCCTAGTTTCCCAGGCAAAGAAAAATTAGTATGTCTCAGTAAATATTTTACTATTTAAAGTATACACAATAATTTATCGTTGTCTTCTTAATAATTAAAATTGTTCTGGTAGAATATATTTGTAATGTCCCTATTCTACAGATGAGTAAACCTCTGAGTCTTAAATGAATTTCCCAAGATCATGCAACCAATAGGAAAATAATTTTAGTTTTTAATTTAATTTTATTTGTATATGTTTACAGGGTCCAATTGTAATGTGGTTACATTGATATATTGTGTAGTGGTGAAGTCAGGTCTTTTAATGTATCCATCACTAGAATAACATACATTATACCCATTAAATAATGTCTCATCTTAAGGTTTTATGCCCCATATCCAATTCACAAAAAACTAATAGTTGTACACTATTTTGGTACAACTTAATGTTGTGTGCAGACGGATTGTGAACTAACAGTCATCTTTTATTTTTTAACAACATGGAATATCATATATATCCAGTACCCATGAAAGTATCGACTGTTTATTACACAGCATACAGCATGTTAATTTCTTCCTTTTTTTTTTTTTTTTGAGATGGAGTCTCGCTCTGTGGCCCAGGCTGGAGTGAGTGGCGCCATCTTGGCTCCCTGCAAGCTCCGCCCCCCGGGTTCCCGCCATTCTCCTGCCTCAGCCTCCCGAGGAGCTGGGACCACAGGCGCCGCCACCACGCCCGGCTCATTTTTGTATTTTTAGTAGAGAGGGGGTTTCACCATGTTGGCCAAGATGGTCTCAATCTCCTGACCTCGTGATCTGCCCACCTCGACCTCCCAAAGTGCTGGGATTACAGGCCTGAGCCACCGGGTCTGGACTTTTTTTTTTTTTTCTTTTCATGGAATCTGGCTGTCGCCCAGGCTGGAGTGCAATGGCATAATCTGAGCTCACTGCTACAACTTCCGCCCCGGGGTTCAAGTGATTCTCCTGCCTCAGCCTCCTGAGTAGCTGGGATTGCAGGCACCTGCCCCCACACGGAGCTAATTTTTGTGTTTTTAGTAGAGATGGGGTTTCACCAGGTTGGCCAGACTGGTCTCAAACTCCTGACCTCAGGTGATCCACCCACCTCAGCCTCTCAAAGTGCTGGGATTACAGGCGTGAGCCACTGCTCCTGGCCCATCATGCTAATTTCTATGACATTACAAACAAAACTTTTAAACTAGGACATTTGAGATTATTGTCATAGTTTTATATTGTTTCCAAAAAGAAACTGACTAATATTCACAGCAAATTTACTACCTTTCTTTTTTCTTTTTTTCTACAAAGATCAAACCTAGGACTAATTATGCCCAGTTAGAATTACTTTTTGGTCATGTAGCTTTTTAAAAAATGAAACATAACAATTTACTTCCAATTACTAATTTATCTTAGAATTATGAGCTAAATTTCCTTTAATGTATAAAACATTTTTAAAGCTGGTTTTGGTATTTTCCCTTTTTCAACAGTTACTTGGAAAGAGTGTGGAGATAGAAAAAATACCATACAAATGGAGAGAAGACGGCAGAGGATGAAATGAAACTATAGAAATGGAGAAATGTCAGGTTGCAATAATTTAATGAAGGGCTTGAAATAAGTGGAACACTGCTCTTTTTTATAAAAGTAGCTTAGGCCGGGCGCGGTGGCTCACGCCTGTAATCCCAGCACTTTGGGAGGCCGAGGCGGGCGGATCACAAGGTCAGGAGATCGAGACCATGGTGAAACCCCGTCTCTACTAAAAATACAAAAAAAAGTTAGCCGGGCGCCGTGGCAGGCGCCTGTAGTCCCAGCTACTCGGGAGGCTGAGGCAGGAGAATGGCGGGAACCCGGGAGGCGGAGCTTGCAGTGAGCCGAGATAGCGCCACCGCACTCCAGCCTGGTGGACAGAGCGAGACTCCGTCTCAAAAAAAAAAAAAAAAAAAAAAAAAAGTAGCTTAAATGATAGAAAACGTTTTATTCATTTACTCATTCATTCATTTGAAGTCTATTTATTATATCTTCTTTAGACAGCTGACTGTGCTGTGGAGATAGAGGAGTGGATGGAAAAGATGGTGAAATTTTTAGTTGAGTTTTTCATGCTACATTTATTTTATTTATTTTTATTTTATTTTAATTTTGAGACAGAGTCTCACTCTGTCACCCTGGCTGGAGTGCAGTGGCGTGATCTCGGCTCACTGCAAACTCTGCCTCCCAGGTTCAGAGGATTATCTTGCCTCAGCCTCTCCAGTAGCTGGGATTACAGGCCTGCGCCATCATACCCAGCAAATTTTTGTATTTTTCGTACAGACAGGGTTTCACCATGTGGGCCAGGATGGAGTCAAATTACTGGGCTCAAGCGATCCGCCTGCCTTGCCCTCTCAAAGTACTGGGATTGCAGGCGTGAGCCACCATGCCAGGCCTTATGCTACATTTAGAATGCCTTGTGAATACTTACGATGTGTCAAAAGCTTATTTGTATATACACCTCTTTGTTCTAAAGCAAGTCTGAAAATAGTTGCATTGAGGTAGGGGGAGGGTGGCGGGATAGCATTAGGAGATATACCTAAAGAAAATGCCGAGTTAATGGGTGCAGCATCCCAACATGGCACATGTGTACGTATGTAACAAACCTGCATGTTGTGCACATGTACCCTAGAACATAAAGTACAATAAAAAGAAAGACAAAAAAAATTATCTTTTTAAGCCATTATTGAATAGTAGAAAATAATGAATTGTTCACCCCCAAAATGGACTCTTGCTTTGATTTTTTAACTTATTGGCTATTATTAAAATTAACATTATAAGAACAGAGATTTCTTCCTCAAGTATTGTATTAGTTTAGAAAATATTACTATTGCTCCAGAGTAGCATCATTTAAATGTTAAGCAATGGACACACTGTAGAATTATTGTCACAGATGGCATCAAAGCATTTAGACCTAATAAGGTTGTGGCCATATATCCTTTAGAGGATATGACTATGTCACTACAAATCAGACACTTGGACCTTACAAGTGCCATCATCTAACTTCCTGATTATTTAATTATTGAAATAATGCTAACAACTTATTATCCTTTCATTATACTCTAGGGCCTTTTCAAGTATGCAGAAAGTGTTTCAGAGATGCATATGCATCAGTTTTGTGTCAGCCCATGATGAGCTACCTGTTTTGTTAGATAGTTGATGGAAGATACTTTCAGAAAAATATCCTGGCATATGGTATAACTACTGAATCCATCATAATACCACTTTTCATATTGTTTTATGGGCAGTGAAACGAGGCACATTATGACTACAGGGAGCAATAATTCACTGAAGGTTCTGTTTTTAACTTCAGCTACACACTAAATTATGAAGGCAGATTGTTTCTTGGTGTATGCTGAAATTTACGGCATGAACGTATTTTTCTGTAAATGTCCTTTCAACTGAAAGATGTTATACAAAACTCAGAGGGGTTCTTGTCAAGGTGTGGGTGGGGGAAGGATGATAAAGCATTTATATAGAATTCTGACTGATATTGTTTTAAACAGTTATAGAAAACATTTTAACCTAGATTCAATAAATGTGCCAATGAAAATAAATACAGTTCGCACAGGTAGAGCACAGACAGCTTACATGCCATAAATTTAGAGTCTCTAAGATGTTCTTTTATCTGCCTTCATCCTTCCCACCCTGTGCATTCATGTCCAACATTTTTAAATGAGCACCAATTTCTTTTACTTCTCAAAAAGTTAAAAGACATAAAATGTAAACACTCTAAGCAAAGGCAAATTTGCACTTAATTTCACACTACTCGGTAAACATATGATAGCATATCATATCCTAACAGATTGCTGGTGAGGCTTTACCTGTAAAATCTAAACACCGATAAGTCTATACCAAGAAGTGGCCAATGTTACTAAAAGGTTCACTGATCATTCCACTTTGCATGTAGACTATCAGAAGAAGTGAATAAAGTATCACTTTTTTTTTTTTTTGATGAAGGCAGGCAGAAAGAAAAGGGTAGTTTAGAGCTTCCATTTTATTCCTTGATGATTTTTCCAATGCCTTCTTCAAACAAGTTTCCATTTTATTCTTAAATAAAAAAAAGTTTCAATTGTATTCTTAAATAACCAGTTTAATTGACATCTATAATGGAATAAGAGTTTATAATATGGAATCACTTTGGAAAAATTTCTGGTTTCCCCACTTTCCATCAAGCAAATACAATAACCTGATCCTTACCAAGTCATAATTCCTTGATTTATTGCCTCAAATTGAAACAACTTAAGCTGTTTAAAAATATTCTGCATTGGTCAGAAAGTCACATACCACACATTCTCACGTATAAGTGTGAGTTAAACAATGCGCACTCATGGACATAAGGATGGCAGCAATAGATACGGGAACTACTGGAGAGAAGGAGGGAAGGAGCAGGGAAAAAGTGAAAAAACTAACTATTGGATACTGGGCTTAGTACCTGGGTGATGGACTCAATAATACTCCAAACCTCAGGAGCATCAGGAATTATATGTAGGTAGCAAACCTGCCCATGTATTACCTGTGCATGTAGCAGCTTTTAATTTCAAAATAAAATTTGAAATAAAAAAATAAAACCTCATATAAACATCTTTTGAAAACAGTTAAGTGAATATATTAAAATCTTGAAAATCATGTTTGTGTACTTAAAATCAGTGCATGAAACAAAACAAAAAACATATATTCTGCATCAATAAGATGTAAGGTATATATCTTGAACTTCAGAGGAAAACCTTCACAGCAGTAAAGAAAAAAGCAAACCCTAAACCTAATACTTTTCAAATCAATAATCAAAACCTAAACTTACACTAAAACATCTACACTGGAAAACCTCAATATATACCTCAGCCCGTGTTGTTAATCTTGGACCAATAATTAGAGACTCTTGAAGGGAAACAACCTAATCACAATCATTTGTTGGAAGGAAAATACATTATAGAACCACACATATATTGGTCATCCTAACAGGTGTACTGGAATTTCATTGTGGTTTCAATTTCTATTTTACTAATGACCAATTATGTGTGGTATTTTTGTCAATGTCTTATTTGCCATCATATCATTGGTAAAGTATCTTGAAATAATTTTCCCATTTTAATTGGTTTATTTGCTTATTAAATTTTACAGCTTTTCACATATGTTGGATACAAGTCCTTCAGCAAATACGTGTTTGCAAATGTTTTCTCCCCATTTGTGGCTTGTCTTTTTATTTTTTAATGTGGGTCTTTCAAAGATCAGAAGTGTGTTTGTTTATTAATTTTTTTAACATGTAGATATCTAATGGTTCTACCTCCATCTATTGAACAGACTGCCTTTTATCTATCAATATTTCTTTTTGGCTTGATAAAAATCAGTTATGTTTTGGGTGGGATTTTGCTTGTCAAATGGTCTTTCTCAGTGCTCCTCTTCATCCTTCAACTTTCCACCCTCCCTGTATGCCTATGATTCACATGTGATCTCTGTCCACACTCTTCCCCTCCTTCAGTAGTTGACTGCTGCTCTTGTTCATTAGTGCTGGTATGTGTGTGTACATATGCATGCATGGCAGGGAGTAGGGTAGGCTGTTCTCTCTGTCCCTGGTCCAACATCAATCTCAGACTGTCTCTGCCTCTGCATCTTGAGATCACGTTCTCTGTGATGCTGCCCATGGTCAACCTGCATAGTTTCTTTGGTGGATCTTTTTGGGAAGTGTTTTTGTTCCTACTCGCCAGTAGGACCTTTTCATGGTCTAAGCCCTTGGTAGTTTCAATGTTCATTCCTAATCCCCGGTGCACCCCTATCTGTGTCCCTCCGGAGATAGGGTATGCTGCCCTTTCTTCACCTGTTTAAGAGGGACTTTGCTGAGTGGGGCGTTTTGACTTTCCCAAAGGGACACTACTCACCTTCCCTAGAACTTTTCTACCAAGAGAAGCTTTCTCTCATACCCCACCCTGTGTACAAGCTTTCTCATGAACATCCAGTGAATGAACTTCATAGAGAAGATAAGAATCATACCAACTTCCCATTTGTCTGTGGTTCCTATGGTATTTCATAATCTCAAGGTTGACTACATATAACTTTTAGTAATTTGTTACAATTTAGCTGAATTCTCTTACCTGCTGTTACATCACCTAGAATCTCTATCTCCCATTTTTCTACCACATGTGAGCCAATTCTGGTATCCTATCTCTCCTCACGAGTGTCTGTCTTTCCTTAGATTCCAAACAACTCTTTTTGTTGTTGTTGTTTGGATGAGATCAAGGCACTTTCCAACTTTCTATGTCCTAGAAAAAAAGTAGATCTTCTCCTAGACAGAAGCATATATCCTAACCCTTTAACATTTACATTAGTGCTAGATTTCTTCCCAGAGATATGGCTATCCGTGTGAGTCTGGTTCTTGAACCAATTTACAATAAAAAAGAATAGAAGAGGAACTACTAACCATCAATACTTCTTTCCAGTATGTATTATTCTACCAGTTCAGAAGGCAAAAGAATATGCATGAAATATCTTCTAGAGATGAAATATCTTCTAGAGATGTAAGTCAATGATTTAGAATTAATGAATTGGTTATGCAAATTTTTGACATCTAAATTATTTTTATCCTTTTTGATCTGGACATGGTAAGTGTATTATATTATCCACAGTGCTCAATAAAAAACATCTCAGATTCTTTTAAAAGTTTAACCATAAAAAGGCAAATTTAAAGTACCATATAAAAAAGTAATTAGTGAAATATTACCAGCTTTATGAAAACACTTCGAAACGAAGAGACAACCTTGAACAAGAGTCAACCTTGAATAAGAACTACCTCCTTTTGTACATATTCATACTAACCTCTCCTTTATGATATAATAATATTTAAGAATATATTATATATATATGAATCTAGAACTGACAAGTATAATATTCTATCAGGAAAATGTAATAAAATTAAAAAAATTCTGAAATAAAAATACATCAGTGGTCTTTGTCTTATATTGGACTAGAAGCAAGATGTGAATAAAAAATCTAATGAGATATTCCATAACAACTAAGACAATGAGCAAATAAATAAAATAATGGGAGTGTTCAGAGATGGAAAGATGTAAATTCTATAAGAGAGAAAAGAGGAAAATTTCTAGAAAAAAGAGGAAAATTCAATGGACAAAGCAATGCGTAGGATCAAAATATAATATAAATTAAAAAACTTTTTTAAGCTAAAGGAAGACGTGATTCTGAAAATCCAAAAGACAAGCCAGGCACTGGATAACATGAATATTCTAATAAATTCATTTATTTTTAATGTTAAAAAAATCTGTAAATATCTTAATCAGAAAAGGGTTTGGAATGGAATGGAACTAGCTTCTAAAGGACACAATCATACTGAATCTAGTATTTTACTATTTAAAAGTGTAAACATAATCATATTACATTTATCTTATGTATCACTTTTATTTGGCTGCATGAAAAGTCAAGGCTAAATTTGTGACAAATCGTGAATAAGTATGTAGGACTTAATGAAAGGTGCACTCACTTATTTTCTAATCATTTTGTAGTACTGTCCCACTTTCTCCTGCCTTGGTGCTTTTTGCATTATTTTTCTAATATTATATTATTAGTGAAATCTCCATTTGTTTTTAATCATACAACATTTTAAATATAGTAATAATTTTAAAATGGCCATTCATATCATAACAATAAATGCCAGGCAATAATAGAGGAGAATCTGTATTTTGAAGACAAGCATTGAGAACTCTGACAGCAAAAAAGGTTTATGTATATATGTTTATGTGTGCATATAGAGATGCAAATCAAAGACACGTATTAAGTTTTTCAAGGGTTTTTAAAATAACTAGCCAATGTTCTCAGTTTGAAAAATTATTCATTAATAAACTCTAGTCACTGGGGAATGATACACTAGGGAAACATTTATAAATGGGACACTGTAGAAATAATATAATAATAATAAATCATTTAAAAACCTTATTGGCTATCTATAACTTCATAAAATTATCCCAAAACTTAGTGACTTAAAAAGACATACATTTATTATCTCACACTTCCTATGAGTTAAGAATCTGCACATGCTTTAGATGGGTACTGGAAGACCTTTTACAGGCTACATTCAGGGTATCAGCTGGACTGTACCTCTGAAGGGCTCACATGAGCGAATTTTTGTTTCTAAGCTCACGTCGTTGTTGACAAAATTCAATTCCTTATGAGTTATTAGAGCGAGGGCTTCATTTCCTTGTTGACTTTTGCAAAGAGTTTACCCTCAGTTTCTTGCTGTATGGTTTCTCCAATATGGCAGCTTGCTTTATCAAAGTAGGAAAGCCAAAATGGCAATAGGGAAGGTCTGCTAACTTGATGGAGGTCAAAGTTTTTATGACCTAACCAACAAAAAGAAAGGCATAAATGTGTCTGTATTTGGTTAGTCAGAAGCAAATCATTAAGTCTAGCCCTCATGCAAGGAGGGACATGAGGATATGAACATGAGGAGGTGGAGATCAATGGGAACACCTTAGAACCAACCACAAAATCTGATGCTAAGCCAGAATTTCATGAAAATATGAAGTCTCCATAATATTACTAATATTATAATAAACAATAGGTAAATCATAATCGTTATTAAATATGAAAGTGTATTTTATAAAATAATAGTCACTAGCAATAGGCATGATATAAATTTCATAATTATTTCTGTGGGGACTTGAGATAATGCGTTCTAAATGCATGTGACATGTTTCATTTTCTGTAGAGGAATGAGAACAAATGGGTAGATAATTAATTTTATTAATTTCACTTTCAAAATTAGGTTACACATTTTTACTTTATATTTTACCATATTTTCTAAAGTATTTTATTTACAATCAGAAATAATTTATATATAGTATAAAATACATAACAGTAGTGCATTTAAAAATTAATTTATATAAATATTTGTGCATATTTATAGGGTCTAAGTGAGACTGCATGCATAGACTGTAATGATCAAATCAGGGTATGTGGGGTATCCATCACCTCGAGTATTTATCATTTCTATATGTTGGTGATATTTCAAGTCCTTTCTTCTAGCTATCTTTAAATATCCAATACATGAGAGTTAACTATAGTCATTGTACTCTGCTATCAAACATTAGAACTTATTTCTTCTCTCTAACTTCACGTTTGTACTCATTAACCAGCCTCTCTTTACATCCCGTTCCCCACACACCTTGCAGTCTCTGGTGTATATCATTCCATTCTCTATCTCCATGAGATCAAATTTTTCAGCACCCATATTCAAGTGAGAACACATTTCTTATTAACTTAAAATAATGACCTGTAGTTCTATCTATGTTGCTGCAGATGGGATAATCTTATTCTGTTTTATGACCAAGCAATATTCCATTGAGTAAATATACCATAAATGCTTTGTCCTTTTGTTCATTGACAGATACTTATATTGATTTCATATCTTTGCTGTTGTGAATGGTGCTGTCATAAACATGACAGTGCAGATTATTTTATATACTCATTGATTTTACTTTAGATAAATAGTAGTAGAATTGCAGGATAGTATAGTCATTCTATTTTTAGTTCTTTTGATAAATCTTTATACTGCTTTTCATAATGGGTGTAATAATTTATATGCCTATGAACAGTGCAGAAAACTTCCTTTTTCTCTGCATCCTCATTGGCATCTATTATTTTTTGTCTTTTTCATAAGAGTCATTCTAACTGGAATCAGATGATATCTCATTATGGTTTTGATTTGCGTTTCTCTTATGGTTAGTGATAATGAGCACTGTTTCATATATCTGTTGGCCATTTGTATGTCTTCTTTTAAGAAATGGCTATTCATGTCTTTTACCCATTTTGAATGGAATTATTTTTGTTTTTGTTTTCATTTTTACTATTCAGTTGTTTGAGTACTTTGTCTATTCTCAATATTAGTTTCTTGTCAGATGAATAGTTTAGAAATATTTATCTTCAATTCAACAGGTTTTCTCCATAAAATCTTTGCCCAGACAGATTCTGAAGTGTTTCCCATAAGTTTTCTTCTAGTTGTTTTACAGTTTCATGTTTTACATCTTGAGTTGATTTTTGTATATGGTTTTATTTTTCCACACATAGATATACATTTTTAAAGAGAGTGTTGTTTCCCTGATGCTTGTTCTTGGTGCCTTTGTCATAAATCAGTTGGCTGCAAATATGTGTATTTATTACTGGGTTTTCTATTCTATTCTACTGGTCTATGTATCTATATTTACAACAGTACCTTGCTCTTTTGTTTACTATAGCCTTGTAATATATTCTGAAGTCAGGTAGTCTGATGTGTGCAACTTTGTTCTTAATGTCCAGGATTGCTTTGATTATTTGGGCTCTTTTCTTATTCTACTTGAATTTTAGAATTTAAAATATATATATATGGGTGAAATAACATTGCTACTTCAATAAGGGTTGCATTGAATCTGTAGATTGCCTTAGTCAATATAGTCATTTTAACAAATTAATTCTTCCTATATATGAGCATGGTATGCTTTTCTATTTGTTTGCATCTTATTTGTTATCAGTGTTTTGCAGATTTCCTTGAAGAACTCTTTCATCTCTTTGGTTAAATTTATTTCCAGGTATTATTTTTAGGAGGTAGGTATTGTAAATGAGATTATCTTCTTGATTTTATTGTCAGCTAGTTTATTAATGATGTATGGAAATGCTACCAGTTTTTGTACGTTGATTTTAAATCCTGAAGTTTATTAAATTTATTTATCAAATCTAAAAGATTTTTGGTGGAGCAATTGAGATTTTCTAAATGTAAGATTATATCATCTGCAAAGAGAGGTAGAAGCTATCATCTGCAAAGATGATATATTTTGCCTGATTGCTCTGGCTAGGACTTCCAGTACTCCATTAAATAGAAATAGTGAAAGTGGGCATCTTTGTCTACTTCTAGTTCTTAGAGGAAAGGTTTACAGCCTTTCAGCATTCATTACGGTGTTAGCTGTGGGTTTGTCATTTACGGCTTTTATTATGCTCAGGTACGTTCTTTCAATGCCTAGTTTTTCCATTTTTATCATAAAGGGATGTTGAATTTTATCAACACATCTTTGCATCTATTGAGATGAGTATATAACTTTTGTCTTTAATTCTGTGGATCTTATGTATCACATTTATTGATTTATGCATGTTGAATCATCCTTAACATCTTAAGGATAGATTCCACTTGATCATGTTGCATTGTCTTTTTTATGTTCTATTGAATTTTGTTTACAAATATTTTGTTAAGCATTTTTGCATCTATGTTCATCAGTTGCTTGCTGTGTAGTTTTCTATTTTTGTTATTTATTTGTCTGGTTTTTGTATCCGTAATGCTGACCTCAGAGAATAAGTAAAAAAGAATTCCCTCCTCTTCAATTTTGTAGAAATAATTTGAGAAGAAATGATGTTAGTTATTTGAATACTAGATAGAATATAGCAGTAAAGCCATATGGTCCTATATTCTTTTTTGTTTTGTTTTAATAACTAAGTCTCAGTATTTGATATTCATTAGTTTAGGTTTGCTATTTCTTTCTGATTCAATCTTAATAATTTGTGTGTGTGTCCAGAAATTTCACTATATTCTCTAGATTTACTGGTTTGTTAGTTTATAGTCGTTCACAACTGTTTTCAGTTATCTTTTGTATTTTTGTGGTATCACTTACAATGTCTTTTTTATTTATAATTTTGTTTATTTAGGTCTTTTATCTTTTTATCTTAGTTTAGCTAATGGTTTATCAATTTTGTTACAAGAAACCAGCATTTTAGGTGCTTTGTATTTTTTTGTCTCTATTATTTATTTCCAGGTCTGATTTTTATTTTTTTCCCTAATAATTTGGGGTTTAGCTTCTTGGTCTTCTACTTCTTTTAGGTTCACTGTTAGACTTTTAATTTGGAATCTTTCTACTTTTTGATTCAGAGATTCATTATTCTGTACTTTTCTGTTAGCACTGCTTCTACTATATCCCATAGGTTTTGTTATTTTGTGTTTTAATTTCTTTTTGGGGGAAGAATTTTTATTTTCTCTTTAATTTCTTCTTTGATTAATGGTTATTCAGGTTTTCCAGGTTTGTATTTGTACAGTTTTCCAGGTTCCTCTTGTTATTGATTTCTAGTTTTATTTCTTTATGGTCTGAGAAGGTATCTGATATGATTTCAATTTTTAAAAAATTTGTTGAGACTAGTTATTTTTTGTCCTAACATACGTTTTATTCTAGAAAATGTTCCATATGCTGATGGGAAAAATGTATACTGTGTAGCTATTGGGTGAAATGTTTTCTTAATGTCTGTTAGGTCATTTAGTGTAATACACAGTTTGAATTCAATGTTTCTTTGTTAATTTTCCATCTAGATAATCTGTTTAATGCTGAGAGTGGGTATTGAAATTTCCAACTATTTTGTATTAGAGTCTGTCGCTCCCTTTAGATCTAGTAGTTTTTGACATGTATCTGAATGTTCCAATATTAGGTACATATATGTTCAGAAGTAGTATAAACTCTTGCTGAAATGGTTTCTTTATTATGGTGACTTTGTCTCTTTTTACTGTTTTAGACTTGAAAAAATTTTTTTCTGATATACATACAACTGCTCCTACTAACATTTCATTTCCGTTTTCATGGAATGCCTTTTTTCCCCCATTTACTTTCAGTCTCTATGTTTCTTTACAATTGAGATGAGTCTCATGTAGGTAGCATACAGTTGGGTTACTTTTAAAATTCATTCAGTCAGTCTATATCTGAAGTGGAAAGTTTAATCTGTTTACATTTAAAGTCATTATTGTTATGTGATGGCATATTTCTGTCATTTCACTAATTAACTTCTGATTGTTTTATATATCTTTTATTCCTTTTTTCCTTATTGTTTATCTTTGTGGTTTGATGATTTTCTGTGACGGTAACATTTACGTCTTTTATTTTACTTATTTATGTGTTTGCTTTATCAGTGGTTTCATGCTTCTGTGCATTTTCATGAATTTGGATATCATTTTCCCTTTGCTTGTAGCTATAGTTAGACTCCTTTAAGCCTTTCATGTGGGTTCAATCTAGTGATGATAAAGTCCCTCAGCTGTTGCTTGTCTATAAAAGACTTTATTTTTGCTTTATTTATAATGGATAATTTAGCTGGGCACAGTATCTCTTGCAAGCTCTTTTTGTTTTCTTTTATCTCAACGCTTTGAATATATCATTCATTTTCTTTTAGCCTGTAAGGTTTCTGCTGAGAAATCTGCTATAGTCTGATGAGTGCACTATTATAAGTGACTAGACACTTTGATCTTGCTGTTTTTAGAATTCTCTGTCTTTGACTTTTGATTTTTTGAGTATAAAATGTTATGGTGAAAACTTTTTATTTGCATTGTATCTGCATTATTGACACATAGATAAAGGAAAACAAGGCTTCCTTTATGTTCTAGGCCCCTAGAAACTATGCTTGGGCACTGGGGGAGGGAAGAAGCATAGATGGCAGCCCTGTCCTTAGGCTCCTCAGGGATACATTTGTAAGCTCTGGGTGTGGTACACAAGGGCGGACTGATCCCCAGCCCCATGTGACATAACATTTTATAGTTAACATTGACTTCATGGATATTATCTCAAATCAGAGTAAGTCTACAATGTTATGACAAGTAATATAAGGCTCTTAAAATGCTACATTAAAGCCCTGACATTTTCCATTTATCCATACTAAACATTATGTCAAAAGGGTTAACAGGGATAAACACTGTAAAAGTAAGTAGAGTTAGTATTAGCATGTTTTTATGGAAACTTAGCAATCAGGTTTACAAAGATAAACATATGTTCAATAGTTCAGTATATGTTATTTGTTCTCATAATTCTTTTCATTATGATTAAAGTTTGCCAATCTAAAATAAACTTAAAGTAGTGTCCTGACAGAGTTTTCCTATGGCAGTTTTCATTATAAGTTTATATTTTATTATTTTCATTTGTATTTTTCACACTATTTAATGAGAGGCTTTACAAGCTGGAATCGCTTGTACTTTTGTAATATAATAAAATATAATAAAAATATTATTTAGTTACTTTTGTAATATAATAAAAGCTTAGGTTATGCTCATTCTAAGTTCCTATGATAGAGACACATTACTATTTGATGATGATGCATTTCATTTGATGGTGATTGATTAACAAATGCACAGATTATGTAATTTTAATCCTTCAGAGCAAAATCTCAATTGTTAAAATAATATTAACTTTAATTTTAAAATATCAAAATAATTTTCTTATTATAACCTTCATCACATGAAATAAAATTACATTCAAAATTTCAATTTAAAATAGATGATAAATTTTATAAAACATTATTAAGGTTTATTTAAACTTCTTGCATATCATTATACTCTTATGCTATTGGAGAGTAGGCTCTAAACATTTATAACTTTAGCACCATGTTTTACTGTGGACATGTGAACACTTAAGGAAATTTTGTTTTTCTAATGATAAAGCTATAAATAATATAACTACCATTTTCTCTAAGAATAGTGTGATGAATTTAAAAGAAAACATGTGATTTTCCAGAAAATTTCTGTGTTTCTAATTTCAAGGAGATGACTGATATTACACGCCAATTATAAACAGCTCTCTTCAGATCCAAATCAACTTCAGAAAAATGCATCTTTTTTTCCCAGACACATAAAAATATGCCATTTAAAAGGATCGATTAAATGCATATTTTAATTTAATTATTATAGTCTTAAGAATTTCCCAGTTTCTCTTTCAAATGATGTAAAAATCTTCCAGACACCAACTTCGTTTTTAAGTTATAGGGGACTTTGCATTTCTAATCTTCGTAGTTCTCATCAACTAGCATTTTTATGGTTCTGTGAATGTACCTAGGGCCTAAATATCCACTTAGAAAAAAATAGTTCCTATTTAACATATGTATCCCCAATTTTTCCAGGAATTCTTGAAGAGTATCTCTATTACATGTGTTGATGGATTGCCTTATCAAAATCAGTATCAGTTAGTCTCTGAGATAATCAGTATTATCTCAGCACTGCATCTTTTAGAATAGATTTAAAGCAAAGCCAGTGTTGATTTTCTACATTTTAGTCATATTCTCTGTTTTGAACCTCTGATATTGTATATGCAACCCATGTCAGACTTGTTTTAACAAGCTACATTTTCTTACCTTAAAGTCATTATTCTAACAAAATTCTCATTGTAAGAATATACTCTGATATTTTTCCACTAACAGAAACATTACCCATATTCAACATTTTCTCCATTAGAAACCTCACTCATATTCAATGTCATTTCCTCCATTAATCTTTTCCTTATGCTCACGTAAAATTATTCTGTTTTTGTTTTTAGTGCTTGTATTATACTTTGCATGGCTAATAAGCATTTAACATATTTTTATGCTATTGTAACATACTATGCATGTCAGATTCTCTCATTTGACTATTAGCTTTTTGGGGTTATAAACCATTTTTTATTGTAATTCACAGCAATATACACTGTGCTCTTTATATAGTGGGATGTTATAAAAATAGTTGTTAAAATAACATATTTCCCAAATTACTAGTTAAGTTACTTCAAGAGAGGCATTGCATGTTACTCTTATTCAACAGAAAGTGAATAAATATTAAATAAATTTTTCTAGAAAATGTCAAGATATCTAGTCAAAATTTAGTAGTGAAAGTCCAAGTCAACAAAAGGCTTTAAGGTACCAATGACATTTGAGATAATAGAAAGATTTGGGCACAATTCCCTGGATTATGTTCTTGTCATGTAGATGGAGACTGGCCTGAGCGGCACACACCAAATGTCCTTATAGACTACCCTTCTCCCATCTGCTAGTTGAGCTAGTTTACACCTGCTGCTGTGTCATTAAAAGCAAGATGTAAGCATCTACCATGAATCATAGCAAGCTGCAGTATCCCTAAAAAACTCAAAACTTCTAGTAGACTACATTAAGAGATGCCTAATAAGTATTTATTGGATAGTGAATACAACCAGTGGAAAGACCTAGTAAGAAATATGAAAAAAAATGCTATCATATCTATGATAAAAGATCTCTATTCAAGTTAGGGTGTGGAAAAAAATGATGTTATTTCAAGACAGGAAAGATAAAAAATATTGATGAATAGTTTTAAATTAACATTTACATTAACAATAAAAAGACACGGAGCCAAATAATCAGTAAAATAAACCTTTTTCTTATCATTGAAAGAAAGATATTTTACCATTAGGTCGATTTGCTTTTTAAACTAGTAGATAAAGCTAGTTTCTTTATTTTTGACATATCAAGTTGTTGATGAATGACGATGTTACCTCCCTTTTTCTATTCAAAGCAGAAAGATTCATTTATAATTTATACAGTTACGCTCATGTGAATGTGAGATAGAGCTATAGCTGCTTTCATTAAATAATAATGCTTCAAATTGCTTCATATTTTTGCTTCCAAAAAATTCAACCTGTTTGACAATTACTATATCATTATCCTTTTCCAGATGACTCTTTCTTTTTTTCTTTAACATTACTTTACCTTGGAAATATGGTAAGGCACAAAAATCCTTCATAGAATATAAACTAATAGATAGAGACAAAAGAAGAGAGAGGTTAAATTATTTGTTCTGAATCACATATGTAATTAGAATAAAGCTTGATAAATGCTGTATTTGCTTGCTTGTGTTTAGGAACGTTATTCTCAATGCACACAGTTAATGCTGAAGTTATACTTTGTCGATTGCTAATGTGCTGCAAATCGTTTGCCTCTCTTTTGAACTCTGATCAATGGAATTAAAAGATTTTGTGACAACTTGTCCCACTGAAAGCAAAAGTTTTTACAGTGGTATGATACGAAAATGGCATAGATTCTATCAGCATCTCTAAAACTTAGCTTGCAATACTGTAAATGATGACCCAGATATAAATACTGAGAAATTAAAGATGATACAAGAAGAAATATGCTATTCAAGTACTTTATTCATCACCTAATTATACTTTTAAAGCTATTTTCTTTATTCTTGTTGCAAGGTCAACATGGAGACAGCTCTTAGATCTAGATTTTTTTTTTTATTTCTCAAAGAAAAACCAAAGATAATTTAAAATATGGGGCCCAGAATTATTGCAATTACTTCAAATTGTTGTAAAAACCAAAATTTTCAAGTAACTATTGAATTTTCATGAATATCTAATTAAACTAATTATTAAAACTCACCTTGACTCATTTTGACTACTACACTTATTACTCTAAGAATCACTCAAATGAGAAGGACAGTGTACAATATTGTGTTACTCAGGTCTGACAATATATTTTTATTTGTATAAATTTACGGAGTACAAGTACAATTTTGTTATATGCATATATTACATAGAGATGAAGTCAGGGCTTTTAGGGTTTCCATTACCTCAATAATAGACATTGTACCCATTAAGTAATTTCTCATCATCTACTCCCCTTCCAGGTCCTCACCCTTCCAAGTCTCCACTGTCTATCACTTCATACTCTACATCGATGTATACACATAATTTAGCTCCCACTTATGAGTGCAAGCATGTTCTTCTGTGTCTGACTGGTTTCATTTAAGATAATGGCACCAGTTTCATCGATGTTGCTGCAAAAATATGATTTCATTCTTTTTCATGACTGACTAGTATTCCATTATATATATATTTATTCCATTGCATATATATTTATATATTGCAAATATACGCAGAAAGAATAAATATTCTACATATTATATATATATATGCAATGGAATACTATTCAGTCATGAAAAAGAATAAAATTATATACATACATAAAATATATATATAATATTTAATATTACATTTTAAAATCCAGTCATCTGTTGATGGACACTTAGATTGAGTCCGTATCTTAACCATTGTGAATAGTGCTGCAATAAGCATACAAGTGCAGGTATCTCTTTGATATAATGATTTCTTTTCCTTTTAGTGGATACACAGTATTGACAGAGTAAAATTCCTAAATTGAATATTAATTCTACTGTTAGTTCTCTGAGAAATTTCCATACTGTTTCCCATAGAGGTTGTACGAATTTGCATTCGCATCCACAGGAGCAGAAGTGTTCTATTTTCTTTTGTTGTTGTTGTTGTTGTTGTTGTTGTTGCTAAGACAGAGTCTCACTCTGTTGACCAGGTGCAATCTCAGCTCACTGCAACCTCCGCCTCCTGGGTTCAAGCAATTCTCCTGCCTCAGCCTCCTGAGTACCTGGGATTACAGGTGCACACCACCACACCCGGCTACTTTTTCTATTTTTAGTACGGACAGGATTTCACCGTGTTGGTCAGGCTGGTCTTGAACTCCTGACCTCGTGATCTGCCCACCTCGGCCTCCCAAAGTGTTGGGATTACAGACATGAGCCACTGCTCCTGGGCAAGTGTTCTATTTTCTTTGCATCCTTGCCAACAGCTTTTTTTCTTTTTTTGTCTTTTAATATTGGCCATTCTGACAGGTGTCAGATGGTATTTCATAGTGGTTTTAATTTGCATTTCTCTGATGATTAGTAATGCTGAGAATTTATTCATATGCCTTTTGGCCATTTCTACATTTTATTTTGAAAAATGTCTGTCTCAGGTACTCAGAAGGCTGAGGCAAAAGGATCAATTGAGCCCAAGAGTTCTTGGCTATTTTGTGCTAAGCCTACTGGGGTTTGCACTAAGTTCAGAATCCATATGGTGAATTCCTGGGAGTGAACACCACCTGCTTGCCTAAGGAGGGCTGAACCAGTCCAGGCTGGAAACAACAATTTTGTGTGTGTGATCCCTGTCTTATTTCCTTTAAATGTTTAAAAGTACAGAAGTTGTAG
The DNA here is from genome assembly GCF_009764315.1 of Trachypithecus francoisi. NCBI lineage: Eukaryota > Metazoa > Chordata > Mammalia > Primates > Cercopithecidae > Trachypithecus > Trachypithecus francoisi. The sequence continues at coordinate 104,471,339 of NW_022681453.1, forward strand.
TGTACGTTATAGTGCAAATAACATGAAAATGGTAGCATGATGTGCTGAAAAAGCAAACACAGACATCTAAAGTTAAGTCATGTTGCTAAGAGTCATTAACCATATGCTTCTTTGCAAGTTACTTAACTTCCCTGAATCACCCTTATTCCATTGATAATGTGGGAATAACAATTACTACTCTATTTATCACACTGTGTGTATGTGAAGATTAAATAATATATCAGATATGAAAACATTTTTAAATTATAAATTCACATTAGAATGTTACCTATTATAAAAATAGTTCACTCAGGCTTACCTGGTTTATGGATCAAAACTGAAAAAAAAAGACTGGCATTTATTATAAATTTACCAATGAAGCTAATGCAGATATTAGTTCTTAGTCATAAAGTAGAGAATTAATATCTGAGTTTTCAACCTTTGTTGTTGTTAAGTGTGAAGAAACCCACAATAATTTTGAGATTTTTCACAAGTTCACAGAGGAAATTATTTGGGGAATTATCTTTAGATTCTGGGTGTCATGATTTGTAATTTCTCTATTTTTCAACCACGTTTGTCACTACTTATGTCATATTTTCTTTTTTATTATTGTTATATTTTTATTTTTTAATTAGTAATAATTTCAAAATGAAAGATTTCATAAGGCATTCCTCACCAGTCAGATAACTAATAAATGTTCAATATAAATTGTAAATCAATTTGATTGTCCTGTAAAGCTTATTTTCGTGCCCCTTTTCCCATTGATGGGGCCAGATAATTTTTTAATAAATTAGTATATGTAAAATTATTTTAAGCAACCATAGTCTACTAAAGGTAATCATTTATCATTATAATTTTCTTGTGAATAATAAAATTCAAAGAAATATAATGAGTATGTAAATAAAATTTACTTCAAAATACTGCACAGACCAATTATTAGGTGTTGTATTCATGCATGAGAAATGTATTCTTTTAAGTCATTGCTGCTTTGTTGGTGTTTAAATGTCACCTCCCACCCCAGTACAATGTGAATAAGTCTTGATGTAAGTTGAGAAACAGTTACTTGACTAGCACAAGTTAGAAAATATTAATTGGCAATTAGGTGAGGCAGTCAGAAGACCGGAGAAGAAATGGATAAATAGGGACTTATGGAAGAGCTCTGGGACCAAGAGCAGGGCAGGAAAGCTTAATAAAATAAAATTTATCACTTGCCACAGCATATTTCTATTCTGACTAATAATAAAATAGCCAAAATATATATAGTGCTATGTGCTACACATTGCTGTAAGCTCTCTTCTCTTTCTCTCTCTCTCTCTCTCTCTATATATATAGACACATATGTGGAAGGTGTATATATATTATATATATGGTGTATATATTATATATATAATATATGTTACAGTGCAAATAACATGAAAATGATAGCATGATGTGCTGAAAAAGCAAACACAGACGTCTAAAGTTAAGTCATGTTGCTAAGACTCATTAACTATATGCTTCTTTGCGAATTAACTTCCCTGAATCACCCTTATCCCATTTTAAAAATTATATATATATACACATAACGTGTGTGTATATACACACACACACACACACACACACACCCCTTCCATATTGCAGTAGGGGTTTATATATATATTAATTGTATAATACTATTATAATGTGTACTATTATACTATTATAATGTGTATGTTACTGATGAGGAAACAGAAGTACATTACATTTAAATAGCTTGGTCGAGATTGCATGATTATTATATAGCACAATCAGGAAGTATAGCTCTAAAAATGTGCTATCAACAAATGGAATACAGTTTCTCTGCATTATATATAATATGTGGTAGTGAGAGGTGACAGTGCGCTGGCAGTCCTCGCAGCAGTGGCTCGCTCTCAGTGCCTCCTTGGCCTTGGTGACCACTCTGGCCACCGGGGAGCCCCTCTCTGGGCTGGCCGAGGCCGGAGCTGGCTCCCTCTGCTTGCCAGGAGATGTGGAGGGAGAGACAGGGCGGGAGCCAGGGCTTCATGCGGCCCTGACAGGCCAGCGCGAGTCCGGGTGGGCATGCACTCCACAGGCCCTGCACTCAGAGTGGCTAGACCGTGCCACTGGCTCCCGGCAGTGAAGGGCTTAGCATCTGGGTCAGCAACTGCAGAGGGTGCGCTGGGTCCCCCAGCAATGCTGGCCCGCCTGCACTGCGCTGGAATTCTCATCCTCTCTGGGCCTCAGCTGCCTCCCTGTCGGGCAGGGCTCAGGACCTGCAGCCTGCCATGCTTGAGCCTCTCCACCACCATGGGCTCCTGCGCAGCCCAAGCCTCCCCGATGAGTGCCGCTCCCTGCTCCACCACTCAGTGGCACCCAGTCCCATCAACCACCCAAGGGCTGAGGAGTGCGGGGGCACGGCATGGGACTGGCAGGCAGCTCCACCTGCTACCTGGTGCGGGATCCACTAGGTGAAGCCAGCTGGCTCTTCAGTCTAGTGGGGACTTGGAGAACCTTTATGTCTAGCTAAGAGTTTGTAAATACACCAATCAGCACTCTGTGTCTAGCTCAAGGTTTGTAAATGTACCAATCAGTGCTCTGTATCTATCTAGTGGGGACTTGGAGAACTTTTCTGTCTAGCACTCTGTGTCTAGCCAAAGGATTGTAAATGCATCAATCAGCACTCTGTGTCTAGCTCAGGGATTGTAAATGCACCAATCAGCACTCTGTAAAATGGACCAATCAGCAGGATATGGGTGGGGTCAGATAAGGGAATAAAAGCAGGCTGCCTGAGTCAGCAGCAGCAACCTGCTGGGGTCCCCTTCCACACTGTGGAAGCTTTGTTCTTTTGCTCTTTACAATAAAACTTTCTGCTGCTCACTCTTTGGGTTCACGTTGCCTTTTTGAGCTGTAAAACTCACCACGAAGGTCTGCAGCTTCACTCCTGAAGCCAGCAAGACCACAAACCCACCAGGAAGAATGAACAACTCCAGACATGCTGCCTTTAAGAGCTGTAACACTCACCACGAAGGTCTGCAGCTTCACTCCTGAAGTCAGCGAGACCCAGAATCCACCAGAAGGAAGAAACTGTGGACACAACTGAACATCTGAAGGAACAAACTCTGGACTACCATCTTTAAGAACTGTAACACTCACCGCGAGGGTTCGCAGTTTCATTCTTGACGTCAGCGAGATCAATAACCCACCAATTCTGGACACAGTAGGCAGAATTAGTCAGAGTTCTAAGATGGCCCTAGATATTCCTTCCCTTTCTTATACATGCATTGGAAAATTCTGTCTCCTGGTGAATATGGTGGAATATCACTCCCATGATTAGACTATTAATAAGTTGACTTTGAGTCAATCAAAAGAGAATTTATATGGCTGTCACTAATCTAATCAAGTGAGTCCTCAAATGGGACTAAGCCCTTACTGAAACCAGGCAGATTCCACAGTAGCAACATTCTCCATTGATGGCTTTGAAGATGAGAAGTCCATGTGTTAAAGACTAGAAGGCAGTCTCTAGGGTCTGAGAGCAAACTTTTGTCATCAGCCAGTATAAAAAACAAAAACAAACAAAAAACAAGACCTCTACCCTACAACTTCAAAGAACTGAATTCTTTCAATAATCAGTGCTTTTGGAAGAAGACCTCAAGCTCCAGATGAAAATGCAGCCCAGAAGGCATCCCTTTTTCAAAACTGGTAAACACTTAGCTAACGACACTGTTAACCAGTGCCAGGGTTTCTTTTTTTTTTTTTTTTTTTTGAGACAGAGTCTCGCTCTATCGCTCAGCCTGGAGGGCAGAGGTGCGATCTCAGCTCACTGCAACTTCTACTTCCTGGGTTTGAGGGATTCTCCTGCCTCAGCCTCCTAAGTAGCTGGAATTAAAGGCACACACCCACATGCTGAGCTAATTTTTGTATTTTTAGTAGAGATGGGGTTTCACCATGTTGATCAGGCTGGTCTCGAACTGACCTCATGAGCCACCCTCCTTGGCCTTCCAAAGTGCTGAGATTACAGGTGTAAGCCACCGCACCCGGCCCAGTGCCAGGGTTTCTGACCTGCAGAAACTTTGATATCATAAATAAATATTACCTTAGTCCATACAGTTTTAGCTAATTGGTTAGCAATAGAAACCAACACAGTATGTGTGATGTGTGGAACAGATAGGAGTAGCCTTATTTCTATTTTCTCTTTATTGAGGTTTGTTGCCCGTATATTCAGTCTATGGGGGGAACACAGTCTCAAGAATGAATGTCTGCTGGGTCTACTTATTCATGTAGCTCTCTATGCCTGAAAAGCTCATTATTTGACGGAAAGAGAAGAAGGGCCCTACCACGGCCTGGGAAAGTCACTTACTACTCACTCCACTTTCTTTCAAGTAGTTTGTGTGCTACCCAGGTCTGGCTCCTTTGTTTATTCCTATGGTTATGAACCATAGTTTATGGTTTATTAGTTTACTAGGGCTGCCATAACATAATACCGGAGACTAGCCTACTTAATAATTTATTTAAGACTTTTATTTCTTCACAATTCAGAAGGCAAGAAGTCAAAATCAAGAGTTTGGAAGATGTGTTGCTTTTCTGAGGTTTTTTGTCTTGCTTCCTTTGTCTTCAAAGAAGTGTCAGTAATAGCATTCCCCATAAAAAGAGAACCAACAAGAAGGAACATATATAATATATGTTAATATTAATATATTATATCATTATAATTATTGATACAATTAATCATTAATAGATTATATTAATTATATTAATTGTCATATATATATCAATTGACTCACATAAAGGTAGAGGCTAAGGAAATTTATGATCTGCCTTCTGCAACTTGGAGACTAAGGAGAGCCAGTGGTATAGTGCCAAAGTCCAAAACCATGAGAACCAGAATAATAGATGGTGTGAACAGATGGTGTACATATCAGCCTCAGTATAGGATAAGACCAACGACTCAGCTCAAAAATGCAGGAAGAAAATCTGAGTTCTCCCTTATCCCACCTTTTGTTCTATTTAGACCTCCAATGGATTGCATGATACTCACTTACATCCGGGAGGACAATACGTTTTACTCAGTCCACTGATGGAAGTGCTCATATCATCCAGAAATACTGTCACAGACAAACCGAGAAACAATGTGTAACTCTATACATGAGCATTCAGTATCCCAATAAAGTTGGCACATCAAATTAAGCATCACAAGTTCAGACTTTGTCACCTTGGCACTCATACATACTCCTTAAGCCTTACTTAATCTACAAATAAAGACAATAGCAAGGTCATAATTCTGTCTAACATGATAAAACTATCCTGTGTACAACTTAAAATGCACTAACTCCTTTCCCAGAAGATACAGCCTTTGAGTAATGTTTACTGTTCTTCTTCTCCTTTACATTCTTTAAGTGCTCTGATGTAAAATTAGCATCATTTACATATTATGATAATAAGTCAATACTTTTTATGTTACATGATAAGGGAATAAGGGAGGAAGGAAATCAAAGATATTTCTCTGTGTGTGTGTGTGTGTGTGTGTGTGTGTGCGCAAAAGAAAAAGGAACACACATAACTGCTACAATCCTTTCTTCTATAACTGGTCACATTGTTATAGCTGGTATTTGCAACTACCTTCTTCCACTATCCATTCCACATTCCCTTACCTGTATCAAGTACCTCAACTGATTGTGGTTTTTCACCTGGTGAGAAGACCCAAATTTTTATTTCTAAAACGTCTCAGTCATTAGTAGACCTACCTGAATTGAGTTGTTGAAATTTGCCATTGACCTTAATCAGTGGGAATGGTAATACAAAGATACGTCCTAAAAAATATCTTATATCCAAGACCTACTCTTCTTTACCTACACTATGGAATAGCACAGTTCTCCAAAAGAACCATGAAATCAAGACCAGCCATCTTAGCCAGCACCATAACTCCCTTCTTTTACTGTTGATTCAGAAGCATGAAGAGTAGAAAATTGCCAGGCAAGAGTCTGAATCTCCAGTTCAGTGGTATGCTTCCCAGTGGAAGAACACATGCAGACTGGCCAAAAGAAGGCAGTGTAGCAGAAGTGGGGATCACAATCATTTGGGCCATTTTTTAATGTAACTTACTCCTGCCTTCAGGAATTACATATATACTACTTCCATTTAATGATGGAGTGTTCCTATACACACCTAAATTTATGGCTTGATGGGTCAAAGAGCACCCACTTCATGATGGGCATCTCAGGTTGCATGGTGACTTGGTGACAAGAAAATATGGGGAAGATATAAATGAATAGGCCTCTCTGAACATGACTCCTCTAAAAACTGGGACGCAATATGAAGGATGGAATGTAAAACCAGTATTCACATACAGAATGTTTAATTCATTGAAATTTATGTGAAAGGTATTACTATGACTTATTTACATGTATGTGATATTTGACACTGCCTAATTAACATGGAAATATTAAGCACAAAGTTAAGGTTCTGTTGGCTATGTCACGGCTTGGCAACTAACAGTTCCATGAATTGTGTCTCATTTTATTGGGGATGGGCAATTGGAAGCTGTGCAAGTCAACAGACAAAGGTCTTGAGTTTTTACGATTCAAGTCTTAACATTCTACAAAAATCTAACTATACACACCTTTCAGCAAAACTCATGCTTTAGATATTGTGTAGAGCACATTAATTATATGTTTTCTAAAAAAATTTTTTGTTTAAAATTTCTGATCTGCTACTAATCACCTAAATGATTTTAGACAAGTGACTTTTCTGAGTTTCCATTTCATTGCATATAAGATAGGATATAACGGTACTTATTTCTAACAGATATGAAAATGAGATAAGGGAAAGATACATAATATGATGCCTATACATTGTATGTGCTCAAATTATTTAATCCCTATATAATCCTAAATATTTTTGTGGTTTTGCATATTTTCACATAATTATTGATAATTTTCTTTTAGCTTTTAATGGTTGGCATAATAATGAAAACATTGTCACAATAGGTAAGCAATGACATTGGCATTTGTCTTTTTGCCTCATAAAATAAATGACATGCCTATTAAAAGAAAAACAGCAGAATAAAAAACTAGGAAAGACTGTAAAACTCTCAGATTAGAGGGGCGTAAGGAGAAAAGAACTGAAATAATACAATATGGAATTATACATTGAATTCTTGAACAGAAACAAAATACAATGTGGGATCTTTGTTTCCTTAAAAGAATGCTAAGGAGAAAATGAAAGAAAATAAAATAACCTCTGTAGCTTAGTTAGTAGTTTTGACTCATATTAATTTCCTGGTTTTGATAAATGTACTATGATTATATAAGGTGTTAAGATTAATGGAAGGGGTGAACATATATGACAATATTCTGTACTTTCAAAAGCTTTTATCTGAGACTAAAACTGGTTTAAAATAAAGTATTTTAAGATGTATTAGCAAAAAAAAAAAAAACACTAAAAAATCCATAGCTTTAAAGGAAAGTTATTTTAGAATGTAAACTATGTTTGTTAAAAGAACATGGCTCAGGATATTTCTAAAAGTTGACCTCACTTTAAGATCTGTTTACTGTATCAATATTGTGCAGACATTTTATAATGCATTTCTAAAATGTGTTGAAAAAGTAACTGCTGTGCTCCTCTTAATACATAACTACTTTGACTTACATCGTATATACGCAGGTACACATGCATTTTATGGGCAGTTCCATGGCTACTATGAATTATTATGGTTATAATTTGAGGCAAAGTCCAAAATAAATAATCTGGAGTCTTATAAGATCTGTGAACTCTGAGAATTATTTCATCCTACAAAATGATTTGTAGGGTGACAAGCCAGAACTTTTTTAAAAAAAATTGAAGACTATGTAATTTCTGTGTACCTAAATATAATTTTAAGCTTTACTAAATGTACAGACATCTAAGTAAGTGAGATATGTTAGATTTCTTCCTAAGTAGAAATGTTGAGCAATTGTAAGATCTTAGTATCTTTTTTTACTTCACCTTTGTGTTTGCATTTGTGTTTACTTTTGTGTGTGTGCGTGTCTGTGTCTATGTGTAGTTATGCTATAAATCAGCATGAGAAAATGCTGCAACCACTTTTTGGGCTGTGTCTCCCCCAAGAGGCCCACAGAGAGGAATTTGTGTGAACATTTTTTCTGGTAATTTTTTGTTAGAATGATGAGTACAGATAGACATAGTATTTATAGGTTTTTAGAGATTAATAATATCATTAGTCTGGTGATAGAGATGCATCCAAATTACTTGGATTTTCTTGAAGAAAAATAATTAAATAAATGAACAAAAATTACTAGGGCTTTGTATATAACCTGTGATTTTGAGGATGATTGAAGTTTAATCTTAATTAATTTCAGAGTATATTCTTCCGTGATTCCTGATTTTGCATTTTTGGCAGCTTTTCTATTAACCTTAAGGTAAAGCTATCCTAAAATCTGAGACAAGATATATGGAACTTGCTCACTTAACAGTTTTTGGGGTGAATTGTTTTGGAAACAAACATTTCTACAGTCATAGTATGCTAATATCAAACGTTGTTTTAAGTTGATTACTTTCCATACAATTTCAATTTCCTTATGATGTAGCCAGAAAAGTAAGTATTTTCAACAAATCCATCTCTCTAATCACTATTATCATTTAATGGTTTCTTTGTGAAAGAAAATATTTCCTTAAAAACACTGTGACGTATGAAGTTTGGGTTATAATACCTTCTGCATTTAGCAACAATTGTATGAGTGTTTTAGTCCAAGAGTCTTTGTCATGTATTGAATCTTGATTCATTTCATGACATAACTTGACTTTACTTTTTATCAGTTCTCTTATCACTGCTTCCTCAAACCTCCTGAATACTGAGCAAAGAAGCCAGCCCATCATATCTGTCACTTTAGAACTTAGGCATTTCAAAAGCAGCACTGAAAAAATAGCAAATCAGGTAGTACTTTCAATTTTGCACTGAGCAAATTACTTTTTAGAGGGGGACCAAATAGCTCCTAGGATAGGTAATTGGATGCAGAACCTCTAACCTCCAGGTCAGCCTTTGCACCTAGCCTGGGTTAGTGGTGACAGAAAGCCATTAGCCTCTGATTGCTGTTTGCTGACCTGTGTGAAATGAGTTGATAGCTCCCATTCAGTTTCTAGTGGACAAGTGCATGGATCACATTTGGCATCCTTGTTGGTAGTTCTAGAAAAATAGAGATGGATTGAGTAGGCTTTCAGGTTAAACTACTGACCCACCAGATCAGGACTTACTTTCTTTGGAGGGGAATTTTGCTCTTTCCTAGCCCACACTTCGTGCTCACTTCTTAGGTACTAATGAAGCATTTAACGTGCTAAGGAGTAGAATCCACTACTTTTAATACACTCAAATTTTTCCTAAGATTGTGAATTGAACACTTGATATTATTGTCAAGAGTTGGTTTCTTATTGCTGGATGAATGCTTTCGAATCAACAAAATTTTGTAACTGTTAATAAAATAATTTAATAATCAACAAATATATAATAAAATGAGAAAAATTGTTTTATTTTAAAAATTACTATTAAGTATACAATTATTTATTTTCACCAGCCACTACACTTTGAACAGTATCTTTCCTCCAGAGGGAGGATTTACAAGCCCAATTTATTACCTTGATTCATGTTTTGGCCTCAGCTGGAATAATTTCTCCTTTCTCTGGTTTCAGGCTCCATACTCTTACACCAGTCCCTAATTAAAGTTCAATGTTCATAATAAACCCATCCAAGAATACTCCAATCATTCAAATTTAATTCCCTGTTTGCTGTCTAAATCACACAATTGAGCAATTCATCATAGTTTCTCTAATCTTGTTTTCTTATGCACTATATTCCATATTATTTCTATCTTCCCTAATAGACTATAAGCACGTTGAACGCAGGAATACTTTGCTTTATTTATTTGGTATTTTCTAGATTATCTGTCTGAGTAGAACTCCCATAATGTAGGGATTAGCCTTGTCGGATAAAATGTTACACCATTTTCCTAGAGCATTTGTTTCTCACATAATCATAGAAGCCTACAAGCATTGTGACTTTTATTGATGTCACTTTTCCTTTAAATAGATAGATATAAGCATTACCCTAAGGGATATAAAAAGTCAGAGAGACAACACACACCAGAAGATCATACTTCTGTATTTTTATTCACAGAAAATAAACTGAGGCAATTGATAAACTAATAATCTCCCTGGATGCCACTTGCTTCATTTATAAAACAGATATAAAGTGGCTGGGAGCAGTGGCTCATGCTTGTAATCCCAGCACTTTGGGAGACTGAGGCAGGTGAATCACCCGAGGTCAGGAGTTCGAGACCAGCCCAGTCAACATGGTGAAACTCCGTCTCTACTAAAAGTACCAAAATTATCTGGGCTTGTTGGCGGGGCCTGTAATCCCAGCTATTCAGGAGGCTGAGATAGGAGAATCACTTGAACTTGGGAGGCGGAGGTTGCAATGAGCCAAGATCGCACCATTGCACTCCAGCCTGGGCGACAAGAGTGAAATTCCACCTCAAAAAAATAATAATAATAAATAATACAGATAAAGCTTAAGTATTGCTTGTGAAACTACATGGTTATGAGAAAACAAATAAGTGAGAACAGGTTGCGGGGAAGAAAATCTTGTAAATAGTTAACAGTGATATACGTATTTCAGAATTTTACTAAGTATTGTCTAAGTAATAAATATTTATTTATTTGATAATGCATCTGTTATGGGTTGAATTGTGTTCCCTCAAAAATTCATACATTGAAGTCCTAACCCAAAATACCTCACAATGTGTCCTTACTTGGAATCAAGTTGTTAAAGGTTTAATTAGTTAAGATTAGATGAGGTCAGACTGGAAGAGGGTGGGCCCTTAATTCAATATGACTGATGTTCTCATAAACAGATGAAACTTGGACACAGGCACATACACAGGGAGAATGTGAAGATGAAGTCAAAGATTAGGGTAATGCTTCTACAAGCCAAGGAATGCCAAATATTGCCAGAAAACCATCAAAAGCTAGGTGACAGACATGGAACAGATTCTTCCTCACAGCCGGTAAAAGAAACCAGTGCTGCCAACACCTTGATTTTAGACTTCGGACCTCCAGAACAGTGAAATAATAAATAGCTGTTGTTTACACCTCTCAGTAACGCGTTGTTATGGCAGCCCTACAATCTCTTCAGCATTTACATGAAATGAGTTATTTGTAAATAAACAGAATAACTACCAAGGAAAAGGAATGCTGCTTTTGTAAAACTTTACGTTTCAAAGGACACTATGAAGAAAATGAAAAGACAAACTACCAAATGAAAGAACATATTTCCAAATCATATATCTGATAAAAGACTTGTATCTAGAAACTCAAGAAATAAAAAACAAATTTCCCAATTAAAAAATGGGCAATGGATCTAAATAGGCATTTCTTCCAGGGAGATACACAAATAGCGAGTAACTATGTGAAAAGATATTCAGTATCATTAACCCACAGGAAAATGTGACTATAACTACAATGAGATACTGCCTCACACCCGCTAAGATGGTTAGAATGAAAAACAACAACTATAACAAGGAGAGTGTATGAAGAAGTCAGAACACTTGTACACCATTGGTGGAAATGAAAATAGTGTAGCCAAACAGTGTAGCAGTTCCTCAAATGATTAAACATAGAGTTACTATATGTTTTGAGGGAGGTACCAAATACAAATGAAAACATACACATTTTGTTTTTTGGGATATACCAAATAAAAATGAAAACATATGTCCAAACAAAAACTTGTTCATGGATGTGTATAGCAGTATTACAAACAATCCCAAAACCCATCAACTGATAAATAAATAAAATGGGATATATTCATAAAATGGAAACTTATCCAATCATAAAAAAGAATTTAAGTACTGATATACGCTATAACATGGATGGTACTTGAAAACATTATGCTAATCAAAAGAAGACAAATACAAAGATACACATATTAGCTCACTTACAAGCAATGTCCAGAATAGATAAATATATAGAGACAGAAAGTAGATTGCAGGATGCTTAGGCTTTGAGTAGTGGAGTATATGGGGGTGATAGCTAAAGGGAACATATAATGTTTCTATTGAGATAATGTAAAATAGATTTCACGATGTAATGATGGTTGCACCTATTGTAAATATAATAAAAATTAAACCGTACAGTTAAAATATAATAACACAAAGTTATTTAAAAAGGAAATACTCAAATACATTAGTTTTCCCATTTACCTGATTAATGGTGTGAGTTAAACCTCACCTATTTTTCTGGCTTTTATTCTCTGAATTTCTCCCATTTTGCTCAGTTTATATTGCCAATTCAATTTAGGGTTTCAATTAGGGTTAATATAAAACTTTTGCATAGTAGACAAACATAAGGTTGTAGTTAACATTTATGGAGTACATGATTCCTAAATGCTATACATTTCCTATAAATGCTATACAATTCCTCAATTCTATATATCAGAATTGAATAAATTCTGATGAAATATATATTCATACATATTCTATATATATTCAGATTGAATAAATATATGTTGAACATATATACATATATATATAGAGAGAGAGAGACAGAGAGAGAGAGAGAAAGAACCATCTGAAATTTAAAAATAATTTTAGGATTTTTAAATTGATTAGAGAAAGTTTATTTTCCAGATGACCCACAAGAGAAAATATGCAGAAAAAGAAACAAGAAAAATTGGTAAAAAAAAAAAAAAAGTTTAAAAACTATGAAATAGAACTTAACTATATAGCAATCATTTTATAAAGCTTTAGCTATGAGAACCAAGTGGTTTTGGTAAAGGAATACAGCAGTGGATAAACAGAAAAAGAAAAAGAATCAAAAAAAGAAACCAATTTTCATATAGCAATTTAGAATATGAAGAAGATGGCATTTCAACCTCACGTAGAAATGAGTTAACAGAAATTATGTTGTGAAAATTGGAAAAATAAGTTAGAGTTCACAAAAAATATTTTTACTTAAAAAGCATATATGAACTGAAAATGTGATTAAAGGGTCTAAGTGTAAAAAATGCTGTAAAATAACTAAAAGACAATATTGGATAATATTATTATTATTAACTTGGTGACTTAAGTAAGACACAAAACTGAGAGTTGCTAAAGAAACATTATTAGATTCCTAGTTTTCAAACTTGTACAAAAATAAAACCATAAGCAGTTGATTGAGAGAAAATACATTATAGTGGTGAATAGGCTGACTTATTCATGAATATTCATTTTCCCATTTTTATGACTCTTGTCATGACTTGGGGCATGCACAGGCCACCTGCTTTGATAAGTAGTGTTTGAAAAGATTTAATGCATATGCTTTTCAAGTAGGGGTTTTAAATGCACTTTTGTAATCACACTTCTTCTCTTGCACTTTTGCCATTAGCAGGAGAAAACTTTCCCAGGTAGCTAATGGTTTCTAGACTGAGCCATGAGAACGATTCCTAAATCCGATCTCCAGACTAGAGTCCAGCTCATTTATGACCAAGAAAAATTTATCAAACCCAGGCAACTTGCAGACCTATAATCAAGAAAAGGTAATGACTTTTGTAAGCCACAGAAATTCAGGGCTTGTTTACCTTTTTTTATTACAATAGAAACCTGCTACAATACATATGTACAAAATATTTAAAAATAGATATACAACACATACGAACAAAGTATTTAAAATAATATATACAACAAAGCTCCTACAAATCAACAGCAACAAATAACTATAAAAAACCTGGCTAAATATAAAGAAACTATTCAATTTTTCTGTAATATTTGAATATGTTTATGTTATCCCATTTGTTTAATGCTTGGGCAAATTTCATAAAAATAAATGTGCAAATTGGGCAGAAATGGGTATTCTAAAACAGTGCTGTGAAATGTTAAATTATATGAGCTTTTGAGAATATAAATTAACATATGCTATCAAAGTATCAAATATGCATATTATTTGACCCAGCAATTTATCCCCGGAATCTAGAGCTCAGGAATATATGCATTTATATCCAAATATATATTTAAAAATATCCTTTGCAATGCTGATTTTACTAAGACAAAAAGAGGAAGGGAAAGGTTTATACATAGAATGAGATATGAGGTAGTCTTTTGAGGAATTGCATGGAAAATTTCTTAGAGATATTACGTTGTTTCTAGCTGTGGTGGCTATGCCTATAATCCCAGAGCTTTGGGAGGCCAAGGTGGGTGAATCACCTGAGGTCAGGAGTTCGAGATCAGCCTGACCTACATGGTGAAACCCAGTCTCTACTAAAAAAAAAAAAAAAATTAGCCATGCATTGTGGTATGCGACTGTAGTGCCAGCTACTCGGGAGGCTGAGACAGTAGAATTGCTTGAACCCAGAAAGTGGAGGTTGCAGTGAGCCAAGATTGTGCCACTGCACTCCAGCCTGGGCGACCGAGCGAGACTCTGTCTCAAAAAAAAAAAAAAAAATCTTGTCAGGAAAAAATTACATAACAATATATCTACTATGACTTCTTTACTATGATTTATGTTAAAAAGGAACTATATGAATATAAAATGTTAGAGAAAAGTTAGAAAGTTATATTAAAAACAGTTAACAGTGTTTACCTGAGAGAAGTGAAGGAAAGTAGAGGATACGGAATATTGAAACAGAAGTCATAAATTTGTACTCTATATTTTTAGGGTGATTATTTTTTTCTTTCTGAAAACATAAAGGAAATATTAAAAATTTAAGTTATTAAAAATGTAAGTTAGAAAAAAGTAAAAATAGGAGGGAATATTCTCCTCTTTGTTCCTAAATAGGAAAATCATTACTTCCTAGACTCATTAAAGTGATATTTAACATATTGATTTCATGACAGCATTAGAATGAAAATATTGAAACTTATTAGAAGCTGGCAAATTTTAATTCATGTGGGATTTATTAAACATATTTAAAGCCGAACAATTCCAAATATAGAAGTCATCAATCTGAAGTGTAAGACTGTAGATCATTTGTTTAAGGAAATCAGTCATGGTGTTACAAAGACAATCTAAGTAGCATTTTTACTGTGGAAATTTCATTCCAGAAAGTTCGATGGGTAGCTCTGGAATAAAGAGTCATTATAACATTTTGGTAATCCTGTCACTTGATTGATTGATTACTTGATTGGTAATCTTGTCACTTGAAAGATAATCTAAGTAGCATTTTTACTGTGGAAATTTCATTCCAGAAAGTTCGATGGGTAGCTCTGGAATAAAGAGTCATTATAACTTTTTGGTAATCCTGTCACTTGATTGACTGTAAAATTAATAACACAATGGTGCATATATCTTCTTAAATGCCATCTGTTTTTTGGTTTCAAGAAAGAGGCTAGAAAATAGAAACCAGGTACAATTTTCTGGTTTGTTTCATATAACACTACTATGAAATTTCTCTAGAAAGTGGAAGTTACATTAGACTGTTGCAGATATTTTTCTCACATTAGATATTAAAATTTACTGTGGATTCCCTCACAGTTTTCAAAGATTATCTTTTTTTGTCATCATTTTTCATAATGTGCTCCTGATCATAAAATCTTGGTACTCCTATTAATGTCTCAAGAAGCTGCTAAATTGTGCCTCTAATTTATGCTTTCTGGAAAACAAAGTATCTTGTATTACACTCATGTTATTTAATGTCTATATTTCAAGATTATACTGGTTTTTACGAATAATGTTTTATATCATGAATAGTTCATATACGGTTACTCTTCATTAAAGTTCATAATTTAAATTTATTTTTCAAAGATGTGAAACGTTTGTGATTCAAAATACATGATTGTTCTTGTGGCTTTATGCCTTGGTTTCTAAATTCATAGATTTTATGGCTCTATTTCCTCTGAGTGTCTGTATTATAGCTCCATCTCTATTAAGATGTATTTAAAAGAGGATATATTCATACAAACAGAATGAGTAAATTGAGTAAATCTTTTTTTTTTTTTTTTGAGACTGAGTCTAGCTCTGTCGCCTGGCTGGAGTACAGTGGATCTTGGTTCACTGCAACCTCTGCCTCCCGGGTTCAAGCGATTCTCCTGCCTCAGCATCCCAGTTGGCTGGTACTACAGGTGCGTACCACCACGACCAGCTGATTTTTGTACTTTTAGTACAGATGGGTTACTGTTGGCCAGGATAGTCTCTATCTCTTGACCTCATGATCTGCCCACCTCAGCCTCCCAAAGTGCTGGGATTATAAGTGTGAGCCACGGCGGCCGGCCAGAATGAGTAAATTTTTTAACCCATCCTTTTCATTTTGACAATATATCTTCTCTGAAAATTATTTGGAAGATTACACAACTGTTTTTGTATTTTGAAGGAAATATTTGAACTTTGGAATATGTATAATTTTTTCTTATAGTTTGTGACTTACTATGTGTTAATTTTTGGACAAATATTATTTCTCAAGATCAATAATGAGTCTTTATGAAACAGAAATGCAGAGACTTTTACCAAGCTGTATAAGTTATCAATTATTCACACCTCATTATTCCACTGGTATTCTTCTAACATAGAACATTTAACACTAATCCTCAGAGACAATTTCTTATAAGACTCTGTGTAAACTATCAATTTAATGCCTTCTAATAAATTTTATATTTCCAGATTATAATTGAATAACATATGACTTTTTATTTCACTCTGTCGGCCAGGCTGGAGTGCAGTGGCACGATCTCAGCTCACTGAAACCTCTGCCTCCCCGGCTCAAGCAATTCTCCTGCCTCAGTCTCCCAAAGTAGCTAGGATTACAGGCCTGTGCCACCACACCCAGCTAATTTTTGCATTTTTAGTAGAGACAGGGTTTCACCATGTTGGCCAGGCTGGTTTCGAACTCCTGACCTCAGGTTATCCGCCCACCTCAGCCTCCCAAAGTACTGGGATTACAGACGTGAGTCACCGTGCCTGGCCTGAATAATAATGTTTTGTTTTCTTATACTACTTTTAAAATATGACTTATAATTATGCCTGAAATATAATTCATATAAAGATAATTTTGACTTTCTTGGTCCCTGGTTTATATGAATGGAGATAATTTAAATAAAGTAAGTCAATATTGCTTTCAAATCTGTAATCTTGAGGAAGTAACTTTCCCTATGTGAACCACATCATCTATAAATGAATGAAATGAGCTAGGGAACATATACAGTTGGACCAGATTTGGTAATCCTATGAATACTAATAGCAGCTAAAATATTATTCAAGAATTTCATTTCCATCGAAATAACAATATGGCTCAAGTAACAAAAGAGTTACAGTGATCAGTGTCTAAAATATTTTCATTTTATAACATTTTATGTTGTCTTAACTTCTATTGCAATTGTATAATGTCTTGTATTAGGCAGGTTCTCCTGAAAAACAGAAGCAATGTAATATAATCAAATACCCAGGTATTTGATTATCATTTGAAAACCACTCTTTAAATATTCAAGTATTGACAAGTGACAGAAATAATCTGAGCTTTTGTTAGAAATATGTACATGCTTAGGCATGCATGTATTTATTTAGTAAATTAATTGAAAGTTCATTGTACATAAAACTTACAGAGTGGCAAAAATATAGAACGAGTCCGAAAAGTGTGAAATATAGAAAAATGTGAAGTAAATCCTAGATTCAAGGATGAAAGTGTTATGGGAAAATGTAACGCTTTGATAATGTGTTTACACATAAAACATTGATTTGAAATGAAAGAAAATTTTGGAGGGTTGATCAAATGGAAATACTACATGCAAATAATCAGCAGGCTATAACTGAAATGTAAGAATAAAACACAAAATGAAGTTTAATATTGAGCATTATATCCCTTTGCCTAATGCACCTACAAATTTTTCACGTTTAAAATAAGGCTTTTAAAAATTTATTCATGTATTTATATTTTTGAGACAGAATCTTGCTCTGTCGTCCAGGTTGCAGTACAGTGGTGCGATCTCGGCTCACTGCAAACTCTGCCTCCTGGGTTCAAGCAATTCCCTGCCTCAGTCTCCCGAGTAACTGGAATTACAGGCACCAGCTGCCATGCCCAGATAATTTTTGTATTTTTAATAGAGACAAGGTTTCACCATCTTGACCAGACTGGTCTTGTATTCTTGACCTCGTGATCCACCCACCTCATCCTCCCAAAGTACTGCGATTACAGGCATGAGTCACTGCACCCGGCCTAAAATAAGGCTTTTAAAATGTATTTAATCACTTTAATAATCATTACTGGGTCATAAGGACAATTATGATGACTAATTCTTATTGAATTTTCAAAAAGTCGTTTTTAGTTATTGGCAGCAACATGTTATTGCCTTCTCAATAATTATTCATTCTATTATTAAGGAACTATCTATACACATATGAGGGTATACTGTATTTACATATATGGACATATATATATAATTTCATAAAAACAGTGATGTTTATCAAGTTGAGTAAGAAACATTTGTCAAAGTCTAGGTATAATCCATTTTAATATACTTTAGGTAAAAGAAATAAGTTGTTTTATGCTAATTTGGCAGAGACAACAGAAGACAGAAAATAAAGCTTAAACAAAATAGTTGACATTGTGACAAGGTAGTTACAGAAACACTACTATCTATGCCAACTCATATTCTATTCAATCTAAAATTGGTATAGCCAAAGGGATTACATGCATTTATAAATGGAGGTAAGGAATGTGAAGAAGCATTTATTGGGCACTGAAACATACTAAGTGCTTTACTTATTTATTTTAATTTTAACTTCAGTTCAACACAAATGACTGAAATTGTACTCATTTTAGAGTTCAGGAAAACTGGTCTCAGATCAATTAACTATACTACTAAAGGCCATGTAACTACTTAAAACTTGTAGAAGGTAGCGAGTCAATAGAGATCTAATTCCTAATGTGATTCTCAGTGTGGTGTGGTTCTGCAGCTAAGATTGAATTAAGAGAGGTTTTTAAATAAATCAGAGACAATTACTCAAAACTAGGAAAAATACTCAGAGAATCTCTGAGGAGAGACAACCTCAACTTTAGACACATTGGAGCAAACTGCTTGAAATTGAAAACAAAAATTGAATGAAGGAGAGTATAAACATCAGTTGCTTTCTAGCCTCATCAAAGGTGATCCCTTAACTCATTTGTGATCTCTATGTTAATAATGCCTGAAATCGGCACCAACACTGTTTTCAAATGTTCACTCCTGGACACAGGATTGGATCTCACTTCTCAACCATCTTGAAGTCAGAGGCAGCACAGTGACTTTCTGGAGCCAGTGAAATGTGACTTAACATGGCACGTATCATTTTTAAGTGACAGAACTAGTGAGCATTTCCTCATGCTGGGCTCCCACTCCTCTCCCCTCCAGGGGTCTGATGGGTGGAGCTGTATGCTGTGAGATACACCACATGTCTTGTGGTTACAAGAAACCTTCCCAGGCTGCAGCCACTGGAGCCTCCAGAGCATCGCGGTTCATACTGGGTAATAGCTTCTTGCCATATGCCATTACCTTCTGCAGAACAAATATCCTGCAGAAGGTATTTTCCAATGGAAAACACTTTCCTTTGCTTTAATAGAGACCATAATATTGTTATTTTACAGAGTTTTAAAACAAATTTTTGTTTTCTAATACTCACAGCAGTGACACGGCATGAGCGAAGGAAAGTGCTGGGTAGAGATGGGCCGGTCGCTGGCTAGGGCTTCACCTCAGGGCCTGTGCATACGGATCGAGGTGAGGACAAGCGCTCCTGTTTTCATGCCCAAGTTTGCATTTTCCAAGACCACCTAGGCTGCCATGTCCCCTATCCTGTGCCTGTAAAAACCCCAAGACACTAGCAGGCAGGCACATAGTGGCTGGACGTCGAGAGGAACACATTGGCGGAAGAACACACAAGCGGCTGCACACGTTGGCGGAAGAACACACAAGCAGCGGAAGCGCACGTTGCCGGGGGCGCACGTTGCGGGGGCGCACGTTGCCGGGGGCGCACGTTGCCGGGGGCGCACGTTGCGGGGAGCGCACGTTGCCGGGGGCGCACGTTGCCGGGGGCGCACGTTGCCGGGGGCGCACGTTGCGGGGAGCTCACGTTGCCGGGGGCGCACGTTGCCGGGAGCGCACCGTCGAAAGGACACACAAGCTACTGCACATGGAGAGGAACATGCTGGCAGAAGAGTACTCAGGCAGCTGGTTGCCAAGAGGAGCGGAAGGGCACAGCGACAGGCACTGGCGTCCACCAGCAGAACTACGTGGAGTTTGGCCTGGGAGGTTAGAGAAGAGCTTGACTGCTGGGCAGCCCCACTAGAGGGGGAAACCACCTTCCCATTCCATTGCCCTTCTGACCTCCCCGTCCACCTCGCTGGGTGCTCCCACAACTCAATAAAAAACCTTGCACGCAATCTCCAAGCCCACATGTGATCCAGTTTTTCCGTGCACTAAAGCAAGAACCTGGGATACAGAAAGCCCTCTGTCCTTGTGCTAAAGCAGAGAGTCTAATTGAGCTGATTAACACGAGCCATCCGCGGACAGCTAAGCTGAAAAAGCACCTTGTAACACACGCCTACGGGGGCCTCAGGAGGTGTAGACATTGACCCCGAGAAGCTGCAAGGGTCCGCATCCATGGTCCCCATGACGTGCCTGTCTGCCTGCTCCCGCTAAGGGTCTTGACCAGTGGGGCACTGAAGAAGTGAGCCACACCCGCATCGCACGCCCTGCGAGGGAGGTAAGAGAACTCTTCCTGTTTTACCACCAAGACCAGTAGCTTTACTTCCTTGAATTACGAAATTGTGTCTAGTTTGGGGAATAGCTAAGGATTGGGTATTGTCACTTCCTTCTTCTTCTAGAATGGATTTGTTGTTGTTGTTGTTGAGACGCTTATACCTTCCTGTATATAAATTATTTTTAATCTTATCCTACCAGTTCATCAGACGTTATCACATAACTTTGAATCCCAACAATTAACATTGCGTATATATTTCTCAGGAGCTACCTAATTTTGAATGTAAATACGTTTTTGCTAGGTCTATTCTACCAGATACTCAGAAATTTACAGAAAAGTGAAAACATTTGCATTAGATTCACACCACATACATGTCTCTATTATGGCTGACACTGATTTTTTTTTCCAGACCTGTATTATCTTCAGTGGGTACTGTTTCACCAGCTCCGTATCTAGTTTTCTTGTTGCTAACTGCTCTTTTCTGTTCTTTGTTGTTTATCATCCATAGGATGAAAACCAACCATCACAATATTTAAATTGTTTTTCAACCTTGCTTCCCACAGCACCCCAAAACCAATTATCTGTTTTAAAAAATTAAAACTCCTGTGATTGTCTAAACCAGTCATGTCCTGCTAGGTGCGTATACATGGCTTGCAACACAAATTCTTTCTCCTATTCTCAGTGTGAACCTCAGTGTTTCATGTGCTGTTCTCCTACATATCCTCTGTTCTCTGATTTCAAATATAACTTTCTCTTTAAAAATTCCTTAGTGCTCTCAGGCAGCATTAATCACTTCTTATTCTGTGCTTCTTTACATTCACCATACATAATATGATTATTATTTGTTTGAATGGCTATGCCAATGAATAAAATCTGAGCTACTTATTGACATGAACCATGTCTTTTTTATTATTGTAGCCCGGATTTTATTGTGAGTGCATCATAAATGCATACTATAATTTCCGTTTAATAAATATTAAGGATTTTCTAATTAGGAAAGCTGCTATAAAATATTTTATTTCTGTTTCTTATCTCCAGGACCTGCCTTAAGTAACGATAACTAGTATTAAAAGATTGTATACAGCGTCATGCCCCTTATCGAACCAAATTTTTTCTTCTTAAATATTATTTCCACCTCCACCCCTTCCTTCATAAGGCACTTAAGAATTTTCTATACAATATTCTTCCCTTAACATAGGCCGCTGCTCTTTAGAAAGTGTGAGATAAACTTAGGTGGAGATGGGCAAAAGTCAATGATAGAGTGCATTGTTTCTTCCATTAAATATATAATGTTCAGATAACAGAAAAAAACTATGCTGACAGACTATAGGACACGACTGAGTCGTTGGATGGTTGCTTTTGTTAAGAAAAAGTGAGCCTTACTCAAAGCTCCTGAAATTACATCCTGTAAAGTAAACTCATTAGCTTGCTTATATTCCAAAATGTTTAAACAATTTCTGTATTGCCTTTACAAATTGTTTGTTATAAAGGTTGAGTATTACCATAGTTTTTTTCTCTGATCTTATTTGGCTGAAAAATGATGCCAAAAGCAAAATATAGGAAAAGGATGCCAAGAACAATTATTATTTGTAGAGAGTTCTTTTTTGGGGGACATTCCTATATACCTCCAACAATGGAGAACACCCAGAGTTAACTGCATGCCTAAATATTCTCTTGGGGTGAGTTTAGTGATATGCAATGAGGTCTAGAGCTTGAAATAAATTATATTTGAAACAGCAGGCAGAAAAATTAGGTGTGTTGGAGAATATATAGCGTTAGAGAGAGTTTGATATAGAGAAAGCAAGTGACATTTTAATGAGTTAAGTTTATGAATTTATCTTTCTGCACAAGGACAGTACATATGCTTTTTGATTTGTATTTTTTTGTCCCAATGTCACATCTGCAACTATACGCAGCTAGAAGACACTGCCTTTCCAGCTAGGTTTCACTGTTACAGGCAGTGAAATGAAAGGCTTTCCAGAACAGCCTGTTAGTGCCCTCTGTTGATGTTTTCAAATTTTCCGATCACTTCAGGAGAAGAAGCCAGCATGATTTTTTTAATGCCTCTGAAATAATTTTCTTCAGAGGTAATGGGAATGAAGTTTTACTGTTTTCACGATGAACTTTTTCACCCCTTAAAAAGTGGCTGTGTGCAAAGGTGTCACTATCACACCGACTTTCCCTTCATCAGCTGTAGTTTTCCTTGTCTGGATGCGCTTTATAAAAATAAAAAAGACACAGGAAGTTAACAAAACTGCAAACTCATTATGAAATTTCACAGATTAGTGTGCAAACAATAGGTTGTTGAATAAATAGCTGGGTAAATTCTAGTCAGTGTTTGCAGCCTGCAGAATAATCAAACGCTACCTACATCTTTCAGAGTGATACTTTGAAATTATTTTATCATATGTGGAAAGAAGTTAGGCCTGTACACTTTATTCTGATATCACGTTGATCATTACTCATTTTGGCTTTTTATTTTCTCCAGGTTGCATGCTTTGAAAAATCGTGGTCTGAAATATTTATTTAGCACTTCATTGATTGTTTTAAATGGGTGTGCCTATTTAGTCTACAATTAGGTATGTAAATAGGGTTGATCAGTTTTTTAAGGACAAACCTTGCAGATAAAAGGCCTGTTGATTTTCATATAATGAACTAATATAGTCTGTGCAAAATTGCTTATTTTATATGCATTTTATTCTTTACCTCCCCCAATCTTTTTTTTTTCTTTTTAAATTTCTCTACTGTTTTATCCCAGTTGGCAGCTCTTAAACATTTTAATGAAAATGTGGAGATAATGCAGTTTAGCTGTTATTAAGAACTTTGCCTTTATTTAGGTGATAAACATTCTTTCTCATAATGCAGTGAGGCAAATTGAGATGGTGAACAGGAGTAAGGACAGAATAGGTACATTTCTAATGTTTAATGAGTCATCTCTTCTTTTTAGTCCTTATTACATTTGAAGTGCCTATTCAGAGCACTAGAAATACTTATTTTAAACGTGCCAAAATAAAAACCACAACTAAGAGCCAAATACAAATTATCTGAAGTTTTTCTTTTTATTTATGTATGAGATTACAAAGATAGCTCTTTCCCTGTATTTACTGGTGTAAGAATGTAAACTTTTAACTCTGATTTTCCAGATTATTTTATAAATAGTTATGAATCTAGTCATTTATTTGGTCAAAATATCTGTAGGTTGTACTCTGTATTTTACTCAGAGATTCCTTAATTATTTTTATTCTCAAAATAGTTATTTTTTTAACAGTACTGGCTGCTAATTTGACTGCAAATTCTATGTATGTGACTGTAGGTATGTTTTTACCAAACTAATTTGTCCAGTACCCCAACCTTTATATTTTATTTATAATTTATTAATTTATAATTAAGTAACATAATTTATTATAACATTAATAATTTATAATTAAATTAATAATTAATAATTTTATTTATTTATTTATACTTTTTCTTCTGTCACTGGGAGAAATAATTCTGATGCAGAAAAAGAAGTATGGAGATATATATGTGAAATATATATTTCCTTTTATTGCTCTTAATGAATTTTAAATACTTTTAAAATTATGTCCAAAACTCAGCAGCATCTGATGTAGTAATTTTTAGCCAAATAATATAGCAAACTGTCAATGGAAAGCAAAATTTTGTCTCCTTGAAGGCTCTAGTGTTTTTATTTTAGTTTAGTTTATCTAAAAAATGGCCTCTGAAATTCATTTGAATCTGGTATTTTGAAAATTACCTGACCTGCACTACACATGAACTTCATAATTCCGAATAAAAACATCTGTAAATGAGTAAGAGCACTTGGAACATAGTACAATGTTAGATGGAGTGGTGAGGTATTCAGAAGCTTTATCATAGTGATTCAGTAAAATTACTACTACTACTACTACTATATACAAACACACACACATACACACTCACAAAGAGAGATCTTATTCTAATCTACCTAAGTCTTTTCAACTTCAGCCTCTCACTTTCACAATGGTGAAGGAAAAAGGAGAGATGAAAAAATTAGATGAAAATTAAATCTTTCTTATGTTCAGTGTTAGGTAATCATTCAAAAATATCCTATATTATAACTGTACATGTTAAAATATACTGTAGATACAGGAAAAGATAGTAAGATAAGTGCAATAGTGTATTAATGCCAAAAACTATATATTCTTATATAGTTGAGACCACAAATAGAGTTGAAATTTCAAATTAATCAGGAAAGAATAATAAAATTTATTTGAGTGAGAAACAAAACAGAATTGAATATGATTTTTTGAATGCAGATTAAATGAGCTTCTGATTTTAACCAATGAATCAAATGAAGTTTTGAAAGCATTAACACTTTATTATAACATATGAAACAGTAAAATTGCTTAAAGATTTATGGATAATTACTTACATAATTCTGAAATAAAGGCTTTTGTAAGCATGATTCCATATGTAAGCCCCATGAAAAATAATATGGCATATTTGATTATATGAATTTCAAAACTTTTGTACAGCACAAAAAGAGAGAAACATATGGTTAAAATATTTTCAAATATATATAGATGATAGGCAAATTACTGATATATTTCTTAAAAAAGATTTAATGAATAAAATATGTAAAATTAACATTCTAAAATAAAACTGAGCAAAATTGCACAATAAATAACACGGTGAAATATATGATCTCACTAGTATTTGAAAATTAAAACCAATACTTAATTGCTTTGCCATTGAAAAACAAAAAATTAACGTTTTCTCTTACCAGTTTGGAGACATGAATATTCTCATATATCCTTGTTTGGAATTGAAATCTGTACATAGAAAATCAGTGATGATGATAGTTACAGGAGACACAGATTACTAGGCAGATAGGGGTATGTCCCCAGTGAAACCCAACCTTCAAGTCAAAGGCAGTTTAAAACCTGAAAACTGAGCTGCCAGTTCTGGGTAGAGTCCATGACCAGAGTGAGAACTTCCTCAATGCCTTTTAGCCAATCAAATGGTGCTTTTTTCAGTCCTGCCCATGGACCAATCAGCACACACTTCCCCATTCTGAGCCCATAACAACCCTGTACTATGTGACACAAAAGCTATTCACTCATGGGCCCCCTTGTGTCACCCAGTAAAATTCTGCACCCTACTCATTCTTGGGTGCCCGCATACCTTATTCTTCTTGGTCAGGGGACAAGAACACAGAACTTGCGAAGCTGTGGTTAGGAAGACCAAACTAGAAGTAACATGCACCATTCACCAAGCTGCAGGTAGGTGGTGGGACCAAATTAGCTGTAACATTTCTTGGGGGCTCAGACTTCAGGACTCGCTGCACAAGAGCTGTAATATGCCTGGGGCGCTACAGTTGCTGGCATCTTTTGAGTTTTCAGGCACCAACATGTTCACCTCTTCCAGATGCTGTCTCCCAAGGTGGAAGCAGGTTGTGGCACACCCAGTTAAGCCACAGGCTGAACACAAAACGTGCAGCAGGTGAGGGATTTGGGTCAAGGTACAACCGAGCACAGCCTGCTGGGCCAAGTGGGCAGAGTGAGCCTGGTGAGCCCAAGTGAGACCCAGGGAGACATCATGACACTTGCAGAGATTTCCAGCTGGCAAAATGGTACCAAAGGACTCCTGTAACACTATATCACCCTCCCTTTTACTTACAGAACAAAGGGAGAAAACAACACTGGATGCTATTCCTTCCTGCTTGCCAAATTACAAAAGCCAAAACAATGAAGTATTAGTAAATATTTAGTGTCTTTTTTTTTTATGCTGATACTTTTTAAGTTCTGGGGTATATGTGCAGAATGTGCAGGTTTGTTAGGTATACACGTGCCATGGTGGTTTGCTGCACCCATCAACTCTTCATCTACATTCGGTATTTCTCCTAATGCCATCCCTTCACTGGTCCCCCACCCCACAACAGGCCCAAGAGTGTGATGCCTGCCCCTGTATCCATGTGTTCTTATTATTCACCTCCCACTTATGAGTGAGAACATACAGTGTTTGGTTTTCTGTTTTTATGTCAATCTGCTGAGAATGATGGCTTTCAGCTTCATCCATGTCCCTGCAAAAGACATGAACTCATCCTTTTTTATGGCTGCATAGTATTACATGGTGTATACGTGCCAACTTTTCTTTATCCAATCTATCTTTGATGGACATTTGGGTTGGTTCCAAGTCTTTGCTATTACGAACAGTGCCACAATAAACATACATGTGCATGTGTCTTTATGGTAGCTTGCTTTATAATCCTTCGGGTACATACTCAGTAATGGGATTGCTGGGTCAAATGGTATTTCTGGTTCTAGATCCTTGAGGAATCACCACACGGTCTTCCACAATGGTTGAACTAATTTACACCCACCAACAGTGTAAAAGCCTTGCTATTTCTCTGCAACCTCTCCAGCGTCTTGTTTCCTGACATTTTAATGATCACCATTCTAACTCTCATGAGATGGTATTTGATTGTGGTTTTGATTTGCATTTCTCTAATGACCAGTGATGATGAGCTGTTTTTCATATGTTTGTTGACCACATAAAGGTCTTCTTTTGAGAAGCATCTGTTCATATCCTTCACCCATTTTTGAGGGTTTGTTTTTTTCTTGTAAATTTGTTTAAGTTTTTTTGGAGATTCTGGATATTAGCCCTTTGTGAGATAGATAGATTGTAAAAATGTTCTCCCATTCTGTAGGTTACCTGTTCACTCTGATGATAGTTTCTTTTGCTGTGCAGAAGCTCTTTAGTTTAATTAGATCCCATTTGTCAGTTTTGGTTTTTGTTGCCATTGCTTTTGGTGTTTTAGTCATGAAGTCTTCACCCATTCCTATACCTTAATGGTATTGCCTAGGTTTTCTTTTTATAATTCATAAAATTTTCTTCGGGATTTCTGTAAGAAAATAATAAAGAATTTATAAGAAATTATCCACATATTTTTGTTTACATATTGCCACAACAGTGATTAATATGAAACAATTTAAACATTGATTACAAATAATTAATTTTTAAATATACATTTA
Organism: Trachypithecus francoisi; assembly: GCF_009764315.1. NCBI lineage: Eukaryota > Metazoa > Chordata > Mammalia > Primates > Cercopithecidae > Trachypithecus > Trachypithecus francoisi. Next base: position 104,498,986 of record NW_022681453.1, read on the forward strand.
TCAGAACTATTCCACAAATTATATGTTAGAATATTGGGTAATCTGCAGAAATGCTTATTAAAGCTAGTCATTAAGCCAAAGGTACATGGTAATCACACACTTTTTAATATATGAGTGTGTGTTTGTGTGTGTGTGTGTATATTTGTGTATGTACCCACACATAATTATACATACACATAAAATATTTTCAAATTACATATCAAAAGGTTCACAATATCTGTCACTGAGTTGATTTTTTTGTTTCTTTGTTGATGTTTTTTAAATTTTATAAACTTCTTTTAAAAATAGTACTGTTTTTAAAAAATATTTAATATCCATCCCGTTTGCTCTTGTTTTCCAGCAGTAGGTCCACCTTCTAGTACTTTAACATAGTAATCTATTCTATATGTGCTGACAAAAAGAATGACTTCACACAGAAAAAAATGGCAAAAAATTGATAATGTAAGTTTTTAATTTCATGTTTATAAAGTAAGCATTAAAGCATAGTAAGTTGAAAAGCACAAATAACTCTACAACATAATAATTTTGGCCATGAATTATGCAGAAAGCTTGTGTGATACCATGCAACATTAAGGATAATGATCTGTTTCTAAATCAAATACAGTTTATGTTATTTTTTTTTCCACATTGCTATTACAGTGAGAACTTTCCAGTGTTTTATAGCTATTAGAAAGAACACAAAGAGTCTCTGAACAAAAAATAATTTAATGTTTTCTCTTAAGATTTATCACAGAATAACAATAAATCTTTTTGGTTTACCATTTCGAAGAGATTTTATCTTTGCCAGTAGAACTGTTTGTTTTTTATTTTTCAAATAACTTTGTAATAAAGAATATGTATCATGAGGTCTATATTAGTAGTCTGGAAACACTTTTGTCTGTGCATTCTTACCAGAAAAATTGTTATAGCAATACGTATAATATGCATACATCTGGTTTTTCCCTTCATTTGGTCATATTGAGTATCCTTTATGCCTGCTGATATATCTCAAACAGCATTCTGCCCTAGTGATGTTTTATCTTATAGTAGATGTATATACAGCTGTCAATCTATATGTTAAATGTGAAAAAAGTTAATTATTTAATACATGACACCATTATTTATTCATCTGATAAAATAAAATGGTAACAGTAATTGTCACGTTTAATGAATTTCCTTCAAGTGTGATCTCTCTATTGTTTTAATATTATCACTTTAAAAATGTCATACACAGAAGAAATGATGAAATTATAACCTTTCTGTGTAAGGCATCTTTCTAAAGAAAGCGATGCTAAGTTTTTAAAATAAACATCTAAACAAGAGTGAATGAATTCGTTTGGCTAGGACATGCACAACTGAGAGCAGAGATTGTTTTTCTTTAGTTTTAAATTTGACAAACTATTAAAATGAGTAAGAGTTTTCTCCTATGTTATAAACCATCTTGTGGTGAAGGTACTTGCAGATATATCTAAAGAGAAACCAATCAGGAAAATGTAGATTTAATTCATGGATACATAAAGTTTATATGGGAATCCAGAAGATGGTGACATAGGCTTTATCTAACAGGAACAACAGCAGATCTATAAGTATGAGTTACTTTCTTCTTGCCTGTTCTTCCCCATTGCTTTTTTTTCTTTTATTTCAAATTCCCATTAGTGAATTTGTTAACTGATTTGAACCAAGTCATAAGTTACTAGCTAGCCTATAAAGGAACCAATTTTGGTTTATGCATGCAAGGGTTTTGGAGAGGTGAGCAGAATTTAGTTCTATGAAGGGTGAATGCCCACTAAAAAAGTTATAGATATAAATTCTTTCAAAACTAGTATGAAGCAAAAGATACTTTTAAAATTTCTAGTGTGGTTTGATGTGATATTTATTTATTATGACAGTAGCACCGACATATCCCTTTGTTATCTACCTTTTCTTTATCTTTCCTTCACTATCTACCACATTTTAAAAAGTGAAGAAAAACTTCTACCAGTGCATTCTAGACAATTCTAGTAGGTTTAACCATATTAGACAATATATTTCTCCTGTAAAAACAGCAATTTCATATGACTTAGCCTAATACAATGAATCAATGTAATCCTTTAGTAGAGAGAGTGCTGTATTGGTATTTACTCATTATTCTTATCAAGCTATAAAAGAACTCTTTAAAAAGTGGTGAGCTACTGACAACTTTTTTTTTTTTTTCTTTTGAGACAGGGTCTCACTCAGTCACCCAGGCTGAATGCAGTGGACCAATCATGGCTTACTGTAGCCTTGACCTTGAGGGCTTAAGCAATCTTGCCACCTCAGCCTGCCTATTAGCTGGGACTACAGGTACGCGCTACCACGCCCCAGTAATTTTTTATTTTTGTAGAGGTGGGGGCCTTGTCCTGTTGCCAAAGCTGGTCTTGAACACCTGGAGTCAGGTGCTCCTCCTGCCTTGGCCTCCCAAAATGTTGGGATTAGAGACGTGAGCCATCATGCCTGGTCTGACAACTTTCCTTTTTGTAAAATGAAGAAGAATTGTTCCATGAATAATTAATGCCTCTTTATTCTGAGTCTCTCTGCTGTTTCTCCACTTTTCAGAAACAGCAAATATATTCAGCTCCCGTCTCTCATCAACCATGTAAAATTATTTCAACAACTATCAGCAATTGAAGGTGAAACTGGCATGTCTGTTTGTTCCTCTCTTCCTGGTGTCAAAGACTCTTAAAGCATGCTTATAAAATGTGAAAGGAAATAAAACATAATCAAAACGTTCAAACATATAAAAATCATTGTTCTTACTATCCTTTTCTTCTCTGGACCTCTAATAGAAATAAAAGTTGGTGTCTATCAAGTGTTAAGTGAATACATAAAAAATTACCAAATTTTTATATTTGGTAAATCTTATATTTCTATATCTATACAAATAAACCTTATTTGATAATTAAAATATGAAATATTGATATGCTAAGTCAAAGATTCCTGTCAAAAAGAATTGTATATTACAGTACTGCATTTCTATAAAACGCCTTGAATATGCTCATCTATAAAAAAGAAAGTAGGTTAGTGGTTGCTTGTGGCAGGACAGGAGGAGGATGTGGCATAATAGCCAAATGGTACAGCATTTATTCTTGAAATGATGAAAATTTTCTAAAATTGACCATTGTGATGGATGCCCATATGTGTGAATATGCTAAACATCATTAAATTCTAATTAAGTGAATTGTATGTTTTGTGAATTATATCCCAATAATACTTTTTAAAAAATGAAGATTAGATTATATCATACTGTTACCAAAAATGTTTGTAAGAAGCAATCATGTCTTCTCAGGAAGATAGATTCCTTGAAAGTATGAGAACATGGAGGAGCTTATTTTCTCCTCCATGGTTACCTACAGTGTGGTAGCTTCTATTAGTGTTCCAAAAATTATCACTCCTCTCCCTACATAGTTCTTCATAGGCAAAGTGTAGTGCTTACCCTCACTGCTGGTGAGTTTTGTTTTGTGCTTTGGTTTGGCCAATGGTATGTGGGCAGAAGAGACAGCATATACCAGTTATGAGCCCAGGTATTACGTATTTGTTTTACTTACTTGCTTGTTGTTCCCAAGTTCTGCAATGAGTAGATGCCCAAAGTAACTTTAATTCCTTAAGTTTCGACCCAGAAGAAAATACATGAAGCTGACTCACCGCCTGAAACAAAGGTGAATTGAACCATAGCCAGAAGCAGAGCTTCTCCAGCCAATCTGTGTAATTGTTTATGCCGCTGAGATTTTATATATGTTTCTTGTTGTTGTTACACTGCCATAGTTAACCTATATACCCAGAGACAATGACCTTAATGGATTTTTCTCATGTTTGATCAAAGACTAAGAAGATGGTGTGAGATGTTCAAGAAATAGTGTAAATGTAGGATACCTTCTACACTGCAGTGCTGTTGACTGATATTTTCTGATGCCATGATTAGAACTTCTCACACATTGGAGGCACTCGGTCTGTTACCTATACCTCATTTTATATTATTGATATTATAATGGTTTCTTCAGTAGTATGTTCTCAATGTAGGATGTAAACTTAGGAAATTGTCATGGGTTTTTCAAGGGTGAACATGAAAAGAAGAGATTCCAGAGAAGAGATTGCCATTCTTTCTGAATATAAGAGGTACACTTTGAAAATTCTTTCAAGAAAGAGAGCCAAAACTTTCCCTATCAGCAAAAGGATAGAATAAATAATTTAGTAATTTCTATGAAATAACATGTTAGCCTTAACTCCTAGGCCTTGAGATACTTGAGAGAGTCAAATACATACCTAAGGCACAGTCTTAGCAAGGCCTATACAGGCCCAAGTATGATAGTTTAAGTAAGTCATGATATCCTCTTGGTTAGAACCTTTAATGGCCTCCAGTTGTGTTAAAAGAGAAGGAAAAAGGGAGCCCCTTTCCTTGGCTATCAAAGTCCTGCAACACCTAGCCCCTGCCAGCTTTTCCTACTTTATCACTAACCAACCATTTCCCCCATTTCTCATTATGCTTCAACCTAATTGTCTTTATTTGTATTCCTCAAAAATTAGCAAGCTTTTTCTCACCTCCAGGATGTCATCCTTATTGTTCTGTTTGTCTCAATGGATCTTTCCCCCTCAGCTCTTCATATGGCTGGCTGATTCTTATTCTTTAAACCCAGTTCAAATATCATCTTCTAAGAGATGCCTTCCTTGCTACACCATCTAATGAGACCTTCTCCAATTGCCTCCTGCATTTAAAAAAATTTCACTTATTTTTATGTGATTAGTTTTGAGAGAGGGTCTCATCCTATTGCGCGGGCTGGAAGGCAGTGGTACGTAGCTCACTGCAGCCTTAACCTCCTGAGTTCAAGTCGTACTCACACCTCAGCCTCCCAGAGTGCTGAGATGACAAGACATGAGCCTCAGGCCTAGCCTAACCCTGCCTCGTACCTTCTCCATTCCCTACTAGTGTATAATAAGATAGGCATGAGCCTCAGGCCTAGCCTACACCCTGCCTCGCACCTTCTCCATTCCCTACTAGTGTATAATAAGATAGGCATGAGCCTCAGGCCTAGCCTAACCCTGCCTCGTACCTTCTCCAATCCCTACTAGTGTATAATAAGATAGGCATGAGCCTCAGGCCTAGCCTAACCCTGCCTCGTACCTTCTCCATTCCCTACTAGTGTATAATAAGATAGGCATGAGCCTCAGGCCTAGCCTAACCCTGCCTCGTACCTTCTCCATTCCCTACTAGTGTATAATAAGATAGGCATGGGCCTCAGGCCTAGCCTACACCCTGCCTCGCACCTTCTCCATTCCCTACTAGTGTATAATAAGATAGGCATGGGCCTCAGGCCTAGCCTACACCCTGCCTCGCACCTTCTCCATTCCCTACTAGTGTATAATAAGATAGGCATGAGCCTCAGGCCTAGCCTAACCCTGCCTCGTACCTTCTCCATTCCCTACTAGTGTATAATAAGATAGGCATGAGCCTCAGGCTAGCCTAACCCTGCCGCGTACCTTCTCCATTCCCTACTAGTGTATAATAAGATAGGCATGAGCTCAGGCCTAGCCTAACCCTGCCTCGTACCTTCTCCATTCCCTACTAGTGTATAATAAGATAGGCATGAGCCTCAGGCCTAGCCTACACCCTGCCTCGTACCTTCTCCATTCCCTACTAGTGTATAATAAGATAGGCAGGAGCCCCAGGCCTAGCCTAACCCTGCCTCGTACCTTCTCCATTCCCTACTAGTGTATAATAAGATAGGCATGAGCCTCAGGCCTAGCCTAACCCTGCCTCGTACCTTCTCCATTCCCTACTAGTGTATAATAAGATAGGCATGAGCCTCAGGCCTAGCCTAACCCTGCCTCGTACCTTCTCCATTCCCTACTAGTGTATAATAAGATAGGCAGGAGCCTCAGGCCTAGCCTACACCCTGCCTCGTACCTTCTCCATTCCCTACTAGTGTATAATAAGATAGGCAGGAGCCCCAGGCCTAGCCTAACCCTGCCTCGTACCTTCTCCATTCCCTACTAGTGTATAATAAGATAGGCATGAGCCTCAGGCCTAGCCTAACCCTGCCTCGTACCTTCTCCATTCCCTACTAGTGTATAATAAGATAGGCATGAGCCTCAGGCCTAGCCTAACCCTGCCTCGTACCTTCTCCATTCCCTACTAGTGTATAATAAGATAGGCAGGAGCCCCAGGCCTAGCCTAACCCTGCCTCTCACCTTCTCCATTCCCTACTAGTGTATAATAAGATAGGCATGAGCCTCAGGCCTAGCCTAACCTTGCCTCTCACCTTCTCCATTCCCTACTAGTGTATAATAAGATAGGCATGAGCCTCAGGCCTAGCCTAACCCTGCCTCGTACCTTCTCCATTCCCTACTAGTGTATAATAAGATAGGCATGAGCCTCAGGCCTAGCCTACACCCTGCCTCGTACCTTCTCCATTCCCTACTAGTGTATAATAAGATAGGCAATTACTTTGTTTATTTTTAAATGTGCTTACTCCCTGTCTCCCTTATTAAAATACAATATCAGAAGAATGATTTTTCTTATTTATTGATAACCGATAGGTGGATATCATAAGATGGCATACTTCAACTTAAAATTAAGAAATTAAGAAGATATTTCTTTCAATGGGGCTCTCCTACATCCATGAATTCGTCATTGATACACATGTTAAATTATAGTCAATGATTTATATATACACCGAGAGCAAGATTCACACTCTCAGCATATTAGCAGTCCGTGTAACAAGTCACCCCAGAATTCAGTGTCTGAGAACAACAAACATTGATCATGTCTGGGTTGCTGTGGATCAGAAATCTCGAGGCAGCTTGGGTCACTCTCACTCTCAGGCTGTCATTTGTAACCAAGCGTTCAACCGAATGGTTAGTTTTCTCAAGACTGGGTTGGCATTGAATGATCCACTTCCAAGCTCTCTCACGTGATCGCTGTCAGACTTCAATTCTTCAAGGGCTCCTGGACCTCTTCACAGGGCTACATGAAGCTCTCTATAGGGCTATTCACATATGGCGATTTGTTTTCCCCAGTCTGAGAAATGGGCCACAGAGAGAATGTGACAGAGGACTCTGACAGTGAGAACAGTCCTTGCCTTTTTTATGTTTTTCATTCCACAGGTTCAGATATACCACAGGTTAAATTATGTCTAAAACATATTTGTAATGCACAGTGAGATCACACCTACAGTTGATTACAGAGAGAGAGAGACAGAGCGTCTTTCTGTAGCCTAATCTCAGAACTGACATTGTTTCACATTTGCCAAATTAGAAGCTAGTACTAGGTCCCTTGCACGTTAAAGGGAATGATATTACAGAAAGACGTCAAGATCAGGAGGCTGGGATCATCTTAGAAGCTGCTTTCCACAGTCAAGAGTATTCTGGTAGTGGTTAGCATCTTAGCCTGGATTAACTCTAAATTTCTCTCAGTGCTAGTATTTTTCTATTAAATTTGTCATCACAGTACTTGGAACACCAAAAAGATACGGTGATTATTTGTGAGACACATTTTAAAAGCAACCCCTGCTCTAGTAGAGTCAATTGAATGTGGGAAGACTGAAGAATCCAAATATGCCAATCACTTTCAGTTATATATTCATTCACTGAACAAATGCTGGCTATGTATCTACCATGCCAGGAACATGTTAAATTATGCAAATACACTGGAGAAGAAAAACGTGTCTGTACTCATGGAACTTAACTACAGTGGAGAATAACCATGTTATAACCACATTAAACAAATGTTTAACTGCATTTAAACTTTACTGGATAATATCAATAGAACATTTTTTTTTTAACTCCACAGGTTCCACTGTAATGCAGAGTGGAATCAGAGGTATGCTTGGTTAACTTATAAGTAAGTGTTTAAGGCTTTCCTCAGCATTCACATTATAAAGACGTTATGCTGTATCATTATTTGTTGCGTTGATAAACCAACAGCAAAACAAGCTGTGCTAGATAACATTGCCTTCATATTGGTTTATGACTAAATGTTTTTTGATGGACTGTAAATCTCAGTTCATGGATTAAAGGTATGGCAACATCAAATAGCTCTAAAGCTTACATAAAACATCATCAAAATTCATAGTAAACAGCGGGAGAGACTACAGATATGTTGAAACTCATTGTCAAGAAAGTATTGCCATTTTGCCTGAAATTGATAAGGCCTATATAACCAGATCAAGGTAAAGCTCTTTCCATCTCCTTAATATTTTTTTTAAAGCTTACAATATGTGAGGAAAGAAAAAAAAAATCTTCAGACATAGAATTTTGAATCACGGAGTTATTCAGCAGACGACCTACATAGTTCTACATAGTTTGTTGACTTGTAACATATAACTTTGTAAATTTCAGACTATGTTATTTCTTATCATCATTGCTTGGGCTGTCTTTTTTCCTGGCCAATTTTCCAGGAGTATTCCCAGAATAACAGAATGAAACCACCCTGCTTGAACTATTTCTGTGATGTGTTTGACAGAAAACAACTTTTGTCTTTCAAAGGAAAGTAAACAATTGCTGAGGGATTGAACCTGTTTCCAGGCTCATTACTATGCATATTAAGGACTGAAAGAATGACCTAGGAAAACTTTCAATTGCTTGTATTTTTAATACAAGTTGCCTTCATTTTTTAAAAAGTTTAATGACTTGGGATTTCATTTACACCAAATAATGAGAGCCGATGCAAGACTGCAAATTGTGTCTTGGGTGTTGCTATGCACTGCTGCACTTGATAGATAATTTATTCAGAGTCCTGGAAGAAAGCTTTTTAAAAATAACTGACATTGAGGATGCCAATAAACATTGATGCCATGCGCGTGCCAGCTGTGAAATCATTAGTAGGTGAAACACCCTACCGTGCAAACAGCTTCCAACTGATTTGAGGGATGTATTTTAGCCAAAGGCATAAATGAATTCATGAATTCGCCCTACTTACTGTTCTGTGTCTCACTTCTGTCTTTTAGCATTTTTATTGATTTATTTATTGTATTCATTTAGGTTGGTGGGTATAGCATCTGAATAGACAGAGTGCTCTCTTTTTTTCTTGATGAAAAGGGAATTACTATTAAAGTCTGTGAGCCAAAAATTACCATAACAAATCTGCCCTTCCAGTTAGCTGGTACACGAAAAGATTAGTTGAAATTTGGCCTGGAACTTTTTATTAAGACTAAGTAGGAAACTATGTATATATATAGGTATTAGTTTGTGTTATGAGAAACATAGACGCACATATTTTATTTCTGCTATAAATAATTATGAGAAATAATTAAGGTGCTCTATATATCCACAAAGGACAAAAATAGGACCTATGGATACAGACTAAAATAACTCATTGTGAATAATGGAGAATTTTCTAATGATACAGCTGGCTGAAGAAAGGGTTTTGTTTTGTTTTGGTTTGGTTTGTTTTCCCATAGCTAGTAAGTTTCCTGTCCCTGAAATAAATAGATACTGAATACCTACTTGGTAGCAATGATGTACTGATAATGTAGGCTTCAAATAGCAGGAATATTCTGCCGGAAGAATTCAAAGGTACTTTTCAACCTTTTGGTTTCTATCATTTTTCTGCATAGAAAATTTCTCCAGGCTAATTCTAACTTTATAATATGAGGAGAGGTACATTGAAATATGACAGAGAAAAGTGCAACATAGAATTTCCAACACTGTAATGGGAATTTTTAGTTTCCTCTCTTTATTTTTTTTTTTTTTTTTTTTTTTTTTTTCTTTTTTATTTTTTATATACTTTAAGTTCTAGGGTACATGTGCAAACGTTTATATCATGTATAACTCCCAATGCAATCCCTCCCTCCCCCCTCCCCATGATAGGCCCCAGTGTGTGATGTTCCCCTTCCCGAGTCCAAGTGATCTCATTGTTCAGTTCCCACCTATGAGTGAGAACATGCGGTGTTTGGTTTTCTCTTCTTGTGATAGTTTGCTAAGAATGATGGTTTCCAGCTGCATCCATGTCCCTACAAAGGACGCAAACTCATCCTTTTTGATGGCTGCATAGTATTCCATGGTGTATATGTGCCCACATTTTCTTAATCCAGTCTGTCACAGATGGACATTGGGTTGATTCCAAGTCTTTGCTATTGTGAATAGTGCCGCAATAAACATACGTGTGCATGTGTCTTTGTAGTAGAGTAATTATAATCCTTTGGGTATATACCCAGTAGGGGATGGCTGGGTCATATGGTACATCTAGTTCTAGATCCTTGAGGAATCGCCATACTGTTTTCCATAATGGTTGAACTAGTTTACAATCCCACCAACAGTAAAAGTGTTCCTATTTCTCCACATCCTCTCCAACATCTATGTTTCCTGACTTCTTAATGATTGCCATTCTAACTGGTGTGAGATGGTATCTCATTGTGGTTTTGATTTGCATTTCTCTGATGGCGAGTGATGACGAGCATTTTTTCATGTGTCTGTTGGCTGTATGGATGTCTTCTTTTGAGAAATGTCTGTTCATATCTTTCCCCACTTTTTGATGGGGTTGTTGTTTTTTTCTTGTATATGTTGAGTTCTTTGTAGATTCTGGATATTAGCCTTTGTCAGATGAGTAGGTTGCAAAAATTTTCTCCCATTCTGTAGGTTGCCTGTTCACTCTGATGGTAGTTCTTTTGCTGTGCAAAAGCTCTTTAGTTTAATGAGATCCCATTTGTCAATTTGGCTTTTGCTGCCGTTGCTTTTGGTGTTTTAGACATGAAGTCCTTGCCCATGCCTATGTCCTGAATGGTACTACCTAGATTTCTTCTAGGGTTTTTATGGTATTAGGTCTAACATTAAGTCTCTAATCCATCTTGAATTAATTTTCGTATAAGGGTAAGGAAAGGATCCAGTTTCAGCTTTCTACTTGTGGCTAGCCAATTTCCCAGCACCATTTATTAAATAGGGAATCTTTCCCCATTTCTTGTTTTTGTCAGGTTTGTCAAAGATCAGATGGCTGTAGATGTGTGGTATTATTTCTGAGGACTCTGTTCTGTTCCACTGGTCTATTCTCTGTTGTGGTACCAGTACCATGCTGTTTTGGTTACTGTAGCCTTGTAGTATAGTTTGAAGTCAGGTAGCGTGACGCCTCCAGCTTTGTCCTTTTGACCTAGGATTGTCTTGGCAATGCGGGCTCTTTTTTGGTTCCATATGAACTTTAAAGCAGTTTTTCCAATTCTGTGAAGAAGAAAACTCATTGGTAGCTTGATGGGGATGGCATTGAATCTATAAATAACCTTGGGCAGTATGGCCATTTTCACGATATTGATTCTTCCTATCCATGAGCATGGTATGTTCTTCCATTTGTTTGTGTCCTCTTTGATTTCACTGAGCAGTGGTTTGTAGTTCTCTTGAAGAGGTCCTTTACATCCTTGTAAGCTGGATTCCTAGGTATTTTATTCTCTTTGAAGCAATTGTGAATGGAAGTTCATTCCTGACTTGGCTCTCTGTTGTCTGTTATGGTGTATAAGAATGCTTGTGATTTTTGCACATTAATTTTGTATCCTGAGACTTTGCTGAAGTTGCTTATCAGCTTAAGGAGATTTTGGGCTGAGACGATGGGTTTTTCTAAATATACAATCATGTCATCTGCAAACAGGGACAATTTGACTTCTTCTTTCCTAACTGGATACCCTTGATTTCTTTCTCTTGCCTGATTGCCCTAGCCAGAACTTCCAACACTATGTTGAATAGGAGTGGTGAGAGAGGGCATCCCTGTCTTGTGCCAGTTTTCAAAGGGAATTTTCCAGTTTTTGCCCATTCAGTATGATATTAGCTGTGGGTTTGTCGTAAATAGCTCTATTATTTTGAGGTACGTTCCATCAATACCGAATTTATTGAGCGTTTTTAGCATAAAGGGCTGTTGAATTTTGTCAAAAGCCTTTCTGCATCTATTGAGATAATCATGTGGTTCTTGTCTTTGGTTCTGTTATATGCTGGATTACGTTTATTGATTTGCGAATGTTGAACCAGCCTTGCATCCCAGGGATGAAGCCCACTTGATCATGGTGGATAAGCTTTTGATGTGCTGCTGAATCCGGTTTGCCAGTATTTTATTGAGAATTTTGCATCGATGTTCATCAGGGATATTGGTCTAAAATTCTCTTTTTTGTTGTGTCTCTGCCAGGCTTGGTATCAGGATGATGTTGGCCTCATAAAATGAGTTAGGGAGGATTCCCTCTTTTTCTATTGATTGGAATAGTTTCAGAAGGAATGGTACCAGCTCCTCCTTGTACCTCTGGTAGAATTCAGCTGTGAATCCATCTGGTCCTGGACTTTTTTGGTGGTAGGTATTAATTGTTGCCTCAATTTCAGAGCCTGTTATTGGTCTATTCAGGGATTCAACTTCTTCCTGGTTCAGTCTTGGGAGAGTGTAAGTGTCAGGAAATTATCCATTTCTTCTAGATTTTCTAGTCGATTTGCGTAGAGGCATTTATAGTATTCTCTGATGGTTGTTTGTATTTCTGGGGTCAGGTGGTGATATCCCCTTATCATTTTTTATTGCGTCTATTTGATTCCTCTCTCTTTTCTTCTTTATTAGTCTTGCTAGCGGTCTGTCAATTTTGTTGATCTTTTCAAAAACCAACTCCTGGATTCATTGATTTTTTGGAGGTTTTTTGTGACTCTATCTCCTTCAGTTCTGCTCTGATCTTAGTTATTTCTTGCCTTCTGCTAGCTTTGAATGTGTTTGCTCTTGCCTCTCTAGTTCTTTTAATTGTGATGTTAAAGTGTCAATTTTAGATCTTTCCTGCTTCTCTTGTGGGCATTTAGTGCTATAAATTTCCCTCTACACACTGCTTAAATGTGTCCCAGAGATTCTGGTATGTTGTATCTTTGTTCTCATTGGTTTCAAGAACATCTTTATTTCTGCTTTCATTTCGTTATGTACCAGTAGTCATTCAGGAGCAGGTATTCAGTTTCCATGTAGTTGAGCGGTTTTGATTGAGTTTCTTAGTCCTGAGTTCTAGTTTGATTGCACTGTGGTCTGAGAGACAGTTTGTTATAATTTCTGTTCTTGTACATTTGCTGAGGAGTGCTTTACTTCCAATTATGTGGTCAATTTTGGAATAAGTGCGATGTGGTGCTGAGAAGAATGTATATTCTGTTGATTTGGGGTGGAGAGTTCTATAGATGTCTATTAGGTCTGCTTGGTGCAGAGATGAGTTCAATTCCTGGATATCCTGTTAACTTTCTGTCTCGTTGATCTGTCTAATGTTGACAGTGGAGTGTTGAAATCTCCCATTATTATTGTATGGGAGTCTAAGTCTCTTTGTAGGTCTCTAAGGACTTGCTTTATGAATCTGGGTGCTCCTGTATTGGGTGCATATATATTTAGGAGAGTTAGCTGTTCCTGTTGAATTGATCCTTTACCATTATGTAATGGCCTTCTTTGTCTCTTTTGATCTTTGATGGTTTAAAGTCTGTTTTATCAGAGACTAGGATTGCAACCCCTGCTTTTTTTTGTTCTCCATTTGCTTGGTAGATCTTTCTCCATCCCTTTATTTTGAGCCTATGTATGTCTCTGCATGTGAGATGGGTCTCCTGAATACAGCAGACTGATGGGTCTTGACTCTTGATCCAGTTTGCCAGTCTGTGTCTTTTAATTGGAGCATTTAGTCCATTTACATTTAAGGTTAATATTGTTATGTGTGAACTTGATCCTGTCATTATGATATTAACTGGTTATTTGCTCATTAGTTGATGCAGTTTCTTCCTAGCCTCGATGGTCTTTACATTTTGGCATTTTTTTGCAATGGCTGGTACCGCTTGTTCCTTTCCATGTTTAGGGCTTCCTTCAGGGTCTTGTAAGGCAGGCCTGGTGGTGACAAAATCTCTAAGCATTTGCTTATCTGTAAAGGATTTTATTTCTCCTTCACTGATGAAACTTAGTTTGGCTGGATATGAAATTCTGGGTTGAAAATTCTTTTCTTTAAGAACGTTGAATATTGGCCCCCACTCTCTTCTGGCTTGTAGAGTTCTGCTGAGAGATCTGCTGTTAGTCTGATGGGCTTCCCTTTGTGGGTAACCCGACCTTTCTCTCTGGCTGCCCTTAAGATTTTTTCCTTCATTTCAACTTTGGTGAATCTGGCAATTATGTGTCTTGGAGTTGCTCTTCTGGAGGAGTATCTTTGTGGCGTTCTCGTTCTCTTATTCTGAATTGAATGTTGGCCTGCCCTACTAGGTTGGGGAAGTTCTCCTGGATGATATCCTGAAGAGTGTTTTCCAACTTGGTTCCATTTTCCCCCTCACTTTCAGGCACCCAATCAGACGTATTTGGTCTTTTTACATAATCCCATACTTCTTGCAGGCTTTGTTCATTTCTTTTTCTTCTTTTTCTTTTGGTTTTCTCTTCTCGCTTCATTTCATTCAGTTGATCCTCAATCGCTGATACTCTTTCCAGTTGATCGAGTCGGTTACTGAAGCTTGTGCATTTGTCACGTATTTCTCGTGTCATGGTTTTCATCTCTGTCATTTCGTTTATGATCTTCTCTGCATTAATTAGTCTAGCTGTCAATTCTTCCACTCTTTTTTCAAGATTTTTAGTTTCTTTGCGCTGGGTACGTAATTCCTCCTTTAGCTCTGAGAAGTTTGATGGACTGAAGCCTCTTCTCTCATCTCGTCAAAGTCATTCTCTGACCAGCTTTGATCCGTTGCTGGCGATGGGCTGCGCTCCTTTGCAGGGGGAGATGCGCTCTTATTTTTTGAATTTCCAGCTTTTCTGCCCTGCTTTTTCCCCATCTTAGTGGTTTTTATCTGTCTCTGGTCTTTGATGATGGTGACGTACTGATGGGGTTTGGTATAGGTGTCCTTCCTGTTTGATAGTTTTCCGTCTGACAGTCAGAAGGACTGTCTGTTGGTCTGTTGGAGATTGCTTGAGGTCCACTCCAGACCCTGTTTGCCTGGGTATCAGCAGCAGAGTTGCCAAAGATAGAATATTGCTGAGCAGCGAGTGTACCTGTCTGATTCTTCCTTTGGAAGTTTCCTCTCAGGGATGACTCCACCCTGTGAGGTGTGGGGTGTCAGACTGCCCCTAGTGGGGGATGTCTCCCAGCTAGGCTACTCAGGGGTCAGGGACCCACCTGAGCAGGCAGTCTGTCTGTCTCGGATCTCAACCTCCGCGTTGGGAGATCCACGGCTCTCCCCAAGCTGTCAGACAGAGTCGTTCGCCTCTGCACCGCCCCCGCTGCTTTCCCTATTGGACCTCAGCTGTGGGCTGTCCCCAGAGGTGGAGTCTACAGAGACAGGCAGGCTTCCTTGAGCTGCTGTGAGCTCCACCCAGTTCGAGCTTCCCAGCGGCTTTGTTTACCTACTTAAGCCTCAGCAATGGCGGGCGCCCTCCCCCAGCCTCGCTGCTGCCTTGCGGATAGATCGCCGCAGATGGCTGTGTTAGCAGTGAGGGAGGCTCCGTGGGCGTGGGACCCTCCCGGCCAGGTGTGGGATATATTCTCCTGGTGTGCTGCTTCCTTAAAGCGCAGTATTGGGTGGGAGTTACGCGATTTTCCAGGTGTATGTGTCTCAGTTCCCCTGGCTAGGAAAACGGATTTCCTCCCCCTTGCGCTTCCAGGTGAGGCGATGCCTCGCCCTGCTTCAGCTCACGCTGGTCAGGCTGCAGCAGCTGACCAGCACCGATTGTCCGGCACTCCCTAGAGAGATGACCCCAGTACCTCAGTTGAAAATGCAGAAATCACCGGTCTTCTGTGTCACTCGCGCTGGGAGTTGGAGACTGGAGCTGTTCCTATTCGGCCATCTTGCTCCGCCCCCCAGTTTCCTCTCTTTAAATTAAAAGTCCTTTGGAACAAAAAGCACCGGAAAAGCCGCTATGAATTTGGACCTTTTGGATGATTTTTGCAATAATCATTCAACATCATCTTTATTTTTACTTAATTATGATATCTCTTCCTTCTCTTCTTTTGCATTTCTTTTCAAAAATATCCAAATAAGCAAATAAAAATTTTAAAATTATTTTTGTGGAACCACAATATCAGCTAAATGTAACCAATTTCACAATTCATAGTATAATAATTAGCATTCTATTATATGGAATGCCTTCTTAAAACTTTTCTTAACAACAGATTACATTCATCTGATTTAACAAGTTGGAACATGTAGATTTGCTGAAATTTGACCATTTTGAGTTACAAATATGCCAGCTTCATATATGTTATGTTGTAGTAACAAATAAGATACTAGTGGTATAAGTGGTATTTTTTCTTACGCCAAGACTGACAAAGAACATTGGGGTTTCTCTTGCAGGCTCTTGCAATTTTACATTCTCCACAGCAGACCATTGTTCTCAACAGCCACGGAAAAGGCAAGGTGTAGGTAGTAAAATAGCTCTTATATTACTCAGCTTAGAAATAGAACATGCTATTTCTCTTCATGGCTTGCCCAAAACTGGTGCCATTGTCTCATCAAAATTGCAAGTAAAGTCAGGAAATGCAGGCAAGGGAGCACCACAGTTTCATTTTTGTAGGTCTAATATATGTCATACATTCCATGCTGGATAGCACTGCTATTGATGTTTTTTTCCTGATGGAACCTGGACTCCCTGATAAACACATTCATAGGTAGGTGCTATTATTATTGTGTTAGTGTTGCAGGCGGAGAAACTCAGGAGAGAGAGAACCAAGGTACTATATCTATAAGTGATGGAGCCGGGAATCAACCCCCAACTGTGCAACAAACAGTAGTCTGCAATCCAACATAAATGTATTAAAAACCATGTTATGTTGTAGAGAGGAGAGTGTAGGGAGCTGCATGTAAAATGACCTGGACTTAAGTCCTAGCTTTATCACCAACTTAAGTCCTAGCTTTATCACCAATGACTCTAAAACCCATGAAGTATTCTTTCTACTACTTCTCTCATCTGTATAACTATTGAGGGCTATTAGGTGATCTTTAATATTTTTCATCTTAAAAATCCTATAAATTTACTGTACTAGGCTAGTAATTCTTTTTTTCTCTCCCAAATTGCACCTCCCTCCACAGAAATTTGAAAGGGTAGCTGATACCCAGAAAGTCTCTGGTTTGCAGGCTCTGAAGTCACAGTCTGTGCAACTGAATCTTCTCTGTGGTAGGCAGAATAATGGCCCCCCAAAGATGTCCACTTCTTAATTCCTGGAACCCGTGAATATGTTATGTGGCAAAAATGACTTTGCATATGTTAGTAAGGATCTTGAAATGAGGAGCTTATCCTGGTTTATCCAGGTAAGCCCAACATAAGCCCAAAGAACCTTATAAGAGAAAGAGGGAGGTGGAAGAGTCAGAGTCAGGGAAAATGTGATGATGTAATCAGTGGTAGGAGGAATGCAGAGTCAAGAGCCAAGGGATGGGGGCAGCTTCTGGAAGCTGCAAAAGCAAGTCAATGAATTATTTCCTTCAGCTTCCTCTGATCCATTTTATATTTGAATCCTCCAACATTAAGATAAGACATTTGCATTGTTTAAGCCATTAAGTTTGTGGTGACTTGTTATAGGTTCAATCCAAAACTTATTCAATGCCTTTTATTATACTACCCCATGACTCATTCCAGGGCTGTCTTCTCTTTTCTGTCTATGTGCTTTCCCTTAGTGATAACATCAACTATCACAACTATCAATGCCGCTTATATGAAGTTGAACACTTCTTCCATTCCAGGCTTTTATATCCAGCTTTCTGGTTTATAAGCTCGTCAATGCTGATTCTCAAATTTGATTACACATGGCCAAAATACTCTTCGCCTCCAGGACTCCTTGTCTCAGAAAATGAAACAGTTATCTTCTCAGTTGCTAAAGCCAGTTATTGAAGAATTATTCACAATTCTGCTTTTCCTACCATCCGCTATATAACTAAATTAGCAAGTTCTACAATGTTATCTCCAAATTGTGTTCTCTCCTTTTTATTTTACTGGGCTCAGCCCTAATTATTTGTTACCTGAGCTTCCACAGTAGGCTTACTCACAGGTCTCCCTGATTCCACCCCTGCCCCATTCTGATCCATTCCATATACAGTATTTTGAGTGATCTTTATTTTTTTTTAATGTTATGCCAAATTGTGTCACAATTATGTTTAAAATTATCTAATGGCTCCACATCCCTCTAAAACAAACCCCTAGCCATTTACCCTGGTATATTTGGACCTTTCCTAAGTACCAAATTATCTATTCTATTTAATATCACTTTGTTCTTAAACATCACACTAGAAACCCACTGGTCTTCTTTATGTTGTTCCTGGAGCCCTCTGAGTTTATTCCTACTTAGGGTCTTGGTGTTGCTCTTTCTCTATTGAAATGTCCTTTCTCCTTTTCTGAAGATGTAGCTTCTTCTTTTCAGGAGTTATTTCTCATCTTATCTACTCCTCTTCTGTACTTGTATTTATTATCTCCATTTAGGTTCTTTGGTCATCTGAGGGCTACTCTACTCTCTTCACTGGTGCCTTTGGGACACCTCAGCAAGAACTTTAATTAGCTGCCTCTCTATTTCTTTAGACAAACATTTTCTCCATTCCCATGGTTGAGGATACACCAGTTCTGACAATAATGCTGGGCTAGTTCTTTTTATTTTTTTTCTGTTTGAGGTTTTTTGTTATTATTATTATTATTATTATACTTTAAGTTCTAGGATACATGTGCGCAACGTGAGGGTTTGTTACATTTGTATACATGTGCCATGTTGGTGTGCAGCACCCATTAGCCGGTAATTTACATTAAGTATATCTCCTAATGCCATCCTCCCCAGTGCTAGGCTTTTTCTACCAACAAACAGCTCTTCCTCCTCTTCTCTGAGCTGTACTCTGCTTCTCCATGTGAAACATCATTCTGAAGGTCGAACCTGTCTAGGAATACTGCCTCCTTTAGGGATAGGAGACACAAATCGTGTACTTTCTAGTCCTCAGTATCCATATTGTCTGTCATAGATATTGCATTCTCTTGTTTTCCATCTTTCAAATACTAATCAGTATCTGGTATTTTCTTCTTTGTATATTGATTTGTCTATCTCACTCTCACTCTGTCACAGTAATGTAGGCTTCAGGAAGCAAGGACATTGTCTTGTTTAATGTTGTGTTGTCTGTGACGGACATAGTGCCTAGCACATTAAATATTTCCTAAGTAAATGTATATGTTTGGTAATTGGTGACTAGGCTTCCCATAAATCCAGTTGTATCCAAATTTTACAACTGAAGTGGGGAGGGATGCCCTATTCAGTGAATGATGCTGGGTTAACTGGCTGTCAGTATGCAGAAGAATGAACCTGGACTCCAACCTTTCAGCATATAAAAAAAATTAACTCAAAATGGAATAAAGATTTAAATATAAGACCTTAAACCATAAAAAAAAAAATCCTGCAAGAAAACTTGGGAAATACTATTCTGGACATAAACTTTGGAAAATAATTTATGACTAAGTCCTCAAAAGCAATTGCAACAAAAACTAAAGAGCTTCTGCACAGCAAAATAAACTATCAACAGACTAAAAAAGACACCTTGCAGAATAGGAGAAAATATTCACAAACTATGCATCTGACAAAGGTCTAATATCCATAGTTTAAAAGGAATTTTAATAATTCAACAAGCAAAACTCAAATAACCCAATTTAAAAGTGAGAAAAAGACATGAACAGGCACTTCTCAAAAGAAGACATACAAGAGGACAAAAAACATGAAAAAAAAAATGTTCAACATCACTAATCATCAGAGAAATGCAAATGAAAACTACAGTGAGATACCATCTCACTCTAGTCAGAACAGCTCTTATTAAAAAGTCAAACAATTCTAGATGCTGGCAAGGCTGTGGAGAAAAGGCAACATTTGTACACTGTTGGTGGGGATTTAAATTAGTTCAGCTACTGTAGAGATAAGTTTGAAAATTTCTCAAGGAACCTAAAATAAAACTACCATTCAACCCAGCAATCCCATTACTGCCTATATTTCCAAAAGAAAATAAATTGTTCTACCAAAAAGACACTTGCACTTATATGTTCATTGCAGCACTATACACAATAGCAAGCACATGGAATTAACATAGGCGCCCATCAACAGTGAGCTGGATAAAGAAAATATATATTCACCTTTAAATGCTAGGCAGCCATAAAAAGAACCAAATCACATCTTTTGCACAAACATGAATGCAGCTGGAGACCATTATCCTAAGTGAATTAACACAGAAACAGAAAACCAAATACCGCATGTTCTCATTTATAAGCAGGACTTACCCACTGGAAGCAGATGAATATAAAGATGGCAACAATAGACACTGGGGACTACTTGGAACAAGTGCTAAAAAGCTACCTATTGAGTACCATGCTCATTACCTGGGTGACAGGACCTTTCATACTCCACCCTCAATGTCATGCAATATACCTGTGTAACAAAGCTGTGTGTGTATCCCCTGAATCTAAAATAAAATTATTTTTTAAAAAATAGGGAATAAGTTCAAGGAATCTCTTGCACAGTATGGCAACCATATTTAATGATGTTATATTGTATTCCTGAAAAATGCTAAGAGAGTGGATACTAAGTGTTCTCACCACAAAAATAACTGTATGAGGTAATACACATATTAATTAGCTAAATTTAACCATTCCACAATGTATATATATACTTTTAAAAAATCATATTGTATACAGTAAATGCATACAATTTTGTATGTCAATTTAAATAATATTTTTTAATTAAAGGAAAAGAAGAATTATGCAACTGAAAGAGGATAAGCAAGTTGTTTTGTTCATGGGTATCCAACAACAAATTCTGGGGATAAAGGGTCCCATGGACTTTCTCAGTAATAATCAGTTTTCCAGCCAAGCCTTATAGAACTTCATATAATCTTTAGAGAGAGGGAAGCTGCCTGGAGAAAATTAAAAAAATCTTTATTATGTTTTTCTTTTTTGGGAGTGAGGGCCAATCTGTGTATCTGTGAAATGTACAGGCAAATGTTAATAACTTTGTGCTTAATTTCATATAAAAAAGAGATTAGGCATTCTTCTTGAGTCTAAGTTAAACAATTTGGTAAGGTGGGCACATTAATGGTTGCTTTGTTGGTAAATCTGGAGAAGTCATATGTGCAGTTAATTACAGTGTGATTGGTGAGGATTACACTGTGAGCAACAAGAAAATACAGATGGAAGTGAACAAGACAGCCACACAACATGGCATAAAGAAAGAGGTCTGACCACTCAGCCAAACTGCGCTGATGTGCCGACATGTTTTAAAACTATATTTCACTCTCTGATTTGTACTTTTGCTTTCAATACCTTTGAATAGAGAGAATAATAATTTCTTTTCTTTGGTGTCATTGCTCTAATTTACAAATGGTATTGTGTAGCATGACAACTTATATTCTGATATCTCAGATGCTTGAATAGAGAAATTGTTATTCTTATTAATTTTCTGCCTCTGTAGGATGCTTTTATGCTTCTTATGTAAATGATTGACTTGCATAATTACATGCATGTCTAAGCACTGCTTTTTGAGAGATGACATCAATGAATTTAAAGATTTCATTTCAGTTTGTCTTTGAGAATTCTTTCAGATGCCTTCCTATGTATAATTAGCTGTGCTTATGCTGAACAAAAGTGGGCCAAATTTATGCTAAGTATCATGATGCTATTTTTCTTTGACAATATATAGTGATATAAAGCATTTATATGTCTGCTCTCTAGTTTTCCATCATAATTTTTCCTCTTCAGGAAGTCAATGCATTATTCTGTTCATCCATCAGTCTTTCCACCCACCTACTCACCCACCCATATATTCAGTCAAACTTTTTGGAGAACTCCCTATATAACAGACATGGAGGTTTGCTCTGGTGATATCAATTAGGATGACATGATCTTGTCGTTGGAGAGGTCACAGGTTGTAGAGATGTGAAACACACTAATGGATAATTTGAAGGTGATGTGATAATTGTTTTAATTATATAAAAAGTACATAGTTCCTTTTTCTTTAATGCTTGTAGAGCTTTATTAGAATTAAAAAATGAGGAGCCCTTAATGTTAGACATTAATTACACATCTAGAAGACTAAAACATGTTAGATAATTTAAAGAAACTACAACGTTTGGCTTATGGTTATTAAAATGTGTATTAACATTTGGGAGCAAAAAATAGAAATTTATTATCTTGCTCAGTGCTCTTGTAAGAGCTCATAAGATATGCTTTACACTCTGCGACCATTATAATGAGAAAAAGTAAGGGAAGATTATTCTAAAGGAGGAAAAGAGATTGAAGAAATTTGATAGTAAAATGTATATTAAAAAGGAAATGCAACTGAATATAGATGAACTCTATCAGTAACAAGAAAATGATAGCTTTCCAGCTTAATTTACTTTGGCAAACACTTGCATGTATGCAATGGGAATATAATCTAAACACCTTATTAGAATATGTATCTCCTTGCTGCAGCTTGCTTTATCATATGCATAGATATATAATGCTCCCAGGAATAATTTATGGTTAAATGTGTTTTGTTAGCTGTTACCAAGAAAACCAAAGGGAGAAATACATATTCTACAGTACTTAGAATCTAATTTATTTTTTAAAAATAATGTTCATATTTAGGAGACTCACTGATAATTTACATTACTTTCTATTAGAATTACATGTAATGAAAATAAATTAGGAAATATAAGGTAATTTAAAATTTTTAGTCTGTTTACCTTACTTGTATCATGTCATACTGGAAAGTAGTTAATAAAGTACCTATTCACATTGAGAAATTGTGTGATTATGACCCTTAGTCACATTGAAAATATAGTTAAAATTACATTATGATCTTAAAAGGACCTAAAAATGGGGGGGAAAAAGATAAAAACAATTCTACCTTTTTACTTTTTAGAAGAGTTCATTTTAATTAAATAATGTAATTTTTCTGTTTTATACAAAATTTCTAGATTTTGATTTCTCAGTGCTTTAAAAATGCAATGCTTATTTGATATTAATACTCATGTGAAATTTAACTACACAGAAATATTGATTCAGTTACCACAATAGAAACAGCCTTTAAGTTTATCCTACTGTTTTTCTTTTATTGCTTCTCTGCCACCCATCCCACCCAGTTCTTGTCAGAGTGATAAGTTATCTATCAGTCTCTACTTACTTCTACCCTTAAGTGGAGGCACTTATCTATGGATCAAATTCTTTAGCACTTCTTCTTTGTTGACAGTCAATTTACATGCATTTTAAATGCTAATAAGCATCTGCTTTCAGCAATTAGAGTTACCTTATCTGTGACAGGGAGGGAAACAAAAGAAGTCCTTTGATAGGACATTTTGTCTAATACGCATAGTTCACTGCCTGGAACCATTTCAGTTTATGTTGATCTATAATTAGCATTATACAGTTTAAATTCTGCATACTGGAAAAATGTTACGTAACAACAATAATTTAATGTTATAAATTGACTAAATTAGTCAAAACAGAGTCTCAAGTTATAATCCATACACAGTTTGGACATTATGGTATTAAAATACTTGAATTGGTATATAATTTATAGATTTATTTGATAATAATTTTTATGTTTGATTTGGCTTATATCTAATTATACTAGATAAACTAGTTATACCTAGTTTCAGATATCTAAATATTTACATTGCATTATTGTAAGAGTAAAGCATCCTGGGTGTTCATGATAATCTAAGTATTTCAGGTTTTGGATTAAAAACAGTTTCAAACACTCAAAAAATTCTTTTATATCAAAAACCATGTTCTCACTTATTTTTTTATTTTTAAATGTTAATCTGTTAATATGTTTTTAACAAGAATAAACTACCTTAAAATCATGCACTTTTTAGAAATTTGGTTTCAGAAATGGTATTTATTGGTAACTTTTTGGGAAAATGCTATTGTAAACATTTTGGTTATCTCTTGAACTATAAAAGCTACTCCCAAAACTTGAGGGTTTAAATAGTCATTTTATTTTTTTTCCTTTTTGGCATCAAAAATTTGGAGAACGTTTGGCTGAATGGCTTGAGATAAGAGAAAAGACAAAGACAGAGAAATTAGAGAGTTTATGTGTCATAAACTGGAGTGCCATTTCCACAGCATTTTCTCACATATCTAGGTGTTGGTGGTTACAGCTGGAAGGCTAGACTCAGCTGGACCCCTCTCTTTTCACGGTCATTTTGAGGTCTTTCCATATTGTCTTTTACATAGTATATCAGGGCTCCTAGATTCCAATGCAGAAGCTGTCCGTCACCTCAGAGACTAGCTAGAATTGACATTGTGTCAGTTTCACTACACTGTGGAACAAAGAAGTTACATGTTGTCCAAATTCAAGGGAGTGAGAGATTAATTTCGTCCATGGACAGAGTGCCAAAGAATTGGTGGCTGTCTTTTCTGTCTCTCAACAGGGAATCTCAAAAGACTTGTCAAGTTATAAAATTTGGCAGAAATTCTGTTAAATAAAATCAGCTGAAATGTGTGTTACAAAATATAGTTAAAAGTAATTATACTGTATGTTGTAATTTTTTTTTGGTCAGGAAACATTAAACCCATTTATTAAGATTTTGCTTCTTTTATTTAATGGGAACAAAAATATCACTGGAAAGAGTTATTTCATGGGTGTTTATTAGAGAGTGCATTCACATACCACTGATATTACTCTGGCCACTTATAAATGCTTATCATTAGGCACATCGACTGGCAAAGTAATGACAGCATATTTTGACTATTATAAGCTCACTAATACATCTCATAATATGTCAAAATCTTAGTGGTTCCAATAATACAATTGTAGCTTCTGAAGCTCAAAGGGACCTTAAAGTTCTTTTAGTAAAAGACAACTGATGCCTAGTTATCTTTAAAGAATTTAAGTAAAGAATATTTTTTCCATGTTCCCCCAAAAACATACATATCAAATGTAGCACATTTTCTCAATTATTAAAGACAATGAATTGATTATTATAAAATTATCAAATCTACTCATATTCATGTACAATTATCTGAGCTGTATTATACACTAGGCCTTGGATTTGTACTCTGCATACATTATCTCATCTAAATTTATAACACCAAAAAAGATATGCATTATTTTTCCTTTTTTAGGTGACATTTGATATCACTAAGATTATTTAAATGTTACTGCTGGGAAATAATTTTATGTTAGAGAAAAACACCATGGATAAAAGTAAATTTTATTTGTAACAGAGAAAAGTGTGAAAAAAAAAAACAAAACCAGGAATGCTTTGCAACTATTTTTCTACCTTGCATCTTGAAAGGACCTTTAAAACAAAGTAATAGTATTAACACTAAAAGAAAAAATAAAGATTGATTCAATTAGGGAAAATATACATAGCATTTGCTGCCAGAAAAGGAAAATCTTATAGATTACAATGACCAAAAGAAACATAGTTTAAACACATACACATGCACACACGCACATACATGCACACACGCACACGCACATGATGAGGCTTTGTGTCCCCACCCAAATCTCATCTTGAATGGTAATCCCCATAATTCCTACATGGCAAAGGAGAAGCCAGGTGGAGGTAATCAAATCATAAGGGCAGTTTTCCCCATGCTGTTCTTGTGATAGTGAGTTATCAGGAGATCTAATAATTTTATAAGGGGCTCTTCCTGTATCGCTCAGCACTTCTCCTTCATGTCACCATATAAACAAAGACATGTTTGCTTTCCCTACTGCTATGATTGTAAATTTCCCAAAGCCTCCCCAGTTATGCTCAACTGTGAGTCAATTAAACTTCTTTCTTTTATAAATTACTCAGTCTAAGGCAGTTCTTTATAGCAGTATGAATATAGACTCACACACACACATACATACACACACAGATAACTTTAAGAAAACACAGTAAGTGCAAAGAATAAGAACAAGAACAAAAAATTATTGAATATACATGGCCACCCCTCCTACACCCACACTGACACCAGACATAATGCTGACACTTAGAGACTAGATGAAACTTAGTAAACAGGGACTGCAGATGATGTTGCAATATCCGTGCAGTTAGGCAGAGAGAAAATGCATTGTGAATCCAGCATTAATTGACACCATAGCTACTGTTTTTTCCAGTTACAGCTCAGTGCTCTCATTCTTTGCCTGTTTTGTCTAGTTGAGTTATAAGTATTGATTCAATACTAATAAGTGGTCACATTCTATAACTACTTTATTATCTATTTTTCTTCCGTAAAGTTTGTATTTTATTTATTCATTTTTCTTCATAAAGAGCTACTTGCTTGGAGACAGAGGTAAGAAGAGAAAGTCATAATAATAATGCCATAAAGCAGGCTTATGTTTATTTACCATGATTACAGTCTTTCTAAAGATTATTGCAAGGAGGTATATGTATTTGCTGTTGTGGATATTGCTTAGTATTCTTTTATATTGCTTAATAATAACCTTTTGGTGTGCTTGATATCATATAGACAGCTTTAGAAATTCTAAAGATTTAATTACAATCTATACTCTTTCCTTTTTCTCTAATTGCATTGCAAAAGTTCTATATAAAGGTTTTTATATGTTATCTGTTATGTCTCTTGCAGATATTTTTGATCAATTTGTAACTTTTATATTTATTTTTATTTATTGGTATTTAAATTTTATGTACAGAAAATTTGAATTTGTATATATCCACTAGCTGTTTTCTGATATATGCCTTTGGTATCATTTCTTCAGACATTCAGTGTTAAATAAAGGTAATATAGGTAGTTCGCAAATGAAATTGGATATACATGAGTATTAAACATCAGAACTTAGAGCTTCTACCTACATGCAAACTCAAGGTGCAATTCTCAATTATTAACTTATTTTGATTTGTCAATTGATCCTGAATTGACAGTGCTGAACTTGCAGTTTGTCCTTTTTTTCTTCTCCCTTTCATTCTTTTTTCTCCAAATATTCATTGATTGCTTTCTACATAATAAATATTTAATATAACATCAGAAGATGAATAAGACACATGCTGTAACCTTAATGCACATAAAAGATTAAGTTGGTATTACTTTACCTCTCTTCCTTTCAATGTCAAAGAGTAATGGCTAAGGATGGCAGTTTTAAGATTTGTGGTTCCGTTGAACATATCGTATTCTTGGTAGCTATTTTGGAATAGATTGGAGGTGACATCAACTATTTTTCTTTTTTTATTTGTCTATCTCTGCCTCTGATGAGGTATTTGAGTCTTGGCCAGGTTTATAACCTCTGTGTATCTACTTACAAACTTGGAAAATAAAAAATATTTATTTATTCAGTCTTTATTCACTACTGCCACTAAAATTTCTACTCCTGAAACTGCCATGAGGTATATAATATATTAACTGATATCACATACTTTATGAGATTGAAATAGAAATATAATTGTATCACTTTTATGCTTCCAATTATCCATTTAGCCCTTCCCATATAATTTTATTAGCAGTCCTCAAAAATCAAAAATCGTTCCCAGATACTAGAGTTTCCTTTGACCATATGATATGGTTTAGCTGTGTCCCCACCCAAATCTCACCTTGAATAGTAGTTCCCATAATCTCAGTATCTGGTTGGAGTGACCTGATTGGAGGTAATTGAATCATGGAGGCAGTTACTCCCATGATGTTCTCATTAATGTGAATGAGTTCTCATAAAATCCAATGGTTTTATAAGGGGCTTTCCCTCCTTTGCTTGGCACTTCTCTCTCCTGCTACCATATGAAGAAGGACGTGTCTGCTTCCCTTTCCACCATGACTGTAAGTTTCCTGAGGCCTCCCAGCCATGCTGAACTGTGAGCCACTTAAAAAAAAAAAAAGATTTCTTTTATACATTACCTAGTCTTGGGTATGTCTTTATTAGCAGCCTGAGAATGGACTAATACAGTAAATTGGTACCTCAGAGAGTGGGATGCTGCTATAAGGATATCCAAAAATGTGGAAACAACTTTGGAACTGGGTAACAAATAGTGGTTTCAACAGTTTGGAGGGTTCAAAAAAAGACAGGAAAAGTGGAAAAGTTTGGAACTTCCTAGAGACTTGGAGGGCTCGGAAGACAAGAAGATGTGGGAAAGTTTGAAACTTTCTAGAGACTTCGTGAATGGTTTGGACTAAAATGCTGATAGTGAAATGGACAATGAAGTGGTAACATCTAATAAGTTTAAATTTGCAATATTGAAAGGAGTATTTTTGAGAAAACTATACAAGAAGAATGTATAGGAAGCTTGTATCCAAAACAAAGGAATATGTAAAAGTATTTTTTGGAGAAAAAAATTATTGTTTTTTTTTTTTTTCTTTTGAGATGGAGTCTCGCTCTGTCGCCCCGGCTGGAGTGCAGTGGCCGGATCTCAGCTCACTGCAAGCTCCGCCTCCCGGGTTTAGGCCATTCTCCTGCCTCAGCCTCCCAAGTAGCTGGGACTACAGGCACCCGCCACCTCACCCGGCTAGTTTTTTGTATTTTTTTAGTAGAGACGGGGTTTCACCGTGTTAGCCAGGATGGTCTCGATCTCCTGACCTCGTGATCCACCCGTCTCGGCCTCCCAAAATGCTGGGATTACAGGCTTGAGCCACCGTGCCCGGCCAAAATAAATTATTTCTGGACTTCAGCTACATGTGAAAGGGGAAATTATTCCATTTTTTTTACATGACTAATATGGTTTGGCCATGTCCCCACACAAATCTCAATTTGTAGCTCCCATGATAACCATGTATAGTAGGAAGGACCCAGTGAGAAGTAATTGAATCCTGAGGGCAGACTTTTGCCATGCTGTTCTTATGATAATGAATAAGTCTCATGAGATAATGATGGTTTTATAAAGGGGAGTTCCCATGCCCATGCTCTCTCTATCCCCTGCAGTCATTTAAGATGTAACTTTGCTCCTCCTTTGACTTCTGCCATGATTGTGAGGCCTCCCCAACCACGTGGAACTATGAGTCTATTAAACCTCTTTTTCCTTATAAATTACCCAGGCTCAGGTATGTCTTTATTAGCAGTGTGAGAACAGACTAATACAATGACCTCAAACACTCACATGCATGATATATGTCTTAAGATGCAATGAGTTATTTTTATAAATTTATAGACATAAATTACACAGTCACTTTTTCATTTGTGTAAACATTACTGTCCACTAGTAAGGTACAATTTTGTAATTCACAAGTATAATTAAAATCTGAGATTAAATCTTTATTGGAGTTAGTGCATTAAAAAAATTAAAAGACGGCCAAGACGGGTGGATCACAAGGTCAGGAGATCGAGACCATCCTGGCTAACACGGTGAAACCCCGTCTCTACTAAAAAATACAAAAAACTAGCCGGGCGAGGTGGCGGACATCTGTAGTCCCAGCTACTCGGGAGGCTGAGGCAGGAGAATGGCGTGAACCCAGGAGGCGGAGCTTGCAGTGAACTGAGATCCGGCCACTGCACTCCAGCCTGGGCGACAGAGCGAGACTCTGTCTCAAAAAAAAAAAAAAAAAAAAAAAAAAATTAAAAGACTATATAAGAATGGAAGTTGATATATTACATTATTCCTGGGTGACTTAAAATTTATCCTCTATCATTATATACTCATATTTTTATAGTCTAAATTTATTTCTCCATGTCATTCCTGCCTTTATCAACCGCAGTTACCATCAGGCTCACATCAGTTGAGCACTCCAGGCGTAATTGTATAATTACAATTTTATGTGAATTATTAAGATCTGGGTTCCCAGTGCCAAATACATCTTTATATATTTTACATTATCATTCCAGCATTGGAGTCTACAAATGTCCTTTCTTCTTTGTCAGTGGGCTACCTTTTAAGATCTGCATGTAGAGTACAGGGAGTGAGACTGGAAGGCTGGAAGAGTGAAAGGAGACTTGCTCCTTCCTCTTGTCTTCTGTCCTTGCTGTTATTGCTCCAGCAATAACCCTTCTCCCTGACTTCAGTACATTCATATCTTGGACATCTTGCAGGTTGTGTTCCAGACATGTCAATAAATATTGCAATGCAGCAAGTCACACTTTTTTTGTTTGTTTGTTTCCCAGAGCATATAAAGTTATGTTAATACTATACTGCAGTATATCAAGTATATACAATATTGTTTACAAAACAATATACGTGCCTTCCTTAAAAATACTATATTGGTAAGAAATGCTAATGATCATCTGAGCCTTCAGGGAATCATAATCCTTTGCCTGTTGAATCGTCTTGCCTAGAAATTAATGGTTGTGGACTAATCGGACTGGTGGGTGCTGAACGATTGGGTAGCTAGGGCAATTTTTTACAATAAGAAAGAAAGAGGCACGAAAATTTCCCTCATTAATTGACTCTCCTTTTTTACGAAATATTTTTCTGTAACATGGGGTGCTAATAGCATTTTACCCACAGAACTTCCTTAAAAATTGGAGTCAATCCTCTCAAATTCTGTTACTGCATTATCAACTAAGTTTATGTAATATTCTAATTTTTTTTGTTGTTATTTCAACAATGCTTAACAGCCTTTTCAACAGAAGTAGATTTCATCTCAATAAACCACTTTATTTACTCATCTGTAAGAAGTAAGTCCTTATCCATTCAAGTTTTATCAGGAGATTGCAACAAATTCAGTCACATTTTCAGGCTGCATTTCTGATTCTAGTTTTCTTGCTGTTTCCACCACAACTGCAATTAATTTCTCCACAAAGTCTTCAGCCCCTTAAAGTCATTTAAGAGGGTTGGATTCAACTTCTCCCAAACCTTTGTTAATGTTTCTATTTTAACTTTCTCCCGTGATTCATGAGTGTTCTCAATGGAATATAAAATGGTGATCTTTTTTCCAGAAGTTTTACGATTGACTTTGCCCAAATCAATTGAAAGAATCAGTATCTATGGCTGCAATAATCTTATAAAATGTATTTTTAAATAATAAGACTTGAAAGTCAAAATTAGTTATTTTCTTACGGACTGAAGAATGGATGTTTTGTAAAACAAAATTAATCTCCCTGTACATCTCTATCAGAACTTTTGGTTAATTAGGTGCATTGTTCATGTGCAGTAATATTTTGAAAGAAATATTTTACTTTTTCTGAGTACTAGGTTACAATAATGGGCTTAAACTATTCAAGAAACCATGCTGTGAACAGATATGCTTTCATTCGGGATTTGTTGTTCCATTTATAGAACACAGGCAGAGTAGCTTTAGCATAATTCTTTAGGGCCCTAGGATTTTCAGAATGATAAATGAGCATTAGCTTCAACTAAAAGTCAGATCTACATTAGCATTTTACCCACAGAACTTCTTTCAAAATTGAATTCAGTTATCTCAAATTCTGTGACTGCATTATTAACTAGGTTTATGTAATATTCTAAAATTTTTGTTGTCATTTCAACAATGCTCACGGCATCTTCAGCAGAAGTAGGTTTCATCTCAAGAAACCACTTTCTTTTCCACTGTGGGTACAATTCACGTAGGAATTATATGGCTGGAGAGAAGTCAATTCCTTGCTTCAAAGCTTCAAAGGACAGGCTGACTTTTTGTTAGGGGCTAATGTAGATCTGAATTTAGAGAAGTCCAATAGAGGGCTACTTCATCTATAAAGAAAATCTATTGTTAAATGTAGCCACTTTTGTTACTGGAAAGCGGTCCCAATCCAGACCCCAAGAGAGGGTTCTTGGATTTCATTCAAGAAAGTATTCAGGGCTAGTGCATAGAATAAAGTGAAAGCAAGTTCATTAAGAAAGTAAAGTAAAGCACATGTACCCTAGAACTTAAAGTATAATAAAAAATAAATAAATAAATAAATAAAAAATAAAAAATAAAAAAAAAAGAAAGTAAAGGAATAAAAGTATGGCTCCTGCATAGGCAGTGCAGCTGGAGGGCTGCTGGTTGCCCATTTTCATGGTTATTTACTGATTATGTGCTAAATAAGGGGTGGGCTATTCTTGAGTTTTCTAGGAAAGGGGTGGGCAATTTCTGGAACTGAAAATGCCTCCCCCTTTTTAGACCACAGAGGGAAACTTCCTGATGTTGCCATGGCATTTGTAAACTGTCATGGCACTGGTGGGAGTATAGCGGTGAGGAAGACTAGAGGTCACTCTCATCGCAGTCTTGGTGTGTTTTAGCTGACTTCTTTACTGCAACCTGTTTTATCAGCAAGGTTTTTATTACTTGTGCCAACCTCCTGTCTCATCCTGTGACTTAGACCCACTGACTGGGCATGAAGCCCAGTAGGTGTCAGCCTTATTTTACCCAGGCCCTATTCAAGGTACAGTTGCTCTGGTTCAAAAAACTCTAACAGATTCATCAATGGTCTTAGCTAGATCCTCTAAATTGCTACAGCTTCTACATCAGCACTTGTTGCTTCAACTTGCACTTTTATGTTACGGAGACAGCTTCTTAAACATCCCGAACTGCGTTTTTTTGTGCAGCTTCCTCCCTTTCTCAGCCTTCATAGAACTGAAGAGAGTAAGTTAGGATTTTGCTCTGGGTTATGCTTTTTCTTAAAGGATATTGTTGCTGGTTTGATATGCTGTCCAGACCACAAAAACCTCCTCCATGTCAGCAATGAGGCTGTTTCACTATCAACCATTTGTGTGTTCACTTGAGTGGCATTTTTGGTTTTGTTGAAGAACTTTGCAATTGTTCCCTTTACGTTCACAAGTTGACTAATGGTACTGAAGCAGGAAATATAAGAAAAAATAACAAGTAAAAGGAAAACAAGTTCTTCCCTGACCAGGTTGACTCACTCCAAAGTCCAGCGGGAGCTATGATAACATTATCTGCAAGACCAGGCAGGGGCCCCGAATAAATGGGCTCCAAGTGCAGGGACAAGAAAAACAAGTTCTTATCAATTTCCCCCTGGAATTCTCTCCCCATGCCATCATTCTTTGTTCTGCTCTCATAACGGTTTGTAACTATTTCTGAAAGTTTGCAAGGATTTTGTAAGTTCCTGTTTTCCCATTGGTGCGGGATGATAAAGGTCACAAGACATGCCTGATTTGCAAGACCTGTCACAGTATGATTAACTAGCTGGGTTCTGCTTCTGCTAGCGTGTTTTCTCACCTCAGGTTTCACTCCACAAACCTGACCCGTCCCCTGTCAAATGCATGTATAAAAGTCAAGCCTTGTCTTTGTTCCTTGCTCAGCCTTTGGATGTTAATCTGCTGAGCTGCTGGCCACCTAAATATAATCCTCCTGTCTCACCCTGTGGTCTCTCTGGTTTCCTGATTCCTGCAGCTGTACAAAAGGTCTAGTTGTTGACCTATCTCAGCTTTGGACGTGCCCCACTAGGCTTAATCATTTTTAGATTTTAATTTAAAATAGAGAGATCTGTGAATCTTCCTTTCACTTGAAACGTTAGAGGTCATTGTAGGGTTATTAATAAAAGAAGTTTAACTGAAATCTCATTCATTTCTAATAGTGAAAGCCAAATATTCCTAACCCTATATTGCAAGAAATAGAAGTATAGTATGTTTAGCCATAGATTATTTCTGAGACTATTTTATAAAGCCTTCCATGGAAATAAATTGATCATGAAGAGAAATGATTCTTATACAGCTTTTACTTATGCTGCTTAACTTGGATATCAACATTTGTACTTTTCCCTCTTTTTCTTGGGAAGTGTTATATATATAAATTGTTTCAAGAATAACAATAGCTTATTTATTAATATTGTATCTACAAAACCAAAACTTGTCAGTTAACCATATTCTAAATTAACAAATTTTAAGATTTTATTATTTGGAATGGCACAAAATAGAATAGTTTTAAAGTCTATGTTATCAATTGAAAAGTGTTTTTTCTTTTCACATTTTAATCCAGTAGTACTGTTATAATACATTTAAAAGGCTTCCTTTTACCTGGAATTCTAATGGGGCCCAGCACTTTCCTTATTACACTTACTTAGGCTTTGTGCAAACCAGAGGTTGGATTAGAAAGAAATCAATAATTCCACTCAAGAGTTTTCTATTTTACAACAAGAAAAGATAATTGAGTGTGAATTGTAAAGTTCAAAAATAATTACTTGCTAATTTTGAGGTAGTAAGTTCTACCTATTTAATAAACATATTGCTTAACTCATAATTTTTTTTTTTTTTTTTTTTTTTTGAGACTGAGTCTTGCTCTGTTTCCCAGGCTGGAGTGCAGTGGTGTAATCTCGGCTCACTGCAAGCTCTGCCTCCCAGTTTCACACCATTCTCCCGCCTCCGCCTCCCGAGTAACTGGAACTATAGGCACCCGCCACCACGCCTGGCTAATTTTTTGTACTTTTAGTAGAGACGGGGTTTCACTGTGTTAGTCAGAATGGCCTCGAACTCCTGACCTCGTGATCTGCCCACCTCGGCCTCCCAAAGTGCTGGGATTACAGGCATGAGTCACTGTGCCTGGCCTCATTTTTTTACTATGAAAGACAATAAGGATAGAAAATTAAATAACACCTCCTGCCACTGTATAGCTTAAAATATAGTCAGAAAGCTAAATATAGAAAATAGAAAATATAGAAAATGTAGAATATTAAAGATGGCAATAGTCTAATAATGAAAATAACTGATATTGATAATTTAATATATGCCTAGCATATTTCTAAAACCATTGAATAAATTTTAATAAAATAATTTCCACAACCCCATGATGTGTGTTAATATTTCCTATGTAATGATGGCAACAAAAAATTTGACTCTGTATTATTCTCATATTGTGGATTAAGATATCAAGGCACAGATATTGAATTCTTTCAAAGTCACACAGTAAGTAAGTAGCAGAGCTTGGTTTTGTTACAAAGAGCCTAATTTTATGGTCTCTCTTTTAAATTTGATGAAGGCATATAAAACAACTAATTTAGCCTGGGAGAGTCAGAGAATAATTCACTAAGGAAATGTAAAAGAAAAATCACACAAAGAAAAATCATCTATAGACAGAAAGGATATATGCATAAAAACAAAGAACTAAGTATACCGTTACATTCAGAGATTAGTGAGAAATTGAGAGAATAAATAAGGAGTGGTGGAAGATAAAGCAAAATAACTCAAATAGAAACATATTATGAGAATTTTATTGTGTTATAATTTATCTATAAAAATTCCCAAGGAAGGAATGCTGAGAGAGGTCGGAGGTTATGAAGGAGAAAATCTGAAAACCAATTGAGAAAATTGTGAGATGTGTGAGATGATACAGTGTAAAACAATGTGAAATAGTCCATTATAAGGAAGAGTGAGGCAAGACTAATGAAAATATCATTCCAAAAGTTTATGAGTCCTATTACCTCTAAGTTGAGACAGTTTCCAATAATGTGAAGCATCTTGTATGGATTTTGTTATGTTCAAATCAGAAAGTCTAAAATGAATGTGGCATATAGAAATGTAATCTTTAGAAATTAATGAGAACATAATTGAAGAATGGAAATATTTTTCTTCCATTTTTATACCAAAATATGAAGGCAGATGGGAAAACATAGATTATTGTCAGTAGAGATATCTTAAGTGATGTAATTATTTCCATTATGGCTCCTTTTATAGGCAATGCATTTTAAACATATAAGCAGATAATACAAGGATTCAAAAGCTCAAATATTCAATAACACACCTAGCTTTCTATACTTATACTTCCTATAATTCAAATTATAGGATTTGATGACACAATAAGGCTAATAGATACAAGCACAAATTATATACATGTTAATATCCAAAAAGTATTATATGTGCATGTATTATATTTTATATGCACACATAGAAATTATATGTGTATAAACACCCATGTAGTTTACATACATATGTACACACACACAAAAACTGGATACTGTTTGGGAAAAAAAATAAAATAAAATGATGTTCCTGAAGCCAGTTACAGAATACAACACTAAGACAGACTAGACCAGAAGATTTTTTTCTGATCTTTCCTTTCATAAAAGAATGTAGGTAAATGACTGTTTTCTCTAAATTCTGACAATTTGTCCTTGTGCATAGGCCTATATAGTTTTTGTCATTTAACAATAAAAATTATTCTCTTGAGAATCCATGTGACCCATCTAAGTTGTTGAGGTGTTGTTGGAGAAAATGTCTCTGAATGAGCAATTGAATCTTTACATTTACATATCCTCACAAAATATTCTGGCTCATAAGTTGTTACAATCTATGAAATTATAATTTTTAAAAAATCAGTGAATGCCATAAATGATTTGAAGTTGTTCTTAATTGCCTTCTAATGTCTGAAAGAGCACAAACAATCTAAGGTCACACCTCAAGGAACTACAGAAACAAGAACAAACCAAACCCAAACCCAGCAGAAGAAAGGAAATAACCAAGATCCGAGCAGAACTAAATGAAATTGAAACAAAACAATACAAAAGATAAATAAAACAAAAAGCCGGTTCTTTGAAAAGATGAATAAAATTGATAGACTGTTGGAGGCCGCACAAATGTTTCTTGTGATTAGGTACATCAGACTGTTGGAGGCCGCACAAATGTTTCTTGTGATTAGGTACATCTGACGCCTGTTAGTAATAATATGAACCTGAGATCAGTTAAGCAGCTGACCAATCATTACCTCCTCCTCCTTGCTTTTGTTACCCAATAAATAAGAAGGGCTGTGGGAGCTCAAAGGGGACTGCCTTTGCTCACAAGAAGCAGGGAGTGCTCTCCTCCTCATGTTGCCTTTCGTTAGAACAGTTTCTTTAAGTTTTTTTTTTAAGTTTTCTTTCTATGTTCCTCCCTTCGTTCAGTCTTGTAATGACGGTCTCAAGTAATAACAGTAGTAACTGTTGTAATGATGGTCTCAAGCAGTAACAGTAGTAACTACTGTAGTGATGGTCTCAAGTAGTAATAGTGGCAGTCAGCCACAACAGACTGTTAGGAAGATTAACCCAAGAAAAGTAGAGAAAATCCAAATAACCTCACTAAGAAACAAAACAGGAGATATTTCAACTGACACCACTGAAATACAAAAGATTACTAAAGGCTACTATGAACACCTTTATGCACATAAACTAGAAAACCTAAAAGAGATTAATACATTCCTGGAAAAATGCAACCCTCCTAGCTTAAATCAGGGAGAACTGATACCCTGAACAGACCAATAACAAGCAGCAAGATTGAAATGGTAATTTAAAAATTACCTACAAAAGAAGTCCAGGACCAGATGGACTTACCGCAGATGGATCCCCAGCAGAATTCTACCAGACGTTCAAAGAAGAATTGGTACCAATCCTTTTGACACTGCTCCACAAGATACAGAAAGAAGGAACTCTCCCTAACTAATTAACTCGTGAGAGGTGGCAACGTGCCAGCAGCCCTCGCTCTCGGTGCCTCCTTGGCCTCTGCACCCACTCTGGCCATGCTTGAGGAGCCCTGCAGCCTGCCACAGCACTGTGGGAGTCCCTCTCTGGGCTGGCCCAGGCCAGAGCCGCCTCCCTCTGCTGGCGGGGAGGTGTGGAGGGAGAGGCCTGGGTGGGAACCGGGGCTGCGTGTGGTGCTAATGGGCCATCATGAGTTCTGGTGGGCACAGGCGCAGTCTCGGAGGGCCCCACACTCAGAGCAGCCAGCTGATGCCCCCTGGCCCAGGGCAGTGAGGGGCTTAGCACCCGGGCCAGCAGCTGCGGAGGTTGTGCTGGGTCCCCCAGCACTGCTGGCGCTGTGCTCAAATTCTCGCTGGGCCTCAGCTCCCTCCCCATGGGGCAGGACTGGGCACCTGCAGCCCACCATGTCCGAGCCCCGCCCTCCGCCTTGGGCTCTCAGGCAGCCCAAGCCTCCCTGACGGGCACCGCCCCTGCTCCGTGACTCCCAGTCCTATCAACCGTGCAAGGGCTGAGGAGTGCAGGTGCAGCTCAGGACTGGTGGGCAGCTCTGCCTGCAGCCTCAGTGCCAGATCCACTGGGTGAGGCCAGCTGGGCTTCTGAGTCTGGTAGGGATTTAGGGAACTTGTATGTCTAGCTAAGGGATCATAAATGCACCAATCAGCACTCTGTGTCTAGCTCAGGATTTGTAAATAAACCAGTCAGTACTCTGCATCTAAAGGTTTGTAAACACACCAATTGGTACTCCGTATCTAGCTAACCTAGTGGGGACTTGGAGAACTTTTCTGTCTAGCACTCTGTGTCTAGCTCAAAGATTGTAAATGCACCAGTCAGCACTCTGTGCCTAGCTCAAGGATTGTAAACGCACCAATCAGCACTCTGTCAAAATGGATTAATCAGCTCTCTTTAAAATAGACCAATCAGCTCTCTGTAAAATGGACCAATCAGCAGGATGTGGGTGGGGTCAGATAATGGAATAAAAGCAGGCTGCCTGAGTCAGCAACTGCAAGCCTGCTGGAGTCCCCTTCCACACTGTGGAAGCTTTGTTGTTTTGCTTTTTGCAACAAATCTTGCTGCTGCTCACTCTTTGGGTCTATGCTGCCTTTATGAGCTGTAACACTCACTGCAAAGGTCTGCAGCTTCACTCCTGAAGCCAGCGAGACCACGAACCCACTGGGAGTAAGGAACAAACTCCGGACTCACCATCTTTAAGAACTATAACACTCATTGCAAGGGTCTGCAACTTCAATCTTGAAGTCAGTGAGACCAAGAACCCACCAATTCTATACACATCAGCATCACCCAAATGCCCAATCCAAGAAAGGACATAACCAAAAAAGAAAACTACAAACCAATATCCTTCATGAACATAGATTCTAAAATCCTTAACAAAATAATAGGTAACAAAATCCAATAAAATATCAAAAGGATAATCCACCAGAATTAAGTGGGTTTCGTACCATGCATGCAGGGATGGTTTAATATATATAAGTCAATAAATGTGATACACCACATAAACAGAATTTAAAATGAAAATCACGTGATCATCTCACTAATGCAGAAAAAGTATTTGACAATATCCAGCATCGTTTTATGATTAAAATTCTCAGCTAAATCAGCATACAAGGGACATACCTTAATGTAATAAAAGCCATCTATGAGAAACCCACGGCCAACATAATACTGCATGGGGAAAAGTTGAAAGCATTCCCTCTGGGAAATGGAAAAAGACAAGGATGCCCACTCTCACCACTTCTCTTCAACATAGTACTGGAAATCCTAGCCAGAGCCATCAGACAAGAGAAAGAAATAAAGGCCATCCACATCAGTATAGGGGAAGTCAAACTGTCACTGTTTGCTGACAATATGATCATTTACATTGAAAACCCCAAGAATTCCTCCAGAAAGCTGCTAGAATCGATAAAATAATTCAGCAAAGTTTCTGGATACAAGATTACTGTACACAAAAGAGTAGCTCTTCTATACACAGTGACCAAACAGAGAATCAAATCAAGAATTCAACCCATTTTACGATAGCTGCACATATATATTTATATATATATATATGAGAATATATTTAACCAAGGAGGTGAAAGACCTCTACAAAGAAAACTACAAAACACTGCTGAAAAAAATTGTAGATGACACAAACAAATGGAAACACATCACGTGCTCATGGATGGGTAGAACTAATATTGTGACAATGACCATACTGCCAAGAGCAATCTACAAATTCAACACAATCCCCATCAAAATACCACCCTCGTTCTTTACAGAATTAGAAAAAACAATTCTAAAATCCGTATGGAAACAAAAAAGAGCCCACATAGCCAAAACAAGACTAAGCAAAAAAAAAAAAAAAAAAACAGAAGGCATCACAATACCTGATTTCAAAGTATACCATAAGGTCGTAGTCACCAAAACAGTGTGTTACTGATATAATAGGCACATAGACCAATGGAACAGAATAGAGAACCCAAAAATAAACCCAAATATGTACAGCTAACTGATCTTTGACAAAGAAAAAACAAAAACAAAAAAGGACACCCTTTTCAACAAATGGTGTGCTGGGATAATTGGCTAGCCACATGTAGGAGAATTAAACTGGATCCTCATCTCTCACCTTATACAAAAATCAACTCAAGATGGATTAAAAAGACTTAAATCTAAGACCGGAAACTTTAAAAATTTTAGAAGATAACATAGGGGGGAAAATACCCTTCTAGACATTGGCTTAGGCAGATTTCATGACCAACAATTCAAAAGCAAATGAAATAAAAACAAAGATAAATAGATGGGACCTAACTAAACTAAAGAGTTTTGCATGGC
The DNA here is from genome assembly GCF_009764315.1 of Trachypithecus francoisi. NCBI lineage: Eukaryota > Metazoa > Chordata > Mammalia > Primates > Cercopithecidae > Trachypithecus > Trachypithecus francoisi. The sequence continues at coordinate 104,538,915 of NW_022681453.1, forward strand.
AAAAGGAACAGCCAGGATAGTAAACAGAATCCAGAGAGTGGAAGAAAATCTTCACAATCTATACGTCTGACAAAGGACTAATATCCAGAATCTACAACAAACTCAGACAAATCACTAAGAAAAAAATCAAACAATCCTATTAAAAAGTGGGCTAAGGACATGAATATACAATTCTCAAAAGAAGATATACAAATGCCCAATAAACATATGAAAAAATACTCAACATCACTAATGATCAGGAAAATGCATATCCAAACTACAATGTGTTATCATCTTATTCCTGCAAGAATGGCCATAATAACAACAACAGAAAAAAAGAAAAACAGGAGATGTTGGTGTGGATGCAGTCAACAAGGAACACTTCTACACTGCTGGTGGGAATGTAAACTAGTAGAGCCACTGTGGAAAACAGTGTGGAGATTCATTAAAGAACAAAAAGTAGAACTACCATTTGAACCATTTGATCCAGCAATCTCATTACTGGGTGTCTCCCCAGAGGAAAAGATGTCATTGTTTGAAAAAGACACTTGCACACGCATGTTTGTAGCAGCACAATTCACAATTGCAAAATCATGAAATCACCCCAAATGCCCATGAATCAACGAGTGGAAAAGAAATGGTGATATATATATATATAAAATGGAAGACTAAGAAGTCCTAAAAAGGAATGAATTAACAGCATTTTCAGTGACGTAAATGAAATTAGAGACTATTATTTTAAGTCAAGTAACTCAGGAATGGAAAACCAAACATTGTATGTTCTCACAGATATGTGTGAGGTTAAGTGTGAGGTCGCAAAGGCATAAGAATGATACAGTGGACTCTGGGGACTTGTGGGGAAGAGTGGGACGGGGTGAGGGATAAAAGATTACAAACACGATGCAGTGTAAACTGCTTGGGTGATGGGTGCAAAATCTCACAAATCACCAGTAAAGAACTTACTCGTATAAACAAATAGCATCTGTACCCCAATAACTTATGAAAAAATAAAAAAAAATAAGGTGAAGCTCACCATAGCAATAATCAATTAAAAAGAGTTGTGGTCAGTTGCGGTGGCTCACGCCTGTAATTCCAGCACTTTGGGAGGCTGAGGATGGTGGATCACAAGTTCAGGAGTTCAAGACCAGCCTGGCCAATATGGCGAAACCTCGTCTCTACTAAAAATAAAACAAGTTAGCCAAGCATGGTGATGGGCACCTGTAGTCTCAGCTGCTTGGGAGGCTGAGGCAGAAGAATCGCTTGAACCCAGCAGGCGGAGGTTGCAGTGAGCCGAGATTGTGCCACTGCACTCCAGCCTGGGCGACAGAGCAAGACTCTGTCTCAGAAACAAAAAACACAAACAAGCAAAAAAAGAAGAGTTGCAACTAAAACTGCCTATGTTTGAGAAATAAATTTCATATTTCTCAACCCCTAAAATTTTGCCACAACTATAACATTTATTTCAAGTAAAAAAAAAAAAAATTATTGGTTTCATTTCGTTAGTGACATTTGAATGGTATTTATGTCAAGTGCATTGGGCAAATAAAAAGATTATCATTTAGTATTCCCTAATTTAGGTCTAATTTATTTTTTGACAATGTTGAAATGCTGATTTTTTTTTAGAAAACTCATTTTTAATATTTTAAGATCTTTTTTCTATTATAGGAAAAATAAAGTATAGGAATTTCATAATTATTAAAAGTCATTATATTAATTACCTGACTTTTGAATTCACTTAGATGTATTGTGGCTATATTCTTCAAATTTTTTTGTAGTTGCACATTGTTTATTAAAAGCATTATATACTTCTCACTCGTAAGTAGGAGTTGAACAAGGAGAACGTATGGGCACAGGGAGGGGAACACCACACCCTGGGGCCTGTTGTGGGGTGGGGGGCAAGGGGAGGGAGAGCATTAGGAGAAATACCTAATGTAGATGACGGGTTGATGGGTGCAGCAAACCACCATGGCACATGTACACCTATGTAACAAACCTGCACGTTCTACACTTGTATTCCAGAACATAAATACATATATATATGTAAAGGTTTCTGAGGGAGCAGGGTTACTGCCGGAGTTGACATTAAATGTATTTGTGGGTTACATTTCAGTCTAACTGGCATGAATCATGGAATAATGGAGAAAGTTACTCATTAAAAGTTGTTTTAGTGATCTATCTTGAAGCTGCTTTGGAATATGTTTGTGGGTTGCAGTTTCTTTAAAGAAATAGTTGTGCTTGTATTTTCATGCAGAGAGGAATGGCATGGCGCTATAACAAATAAAAAACTAAACTGTAGAAACAACAACAAAAAGCATTACATAGATGTTTCTAGTTTATTCAGCATTAAAATATGTATACTTTCATCCATTTAATTTATTAAAATAGATCAAAATATCTGTATATACATTGCATCTAATCTAATTTATATACACAACTGTTATAATGCCTGGGAAAGAAGTTGCAGGCCATCCAGCGTCCAAGCATTGGCAGAAAGCTTACACTGTGCTGGAGAGCTGCTCAGCTCTGCACAACAGAAAAGCAAGTAATTTACAAGGATTCTTTCTAATCTTAGCCTTAGCTTCCTGTTGAGAATTGTGACTTACTCACTTTTCACTTTCGAATTGTGCACAATTTTCTGATTTGCAGTGTCTGACCGGAAAGTATAAAACAAAAGGAATTTCTGGAAAATACAGTTATAGGGTTTTCGTGTAACAAGGAGAAAAAAAATACATAAAGGCATTAAGTAGATGATAAAAAAATATAGATGGCCCTTAAATATTAACAATTTAGAATAATTATTATTTCCTGGAAGTATATTTTTAATTACATCTTAAAGGAAATTAATTTCATTTACTGCCTTTTTCAAACTTATAATGAAATTTTATTATAACAGAGATGCCTGGTTTATTGCCACACTTTAAAAATCAATGAACAAGTTATGTGAGATGGACACACAATTATTTTAAAGTTAAATATAAATCATTGCCATAATATTGTTAGAAGAATATTATACTAGAATTGGATTTTATTGTAATATGGATTGGTTGAATGTGTCTTGTTCATTTTCTCATGAAAGCCAAATATGGTATGTTTTGTCAGTATGTTTTGTCAAAACGAAAGAAAACATAGTTTTGTTGAAGTAAATATTCCTTTGTGATTCTGGATAAATCTGATTTTATGACAGTGAACTAAGAGTATACTGCAGTCTTTCCATTTCATGTCACATCTAAGAAATAAATAAAAGTTTTAAAAATAAAAAAAATGGATACATCAGTAATCAAAGAGGAAAATCTTGAAGAGCCAGAAATCGTGAGTCATCACTGAAAAACTGAAAACTGATTACTTTCTGTTGAAATACATAAGCCAAGATGAAAACTTAGGTTTACATCCACGAAATGTAGGATCCACACCAAGGGAGTACTGGGTGTGGAGATGGTGAAACAAGGATTAAGGATGGGGGCAGAAAAAGCCCAAATGTTGCTTGGTTTGGTTACTGTAGTAAGAGACATTAGTGAAGAGAAAGGAGATCTGTTCACTAGGCAGGAACAGTGTTTAGGAGCTTGGATGAAAGGCAGAACAAGCCTTCTGATGACTGGTGACATGGGCTTTCTCATGACACTGAGGACATGGGGTTTCTGCTTCTTAGCAAGGTGGCAGTCCATCCTCACGCTGCAAATAAAGACAAAAGAGACGGGGTAATATATAAAGATAAGAGGTTTAATTGACTCACAGTTCAGCATGACTGGAGAGGCCTCAGGGAACTGACAATTATGGTAGAAGGGGAAGCCAACAAGTTCTGCTTTGCATGGTAGCAGCAAGGAGAAGTGCTGAGCAAAGGGGAGAAAAAGCCCTTTATAAAACCATCAGCTCTGATGAGAACTCACTCTCACGAGAATAGTATGGGAGTAATGGTCCCCATGATTCAATTGCCACCCACCAGGTCCCTCCCACAACATGCGGGGATTATGGGAACTACAATTCAAGATGAGATTTGCATGGGGACACAGCCAAACCACATTACAGGGTAAATAAAATTCTGGACTTATGGACATGGATGTTAGCTTTCTTTCCTGGAATTGTCAATGGACTTTATATATAAAGGCAGAAGATAGTCTAGCAATCAATCTTAATGATAAAAGACCGATGGGACAGAGAAACATTTTTCAAAGCCTGCAAATAAGTATGTCACTCTTTGGGGAAAGTGTTAAAGGATTCCAAATTTTGCCTTCTCAACATGGAAACAAACATCAAAATTGTGGAGAAACATTTCCCCAATCAACATAGATTAAATGTTTAAAAATTGCAGCATCAATTGCATAGAGGTCCCAGAAGGAGCACTATTGGGCAGAGATGAAAAGTAATATTTGAATAAGAAAAAGCCAAGTGTGTCCCAGACGCAGAAGACAATGATGAAAACGCATGCAAATATATACATCCATAGATATGTATACATGTCACACGCACACGCGCATACATACATGTACACCACATGAGAGTTTAATTTCAAATCAAGCTAATAAAATGCGAAGAGTTACCAGGGAAATACATTGAGGATTTTTGGGGGGAACAGGTAAAAGATTGCCTACATATTACAACAAACTTTCCTTGTCAGTTTTTATTTTTTAATGTTTTATTTTTAATTTTTATGGGTACATAGTAGGTATATATATGTATGGGGTATATGAGATATTTTGATTGAGGCATACAATGTGTAATGACCACATCAGGGTAAAGGGGGTATCCATCACCGGTAGCATTTATCATTTCTTTGTGGCTTTATCAATTATTGGCACAAAAGGAGAATAGAATAGTCTTCAAAGTGCTGAAGGGGAGGTACATTTGAACATAGACTCCTTAAATTATAAATAAAACAAAAACATCATTGCAATATGACGCAAAATGATGTCATTTTTTACAAAGTTGGAAAATATAAAAGCTTATGACCTGCAACTCTTTTTTGAAAGCGAATTAGAGAATATCCTCTAGCAAGAAAAAAACAACCCCACACTGAAAACATTATTGACCATCTTTCCAAATACACAGTAGGAATGGCAAACTCCTTCAGTGTTCATCTGTAGTCTGCCTAAATGGCTCCCAGAATCTTGAATTAGAGGTGTTCAGAGCATACTTCCTTGGTCTCTGTTTTTCTGGAAGTATAGGTTGCCTTTAAATTTAAATTGAATTTTCAGCCAAACTGTCAATATTACATATTTTCTTATAAACAGGATTATACTGATTTTGTATCATAGTATTTAAATTAAATCATTTTGTCAGTGCTTTGTGTTATAATAATGTGCAAGAAAATATAATAAGAAATATAAATTATATATTTTAATTAAGATTTTTCTTAATATCTGAAAAAGGTCATCAGTGGATAGCAAGGAAAATGCAGTGATACATAAATATTATTTTTTAAATCTTGAACTTGTCATTAAAATCTCTACATGACCACTCATATTTTATAAATATTGCATTAAGGACTAATATCACACAATGTTTAGGCCATTATTTTAGTGTTTGGTGTATCTGAGTTTTACTTAGCTTCAATGATTTCCTGGAATTTTACCTGAGGTACGTGCTTCAACTTTATTGAGTATAAATTTTTTCTCTTCAGAGATGCCTTTCCTAAATATTCATTCAAATATATATCCCCAATATCCCAGCTTATAACTGATTTTTTTCTGCTTAATTTCTCTTATTAGTTGTTATCACTACTGGAGGTGTTAGTATATACTTGTTACTTTATTTATTATGAGTCTCTACAACTGCAATGTAAGTTCCATGGGGCACATACAGAGTATCTCTAGCCCAGGACCAAACACAATGTCTGAAGAATAGAAATCACTCACTAAATATTTAGTAAAATTAATAAATAGATGAGAAGTAAGTGTCCTGGAAAGAAGTTTTGATAAATCAGTTTATTTATTTTCTTAATTAGAATATACATCTCCAAAAACACACAATGATTGATAATTTATTTGCGAACGAGAACAAAATGCATCCAGACAGAAATATCACATTACATTCGAACAGTATTGTTGCCTGTTTTAATATGTATGACCACCTCTCACAGGATCAGGAGTAGAAAATGATTATAGTACGTTCTTTGCTTTGTAGAAATTAATACTAAGACATTTAAAATAGCTCTGTGTGTATGTGTGTGTTTCCATGTATGTGTGTATGTATACAGTTATTGATATTGATGTGTAGATACTCAGAAAGAGTTGAAACCAGAAGTGAGTACCAGGACTCTTAAATTCTAGCATACATTTCTTCTTCTTTAAGTTGTCTTTTAAATACAAATTTTGTTTTCTTTCAACATTGCTTAATTTGTGTAAATAGAAACATAAGAGAAGCTTTGCCAGGTGACAGCTGAAGCCATAGTAGGGGGCATTATCTTAATTGCACCACTGGTCTGACTGATAGAGACCAAGAGTGGCTAGATTCTTTTCAGCAATTGTTTATGCCATTCTCCCAGTCCATCTGGGTACTAATGGGAATGGTGATGCCAGTGCCAGGCTAATGACAATCAGAGTTCTGCAAGTAATAACACTTTGGACTGATCTTTTGGGCAGAGTTATTTGCAGGCTATGCAAATGGAAAGTCCTTAATTAGTATTCTCAAGTTCTTCCTTCCTCTCTCTGTAACCCTTCAGCGTCATTGTTCCCTGTTGAATATTCGCATGCATTTCTTAAGTTATTTTTTCCCCAAAAACAACCCTCTGAAGTAAATTACGTTTAGGGTTCTTAACCACGGAAGGATTTTACTTTTTTCTGTAATCGAGGGGATGACACCAACAGGGCAAACACTGAAAAGCAACTACTTTCAAACAGCGTGCCATAGGACACGGGGTGGATACATTTGATAATGAAAGATTTAGTAATTTACAAATCGTTTGGTAAATTGACAATCTCTAGGAGGTTTTCTATTATTGCCAGTCTTCACTGCATCTGTTTATTATCTTAGCAATTAACCTTATAGCTTACATTTAAAGGAAAAAATTAAGCTGCAAGTTTCTCATGCTTTTGTGATTCTGGGAGAAAGATTTTGAAATATTTGACTGCTATAAAGGTTTTTCCTGGCTATACTTCCTAAAGGTTCATTCCAAAAACCTATGAATTATAACAAAATGATAATTTTATTAGGATAAATGTATGCCTACTGTTCAGTCCCAAGTTAAATAGAGACAAAAAAAAAAAAAAAGAAATAGAAGCCATTTGCTTGGAAAGATTAAAAGCAGTGATATGGACTATAGTCAATTAAGTATATTGAATATACTCTCATAATTATAATCTTTTATATTGATTGAATTGCTTAAATTTGTAATTTACACTTCAAAGATCAAATTATTTTAAACTGGAATGAATAGAGTATCATATGGTTATCTATCAGCTGTAGCATAACATTACACTTTTGCAGTAAGCTAAGAGAACTTTTTTCCAAGTCATAAAAGAAACATTTAACAAACAGCATTTACTGAAAGAAACAAAGAAAGTAACCTATTTTAGAAGCACACTTATTTATGTATGATATTATTTATAAATTCTTTTCAAAAGACATGGCGTCTCTTTGCAATTTTAGTCATTGCATATAATCAGGCGAATATTTAATATGAGAAACATTTTAGAGAAAGCAACGTGTTTATTAATGCCATCTCCCATCCAAAATGAACTCTTGTATAACTTCACTGTAAGATGTGTCCAAGTCCTCTTTGAGGTTTTTCTGGTATTAGCAATTGTTTTTTATCTGCCACCCATCAGATGCATTTTATTTTACTATTCAGTTTTTGTTTTCCTTTAAGTGTATCTATTTCAACCTTACATAATGTATCCTAATATCAAAAAGTACTTTGTAGTAAATTTTGTTCATAAAACAAAGTGATGCTTTGTAAAGTGAAAAGCTATATTCTGATTTTTGTGCAGTTTAATTTTCTTGTACTGATTATCTGTAGATTGTTCTTCAGAACATAATAGTTTACTGTTACACTTTGACAGAGATTTGAGAGCATATTTTAATCTTGGTTGCTTGTCTATATAAAAATGATTATATTCCTTCTCACTCAGATGTGTCATTAAAGATCACAAATATTCCCTCTCTCCTATAACCATCTTCTATGAAAATAAGTTCTATAAAAGTCTTCATTTTCTATATTTGAGGGAAGTTAATATAATTGTGGAAGTTCCCTTTTAGAATTTTTCTTACAATTACAAAAATAAGACGTCAAGCAATGGTGAATATACTGTGTAAAAAGCAGCCATATAATGTTTTAAGTTATGGTATTGCCATAAAAGACTTATAACACTAATTTGTCTGAAATATAGTTAAGGGAATTAGAAAACAATACTGTAATTTTAAGATATGGAGATATTTCAGAAAATTACCTAAATAACATAACTTCACAACTCCACTGACATGACTAAGCAAATTCTTGCTGTGCCTCTATGAATAAAAAAAAAAAATCAGTTTACACAAAGGTAAATGTATAAACCTGCTTTGAACCTCTGATTCATTTTTGTTTTAAACATGAATGTGTTATGCTAGGTGGGTGTATCAGCAACTTTCTGCCTCTTCCTGACCAATAATGAGTTTCATATTGAACACTGCCAAACTTAGAAAAGATTCAAACATTAAGTCATAACTAAAGGACACATGATTTATACTATGTATAATTCTGAGTGTAAATCAAAATAAGTGTATATATATGTATATATTATAGGTATGTCAAGTATTATAATTAATGCTGATATTAACCACCATAATTAGGTTATCAAGCACTAATCTCATTGTATTCTTTATATTCCGTGTGTTGTGCCTCTATATTACATAAGTGCCCAATAAATATAAGCTGATGGGTGGGCAGGTAAAGCAAATACAAGTAAATGACAATCTACTGAAGAAAACACTAAAGAGTCTGAATATTTTGTATTCATTTGTACTGGATTAAAAAGGTACCATTTCTTGTCCAGGCATGGTGACTCATGCCTGTAATGCCAGCGCTTTGGAAGTTCGAGACAGGAAGATCACTGGAGGCCAGTTCAAGACCAGCCTGGCCAACGTGGCAAAAACTCCGTCAATACTAAAAATACAAAACTTAGCTTAGTGTGGTGCCACCTGCCTATAATCTTAGCTACTCAGGAGTCTAAGGCAGGAGAATCACTCGAACCGGGGAGGTGGAGATGGCAGTGAACAGAGATCACGCCACTGCACTCCAGTCTGGGTGTCAAAATGAGACTCCATCTTAAAAAAAAAAAAAAAAAAAAAGAAAGAAAGAAAAGCTACCATTTCTCAAGTAGAATAACTTTCTATAAAAATGTGACTGTTTAATATTTCCAATAATTTGCAGCATTTATAATCTTAATTTTCTAGGTGTCTTTTCACTCAGAAGTATTCTAAGTCTACAATGATCTTCCTCAAAATCATCCACATTAAGAAAATCGATATCAGACAGTACTATGAAGCTTTATTTTGTCATAAGGAATGTGCCAATCAACATTAATAATCATCTCATGCAAATTGTAGAGAAAGGAATCACCAGCAGCAAACATATCTTAGTTTTCATACTTGATTTTTTTAAATTCACAAATTTGTTACAGTATATAAGAAAGTTGGAATCTTTCCTCAAGTAGGTTACATGTAGAATCCGAAATGAACGTTGGAACCATGCTGTGGAAAATAGTTTGAAAAACAAACAGAAACGAATGACCATGAAAGAGGCATAAACCTGTCATCTTACAATGCAAGTTGAACCTAGTTTCGCAAATAAATTACATACAGTCAATAGCACTGCTTGCCATAGACTAGGAATCTTACGTTCTTTTGGGACTTGTTTTTCAATCTCTTCTTAATGGAAAAGTATGTTGATAATCCTTACATCCACAGGTCTTGTCAGAGTGCCTCTAAGAAGAAATGGGACATATTTGCTGTGGACAAGTGGTTGACTGCATCGGAAAAGTTCAAAGTATTTCCTTGTTTTCATTTTTTCTTATGTAATGCTATTTGGCTTGACTTATTTCTATAATAAACTACTTTTTTTTTTTTGAAATTTTTGGTTGATTCTTGTTTTTTTAGTAAACTCAATTGTAGGTTCTCAGAGAAATCTTATTTTGAAGCTCTATGTGGTCCAAAAGCAGTATTTAGTTTACTATAATTTAGTTAAGATTATATTTAAAATATTTTAAATTGAGGCTTTTAAATAAAATGTGACAGGAGACATGTTTTACTTAAACATGAAAAATTTCAGAGCATTAAATATTTGATAAACGTATTTTAATTTTTTTGTATTATACTTTTAAGTTCTGGGATACATGCACAGAACATGCAGGTTTGTTACATAGGTGTACACGTGCCATGGTGGCTTGCTGCACCCATCAACCCGTCACCTACATTAGGTATTTCTCCCAATGCTATCCCTCCCCTAGCCCCCACCCTCCAGTAGACACTAGTGTGTGATATTCTTCTCCCTGTGTCCATGTGTTCTCACTGTTCAACTCCCTCTTATGAGTGAGAACATGCGGTGTTTGGTTTTCTGTTCGCTGTGTTAGTTTGCTGAGAATCCATGTACCTGCAAAGCACATGAACTCATCTTTCTTTATGGCTGCATAGTATTCCATGGTGTATATGTGCCACATTTTCTTTATCCAGTCTATCATTGATGGGCATTTGGGTTGGTTCCAAGTATTTGCTATTGTGAATAGTGCTGCAGTAAATATATGTGTGCATATGTCTTTATAGTAGAATGATTTACAATCCTTTGGGTATATGCCCTGTAATGGGATTGCTGGGTCAAATGGTATTTCTGGCTCTAGATCCTTGAGGAATCACCATACTATCTTCCACAGTGGTTGAACTAATTTACACTGCCACTAGCAGTGTGTAAGTGTTCCTATTTCTCCACATCCTCTCCAGCATCTTTTGTTTCCTGACTTTTTTAATGATTGCCATTCTAACTGGCATGAGATGGTATCTCATTGTGGTTTTGATTTGCATTTCTCTAATAATCAGTGATGATGAGCCATTTTTCATATGTTTGTTGATCACATAAAGGTCTTCTTCTGAGAAGTGTCTCTTCATATTCTTCACCCACTTTTTGATGGGGCTGTTAGTTTCTTGTAAATTTGTTTAAGTTACTTGAAGATTCTGGATATGAGCCCTTTGTCAGATGGATAGATTGCAAATTTTTTCTCCCATTCTATAGGGTGCCTGTTCACTCTGATGATAGTTTATTTTGCTGTGCAGAAGCTCTTTAATTTAATTGGATCCCATTTGTCAATTTTGGCTTTTGTTGCGATTGCTTTTGGTGTTTTAGTCATAAAGTCTTTGACATGTCTATGTCCTGAATGGCATGCCTAGGTTTTCTTCAAAGGTTTTTATGGTTTTAAGTCTTACTTTTAAGTCCTTAATCCATCTTGAGTTTATTTTTGTATAAGTTGTAAGGAAGGGGTCCAATTTCAGTTTTTTGTGTATGACTAGCCAGGTTTTCCCAACATCATTTATTAAATAGGGAATCCTTTCCCCATTGGTTGTTTTAGTCAGTTTTGTCAAGGTTCAGATGCTTGAAGATGTGTGGTGTTATTTCTGAGGGTTCTGTTCTGTTCCATGGTGTATATATCTGCTTTGGTACCATTGCCATGCTGTTTTTGTTACTGTATCCTTGTAGTTCAGTTTGAAGTCAGGTAGCGTGATGCCTCCAGCTTTGTACTTTTTGCTTAAGATTGTCTTGGCTACATGGGCTCTTTTTTGGTTTCATATGAAATTTAAAATAGTTTTTTCCTAATTCTGTGAAGAAAGTCAATGATAGCTTGATGGGGATAGCACTGAATCTGTAAATTACTTTGGATAGTATGGCTATTTCACTATATTGATTCTTCCTATCCATGAGCATAGAATGTTTTTCCATTTGTTTGTGTCCTCTCTTATTTCCTTGAGCAGTGGTTTGTAGTTCTCCTTGAAAAGGTCCTTTACATCCCTTGTAAATTATTTTCCTCGTTATCTTATTCTCTTTGTGGCAATTGTGAATGGGAATTCACTCATGATTTCGCTCTCTGTTTGAAAATTATTGGTGTATAGGAATGCTTGTGATTTTTGCACATTGATTTTGTATCCTAAGACTTTGCCGAAGTTGCATATCAGCCTAAGGAGATTTTGGGCTAGACAATGAGATTTTCTTTTCTTTTCTTTTCTTTTTTTAATTAATTAATTAATTAATTAATTTGCGATGAAGTTTCACTCTTGTTGCCCAGGCTGGAGTGCAGTTGAATGATATCAGCTCACCACACCTCTGCCTCCTGGGTTCAAGCGATTCTCCTGCCTCAGTCTCCTAAGTAGCTGGGATTACAGGCATTTGCCACCATGCCCAGTTAATGTTGTACTTTTACTAGAGACAGGGTTTCTCCATGTTGGTCAGGCTGGTCTCGAACTCCTGACCTCCGATGATCTGCCTGCCTCAGCCTCACAAAGCTCTGGGATTACAGGCATAAGCCACCACACCCAGTGTTGATTTTCTCAATACACAATCATGTCATCTGCAAACAGAGACAATTTGACTTCCTATTTGAATATCCTTTATTTCTTTCTCTTGCCTGATTGCCCTGGCCAGAACTTCTAATACTATGTTGAATAGGAGTGGTGAGAGAGGGCATTCTTGTGCCAGTTTTCAAAGGCAGTGCTTCTAGATTTTGCCCATTCAGTATGATATTGGCTTCGGGTTTGTCATAAATAGCTCTTATTATTTTTAGATACATTCCATCAATACTAGTTTATTGAGAGTTTTTAGCATGAAGCGATGTTGAATTTTATTGAAGGCCTGTTCTGCATCTATTGAGATAATCATATGGTTTTTGTCATTGGTTCTGTCTATGTGACAGATTACGTTTATTGATTTGAGTATATTGAACCAGCCTTGCATCCCAAGGATGAAACTGACTTCATCATGGTAAATAAGCTTTTTGATGTGATGCTGGATTTGGTTTGCCAATATTTTATTGAGGATTTTTGAATGGATGTTCATCAAGGATATGGGCCTGAAATTTTCTTTTTTCGTTGTGTCACTGTCAGGTTTTGCTCTCAGGATGATGCTGGCCTCATAAAGTGAATTAGGTAGGATTCCCTCTTTTTCTATTGCTTGTAATAGTTTCAGAAGGAATAGTACCAGCTCCTCTTTGTGCCTCTGGTAAAATGTGCCTGTGAATCTGTCTGGTCCTGAGATTTTTTTTTTGGTTGGTAGCTAATAATTACTGCCTCAATTTCAGAACTTGTTATTTGTCTATTCAGGGATTCGACTTCTTCCTGGTTTAGTTTGGGAGGGTGTATTTGTCCATGAATTTATCCATTTCTTCTAGGTTTTCTAGTTCATTTGCATAGAGGTGTTTATAGTATTAGCTGATGGTAGTGTGTATTTCTGTGGGACCAGTGGTGATATCCCCTTTATTGTTATTTATTGTGTCTATTTGATTCTTCTTTCTTTTCTTCTTTATTAGTATGGGTAGCAGTCTATCTATTTTGTTAATCTTTTCAAAAAACCAGCTCCTGGATTCCTTGATTTTGTGAAGGTTTTGTGTGTGTGTGTGTGTGTGTCTATCTCCTTCAGTTCTGCTCTGATCTTGGTTATCTCTTGTCTTCTGCTAGCTTTTGAATTTGTTTGCTCTTGCTTCTTTAGTTCTTTTAATTGTGATATTACTGTGTCAATTTTAGATCTTTCCTGCTTTCTCCTTGTGGGCATTTAGTGCTATGAATTTCCCGGTCAACACTGCTTTAACTGTGTCCAAGAGATTCTGGTACATTGGGTCTTTGTTCTCACTGGTTTCAAATAACTTATTTATTTCTGCCTTCCTTTCTTTATCCAGCAGTCATTCAGGAGCATGTTGTTTAGTTTCCATGCAGCTGTGCAATTTTGAGTGAGTTTCTTAATCCTGGGTTCTAATTTGGTTGCACTGTGGTCTGAGACACTGTTTGTTATGACTTCCGTTCTTTTGCATTTGTTGAGGAGTGTTTTACTTCCAATTATGTGGTCAATTTTAGAATAAGTGTGATGTGGTGCTGAAAAGAATGTATATTCTGTTGATTTGGGGTGAAGAGTTCTGTAGATGTCTATAAGGTCTGCTTGGTCCAGAGCTGAGTTCAAGCCCTGAATATCCTTGTTAATTTTCTGTCTCATTGTTATGTCTAATATTGACAGTAGGATGTTAAAGTCTCCCACTATTATTGTCTGGGAGTCTAAGTGTGTTTGTAGGTCTGTAAGAAATTGCTTTATGAATCTGGGTGCTCCTTTATTAGGTGCATATATATTTAGGATAGTTAGCTCTTCTTGTTGCTTTGATCCCTTTACCGTTATGTAATGCCCTTCTTTGTCTTTTTTGATCTTTGTTGGTTTAAAGTCTGTTTTATTAGAGACTAGGATTGCAATCCTTCTTTTTTTTTGTTTGTTTGTTTGTTTGTTTTTGCTTTCCATTTGCTTAGTAAATATTCCTTCATTCCTTTATTTTGAGCCTATGTGTGTCTCTGCATGTGAGATGGGTCTCCTGAATACAGCACTCTGATGGGTCTTGACTCTTTATCCAATTTGCCAGTCAGTGTCTTTTAATTGGGGCACTTAGCCCATTTACGTTTAAGATTAATAATGTTTTGTGTGAATTCTATCCTGTTATGGGTAAATAAAGCTAGCATTATGATATTAGCTAGTTATTTTGCCCATTAGTTGATGCAGTTTGTTCATAGTGTCGATCGTCTTTACAATTTTATATGTTTTTGCAGTGTCTGGTACAGGTTGTTCCTTTCCATACTTAGTGCTTCCTTCAGGACCTCTTGTAAGGCAGACCTGGTGGTAACAAAATCTCTCAGCATTTGCTTGTCTGTAAAGGATTTTATTTCTCCTTCATTTATAAAGCTTAGTTCGCATGACATGAAATTCTGGGTTGAAAATTCTTTTCTTTTTTTTGAGACAGAGTCTCGCTCTTCCCCCAGGCTGGAGTGCAGTGGCCGGATCTCAGCTCACTGCAAGCTCTGCCTCCCGGGTTCACGCCATTCTCCTGCCTCAGCCTCCCGAGTAGCTGGGACTACAGGCGCCTGCCACCTCGCCCAGCTAATTTTTTTGTATTTTTTTTTTAGTAGAGACGGGGTTTCACCGTGTTAGCCAGGATGGTTTCAATCTCCTGACCTCATGATTCGCCCGTCTCGGCCTCCCAAAGTGCTGGGATTACAGGCTTGAGCCACCGCGCCCGGCCGAAAATTCTTTTCTTTAAGCATGCTGATTACTGGCCCCAACTCTCTTCTGGCTTGTAGTGTTTCTGCAGAGAGATCCCCTGTTAATCTGGTGGGCTTCCCTTTGTGGGTAACCCAACCTTTCTCTCTGGCTGCCCTTAACATTTTTTCCTTCATTTCAAATTTGGTGAATCTGATGATTAGGTTTCTTGGGGTTGCTCTTCTCAAGGAGTATCTTTGTGGTGTTCTCTGTATTTCTTGAATTTGAATGTTGACCTGTCTTGCTAGGTTGGGGATGTTCTCCTGGATAATATCCTGAAGAGTGTTTTCTAACTTGGCTCCATTCTCCCCGTCACTTTCAGGTACACCAATCAAACATAGGTTTGGTCTTTTCACATAGACCCATATTTCTTGGAGGCTTTGTTTGTTCCTTTTGAATCCTTTTTCTTTAATCTTGTCTTCACACTTTATTTCATTAAGTTGATTTCAATCTCTGATAGCCTTTCTTCCATTTGATTGATTTGGCCATTGATACTTGTGTATGCTTCACGAAGTCCTTGTGCTGTGTTTTTCACCTCCATCAGGTGATTTATGTTCTTCTTTTTTTTTTTTTTTTTTTTTGAGACGGAGTCTCGCTCTGCCGCCCAGGCTGGAGTGCAGTGGCCGGATCTCAGCTCACTGCAAGCTCCGCCTCCCGGGTTCACGCCATTCTCCTGCCTCAGCCTCCCGAGTAGCTGGGACTACAGGCGCCCGCCACGTCGCCCGGCTAGTTTTTTTGTATTTTTAGTAGAGACGGGGTTTCACCATGTTAGCCAGGATGGTCTCGATCTTCTGACCTCGTGATCCGCCCGTCTCGGCCTATGTTCTTCTTTAAACTGGTTATTCTAGTTAGCAATTTATCTAACCCTTTTTCAAAGCTTTTAGCTTTCTTGCATTGGGTTAGAACATGCTTCTTTAGCT
This sequence comes from Trachypithecus francoisi, assembly GCF_009764315.1. NCBI lineage: Eukaryota > Metazoa > Chordata > Mammalia > Primates > Cercopithecidae > Trachypithecus > Trachypithecus francoisi. The sequence continues at coordinate 104,555,049 of NW_022681453.1, forward strand.
CAGAGGATTTTGTTATTACTCACCTGCTGAAGCCTCCTTTTGTCAATTTGTCAAACTCATTCTTCGTTCAGTTTTGTTCCCTTGCTGGCAAGGAGTTGTGATCCTCTGGAGGAGAAGAGGCATTCTGGTTTTTGGAATTTTCAGTCTTTGTGCGCTCATTTTTCTTCCTCTTCGTGGATTTATCTACCCTTGGTGTTTGATGGTGACCTTCAGATGAGTTTTTTGTGTGGATGTCCTTTCTGTTGATGTTGATGCTATTCCTTTCTGTTCATTAGTTTTCCTTCTAATAGTCAGGCCCCTCTGCTGCAGGTTTGCTGGAGTTTGCTGGAGGTCCACTCCAGACCCTTTTTTCCTGGGTATCACCAGCAGAGGCTGCAGAACAGCAATTATTGCTGCCTGTTGCTTTCTCTAAAAGTTTCGTCCCATGGGGGGCACCTGCCAGATGCCAGCTGGAGCTCTCCTGCATGAGGTATCTGTCGACCTCTGCTGGGGGTTGTCTCTCAGTGAGGAAGCATGGGACTCAGGGACCCACTTGAGGAGGCAGTCTGCTCCTTAGCAGAGCTTCAGTGCTGTGCTGGGAGATCCACTGCTCTCTTCAGAGCCAGCAGGCAGAAATGTTTAAGTCTGCTGAAGCTGCACCCACAGCCACCCCTGCCCCCCGTTGCTCTGTCCCAGGGAGATGGGAGTTTTATCTATAAGCCCCTGACCGGGGCTGCTGCCTTTCTTTCAGAGATGCCTCGCCCAGAGAGGAGGAATCTAGAGAGGCAGTCTGGCTACAGCAGCTTTGCTGAACTGCGGTGGGCTCAGCCCAATTAGAACTTCCCAGTGGCTTTGTTTACACTGTGAGGAGAAAGCCTCCTATGCAAGCCTCAGTAATGGTGGACGCCCCTCCCTCCACCAAGTTCAAGCATCCCAGGTTGACTTCAGACTGCTGTGCCTGCAGTGAGAATTTCAAGCCAGTGGATCTCAGCTTGCTGGACTCCATGCGGGTGGGATCTGCTGAGCTAGACCACTCGGCTCCCTGGCAGGGGATCGAATGGTTCTCTCTCACTGGCGTTCCAGGCACCACTGGGTTATGAAAAAAAAAAAAAAAAAAGAAACTGCTGCAGCTAGCTCGGTGTGTGCCCAAATGACTGCCCAGTTTTGTGCTTGAAACCCAGGACCCTGGTGGTGTAGGCGCGCCCGAGGGAATCTCCTGGTCTGTAGGTTGAGATGATGGAGGGAAAAGCGTAGTATCTGGGCCAGAATGCACCATTCCTCAGGGCACAGTCCCTCATGGCTTCCCTTGGCAAGGGGTGGGAGTTCCCCACCCCTTGTGCTTCCCAGGTGAGGCGACACCCCACTCTGCTTCAGCTTTACCTTCCATGGGCTGCACCCACTGTCTAACCAGTCCCAGTGAGATGAGCTGTGTACCTCAGTTGGAAATTTGGAAATCACCAGCCTTCTGTGTTGATCTCCCTGTGAGCTGCAGACCAGAGCTCTTCCTATTTGGCCATCTGTAAATCAAATACTGGCACATTTCAGTGGTGAATAACATTATAAAGAGTTAATTGGTATCAGAGGTAGTTACTTTTTCATTATGCTCGTTAACTAGGTAGAATTCATTCATTTGGAACTTAGCAGACAGTTGCCTCATTTGTATGACAATGAAAGCCCTGATTAATAAAACCAGCATAATCTTAATACATCTTAAATTTAAAATTTCAGTGATATATTAAAAACTGAAATACATGCATTAGGTAGTTATAGATACTAAAGTACATTTATAATGACATAAATTGTAAATTTCATATGAAAGAGATAACATTTCAATAAACAAATGTCATAAATTTTGATGACTAAAAATTATTGTCTGCAATGAGTGAATAGATTAATCATTCCAATTCTATTTGAGTATATAAATAAAGAGAAATTGCACAAATAAAATGAGATAGACAGGGGCCACATAAAGATATTTTGTTCAACAGCAGACTACATATGTGATGGTAATCCCATAAGATTAGATGGAGCTGAAATTCCTATCGCTTAGTATTTATTATACAATATTTTTGTAAACTGTTACTTTAGAGTATGCTCCTTCTACTTAAAAAAAAACAAAAAGTTAGCTGTAAAAGAGCCTCAGGCAGTTCCTTCAGGAGATACCTCAGAAAAACGCATTATCTTAGGGGATTCCAGCTCCATGTGTGTTCATGCTCCTGAAGACCTTCCAGTGGGACAAGATGCGGAGGTGGGAGACAGTGATGCTCATGATTCTGATCCTCTGTAGGCCTAGGCTAGTGTGTGTGTTTATGTCTAGTTTACTAATAAAAATTTTTGAAAGTAAAAATAAATAATTAAAAAATTTAAAAAGCTTGTATAACAAGAACATAAAGAAAGGAAACATTTTTATATAGCCATACATTGTGTTTATTTTAAGCTAAATGTTATTCCAAGAGTCAAAGGTTAATAAAACTAAAAGTTTGTAAAGAAAAAAAAAACTATAGTTTTCCTGTCCTGCAAGCTCCATTCATGGTAACTTCCCTTTACAAGTGTACCATTTTTATTTCTTATATCTTATTTTTATTGTATCATTTCTATGTTTAGGTATACAAATACCACTGTGCTACAATTGTCTAGAGTATTTAGTTCAGTAACGTGCTGTGCAGTAATATGCTATATCGGTTTGTAACCTAGGAGCAATAGGCTGTACTATATAGCCTAGATGTGTAGTGGGCTAGACCATCCAGGTTTGTGTAAATACACTCTGTGACGTTCACACAATCAGAAAATCACCTGAGAATGCATTGCTCAAAATGTATTTCTGTTGTTTGTTAATCAGTGTATGACTGTATATCTACTGTTTCCAGATTTATTATTAATTATATTTATTATATTTGATATGTTAACCCATTCTCCAGTTACAACTGTATATCAACTCCAGGTAGTTCCAAAAGTTAAAAATTGAATTAACTGAATTACATTTAGATATTCATACAAAATAATAAATGAACACATTACTATAGGTTACACATACACATTTATAGTAGGGAATCAAATTGGTCCAATAGGCCACCGACATCAGGAGCAAATCAGATTATTTTTAAAAAGACAAATTCCTGGGAACTTTCCAGAAAGAATAAATCAAATCTATATGTAAGGGTTCAGGAATGTACATTTTAACAAACTTCTTAGGTGATATTTGATACTTTAAAGTTTAAAAATTTCTGACCTAGTTTTTACTTTCAATTTTCAATAGAAAATTCTTTGAATTTTAGAAGTGTGTGTACTGGCATAGGGATATATGGGGTTTCGTTTACATAAAAGCAATTTAAGTTATGATCTTGTTCATTAATCAGAAATAACTAGAGCTGTTAGTATGCATTAGATGTCTAACAGAGCTCAGTGCTCTGCATGTATTATCTTAAATGTCCATAGAAAATTTAAAGTGCTTAGAGGGGTTAAGTAAAAAAGTTCACGGAAACAAAAAAAGATGGTGGGGACCCAGGGTCAAAATCAAATCTATGGGGCTCCTAAGCCCTTGCTTTTTCTACTATTTCACACTGATTTGAATTACTGGGGAACGGGGATTTAAACATTTGGATATTGTGCTGGATGTTTTATCTTTGCTCTCCACATCCATTATTTTTTTCTTTTTTTATCTTTGTAGATTTAGTGAACATAAATGCATTTGTGTTTTTGGATACATTGTGTACTGGGTTATTCTGGGCTTTTAGGGTACCCATTACCCTAAATGTAGCATACATTGTACCCAATAGGTAATATTTTAGGGTACCCATTACCCTAAATGTAGCATACATTGTACCCAATAGGTAATATTTCATTCTTTACCTCCTCCCATCCTACCACATTTTGGAGTCTCCAAAATCTATGGCTCCTCTTTGTATGTCCATTGTTTAGCTCTTACTTATAATTAAGAATGTACCAGGTTTTGTTTTGTTTTGTTTTACTTTCTGTTTCTTAATCATTTCACTTTGGATAATGCCCTCCCGTTCTGTCTATGTTGCTGCAAAAGATATGATTTAATTCCTTTGTATGGCTGTGTAGTATTTCTGGTGTGTCTATGTGTGTGTGTGTGTGTGTGTGTGTGTGTGTGTGTATATGTATGTATACCCACTGCATTTTCTTTATTCAATTATCCATTGACAGACACTTAATTCCATGACTATGCTATTGTGAATAGTATGGTCATTAACATACCAGTGAAGGTGACTGATACGGTTTGGCTCTATGTCCCTACCCAAATCTAACCTTGAATTTTAATAATCTCCACATGTCCTGGGAGGAACTGGTGGGAGGTAAGTGAATCATGGGGGTGGGGTTTTCCTGTACTGTTCTCATGATAGTGAAGAACTCTTATGAGATTTGATGGTTATATAAAGTAGAGTTCCCTTGCACATGCCCTCTTGCCTGCCATCATGTAAGATGTGACTTTGCTCCTCATTTGCCTTCAGCCATGATCGTGAAGCCTTCCCAGTCACATGGAACTGTGAGTCAATTACATCTCTTATTTTTAAATTACCCAGTCTCACATATGTCTTTATTGGCAGCATGACAACCAACCAATACAGTAAATTGGTACCATTTAAGTGAGGTGTGGTTGTAAAGATACAAAATGTGGAAACAAGTTTGGAACTGGGTAACAGGCAGAGTTTGAGACACTTTAGAGGGCTCAGAAGACAAGATGATATGGGGAAATTTGGAACTTCTAGAGAATTGTTGAATAGCTTTAATGAAAACACTGATAGTTCCAGGCTGAGGGGGTCTCAGATGGAGGTGAGGGACTTGTTGGGAATTGGAGCAAAGATGACTCTTGTTATGCCTTTGCAAAGAGATTGGTGGCATTTTGCCCCTGACCTAGAGATCTGTGGAACTTTGAACTTGAGGAAGATGATTTAGGGTATCTGACAGAAATTTCTAAGCAGAAAGCATTCAAGAGGTGATTTGGGTGCTGTTCAAAGCATTCAATTTTACACATTCACAAATATATCACTTGGAATTAGAATGTTTGAAAAGAAAGCAGAGCATAAAAGTTTGGGAAATTTGCTGCCTGGTGATGCAATAGAAAAAAAAAAAAACTATTTGTGAGGACAAACTCAAGCCAGCTGCAGAAATTTACATAAGTAATGAGGGACCAAATATTAATCTCCATGACAATGCAAAAAGTGTCTCCAAGGTATGTCAGAGACCTTCACAGCAGCCCTTCCCATCACAGGACTGGAGGTCTAGGAGGAGAAAATGGTTTCGTGGTACCAGCCCAGGACCCCCGTGCTCTGTGAAGCCTAGGGACTTTGTACCCTCCATCCCAGCCACCTTAGCTATGGTTGAAAAGGGCCAAGGTACACCTTGAGCCATGGCTTCAGAGGGTGCATGCCCCAAACCTTGTCAGCTTCCACATGGTGTTGAACCTGCAGGTACACAGAAGTCAAGAATTGAGGTTTGGGAACCTCTGCCTAGATTTTGGAGGATGTATGAAAACATCTGGGTGTCCAGGCAGAAGGTTGTTACAGGGGCCTGACCCTCATGGAGAACCTCTGCTAGGTCAGTGCAGAAGGGAAATGTGGGGTTGGAGCCCCCACACTGTGTCTGCAGTGGGGCACTGCTTAGTGGAGCTATGAGAAGAGGGCCACCATCCACCAGACTGCTTAGTGGAGCTCTGAGAAGAGAGCCACCATCCTCCCAACTCCAGAATAGTAGATTCACTGATAGCTTTCTCTGTGCATCTAGAAAAGCTGCAAACACTCAATGCCAGACTGTGAAAGCCGTTGGCAGGGGGCTGTAGCCTGCAGAGCCACAGGAGTGAAGCTGTTCAAGGTCATGGGAGCCCACCTTTTGCATCAGTATGACCCAGATACAAGACATGGAATCAAAGGAGATCATTTTGCAGTTTGAAGATTTGACTGCCCCACTGGATTTTGGACTTGCATGGGGCCTGAAGCCCCCTTTTTGGGGCCAATTTTTCCCATTTGGAACAAGTGTATTTACCCAGTGCCTGTACCCACATTATATCTAGAAAGTAATTTGCTTTGGATTGTACAGGCTCATAAGCGGAAGGAACTTGCCTTGTCTTAGAGGAGACTTTAGACTGTGGACTTTTGAGTTAATGCTGCAATGAGTTAAGATTTGAAGGCATGATTAGTTTTGAAATATGAGGACTTGAGATTTGGGAGGAGTCAAGTGTGGAATGATACAATTTGATTCTGTGTCCCCACACAAATCTAAGCTGGAACTGTAATAATCCCCACATGTCATGGGAGGGACCTGGTGGGAGGAAACTGAATCATGGGCACAGGGTTTTCCCTTATTAACACGATAGTTAATAAGTCTTATGAGATAGATCTGAATGGTTTTATAAATGGGAGTTCCCCTACACATGCCTTCTTGCCTGCTGCCATGTAAGTCGTGACTTTGCTTCTCATTCACCTTCAGCCGTAATTATGCCTCCCCAGCCATGCGGAACTGTGAGTCAATTAAATCGCTTTCCTTTAGAAATTACCTAGTCTTAGGTATGTATTTGTTAGCAGTGTGAGAACAGACTAATACAGTGACTTTTTAATGTAATGATTTCTTTTCCATAGGTTAGATGAAACCTAGGAGTAGGAATGCTAAATCAAATAGTAGTTCTATTTTTAGTTCTCTGAGGAATCTTCATACTGTTTTCCATAGAGGCTGTACTAATTTACATTCCCACAAGCAGTGTGTGTATCTCCTTTTCTCCATATCCTTGCCAACATTTGTGGCTTTTGGACTTTTTAATAACCATCCTATTGATTGGAATAAAATAATAGCTCATTGTAATTTTAATTTGCATTTCTCTGATAATTAATGATGTTTAGCATTTTAATAGGTTTTGGGGCCACTTGTATTTTTTTTTGAGAATTTTTTTTATGTCACTTGCCCACTTTTTATTGGCTTATTTCCTTTTTTCTCATTGAGCTTTTTGAGTTCTTGGTAGATTCTAGATATTAGCCCTTTGTTGAGTGCATAGTTTGCAAATATTTCTCCCATTCTGTAAGTTGCCTACATACTCTGTTGATTGCTTTGGCTGTAAAAAGCTTCTTATTTTAATTAAATCCCCTTTTTCTATGTTTGTGTTGATAGTGTTTGCTTTTGAGGACTTAAGTCAAACATTCTTTGTTTAGGCCAATGTCCAGAAGAGTTTTTCATAAATATTATCTAGGAACTTTATAGTTTCAAGTCTTACATTGATAGTTTCTGGAGTTTAATTCATCTTAATTTTTATATGATGAGAGACGGGGTCCAGTTTTACGCTTCTGCCTATAGCTACCCGATTTTCCAAGCACCATTTATTGAATAGAGTGTCCTTTCTCTAGTGTATATTTTTGTAAACTTCATCAAAGATCAGTTGGTTGTAGGTATTTCACTTTCTTTCTAGGATTTTTATTCTGTTCAATCAATATTTGTGTCTATTTTCAAACCAGTACTATGTTGTTTGGGTTACTACATAGCTTAAAAGTATAATCTGAAGTCAGGTAATGTGCTACCTCCAGATTTATTCTTTTTGCTTACTATTGCTTTGGCTATTTGATCACTCTTTTTTTTATTCCATATGAATTTCAGTACTGTTTTTCTGAAATCTGTGCAAAATGACATTGGTAATTTGATAAGAATTGTGTTGAATCTGTTGATTGCTTTGGGCAATATTCAGATGTACACAAAACTGGTACTAATCCTGCTAAAAGTGTTCCAAAAAATTAAGTAGGAGAGAATCCCCTCTAACTCATTCTACAAAACCAGCATCACTATGATGCCAATGCCAGGCAAGGACACAACAACAACAAAAATGTAAAACTGCAGGCCAGTATCTTTGATTTACATAAATACAAAGATTGTAAACAAAATACTAGCAAATCAAATTTACCAGCACATCAAAAAGATGGCCGGGCGCAGTGTTTCACATCTGTAATCTCAGCACTTTGGGAAGCCGAGGCCGGCAGATCACGAATTCAAGAGATTGAAACCATCCTGGCGAAAATGGTAAAACCCCTTTTCTACTAAAAATACAAAAATTAGCTGGGCGTGGTGGTGCGTGCCTATAGTCCCAGCTACTTGGGAGGCTGAGGTGGGAGAATCGCTTGAACCTGGGAGGCGGAGGTTGCAGTGAGCTGAGGTTGCATCATTGCACTCCAACCTGGACAACAGAGTGAGACTCCATCTCCATAATAATAATAATACACAGTAATCAAGTGGATTCTATTCCAGAGATTCAAGGATGTTTCAGCATTTGTAAGTCAATAAATGTGATTTACCAAATAAACAGAATTAAGGACAAAAACCATACGAGCATCTTAGTAGATGCAAAAAGGGCATTTGATAAAATCCAGCATCTCTTCTTGATAAAGACACCCTCAAGAAACTAGGCATATAAAAAGCATACCTCAAAATAATAAAAGCCACGTACAACAAACCCACAGCCAACATTATACTGAATGGGAAAAGTTGAAAGCATTCCCCCTAAATTCAAAGGATTCTGACTTTGACCAATCCTGTTCAGCACATCCATTCTTAATTATTTCTCATCTTGCTGTCTACTTGAGAAGATTAAGTAGAAGGGGTTGCATTCAGTTCCCTACTTGGATCAGACAATGAGAGGCACTGGTAGAAAGTTAGGAGACCAGGGAAAAGAGGAGTGGGGTACTTGTACCCCAGCTCCCTAGCTGATGGGTCACAGGTTGGCTGCATTTCTCCTTAGGTGCAAGTCCTTTCCAAACTCTCTTTGTAGAGCTATGCTTCGCTTTCTAGTAAGCACCTTCTCCCCTTGCCACTTCAGTCCTAGGGTGCAAATGACTTCCCAGCCCTGGTACTGAAATTTCCCTTCTTAAATTCCCTAAAGCCAGTCAACATATTTGTAATAGCTTTTTTATTTTTAACTTTCTTCAAATACCCAGTTTGATTGTGCCATCTGTTTCCTGCCACGTCCCTGAGCAAATATTCATTCGGATTTAATGTATATTTTAAAAATAAACACTGTAATTTTAATACCTCCCAGTACAATTTTTAATTGGAGAATATCGTAATAAAATTTTCTTAGGACTTATCTGGAGACAAATGTTCAGGTTGAGAAATGATACAATATAATTTAAAGCTGTATAATGATACAATATAATTTTAATGAGTCAGATTAATATTGAAATTTGGGGACTAAAGCTGACTGATAGACAAACAAAATATGTTTAAGGAGAGAAGTGCACGACCAGCAAAAAATAGTTGAAGAATTCAGTGTTCCACTTAATAATTGATATGTCAACTAGATATGCTATCAAAAATGACATAGAACTCTTAAACATAAACACACTTGACCTAAAAGACATCTAGAAAACACTCTTGGCCAGGCGCGGTGGCTCAAGCCTGTAATCCCAGCACTTTGGGAGGCCGAGACGGGCGGATCACGAGGTCAGGAGATCAAGACCATCCTGGCTAATACGGTGAAACCCCGTCTCTACTAAAAAATAAAAAATTTAAAAAAAAAACTAGCCGGGCGACGAGGCGGGCGCCTGTAGTCCCAGCTACTCGGGAGGCTGAGGCAGGAGAATGGCGTAAACCTGGGAGGCGGAGCTTGCAGTGAGCTGAGAACTGGCCACTGCACTCCAGCCTGGGTGGCAGAGCAAGACTCCGTCTCAGAAAAAAAAAAAAAAAAAAAAAAAAAAAAAAGCACTCTTGCTTACAGTGAAAAATACAGTTGCAACTCTAAAGAAATGTAAATCTGAGGAATAGGCCTAATTTCTAAAGAGGTTATTACATTGTGATATAGCAACAAATTATTGCTGCTTCTTGTAGAAATATTTTGGAAGTATTCTTTTACAAGCAATTTATTTGAAGTTATAGAATCTGGTTTATGTACATTGAAATGTTCTGGGCACATGCAATCTAATTTCAAGGCCTGGTTGAAATGGTTTACTGATTGAAACATTTAACACTGTTAGAATGATTCTTCAACATGTTCTATAGGGAGTGTGGAAATTCCCTATTGCTAGTAGTTCCCTAGAATTCCCAATAATTGTGTTTTTGAGAATCTTGAGAGACAATGGTGGCATTTACAAACATGCATTCACATGCCAGTTGAAGGCAATAATTATCTTCAAGGGATATCCTTAGGCTGGGAAAAAGAACAGAGCAGACACTAGGCACACATTGGTCTGTAATTACATGTGGGATTCTCTTTTGGAAATCCATGGATATATTCACAAGATCCTTGGCAGGGGAGAGAATGTGATTTACTTTGTATCCAGAAACTGAGTAGGTGTGCTTATGTTAGATTTCATCATTACCAACTAAGTATGGTGGCTTGCACAGTAGTTCAGATATTACCACAACAATTTTTAGCTGTTACTAGTTTGTAATTTTACTACAAAAATCACTAGTACACCATTTTGGACCTTTCTGTAAGCAGACACCAAGACACATGCACAATATTTATTGGGAAAATTGTCTTTGAAAAATAAAGGAGAAAGGACAAAGAAGTAGGCAGTGAGAAACCTTGAGACAGTCATGTATAAAGGAAGAAGGAAGGGCTCAAAGTAACTTCTCTCACAGTGCAGCTCTGTGAAATTTCATTCCATGTCTAATGAGGAGAACCAGAGTAAAGATTTCCCATCAAAAGTTTTCTGTGATCAGCAGGAGTAGTTCAGTTCTATCAGCCCCAGAAATCTTAGTCACTGGCTGGGAACACCCATGAGAGAGTATGGCCTTAGCATGAATTCAAAAATGCAACAGATATTTGAAGCCCATTTGCCAACTACACATATCACAGTAACTAGGTTCTCGTGATGGGAGAAATGAGTGGAGCCCCTCAATGACTATCACAGATAGTTCTGGAAAACTCTTTATACTCAAGCATAGGCAAAATATTATATTGTTTGCATGTTCAGAGCCTACTAAATATCAGGATGGAGTTGAAATACATATTGTCAAATGTGTAATTTATTTAGTGAAAAATTAAAAGATCTTCATTACTTAAGGCAGATTACATTTTAAAATCACATGATTGCTAAACTAAAATTAGAGGGAGATAATGATAAAATAGAAGAAAATATGACCAAGTGTTGACAAAAACAAGAAAGAAGAGAACTTAAAAATATATCTTTTGAAGGAAATGGTCCAATTTCTCATTTTTTTAATGCATCTAAAAGTGAAGGACAGATATCACAAGATCTCTCATTAGTGAGATAATGAGATACTCTTCTAAGTGAGAATAAGGGAGAAAATAAGGTGCATGGTCATTTGTGAGAGAACAAACATCACTATTTAAAAAATAAAAATCTCACCAGTGAAAACACACCATTTGTATTTACCATGTGGATTCAGTTTTAAATGATTGTAAACCATGATGAAATGATATTCACATTATAAACATTCCTAAAAATATGGATAAAACACTATTATTAGATAAAGTGTTTTATAGTCAGCTGGTTCTGGAACTATGACCCCCATAACCAAAATCATAGCTGATTTCTTCCTTTGTTACTTGAACATTTTTGTTGTATTTGATATGTTGAAAAATATTTTTGTGACACATGCATAGCACTTAGCAGTGGGAAACCAAAATGAGGTTACAAAGTTTTACTAACTCAGTAACACCCGCTAAGAAGACACGCGAAGAGCAGTAATGAAACCATTACTCTCTAAGAATAACACAATAACAAATAAAAACATTTTGACTATTAGTACTTGTTTAGTTCTCTTAGCATAATGCCATATGCTCATATCTCAAAAATATAAACTGGAATTTAACTGTACATATAAGAAAACTACATATATATGTTTTTGCAAAAAATAAAAATAAAACTGACTTGCCTCCACTGACATTCATAGGGTTGCAGGTAATGTTATAAATGATAATTACAAAACCGACGCCTAATGTAGGCTATTAAAATATCCAAAAGAAGTCATTTAGGAAAAAATAAATTATATGGAGAATTGAAAAGTAAAATTTTTTAAAACTAAAAAACGTAAATGTATAAAAATGTGAATATTCATTTAGCATGCTATGGCATATCCGAATGAGCAGAAACTCTATGTTTTGTTGCTAATTCTGGCCAAAACTATGACAAATTTTAACTTAAAGTCATTAAAAAATTACATTTTTGTAGAAAATTGGATAAGAAGTCACTAAGTCCTTTTTATTTTAGAATTAATAAATCAAAACTCTTGTCTGCAATGTTTTTACCATTAGTAGTCATGTATACTGAAATAAATACTCTAACACTATCTGTTCCTTTATATGCTTCATAGTCATTTTTACATCTACCTATACAACAGCATTTTTTCATTTTGGATTTTTTTAATTAATTAATTTTTTTTGAGACCGTGTCTCGCGCTGTGGCCCAGGCTGGAGTGAGCGGCGCCATCTTGGCTCCCTGCAAGCTCCGCCTCCCGGGTTCCCGCCATTCTCCTGCCTCCGCCTCCCGAGGAGCTGGGACCACAGGCGCCGCCACCACGCCCGGCTCATTTTTTGTATTTTTAGTAGAGACGGGGTTTCACCGTGTTAGCCAGGATGGTCTCCATCTCCTGACCTCGTGATCCGCCCACCTCCGCCTCCCAGAATGCTGGGATTACAGGTGTGAGCCACCGCCCCGGCCCTTTTTGGATATTTTAAAAGACAGTGGAGAACACTGCCCATTTCTCTTAGTTCAGAATTGCCAGAAATTCCTAAGAGAAAGGGAAAAGAGAAAAAAGCAGCAAACTTGTGTTTATATGTGTTTGATACTGTCTGCCTAACTGGTACTTCTGCAAAAGCATCTGACAAGTTTCTATAGGTTTGGCAGAGGGGAGAATGGCACAAAGGCATTAGATAATTTTTTTCTCAAGAACTTATACAAGCAGCTCTTAAAAATCAAACATAATAGCTGAAGACTATAAAAATAGTTAATGCATTCTATATATATACGAACATACACATACATCTTTGCTCCATGTCACTAAGGAAAAATACCATGGGTAGTTACTGTACAAAATAAGAGATGCCAATAAAATGTTGGAAGAGAAACAAGCAGATGAACAAGTGATAGCAGGGTATTTCCCTAGATGGCCCTGGGATGACCTAGTTCTCCTCTGTTTCTTGCTTGTAGATCTCAAGAATAACTGTAGAACGTGCTCGAAATGCAATATTTTGAATTAGGAAGGACAGCCTGGGTTTTGTTCCTCTCTCCCCTAGAAGCAGGATGCCCTTCAAAGTTTTGCCCCATAAGTCACATAGTGTCTGAATTATATAACCTGGGGTGAACTGCCTTTCAGAGTCCCTCAACTGTTGTGCAAAATGGGGCACACACAGTCAAGACTTTTTCTCCTCTGTGCCGTTTCTTAAGCCTTGGGGATTCTGCTCACGATGGATCCAGTCTTCTGTGCCTTTCAGCCTATCAGTCAGTATTAAACCTGCTTCACATAACTTGTGTTTCAGTGAATTCTGTCACATTGGACTCAGATAAATAGGTAACTGGTGCATGATGGACATAAGCAGTAGCCCAGGATGCAGTGGGAATCATTATATAGATTTCAGTTTCTGGTAGTTGGCATAATAATCATCTTTGCTATTCTCCATGCAGTGAGAGTCCTCTCTTGGGATCCGTAATTACTGAGTCTGCTTTACAGTGATACCTTAGCAGGGAAGACAAAGTTGAAATCTAATTGCTTGCCTAGAGATGCAACACAAAGCAAGTGTATTTACACATAGAATAATAGAATGTTTCTGCCAGTGAAACTCCTAAATCCTTGTAAAGAGAAAAGATATGAAAACAGGAAGATTGGTTGAACATTTGTTTGGACACCAGTTAGAATCCCGAATCCTCACATTTGCTCCATGCAGCCATGACTTGTTCTTTCTAACAGTGGCAACATACAGAAAATATCTGCTCCACTCTTGTTTAAGCAGACAGATGTCATGTATGGTAAGAAGACAGAATAGGATGTGGGTAATGTGAGGGCCGTTGATAAAAAGTCAAAATGTAGTAGTGATACTCTTCCAACTTGTATGTCCTTTCTGGATGGACAGCTAAGCTTATACTCCCAGGCAGGGCATATCCTCACATTCTGCTATTTGTTTGCTAAATTAAAGTATTATTAATACAGCACATAGGTATACTAAATAGTAAGCCATATGGAGGAAGGACTGCTCTGAGTGACAATATTTTAATGCTGGAATAAGTAATTTAAAATAACATTTCAAACTACAAAAGAAATAATTGTGGAGGGAGTCTATTTTTTCTGCACCTTGATATATCCATTTATTAATTCAAGCAATTATCTATCACATATTGGGTGCATAATTTTCCCTGCTTTTAACTTGAACTATAATAATTGTAATGTACTGCAATGAAGACAAACATAATTTTGTGAAAAATGCAGCTGGAGCACAGGATCTTTCTGGGTGGTCAGGGACTGTATATCTCGGAATTTAACTGGTGAATACAGACTCAAGCAGATATGGAATAGGAGGTAATGTTAAATAAATGTGAATAGTTAGATGAGATGGAAGATCGGTTGGCCTCTTCAATCAATGCAGATAAAACTCTGGACATTTTATATCCACAGAATGTAAGTCTGTTCATATTAAGGATCAAATGAACAATATCATTTATTGTTACTAAATAAATCTGCATTTGTTAAGGATAGAACCATAGCTGCATTAAGAGAAACTAACGTAAAACCAAATAAGCAGTTAGAAATTGAGTTCAGATAAATAGGTTTAAAAGAGAAATAAGATAGCCAAGAGAGGACTGTAATCTGACTGCTGAGCTGTAGTAAGACACGCCAGAGGGCAGAGTTGGAACATGAGAGGAAGTACCTCAATGTAGTCAAATAGGTTAGGACTCGGGCAAGAAATAATCACTGGAGAAGTGAAGGTCTGCAGACTTATATTACCTAGCGAATCAGGCTGCACACAAATGTCTACTTAGTGCTTAGTCCACACAATTCCTCATGGCATCAAGAGTTATTGAACTTCTATGTATCTTTAAGAAATATAGCCACAGAGATCAATGATAAACAATGGTTGGCTGCGATCCAAAGTCTAGATGTTAATGGGTAAAACACACTAGTTTCTCCCCCATGAGTAAATCCTCTTTTTCATTTTTTTCTACCTTTTAAGATACCCATGTTTTTATTTATAGCACTTATAAAAATATTTCCTTATTCATATTTAATGCAAATTAATTTAGCAATTACAGACCACTTAACATTTTCTATCTTCCTTAGCATATTTTCTTTTCCATGTAAGTTGTCACCTACAATGGTACGTATTTATTTGTGAATGTACTTATTATTGTCTTTTTCACAAGAATTTAAGCTCCAATTTGGTAGAGATTTTTTGTTTCAATCTTATCTCTATGGGCAACACATGGAGCAGGAGCCAAATAAATATGTGTTGAATGAAATGAGTACATATTTGCTGAACAGATTAAGAGAGAATAAACATATTTATTTAAGGATTATTATTTAACATTTGTTTTCATCTCTGGATGGCTATCTCTGTAACAATTGAGAGTCTTGTAGTTGTGTTTTGCTTACCATCGCTTAATCAGAGCATATAAAAGACTTAAAAACATTGCAGATACTTGTTGAATGAATGACTAAGTGTTGGAAAATCTGATGTGTTTGTACACTCCTGTTAGGACCAAAAGAAGCTGATATATTAATTAAGTATTATGAGATTCTGGATTCAAGAGTAATGCCTCAGAACCTAGGGGACAAATTGTGATGCAGAGTTGGAAAGAAGATTATTTTCCACCCCTCAACATCCCAAGCATAGAACAGTTTTGTGATATGATAGTTTAGAGGTAAAGTTTTCTGATACTATATATACATATATATTATATACTATATATACTGTATATTATATATACATGCTCTATATAGTATATATTATATATACATACTCTATATACATACTATATATACACTATATACAATATATGGTTTGTATATATTATATATGCATATACTACAACTATAATATATAGTATGTATATATAGTATATAATATACGTATGTATATATTACCATAAACCAAGATAAGTTTTTTATTTTTACTTGAATTTCTTCCACATACCTCCAAATTTCTATGAAATTTGTTATACTTTCAAAAATCTATTTTACAAAAATCCCTTAATCAGAGCCCATTTGTAGATAACTCCAAGTATCCTCATTTATTTTGCTATATATCCCAAAATACAAGACTTTTCAGTAGTCAAGTGAAAAGCCAATAAGAAAAATAATAATTAATAATAGCTAACATATATCATGGCTTGTTTTGTGTCAGGAACTTTAGATAAACTGTATCAGTGAATTACAGAGCAATTCCTAAGTTTACAAAGATGGAAACTGAAACTCAGAGAGGTTAAAATTTTAGTTACAACTACTACTAAAAGAAATTAAAGCTAGTCTTCTGAAGCCAGAAGACTGTAGTCTCAGAATCTTAAGAACATCATTATATTACTAAGGATGGCAAATTTGTATATAAATTTTTCAGAGCACTCGAACTTTGGGAACTACAGCCAATTAGCAAGCCAGTTAATTTCAGGACGCATCAATAGAGGAGTAGGGCCAGAGAGAGTAAATTAAGGCACTGAGGCCAGAGCACAAGGCTGCTGGACAGAGACAGTTTGTATTAACACTTATCTTGCACTTGTACAACAGCTGAAGAGAGGTTCTCTGCTTCCCAATGACACTGCCTCACTCTCTCGGTTGCAGTATTTAACATTTTGACTGATAGGAGTTCATAGGTAGTCACCTTGGTCACTGGACACACTAATACCAGATTGCTGGAGATGCTAAGTCTGGTCAAAGTAAAACTTGAGAGGGAAAACTACTGAAGGGGCCAGAATGCTCATCATATTTGGAAATAATAGTGCATCTGTGAGATTGTTGAGCTGACATATTAAGCAAATCTTACTCCTTTTTTATATGAAACCCAATACTGTGTAAGCCATTATATACTGACTTTTTAAAGAAAATTTGTACAAGATTAGTAATTTGAACAGCATTCTACTTCTAGCTCCTACTGTCATGGAAAGTAATGACTATATAGCTTTCTATGGCAGTAATGTAACAGCAGCTGATCTTTCATTAAGTTAATATTAATATTTCCTTAAAGGATATTTATTTGTAATAATAAATAATAAATGAGAAATTTCAAAATTAGTTATTTTTATTTCTGTACTTTATGACTAATGTTTAAGGAATAAAGCATATGTAAGTATCATAAGGTAGTTGAATGATAACTTGGAAAAGCAACTTGAAAAGGAAAAACTAATTTAAATTATTGTACAACATAAACTATATAAATGTGACTACATCAAACAATATCAAAAAGTTAAATAGATAATATGCCTCCCAAAAGAAGTTACACAACATATTAATACAAAATAGGCTGGGTGCAGGGGCTCACACTGGTAATACCAGTCCTTTGGGAAGCTAAGACAAGCGGATTGCTTGAGCTCAATAGTTCAAGATCATTGGGCAACATAGCAAAACCCCATCTTTACAAAAAGTACAAAAAATTAGCCAGGCATGGTGGTGTGTGCCTGTAGTCCCAGCTACGAAGGGGGGTGAGGTGAGAGAACCACCTGAGCCTAGGAAGTCGAGGCTGCAGTGAGCCATGATTATGCCACTACACTCCAGCCTGGGTGACAGAGTAAGACCTCATCTCAACAAATAAACAAACAGAAAACTTAAACAGTACATTAGAAAGATCACTCATCATGACCAAGTGGAATTTATCCCTGGGATGCAAGGATGGTTCAACATATGCAAATCAATCAACATGATATATTGTATAACCAAATAAGAGATTAAAACCATATGATTATTTCAATTGATGCTGAAAAAGCATTTGATAAAATTCAGTGTTGCTTCATGATAAAATCTCAAAAAACTGGGGATGACACGGGAGGCGGAGCTTACAGTGAGCCGAGATCACGCCACTGCACTGCAACCTGGGTGACAGAGCAAGAATCCATCTCAAAAAAAGAAAAAAAAACAAACAAAAACCGGGGGTGACAGAAATGTGCTTCAATATAATAAAAGCCATATATGACAGACAGACCCACACCTAGTATCATACTGAATGGGGAAAACTTAAGACCTTTCCTCTATGATCTGGAACAGGATAAGAATATCCACTGTCATTATTTTTATTCAACATAATACTGGAAATTCTAGTTAGAACAATCAGACAAGAGAAATAAAGGGCAACCAAGTTGGAAAGGAAGAAGTCAAATTATCCTTATTTTCTGATAATATGATCTTATATTTGGAAAAATCTAAAGACTCACAAGAAAATTATTAGAACTAAAAACAATACAGTAAAGTTGCAGGATACGAAATTAACATACAAAAATCAGTAGCATTTATATATGCCAACAGTGAACAATGTGAAAGAGAAATTTGAAAAGTAATCCCATTTACAAAAGCTACACATAAAATTAAATACCTTGGAATTAACAAAAGAAGTGAAAGATCTCTATAATAAAAACTGCAAAACATTGATGAAGGAAATTGAAGAGGATACCAAAGAAAAAAAGGGAAAATATTCCATGTACATGGATGAGAAGAATCAATATAATTAAAATGTTCATACTACTCAAATCAGTCTACAGATTTGATACACTCCCTGTCAAAATACCAATAGCATTCTACACAGAAATAGAAAAAACAATCCTAAAATTTACAAGGAACCACAAAGACCAGAATAGCCAAAGGTATCATACCTAAGGTAAAAGAACAAAACTGGAGGAATCACATTACTTAACTTCAAATTACACTGCAGAGACAGCATGATACTGGCATAAAAACAGACACATAGACCAATGGAACAGAATAGAGAACTCAGAAACAAATCCACACACATACACCGAACTCATTTCTGACAGAGGTGACAAGAGCATACACTGAGGAAAAGACAGTATCTTCATAAATGGTACTGGGAAAATGGAATATCCATATGCAAAAGAACCCGTGTGCAAAAGTAGACCTCATCCCTCACCATACACAAAAATCAAATGAAAATGGATTAAAGACTTAAACCTAAGACCTCAAACTATAAAACTATTACAAGAAACCATTGGAGAAAATCTCTAGGACATTGGTCTAGGCAAAGATTTGAGCAATACCCCAGAAGCCAGGAAACCAAGCCAAAACTGGACAAATGGGACCACATCAAGTTTAAAAAGCTTCTGTGCAGCAAAGGAGACACTAAAAAAGCTGAAGAGACAGCCCACAAAATGGAAGAAAATATTTGCAAACTACCCATCTGACAAGGGATTATTAACCAGAACATATAAGGAGCTCAAACAACACTATAGGAAAAATAACTAATAATCTGAGTTTTAAAATGGGCAAAATATTCAAAATATTTGAATAGACATGTCTCAAAAGAAGATATATACATAGCAAACAGACATGTGTAAAGGTGCACAATGGGTGGGGCACAGTGGCTCACGCCAGTAATCCCAGAAGTTTGGGAGGCTGAGGCGGGTGGATCACTTGAAGTCAGGAGTTGGAGAACAGCCTGGTCAAAATGGTGAAACCCCATCTCTATTAAAAATACAAAAATAGCTGGGCATGGTGGTGGGTGCCTGTAATCTCAGTTATTCAGGAGACTGAAGCAGCAGGAGAATGTCTGGAATCCAGGAGAGGGAAGTTGCACTGAGCTGAGATTGCCCCATTACACTCTAGCCCAGGCAACAGAGCGAGACTCCATCCGGGAGGAAAAAAAAAAAAAAAAAAAGTACTCAACAACGGGGATCATCAGAGAAACGCAAAGCAAAACTGGTATACTCTATCATCTCACTCCAGTTAAAATAGCTTATATCCAAAAGACAGGCAATAGATGTGGAGAAGAGGGAACCCGGTACACTGTTGGTGGGACTGTAAATTAGTACCACTACGGAGAGCAGTTTGGAGGTTTCTCAAAAAAACTGGAAATTGAGCAGTCCATAAGATCCAGCAATCCTACTGCTGAATCCATACTCCAAAGCAAGGAAGACAGTATATGAAATGGATATCCACACTCCTCTTTGTGGCAGCACTCTTTACAATAGCTCACTTTTGGAAGCAACCCAAGTGGCCGTCGCCAGATGAATGCATAAAGACAATGTGGTACATAAGCACAATGGAGTACTATTCAGCCATGAAAAAGAGTGAGATCCAGTCATTTGCAACAACATGGATAGAATTGGAGCTCATTATGTTAAGTGAAATAAACCAGGCACCGAAAGACAAACATCACATGTTCTCACAATGTGCTTATTTCACATTGCATGCCTGTATCAAAATATCTCATGTACCCCGTAAATATATAGACCTACTAGGTACAAAAATTTTAAATAAGTAAACTATTTTTAAAAAGTCTTTTCTCAGAGAATCCATTGAAAATTGTGAAATCCCTTTCAAAACAAAAGTTGGGGTCCACAGGTATATTGGAACGTCATTTGAATGCGTTTTTCTTTTAAATTATTTTTATTTCTATGTATGATACAGTCATTTTTGTTTGTCACTAATTGATACTTTTGAAATATACATCTCTTTACTGGTAGTCTATCATCTTTCCACTGATGGATGACCTTCTGTTATTAGAAAAATTAAATTCACTTCTCTGCCACACGATGATTTATTTAAAATAATTCTTGTTTGAAATACTTTTATTCAGAGTTCATATTTCTTTAATGAATTTTTCACTGCATCAAATCATGGCATAATGGATTTTATGTACCTCGGGGCTAAAGTACATCAAAATATATGGGCAGTGAAATTTGAGGGCGTCCTTCTTAGGACATTAAGAAAAAGGAGAATATAGTTTGAAACACAGTTTCTTATTGGTTAAAAACGATTCAGAAAACGTATATCTCAAAAATGAATAATTTATTAAAGATGTCTATTATGTCTAATTATTAGAAAGCATGGAAAATTATTTGAGATCAATAAGAGAAGAATATTTATTTCTAACTTGTATATAAATAAAACATTTGAAAGAGATTTCTATTTAATTTTGTGGATAAGTACTGTGATCATAAATATATTGTCTTTTGTATTTTTGAATTTATGAATTCTTGGTAGAAAGTTACATTCAGAAATCATGTATCTGAATCTCTCTCTGTTTCTTTCTCAGTTGCTTTCTGTCTGTCTTTCTCTCGCTTTGTCTTCCCCCACCCCAAAACATATATGTACAGCCATACACACATACATATACACCCGTACACACATACATATATGCCCGTACACACACACATATACGCCCGTACACACACACATATACGCCCGTACACACATATATACGCCCGTACACACACACATATATGCCCGTACACACACACATATACGCCCGTACACACACACATACATCTCAGTTTATCTACACCTTTAGTGAGTTTCAATATAGAGTGGAGCTAATATTTGGGCTGAGAAATAAGATTTTGGTATGTATCTACTTTTTAAAAAATACTCTATATTTTCACATATAATGGCTGGTGATATTGTAGATAGTATAACTAAACTGTATTATAGCAACACATGCTTTTTGACACCAGGGTCCTTGCCTAACTCATGGCTTTATTCTTAGGTTTATTAGAGTAACTGCCTTATAGATAGATAATAAATAATTATTAAGTAAATGCTTGTGTTTAAAAAATGTGAATAATTTCAGGAGGAGGATCGTTTTAAATGTATTTAGATACTTTGTTATAATTATGTTCATTAAATGGGAGTTTTTTTGATTTGTTATATATTACATTTCATAATTTATAATATTTGAATCAAATAAAGGACCTGAAAGTATCTTATAAAATCTGAAAATTAAATGATAAGAAAAAGTTTTCCTCACATTTAAAATTTATTGCATAACATTCATATTGCTTTTAGAAAAAGCATTTCTGTGTGATTGAGAGAGAATGAGGAAAAAGTAGAAAAAAATAAATATCACTTAACTCTGGTAATATTATTTTATAGTATTCTGATAAGCTATTCAGAAAAAATACTCTGTGTGCTATGTATTATTGATGGTGCAGATTGTAGTGAAACATTGCATAATTATTTAAAAAAATAAATACTCATCGAAAACTCAATTATTTGCTTTTTATTCATTTAAAAGCTTTGTGCTTGTGTTTTCTTTGCTTTCTACTGTATA
This sequence comes from Trachypithecus francoisi, assembly GCF_009764315.1. NCBI lineage: Eukaryota > Metazoa > Chordata > Mammalia > Primates > Cercopithecidae > Trachypithecus > Trachypithecus francoisi. The sequence continues at coordinate 104,577,181 of NW_022681453.1, forward strand.
AATACATACAAACAATTAATAATCTCTTCTTCCAACTCCTCAGGTAATTCGTCTTTCATGTAACTGAACCAAATCTTGATTTTGAAAAATTTATCAACTTTATGCATTAAATATTATTTATTATTTTTATATAATACAACATATTCTATCTGTGTAGAATACATAATATAATATATTATAAATAATAATAGGTTTTTGCACTTGAATATTTTCACATATAGCAGAATCATACTGGCTAAAATAATCTACAAATCGACAGCAGAGGGCACCCATTTCCCGCTTTGAAGAAAAACTGAAATACTTCCCTCTAAACATTTTTCCATAAACGTGTATTGCTTTGTCAGTTTATTTAGAAAAGAAAGAAAGCATATTTGCTTTTTCTCCCAAAAAACATTAAGGAAGAGAAACAGAATTGATAAATACGTGTGGTGGAATCAATTATGAAAATAAACTCTAATAAATTACAAAACAGTAAACAGTTTCTAAAGAAAATACATGTAAAAATCTATTATCTATCTTCATTATCATCACGCATAATTTAGGTATTTTTTTTTCTATATTTATAGCTATGTACCTGTAACTGTTACTTATGCTTATTATAGTAAATCCTTACTTCTGATGTATTATTATTATTGATAACAATCTTTGTAATTTTGTAGAGCAACTACACAGAAATGATCTGCTTTAATTGAAATAATTACACACATCTACTGTGCATAGTTAAATCTGTGTATGCTCATGAGTGTGTGTGTGTGTGAGACACAGAGAGAGACAGAGAAAGAGTGAAAAACTGTTCAATATTTTGGAGTTGTAAAACATTTTGATATAAATGAATTACTAGACTGTTCTTTAAACACATTTAAGAGAAAAGAATAGAGCCTTTAATGCAAATAGACACTTTTCAGTAAATCACTAAAGTCAAGATTTTGATTTTAATATGGAATTCAATAAAAATTTTTGCATTCACTTTAGCTTTAAATAACTTCCTTTGGTCTACATTGTATTTTATTTATCTAATAAAGAACAGGAGGAAATATTATTGATTTGATAGCCAGAGGCTTATATTATGCGAATCAAATCAGTCTCTTTGGAGTTTACCCTGCTATCTTTTTGGAATAAATTGTCCCTTAATTGGTGAGCATAGAGAATATTATTTTAATAAATATTTAATGAAAAAAGATGTTTTATCTATTCATTAGACATCTTAGTAATATATGTTCATTAGAAGAAAATGAATAAGAGTATTTAATATTCTTTGTTTACAACAGATGACATAGTAGAATATATTAATATGTAAGTTGTGACCTTCACACTTTGCCAGTTTTAGAAACAATGTGTAAGTTGCCCTCTCATACTGTCTTCTATGCTTTATGTTAATTTATTTTCAGCTACATAAATTAAATTAACCTTTAGTGATAGTCATATATAATCTGTAATTAGGAATATAAATATTTTAAGAGTATGTTTTTCTTTAAGTTAAGAATTTTAAGGTTAAAAACATATTGATCAAAAGTGAGTATGTTGTGAGGTGGGGGAAGTGGGAAGGGATAGCATTATGAGAAATACCTAATGTAAATGACCAGTTAATGGGTGCAGCACACCAACATGGGACATGTATACATATGTAACAAACCTGCATGTTGTGCACATGTACCCTAGAACTTAAAGTATAATTTTAAAAAAAGTGGGTATTGTAAATAATATATTTAATCCCTAATATGTTGAATTTTTAAGGAAATAAATTAATAGGAAGATGTCTACAAAGCACCCATGATTTGTTTTCTTGAAGATATAATTTTAAATTTGGAAAATGCCCATTGAATTCAGTTCAATGAGAAAAATAAACAAGCAAAATACACACAAATTTAAATAGAAATTGAAAATCAAGTATTTAGTTAATATTGTATACCAAAATTTTCTTTTACTTATTCCCATTAATTTATTGGCACATTAAACGTTTCAAATTTTTAAATTAGAATTTAATAAAATCTATAAGATATGAATGATATGGCCTTGGCCTTCTATATATGTTTGAATTATAGTAATAGCAGTTATAATTTCCTTTACTTAAAATTAAAATGTGGATGGTTACATGACTGAACAGTTTTTAAACAGGATTTTTGACACAAACATCTGAAATGTTCACTTGTGAAAACATTTTTAAGATTTAAATAAATAAAATATTTAGAATTTGATTTCCTTAATTTCGTAATTAGAGATGAGTTAAAAAAAAAAAAAAAAAGAGTTTATATTGTTTATTGAAATATGTAATTATTTTAAAGATGTTGTTGCTGGAAATAAAGTACATATTTTGAGCTCAGGTTGCTACTCTCAGAGGTGGATATTATGCTGTGAATGATGAAAATAAATTAATATATCCTGAATAAAAATAAACAATATCACATAAGTCCGACTGTTCACAAAACACTTTTGAGATAGCTAAAGTTATGAAACATACTAAACTCTTCTTAAAATTCTATGATAAATATATTATTATTTCTCATAAATAAACAATAGTGAGAAGCAAGACATGAAACAGTTTTTTGAATATTTTTGTTTTGGACTTCATAGTCTTATCAAATAGAAAAATTATTTCCTGGACAATATAGAATTGAGACAAATTTACATGTTTTTAGGAAGAATACGTGCTATATATTAGTAAACAAAAAAGACATAGGCACAATTAGGTTTGTTTTTAACAATGTTAAACAGTAAAGGTTTTAAAATTGGTAACTCCCGTCTGTATGTATTTCACTGTGTATTGTCCATAGAGCTATACATTCTAAATGCCTTTCATTGTGACTGTCATCTATCTCCATAACTTCAAAACTGTTCTTTGATATTTATTACATTCAGCTTTCTTGAATAGTGCCATAGGCTTAGCAATGAAAATATGTTTAGTAGGAATAGTAATGTTGATGGAATAGTGACATTAGTTTTCCATTTGGTAGATGTTATACTTTTCCTTCTCTGATTTTTCTTTTGTTTTCTATTTACCATCTATTTTTTTTAAAAAGTTGATTTTAATCATATAGGTTTGGGCAACAGTTTTCTATGCAAAATGACAGATGATTCAAATTGTCAGCAGTCTTACAAATCAATGCAGATAGCCACACGATTGATCCAGTTATTGCAATCAGTATAGATTTTGAACAAAGCATCAGCTGTGCCACAATCTATTTGGCCCCAGAAACTGCATCATTTTTCTAGGCCCTATCTTTTAGAAATGGAGGTGTTGGACTGAATAGGAATTCTCAAAAAGTAATTTAATCAATAAAGCAGAAGGCAATGAATGACAAGGAAACTTGTGTGGACAGAAGCAAGCCAACTGCTCTTTATGGTAGTAAATATGAGACAAAGCATTCCTAGTTTTAAATAAAAACAATTGTGTTTTATAATAAAGTAGCTTATTAGTTAATTAGGATGAATAACCAAAGTTCAATTAAAGACAGTCAAAATATTGTAAGAACTAATAATGCAAGGTGTTAGAGGAATAAGAGTAGATTTTTAGCCTTATGTTGAGCTCTTTGCTTTATCACTCCCTTTACATCCAGCTTTTTCTGTTTCTTTTAATGGCTGAATCATGGAAGTGCAACTTCAATCACATTCAATTTATATTTTTCTTTTACTTCTTCCATTCAATTAATATGTGATTAGATATTCTATTACTATCTCAAATACCAGCCCCTAAAAGACATTGTATTAGCTGCTTGTCACACTGTATCTCATTTCATTTTCCTTTTTTTTTTTTTTTTTTGAGACGGAGTCTCGCTCTGTCACCCAGGCTGGAGTGCAGTGGCCGGATATCAGGTCACTGCAAGCTCCGCCTCCCGGGTTTACGCCATTCTCCTGCCTCAGCCTCCCGAGTAGCTGGGACTACAGGCGCCGCCACCTCGCCCGGCTAGTTTTTTTTTTTGTATTTTTTTAGTAGAGATGGGGTTTCACCGTGTTAGCCAGGATGGTCTCGATCTCCTGACCTCGTGATCCGCCCGTCTCGGCCTCCCAAAGTGCTGGGATTACAGGCTTGAGCCACCGCGCCCGGCCTCATTTCATTTTCCTATGTTTATGAGGTAGGTTATATAACTAGTTCTTGGTCTCAGATAAAAATATTACAGTATTCTCATAATGAGCAAATAAAAAGCAAGGGCCTGTATTCAGGCCTATCTTCCTCCAAGATGATTTTATCAATGACATAACACTGTACCCTGAAAAATTCAAAACTACTTTTCTCTTCTGTGCATCAATGCTTTTCTATTTTCTACCTCCACTAACTTAATCTATTGTGTGTGTTTTGAAATGTTTTCTATCTCTGATTTCTCTCAAAATGTAATGTATCCTACTAAATATAATTGGAATAATATTTCTATATCATCTATTTGCTCAAAAAAACTTTCAGAATTGCTTAGAATTAAGAATATTTAGTAAAATTAAAATATAGCTCACACAAAAATTGAATAGAACTTTCCTTAGGCAAACATATCACTTTTTACTATTAGAATACAAATATTGTCAGAGTAATATTTTAGAATGAATGTCTAAATCAGGTATTTTCTTCTTAGAAGATGCTCAAGTATATTTTTTCTGAACTGAATTTATACTATAACAAATACTTTTATAATGTCTTCAAGTGAAGAATTCTTTATTATATGATATAAAACACTTGAGAGCAAAAGAGGATATGTAGCTTTTTAAGTTGGCATTTGAGAACAACAACCAAAAAAGTCCCTACATTATTTACATTCCAAAGCAGAGTGATAAGAAGCTTTCTACTAAGAAAAATGCTTAATGTAAGTAAGTTTGAAATAGCCTGAATTGACTTTCATGGTGATAGAATAATAAGTATCAAAATGGTGAAAAACATTTAATAGCCCTCTGTTGCAGGAAAAATAGAGAGTTATTTACATTGTTCCCTTAAGTCTTGATATTTTAGATAGTTTGATCAAAATAATTTCATATATTTTCATTATGAAAGCAAATACTTGTTCTGTAAGCCTAAACATAAACTCAGAAAAGTTATTGGGCACTGTGAATCTTTTACTTCATGTGAGGCTGTACAAAATTACTTTGACGTGAATAATGCCAAAATTTGAATAAGTAGACTGTGACCTTTGAATTAGAGAAGAGTGCCTACCAAATCACCAATCAGCACTGTCTAGTTCAAATAGAATCCTCCTTGAAAAGCGTCTGAAGTGATTTCATAATCATAAAAGGAAAGATGATTTCACTTTTAATTCCTTTTCAAGCCCATTATTTTTAATGTTGATGTGCTTTTTTTTTTTTTTTTCAGACGGAGTCTCACTCTGTTGTCCAGGCTGGAGTGCAATAGCGTGATCTTGGTTCACCGCAACCTCCACCTCCCAGGTCCAAGCAGTTCTCTTGCCTCAGCCTCCCAAGTAGCTGGGACTACAGGCGCCTGCCACCACACCCAGCTAATTTTTGTATTTTTAGTAGAGATGGGGTTTCACTATGTTGGCCAGGTTGGTCTTGAACTCCTGACCTCACGTGATCTGCCTTCCTCGGCCTCCCAAAGTGCAGGGATTACAGGCGTGAGCCACCACGCCCAGCCAGTGTACCTCTTGAGCAATATAAATTTAAATTTAAAACTTTAAATTTTAGTTTTCTAATTAAATAAAATGTATATGGACTTAAAACTTGAATTATTGTTAATTCAGAATTATGTACATTATTATTTTTACTGTAATATTAGGAATTTTTTAAGTCAAACTTTTAGCATTCTTTTCCAGCAATTATTAAGCAATTTTAACCTCATTTAAGGACTCAAATACACAACTAAACATTAGCTGTGACTTCTCTTATTACTAATATCTATCCCCTATTTAATTTAATATACTTCATACTGTTTTATTGACTAGATCTGTATGTGTGTCTCTACAGTCAAGGGAAACATGGCTACACCCCATCATCTAGGCGTGAATGTAATATAAAATATTTATTAGCATTTAATATCTGCCAACCCCAGGAACATGTTCTATACCTATAATATTGCATCTTAGAAACATAACCCAATTATGTAAATATGACTGTGTGACAGAGAGGGTTTACACAGCTAATTAATTTCTATAATTTTATAATGCTTATGACAAAAATGAGTTTTGAACCCAAATGTGTTTGTGCCCAAGACCAGGTTATTCAACGTGTTACAACCTTATTACCAAACAATATCACACAAAATAGCTTCTTACTAAGTGCTTAATGTGTTTATACTTATCTAAACCAGGGATCAGAAAACTCTGGACCATGGGTCAAACGCTGCCCACTTCCTGTTTTTGTAAATAAAGTATTATTTGAACATATTCCTATTCATTAATTTATGTATTGCTCATGGGTTCTTTCCCAGTACAGTGGCATGGTTTGTTAGTTACACCAGACATAATATTACCCACAAAGTCGAAAATAGTTACCTTTTAGAAAAAGCTTGCCAATCCTTGATGTAAACTATATTACATAAATCTCTGTGTAAAAAGGTACCTGTGACTGTGTATCAACATGAAGATGACCACATAGATTTTATCATTTTAGTGATTATAAATTATGTAAATTCCTTCCCTAAATACCTCCTTCATCCACTGTGGCAGACTGAATAATGCTACTCCCATCCAACAATGTCTACACCCTAATCCTCAGAATCTGTTAATGTTACCTTATATGGCAAAAGAGATCTTGTCAATGTGATTAAATTAAAAATGTTGATGTGGAGGGGATATTCCTGTATTATTCAAGTGGGTCCCAAATATAATCATGAGCGTCCTCCTGAGATAGAAGCAGATGATCAGAGTGGATTATTAATTTCATCTGTTAAGTAGAGAATACGTAGGGACGGGAGAGCAATTAAGACCAGGATAACTGCGGGCAAGATGGTTCAAATAGTTTCTATCTCTTGGGCATCTGTAATATTAGTATTGGTTAGTTTTGTTGTGAGTACAGATGATAGGACGTACAAGACTAGGAAGCTGATTAAGGCTACGATTAATCAGTCATGGAAGACGTGAGTGCAGTAGCAAACACTTTTTGATATGCTTTGAGGATGAGAAAAAGGCACTAGCCAAGGAATACAGGGGACTTAGAGAAGCTAGATAAAACAAAGAAATGGAATTCCTCCAGAGCCCCAAGAAGGATCCAGCCTGGTGACCCCCTGACTTTGGCCCAGTGAAATTGATTTCATACTTCTGCCCTCAATTGGTGTGGTTTTAAGCCACTAAGTTTTTGGTAGTTTGTTACAGCAGCAATAATAAACTAATACACTCTCTGAATGAGACCTGAAATCTTTTGAATTTGTAAGACATATTTTCTATAAGAAAATTCTTATTGGGTAACAATGACACCTCTGAACATCTGACAATGGCAATGGATAATTTCCACAGAAAATTTTGAACATTATATATACATAAATTTTTGCATTTAATTTCAGAGTTTAATATACCCCCCATATAACTTATTTGTGGAGTTCCTTGAGTTCTATGGGCTTCAAATGCTATGCCTGTAATTAAATTGGCTTGGTTATAGCTATCAAGAAAATGATGAAAATTGTGCTTTATCTGTTTCTTTATCAATATGTGTTGGTGTTGTTTATCTGATTTTATGTCTCCTCCCTCTAGAAAGAAAACACTCTGAGAACATAGGCTATTTATCAATCAATAGGTGGTTCCTAGAAAACCCACACATACACTTAATAAGTTTTGGTGAAAGAATGAATGAATACATAGATTGATGAGCAAATATTGAGTTGTTTTGAACTTCTTTGTGTTTAATATAAGGAATCCTAGATATTTATTAGTGAGTGGACAAAAATAAAGTTGACAGCACTGTAGAGTAGAAAATGGATTAAATTCAAAATGACAATGTGTAAACATTATAGTAAAATTAAATTAAATTAAAAACTGTTAGGAGTCTAAGTGATGCAAATTTAGTGATTTGTTTATCAAAGCAAATTTTCATCTCAGCTCTCCAAAGAACAAATCTCCCAAATTTGATTTGGGAAGCTTTTAAAAGATTATGATTCCTAAGGTTTCTTAAACAGTTACACATACAAGGCCCCCAAATCTGGGTTTTATAGAACTTTCCAAGTGATTTTATGGAGAAATCAGATTTGACAAATCTGATTTGACAAGCAATGCTTGAATGCATGTTTCTCTTTCCGTCCATACCTTTCTTATTATTGACCACTAAGGACAAAATACTTTGCAAACGTATCTGAGTAACAACACACCTGGGGAAATGATTACAATTTAGACTCATAATCCCTTCTTGGGATATTTTGATTCAATATTTCAGAATCAGTACCCAGAAGTAAGGAAATATAGTAGACATCTTAGGAATTTACAGTGGCTTAATAACTTGAGAAATTCTATTCCAAGTAACATATTTTGATGAAATAATTAGTATATATAACTGCACTCTTCATTTTGACCAGACAATAGGTAGTATGCATTGAAAGGCTTTTCTTTCTTACGTTTTGCAACCAGATATGCTAAACATTTTCAACTAAGCTATTCAAAGTAACAAAATCTTTTATTTCCTACTAAACAGTGAGCAAATGTTTTATTGTGGCATACACACACAAACACACACAAACACACACAGATACATATCCATGCACACATACACATACAGCATTTTCTTTTTTAAAAAATCAAAGCTTTATTTTGGCTTTTCAATGACAATATTTAAAAGGGCTATTATTTTAAAAGTCGTCAGCCTCTCAGGACTTAGTATGAAGAAGATCCAGTTTCTATTAAAAAAATGGGAATTGCTGTGTAAACTAGGTAGCACTGGAAATTTTAGTACGTGTTAGCAATTGCCCATTACGTTAATGTTTGTGAATTTAAAAAAATGAGTAAAAAGATTATGTTGATTTGAAATACTACTCAATTCCATGGTCTCTTTTCTTGTCATTAACTTACTTCTAGATCTCCTCTACCTTTTAGCAAATTGAACCTGAGTCTGGCATTTTTTAATGTCAGTGCCCTCCAACTACAGGTTGAATATTCCTAATCTAAGATGCTTGGGACAAGAAGTGTTTCTTACAGATTTCATATTTTGCAGGATCTGGGAATATTTGAATACATGTAATGAAATGCCTTGGAGATGGGACCAAAGTTAAAACACAAAATTCATTTTTATTTCATATATACATAACCTGAAGGTTATCTTATGTAATGTTTTAAGTAAATTTGTGCACCTGTCACTTGAGGTCAAGTGTGAATCTTTCACTTCTGGTGTCATGTTGGCACTCAGAAAGCTTCGGAGTATGGGGCGTTTTGAATTGTATATTTTCAGATTAAGGATGCTCAACCTGTATATGTATGGCACTATGGTAGGAATGTTTGTGTCCCTCCAAAATACATATGTTGTAATCTTCACTCCCAAAATGATCGTACTAGGTTGTGGGGCCTTTGGGAGGTGGTTGTGTCTTAGGAGTGGAATCTGCACAAATAAAATCACTGCTCTTAGAGGAGAGGGCCAAAAGACACCCCTCTCGCCTTCCACTGTATGAGGTTAGGATGAGAGTATAGCTGTCTAAGAGGAAGCAGGTTCTGACCAGACACCGAATCTGCTGGCACCATGATCTTGGACATTCCAGCCTTCAGAATTGTAAGAGACAAATTACTAATTACTGTTGTTTATCATCACATAGTTTGTGGTATTTTGGTACAGGAGCCTGAATGGCTTAAGAAATGTGACAATAGTTAAAATAAAAGCCAGAGAAAGTTATGTCTATTCATCTATATTTTAGGAAGATATGTATCAGTATAGACTTGGCAGAAATGATTTTCATGTGGCAATTATTGGGTGAGGTTAGATTGCTGTATTTTATGTAACCAAAATTAAGTCTTCCAGCCAAGGCATTGTTACCAAAAGATTGTTTTTAGACTTTCATGTGTGCCTGTGCACACTCATATTTTCAACTTTATATATATATTATACATATATATTCACATAATTATAACATTATGTATAATTATATACTTATTTATTTTCCATTTTTTATATGGAAATTTGACAGACTACATCTTTAGGATATTTAAAAACCATAGTCTTTTTGTAAATTAATTATTCATATTCAGCTTTATTTATGTATGTTTATATTTGGCCTTTTGTTTTTTGTTTTTTGAGTTTCGCTCTTGTTGCCCAGGCTGGAGTGCAATGGGGCAATCTTGGCTCACTGCAACCTCTACCTCCCAGGTTCAAGCGATTCTTCTGCCTCAGCCTCCTGAGTAGCTGGGATTACAGGCGCATGCCACCACTCCTGGCTAATTTTTGGTATTTTTAGTAGAGGCGGGGTTTCACCATGTTGGCCAGGCTGGTCTTGAACTCCTGATCTCCGGTGATCCACCCGCCTCGGCCTTCCAAAGTGCTGGGATTACAGGCGTGAGCCACTGGTCCCAGCCTATATTTGAACTTATAATATTTTACTGTTATGTGTTTGTTTTTCACAGTATTTTTCCATGTACTTAGTCCCACGAATAACTAAAAATTAATTTTGAACACAGAACTTCGTTTTATAATCTTTCAGTTCCTAACAGTTAATTTTTAAAAGTCTGGTATATAAAAGAAGCTCAAAAATGTTATGGAATACATGAATTAATTCTTGATTGCTATTCTTGACTTCCATCATTTATGCAGTAAACTCGGGAACTCTGTAGTGTTCCAAACTTTATTTTCTCCATATCAAATTTGTATGTTTTCACAGAACTAAATTTCTGGCCTTTTAAACCCTCTTTTCTTTTATTTTTTTCCTTCATCGTAATGGACCATTTTTGGAACTGACGCTATTGAATATGTGATGTGCAAATAGTGAAGTCACTAGAGTACAGTGCATACTCTGGATATGCATTTTAGGCTAAAAAGAATGGTTAGTTGTTAAGGCAGCTTCAGTAAATACAAGTTCGTTAAGAGCAGTCAGAAAGAGAGAAAATCATGTATGTTGCCGCCTTGGCAGGCCTCAGAGAGCAGAGGTGGTGGCGTATGGAAGAGTGTGCTTGCACTTCCTGGAGCAGCAATGCGGGTCCCGCTCCAGAAGCTGGACTCCCCTGCTGCCACCTAGAGTTTTTCAGAAGCGTACACTTCCCATCTTACTGCAGTTCTGCCCCATTTGGTATTTAAGCTTCAAGCACCTTTGCTTCATTGCTCTGCTCTCCGGGACTTGTTTCTAGCCCTTGGCTTCTGCTTCCTCCTAAATTCTTCCACCTTGAACTTCTCTGTTCCCTGCATTCCTGCCTTTCACTCCACTCTGCCACCTGGATGAGAGGCTGAGGACCAGTTTCCCTCACAGGAACCTCCTTCTGTGCCCCAAATCCCTACAGTAAGAAGCTGTGGTCAGAGTGGTGGCACACTGATGTTAGCAACTCAGGAAACTGCGTGAGTCATCCTTCAGAATAGGATATAAGCATGGCCAGTGCATGCATTTTCTCAGATGAGTACACATCTATTAAACAAGCTGCATAGATTCTCCAGAGCATTCAATAGAATTTTTCTCTGTATTTTTCCTGTAAAGATATGCCATTAGACAAATGAATTGAAACATTTTCACCAACGCTTCAATGCAGAAATCACATCTACACAAAACGGCATGAAGTGGGGAGCCCACATCATATTAGGGATTAGCTGTCGTCATCAGAAGAGGCCGCGTAAGTATTTCCTCTGATAATCGAATAAAACACAGGAAATCATCCTTTCATGGGTGGTGGGGGAACCTTTTCGTAAGATATATGGGAAATACTAAGAAGAGGAATTTAAAGCAACCTCCTTACATGTAGCACTCCGAGAGATATACACACGTGGATTCTTGGGAGACTCTGCTTTCCAGAGAGGCTAAATTGTCAGTGATTTAATTGCTCCTGGGATTGAAAAGGTGATCTTGTATTTTGCCTCCAGTGACAGGTGCTATCCCTTTGTTATAATTTGAACCCCTGGGTGTTAAAACATTCATGGCTTTTTTATTAGGAAATCTGCATACTCCTCCATCCATGTTTATTCATAATTCTCTGATGAGTTGCAGACAAGCTCACTGAGAACTTAAGCTTTGACATTTTCGTCAGAAATTACTGCCACACCCACAAACAGAAAAAACTAGGCTTGTTTGCATTTATATTTTAAAAATTTATGAAATAGTTTATGTTAGTATTTTGGGTCTTTCGAAATTAAGTGTATTGTGAACTCTTGCACTTTCTAATGGAATCTTTAAGCAATTATTATGTAGTGAATATATATGTAAAGTCTATATTAGACTGGTTCTAAAATGTGTGCACACCAGAGGGCATCATAGCTTTTATTCAAAGCTTCTTTAGACATTTTCTTTTAAAGTGAGCTTTATATTTTTTAACCTTTTTCTCTTTAGAATTATTATTCTTTTTCACTATAATAGTCATAAAACATGTTTAAACAATATTTATCCAAGTATATTGAATGAACAAAAATATCATAATTAAATGGGAAAATTAAAACAAGTCATTATAATGACTGTCTAACATCTTAGATTTCTTCCTGTTTTTGACCTTCTTTTTCCTTTATCTCAGGACAATTACTACTGTTTGTATTTTTCTGATAATGCATAAACTATTGCAATAATTCTGTTCCTAGACTACTTTTGAAACCCCCTCCACTTTTAAAACTCCTTTGTCTTCAATACATTCTTATTGAAACAGAGCTCCATTTGATTGATCCATTCAGACAGCATTCATTGAATACGGGAGGAACAGGACTCAGATACAGCCTTCCAGAACTCACTTTCCTGCAGCGAAAAAAATGGGAACACATATGATGACCCTTCAATGTGATGAGTCCTGTGTCCCAAAGTGCTGAGGGAACTCCTCAGGTGGGTCCCTCATCGAGCCTACCAGCTATGGAGAGTGACGTGATACATGGACAGATGGTGAAAGCTGAGCCAAGATTTAAAGTACAGTTAAAAAGTTAATCAGACACTATGACAAGCCTTCTTATTTTTTCCCAATGATTTTAAAATAAAATTTGGAATCACTCACAGAAAAACACAGATAATTAGAGATAAAGAAAATGTTCTTTTCTTTGTTTGGATTTCACAATTGTCATGCAAAAACAAATAGGAGCAAATGAAAAGCTAGAGAAACTTCTAAAACCAGGTGATTTTATTAGCTGCTTTTTTTCCTCTATGTTTTTACATGATATGATTATAACTTTTAAACAGTAAACCTCCTGGGGGATTATAAATTTAGCATGAAATAAAATATTTATAGCAACAACAAAAAGGTATAAAGGACAGAGTCGGAGGAAGCAAAGTTGTCAGGGTCGCATATCCTTGGGAGGACGTTCGAGTAGACACAGAAGTTGTGAGTCAGTCTTTGGCAGGGGAAAGGTAAATCTATTTAAAAATACATCTCAACAATCGTTTATCTAGGGAGTCTTTTCCAGTTGTATTCAACTAAATGTGATCTTTCCTCTTAGGGAATGTGGTTTCTGTCTTGCAATTCTAGTCTTACATTTTTATTTTTTTCTATTAAATGATAAGCTTCATGACAGTACTGATTTATCTGTTGATCTCCAACAGTGTTTAGTTTAATTCTTAGAATAGAAGAAGCAATGCTCAAAAATATATGCATTGCTTAGCTTAAGAGGTATCTATCGACATGAATATAAGAATTGAACATACTTCTATTTAAAATGTAAATTTCAAAATGCCAGACTTCATACTTTTAATTACAATTTTGCTGCCAATGAGTCTTGTTACCTTAATTAAGTGATTTAAAATATTTCTGGTTCTTCACCTGTTAAATAATGGAGTTGAACTAGTTAATCATATGCTTGATCATTTAATTTGTGCCAGGAACTGGAATAAAGCATTTGCACATGTTATCTAATTTACCCTTGATAACAACTCTTATGAGATGGTGTGGTAATAATCTGCATTTATTCCAAGGACCCTAAAGTTACTTGGATCATAGTGCCAAGTAGCTTACCAGATATCATACCAATAGTATCTGGTGGAGTCAGTCACACAGCAGACATCATTTCAGTTCTTATTTGAAAGCTTATTCTCAAATGTCCTTCCACCTCTGAAACGTTATAGTTCCATATAAAAAAAGAATACCATAGTTATTGTTCAATGAAAAGTAATTTGATTGTTCTGCAATATACCTCTCTTCTTCTCTGGAGGTAATGTTTTTTTTTTTTTTCTATTATTAGCTTTGGAAAAAGAGACATCGATTACTTCTTTAAACCTCAACTATTTGAAGTCTAACATTTAGCTAGCCTCAATTTTTTTTAAAAAAAGAAAAACACTTTAATCATCTAGACTATGAAAATTGAATAGAAAGGTATTCATAAATAATCTCAACACTCAACTAGAAAGTGCTTTATCTTAAAGACTCTCTTCTATTACCTTCAAGAAGAGAACAAGAGTATCTCCTTGCTAATTCATTTTGCAAAGTGTAAGTCATTGCCCTTCACAAAGGGAGAAAAAGATGTATAAAAAAGCCATGAACACTATTCAAATTCATTGCCTGTTTCAGGTGCGGATAATTGAGTTGCCTCAAGATCAATATGAAACTGCCTAGGATACAGAAAGTCAATAGCTACTTTCAAAGTCAGGTCTGTCTAGTTTAGGTCTCTCTAAAAGCAGAATCTCCAGCTGCTGTTTCAGAACAAATCCAAATCTGCATAGCAAAACTTGAAAGTTAATTCTATAAAGCAAGAGCTCCCAAAGTATCAAACTTTGATACAAAAATGTTTAGGGAGTGCCCTGTTGAGCAAATAACATTCCTTGATATTTTCTGGACCCTGAAGTGACAACGAATGACCCATATATTTAATTGCATTTGATGACATTTGATTTTAAAAACAAGGTCTCTGTCCAGGGTTATTTCTAGGTTCCTAGAAATAAGGCATTATCTTTGAAAGAAAAAGTAATTCAATGATACTATATTTTCATGAAAACAATTTACTTATTATAACACTGGAATATTGCGTAGTAACCTCTCCTTTGTTTACTGTGTGTTGGAAATGAATGTGATAATGTCCAAAATGCTTTAATTTTGTGAAACTCTCACACTGCTAATTTTGGGGAGTAGAAAACACTGCCACCTCCCTCAACCAAAGAGTTTCCATTTGCCAATAAATGGAAAACTCCATATCGAATTGGTACTTGAAACTGGAATACTAATTTTCATCCTCAATTCTCACATTCTCCTGGGGACCACCTGCTAATTACCACTGCAGCCACCACCTTGTCCTGTGTGAGGGTGCTGAGAAGAATACTACTTTCTGTTTGCAGTTCTGTAACCATTCCACAGAACCAATCTTAATTCTACATAGTCCAGTTGAACCTTTTGTGGAAAGCAAAGAAATCAAAATAAGTAATGAACACGTAGGATTTTGTGTTCTGTAAATAGAGCGTTAATATTCTCTGGCACAGCATCTGAGGCCCATGGGCTGTATCTTTCTCTGACCCCTCACTTCTATTTATGTGATGGTAGCGACATATCACTTTGCACTTTTAAAAAGGGGCTTTGAATGACACAGATGTTTTTAAGTGCCATTTTTGTACTTTCCATTCCCTGCGTCTTTAAAAAATGGTTAATGGTGGAATTTCCAGCTCATCCAAGGAAGGTCAGAATCACCTAGAGTTTGCACAACTGGAAAGACTTACCTGTGAGAGTAATGTATATGTGCAGTGCAGGGTGGAGTAGAGGGAAGATTCCTCGATAAAAAGACTCAAAGTCTACGCAAGGATCTGGTAGTTCCTAAGATTATGTAGTTCATTTTATTAGGCAGTTAAAGTCAATTAACACTTAATAATTAGGTCTGTCAACAATGCTTCCTAAAAACTGAGAAATATTTTTATTTGATATATAAACTTGGACAAAAGAAAATAAAATAAACAACTATTTTATTCATTACATTTTTCCTAAATCACTTGAAGCATCTACCTCTGGATTCCAGATGCAGAGTCCCTGTTTTCTTATCCTTTGGTTTATTCACTGGTGATATACTGCCTTGTTATTTTGAATGGCCCTCTTTAATTCTTAAATATATTGTAAATTTCTACAAAACAGGAGAAAGCCCTGTGCTGCTAAACCCGTCACTGCATCTACCAGTATTTCGTGGGTATAAGAAGTTATGAAGGAAGAGCAAGTCAGCTTTGGCAATAGGCTTCACGTGGAATCTTGGCTCCAGGAGACCACAGCTTGTGATATTGGCAGCTGAGGCATGTCACAGTCTTAGTTTCCTCATCTATGAAATTAGAAAACTAACAACCTCACAGAGTTGTTGTGAGGCTTGAAAGTGATAACATACACCAGATGCCTAGCTCAGTGTCTGGAACAAAATAGGCGATTAATAACTAATTTCAAATTAATATGATTAAAGGGATATATCAAAACATTTAATGATCTCTGCTGCTGTATATCATTTCCATTCCTCCGTGGATTATAGTAAGCTCCATTTTTGTGTGTGAATTTAATGTCAGAAATAACAATAAATCAGATGATTTTTTAATACTTGCAGGTTTTTTAGTAGTTAGAGAGTACTAGAGCACTTTACAAAAAAGCCTCTTAGGACTCTTTTTCTATTGCCTTGCACCTAGAGATAAAGAAACCACATCAGCAATTCTGAGAGAGCTTCTTGCTTTATAGTGTTAAAATTAAAGCACCAAAATCATTTTTTCTTACTTCCTTCCTCTTTTCCTTCTTTCCTCTCTTCCACTCTTTCTCTCTTCTTCTGCCCTACTCCTTCCATCCTTCCTTTCCTCCTACTCTCCTTTTTCTCTACTTTTCTTTCTTTTTCTTCTTTGGAAAGAATGACGCTAAATATATGATGGGTTATCTGTCTTTTATTACACGATTTTAATTAAAACAAAAATTCTGGCAGATCGTTCACTTTGTTAATTATACTGAAATTTCTAAATGAAATAATTTGTCTCTCAGGTTTCTCTTATAATAAAAAGGAATACTTAAATACCTGTGATGCTGGATTTTAGGAACTACATTTATTGTAGGAGTAATGAAGATACTCTATTGAGCTTTTTAAAATATCTGAGTATTTTAGAAGTATAATAAGGAGCAGATTATATTATCTTGATAAAAGTGTATGTATGGTATGTCTATTACGAAATATGTCATAATCATAGCCTTATTTACGGAAAATTGTTCTAACGCAATGACTCCTTTTTTGATAGAATTACAAGTCCACTTATACTGTAATGTGGATAAATATATGGAAAGGGCCAAAGAGAAGCAGTAGATTGACCAGAAGTCATTTGCGAGCTAGAACCATTAGGCCTTGAATAGCAAAGATACCTTTTGAAGATGGGACTCTAGTTTTGCCTTGTATTCCATAGCATCTTCAGATGAAACAGATCCCAGCTGTATGTACTAGAATTTCTTCTGCTTGGGAATTTGTCCTTTCTTGGGTTCCCTGCACATGCATTACCTCCTTTAACCTGAGGTAAGTCATGAAAATGTATGGCTTGCACACAGATATTTCTAAAACAAATCTCATATTTAACTTTAGTGAGACACAGTATCAGTAAAGATTCATTTTGATGTAACAGAAGTAATTAAAAACAGATTATTAAGTACATTCAATACATTATAATAACATATGGGCTACAGATGTGTTTATTCTTTTAAAAAAATAAAGCATTGGTGATAAAATTATAATGCAGTTAAACATTTATAATTCATTTATTTACTTAAAATTTTCTAATTAAAGTATTTAAGTATTTAAAGTTATTAGTTATAACAAGTATCTGCAAAAGCAGAGAGACCTACATTCTCTACCATTAGTCTTCATTCTTACTTTCTTTTCTGCAACAACACAGAATACTCTGGAGTTTAAATTATCTTAATTAGATGCAATTAAAGTAGATTGCTTTATCTGTTAATTAACAAACCTGGGATTTAGCAATACTGCAATAAGCATTATGTTGTCTCTCTGAGAAATTGTTACATTTTTGATATAATTTATCTAAATTTCATTTAACCTTACTTCCCCTGAATTTTAACCTATTTTCTGATTCTAATCCATATTCAGCAAAAATGCATACAGGTTCAATCCATAGACTCTTCTTTATCCCCACATGTAAGCTGGCATTGTACCAAATCATCTGCTTTATAAATGTGTTGAAAAAACTACTAAATTCAGGTATGGTGCATATATTCTGTACTTCAAATGTTGTTTGAATAGAAATGTTATCCCAATGACTTGGATTACAGGTTAGGTAAGCAATCTGTTAGGAACCTATAATAGCTCTTTTAAGGCAGGGACTTATAGTTGATACATCTTTCTTCATCTTTCATTTCATATCAAAATTTCCTTTATTGGCCTGGATATGGGCCACCCAAGGCCACAGTATTGAACAATGCTGCTGAAGAATGGCGTCAGCATCAGTTTTATATATTCGAAATCAGCTAGCTCCTAACTTTCTCTTTTATCTCTTTCTGTGCTTCCTTTTAGAAATTTCTTGAATTTGATTTATTTCATTTATGCTGAAAAGAGTTGACCATTTTTAAAGCATAGAATAAAATTCTTGCCTTGAAGCCATTTATTGATGTGTTAGTGAAATAATGCTTACATGCACACAGCCCTTGGGGAATACAGTAGTTTTTCCACTGATCTCATTGCCACCTCTCTCTCATTGACTGAATCTTCTCTACATTCTTCCCAGCAAATTTATCGTCTTAAATATACCTTTCTTTCCGTCATTTCTCTCTTCAAAAACTTTCAGTCACTCTCAGATGGCTGAGTTACTCCCGAGAGTGTTACAAAGAATTGTAAATTCATCTAGACACCATGTACCGAAGGCAAACTAAATAAATACCTTGCACAAAGAGGTGCTATTATATTCCAAATATGTGTGATGATAATTAAATATTCATTTTAAATGTTGCTTAATTTTTAACTTGTGGATATTATACATATTTCTCAATAAATAGTCAGCTTTACCTATATTCCTAGCACACTCACAGGCACACACACAAATTCACAAATATACCCACTCAACAAATGCACACACAGACACGTGATTGAGACGGATACACATATGATTGCTATTTTCAATGTGCAGTTGAGAAAGTGAAGTAAAGAGAAGATAAATAACTTGCTTGCACAGTGTTACACATCTAAGTAGTAGATTGGGCACAAGTAAACTTAGGAATTTCAGTTCAGCTATGAATACTTTTAATCCCACATCCAGTTCAACTACTTTATGGGCGGCCCCATAAAACTATTTTTTTATTTTTAAAATACTCATACTTGAAAAGTTTGAAATCCAATACTGTAAAGAATTTAAGCACATAATTATTATTTCACAAATTATTGAAAATTGTGCTACAATAATTTCCTAAATTGGGTTTCAAATAGAGTAGTTTCAGGGAATATTAACAAAAATGCAATGTAAGGAAGTTGTTTGTGGTCATGTAATCTCAGAAAAAAACTGAAACCGTGTATTGGTTCATTCTCATGCTGCTCTATAGGACTGCCCATGAGTGGATAACTTATAAAGGAAAGAGGTTTAATTGACTCACAGTTCTGCATGGCTGGGGAGGCCTCAGGAAATTCACAATCATTGCAGAAGTAAAAGCAAACACATCTTTTCACAAGATGGCAGGAAGGAGAATTGTTGAGCAAAAGGGGAAAGAAACATTTATAAAACCACCAGATTTCATGAGAACTCACTATTATGAGAACAGCATAGGGGTAACCACCCCGGTGATTCAATTACGTCCCACTGGATCCCTGCCATGACACATGGGAATTATGGGAACTACAAGAAGAGATTTGGGTGTGAACACAGACAAACCATATCATTATGCCCCAGGCCCCTCTCACATCTCATGTCCTCACAGGTCGAAACACAATTATGCCTTTCCAACACTCCCTCAAAGTCTTAATTCATTTCATCATTAACTCAAATATCCAAATCCAAAGTCTCATCTCTGACAAGGCAAGTCTCTTCCACCTATGCACATGAAAAATCAAAAGCAAGTTAGTTACTTCCTAGATGCAATGGGGGTACAGGCTTTGGGTGAATATACCCGTTCAAGAGGGGAGATATTGGCCAAAACACAGGGGCTACAGGTCCCATGCAAGTCTGAAATTCAGTAGAGCAGTCATTAAACCTTAAAGTTCCAGAATGATTTCCTTTGACTCCATGTCTCACATTCAGGTCATGCTGATGCAAGAGGTGAGCTCACATGGCCTTGGGCAGTTCTGCCCCTGTGACATTGCAGGTTACAGCTCCCCTCTTGACTGCGTTTACAGGCTGGCATTAAGTATCTATGGATTTTCCAGGTGCACAATACAAGCTGTCGGTGGATCTACCATTATGGGGCCTAGAGAAAGGTTGCCCTCTTCTCATGGCTCCATCAGGCAGTGCCCTGGTGGGAACTCTGTGAGGGGGCTCTGATTCCTCATTTCCATTCCACACTACCCTAGCAGAGGTTTTCCATGAGAGCTCTGCCTCTGCAGCAGACTTCTGCCTGGACATCCAGGTGTTTCCATATGCTCTCCAAAATCTAGGCAGAGGTTCCCATACCTTAATTCTTGTCTTCTGCACACATGCAGGACCAACACCATGTGGAAGCTGCCAAGGCTGTCAGATTGCACCTCTGAAGTAACATTCTGAACCCCTTTACTTGGCTGGAGTGGCAGGAAGAAAGTTCAGAGGCTGCACACAGCAGGGGGACCCTGGACCTGCCTAAGAAACCATTTTTTCCTCTTGGCCTCTTGGCCTGTGATAAGAGGGTCTCCTGTGAAGTTCTCTCACATGCCCTGGGGACATATTTCCCATTGTCTTACTGATTAATATTCAGCTCCTCATTACTTATGCAAATTTTTGCATCAGGCTTAAATTTCTCCCCAGAAAATGGGTTTTATTTTCTATTGCATTGTCGGGTTGCAAATTTTCCAATCTTTTATGTTCTGCTTCCTCTTGAATGCTTTGATGCTTAGAAATTTCTTCTGTCAGACACCCCAAATCATCTCTCTCAAGTACAAAGTTCCACTAATCTCTAGGGGAGGGACAACATGCTGCCAGTCTCTTTGCTAAAGCACAACAATAGCCACCTTTGCTCCAGTTCCCAAGAAGTTCCTCATTTCTGCCTGAGACCACCTCAGCGTGGACTTCATTGTCCATATCACTATTAGCATTTTGGTCCAAGCCATTCAGCAAGTCTCTAGGAAGTTCCAAACTTGTGCAAATCATTCTGTCTTCTTTTGAGCCCTGCAAACTGTTCCAGCCTCTGCCTGTTGCCCAGTTCCAAAGTTGCCTCCACATTTTCTGTTATCTTTATCAAAGTGCCCCACTTTCAGTACCAATTTACTGTATTAGTTTATTCTCACACTGCTATAAAGGACTGCCTGAGACTGGGTAATCTATAAAGCAAAGATATTTAATTGAGTCACAGTTCCACATGGCTGGGGAAGTCTCAGGAAATTTACACTTATTGCAGAAGGGGAGGCAAATGCATCCTTCTTCATATGATGGCAGGAAGGAGAAGTGCTGAGCAAAAGAGGGGAAAGCCCTTGTACAGTCATCAGATCTCATGAGAATTCATGATCACAAGAAAAGCATGAAGGTAACCACCCCCATAATTCAATTATGTCCCACCGGGTCCCTCCTATGACTTGTGGGGATTATGGGAACTACAATTCAAGATGAGATTTGGGTAGAGACACAGCCAAACCATATCATACTGTTATTCACGTAGTGGAGATGCACAATGTATATCAGTATATTAAATTATTTGGTGAGCTCAGCATGAATACAACTATTCTTCATTCTCCTATTTCTGCATTTTCCACTAATTGGAAAATAATTCAAATTTTGGAGTATACTTATTAAATAGTGTTTTGTAGCAGGACAGTTGGGGAAACCAGGATCCAAAGACAGTTTACAGTCCTTTGTTCAATTACTGTCTCAAAGAGCCTCCAAAATTTAACCTTGAGCAGACCTCATTCCTTCTCATTTCTGTGCATTTCTTCACTCTGTTAGCCACTAAATATATTTTCCACCCCAAATCAAAAATTTACCATCACTTAATGTACTGTTGATTTCCCACATTGTTCAGGAATATTTGACAAAGAAAGTCTCCAACCCATGGGTGCCTCCTTTACAAAACTTAATTGGAAAAGAATCACACATTGCCTTGTGACATCCTTACACTCCACGTTCCTGTCTTATTACACAAATTGTAGTATTAGGTCCTGTTTGCAACTATGGCTACTTATCCTTTACAAATAATTTACATACTTAATCCAGCTTTTTGTTTTTTTTGTTTGTTTTTGCAAATAATAGGTACTCAAATATGTATGGCTATGATAGAAAAGGTATTGCTATGTATGCAATGCAACTAAATGTTATTTTGTTAAGATAATATAAATTTCGAGTGCCCAGAGAGAGGGAAGAATAAGAATTTATAGGTTTTCTCTTTTAGCTGTATCTATCAGTTTATTCTAGAGTCATTGTGATAATAAACAACTCTAAACCTTAGAGGCTTCCAACGAAAACAATAACAAAAAATGTCTGTATCTATGCTGGGCAGGCTGGAAGTCTGCTATGGTTCATTCATAATTTGGAAGCTGAGGCCAAAAAATAGCCCCTGTCTGGGACTTTGCATGTGTTATGGCTCAGAGAAAAGAGAACTTGTTGAAACTAATCAATGGACTTGAATGTTTCTGCTCAGAGGTGCATATAACAGATAACATTTCATAACCAAGCCAGATGTGGATGAGATAAATATAATTCTCTAGGAAGAAAGAAAAAGGCATATTATCTTAAAATAATGCAATCTACTACAAAATCTAATGTTTGATGCTAAGTAAGTCTTTTGCAAAGTTTAAACAAAAAGGTTGAAAGTATTTTTCTGCATAATAAATTGTGCAGATAAAAGTCTGATCGAGTTGAATTTTGAAGATATTTTATTCAAAATAGTTATTTAAATAAAACATTGAAATAACATTATATAAAATAAAATATATTGATTAGTTTTGAAGTCATTGGTGGTAAAAACACACAATCACTTTTTTCTAAATTATGTGCAAAAACACACATTTTTGCCCACACATAAACATTCAAAATTCCCTTGTGTTCTAGATATGTAAAGCCTGGGAAGTTCATTACTGCTATTTCCTAGTGATTTGTCTAGAGGAAAAAATTAAGAGCATTTCAGAGAAGCATCAGAATAATGACACTGGAGGTTTTTTAAATGCTTTTATTCTCATATTCAAAGCTCCAAAAAATAACAAAAACAGTTACGTAGGTCAATGGTGGATAAATTGGCTTGGTGTGACATTGATCATTCTACAGCCCAATTAAAAAAGTGGTAGATGGGGACGGGAGTACAGAATATAATGAGGAGAATTCTGGCATTTTCTGTATCTGAAGAAAAAAATGCAATTGAATTTCCTCATTTATATCAAGTGTCACTAATTTGCCCACATTTCTAAGTAAATTTGTAATCTTTGAATGTTAAAAACAGATATGTGGATAATTTAAAAACTTAACATCAGCCACTAGTATGCTGTACAACTTTTATAAGGTTTTGCTAGGCATCTGATCTATAAAATGAGAATAACAATATATCCTGAAGTATTACCACTATGGAGGTTTAGTTTATACCACTTCTAATGCATTCATGTTATTTTTATTTCATACATATGTCAGAAAGTAATTGTGTATATATAGTTGGCTCTCCGTGTCCATGGGTTCTGCACCTGCAGATTCATTCAACCATGGATTAAAAATATTTGAAAAAAAATAACAGAGCAATACAAATGAAAAATACAGTATAACAAATATTTACATAGCATTTACATTATATTAGGTATTATAAGTAATTGAGAGATGATTGAAAGTACATGGGAGGATGTATGTAGATTGTATGAAATGCTACATCATTCTATGTAAGGGATTTGAACAGCCTTCGATTTTGGCATCTGAAGAGCTTCCTGGAAGCAATGCCCCAGAAATAACAAGGAAAAGGGTCTTCATTTTAAAACGACTCAGTATATTCGATGCATAAATGATTTAGTGAGTACCTTTAAAAAAACACTTTGCAGTTATAAATTTTAATGGAAATACTTATATATGTGTGATAATTGCTTTTTAACGTATTTTGCATACCTATCTATTGCCAGTGCTTTTCTGAGGATAAGTTTAAATCACTCATAAATTAGACATCAAAATACCTATTGCATTCTAAAATAAAGTACTAAATCTAGAGATTATACCTATATACTTAATATTTTAAATAAAATATTAAATCTAGAGATTATACCTACATATCCAGATATTATTCATATATACCTACATATACATTTATATATATGTAGGTCTATATGTACACACATATATGTGTATATATTATATATAACATTTATTCAGAACATTTACAAGCTTAAATGCTTTAAACTTAAGTATGTCAGGAGGGTTATGACTTATCAAAAAATGTACTGATGAAATTGAAAACAATATATGCTTAATTCTTTAAAATGAAAGTTTCTCTCTAAGCTATGAATTCAGTGCTGCTAACATTTTTTCAAATTTCATGTTTTGGTGCCTAAAGTCTGTTGAGTTTAGTGATGGAAACCAAACTCTATTGGACATGACAACCAACTTGATAAGGGTGTAAATCAATCTAGAAAACGTGGAAAAAGCTTGACATTTTTGTTATTTAATTAAGTGATCTGTAGGGTTTTTTTTTCTTCAAAGCAATTGCTACCCACTCACATTGTTTAATGCATTTGAGTAAACCTATATTGTTCTCTTAAGCCAACATATTTAAAAGCCATTGAAGCCATTTCTTTTGTTGTTTCAATGTCTTAGGATATAGAATGCTCATATTGAAACCTTTTAGTGTTTAAATAAAATTAGATGCAATAAATGGAGGGGGAAAGTGCCACCTACATACTATTGTCTTTTTCCTGAAGCTTAATCACTCACTTGTATTGTCTTTCCTGATTGATTTGTCATTTGGTGGCAGCCGAACTGTGTGTTTGAAGATCTTTTGTATAGATTTAATCAGGAAATGGAAATCAAGTCTTTGATTGACACTAATAATTTATAATCATTTGCTCTAGCTGAAACAGCTGTATCACTTTAAGTTTCTGTAAAAGAAAAGCCCTTTAAATGCCTTTACCTTTTCATTTCAAACCAATTTATATAGGTAGTCATGGGGGAAAGCTGTCAATTTAGAATAATGTATATTGCATTACAATTTTTAAATAATAAAGTAAAAACATTTCCCTGTTTGTGCATAAGCATACCTTAAATAATTCCATTACAATTGCAAAGTAAAATTCAGAAAGATGGTATTGAGATGCATGTTGCTGAAAAATGCTTGCCTTGGTACTGTGAGTATAATACAATTTTCAACTATTCTAAAAATAATAAAGAATATCACATATCATAGAGTTACTTTAATTAAGGCTGAAGTTTTACGTGATTTGAGTGCTCTTAATATGATGCAGAGAAAATGTAGACATGCCCTCCCTAAACTATCAACAGCTAATGTATAGTTACCATAGATTCTAACACCATGTACACTGAGACTTTCTGCTGGGTGCTTTGTCGTTTTCAACATTTTTGTTGTTGTAGTTTATTTATAACCAGGTCATCTTATTTGACCACTCCCATGTACTTATAGACTTCTCTTTATAAGTTGTACAATAAATATATTTTTGATTGTACATTTGAGTTACATTATGTTAATGCATGTGTATCTCTGCTTGCAAAGAAGTATATCTTTTTATACAAGTTAAATATTTGAAGCCATTTTCCTTTATCTATTAGATAATTCAGTAGATATACCTAGTAATTGCTTGGGTGAAATTAGTAATTTTTTTCTTGGTCATATTTACATTACATACTACTTTTAAAATAAATCTCCTCTTCTAATCATCTCCCAGTCCTATTGGAAATAATTCTTCCCTCTAGATGACAGCAAGATCTTCACATATAT
Source organism: Trachypithecus francoisi (assembly GCF_009764315.1). Classification (NCBI taxonomy): domain Eukaryota; kingdom Metazoa; phylum Chordata; class Mammalia; order Primates; family Cercopithecidae; genus Trachypithecus; species Trachypithecus francoisi. The sequence goes on from NW_022681453.1 coordinate 104,603,133, forward strand.
AATGCATTCTCTCTAGGTCTGTGGATATTTTAATGAGCACTTAATGTTCTTCTCCTTAGGGATCAGTGATCTGTATACCGCAGATAGGAAATACATATTTGTTTAACAAATAATAGCATCAATAAATCAGTAACTACATGAATGTGGTGATGCTTCAAGATTCCTCCAAAGTTGGTAAATGTCAAAATGACTGAAATCACTAGAAAGTCAACTGTAATAAAAAAAATATTATGAGAGTTGATCATCTGTTTGTCAGAACTTATGAACTGTTATCTAGCATATAATTTAGCTTTTGAAAGAATATATATTTGTATTCTTGTTATTTTTATATTTAATTTGTAGCTGCTTATATATCAGTATATATGGTACATGTTCTCTGTAATATGAAAACTCAAGTCTACCTTATTTCTTCAGTTTTTAAAAATTATTATTTCAGTAGTTTTCGGGGAACAGGTGGTGGTTGGTTACATGGATAAGTTCTTTCGTGGTGATTCCTGAGATTTTGGTGCACCCATGACCCAAGCAGTGCACACTGTACCCAAAGTGTAGTCTTTTATTCCTCACCTCCCCTCATACTTCCCCCCAAGTCCCCAGAGGCCATTATATCATTTTTATGCCTTTGCGTCATAATACTTAGCTCCCACTTGTAAGTGAGAGCATATGTTTGGTTTTCCATTCCTGAATTATTTCACTTAGAATAATGGTCCCCAGCTCCATCCAGGTTGCTTTGAATGCCATGATTTCATTCCTTTACATGACTGAGTAGTATTCCATGGTATGTATGGACACACATAACATATATATGTATACATATATGTGTGTATGTGTATATATATGTGTATATGTGTATATCTCTCATTTGGTTTATCCACTCATTGGTTGATGGGCATTTAGGCTGGTTCCATATTTTTGCAATTGTAAATTGTGCTGCTATAAATATGTGTGTGCAAGTGTCTTCTTCATATAATGACTTATTTTCCTATGGGTAGACATTCAGTAGTGGGATAGTTGGATCAAATAGTAGATCTACTTTTAGTTCTTTAAGGAATCTCCATACTGCTTTCCAAAGTTGTTGTTCTAGTTTACATTCCACCAGCAGTATAAAACTGTTCCGTTCACCACATCCATGCAAACATCCATTTTTTTATTTTTAAATTATGGATATTCTTGCAGGAGTAAGGTGGTATTGCATTGTGGTTTTGATTTGCATTTCCCTGATAATTAGTGATGTTGAACATTTTTTCATATGTTTATTGACCATCTGTGTATTAAAGAGATGGATTATTATCTAAGCAATCATGGAACATTAAGAAGTTTGGGAATCAGGGATGAATGCTCAGGCAGACTACTGAATTACTTAAACATTTCCAATAGAAAAAAAAAATCATGTTCTTTACAACAATCCACATATTCTTATTTCATAAATATTTTGAATGAAACAAGGTTAGTTAAAACTACAGACTATGAGACAATTGTAATTTCAGCGTTTTTTCCTGTGTCATTTCTAGGTTTTCATGTCCATATTTTTCATCTAGATATGCTTTTCTCTTTGAAAATAGTATTTTCACTTGAGAGAGGAGGAAAGTCAGGCTTCATATTTAATTCACAGTCACCTCAATTCAACAAATGTTTGGACTTACGAAAATTACACTTCGGTCTCCAGGCATATTTTCCACAGGGACTTCGGATGGCGTCTTCAAGCTCTTTGTGAAAAATCAATAGCTTTTGCAGTTTCATGAGATTCAGAACCATCTTTATTTCACACATAGAGTGTATCTGAGGATGTTCAGCGGGCACAATAAATATATAAAGTAAAAACAGGTATAACAAAACAACTCATGAAAATATGGGAGATGGAGGTAAGCTGTATACAGGACTCCATCAATTATCATAAAATAATTATAAGAAAGAATGCAGATTGTTTGTGAGTCTTTTGCTCACTTTTCTCCAATGGCTTCATCTTATAAAACTATATTACAATTTCTGATACTGATACAGTCAAAATACAGAATAGTTCCCTCACCACAAGGATACCTTCTGTCACTGTTTCATAGTCACATCGACTTTTGTCTGCTTACCTCTAACCCTTGGCAAGCATGAATCAGTTCTCCATTTCTAAAATGTTGTCATTTTAATAATGCTACACAAGTGGAACCTTACAATAAGCAACCTTTTGGGATTGACTTATTCAGCTTAGTGTAATTCCATGGAAATTCATCCACAATTATTCACATATTGTAATTTGTTCTTTCATATTACTGAGGAGTATTTCATGGTATGAATATACCACAGTTTTCAAACAATTCACTCATTGAAGATCATCTGCGTTGGTTCTAGTTGCTGGCTATTATGAAAAAAAATGTCCCTTTTCTTGACATTTTTTGGGTTACTAGAATACTTGAGGGGATTCTGTCTTAATATAGTTTCTTTAGTAGTTGCTCTATGCATTGCAATTCACATATGCTGTTTATCACAGTCAACTGGTATCAACATTTTATCACTCTGAGCGGGGTGTGGAAGCCTTACTTCATTTAGATCCATTTACCCTACCTACTATTAAATATCATTATCTTGAGATTTGATTGTGTTATATAATTTTTGTTTCAGTCATCACATATTATTTTTTCAAACTTAAGAGGAGGATGGTTAGTGGTACTTACATATATTTCTACTTGTTTAATAGTTATTTCTTTTCTGATGCTCCGAGATTCCTATTTTCTTCTTTCCTTTGTGTTGCAAGAACATCATTTAGTCATTCTTTAAGAGTAGGTCTGAGAGTACAAATTCTTGTAGGTTTTTTTTTTGTCTGAGAATGTTATTATTTCCCCCGTGTTTATGAAGGATAGTTTCAAAAGTTATAGAATATCCAAAATTGGTAGTTCTTTTCTAACATCACTGGAATAAATATGCCACTTCCTCCTGGTTTTAGATGAGAAATTCAGTCATAAAACTTGATGTTCCCCTATAAGTCACATGTCATTTATTTAAGGCTGCTTTTAAGCCTTTTTTTAATCTTTATTTCAGAAGCTAAGTTATGATATGTCTTGATATGTTAGCTTGTTCTTGCATTGCTATAAAGAATTACCTGAGACTAGGTAATTTATGCAGAAAAGAGGTTTAATTGACTCACAGTTCTGCAGGCTGTACAGGAAGTATGGCTTGGGAGGCCTTCAAGAAACTTAAAATCATGGCAGAAGACAAAGGGGAAACGGGCACATCTGACATGGCTAGAGAAGGAGGAAGAGAGGGAGCAGGGAAGTGCTCTACAAATTTAAACAACCAGATCTCAAGAGAACTCACTCACTCTCAAGAGAACAGCACCTAGGCCAATCAGCCCCCTGAGCTTGTCACCTTCCACCAGGCCCCAGCGCCAAATTCAAGATGAGATTTGGCCAGGGATGCAGTCAAACCATGTGACTTGGTGTGCATATCCTTAGTTTTGCTTTGTTTAAGGTTTCCTTGTTGCATGTGTGGGCTTATGTCTTTCACGAGACTGGGGAAGTTTTCAGTCATTGTTTTCTTTGGCTGCTCTCTCTTGCTGCAGTCTTCTGTTTCTTTCAGAGGCTTCACAGTACAAATGTTGGAAAATGTGCTCTTGTCCCATTGGTCTCTAATGCACTGCTCTTTTTGTTTTTTCTTTCTTTTCTTTTCTTTTTTTCTTTTTTCTTTTCCTGAGGCTCTGTTTCTTTTTTCAGTCTTCTTTTTTTCCTCTGTTGTTCAGATTGGGTAAATTACATTGTTTTGCCCAAAAGTTCACTGATTCTATTATTTGTCATCTTTACTCTGTTGTTTACCAAAATAACACATTCTTATAATTTATCTCATTTTTCAAACTGAAATAATTTCAGTTTAGTTCACTTTGAAATTTATATTTCTTTGCTAAAATTTTCTATTTTTCACATCAAGAGAATTTTTAATTGTTTACATATTTTTTTGACGACTGATTTCATCTCAGTGATGTCTTCATTTGATTGTCTTTTCTTTCTCAAGTTGTCATTTTTTCAGTCCCTAGTATGATTAGTGATTCTCAAGTGATTCTCAACTTTACCTTGGACATTTTGGCTATTCTGTTCAGAGACTCCGGACCCTATTCATTCTTTTCTTAATAATTTTAGCAGGCTGTCATCCTGTTTATCACACAGATCCTGACCCACTTTTGTGGGCTGTGGTCCCTTTGTAAATCTAATTTCCAGAACTTTGCTTTGTTATTGTGTTTTTTGTGTTCCGTCTTAGGCATCCGGGGCTTCCACTGCTTCTTGTAGAGGAGGTGGCAGGAGTTTCTCCAGGCCAAGCTAGTAAGGGGGATTAGGCTACAAGTGCCTGGAACCAGGAAGCAATCCTCTCCACCGGGTCCAACACTCCCAAATCCAACCGGAAGGAAAGGAGAAATAATTCCTGAAGAAATCTTATTCTTGAAATTGTCCTTACCAGTTCCTCCTGCAAGGATAATTCCTGAAGAAATCTTCATACTTTGAGAAGGGAAATCTTTTCTCTAACTTAGAGGCAGTGATAGGTTTATTTTTCATTTGAATCCCTAAAATCTAACAATTTATACATCATATATTACTTTTACTTCCATTCCTTTTTATTTTAGTCTTATTCTATGTTACACAACTTGACATAGTCTAATATACCATATAATTTAACACTTAAACAGACATATAAGGAAAATTCTCTTGAGAACCTTAGTTCTAAAAAGGAACAGCGAGGACTGTCACATGGAATAAAAAAGGAAATGACGGGAGAGTTTCTATGAGTTCATTTTCACAACATAATAAACGGATACGAATTTATTAGCTTTCTCTTTGCAGATGAGGGGCAAATGGGTTTCTAGTTCCCTGCACAAAAAGAGGAGATGGAAGATAATTTGGATTTAGAGCAGGTGGGCATGAGATGGCAAAGGCTTCAACTCAATAGGGAAGTCCAAGAGAAATAAAGGAGTAGGAGCAGAGAGGACTAAGGAAAAATGAAGATGCAGTTGCGAATGTGTAAAGTCAGCCTTTACACATTCATCTGGTCACTTCAGGCTCTTCATCCCAGTGGACCATGCAGTAATGAATTGCTTTCAGATGATAATCACAGTTGTTCAGGATTTTCTTTTGCCTACCTTGGGAAATGCATTATAATTATTAGTACTGAAATAATCATAACTCAAATAAAATGTTTTCTCAAAAAGTAGGTCTTTTTTGTATTTTGCTGTAGGTTATATAATTCATTCTCACTATAGTCATTTCAACTATGTCATCTGGGAAACATTCAAAAGGCAACACTCCCTTGTAAACCCATAAATTTAGATTGATGACATCACATTTTTCTATCAAGGCAAGCCCTTGTCTCCCTCATTACAGCTTCTTACACCTGTATTCTGTTGCATTTGTTTCAGTTCTCCACTCCATTTGTATGCTCTTTATTCCTTATTGGGTAACATAACATAAAATGTCACCTTAATTCCTTTTTGAACAATATAAATATAAAATGTTATCTTAAAGATATATGCACTGCTTGCACATACTTTGGGCTCTAAGACATGTTTCCTGGCCTGCTCAAAAGTAAGTCAGTGATCTCTTTTGGTAGACAATTTAGAATTTTAGTTTATATTGTTGTCTTTGCCATAGATTCTGTGGTAGGCATTATTCAAAGGAGCTCCCCAAGGCTTCCTATTCCTTGTCCTACATAATCCCTGGGACTGTTAATATGACGGGATTTACTCCCATGATTATGTTATATGGCATAGGTGACATTTAGAAAGAAAGATTATCTGCATGTGCCTGATTTGATCACATAAATCCTTAAGCAGAGAGTTTGCCTTCTACTGGCTGCAGAAGTCAGAGAGCTTGAGACATATTTCATGTGAGAGAGATTCTCCCCAGCTGAGATGAAGGGGGGCCATTACTATTGAACTGATTTGAAAGTAGTGGAACCGAGAGAAGTGTTAGACCCACAGCCAGCAGCACAATGGGGACTTTTGGGTTAATGCTGATATACTTAAGACTTTGGGGTTCCATTGGGAAGGCATGATTGGTTTTGAAATGTGAGGACATGAGATTTGGAGGGGCCAGAAGCAGAATGATATGGTTTGGCTATGTCTCCAACCAAATCTCAACTTGGATTGTATCTTCCAGAATTCCCACATGTTGTGGGAGGTACCCAGGGGGAGGTAATTCAATCACGGGAGCTGGAAAGTTCTACAACTGCAAGGAAATAAATTCTGCCAACAGCCCGAAGAAGCATTCCCTAGTCCAGCTTCCAGATGAGAGCAAGGCTGGTGAACACTTGAACCAGACATCCAACTAAAATGTGCCACACCATAGCCCATGGAAACTACAGCATAGTAATTCGGTATTGTTTTATTAAACTTCAAACTTTGTGACAATTCACTATGCAGTAAGAGAAGTCTAAGTAAGTTCAATTACAGAGTAGGCTCTATCAGCTGAAGCTCAAACCTGTTGAAGTATCAGTACTAGTCAAAATTGATTTTAAACTTGCTGATGTTCTCTGGATCTTTCCACAGACTGAAGCCAAATGTGTCATTGCTGATAAAACTCCAGAAAATTCTGAACACTGGGTATGGCTTTAGATTAGCGTAGGCAACTATATTGCTGTTGAACCTTTAGCACATTGTATGCACTGGCATCTGCTCATCTCATTGCTGCAAATAATTGCCACCTACACAGGCTGCAGTAAAAGATCAATTGTTTTGTTCCAGTCTCTAGCAGTTCCCTCCTACAGATGTGACTGGTGTGTTAACATTGACATAAAAAGGCCGTGATGTTGCCTATGCCCAAACAAGATCTCTTTTAATGCTCTATTCCTTCTGGCCTAATTTCGGAATCATAATACGTGAATTGGAAAAGTACAGAGAGCCACACTGCTTTAAATCCAGCTTGTTGGACTGATTTGCATGGGTCTTTCTGCAGCTGATCAGATGGTTTTATGCTTGTGAGCTTAATTCTTCTCAGTTAATCAACCATTGCCATAGGTAAATTAGGCTAAAAATCATTCTCTAAAATTCAGAGGCCCATACGGGTAATATCAAATTCTTTTTACATATTATTGAAATATAATTATTTTAAGCACCTCAGGTTTCTTAAAATATTATTCTAGAATCACCCAAGAGATGAATGAATTTGTTTTCTTAGTGCTAGTTAACTTCCTTTGGTGGTAAGCACAGTTCTGCTTATTCTTAAAGAATAGCCCAATTGTTTTTTTAAAATAAACTAGTGAATGGTGTCTTCAAGCAACTCTCAGGCGAAATATCCTAGCTCCTGTTGCTGTAGAACCTCTTTCCTGGAGCCTTCAGTCAGTCTGTAGCTTTGTGGTTGATATTTCAAATATGATAGGATCACTGGTGTATTAGTCCGTTTTCACGCTGCTGATGAAAGATATATCTGAGACTGGGAAGAAAAAGAATTTTAATAAGACTTACAATTCCACATGGCTGGGGAGGCCTCAAGTATCATGGCAAGAGGTGAAAGATACTTCTTACATGGCAGCACCAAGAGAAAATGAGGAAAAAGAGAAAGCAGAAACTTCTGATAAACCCCTCGGATCTCCTGAGACTTACTCACCATCCTGTGAATAGCATGGAAAAGTCCAGCTTCCATGATTCAATTACCTCCCCCTACGACCCTCCCACAACATATGGGAATTCTGGGAGATAAAATTCAAGTTGAGATTTGGTTGGAGACACAAATCTCCATATCATCCTGCTCCTGGCCCCTCCAAATCTTATGTCCTCACATTTCAACACCAATCATGCCTTCCCAAGAGTACCCCAAAGTCTTAACTTATTTCAGCAATAACCCTAAAGTCCACAATCTAACATCTCATCGGAGACAAGGCAAGTATCTTCCACCTATGAACCTGTAAAATCAAAACAAGTAACTATACTTCCTGGATACGATGTGGTCCAGGCATTGGGTAAATACAGCTGTTCTGAATGGGAGAAATTAGCCAAAACAAAGGGGTTACAGGGCCCTGCAAGTCCAAAATCCAGCGGGGCAGTCAAACCTTAAAGCTCCAAAAGGATCTCCTTTGACTCCATGTTTCACATCCAGGTTACGCTAATGCAAAAGGTAGCTTCCCATGGTCTTGGGCAGCTCCATTCCCGTGGCTTTGCAGGGTACAGTCTCCCTCCCAGCTGCTTTCATAGGCTGGTGTTGAGTGTGTGTGGCTTTTCCAGGCCCATAGTTCAAGCTGTTGGTGGTTTGACCATTCTGGGGTCTGGAGGATGGTGGAACTCTTCTCACAGCTCCACTGGGTAACACCCCAGTAGGGATTCTGTGTGGGAGCTCCAACCCCACATTTCCCTACCACATTGCCCAAGCAGAGGTTCTCCATGAGGGTCCCGCCCCTGCAGCACACTTGTTTGGGCATCCAGGAATTTCCATACATCTTCTGAATTCTAGGTGGAGGTTCCCAAACCTCAGTTCTTGACTTCTGTGCACCCACAGGCTCAACACCACAGGGAAGCTGCCAAGGCTTTGGGCTTTCACCCTCTGAAGTCACAGCCAGAGCTGTATATTGGACCTTTTCAGCCACAGCTTGAGTGGCTGGGACACAGGGCACCAACTCCCCAGACCGTACACAGCATGGGAACCCTGGGCCCAGTCCATGAAATCACATTTTCCTACTGGGCTTCCAGGCCTGTGATGAGAGGGGCTGCTGGGAAGGTCTCTGACATGGCCTGGAGATATTTTCCTCATGGTCTTGGGGATTAACATTCGGCTCCTTGCTACTTATGCAAATTTCTGCAGCTGGCTTGAATTTCTCCCCAGAAATGGGTTTTTCTTTTTTGTCCCATAGTCAGGATGCAAATTTTCTGAACTTTTATGGTCTGTTTCCCTTTTAAAACTGAATGTATTTAACAGTACCCAAGCCACCTCTCGAATGCTTTGCTGCTTAGAACTTTCTTCCACCAGATACCTTAAATCATCTCTCTTAAGTTTGTAGTTCCACAAATCTCTAGGGCAGAGGCAAAATGCCAACATATTATTTGGTAAAACGTAACAAGAGTCACCTTTGCTCCAGGTCCCAACAAGTTCCTCATTTCCATCTGAGACCACCTTACCCTGGATTTCATTGTCCATATATCACTATCAGCATTGTGAGCAAAGCCATTCAACAAGTCTCTAGGAAGTTCAAAACTTTCCCACATTTTCCTGCCTTCTTCTGAGTCCTTCAAACTGTTCCAGTCTCTGCCTGTTACCCAGTGAAAATGCTGCTTCCATATTTTCAGATACCTTTTCAGCAACACCTCACTCTACTGGTACCACTTTACTATATTAGTCCATTCCCGCACTGCTGATAAAGACACACCCGAGACTGGGAAGAAAAAGAAGAGTAATTGGACTTACAGTTCCACATGGCTGATGAGGCCTCTGAATCATGGCTGGAGGTGAAGGGGACTTCTTACATGGCAGCAGCAAGAGAAAATGAGGAAGAAGCGAAAGCGGAAACTCCTATTAAACCCATCAGATCTCGTGATAAATTATCACAAGGCTAACACGGGAAAGACCAGCCCCCATATTTCCGTTACCTCTCCTGGGACCCTGCCACACTATGTGGGAATTCTGGGAGACACCATTCAAACTGAGGTTTGGGTGGGACACAGAAAAACCATAGCAACTGGGCTCCACCACCTGCATAGGGATGCTTGTTCTAAAAGTTTTCTAGATTCACCCAATGACCACTGCTCCACTGTTCACTCACTGTCCACTTCAGTTTAAAAGAAACACTTTATTATATTCTTACTGCCACTGTGTTTCATTCTCATCTCTGAATGTTTTCAGTGATCACCAATTTATCAATTTATGGTTTTCTTTTTTTTTTTTTTTTTTTGAGACGGAGTCTTGCTCTGTCGCCCAGGCTGGAGTGCAGTGGCCGGATCTCGGCTCACTGCAAGCTCCGCCTCCCGGGTTCCCGCCATTCTCCTGCCTCAGCCTCCCGAGTAGCTGGGACTACAGGCGCCCGCCACCTCGCCCGGCTAATTTTTTTGTATTTTTTAGTAGAGACGGGGTTTCACCGTGTTAGCCAGGATGGTCTCGATCTCCTGACCTCGTGATCCGCCCGCCTCGGCCTCCCAAAGTGCTGGGATTACAGGCTTGAGCCACCGCGCCCGGCCAATTTATGGTTTTCCTTGCTAGACTATCCCTAAGTGGCCTATCAGCTCCAGTCCAAGGTAGATCTAGCAAGGTAATTTGTGAAATGATTCACATATTCTTATATTTTAATCAGAACAATCTGACAAACTCAAAATATGTTTTGATACTTTTACCAGATCAAAATGCTTTTCTGCCTCTGTCACCCTTACTACCTTATTATCAGCATAATGGATAACCATACAAATGATCAACATCTCTATCAGAATTCTTTACTACTTTAGAAAATTCTTTACTACTTGAGAAAATAATAAGAGATTATAAGCATACTTGAGGCAGCCCTGTAACGATATGCAGCATTCTCTCTGGTGGAAAAGCACATTTGCAGAAGAGATGAAAAAGAAGCTGTCAGCAAGTTCTATCTAAAAAGACATTTTCCTTGAGTTTGCTAAACCTTGTTTTCTCTGGTGGGTGAAAGGTAGCCTCTAAGATGGCCAGCCATGATCCCTGTCTTCTGGTATCGATTCCCCTATAGAAACTTCTTCTGTGGCAGATGGGATGAACTTATTGACTGGCTTCTAGAAAATACAGCAAAGTGATGACACTTCACTTCTGAAGTCATGTCTGTAAAGATATTAGATTCTGTATTGTTGTTTCTCCTTTCTTCTACCTCTAGTGTTGGGAGAAGCAATATGCCACATTGCTGTGAACGGTCCCATGCAGAGGCCCATGCGAGACAGTGATGCCTTAGCCCTAAAGTCCAGGAGGAACAAAGGAAGCCATGAGTGAGCATAGAAGTGAATCCTTCAGTCCTAGTCAAGTCTTGAGATGCTTGATTGCTAGTCAATAACTTGCTACAATATATAGAAGATGTTAAGTCAGAAATGCCCCACTAAGCTATGCCTTGATTTTTGACACACTGAAATGGAGAGATAAGAAATATTTATCAGTTAAGCTATTACATTTTAGAGCATCTTCTTACACAGCAATGCAGAACTGATACAATCACAATCACACACTGGAGAAACAACTATTGTTCTTTTTATGTAATGTCATCTCATTGCTGTTCTTGCTTACTAGCTAACCAAGGCTATAATACAAGATTTATGCAGTCACCATTTTTGCAATAAAAGTCTTACTTTTTATTTCTCCAAGAGTATGTAATGGTGAGAATAAATCTTCCTCCAGGTTTATAGTAGTTATGGTAAACTCAGCTTTTATCTTAACTACTGTGCTTTTACCTTACTTAGCTTTTACCTTAATAACAACAACAACAACAAAAACTGATTATAAAATGTAATGGCTTAAATAAGATAGAAGGTTCTTGTTATTGTTATTGCTGTTTTTCCTTTTACTTCATAGTCTGGAAGTTAGTGGCTCTATTTGGAGGATTACCTAAATTTCACAGACTGTTAGTGTCCCAAGCTCTTTTCATCTCTTCACCAGATGTTCTCCTGTTCACGTGGACACTGTCTTCCATATCCTTATCTCCATGCACAAAAGGAAAATGAAAGGAAAGAAGAGCACCCATATATTACAATCAAGATGCAGAAGTGACATGTACCAACTCCCACATGATACGAGGGGAGCTGGAAAATGTAGTCCATGCTTAGGTATATGAGTAACATTCAACTATTATCATAAAAAGTAAAACAAAACAGACATGGAACAACAATTAGAAGTCTGTCAGGGAATTTACAATGTTTCATATTAACCATAGTCTGTATCTTTGATGCAACCCCACTCCACAAAACCACTTAAATATCAAGAAGGAAGATATTATAACCTGTTCATTTAGATAAGAATGGCATTCTTTTTGTAAAAACTTATTTATTATGTACACTCAATAGTATTCCATTATTGAAATTATAACAAATTCCTTGGAATACATGCTAGCAATTTGTGTATGCAGTGCTTCCTTTTGCCCCACATCCTCAGGCTTATGGAACCCTGCAACCTTTATCACAGTGACTGGGAATGACTGCATGAAGTATTAGTATTTAGAATCCCGAGGAAGCACTCCTCTTTATTCCCAACACAACTTACCTTGACCCAGTATACAGCCTCTTTGATTTTCCTGGATACATTGTTAGGAAATCCTGGTCTTATCAATTATAGAATTATGGTTATTTATTGCTGTATAACAAACAACCACAAGTCAAGGCTTAAAATACAAATTTAATACGAACTTTTACATTTCTGTAGATTGTACATAGCCCAACAGTCCTTATGTATGATCTGTAATGTATTTGCTATCAGATGGTGTCTAAAGCTGCAGTCTTTTGAAGGCTCAAATTGGCTGGATGAGCCAAGACAGCTCACATACCAATATACATGTCTGGAACTTCAGATGGTATGGTAGAATAGTGCCCCTTTCACACCGGAAATAAATGTGCATACCTAATAATCCCTGCACCATGTGAATATTTCACAAAAGGGACTTTCCACATGTGATTATCTAAAGGATCTTCAAATGAAGAATATTCTGGACTATCTGGGTGGACTGCTATAATCACAAAGATCCTTAAAAGAGAGTGGCAAGACAGAGGGGGAAAAAAGGTGTGACCAAGCAGCAGAGGTTAAAGAGATTCCATTATTGGGCAGTGGCCTAAGGAGCTAAGAAATGCTAGAGTTAAGGTAGCCTCTAGATTCTAGAAAAGACAGAGAAAGAGACCTTCTTCTGAAAGTCTCCAGAAGGAATCAGCCTTACTGACACCTTGACTTTAGCCCACAGTTACAAATTTGTACTTCTGATCTCCACAATTGTAAGATAATAAATTGTGTTGTTTTAAGCCACTGAATTTGCAGTAACTTGTTACAGCAGCAATAAGAAACTAATTCCAATGCAAGGAGTGGAACAATTGAGTTCTCTCTCTGCCTTGCTCTATGAGACCATTCCATATGACAATCTTGGGTTCTTTTGCAATGAGCTATTCTCAGGTTAATAGGACTTTAAACTTGGCACTTGGCTACTCCCCAATGTTCCTAGACATTAAGAAACAGAAGTTCCTCTTACTCTTTATTCTGTTTTATTTATTTATTTATTTATTTATTTATTTATTTATTTTGAGATAAGATCTCACTATGTTGCTCAAGTCATCCTCCCACCTCAGCCTCCCAAAGTGCTGGGATTAGAGGCATGATCCACTATGCCCCTCCCGCCTTACTCTCAAATACTAGAACTGAAACTGGCATGGCAAGGTTCTGACACAGTCTGCTAGTTATAGAGTAGTCACAGGTCTGAGGCAAATTCAGCTTTTGGTGGAGGCCATCCATCTTTAACCTACCCTCTGGGCATACATTATTTGCATTTCTTGTAAACGCAAAATACATTCATCCCCCTCCTAAAATTCCCAAAATTTCATCCCATGATGAAATCAATTTCAGTTTTTAGTTTCCAGATCTTGTCATTTAAATCAGCTCCAGGTGAAAATAACGCTCTTTTGGAGCAATTTTTTGTATTTGGATTCTTAAGTATTATTTCTGTTTTCCCAAAGTTGCAAACTAAAGGAGCAAGTCATCTGTCCTCCTCACACCTGACATACAAAGAGAAGAGGTGTGGGAACCTGCAGTAGATGGCTCGTATTCCAAACAAAGGCGAACAACGAAGGCATGAAGAAGTCACAGGTCTAGGGGAATTCTAAAATACGGTCAGTCTCATGTCACTTGTTCCCTGATTAGAGCCCAGTCCTGCTCTGTGAGGGTGGTTCTGTGTGGATTTTCATTCCACCTGCTAAGTTCTGTTTCTGGAGTCATATTTTTTTGTATATTAAATCATCCTACTTCCTTGCTTCTGTCCCTCCCTCTCTTCTCCCTTTGTCTCTTTTCTTTCTTTATCTTTCTTTCTCTCAAGCTGAGTAAATTTCATAGCCTGCTTCTGCCCATGAAAAATGGATGCTACCATTGTAATTGTTTTAGGGCACCACAAACTGCACCCATAGAAGATGGTGAACCTGATTTATACATAAATTAGTCAAAATAGGTAACATTACTTTAAAAATGTTTGGACTTTAAATTATAACCCACTTCATTAGACAAGTCACCCAAGTCAGAGTGTCATAGGACAATACCCTTGAGAATCTTACAGGACTGCTTGTCTAGCAGAGAGGATTTATGAACCACTGCATTACATATTTCTAAGGGTTTAACTGAAACTTTCAGAGTGTCATTTTTGAAAACGTGACCAGTGTCCTGAATTCATTCGTTGCCCTGAAGACATTTTTTATTTTAAGAGTATTTTCCTGGGAGAGATTGGAGATCAGAAAATATTTCATTTTTGAACACAACAAATCCTGCCTCAGAAATAATTTCTCTATTTTCTACTTTGAGATGGAACATTTCCTTTTTCAGGTTTTCTGTCTACCTGTACATTATCAAGCAGAGCTACAAGAAACCAGATGGGCTTTATAAAGTTTTACCTGGCAATCTACTTACAGGTCCATAAATTCAGCAGAAATGTATTTTACTTCCACTTTACCACACATTAGGGTATGCCAGTTTTTGTCCCTAAAAACACATTTTTGTAAATAGCCTCACAACAAATTGCTACCTGCCCTTTATGAACAGTCTTTTTAAGGCCTTTCAAACAGGCCTGCTGCCCATTCCCAAGCCAACAGTCTGTTTAAGGCCTTTCAAATAGGCCTGCTGCCAATTCCTGAGCCAATCTCATATGTCTTCATTAAGGAAAAAGTTCACAGTAGCAATTCACTCTCACAAATTAATTTCTTTTCTGACTCTCATATTTCTGATAGTTAATTGTCTCATGTGGATTTTGATGCTTTTGGTTTCTCGTGTAGTTGCAAATAGAAGGCAAATAGGACCAGAGCCATGTGTAGGCTTGACTGAGCAAACAGGCAAGGTGTGTTCCTTGCATACATGCCTACAAACACAGATTGGATGCCGGGAATATCTGAGGTTGAATGGTCATTCTCTCTCTCTCTCTCTCTCTCTCTCTCTCTCTACTTCTCCATCCGTCCATGTGACCCCTTCATGTGGCTTCTCCATGTGGCTAGTTTAGGTTTCCTCACAGCATGCTCCTCTAGTGTATTCAAATCCTTTACACTGAAGCTGGCTTTTCCCAAAGCATGTCTGCTAAGAAAGAAGGATCAGAGGTTGCCAGTAGCATTAACAAACTGTCTTAGTTGGTTAACGATGTTTTTTTTTATCAGTGAAACAGTCACAGAGCCAATCCACATTCAAGTGAAAGGAGAATAAGCCTCACATCTTGATGGGAAGAGTGGTAGAGAGGGTACCAGTTTTAACCTGGGACATGATATTTTGATTCTTTTTTCAAGGAAATTTCACGTGGACAAGGATTAAATTCTGCTCTTGCATATGCCTTTCTTCTCTACCTCATTTATGAATGAGTCAAGATTAGGACAAGTGTATTAGTCCTAGTCCATTCTGACACTGCTATGAGGAAATACCCAAGACTGGGTAATTTATAAAGGAAAGAGGTTGAATTGACTCACAGTTCCACATGGCTGGGGTAGCCTCAGGAAACTTACAATCATGGTGGAAGGCAAAGGAGAAGCAGGCACCTTCTTCATAGGGCGGCAGGACAGAGTGAGTGCCAGGAGGGGAAATGCCAAAGGCTTATAAAACCATCAGATCACGAGACTCACTCACTATCAAGAGAAGAGCATGGGGGAAACCATCCCCATGATCCAATTACCTCCATCTGGCCCTGCCCTTGATGAGTGGGGGATTATTAAAATTCAAGCTGAGATTTGGATGGGGACAGAGAGCCAAACCATATCAACAGGTAGTGTAAATAGGAATGTGGACCATATCATTGTAGGGGGTGACTTCTCTTAATTCAATAATCTATGGTAGTCATGTTGGGAAACTCTGTTAATACATGCCACTGGGTAGTTTCACTGTTCCAGTATTTTTTCAGCTGCACATTGCTCCCATTTTATGCAAAAGATTGCTTTCTTTATATTGCTCACTTTCTGCTTATTTGATCAAAGCCTCTCAGTCCCAGGTGAGTACAATTAAAGGGCCATATGAAAACCTGACTATTTGAGGCAAGCAAAATAATTGAGTCTGAATTTGAGAAAGATATATGCCATTATCCACATTATGCTGAACACTTAAAATGTAGTATACTTATAGATGTCAAAAATTAAAAATATGTAGAAAACTGGACACAATAAAAACGTTTGTGTTTCTTGCTCAGTCCAAGAACTTTCTATTCTAAGAACAAAACTATAGTTACCAATTTTGTTGACAGTTGTTAGATATACATAGATGTATAATCACAGATGCACATCAGCAATTAAAAAATATATACATATATATGTGTAGATGCACTTCTATGTATGTTTGTGTGTATATATAAAACTATATGTTTTACATGTGTCCTTATTTCACAAATAATAGCCTACAGTATGTACACTGTAGCACACCTTGCTTTTCTTTGGTGATAGCAGCATAACTTAGAAGTTTTTCCATATTAGTTCTAAAAGAGCTTCATAACTGATTCATTATCAATCATGCTAAAAGAGATTAGTTTTCTTTTCTTTTTTTTTTTTTTTTTTGAGACGGAGTCTCTCTTGGTCACCAGTCACCAGGCTGGAGTGCAGTGGTGCGATCTCGGCGCACTGCAACCTCCTCTTCCCGGGTTCAAGCAATTCTCCAGTCTCAGCCTCCTGACTAGCTGAGATTACAGGCACGAGCCACCACACCCAGCTAATTTTTGTATTTTCAGTAGAGATGGGGTTTCACCATGTTGGTCAGGCTGGTCTCTATCTCGTGACCTCGTGATCTGCCCGCCTCGGCCTCCTAAAGTGCTGGGATTACAGGTGTGAGCCACCGCGCTGGCCAGAAATTAGTTTTCTTTAAACTAAGTTTTTCTTAGTTTATTTACAGATATAGAGTATGTCATTGCTTATCATAGTGTACGATAGATTATTTAATCAACTTTCTGTTGCTGAACATTCATTGCTGATATTTTCTATGAAAAATAATGTTGCAATAAATAAGGTCAAAATACACCATTATTTTAAAAATATGAATATAGTTTTAGGATATAAAGTTGTTCAGTCATAGGATATGTACACTTTTAATTTGGAACCTATAGCAAAACTACCCTTTGTACAGAAAATACCAGTATACATATTCGATCTACTGCAGTATCTCTTATGTTAATTCTTGAATACATAGATAATGTCAAATATTTGATCTTTGTCAACCTGAGAGGTGAAAAATGGTAACTTGTTTTATTGTAAATTCAAATTTATCTTATAAAAGACTTTGAACATCTTTTACATAATACAAATATTTATATTTTATTTTCCATTATTTAATTTTTATGATACTTTGCTCATTTTTGACCATGTTGCTATTTTCTTATTGACTTACAGAAGTATATATATATATACACACACACACAGAAGTATATATAGTATTATATATATATATATATACAGAAGTATATATAATTCTGTTTATACAGAAGTATATATATACAGAATATATATACACAGAATTATATATATATGCAGAAGTATACAAATAATTGCTTATTGCATAATCCAATTGATATGCCTCAATTTTTAGATACCTGTTGTACTGTATTTTAAATTTCCATACATTTGTATATCTATTTCTGGAGTTTCCTTATTCTTGGGGTTGTTTGTTTGTTTTTGTTTTTCTTATCCAAGTAGCAGTACCACATCAGCAGTACCACATAACACTACATATTTGTTATCCCAGTTCTGCCTTTAAGAGATAAGTTGGGCTAGAAGGAAACAATTCTGTTTCAGCAGAGTTGTAACCGTCACTTAAATAGATGTTATCATAAATGACAAAGTACTCCCTGGAGAAGCACTTTAGATCCTGTATTATTTTCCTAGGTCTGCCATAACAAGCTACCGTGAACTGGGTAGCTTAAAACAACATAAATGTATTTGGTCACAGTTCTAGGGGCTGGAAGTCTAAAATTAGGTGTAGGCAGGGCTGAGCTCCCACAGAAGTCTGTAGGAGAATTCTTCCTTGCCTGTTTCTAGCATATGGTGACTTGCTGGCAACCACTGCCATTCCTTGGCTTGCAGCTGCATAACTCTGCCTATGTTTCTGTTGTCACATAGCATTCTCACTGTGTGCCTCTGCCTTCACATGGCCACATTGCCTTTTTTATGAAGACACATGTCATATTGGATTAAATGCCTACCCTACTCCAGTATGAGTTCATCGTAGCTAATTACATCTACAATGATCCTGAAGCACTGAGGATTAGCACTTCAATATACCCCTTGCAGGAATGGGGGAATGCTAATTGTTCCCCAAGTTTAATAACATTTTTGGCCTTCTGCTTGGTGTCTTGACTCCACTGAATTCCTTCAGTAACTTCTGGATATGTAAATCTTGTATGATTACCCAAGCTGTTTCAATGACTAGCCTATCCATAAATCTGTGACTACTATTGACATTTATGAATAGCATGATTGTATAACAGATGATTTGTCCTACAGAAAATATTTTATATACACACGTTTATACATCTATATCAACTCATTTTATACACTTGCCTAATTACCAAATTTTAGTACTTCATATCAGCGAACATTTGAAGGTATTAGTAATTTTTATTTTCTTTTTTATTCAAAGTCTTCTCTGTGGTCACCAACCATTATGTCCTAAAAAGTGCCATGGGGTTTTCATTACAGAATAAAAGCCAAACTTCTTACATTCCCCTGCAGAAATTGTCGCAGATTGCACCTGCCTCTTACACCTCTGATTACATCTTCAACTATGCTGTACTTGCTAACTCTGTTCCACATTTTCTACATTGGTTTTTTATGTAATAATCAGAAGACAATATTGTCAAAAAATAGAAAAACACAGTGAGCCATCACTGTCTAAGTAGAACTTCATGTATAATTTACTTCATCTATAGATAAATATAAATTCCTATTGATTACCAGTGAATCAGATTTTTACAATTTGTAACTGATTAGTTGTAAATAACACAACAAAGTTGCGTTCCAAAGCATTACAACTTATTGTTGGTAATGTTTTTGTTCATACTTCAAGTCTCAATTTTATAGAAATGCAATGTTTTAATTATATTTAGATTATGTTATATAGATTTATCTTTAGTTCATTTGAACAGCATTCTTGCTTACACAGTTATATCAAGTTTAAAGATGACTATCTTTAAAGAACAGAGATAATCTTTTGGGGACTCCGCAGTGAATTGTTTGCCCTTTAAATTCCTGTGTTGAAGTTCTAACCCCAAATTCCTCAGAATGTGACTATATTTGGAGATAAGGCCCTTAAAGAGGTTATTATTTTAAGATGAGCCCATATAGTTGGCCCTAATCAAATATGAGTTGTGTCCTTATAGTAAGAAGCGATTGTGACACAGAAACACACAGAGGGAAGGAAGACCAGGTGAAGACAAGGGAAAAGATAGCTAGGTACAAGGCAAGGAGAGAGGACCAAGCCTCAGAAGAGACCAACCCTCCCGACACGCTGGTCTCAGATTTCTAGCCTCCATCATTGTAAGATAATACGTTTCTGTTGCTTAAGCCATCCCACATGTGTGCTATATTATTATGACAGCCATAACAAACTAATACAGTCTTCAAAAAGGAAACCAAGCAATGAGAATGTGGCATTCACATCTAAGTCTATTCAGGCAAGAAAGCCTCTGAATCCAGCAGATACAGGTTCTGACAACGAGATTATTTGGTATAAGAGTATCTGAACAGGCATAACACCATGTATCTGCATGAATCATCTTTCAGCACTCGGTGATTCTAGATTTAAAAATTAACATTGTGAAGAAAATTTCTCGTTGCAAATTCTGTTGATCTTAGGGAGTAGATGCACTTAATATCAAGCACAGGCAATTAGATGATCAGAAAGCTATATATCTTTCCTGAATATCCACAATTGACACTATTTTATATTTTTTGCCAGTGTGTAACAACAAATAAAGCTTCTATATCTGAATATGATAAAATTCAGAATCTTCCACATGGTTGGCAGAAGAGGGCAATTGTGGTGCATGGTAACCGCACTACGGGAAGGAGGAACACTCTGGTGAACGGTGACCATGGCAAGAAACTGACCACAATTAGGCTGTTAATGGCAGTAATCTGGCCTTGCAAGCCACCACCCTGAACTGATGTTGTTAAACTGTGATGACGTAGCATTTCATAACCTTGGACAATTGAAACTAGTACTATCATTGAAATGATGGAGAAGGTGGCCGAAAACAAATTGAAATAATAGAGGATTGATAACCTTTGTTATAGGCTAAAATTTGAATATAAATTAACGATAGATGAAAGTTTAAAAAGGGTTTGTGCTTCTTAATAGAAAAAGAAATATTGAGTTAATTTTTGCCTATTTGAAATAGATTCATTTTGTTTTGTCTTAAATTCACTGAAGTAGAAAATTAGCATGGGGTTATAAAAATAAAGAAAAAACTCATTGTGAACCAAAATGAAAAGTAATTAATTGGCACACTTTTAGCTGCTTCTAAGAGAGAATGCATTGCAAAAAAAAAAAAAAAAGAATTAACACTGGAAAATAATCTAAACAGCAAAGTTCAAAACTACTGATTTCATTGAATTGAATTTACTTCCTTCCTTTAAAGTATATTTACAAGTTCTGAAATAAATATGTTCTAAGAGTATTTTTAAATTAAATACATGATCATTAGATAATACTTGACTGCACTTGGATGACTGGCAGTGCTATTTGATAAGCCACAGATGTTATTCCATTTGTTCTTGAACTGTCAGTAAAGGAACTCTTCACTGGTTACTGTTGTGGTTCATTTAGTGCCCAGATAATTGGTCAAACATTATTCTGGATGTTTCCATGAGCATACTTTTGGATGAGATTTAACTGGTAGACTTTGAATAAAGCAGATTGTACTTCATAATGTTGGTTGACCTTATCCAATTAGTTGAAGGCCTCAACAGAATACAAGTCTGACCTCCCCAAACAAGAGAGAATTTTCCAGCAGACTGTCTTCAGACTTCAACTGCAGCATTGGTTGTACCTGGTTTCCCAGCTCACTGTCTTTGGACTTGAACTGCAACTCTCTCCTGAGTCTCCAGCCAATCAGCCTCCCACATGAGATTTTGGATGTACCAGGTCTCTACAATCACATGAGCTAGTTCCTTAAAATAAATCAATCAATCTGCCTATCTGTCCATCCGCCCACCCATCCATCCACCCATCTAGCTACATCTTATCAATTCTGTTTCTCTGTACAATCGTGACTAGTAAGTCACTAAAAATGTTTTTCAATATTCTCCTCTCTCTTGGGCCTAAAGTTTCTGCTTAAGATACTAGATTTGAGGCTATTTAGAAATCCTAAGAAATTACCCAGTGTTTCTGTTTAGGAGTCAATTTTTAATCTTATTTTGGTTCTATTATATGTAAGAAGGAGTTTTTTTGTTTCTTTCATGATTTTCTCTTTGTCATTGTCTTTCAACATTTTAACTGTTTTGTGGCTGGGTGCACAGGACCTCTTTGCATTTATACTATTTAGAGTTGTTGAGTTTCTTGATTGTGTATGGAAATATTTTCATGAAATTGGTGAGATTTTCAGTTTATTTCTTTTTTCTTTTTTTTTTTTTTTTTTTGGAGACTGAGTCTGGCTCTATCGTCCAGGCTGGAGTGAGCGGCGTCATATCTGCTCACTGCAAGCTCCGCCCCCCGGGTTCCCGCCATTCTCCTGCCTCAGCCTCCAGAGTAGCTGGGACTGCAGGCGCCGCCACCTCGCCCGGCTAATTTGTTGTATTTTTAGTAGAGACGGGGTTTCACCGCATTAGCCAGGATAGTCTCCATCTCCTGACCTCGTGATCCACCTGCCTCGCCCTCCCAAAGTGCTGGGATTATAGGCGTGAGCCACCGCGCCCGGCCTCAGTCATTTCTTTAAGCATTTTCTCTGACCCTTCCAATCTCTTCTTCTCTGGCATTCCCATTGCAGGCATGGTGATGTGCTCAATGGTGTCCCATATTTCTCTGAGATTCTATTGGTTTTTCCTCATTCTCTTTTTATCCCTCTGGTTTTCAGATCATTTCATCTCTATCAATCTGTCTTTAAATTTGCTGTTTCTTTTGCCAGCTCACAACTACTGGTGAGAGACTGTAATGATTTTATTTTTTCATTTCAATTATTGTACTTTTCACCTCAAAAATTTCTATTTGATTCTTTGTTATAATTTTAATCTCTTTATTGACGTTGTTAATTTAATGAAAATGTCATTATGCCTTCCTTTACTTCTTTAAGCTTGGTTTCTTTGTTTTTTCTGAATATATTTATACTATCTATTTAAGCCATTGTCTGTTGATACCCCAGCCTTTTCAAAAAGCCTCTTTTGCTTTTTGTGTATCGGATTTTGTATCTTCTTGTGTATCGGATTTCTGTTTCTTTACGTATCTTATAATACATTGTTGAAAACTGAATATCTTAGATAGTATACTATTGCAGTTCTACTGAGTTGCTGAACCTGAACTCACTTCCAGAGCCTGTTGTTGTTTGCTTTTATTTAGATACTTGGCTGCACTACTTTAGTGAAGCCCATTTTCCCCAAAGTATGTAGCCTCTGATTTCATTTCTCAGAGCATGCAAACCATGGCTCGCTCATAGGGCATAAGTAGCATGCTTAAAAAAGTTGTTCTAAGGCGGCACACAGTCACCCTAGGATGACAGGGTTCCCTCTGACTGACTTTTTCCCTGATGGTCTGTCAAAAATAGAGTAGATCTACCACTGTTGACATCACACCCATCTGGTAGCCTTCACTATTTGCTCACTGAAAACAAAAACAGTATTGTTGTCAATATCCCGGGCATAAACTCTTCCAAAACCTAAACCAGTGAAATTTGGGATCTTTGCAGGGAGAATCATTGACTTATCTTGAATCTTGTTTTGATCTCAGGAGATCTCTCTTTTAGGTGTTTCCTTGCATGGTTTTCTCTTTTAATGTCTAACTTGTTTAGCTTGTTGCTATTAGGTAACTAAGAGATTCCTTATAACTACTTTTCACAAAAACCACCATTGTTTTTGACTGTATCCTTAGGCTTCACATTCTCACAAAACGTTAGTTCATTTAGAGAGAGCAACGATCCTGTTTTTCCTTCTGGGATAATACTCTGTGCAATTTCTGTGAAGCTGGTGGCAGGAACAGTGACTGACTTCTCTCAAAATGATGGTTCTTTTTTATGCATGGGTTATTGTCAGGGCAATAGTCCCAGGTCTTCTCAATCTCTTCCAGCATGCCATATGAATGAGCCACGGAAGGGTGATTGGGGCCCAAGATTCTTGTCTTGTTGAAGTAGACTTTCCACCCTACCAATGAGGGTGAGATGTCAACAGCCTTCCCATTCTAGGGAGAGAGCCTTAGCCTGGGAACCTGCGGGGAGAGGGAACCATTTGTTCTTGACAACACACTCCAGAATAGAGCCTTCATTGCCTGGGCTGGGACATCAGACAGGGAATAGCAGATTGCAGAACAAGTGCACAAGATTTTGTTCTTTTTACCAAGATTTAGAAGATTTTCTTTAATGTTTCTTCATTTGCTATATGTTCTATGGGTTGAGATTTGAATTTTTTTAAATATAGTTTTCAAAACTTATGGTTTCTTTTCCAAGGGAGAGATACAAAATACAGACACAATTAAAAAGTTCTGAAATATCCAAGCTCAGATTAAAGAGTCGCAAAACAAACAATTTGTCTGTGACTCATAAACCACCAATATATTCAAGGTATTTCATTCTCAGGTAAACAAAGGTACAAATGTAGATATAATGAAATATTCTATATCACATTGGTTATGAAATATTTTATACCCCACTGGTTACATATCCCAAATGAGATGCAGATGATGAAAAATTATTCTATGCATTCTTAATAAACAATATATACAAGTTTGCACAAGGAATATCCAGCATGATTTCAGGACTTTACACAGTATATTATAAATCAGTATTATTAAATTTTAATGCTGTCTTGGCCAGTTGCTCAGTGCTGTAGTTCCATACATGTCTGGACATAACCAAAGAGCTATTTCACATCAGCTGCAAGTTAATCTTAATTTTATGTAGTATGTTAATATAAAGAGAACTGGAAGAGACAGCCCACTCATACTAGAAAGAGAACAGTATATATGTAAGCATATTTGTTTTTAATTTTCTTTCCCCATTTTAAATTAGAGGCGATTCATTACTCTTTCTAAATGAGTTGGAAAAAAGTAAATAGATTGAATAGAAACCAGAAGATTTTCAATATTGGGTAAAGGGTTATATTAGGAGCTTAACAAAGTAAATGTATGGCTGTCATTTCTTTACATTGAAAATAATGACTTTCTGTTCTTGCAATAGTTTGCTGAGAATGATGGTTTCCAGCTGCATCCATGTCCCTACAAAGGACACGAACTCATCCTTTTTTATGGCTGCACAATATTCCATGGTGTATATGTGCCACATTTTCTTAATCCAATCTGTCACTGATGGACATTTGGGTTGATTCCAAGTCTTTGCTACTGTGAATAGTGCTGCAGTAAACATCCGTGTGCATGTGTCTTTATAGCAGCATGATTTATAATCCTTTGGGTATAGTGGGAATTGAACAATGAGATCACTTGGACACAGGAAGGGGAACATCACACACTGTTGTTCCTATTGTGAGGAGGGGGTAGGGAGGAGGGATAGCATTATGAGATACACCTATTGTAAATGACGAGTTAATGGGTGCAGCACACCAACATGGCACATGTATACATATGTAACAAACCTGCACATTGTGCACATCTACGCTAGAACTTAAAGTATAATAATAAAAAAAATAAATAATGGCGAGATAATCTTAGAAGTGCATTAGAGGTACAGTTTTTCATAAGGTTTTAAGTGATCATAAACATTCTACAGCACTTAACATGCAAAATTAGTTTATTAATTTGGAATAATTTCTAAGCATTTTTTGTATGTATAAGATAATACATATATTCAGTTTATACATTTCTACAATCTTACATATTTGTGCTGGATGGTTTTTAAAGGTTAACACATACAGGTATAACTTGTTTTATTGAACTTCACTTTATTGTTCTTTGTATATAATGCATTTTTTACAAATTGAAGTTTTTTACAAATTGATAGACTTGCATTAAGCAAGTCTATCAGCACCATTTTTGCAACAGCATGTGCTCGCTTTTCGTCTTTGCCACCTTCTGATAATTTCCTGAATATTTTTAACTTTATGTGATGATTATATATGTTATGGTGAATCTATATGTTATGGTGATGTGCGATTAGCAATCCTTGATGTTACTAATTGTTTGGGGTGACACAAACTGTGCCTATGTTAGTAGTCAAACTTAATCAACAAATGTTTTATGTGTTCTGACTGCTCCCCTGACCAGTGTTTTCCTTGTCTTTCCCTTGTCTGCCTTCCTCTCCTCAGGCCTCCCTATTCTCTGAGACACAACAGGATTAGAATTAGGCCAAATGATAACCATACAATGGCCTCTAAGTGTTCAAGTGAAGGGAAAAGTTGCATGTCTTTAACTGTAAATAGAGAGGTAGGAATAATTAAGTATAGTGAAAAGGGTATGTCAACAGCTGAAATCAGCTCCAAACTAAGCCTCTTGTACCAAATAGCTATCTTATGAATGCAAAGGGAAAGTTCTCAAGAGAAATTAGATGTGCTACTCCAGTGAATGCACAAGTGATAAGAAAGTAATACAGCCTTATTGGTGATATGGAGGAAGTTTTGGCTCTCCGGACAGAAGATTAAATCAGCTAGAATACTTCCCTTAGCCAAAGCCTAATTCAGAGCAAGGCTCTTACTCGCTTTAATTCCATGAAGGCTAAAGGAGAAGTGAGAAAGGTGCCGAGAAAAAAAAAAAAAAAAGGACTTTGAAGCTAGCAGAGGTCGGTTCAGAGGTTTGAGAAAAGAAAGCAAAACATAAAAGTGCAAGGTGAAGCAGCAAATGCTGATGTAGAAGCTGTAGCAAGTTATCCAGAAAATCAGGCTAAGATCATTGATGAATGTGGCTATAATAAACAACTGATTTTTAATATAAACAAAACAGTCTTTTATTGGAAAAACTTGCCATCTAGGGCTTTCATAGCTAAAGAAAGGTTACTTCCTGCTTTCAGATCTTCAAAGGACTGATTGACTCTCTGGATAAAAGCTTATGCAGCTGGTGGATTTAATTTGTCGCAATGCTCATGTACCATTTCAAAAATCTTAGTGCTATTAAGAATTATGCTAAATCTACTTTGCTTGTGCTCTACAGGTGAAATAACAAAGCCTGGATAAAAACATACCTGTTCACAGCATGGTTTACTGAATATTTGAGGCCCAATGTTGAGGCCTTCTACTTAGAAAAAATATTCCTGCTCATTGACAATGCACCTGGTCACCTGATAGTGCTAATAAAGATGTCTAGGGAGATTAATGTTGTTTTCATGCCTACTAACACAACATCCATTCTAAAGCTCATGGATCAAGGAGAATTTTGATGTTCAAGTCTTATGATTTCATACATACATAAATTTTCTAAGTCTCTGGTTGCCAAAGACAGTGATTCTTCCGATGGATCTGGGCAAAGTCAGAAAGGATTAACCATTCTAGATCTCACTGAGAACATTTATGAGTCATGGGAGGCCAAAATATCAACATTAACAGGAGTTTGGAAGAAACTGATTCAGTCCTCATCGGTACCTGCGAGGAGCTCAAGACTTCAGTGGCAGAGATAACTGCAAATGTGGTGGAAATAGCCAAAGAACTAGAGTTAGAAGTGGAGTTTGAAAATGTGACTGAATTGCTGCTATCTCATGGTAAAACTTGAATGGATGAGAATTTGCTTCTTGGAATAAACAAAGAAAGTAGTTTCTTGAGATGAAATCTAGTCTTGGTGAAGATGCTATGAACATTGTTGAAACAACACAGGATTTAGGATATTGCATAAACCTAGTTTATAAAGCAATGGTAGGGTTTGAGAGGGTGGACTCTAATTTTGAAAGATGCCCTACTGTGGATAAAGTGCTATCCATAGCATTGCATGCTACAGAAAAATCTTTCATGAAATGAAGAGTCAATTGATACAGCAAATTTTGTTGTTATCTTATTTTACAAAAACTGCCACAGCCACCTCAACCTTCAGCAACCACCATCCTGATCAATCAGCAGCCAATAACATGGAGTCATGACCACTCACCAGCAAAAAGTCTATGATTCACCAAAATATCAGATGATCATCAGCATTTTTTAGCAATAATATATTTGTAATTAATTTATGTACTTTTTAAAGGCATAATACTATTGAATACTTAGTATACTATAGTACAGTGTACACATAACTTTTATATGCACGGGGAAGCCACAAAAATTCATAGGACTTGCTTTATTGTGATATTCACTTTATTGCAGTGGTCTGAAAACAAACCCACAATATCTCTGAGGTATGTTTCTCCTGGAGTAAAAATTTTGATATTAGTAAATAATGATGATAATTGAGGGATTTGTTTATGTTTTTAAATGGCACACACACAATTATCCTATCAAGCTGTACATTGATGCTCAAAACAGTAAAATATTGCTGTTGCTTAATTTGAAGTGGATAATGTATTATTTCCTTAAGAATCTTTAATTAGTTTATTAAGTGGTAAGAATATAATTTGTAAGGTATTAATTTAATTGTCTAATATTATCAGTGTTAACCAAAGTACACCATAATTTCTATATGTACTAAAACAGGTACTCAACACTTTTTATATTTAAAAAAATTCTACATGGATAATTACTTGAAGGACTGCTCATTTAAATGCAAATCAATTCTCTTGAGATAAAGGACATTCAACAATTAAATACTACTCTCCAAAAAGAACTTTATTCTGAAATAATTTATTCATTAGACATTAAGGTTATTACGTGGCTCCAGTAGCCTGAGTTAATAAAAAGGATTAAAAGCCATTAACTCTCTATATATTTATCCAGTATATTATTTCCGTTTACTCTGAATCTAAAGAAAAGAATTAATGTCTGCTTTTTCTAATAGAATTAACTTTTTTCAATAAGTATTAAATAACAATTCCACATAATAATTTATTTTAAAATTAATTTTTATACTCCCTTGAATCCTTGAGAGTTTTCTCTATTTACTGTGCTTAATACCTGGGTGATGGGTTGTTCTGTGTAGCAGACCACCATGGCAAACCACGTCTACCCATGTAACAAACCTGCACATCCTGTACATGTACCCTGGAACTTCAAATATGAATTGATATGTGTTGAAAAATAAACATCGTGCTGTCTCCCTCTCCTGCCTGTCTTGCGCCAAATTGGGAAGTGGGCACAGATTGTCTGCTCTGTCCGCCCCGTCCTCTTGTGTTATTCTCCACAGTGCCCTCCTCAGGGCACCGTGCTATTTTACTTGTTCTTAGGTTGTTTGTATGAAGGGCATGTATTATTTTCTATCCTAAGACTCCACCACTGCGTTTTCAATGCATGACGTAAGAAAGGGAATCCTCTGAGAACATGGACTTGATTAAAATAAAGTACATATTGATAATGATATTTGTGGGGCAGGTAAGTCTAGTTCTATGACCCAGGCATGGAAGAAATTGAAGCTTGAAAATAAGAGACACAACATAAAAATTAAAGATAAATTAGAACATTAAATATAAGTGAAAAAAACTTAGAAGATTAAATGTAAGTGAAAAAAAATCGTAAGAACCTCCAAATATCTTTTAAATTAAAAAATATCAGTGTTCATTTATTACTGATACGGTCAGTCTTCATAATCTTTAGAATGAGATTCGGTTAAATCAAAATTGACAAAGTAAAAGAAAGCCTAAATTTTATATTTTATTTGTTTTCTCATTACTACTTTGTAAATTTAGGAAAATATATATCAACAAACATTAGCTATAATATGCAAATGCCTACGCCTAAGCCAGAATTGAAGGATTTGCAATTATATAAAAAAATCAGAAACCACTGTCTAGCTATTTGTTTTCACGCACCTCAGGGCAAGGAAAAATGAAGGGGTCTATGGACAAAATTACCTATTGATTTCTCAACAATGTGCATCCTTTTTTATTATAATAAGTTTTATCTTTCCCTTCTAGGTGTTAGTGTATTGGAAAATCATTTAAAGAATGTATCAGCTAATTGAAGGCTTAAGTGTGAGTTTGACTTTTTATGATTAATATAGAAATATATTTCTAAGTGTCTTTCCTTAAAAATGTTAGATACTATTTTAATTTGCATAGTATACATAAGACTTTTATCATTCGTTACTTACATTGGATCTGCAAGGGAAGCCCTGCAGTCAAGTTTTATATCCACTTGATGCAAGATTGGCTGGTCGGCTCATTAGATGTTATTGCTGATTTTCTGCTCTTGCCTAGAGTGTCTGTATATTGTGTCATGTGTGAATACAGGGTTTCTTACTTGCATGTCCAGTTCACTGTGCTGGAGTCAGTTCCTTTCAATCGAACCAGAACAAAAACCAGAGACTTGGGGGCAGTGTAAGCATGTGTGTGTGTGTGTGTGTGTGTATGTGTGTGTGTGTGTGTGTGTGCTTGGAGACTAGTATAGGTTGAAAGAATGTCAGATAAGGATCAATTTTACATAGCATAATGTGAATAGAATAATTGTCTGGAAGTTAAAATTACACAGTGTTCAGACAGTAAATTGCAGAAACTTATGATACATAAAAGGAAGGCCCTAAAAAATGAGGATGTAGTGCTCGTGAAGTAAAAACTGAGTAGTCAAACTGAACATCGAGCTCTTCCAGAAAGCGAGTTAATTAAATGAAGAGAAATATGAATGGTTGAGCTTTAACATGCAGTGGTCACAGTTCTTCTCTCCTCTCCTCTCCTCTAAAACTGGGACTTTCATTCACAGAGTAAGTGCAATATGATATAACTTCTAGTCTTATAGGATTTGAATATTGTAGATAATTTACAAATGATTCAGGTCATTTAGAAAACTGTTGTTTTGCTCTCCTGATTCTTTGTCTCTGGTATTCTTATCCCTGAGATCATGTATTAGCTAAACCAGTTCATATTGAAAACACAGGTACTGAGGGTAACTCAAATCATGTATGTAACTGATGCCCTATGTGAATTTTTCTGAATCCTCTTCATATGTCTGTTGGCAGATGTGACTTATACCATCTGCTTTTGTCTTTAGGTACATAAGATTCCTGCCAGGCTTTTGCTTCTACCCTTGGCCTTCCTGTACAGGGTTGTAAGGAATCATCATGATGTATGTTTGAAATTATGTTTAACAGTATTACAGTCAATGTAGACTAAATTTTGATGCAGTAACAACCTCAGAACTTTTACAATCACTGCTGGAGTGAAAGAGAGAGAAAGAGTGAACAGAGAATGTCACATGAGCTTTACTCTATCTCAACTGTAAAAAACAAACATGACTTCTACTCACATTTCTTTACCCAGAACTAGTCCTATACCCATGCCTAACTGGAAATGAGCAGAAACTATTGTGTCTGCAATGCTCAAGGAGAGGAAATTGGTTATTGGTCAGTGTCAATATTGTCCACAAATGTGAATGACATTTTATAAGGTGTTGAATCGGCCTGTCACCCACAAAAGTGCTTGCATACAATTGGCAAACCATATATGCTATATTTAAAAAATAATATTTCTCTTCCATGTGTTAAATATAATCATTGTTTTGGATTATTTAACTTGACATATTACTAAACATTTTTTCCTACTCAAACAAAAAGTACTCTTACAACCAAAAACATGCGTTTGTTGTTGTTGATTTAATTTTCAAACACACTTGCAGGACTCAAAACAGAAACACTCCTTCAAACCTCAAATACCAACTAAGTCATAATGAATATCCTTTGTATGGTAAGACACTAGACCCAGAACAACAGAAGAAAAACAATGGAAGATGAAGTTGAAAGTTAATGGAAGAAAACATAATTATAGAGAGTTACAACTATTACATACTTAGTTTTAAACTGGTAATTGATATCTAAAAGAAGTAAAGATTTGATGTGGAAAGAACAGTAAATGGCAGATAGGAGCACTAATTTTAAGATGCCTTTTTGACATTAACCAGTAAAACAATTTTGGAAAAAAACAATCATCTATGTTTCCTCAACCTAATTAATTTATATTATCTCATATATATTTTTTAAAAGGAGCTATACTTCAAAATGCAACCGATTAGAATATTTTGCTATCTTTTCTATGAAGTTTAAGGTTTACTAAGCTTTCACTTTATTTTAACTGTCTGATACAATGGACTAATTTATATTGTCATTTTATTGTGCAATGCTATTGTAAAGCTTTAAAACATAAAAAAATACAAAAAACATAAAATTTACATTTTATATAAAGATACAATTCATAAAATAATTTAGAACACATTATTCTATTACAAAAAATTATCCTACTATCTTTTAGGGTTGTTCTTTGCTTCTAATATCCCATATGATAATTTACTAGTTTTTTTTTTTTAATACTTTAAGTTCTAGGGTACGTGTGCACAACAATGTGCAGATTTGTTACATATGTATACATGTGCCATGTTGGTGTGCTGCACACATTAACTCGTCATTTACATTAGGTATATCTCCTAATGCTATCCCTCCCCCTCCCCACCTCACAACAGGCCCTGGTGTGTGATGTTCCCCTTCCTGTGTCCAAGTGATCTCATTGTTCAATTCCCATCTATGAGTGAGAACATGCGTTGTTTGGTTTTCTGTTCTTGCAATAGTTTGCTGAGAATGATGGTTTCCAGCTGCATGTCCCTACAAAGAACACAAACCCATCCTTTCTTATGGCTGCATAGTATTCCATGGTGTATATGTGCCACATTTCTTAATCCAGTCTGTCACTGATGGACATTTGGGTTGATTCCACATCTTTGCTATTGTGAATTTACCAATCTTAAGCTGTCAGATCCTACTTTTCTCACTTCCTTAACCATATTTTCTGCCTTCATCACACCCTTGCATTCTCAGGCTTTCTTGACCTATGGCAAAATAAATTTAATATTAATTCATATAAAGATGTATATTTATAGATCTGTGGATGATGAATATCTCATATCCATTTTTTGTTTTATTTATTTATGGATTTATTTATTCATATGGCCTAGTTGGGCTTTTTGAAATGGTAGCGTCATGGAATGTTTCATAATGATATCTTTATTCTGTGACTGGATTAAAATGTATGTTGTTTCTGTAAACTCAGTTTGAATTACTCCATCTTTGATGTCTGTAGTATGGAATTAACAGTGGAGTTTATGTGCTTCATGGGACCATTAAGTGCAAACTTGTAAAATCTTTCATTATTTCAATAATTACACATGATAATAATGGAGAGACATGAGTGACATCTAAACTTTGAAAACAGCATTGTGCTCTTTCTAAATGTATTATGGAGGATTTCTCTCATTATTCTGGTCTTAACTGTATAAATGCATTTGAGCAAAGTTTCCATTTACCTTGCTAGTTGTTTTAGATGGCTGCTGGATCGCCATTCATGCAGGAAGTACTAAGAGACGGAGAACCGGTATTGACTTTAATAAACCTAAATTGTCTGAAAGTGGTAGAATAAGAGAAATGTTATGAATGGTGATGACATTGAGCCCAAGTTGAATCCAGGAATCCAATACCCAGTTTTATGTATAAAGGGTGAGGATAAAAAGGATCAGTACCTTTGAAAGATGTAAGATGAGAAAAAGGCATGTTGTCAATAATGAATCAGTGTAAATCGGAACTTGGGAACTGATACTCTTAATTGTCTTCTGGAGGCCCACTTAATTGTGGTTTTTGGAAATTATAAAAGATTAAAGATGGTTGATTAAATGAAATTTAAAATTCTAAATTTAAAAATTATAGGAAAATCTTAATTACAGGTATTATTTCATTTAACAGCCTTTGCTATAGAAAGTTAAAAGGATTGTTCAAAACTGAAGTAAGTGATCACTGGTCTGTCTTGAATTAACCATGGAAAAGTAAATACTTTAAGAGGAAAAAGTATTGTATTTTTAATTAAATATATACAATGAGTTCAATAATACGATGAGTTTTTAATTGTATTCTCAACAATTTGCTA
Organism: Trachypithecus francoisi; assembly: GCF_009764315.1. NCBI lineage: Eukaryota > Metazoa > Chordata > Mammalia > Primates > Cercopithecidae > Trachypithecus > Trachypithecus francoisi. The sequence continues at coordinate 104,636,322 of NW_022681453.1, forward strand.
ATATTGAATTCACAGTATAAATAATATAAAAACCCTCATTTTTTAAAACAAAAGTTCAGGAAATATTAGTTAAAGTTTCCAATGTAGATGATGAAAATGTCTACCTTTATATAATACACGCAGTGCATTAATAATTTAATAACCTTAAACAATAAATTTTATGTAGTAAAATGGTGAGTTAAAATGTATATATTTACCTGAGCTATTAGCAATATGCTTGTTTGTGGCCAGGCGCAGTGGCTCACGCCTGTAATCCCAGCACTGCAGCCGAGACGGGCGGATCACGAGGTCAGGAGATGAGACCATCCTGGCTAACACGGTGAAACCCCTTCTCTACTGAAAATACGAAAACAAAAAATTAGCCGGGCGAGGTGGCGGCCCCCGTAGTCCCAGCTACTCGGGAGGCTGAGGCAGGAGAATGGCGGGAACCCAGGAGGTGGAGCTTGCAGTGAACCGAGATCGAGCCACTCACTCCAGCCTGGGCGACAGAGCCAGACTCCGTCTCAAAAAAACAAACACACACACAAACAAACACAAACAAAACCAATATGCTTGCAATAGATCACTTTGGGATATAAAAATGTAACAGTTTAAACATATTACAATATTAATGTGTAGAATGTTGAAATATTTATTTACATATTGGTGTATAGAAAAATGAATTGTAGAACTAAGACTTTTGACATTGTTTAGAGATGTTCTGCTTCTGAGCATTTTTTCTTCAGAGTCGTGTATTTCATGGTGTACTTAAATATACAGATCTACATGAATCTACTGATCCACATATTTCATGGTCAATTTAATATATGTTATATTTGCTACCTTATATATAAATGTTTCTATATCCTATACACACACATACACACACGTACACACATATATACACATACACAATATTGTTTTCGTAAAGGGCAAATCTGTACTGTTTTTGACACAGCACAATGGTAATATGCCATACAGTTATAGAAAACTATGTTGTTACATAACTTTGAAAACAAGTATTTTCAGGTTTTGCCTGCTGTCTGTCTCCAGTTGTTTATAATAGACATCTAAATATCTGCAAAATCTGGCCCCTAATATTTCTGGGAAATTCTAAGGTGTTTCTGCCTTGGTCATAACAGTGTCTATTTCTACCAGAAATTCTAGTGTTCCACCAGCCAACAATATCTTTTTTGCACCCTGCAGGGGACAGCAGTCTCTGCTGGCTTCTGACATTTAGGAGATCCCTGTTTTTCCTCTGAGTACAGCAGTTGCCCCACTAAGGTGCCACTATTCTGTCTTTTCTTTTCCAGGTACTCATGTGTGTGGGAAAGTGTGTGTGCCGGGGTGTGTGTGTGTGTGTGTGTGTGTGTGTATGTGTGTGTGTGGTGGGAGGACTGTCTGGTAATAGCCTTCCCTTTATTTTGGAAGTGATTATAGGAGCCTCAGTGTTCTACATATGTGTTCAATATTTACATGATTTCTCTTGAGCTTTTCATTTTTATGTTTTTTCCTCAAAAACAAACTGACCACTACAATTAAGAAATATACTAATAGTATTTTATGGACAAACATTTGAATCATAATAAAATAAAGAAACAATGATTCCCACAGAAATTATATATATATCACAATTTACAGATTATTTAATTGTCTCATAAATCAAGGCAAGAGACTCAACAATGAAGGAAACTCCTTCCTTGGTGTTCTCTTTTATTAAATCATTAGATGCCCCAAGTTGAAAGGTCTGAACTTTGGCACCAGTTATAAGCCATATGATTTATATCCATTATCTAATTTTCCATTCACTACTTCATGATAAAAAAAAACTAACATTTTTCTATATGACTTATATTCATTATCTAATTTTCCATTCACTACTTCATCAGATGAAAAAAACTAACATTTTTCTAAGGACTATAACTTGTTCAAAATCACTTATCTAATAAAGGCTAAAGCCAAAATATAAACATATATCTGCCAGATTTCAAAGTCTCTGCTCTCCCCATAATGATATGCTGCTTCCCTTCAGAAAATATATCTAATGACCAGGCTTCTGTAATATCAGGATTCAATTAAATTATGAAAAGAGTTATCTGAATTTCAGAGAAAAAGATGTAATATTTTTCATGGTATAAAATAAATTAATTTGACTATTCTATGGACAATGATGCTAACTGTGCCACAAGAAAAAAATATTAAAATATTTATAACACAAAGTTTAATAACTTATTTTTAGTAGCAAGTATATTTAAAAATGACTTGAATGTCATCCACCTTTCTGATATATTTATCATATATAATCACACAATGTGAAAAATATTATTTGGTTCAGGGAAAACAGAATACAAATGTTTAAAACATTTTTACCTTCTTTTAAACCCTAATCCATTTGGAAAAAGTATCTTCAATGTAATTGTGTCATTAAATCACAAAAATGGAAATTACGTTAACAGCAGGATGTTATCTTTTATTGAGGGCAAACAGCAGGGTTGCTGCTAATGAGAACATCATCAATTTATCAGCAAAAGGTCGGCCTAAAGAGCTCTTTACCTAACTTCTCCCTAAGTAGTTATTTTCCCCTTTTGATGGCATATTGCATTGACAAGCTAGACTTGTATGTGGCTATATTATTACGAATCAATCTCTATTATAACAAGAAATACGTAATTGCAAGATACACATTGAGGTTGGTACAATACTCCGAAGTTAATTTCTTTCTCTATACAGGATATGAAGATAATTGTGGTAATCTTACTTTCTTGGTCATTTATTTTTTAACAGTTTGAAATTATATTTTAGTATGTTGTCATGCAAACATTTGGAAGGTGTAAAAGTATATTAAGTAATGCATAAGTTTATGCATGGATTAAGATAGGCCTTAGTCGACATTGACCTGATTTTTATTCTTATTCTCTTACTTGTTTGCTCTTCTAACAGAAAGATAAAGCGGTAATCAAACTAACAATATCATTTACTGTGAATTTGCCATCTGCCATGCACTAATCTGTTTTAAAAACACCTTTCATTTTTAATTCATAATGACCTTGTAATACTTACAATATTAAATTTTTGTTTGCTTTTCTGTAGATATTTGAAGGCTGTCACAAGAGTTTGTGAATATTTGATTAGAGTTACTTTACTAATGTTATTCAATAATTTAGATTCAGGCCTTCGGAATATAAGGCTGTGCTTATAACAGCAAAATATAGCAAAGAATTACTCTAATTAATAACAGGAATACTGCTACAAATAAAAAGTAGTCATTAATTATTCAAAAGCAAAGCCTAGGGCATGCAGATTCCATCGGGCACCTCATTTTCCATACCTGGTCTCTTTATGACTTTTGTTTTGAAACGAAGGAGACTAAATAAACTGGCCAATGGGTAAAACCTAGAGAGAACAAATTAATTCAAATCTCGCTTTTCTAGTGTTGTGATGGTTAATTTTATGTTTCAACTTAGGTAGGTCATAGTACCCAGATATTTGGTCAAATGCAAGTCTAGATGTTGCTGTGTAGTTATTTCTAAAGGGTAACATTTCAATCAGTAGAGTTTGAATACAGAAGATTACCTTCCATAATGTGGGGATATGCATCATCTAATAATTACTTGAAGACGTTAAGAGAAAAAAGACTGATGTCTTCTGAAGGACAAGGTATTTGGCCAACAGATTACTTTTGGACTGGAGTTGGAGCTGCAATATGACTTCTTCCTTGGGTCTCCCAACTTCTGGCCTACCTTGCAGATTTTTGACTTGCCAGACTCCAAAATTACATAAGCTAATTCCTTAAAATAAATCTCTCTCTCTCTCTGCCTGTCCAATCTATCTATACCTAATATTCTATTCGTTATGTTTCTCTGTATAACCCTGATTAACACAGTTGGTGAATATGCTATTGTAACTGAATTTTTAAAATTTTTTTTTCTTTACCAAATGTGTATCTATGTATACTCAACCTTTATAATTTCGGTTGCTTTTCACCCAATTTTTTGATAGCATTTTGGCCTTTCTTTTTAATCACCATAAAATGTTTTTCACTTCCTCTTTCAAAAACTAAATCAGCGGTCCTCAAACAATTTAGATAAGGATGAGTCTACAGTCCATATCATCTTCTGGCATGCCCCTATGCATGTTGTTTTTAGGATATCATCTTTATTTTTCTCTATTTGATAGTTATTTTATGAGATAAAAAGATAGAGAACCATTTCTCAGTGATGTTACAGACGAGCGAGGGAGTATACAGGTAAGCATCCACAATTGCAACACAGCGTGAAATACGCCAGGGCACATAGATGTTGCACATCTGAGATGGAAGCCTACTATTAGAAGGGCCGGAGGAGACTTGCAGATGGAAATGGCTCTTAGGCAGATATCTGTAGGGCGAGCAGTAATATTAAAAATAACATGTATTACCCTTTGTATGCTTCTGTAACTATCCTACATGTTTTGCAAGTATTAGCTCATTTAATAATCACAAAAAATCATGCTAATTGTTATGATTTCCTTTTAAAAATAAAATAGTTAAAAATGATGAGATATCAAAAAAAGTAAAAGAGATGAAGGTAAGAAGAAAAAGGTATCTTGGCAGAGGGATCAACGTGGGTAAAATCGTGGCAAGAGATAGCATGGCAGAGTGCAGCAACTGAAGCACATTTAATGTGACCTGGTTGTTGTTTGTTTTGTGTTTGTGTGTATGCTATGAGTGTTTCAAAGACCTGGGAGGCCGGCCACAGTGGCTTACGCCTGTAATCCTACACTTTGGGTGGCCGAGGAGGGCGGATAACCTGAGGTCAGGAGTTCAAGACCAACCTGGACAACATAGGGAAACCCCATCTCTACTAAAAAAAAACACAAAAATTAGTTAGGCGTGGTGGCGGGCATTTGTAGTCCCAGCTACTTGGGAGGCTGAGACGGAGAATCGCTTGAATGCAAGGGGCAGAGGTTGCAGTGGGCCGAGATTGTGCCACTACACCCCAGCCTGGGCAAAAGAGCGAGACATTGTCTTGAAACAAAACAAAACAGCAGAGATTGAGGAATGGAAATAGTAAGCAACGGTCCCAGAGTAATAAGCAGAGACCATGTTTAGCTTTTTGGACTTTAAAATAAATTTTCATATCTTTACATGATACAAAAATTTAATATTTTCTTCTACGTATTTTATTTGTTGGGGACTGCATCCTGATTTTTAAATGTAAATTTAAATTATAATTGTGTTTCTAAGTGTATTTTTCTGTACATAGTTATAAACATGCCTACCTGGTGGTGATATTGTGAACATTTTCAGCAGTATGAAATTTAAAATTGCTTATCCACAGTTACAAATATTTTTACTAGAACATTACTTTTCTTTCGCACTTTTTGTCCAGTATCCCATATGAGTTTTCAAAGAAAGGGCACTTACAATTTTCTGGCTCCAATTACTCATTGACTGACTCATTCTATTACCAAACTTAATTCATGCATGAGGACTTTTATATAAGCTGAAAGAGGATTGAATTTATATGTATATAATAATGCTTATTACACGGATACCTGATCTCATTTATTTAGTTCCCAGCCGCAATTTCTGCATTTGCCAAAGGGATGAGTAGCTGCCCTTCACTGTGTTGAAAAAGATAGTAAAAATGTATGAGGCAATGTTAGAACTCAAGAGTCTTTCTACACATGTATACTATAGTATATACATTTCTGGAGTAATGCACTTTTCACATTTTTTGTGTGTTTATATGGCTCTCTTTTTCCTATATGATTTCAGAAACAATGTGTGCTGCTTTTGTGACTAAGTCTCCTACCCTCACAGCATTATTTAGAATTTCGTTTCAAGAACACTTAGTTTGGCAAAAATATTTTGTTTTACACAAATAGATTAGATAATATATTGTCAAAATCTTATTTCTTTAACTTTGAAAACAGGTTGCAGGCTGTCGATATTGATGACTGCATTATATAGGAGTTAGCATATATCAGTTCTTTGAATCAGTGATCTTAATTCTATAGTATATGTTAAATAGATACATTAAACTAGTTAGGGATAACTGCAAAATGTGAAGATGTAGGAAATTGTGAACATCACAGAGTCTCATGCCATACATTTTTCTATCAATAAATGAGATTACAAAATTAGATAAAATGATTTAACTCCAATTAAGTGAAGATTGTCATCATATTTTCTTTAAAGCAACTTATTAATTACTTAAGGATTTAATATTTAATCTGGTATTCCTTTGCACTAGTGATAATGTTTAAATCGGTATGCTCTTATCAAGCACTTAGTAGCCTACAATAGCATAATCATATGACTCTAAGAATTATAACCAGAAAGGCTTACATCAGTTAAAATGGAAAAAAATAATATCTCTCCCATAATCTATTAGACTTCCATTATAGTTATTACCCTAATGTAGGTATCTAGACCCATACATATGACAGTTTCATGACCGAAGTTCTCAGAAATGTTTTCTCTGTCCTAACCTGTATTTTAAAATAAGTTAACACTGATGGAAGGAGTTACAAAAGCAGCAGTCAATGCACTAGTAGATTCAATCCCTTCCTTCTTTCTACGGTATATTTCCACATTTTTGCCTAGTATATGACAATATCTTTTCACCATGTGTAGGGTGACCAGCTTTACCCCTTAGCTCTATACATGCTTGGTCAAGGACTGAACTAGAAGTAAATAATATACCCGTTCTAAGCCTAGACTTTTGGAGATGATTTATGGGTAGGTTTCTGTTTGCAAGTGTGTGTCCCTCCCATTATCTTGAGGACATGCCTAGGCTGTTCTGCTGTCCTGGATGGAGCATTTGAGATGCATGATGAAAGGCTGAGTTAAACCAGCTGCCCAGCTGAGCAGAATAAACTTAATTTTTTTTTATTAAGTTTATTTTCCAATTAACAAAAATAACATCTGTAGCAATGCTTTTGCCTGTGTTAGCTGTAGCACACTTGCTGGTTTATGCAAAAGTGTAAAACTGTGACACATATAGATCCAGCTAAACAATAAGAAGAAACTGGTATTTATATACACAAGCCAACATAAACCATCACATTGAGTAGTTTGGTCTCTTTTCCCTACAGGAAGACATAAAATCAGCTTTCTTTGTTCTTATACAACCATTCAAAAAAGAAAAAGGAAGGAGAGATGAGTAATATGTGGAAAAGCTGCTCTACCAGCAAGGATTTGGTAGTACAACTCTTGCCATCTTCTGATCACACATTGTTCAGATGTGCTTTGTAAAAGAGTGTTTTGATCTTTAACTAGAATTTCAGAGAGTTTTTCAAAGCAATGTGGCTCTTTATAATCTTTGTGTCAACATCATTATCTTTTTTACTTATAGGAAGACCTTTCCCCCTTCATGATGCATAAAAGAAAAGCAAACATTTAAACTTCCTACCTTAGGCAATAATTGCTTCCTGCAAAGTGTCAACTCATTTGTGAGCTGTTTCATGTACTCGCCATCATAACAAAGTTATTTTATAATGTTTAGAAAGGCTCTAAAGATGATCCTTCATAATCTAGTTTAATTGTCCACCAATGCTGACTTAATACGTTAATATTTACTTTGCCTTTTTTCTCCAATTTTTTTTTGTTTAAAGGAAAGTCTTCACTATGATTTAAATTAGCCCTCAAGATATACGTTGCAGAGATAAAGTTTGTGTGTGTGCGTGTGCGTGTGTGTGTTTATGCGATGTAACAGCCACTACTTATTTAATTTGGAACTAACACTGTTTCTATTTATGTGTTTTGTAGCAATTTTAACTATATATTATTTGGATTTAAAATAGCAGATAACCCTAAGCAACTTCTGAGGACTCAAAATAATTCAATTCCATAAATAAATATTAAATATATATTAAACACCAGGCACTTTTTTAGTTCAGTAATTACTAGGAAAAAGAAGTCTCTCCTTGCCTGGAAATTTACTCTAGTGGAAATTTTATGATTAATTAATTTATGGCACAGGAACTCATGTAATACATATGTGTAATACTATGTGTGAAGTTCTTTTTGACGTTGGTGTATAGTATAAAAAAGAGTTATAATACATGTCAACATGGAGTACATTGCTTTGTGGGTTGTGAAACAGAGGATGTAAACAATTAACAAATAATTAGGCAAGACAGTACAAGTTGTGATCAGTGTCATAAAGGACATTTTCAAAGAGATGAGAAAAAAAGTAATTAGAAAGCACACATAGGATAATCCAAACTAACCTCTCTAAAGCAATGTTATTTAAGTTAAGATCTTGTAGATGAGAATGAGCTGGACCTGCAGAAAACTGAAAGGATATTTTGACAGATTCAAAGTATTAAAAAAGAATATAAAATACAATCAAACCTAAGATTAATGAAAGAAGCACAAATCAAGCAAAAATTAGGTATGATTTAATATATTAGATTGGAAAATTATTATCTGATAACTTTTAAGAAATACATTGAAGAAGTTACAGTAAATTGAGTATCAGTTTGGAAGTACATACTATTACTATTTAGTAGTATTTACTAAAACTACTGTATTCTTTGGAAGTGGGTAACGGGTAGAGGCTGGAAGAGTTTTGGAGTGCATGCTAGGAAAAGCTTCTATTGTCCTGAAAGTACTGGTAAGGGTCACTCTGGTGAAGACTCAGAAAGAAGACTATTGAGAAAGACTCAGCCTTCTTAGAGAATACTTATGTAAGCCTGAAGAGAATTTGTTAGAAATAGGAATGGCAAAGACCATTCTGATGAGGTATCAAATGGAAATAAAGCACATATTATTGGGTAATGAAGGAAAAGCCATCCTTGTTATAAAGCAGCAAAATAAAAATGGCTGAATCACATTCTGGTGTTTAAGGTAAAACTCGTGAGTGATAAAATTGGGTATCAGAGGCTTTGGTTATCAGAGGAAACAAAGAGAAACCAGTTTCTCTTATGATGGATGGGAATTAGTGTTAGGAAGATGAATAGCAGCTTATGAACGAGGCAGAAAGAAAGAAGTCTCTTAGGCTATGTTCAATTAGAGGCTATTGCTTGGTTGTCACATGCTGTGCATCTGAGATTGCAGATAAGAATTCAAATCTGCTGGTCAAACAGATTAAGTAATGAACGATAGACTATTATTTAAAAAGAGAAAGGAAAACTTTGTGTGTAAGAATGGGTTATTGGGAATTAAAACTTTGATTGCTAGAAGAAAATATCAGGAGTAGCTAAAAGACAAAATTAAGGAAATACAATAAAATTCACACTTTGAAATACAAATCAATCATGATAATTAACCCAGGAAATCCAACACTATTAATAGCCATTTCAGAGAACATAGAGAAAAGGATGGTTGAAATAATTTGTACAATCCCCTAACCACCTCCTTGCTGCCATAGCCCTCTTTTGGCTGGCAAGTTGTTAAATGAAATGAACTAAAATTAAAATGAAAGATCTTAGATATAATATAGATATTTTAAATTATACTTCAGGTTCTGGGATACATGTGCAGAACGTGCAGGTTTGTTACATAGGTATACATGTGCCATGATTGTTTGCTGCACCCATCAACCTGTCATGTACATTAGGTATTTCTCCTAATGCTATCCCTCCCCTTGCCCCCAACCCCCAACAGACCCCCAACCCCCAATCACCGGTGTGTGATGTTCCCCTCCCTGTGCCCATGTGTTCTCATTGTTCAACTCCCGCTTATGAGTGAGAACATGTGGTGTTGGTTTTCTGTTCCTGTGTTAGTTTGCTGAGAATGATGGTTTCCAGCTTCATCCAAGACCCTGGAAAGGACATGAACTCATCTTTTTTATGGCTGCATAGTATTCCATGGCGTATATGTTCCACATTTTCTTTATCCAGTCTATCATTGATGGGCATTTGGGTTGGTTCCAAGTCTTTGATATTGTGAATAGTGCTGCGATAAACTTACGTATGCTGTGGGGGGGTCTTCATGGTAGAATGATTTATAATCCTTTGGGTATATACCCACTAAAGGGATGGCTGGGTCAATTGGTATTTCTAGTTCTAGATCCTTGAGGAATCACCCCACTCTCTTCCACAATGGTTGAACTAATTTACACTCCCACCAACAGTATGAAAGCATTCCTATTTCTCCACATCCTCTCTAGCATCTGTTGTTTTCTGACTTTTTAATGATTGCCATTCTAACTGATATGAGATGGTATCTCATTGTGGTTTTGATTTGCATTTCTCTAATGACCAGTGGTGATCAGCTTTTTTTATATGTTTGTTGGCTGCATTAAGTGTCATGACTAAAACACCAAAAGCAATAGCAACAAAAACCAAAATTGACATATGGGATCTAAATAAACTAAAGCGCTTCTGCACAGCAAAAGAAACTATCATCGGAGTGAACGGGCAGCCTACAGAATGGGAGAAAAAATTTGCAATCTATCCATCTGACAAAGGACTAATATGCAGCATCTACAAGGAACTTAAACAAATTTACAAGAGTAAAACAACCCCATCAAAAAGTGGGTGAAGCACATGAACAGACACTTTTCAAAAGATGTTGTTTTTTCATAAACCTTGTCTTTGAAATGATTTATTTTCATTCTTTGTTTCTATGCTTTACTTGTAAGTGTTTGAACTTGAAGAGTAGCATGTAGTAGTTAATTTAAGGTGTTGGTTTCAGATAGATCCAATACCACTTTTAAGAATAACCCCTTAAGCCAACAGGAGTTTATTATTTGCTTTACTCATTAACACGTGCTTAATTATATAGAATTATATGTCAGCATCTATTGATGTGGTCTACATTCATTTTCTTCCCTTAAAGTATCACACCAGTGAAATATATTACTGTACATCTTAATATACAAATATACAACATAATACATATTATTAGAATAAACATTACTTGGATTTTACAGGTTTTATTATATTATAATATTGAATATTTTATACATTTTAAAAATTATTTTCTACTTATATTCATAAATGAAATTGCTCTCTAATTTTATTTGGGATGGCTTGGTTGATGGTTGCCATCAATTTGATAATCTGAAACATAACTTTAAAAGATCATCTTTTTCTATAATGTGGAATGCTCTTACTTATAGAATATCGATGTGATTGTGATAATTATATATATATATGTTTTACTATTAATATAGGCTTTGTTTTACTTATTTATTATATTAATTAATTTATTAATTTATTTATTTTAAGACAGAATCTTGCTCTGTTACCCAGGCTGGAGTTCAGTGGCGTAATCTCCACCTCCTGGTTTCATGTGATTCTCCTGCCTCAGCCTCCTGAGTGGCTGGGATTACAGGCACACACCACCACGCCCGGCTAATTTTTGTAACTTTATTAGAGATGGGGTTTCACCATGTTGGCAAGGCTGGTCTCGAACTCCTGACCTCAAGTGATCTGCCCGTCTCAGCTTCCCAAAGTGCTGGGATTATGTGAGTGAGCCACCGTGTCCAGCCTGGTTTTACGTTTTATCTCTATATTAGGAAGTGTTTTATTCCCAAGTGTTTATAAGCAACTTACATAATTTTCTTTGAGTTGGTTTACTCATCTATAAAGTAGAAAAATTGCCTTAATGTTTTATGTTTGTGTTTTTCAAGAATCTGAATTTATTTCCTTTGAAAATTAATGTATTCGGCCGGGTGCGATGGCTCAAGCCTGTAATCCCAGTACTTTGGGAGGCCGAGATGGGCAGATCACGAGGTCAGGAGATCGAGACCATCCTGGCTAACACGGTGAAACCCTGTCTCTACTAAAAAATACAAAAACTAGCCGGGCGAGGTGGCGGGCGCCTGTAGTCCCAGCTACTTGGGAGGCTGAGGCAGGAGAATGGCGTAAACCCGGGAGGCGGAGCTTGCACTGAGCTGAGATCCGGCCACTGCACTCCAGCCTGGGCGACAGAGCGAGACTCCGTCTCAAAAAAAAAAAAAAAAAGAAAAAAAAAAAAAAGAAAATTAATGTATTCAATTATTTGCCATAATTATATTCTCTGCTTTTAAGTTAACATTTAAAATATGATTTAGGCATAATTTGCCATGTTTACTACCATTTCCTATTTAATTAATGCTTACATAGAAAATGAATATCTATATAGTTATAACTTTATCAATTCATATCGCTATCCATATCTATATGTATGTATAAAAAAGAAAGACAAATTAGAAATAATTACCTTTGTAATTTTAAGTATTTATTGAATTTTTTAAGTGAATAAATTACTCAATACCTATAAAAAGCTCAAAGTAATACTGGACCCATGTTTATTGTGGACTATATGTTATTATTTACTTGCTAAAGTTTTAAGTTTTTTTATGTGTCTATATCTTTGTTTTTTGTTTTTGTTTTTGTTTTTTTCCTGTGTGTTCAAACTTACAGACATACATGTTCTTTGTTCCATAACAGAAACCAAGTAAGACTCCTAAGTGACTGTGGAAATCCTCCACACTTTATTCAATGTCAGAGCAAAACCAATGGGAAAGGGATTGTAGTTATTGTGATTTTCAACATCCTAAAGGTTCTATTATTTGTGTGGAGAAGAGGTGATATTGTCAGGTGATAGGACATTGAATTTTACATTTATTCAAGCCCAACCTAACTTTGGCTGCCTGTTAAGGTTAAATGCGACAAGAAAAGAGACCTCCGTTCAAGGAGTCTATGAAATGTGCATTATTGGATGTCTCATTACCATCAGTCCCTCTTAACCAGGTCATTCATCACACCTGTAGCCCCAGCTACCGATGAGGTAGTGCTTCAGTTTTCTTGCTCCGTGTAGGGCTCCACGGAGTCTGTCTATTTTTTGATAAGAGGCATCACTCAAGATCAAGATACACTAATGAATCTCTGTGTGTGTGTGTGTGTGTGTGTGTGTGTGTGTGTGTGCATGTACAACACAGGATTCGGAGTCATAAAAATAATTTACTGTGCCTTCCCCTTTTCCCTCCCCCCATCAAAGTATTTTCTAACCGAATTCCTTCAAGTTTCACACATTTGGGAGAGAATCGCTCTTTTAATCTCCAGTGATGATTTGAAAGTCTCCCTTTTACACTGTGTGACTCTTTTATGTAGAAAAAAAGGAAAAGTTAAACTTGAGATTAGAATGACATACACATAACATGTAATACAATGTAGTTTCTTAAAAAGAACTTTATGTTAACTTAGCAAGTGAATAAAGACTATGAAATTTTACAACATATTTAAAGAATTTAAATTAGTAGCTGATAAAGAATGCATAATTACCATCTTTATGGTAAAATAACATGAACCTATACTAGCAGATTCCAAGGAGTATTTCTTTATCTAGCAAAATATTTTATCATCTATCTAAATTAAAATCTTAAATACATAAAACACAAATTAGTATTTTTATCTTCGGTCTGCCTGTTATCCGGAGATCTCTATTCCCTTTTAATTGCCAACTTCAAATACTTACACTTTAAAAAGTCCTTAATGACTATCTTCTTATTCATTCATTCATTCATTCATTCGATTGATTCAACAAATATTTATTTTGCTTCCATTATGTGCCAAGAACTCTCATAGGTGCTGTAAATACAACTAGGAAATACATTCCTGCTCTCCTGGAGTTTACATTCAACTGGGAGCAAACAGAATGTAAACAGGTCAATGTCTGTTATGTTAATGGCAATAAGAGCTATGAAGATGAACGCTGCTTTACAGCATGGGAATCTGTTGGTTGAGTAGGGTACTATTTCAGATATAGAAGCATTTGAGCAGAAACCTGAATGAAGTGATAACGAAGAAGTCTTTCAGACATATTAGGAAAAAAAGTTCAAACCATAAGGAACAGTAAATGTAACAGTGCAATAAGCATGATTGGCACATTCAAAAGTGTAAAAGGAGATCAGTGACTGAGGCCCCCTGAGTAAAAGAGAAAAGATAGAATTTAGGTCCGGTAGAATAATCCTAAGCTTGTAGTAACTAGGACCTGGTAATCTAAGGTAGGGGCCTGAGATTTTATTCTAAGTGAGTTAGGAGGGATGGGAGGATTTTTTTTTTTTCCAAGAAGCGATATGATTTGTTGTATGTCTTCATTTTAAAATGATCACAACTATGACTGAGAATAGACTACCATAAATCAGGTTTAAAAGATTGATAATTGAGCAAAGTGTCTAATTCTAAAAGAATATGTTAGCCAGTAATTTGTCCAAATTATACATTTGTTTAATGTAAAATCTATTCAGCAGATAGCTGGATACTATTAATCACCTCTGCCTACCCTTTTCATAACTGTGATTAATATATGTAGCTAAGAAAACTAGAGAAATTATGTACTATTTCCTATTCAAAATCTTTGGGGTTTGTACTCCAGTGAAAACTGATCTTGTTTTTGTGTGCTTCTTCATGTGTGTTGGTTGGCTTTTGCAAAGGTCTGAAGTTTTTTGTGCCCTCAAAATTCGTATATTAAAATGTAATCACCAATGTGATGATGTTAGATGGTGAGACTTTTGAAAGGTGATTAGGTTACGAGGCTAGAACCTTCATGAATGGGATTAATGTCCTCATGAAAGAGGCCTAAGTGAGCCCCCAGTATTTCTTCCGTGTGAGGACATAGGAAGAAGGATGCTGTCTGTGAGGAAGTAGGCCCTCATCAAACACCAACTCTGTCAGTGCCTTGAACTTGGAATTTCCAATCTCCAGAACTGCAAGAAATAAATTTTTGTTGCTTAAAAACCACCTCCTTTATGGTATTTTGTTACATTATCCCAAATAAACTAATACAGCTTTATTGTTTTATTTTGTTTAATTTTTTATAAAACCCTGAATCCCAGCTATTTCAGAATTAGCAATGTGTAGTGCCTATATATTTATTTGTTTTTGCTTGGTGCTATTCCTACAAAAAGAAATAGAATCCAAATTTTTCAAATGAAACAAATCTTAGAATAACTGAAATATTTGACATAAGGATGCACATGATCACATATTTTTGGTGTGTGTATGTGTGTTTACTCTATTTTTGAAAGGTTCATTTGATCAAATCAGTTTTATTTGCGTAACAGAGTTTGTTTTTGTATTTGACCTTTCATTAACATGACTTTTTAAGATTTCATAGAAGAAACAGAGCAATAGTATTATTTGTTTGGATTTTTAGGGATAAAACAATACAAACAAGAAAAATTTACTGTTTCTCTAGCTATCTAGGGAAGTTTAGTAACAGTTTTTCCAAACTAACATCACGATAACTGTGACCATTTATTGACTAGTTATTATAAGTTAAACATCGAACACTTATATTATTGAAATTAACAATCCTTCTGCGTATCTCAAATAAGTGAATATGACTAATTCCGTTTTAGTCATCTTTAATAATTTAATTTAGTAAATTTAATTTATTAGACTTAAATTACTAAAATAATTTAGTTAATTTAGTAATTTTAATTTCACTGGTAGAAAAATTGAGACTCAAAAAGAATGTATAATTTTCCAAAGAGCACACATATATCTGGGGGTATAGATTTTACACTCTACTGCTATGTGGTTTTGCACTTCCATGAAAGTACAGCAGGCCACACTTTCCATAAAACGATATCCACACCTGAGTGCTGGTGGCTCTCTGCTCTTTTAATCAAGTATTTATCCTTTCCAAAACAGAGAGCCTAAGTGGGCATCTTGGTTGCCATGCCACTTGGCTGTCTTGTAGAAGTGATCTTGGGCAGCATTCTTCACCTAGTTGTACCTGAAGCTACTGACCCCTCTAAGATCCAGCGCTTGTAGTGTTTGTTGTAACTCTCACAGTGATTTTTCGTCTAATATATCAATGTTGGGGAAATATAAGCCAAAGACTTTCAGAAAGAGAACAATTTGTGTCTACCAATTTCAAAATTTAGTAGTGCTCTTAAATAGCAGGTTTCTAGAGGCACTCTATTTGACTAAAAACTGGTTTACATAGATTATTATTTATTTTTAAATATCTCTTGTTTTAAAGTGCCAGCAGAATGAACTAAACAGTAGAAAGAAAGATGGAAGCATTAGGTTTTGGGAATTTGTCTGTAAGCCCAACTAATACTTTGCGATAAGATTTGCTACGAATTTTTTTTAACTTTGCTTAAACTAGTTCTGTGATTATTGATAGAGAAAAAGTACAGGTGGGAAACAAATACGTAAAGATCCAGTTCAAAATCTAAGGTGGTGTCGTAAACCACAGAGGAGAGCAGATCGGGAGAGAAAAAATCAAGAATAAAATAGTCATAATAATTTTTGAATGATATAGAAAAGTAAAATGACATCTAAATATATCTGCCTAATGTGGCAAAAGTAATGAATAACTTTAGTGAGAACTATTACGTGACCAGAGTGAAAGTCAAAGGGAAGTGGGAGGTGAGGGTGAAGCAAGAACAGCTGCAAAAAACACTTTTTTTTTTTTTCTTTTTTGTTTTTAAGAGGGAGTCTCGCTCTGTCGCCAGCGGGGAGTGCAGTGGTGCAGTCTTGGCTGACTGCAAGCTCCGCCTCCCGGGTTCAGGTGATCTCCCTTACTCAGCTTCCTAAGCAGCTGGGACTGCACAGAAAATAGATGAGAAGAAAAAGAGGGCTGTGTAGTTGAAGAGGATGCGGGATTATCAAGTTCTTATTTATACATTTCAATATTTATTTAATGGTAGAAATGTATCCATAATGTTGAATAGAACACAATTCGAAGAAGGCTACATACAATATGATAAAATTCATATCCTTTTTCAAAGTGAAAAATGTATCATATGTAGAAATCTATTTTTAATGGAAATATAAGCCTCAAATGCATTAACATTGCCTGCGAGCTTACAGGAAAGTGCACAGTTAGGTCGGGCAGGGGCACAAAGGAGCATCATCTGTATTTGTAGCCACTTAGTTTAAAACTATGTATGTGCGTATAGTGATTATATGAAATATATAAAATTTATTTTAATTCCTATTATTATCTGTAACTGTACTGAAAATTTTTGCATTTGGAATATGAAGTAAACAATCTATGATGTTAGATTTCTGAGCTGTAAATTTCAATGTTATGGGGAAAACCTAGGTGTAGCTTTTTACTTTATCATTTATAAATAATGTATCTATAACCCCATACAGGGAGAAGCTGCGGACTAGATATCTAAGTAAAGATTTCCATCATATACCTGACAAGGCTATACAATCAATTTTAATAATATGACCTAGAGGCCGGGCGCGGTGGCTCACGCCTGTAATCCCAGCACTTGGGGAGGCCGAGCTGGGTGGATCACGAGGTGAGGAGACGGGACTGTCTTTGCCAACATGGTGAAATCCCGTTTCTACTAAATACGAAAAATTAGCCAGGCATGGTGGCAGGCGCCTGTGATGCAGCTGCTTGGGAGGCTGAGGCAGGGGAATCGCTTGGACTCAGGAGGCGGAGCTTGCAGTGAGCTGAGATCCGGCCACTGCACTCCAGCCTGGCGACAGAGTGAGACTCCGTCTCAAACAAATAAATAAATAAATAAATAGAAGAGTGTCACCTAAACTAGTTAAATAAATGAAATAAAATATATGACATTGGGGATGGATTTCTAATTTTTAGGGTACGCTGAAACCATTCTTTTCTTGAATGGAAAATGATACCTTCAAAAGAACTAGTAGCTACCATCAAATGAATTCATCTGAGTAATACTCTAGAAAAGAATAATGTAGGTTTTTGTTTTTTTAATTGATGCTAAATCTGGAAAGTAAAAATTTTATAATGTGCACGTCGAATTTGCAACAATGTGACGATCAGAAATATTTGAAACCACAGGCAATTTAAACATGTGGGCTTGGAGGACAGAAAAGACTTTCTCTTTTCTTTTCCCTTTTTTTCTCCCTCCTTCCCTCCCTTCCTGTCTTTCTCCCTACCTTCTTTCCTCCCTTCCTTCGTTCCTCCTTCCCTCCCTCCCCCACCGTCCCTCTGCCCTTCCCTTCTTTCCTCCCTTTTTCCCTTCTCTTTCTCTTCTTTCTTTCTCATTTCTTCCCTTTTTCCTTTCTTCTTTCCTTCATTCATTTGTTCCTTTCTTCCTATTTTTTTGCTTGTTGAAATATTGAAAGTCAGAAGAGATAAAAAATAAAATCGATAAATTCTCATTTTAATGGATTAGCTTTATTTGAACTAATGTAGATTATAATTTTTCTCAAATTGGAATGAAATGATAACATTCATTTTTAGGTGAATATTAGAATAAGGTGTCTTTTGGTTAGACAGATTCGGTTAAAAATCTTGTTTCTGCCACTTTCCAGCTTTGAAATATTAGAAAGTTTACTTTTCTTCCTAGTGACACAGTTTCCTCCCCTGTAATATGAAAGCTATAGCATCAATTTCAAAGGGATGCTGTAAAACTTGGAATACACACACACACATACACACGCACACATATACACATACACACATACGTGTATATAAACACACATGTACATATGCATATAAATATACACATATATACATATATACATGTACTATATATACACACATATATCTGTGTATATACATACACACATATAATAGTGCCTTGGCATATAGCAGAACAAATACATAATATTTTTACTATAATATTTTATTTTTCAGGCATTTTCCACATATTTCATCTTTACAATAGCTTTGTAAAGTAGGTAGACTATTGTGCCAGTTTGCTTTTCTCCTGCATTTTTTGTCTTCCTGCCTCCTCATTTGCATATTTCTTTCATCCTTGCTTCCATTCTTTCTATCAGCATGAGAAGAGCGAGAAACTATGCTAAGCTGTAGGCCTACAAAGATAAATAAAATTTTATAACTGATTTAGAAGGCAAAAAGTCTAGGAGAAAAGAAGCACACAGTGTTTGAAAATATTGAAAACAGAGTTGTCTATTGCTTCATTTTCTGGTCCTATAGCTGGTCAGTGATAAGGGAGACCCAAATGTTCATGAATCATGACTTTCAGAAACAATTAGTCCCTGTAAACCTCAAATGTAGGTAATCAAGACTTTTTTGGTTTGTTTGTTTTGTTTTTTTTCTTGCACCCCACCACAGCCTACCCCCAGTAATTGGAATTACCCCCAGTAATTGGAATACTGGTATTAACTATGTGAGCAATATATGGTAAAGAGGTTATGTAATATTAAAAATACCTTTTAATTCCTAACGTATTTGTGGAATATGATATTTTAGTAAATTGAAATTAGAATGCTATAGTATCCACCCGAGTTTGTAGTAAAGTGTGAGCTGAATTCCATTTGCTTGAAGAGATAACTTATTCTGCTTTTTAAGATTCATCTTTCTGTGCATCTTTTATTCAGTTCAACTGAAGGACAGAATAGAATAAAACGAATAATGAGCTAGTAGCGCATAAGACTAACCCTTTTGAATAATAATAATAATAATAAAGTACATTTGCTCCCTTAGGTTATGTTTCAACAGAAAAGACATGTATTCATATAGTCAAAAAAGGATGTTAAGGGATCTCTAAACAGCACAATGAAAGATTCAAAGTGTAGTATTATTATAGAGGAAAGAAAATGTCTGGTTAATGCATGTAGGAAAGAATTGCATAACAAAACTAACAGGAAAACTGGGTACTGCAGGCGTGTTATGGGTTTAGGAATTATCATAAGAAAAAATGCAGCAATGAATCGAGATATTTGAGAACGTTTAAAAGTAGGTCCTAATTCCTAGTACCAAGTAGAGATTAACCAAGTTATTGAGATGGAAAAGAACAGCAAATGGGCCTCAGGCAAAACTAGTGAATTCCTTATACAACAACACCCCCAACAGGGATTTGCTGAAACTTCAATCAAATGTACGTATTCTTAGTGTAGTAGATCGGCAGAAAACATGTGAGGTAATCTACAATTATCTGTATAAGAATTATTTAATTCTGAAGTCCGAAATATTATATGTTAAGAGTGGCTGTGATTTTCTCAGAACTGACATTTCTGTCAGTTTTTATGATGTAGATTTTTAAGCTGAATTAACTTGACCTTCTATAAAGGTATTCAGAAACTCGTCGTCAAACTTTTAATATATCTAATAAACTGGATTATTCTTAATAGTTACTATATTAGTAAAAGTGCTAGTACTTTACTAGTCCCAACAATAGGAATAGTCTTAATGCTTAATTGTGTCAAAAAAAAAAAAAAGTAACTTACCTCACTTAAAAATCTTTAGTGTACTATAATTATTAATTCTTATGGAATGATTCTATGCAAGATAAATTCTCTTTTGAAGGTCAAAAGATCATTTAAAATATTGAAGGAAAGTCCAGGCCTCCCACTTGTCATTTTACTGCCTCTTGATAACACTCTTTCTGTTCATGTTTCTTTTAGTGACTATGAATGTGAATAATTTATAAATTGTAACTAAGGAGAATATGCAAAAGAACAATAATGTCTCCTGAAGTTAAATTAGAAAATAGCTGAGTTGATTGTGTAACTCTCCTGAAACAATTGATGCAGTGTTCTGCTAAACCGCTTTTCATTTCAGAATGTCTAAAATGGGAAGAAAATTGAAACAGATATGAAATCTTAAGTAACTCAATTTTATGTAAATTTATGTATGAAACAAAAAGCAGAATGGCAATGAAATCTTCTGGGCTTTAATTTGATTTGAGGTCTGATACATATTTTGACCATCTTTCTTTCATGCAAAAAAGAAAATACTCCAGATAGAACAAGTCATTGACTGCCTAAAGTACATCAATCAAATTGCTAACTTATGATGTTTCTCATGGGTATTGGCTCTTTGGTAGTCGTCAGAAATATAAATGGACAACGTGGTGTGGGTGTGCTGTGCAATGGAGCAGAGAGGCATGATATTTGATGTGCCATATTCCTTCATTTCAAACAATTAATTAATGGGTTCCTATATATCCTGTTTCTCAGGGGTCAGAGGTATTAAGAATCCTCAATGTTGCCTATTTAAATTAAAAAAGATGACAGACAGATGCATCTAGGGTGTTAAGCATAAAGAGAGGACAAAATCCTTGTGTCTCCAGAAAGTTAATGCCAAAGAATGTGAGCATCTAAACCCAAATGACTTAGTTCCCTCTGGTAAGTTTTAATTTATTAAACTTTAACAACATAAAGGAGAAAAATTAAAGGTAGTTAATTCCAAGAAAATAATTAATTCAATATATGTTGTCTGGAAAGCCATTTCTCTGAATCAATTTTCTGATTAAACCACTTGTAATTTAAGAAACAGAATATATTTTTAAAAGAAATCACATTTCTGAGAAGAATGGTCTTGGCAGTCGCAGCCTTTTCTCTTTTGCAAACCAAAATACGTTGTTACAGTGAGAATGTAAGTGTTTGAACTAACATTTAGATTTTAGGGTATACGTATATTTGGGTTATAAGAGTACATGTATTAAATAGGGCACAGTTCAAAAAGAACTCTAATTTTATTAAATAGAAATATAATCTTAATATTTATGCAGAAAGCAACTTTTGCTTGGGCATATTTTAATCATTTTATTTTTTTTTTCCTTTACTTGACACTATTATAAATTGAGATTCATTCTTTTCTTTTCTTTTTTCCCCTTTTATATTCAGGGTCATTCAAAGCTAAGCAACCTGATGAAAAAATAGAGGTTAATGAAATTCAACAACAAAATTAATGCTGCAAGTATCTCTCTTATTTTAGACATTCTTCTAACTGCTGAAACTAAGAAGACATGAATGATGAAGCTTGTGTTCTTCGGGGAATGATATATACTTCACATAAATATAAATAAAAAGCGTAGAAAATTACGAACAAGTTATATGAATGAAGTTGACAGGAAATGAAAGAAGTCCGTTTAAATATGGTTATCAGGAAGCCTCTACAGAAGGTACCATCTAAACCCAGATCCAAGAGATGCCGGTAGACTAGCTGTACTAAGAACCATGGAGGGAGCGTTCCAGAGTGTACATGTTCAGAAGCTTAATAGAGTGAGTTAGACACATCTGGGAAACGAAAAGGAAGCCCATGTGGATGGAAAACAAGGAGTGTTACTGTAGGCCGTGAAACATTTTCTCTTTCCCTCTCGCGGGCTCTCTTTTGTTTTTTGCTTTGTTTTGTTTTGTTTTGTTTTGTTTTTTGAGATGGAGTCTGGCTCTGTGGCCCAGGCTGGAGTGAGCGGCGCCATCTTGGCTCCCTGCAAGCTCCGCCCCCCGGGTTCCCGCCATTCTCCTGCCTCCGCCTCCCGAGTAGCTGGGACCACAGGCGCCACCACCACGCCTGGCTAGTGTTTGTATTTTTGGTAGAGACCAGGTTTCACCATGTTGACCAGGCTTGTGTAGAATTCCGACTAAAGGGGATCCTTCCGCCTCGGCCTTCCAAAATGCTGGGATTACAGGCGTGAGCCACCATGCCCAGCCTCTTTCTTTCTTTTCTTTTTCTTTTTTTTTTTTTTCCTTTCTTCCCTAAACAGAAACATTAGAGTATCTGCGAAGAGATGTGGGCAAGCCTGGTTTTAATTCTAAAGTTCCGTTCGGCTAATTTGTGACAAACTAGATTGTAGATGTGTTTCAGTGTATGGTGGGAAGTAGTATATAGAGGTGGGCGTGAATAGCAAAGATACACACAAGAAGACTCTTCATGAAGTTTTTTGTATTATCTGTGAATACACACTATCACAACACTGAAAATTTATGCTGAAACTTTCATTCCAGTCTTTTTTTTTTTTTTTTTTTTTTTTGTCATTTCAAACCGGTGAACCTATTGTGAATTCTTTTGAAAGGCTTTGTATTTTTGTCTCTGTGATAGGTCATGGCTTCATATTTGTCTACCTTTTCTATTTGGCTGTTTAGTTATATTTATTTGGTTTCACTAAATGTCCCATTCCGAACAGGTATGGCTTCTGAACAATTAATGCAGTGTACCTAATGTACGTCAATCAAATTGCTAACTGATGATGTTTCTCAAGGGTATTGGCTCCTTGGTAGTCGTCAGAGATATAAATGGTATATTTCAGTATATATCACAGTATACATTTTCTCATTTAATCCCCATAATAACTCAGCAAAGTATGGCTTATCATCACCTCAACAGAAGAGTCAGAAAGTTTAAGTTACTGCATCTAGATAACTATGCAAAGTTGTAAATAGGGAAGAGTTGAAAAGACACACAATTCATACTGGAAACATTTTTCTCAGTTCTTTGCTGTTCACTTTATCATATCAAGATATAAATAATTAAATATAAATGGATTTGTCTTGTAATTGTATTTTCAGGATATATATTTAGAACCTGATCATTCGTGTTTGTATTCATGTGAAATAAATTATGAAACCATAGAATTGTCATTTTATTTGATTAGTGATAAATTTCCATCTTCCTCCCTCCCTTCCTCTCCCTCCCTCCTTTCCTCCCTCCTTCCTTCTTTCCTTCCTTCCTTCCTTCCTTCCTTCCTTCTTCCTTCCTTCCTTCCTTCCTTCTTTCCTTCCTTCCTTCCTTCTTTCATTTCTTCCTTCCTCTTTCACAGACCAAATGGCACTTTTACATTTAGAGAAATTTTAATAAGCAAGGGGATATTTTTTGAATGAAATTCTAGACTTTATATGGATAATCAAGTCTAGAAATTCTTCTCCCAATTACTTTTC
Source organism: Trachypithecus francoisi (assembly GCF_009764315.1). Classification (NCBI taxonomy): domain Eukaryota; kingdom Metazoa; phylum Chordata; class Mammalia; order Primates; family Cercopithecidae; genus Trachypithecus; species Trachypithecus francoisi. Next base: position 104,659,800 of record NW_022681453.1, read on the forward strand.
TTTTGTTACTATTAACATTATAGTTGATATTTTCATATAAATATTCTGTGGGATTTTTTTTTTTTGTATAAAGTTTCATGAATTTCAACACTTGTAGAGATTCACATAACCAGTAGCATAGTCAGGATACAGCACAGTTACATGATTCCATAAACTCCCTCTTTGCTGTTCCTTTTCAGTGGCACAGTTTCCACTCATCTTTAATTCTTACAATCACAGACTGATTCTCCCTCACTACAGTTTTGTCTTTTCAGGGATATAATATAAATGGAAACATAGCATGTGACTTCTTGAGACTGGCTTTTTTTGATTCAGCATATGTCTTTGATATCCACCCAAGTTGGATGAATAAGTAGCCCATTCCCTTTTGCTGTTGTTATATTCTATTACATGGATATACCAAGATGTGTATCTCCTTTTATCCACTAAGGGGCATTTCAGTAGTTTCTAGTTGTTGGCAAATATAAAAAGAAAGTTTTATAAGCATTTGTGTACTGTTTATTATATGAATGATAGTTTTCAAATTTCTTGAGTGAATACCAAATAATGAAGTTCCCACATATGTGTGTCTCTTTATAAAATACTGCCTAACATTTTTTTTTTTTTTTTTTGCAGAGTGGCCGTACTAGTTTTTAATCCACCAGATTTGCATGAGAGGTTGAGTTGCTCTGCAGCCTTGTCAACACTTGATATTTTCAGCATTTTTCACTTAAACCACTCAGGCAGTTATGTAGCAATATTCCTTTATAGTTTCAACTTACTTTTCTGTATTGGCTAATTATGTGCTAATTTTTATTTCTGCATTGACTTCATTCACTTAATGTCATTTTCATAGATATTTTAAAAATTTTATAAAGTTCATTTTATCATTACACATTTTTCTTGTCATATCTAAACACTATTTGCCTAACCTCAGCTCACAGATATATCTTCCTACCTTTTCTTCTAAGTATTTTATAGTTTGGGGTTTTAAATTAAGGTCTGTGATTCATTTTGAGTTCATTTTATATACAGCATGTGTTTTTGTGTAGAAATTCATTTTTATTTGGATGCCCAATTGCTCCAGCCTGACTTGTTGAAATTGTTTTTGTACTTTTATCAAAAGTTAAACGGCCATATTTGAATGTGTCTACATTTGGATTCTCCATACTTCCACTGATGTATGTGTTTACACTTTTGCCAATACAAGACTGTCCTCATGTAGACTAAATCTTAAAATTAGCTAGTGTCATTCCTCCAATTTCATTTTATTTTTCAAACTTCCTTTGGCTGTTTTTGTTTCTTCGACTTTCCTTAAGCATTTAAAAACTGGCATGTATAAACCTACAAAAAAATTCTGCATGAAATTTTATTAAAAATTAAGTTAAATCTATAGATCCACTTGGAGAAAATTGACATCTTTACTAATCTGTATCATATGTTCATGAACTCAGTTTATCTTTACATGTATTTATGTTTTTCTGGATCTTCTCCATCACTATTTTATACACTATTTTATAGTATGCATCATGCAGGTCTTATAGAAACCATTTGGACATACCTAATTATTTCATTTTTGTAGCTATTGTAAATTTGTTTTATGATACGGGTATTCAATTGCTTATTGCTAGTTTATATGAATACGTATTTTTTGTTGTACAGACCTTGTAAATTGAAACTTTCCTAATCCCACGTTTGTATAATGAGTATCTTGTAGATTATTTGGGATTTTCAATGTAAATAATCATATCATCTGTAAATAGGGACAATTTCCATTTTTAATTTTATCTTAGTTTTTTGCCTTGTTGTATTATCTAGGACATTCTAACATGATGCTGATTAGAAATGTTGAGAAAGGATACACATGCCTTGTTTCTAATCATGAGTGGGAAGTTGCATTGTCTTTCACCATTCAGTAAAATCTTAGCTGTAATTGTTTTTGTTGTTGTTCTTTGTTTTGTTTTGTTTGGTAGATATCTTTGACTAAGTAGAAGATGTTTTCCCTATTTTTACCATGCAGAGAGTTTCTATTATTGAGATACAGTGAATATTATTTTTTTCTGTGTCAGTTAATATGATACATTGATTTTTTTTAGGCTGTTAATGGTGTATTGCATTGATTTATCTTCGTATATGAATCCAGCCTTCCATTGGCAGTGTAAACCCCACTTCGCCATTATGTGTTTGTTTGTATGTGTGTGTCTGTATATATGTATATGCATATATATATAACATATAACTTTGATTTGTTAAAATTTTTCTCATAACTTTTGTATCTATATTCGTGAAAGATAATTGCTTCCAGTTTTCTCTTCCTGTTCTCTTTTGGCCTGGTTTTGATGTCAGGATAAGACTGGCTTCGAAAAACGATTTGGGAAGTGTTCACTTCCCTCTGTTGTCCAAAAGAAATGTGTAAATTTGGCGCTTTTTTGTCTTCTGAAACTCACGTGAAAGTATTTCTGGGCCTAAAGATTATTTTAAAAGGTTTTGAACTAAAAATTAAGTTTTTGTAAGAGTTACAGGAATATTCAGATTATCTCTTTTTGTCGGGTGAGTTTTGAAATTTTTTGTTTTCTGAAAAATTGCTTTATTTTTATTTTATTTTATTATTTTTATTTTTTAATTATACTTTAAGTTCTGGGGTACCTGTGCAGAATGTGCAGTTTGGTCATGTAGGTATACATGTGCAGTGGTGGTTTGCTGCACCCATCATCCCGTCACCTCCATTAGGTATTTCTCCTAATGCTATCCTTCCCTAAGCCCCCCACCAACCGACAGGCCCCAGTGTGTGGTGTTCCCCTCCCTTCGTCCATGTGTTCTCCTTGTTCAACTCCCACTTATGAGTGAGGACATGCAGTGTTTGGTTTTCTGTTCTTGTGAGAGTTTGCTGAGAATGATGGTTTCTAGCTTCATCTATGTCCCTGCGAAGGACATGAACTCATCCTTATTTACAGCTGCATAGTGTTCCATGGTGTATATGTGCCACATTTTCTTTATCCAGTCTATCATTGATGGGCATTTGGGTTGGTTCCACATCTTTGCTGTTGTGAATAATGCCGCAATAAACATACATGTGCATGTGTCTTTATAGTAGAATGATTTATAATCCTTTGGGTATATACCCAGTGATGGGATTGCTGGGTCAAATGGCATTTCTAGTTCTAGATCCTTGAGGAATCACCACACTGTCTTCCACAATGGTTGAACTAATTTACGCTCCCACCAATAGTGTGAAATCGTTCCTATTTTTCCACACCCTCTCCAGCATCTGCTGTTTCCTGACTTTTCAATGATTTCAATCTAACTGGCATAAAATGGTATCTCACTGTGGTTTTGATTTGCATTTCTCTAATGACCAGTGATGAAGAGCATTTTTAATATGTTTTTTTGGCTGCATACATGTCTTCTTTTGAGAAGTGTCTGTTCATATCCTTTGCCCACTTTTTGATGGGGTCATTTGTTTTTTTTTCTTGTATATTTGTTTAAGTTCTTTGTGGATTCTGGATCTTAGCCCTTTGTCGGATAGACAGATTGCAAAAATTTTCTCCCATCTGCAGGTTGTCTGTTCACTCTGATGATAGTTTCTTTTGCTGTGCAGAAGCTCTTTAGTTTAATTAGATCCCATATTTCAATCTTGGCTTTTGTTGCCATTGCTTTTGGTCTTAGACATGAAGTCTTTGCCCATGCCTATGTTTTGAATGGTGTTGCCCAGGTTTTCTTCTAGGATTTTTATGGTTGTAGGTCTTGCGTTCAAGTCTTTAATTCATCTTGAGTTGCTTTTTATGTAAGGTTTAAGGAAGGGGTCCAGTTTCAGTATTCTGAATATGGCTAGCCAGTTTTCCCAACACCATTTATTAAGTAGGGAATCTTTTCCCCATGGCTTCCTTGTGTCAGGTTTGTCAAAGAACAGTTAGTTGTAGATGTGTGGTGTTATTTCTGAGTCCTCTGTTCTGTTCCATTTGTCTATATCTCTGTTTTGGTACCTGTGCCATGCTGTTTTCGTTACTGTAGCCTTGTAGTATAGTTTGAAGTCAGGTAGCGTGATCCCTCTAGCTTTGTTCTTTTGGCTTAGGATTTTCTTGGCAATGCAGGCTCTGTTTTGGTTCCATATGAACTTTAAAGTAGTTTTATCCAATTCTGTGAAGAAAGGGATTGGTAGCTTGATGGGGATGGCATTGAATCTATAAATTACCTTGGGCAGTTTGACCATTTTCATGATATTGAGTCTTCCTATCCATGAGCATGGAATGTTTTTCTATTTGTCGGTGTCCTCTCTTATTTCCTTGAGCAGTGGTTTGTAGTTCTCCTTGTAGAGGTCCTTCACATCCCTTGTAAGTTGTATTCCTAGGTTTTTTATTATCTTAGTAGCAATTATGAATGGGAGTTCACTCATGATTTGGCTTTCTGTTTGTCTGTTATTGGGGTATAGGAATGCTTGTGATTTTTGAACGTTAAGTTTGTATCCTGAGACTTTGCTGAAGTTGCTTATCAGGTTCAGGAGATTTTAGGCTGAGACGATGGGGTTTTCTAAATATACGATCATGTCATCTGCAAAGAGAGACAATTTGATTTCCTCTCTTTCTATTTGAATACCTTTGTTGCTTATTCTTGCCTGATTACCCTGGCCAGAACTTCCAATACTGTGTTGAATACGAGTGGTGAGAGAGGGCATCCTTGTCTTGTGCCAGTTTTCAAAGGGAATGTTTCCAATTTTTGCCCATTCAGTATGATATTGGCTGTGGGTTTGTTATAAATAGCTGTTATGATTTTGAGATACATTCCATCGATACCTAGTTTATTGAGAGTTTTTAGCATGAAGGGATGTTGAATTTTATCGAAGTCCTTTTCTGCTTCTATTGCGATAATCATGTAGTTTTTGTCTTTGGTTCTGTTTATCTGATGGATTATGTTTATTAATTTGTGTATGTTCAACCAGCCTTGCATCCCAGGGAGGAAGCCGACTTATCATGCTGAATAAGCTTTTTGATGTGCTGCTCAATTCAGTTTGCTAATATTTTATTGAGGATTTTCTCATGGATGTTCATCAGGGGTATTAGCTTGCAATTTTCCTTTTTTGTTGTGTCTCTGCCAGGTTTTGGTATCAGGATGATGCTGGCCTCATAATATGAGTTAGGGAGGATTCCCTCTTGTTCTATTGTTTGGAATAATTTCAGAAGGAATAGTACCAGCTCTTCTTTGTATCTCTGGTAGAATTTGGCTTTGAATCTGTCTCGTCCTGGACTTTTTTTGTTGTTGTTGGTAGGCTAATAATTACTGCCTCAATTTCAGAATTTGTTATTGGTCTATTCAGGGATTCAACTTCTTCTTTGTTTTAGACTTGGGAGGCTGTGTTTGCCTAGGATTTTATCCATTACTTCTAGATTTTCTAGTTTATTTGCGTAGAGGTATTTGTAATATTGTCTGATGGTAGTTTGTATTTCTGTGGGATCAGTGTTGATATCCCCTATATCATTTTTTTGTTGCGTCTATTTGATTCTTCTCTCTTTTCTTCTTTATTAGTCTGATTAACTGTCTATCTCTTTTGTTGATCTTTTCAAGAAACCAGCTTCTGGATTCATTGATTTTTTTGAAGAGTTTTTGTGTCTCTCTCTCCTTCAGTTCTGCTCTGATGTTAGTTTTTTCTTGTCTTCTGCTAGCTTTTGAATTTGTTTGCTGTTGCTTCTCTAATTCTTTTAATTTTGATGTTAGGGTGTCAATTTTTGATCTTCCCTGCTTTCTCTTGTGGACATTTAGTGCTATAAATTTCCCTCTATGCACTGCTCTAAATGCTTCCCAGAGATTCTGGTACATCATCGTTCTCATTGGTTCCAAAGACCATCTTTATTTCTGCCTCCATTTTGATATTTACCCAGTAGTCATTCAGGAGCAGCCTGTTCAGTTTCCATGTAGTTGTGCAGTTTTGAGTGAGTGTCTTAATCCTGAGTTCTAATTTGATTGCACTCTGGTAGGAGTGACTGTTATGATTTCTATTCTTTTGCATTTGCTGAGGAGTGCTTTACTTCCAATTATGTGTTCGATTTTAGAATAAGTGCGATGTGGTGCTGAGAAGAATGTATATTCTGTTGTTTTGGGGTGGAGAGTTCTATAGATGTCTATTAGTTCGGCTTGGTCCAGGACTGAGTTCAAGTCTTGAATATCCTTGTTAATTTTCTGTCTCATTGATCTGTCTAATATTGACAGTGGGGTGTTGAAGTCTCCCACTATTATTGTGTGGGGGTCTGAGTCTCTTTGGAGATCTCTAAGAAGTTGCTTCATGAATCTGGGTGCTCCTGTAATGGTAAAGGGATCGATGCAGCAAGAAGTGCTTTATTTTTAGTAATTTTTCAAAATTCATTTGGGTAGAAATGTTCATGGTGTGTAGTAACTGTTCTCTGAATATCTGCAGTGTTTGGGTGGTGATAGTCTCTCTTTTATTTCTAATATTGTTAATTATGATCTCATTATTTTGTCCTTCTTTCTAACAATTTACCCATTTCTTGCTGCTGTTAGGAAATTTTGTTTCATTGGTTTTTCTTTGTTTATTTTAAATTTTATAAATCTCTGCTCTCATGTGTATTGTTTTCTCCTTGATTTTTTTGGTTTATCTTGCTGATGTTATCCTACTCTGTTAATATTAAGGTGATAATATTACTTTAAAAATGTATTCTTCCTTGTTCTAAACTGTATATTTAGATTGCTGTATATATCCGAATCTATACTGCTTTAGCTATATCCCATAAAACTTTATGTATTGTATTTTCATTTTTATCAAATCAAAATTAATAATATACATTGAAACTTCCTTATTAATCTGTGCATTATTTAGTAGTGTTGATTAATGTTTAGATATATGATATTCCTGTTATCATATGACATTGATTTCCAGTTTAATTTGATTACAATCAGAGAAGATTTTTGATTTCAATTGTTTTAAGTTTATAATCGTTTATTCCATGGCGTAGACTGTTGTCTGTCTTGGAGAATACGTATTTGAAGAGAATCTGTATTGTGCTCTTGTTGAATGCAGTGTTTCATAAATATAAGCTAAGCTGAAGTGTTTTTTTTTTTATCAATCTTTTCTATTCTTGAATGTTGATTTTTTTGTCTACTAGTTCCACTGATTAAAAGCTCAGTGTTGAAGTCTCCAAATATATTTGCGGACTTGTTTACTTCTTTTAATTTTTGCTTTTTGTATTTTGAGATGCTTCTGTTCTGTTTACGCATAGGGTTTTTTACCATCCTGAAACATTAACCCTTTTATTATTACTCAATTACATTCTTTATCTCTTACAATTCACTTTCAGCAATTCATTTAGAAAAGATCTGGTAGCATAAAATTCTTACTTTTTAAAAACCTTATTCCTTCATTCAACTTCTTTAATGAAGGATATTTTTGCTGAATGTAGCATTCTGGGTTATAAGTTCTTTTCATTTAGATGTGTTAAAACATTAATTTTCAGCCGATTGTAATTTTTCTGAGTCTGTATTTCCTTGGGGTATTTTGTGTTGGGTTTTCTGAGTTTCTTGTAGGTTTGTGTGCTTTTTATTTATTTGTCAAATTTGAGATATTTTCAGCTTATAGATGTTATATACTCAGCTTATAGATGTTATATATTTCATTCTTTTTTTTTTTTTTTTTTTTTTTTTTTTTTGACCGAGTCTCACTCTGTTGCCCAGGCTGGAATGCAGTGGTGTGATCTTGGCTTACCACAACCTCCACCACCCAGGTTCAAGAGATTCTCTTGCCTCAACCTCCCGAGTACCTGGAACTACAGGCGTGTGCCACCACACCCGGCTACTTTTTTTTTTTTTAATTTTTAGTAAAGATGGTGTTTCACTATGTTGGCCAGGCTGGCCTCGAACTCCTGACCTCATGATCCACCTGCCTCAGCCTCCTGAAGTGCTAGGATTACAGGTGTGAGCCTCCGCGCCTGGCCAGATGATATATGTTTCTATTTATATCACCTAAAGCATATACTCATACATACGTATTTGTAGTCATATGACTGAAAGTTGGCAAAATAACAGAGGTAATGGGATTTAATTATCATTTTGCATTAATTGTCTGTTCTTTTAATGGAGAGTTATATTATGATGAATAACAAAATACTTTCATAATTAATAAAATATTTGTTTCTTCCATAATGTGTATATAGTATATATATGATGTTTTTGTATTAGAAAAGTCACTGATTTATTAACATGACTTCACATTATGACTTTACATAAATTCCTTTGAAAATAATTCTAAATTAGACAGTTTGAGTCGTTATAGCTCTTTCATTTTAAAAATTAAATGTTTTAGCAAAGCTGCTTTTACAGAAGTAGTAGCAATTTTAGTTACTTTTATGAAATGCCACTAAATTTCTCACCATGTGCAATTGTATTTTTTCTCAGCTATCCATACGAATTACAAATAAAATCTCCAAAATTTTGCAACATTTTATTATATTATGTGTATGGATGGGTAATATCTACCTATATTCATGATTATGGATAACTTATCACTCTAATTAAAATGTCAAGAATTTCAAAGATACAAATAAGCAAAGTAAGTCATCCACAACTTTATTTCTGAGACCATGTATAGTACTTTTGCTCAGATTGTGTCTATTTTATGAGCTTGTCATTATTAAAAAAATAAAATAAGGAATTACAAACTTGTTATTAAATACAAGAAATATGTCTTCATGCTCTGTACATTTAATATTTCACACTGTGAAATCCTGTTCAGAACAGAGATAAAGTAAGTCATATTAAATTTGCTGTGAACTTGACCCTCTCAATCTCTGACATTCTTCATTTTACCAACAAAGAAAAAGAAAGCATTGCATAACATTGATCATTTTATCACTGTCAACTGCAAAAAAAATCATTTACTTAGAATAGATTCTTCAAGAATACTATTTATTATACTTATAATCTAGCCTATTAATACCTAATGGCAACAAAATATTTCCTGATATTAGAACTATAGATCAGGTGGGAAAAACATGAATTTTTATGTTAATTAGTTTTAAATATTACTCTTGAAATCTTTCCAAACATAATAAAATTTAATTAATTTAATAAATATTATTCATCTCCAGCTTTCATTTGAATGTTTACTGATAAGGCATTTTTAAAAGTAGTGAAGGCTAAGAAACTGTAGAAGATGACATTTCCACGTCAAATGTTCCTATGGCTAAATACTCACTTCATTTGCCAGTTTGATTAAAACTCATTGTAATGAAAAGGAACTCTAATCATTAAAATTTTATTGTAATGATTGTGAGTAAAAGCATTAAAGGTAGTTGTAGGAACTTAAGCATTTTAAAAATATGGGTAATTATGAAAAAAATATGGGTAGTAAAAATTAATACAATTTGGATAATTTGTATTATCTAAATTATATTAATAAAATATGGGTAATTTTTTGCTGCTTAAAATGTTATATCATTTAATTTAATTTAGATAGCATATATAGGCTTATAAAATCTTGGGAATAATTTGATCTATGAATACATAAATCAAACATGAATATATCTATATTTACATTTAATAAGATGTGAACGAAACCTTTCATAAATGAATTTTCTCAGAATATAAAGACCTTGTTCATTTCAGTGAGTTTCTGATATAGACTGTATATATTCAGTGTTTCTGTCCCTCCATAATTGCTTGTCTTTCTTTTTAAATAGATACTTATTGAAGATTGATCTATATATTTTTGTATATTTTTAAAATATTGGTTCATCATGGCATATACAATCTTCAGCTAAAATACATAATTATATAATATATTATATATTAAATAAAGTTAAGCCTACTTTTTGACATATATAAATATACCACAAAAAAACCTCTTTTATATAAACTGCGAAAAATAAGGAAACTATTGTTGACATATTATAGGTCCTTCTTTCGTGCTTTATCTTTTCTTAAGTCAACATGGGTATTTTTACATATTTATCTATGCCTTCATGAAGACAGAAACAAGGAAGAGAATCTCCAAGATGTCTCTTGCAGTGGTCGTCACTTTTGAGATTTAAATGTATTGGCTCAATTCCTGCGCAAGCCTAATGTCCGTCATGTTTTTAGGGTGACCTCTGCCTTCAGTTTTAGGGTTTTGGTTTACTCATTCTCACGTGAGTTTCAAATCATTTTGAGGTTCTTTCCTTTGTTTCCCACTGAGACAAATTTGGAGTCCATCACTTATTTTGTTCCATGCTTTTCTTAATACCAACAACTTTTACAATGTATTTTGGTGCATAGTGAGTTCTAGAGAGTTTCACATCGAGAGTGAGTGCCTCCACACAGGTTTTGGTCACCTTTCTCTTTGGATTACAACTTTCTGCCACTCTGTCTTATTCCTCCACTGTTTTTCCTGCCTCTCTTTTCTTCTGTAACCCAAATTCCTATTAAAAAGAGTATTTGAATTAATATGCACTTGTTTTAAGTGTGCAATTTCGTAAATTTTGACAAATTAGTAAACACATGTAAACACTACTGCATTTAACATGTAAAATAATTATGTCACCTCAAAATGTCCTTTTTGCCAGCTAATTCTACACTATTTTCTTTTTTTTTTTTTTTTTTTTTTTTTTTTTTTGAGATGGAGTCTTGCTCTGCTGCCCGGGCTGGAGTGCAGTGGCCGGATCTCAGCTCCCTGCAAGCACCGCCTCCCGGGTTCCCGCCATTCTCCTGCCTCAGCCTCCCCAGGAGCTGGGACCACAGGCGCCGCCACCACGCCCGGCTAGTTTTTTGTATTTTTTAGTAGAGACGGGGTTTCGTCGTGTTAGCTAGGTTGGTCTCGATCTCGTGACCTCGTGATCCACCCGTCTCGGCCTCCCAAAGTGCTGGGATTACAGGCTTGAGCCACCGCGCCCGGCTACACTATTTTCAAAACTGGGGAACTGTTAATTAGCTTTCTATCACCATAAATCATACATTTCCTAGAATGCCAAATAAATAGAATTATATAGTATGTTCTTTCATGTGTAGAGCTTCTTTCATTCTACATAACGTTCTTGAAATTTATGTTGGTAAAGTAGCAACATTAATTTTCATTGCTTATTGGTTATTTACAGGATGGATATAGTACAATTTATGTATTCATTCCCCTGTTGATAGACATTTGAGTTGTTTCCAGTTTTTGCCTGTTGTAAAACAATTGTTACAAAATATAAAATACCTAAGGATGGAATTGTTGGGTCACACAGTAATTGCATATTTAACTTTACAAAAAATTTTCAAACTCTTGTCCAAAATTTTAGTCTTACAACAGTAATGTATGAACATTTCAGTGGCTATAAGTCATCACTGATATTTGCTATATTCTTTCACTTTTTTTATTGCTGAATTTTATATATGTAGAAGTTTGTATATTTTTCTGATGAAGTACATTTAGTATTTTTGTCTTATTATTCTGTTGAGTCACTTATTTATTGTGACATATGAATCCATGTATTTTTTAGAAAAACATTATGAAAGTGATAATTTTGTTAAATATATATGTAACATTTACATTCTTCTTTTGTTTTGTATGCAACAAATATCTATTTAGAAATTATAATATGCCAGGCATGGTGTTAGGATTTTATGCATTTTAATTTGAACACAAAATTTAAGACATGATCCCTGCAAGGTAGGTATTCTTATAATGTTCCTATCTAATTGATATGGGAAGTGAAACAGAGAGAGGTTGTGTCACTTGCTGTGACGACAGAACAAGAAAATGGTGAATTCAGATTCAACACCAGGCAATCAGACATCAGGACTCATGCTTTTGGTCACAAAGATATTCTGCGAAACAAAGAGCTCTAGGAAAAACAGCTCTATCTGTAACTGATTCTGTGGTTTGCATTATTGTTTTGCAAAATCAATTTACAAAGGCCATATCCTTATTTCATTCTCTCTTGAGGTGCTATTTTCTTAAAACGGGAAGAAAATACTGAATTCGATATATGCTTAATTCCATTTAATAATGTTTGAAATATTTTGTTTGACTTACCTATAAATCTGAAATGTATTTGCTACCTTGCATAAAATAGTTTTTTACATTTACCGAATAGTTATTCATTGAATGACATTTTTATTCTCTTAATGCTATTTGAATGCTATTTGATGCTCTCTTTTTCATTCATACAGATAATTTATTCCTGTGGAAATGCCCATTCCATTGCTTTCAGTATTCTTAAGACATTACTGGTGTTTTATTATGACCAGTCTGTCTCCTTTTATAGAAAATGTATTATATACTTGCTATTTATTTTAGTCATATAATTTTTAGAAACATTTATCCAAGTTTCAAAAAAATACTGGTATTTTATTTTAAATTCACATAAACTATAAAGTAATTCAAACAATGGGCACATATAAAATATATTTTTATAAGCAAGAATATGGCATATCTATCCATTAGTATATGTAAAATAGCCCATACATTAGTTTATTAAATGTTGAAAAAACAAAGAAAAACAAACAAAAAACCCTGCCGGGAGAGCCGTCAGGAGCAGCCTACAGACCCTTGCTTAGTTGCATAAGAGCTTGCCTTGGGCCAGTAACATTTTCTAATGTGGAAATAAGGAGTTGTGTGCTGGACATATCACCTTTTGGGCGTATATATTTCCCTATTCTGGACTTGATGTGCATTTCTTTAATTTGCTTAGAAGCATGTGAATCAAATAGCACCTGCCCAACCTCACTGCTATATCTGTTCCCAGTGGAGAGGGAACGGGGTCTCTCACCTGCAGCACAAGAGGGGTGTGTGCGGATAATCTCCTTGTGTGGGCTGTGGAATGAGACCCACGGGCCATAGGGGACTGATACTCACTGTTTAAGCTGAGTCTTCCCTGTCTCTTCTCTACTGGAGTAAGTCATTGTTCCATCCAGTGCCTATATGCGTCACTTACTTGCATATCACACAGTGGCTTAACATCCTGGAACTGCTGCCCCTGGCAATAACCATTGTTATGCTCTTTGCTATCTTTCCTTCAGTGGGACTTCTCTGAAGGTGGTAAAAAGTGTCACTTGCTCAGTAGAAGCTACATAGTAGCCACTCTTAGATCCATTTTATGGTGAAGAATGATTTTAAAAAGTATTTATAACTGTCTAATATCACCAAGCTATTAAGAAGTGGTATAGCATCAAGTTAATTACTTTTCGACTCCAAAGTTTATACCTGTAGTCATCATGTTTCCTTTTTATTTCTATCATTGTCGTTAACATATTGCTTATTTTACCTTTCCATAATGTCGTTATGGCTACTGTGTGTATAGTATCTATATTTTTTTATTATTAAAGCATGCTGATTTAGGTAGATATCAAGGGTAACAGATGCACATTGGGCCAAGAGAAACTAGAGAGCAGAAATTAATATTCATATTTCCTGAACAACGATTAGCCTTGGAATTTTGTTACTTAGTAACATGGAAGATTCTTGATTCGTTCACACTTGAAATGCGATCATTTAAATTAGTTCAGATACCTAAGACACCTGTCTATTTTTAACCTTGCAAAAATAAGATTGGATTGCCCATCAAATTGCTCCAGCCTTATATGAAATTACTAATAGCCAATGTAAGGAGAGTGATTTATGTAAGTAACGCAGTTTAAAAGAGAATGAAATATGAACAGTGAGACAAAATGAAAGTATAAAATTGTGCATACGTTTTACAAAGAGATAGAAAGGTCAAAAGAGTTTTCCTGGAAAGAACAGTAAAACCCCTGCAGTAATGTGTTCCAATCCATAAGCTATAATTTTACAACAATGCCATAAAATATAATATGACTCATCAATCAGAATAGAATTTTTTGAATTAATTACACATAAATTCAAAAAGTTTTAGAAAATGGCATTGCAATTGAACTTTTTTTTTCTTAATCATTATTATCAGTACATGCAAAGACAGGATATATTGCCATTCTCTAATTAAAATATTATCAACAAATGCAAATACTACTTCAAGGGAAGATAACAAATTTAGTTGGAAAGGATCTACAAGGTCCAATTCATGCCATGTCACCAGGAAGCTAGTATATGAGCAAGAATTAGTTATTTCTTATTTTCATACTTCATCTTAAAATTGTGTTGGTGGATAATAAACATTTTGTTTTAAAACATACCTTGATTTCTGATGATTATGGAGGTAATTAAGAGCCATGGCAACCCCTTAGTTTGTACTTTTGTTCATGTGTTTTATTGGAAGTATACTTGCCTAAAAAACAGCAGATGACCCATTTTAATATACATGAAGCCAATAAGGGAAATATCAAATTGCAAAACAACTAATATAATCATCAGAATTGAGCATATGCTCTGTGTCAGTTGCCACTTTATATCAACTCATTTAGTTCAGTAAAACATTAACGTTGAGAAAATATCAAAGGCAACATGGGATAATGATTAAAAGCAAATCTTTACTGTCAGACTTCTATTTTACTACTGATGATCTTCCTGAAGTTAACATTTTCTAAGTTCCTATCTCTATGTCTTTCGGATGGATGCTTACAAAAAGATGGTGAACCATTTATTAGCTACAGTTTGCTAATTTAACAAAGTATATTTTAGGGTCATTAAGTAAGCACACCCTCGATTATTGACACAATTAATTTCTCCATAAATGTGATGCTTACAAAAAATGTGAAAAAAGAAAATAATAATCTGTCTCAGTACAGATTAAATATACTGGCCATATCTAATAATTTATTGAGGATGTTTATTTGAAAATGCTCCTTGAGGGCAAGGCTCTGAGACTAGGTTCCAATTATAAAATTCATATACTTGAAAAAAATTTGTCACTTAGGATTCCTTGACTAGGTGATTGCTATCCTTGGGCAAATTTTTAAATAGAAAATATTATAATCCACATATTGCTGATGGACACAGTAGGTTGCAAATTGAGGGGGCATCTCATAGACTGGACTAATGATTTTGGCAAAGGACAAATTCTCACCTTATATCCATGTGTCCTACAAACTTACATAATGCCAGTGACAAGTAAGGCAGCCACCTCTATTTGGTTAACCCCAGCTGACTACTTATTACATTTATCTAAGAGTTTTTCCAGCATCTCTCATAATACCCTGAGGGTAAAATGTAGGCCATCCAAGAGTATGACTGGTATCTGGCTGTAGACAATCATGCCATACTTCCTAATTGTGATGTTTTACTGCCATTTTCCAGTTCTTCACTTCTTTGTTCCTTTCTAAATTACAAAGTCAGTAAGACACAATTTAAATAATTGACTTTCCACATTATGATTTGTTCTGGGAAACAATTAGTAATAAAAGCATACATTATTATGCCACGCATGGCATTTCTAACAAAGACAAATTGTGTTGTGTAGCAAAACCTAGTTGGAAGAAATTCATATTTGGAGTAGTGTGGGGTTTTATTCTTTGCAAAATTTGTCTCAGGAAATTGGAAAAGAAAAAGCTAAATGACATCTGGGAATTTATGACGTATTAGTTGTAAAACACTCAGTTGTACCTTCTTGTGGTCACTTGTATATGGATATAAATAAAATAGCAGTTTGTGAAATATCCACATGCATAAAATGAAACACAGCCGTATCCATATTGGCACTAATGAAACGTTTAATTTGACTTCATAGCAAAGGAATGCATTTCAGGTTTTATATAATCCACAGTGTCACACTGTACTAATTTAATTCACCAAGCGATATATTGATTTCATTCTTTAGTTTACTTCAATAACTGTATTTCACAATATAGAAATGTTTTAAAGAGATAGCAATTATTTGCTTTTTTCTTTTGATTTATTATATCAAGTCTTATTTCAAATTGAAACGCAAACACCTATAGCTTTTTACTTAATGATCTGATAAATTAGTGCTTGTTGGATGAGTATATATACTGCCTTTCCAAACTCAATAGGAAGTTGCCAGTGCTTTTATGGAGAGGCAATATTTTCTCTTGTTCTGAATTTCTCAAAGGATCAGCAGTTAATATAGTATTTTCTGTAACAATTAAATTAAAGTGCTGGAGTTTCGTTTCTCCATATGTTCAATTTTTTTGATTAAGTAATGCCTTAAAGGACCATTTTAATAAGGTAAGTGCACTACCTGCATAAGCCAGACTTCACTTGCTAAATGATGAGTGGCTTCCTGCCATTGCATTTGCATACAAAAATGTTGGTTATACAAGCTTTATGTAGTAGAGAAAATATGTACATCTATATAGGCTAATTCTCAAAGACCAATACCAAAAGAATGTTTGCATATTCCACAGAAAAAATTTAAAAATTATAGATAACAGTTTTATAAGCTATAAAAATAAAAGAGCATCATTTATTAAATGAAAGGTTAAACAGAAATCGTAGAATGTTCTGGAAATAAAAGATTACATAATGTGGCATTCATTTGACAATTTATTGTGTACTCTATCAAAATTTTAAAAGATTCTTATTACAGCAAAGTATGATTAATAATCACATCACTAGAATATAAGAGACAAATTTTTAAATTTATGCAAACCTGCAAGGTCAAACAAAAGCATTCATAATATGTGTAAATTCTCTGGAGAAAATTGCAGGAGAGAGGAGGAAATTCCAGTGCATAATAACACTTAAAAGCCTTTTACTTGTGGCTATGATGAAGTTCCTGGCCACCACCTTTACCTTCCTCCATGAGCAACTAAAAATCTGGTAAAGTGCATATGATGCTTAATAGTGTCAACTTGATTGGGTTGAAGGATACAAATTATTGATCCTGGGTGTGTCTGTAAGGGGGCTGCCAAAGGAGATTAATATTTGAATCAGTGGGCTGGGAAAGACAGACCCAACTTTAACCTCGGTGGGCACAATCTAATCAGCTGCCAGCGTGTCTAGGATATAAGCAGACAAAAAAATGTGAAAAGAGAGACTGGCCTAGCCTCCCAGCTGACATCTTTCTCCTGTGCTAGATGCTTCCTGCCCTTGAACATCAGACTCCAAGTTTTTCAGTTTGGGAACTCAGACCGGCTCTTCCTACTCCTTAGCCTACAGACAGCCTATTGTGGGACCTTGTGATTGTATGAGTTAATACTTAATAAACTCCCCTTTAGTTTAGAATAAATTCCATTAGTTCTGTACCTCTAGAGAACCCTGACTAATATAGTACATTGTATTAAAAACAATTAAAAAAAAACAATTTCAGCATATGATTATTGAGGACTAAGCTCTGATTTTGTTTTTGTGTTTTTTTTTTAATCTTGAACAAAGTTCTATTTAAAGGGTCTGGGGAGTCATGCCTTACAAACCATAAATTCTCATCAGATGAGTTTTATTTAAATCTATGTATTGTGACTTACTTTCCAACCTGACTGGGACATAGCATTATGAGACAAAGAAGAAAATCAAAATATTTTACCCCAAAACATGTTTCTTTGCCATATCTTGAAATATCCCTGCAAAGCTGTCCTTTGTGGGGAAAAACATGCGTCTGTAAAAAATCTCTGTTAAGATAGTGAGGTCTTTGTCTTCCATGCCCTCCCAATCCTGAAGAGATTAAGTAAGAGTCTAGGACCTTTTTAAAAGTCTGAGTAGGAAACATTTTGTCTTCTATTGTCTCTAAGGCCAGCCACAGTGAAACTTCAAAAGAACTGTGGTCTTCCCAATCTTTTATCTTAACCTGAACGTTTCCTTTCTGTTGATTGCAGGTCTTTAGAAAAAACCAATTTTCAGTCAGAAAATGTCTAAATTTACTGATAGCCTGGAAGCCACACATCCCCAGTCCGCCCCGCTTTGAGTTGTCTCACTTTCTGAACCAAACCAGTGTATTTCGTAAATGTATTTGATTAATGTCTCATGCCTCTTTAAAATATATAAAACCAGGCTGCACCCTGACCACCGTGGGCACATGTTTTCAGGACCTCCTGAGGGCTGTGTCATGGGCCATGGTCACTCATATTTGGTTCAAAATAAATCTCTTCAAATATTTTTAAATCTCTTCAAAAAGAGTTTGACTCTTTTCATTGACACAAGAATTCATTAGAAATATAATTTTTTAATGAAAACTGGTGACTCCTACAATGGTCTTGGCTTTCTGCCTGGAGGTAGTTTTTAGATAACGATACAGACTAGTAGCTTCAATGTTTGAGGAAAAAAATCAGAGTTTGAGAAGGTGGATGTACCTATAGTATGCATGCCCAATAGAAGACCAGACAGAAGGAAGGTACACAGAAAAGAGCATCTCCAAAAACTGGATGTGTTTCCCCTTGGATCTGTTGCCCAGTGAAGAACAAGTGAGTAGGCTGTAACCCCACTAAAATAGACAAAGAATGACTTGGGGGATATAATTTGATCAATTTCCAGAGCTCACATTAGGCTGGAAGACATTCTAGTGTGCTGACTAGTTGGGGTGGAGAATCCTAAGTGAACAACATCTACTGGACATTTAGTGGACACTGGGTGAATTTAGTGGATACACAATAAAGACGAAGCCTTAGTAAACCTTAATTATTCCTAGAATGAAACCTACTTTTTAACTCACTAGCATACCATACAGTGCGCCTCAAAAGAATCCAGATAAAATGCAAGTGTCAAAATTGCCAGTGGGCCTGAAAGAAGTCCTGCACTCTTTAAGGAGAGACAACAATATTTAGCACTCAGTCATGTAAATGTTACAATGGCCAAACTCCTGCCAATATTTACTGGATTTGTACTAGTTCTGTGTCAGCTTAGAATGAGGAAAGCCAAGGTCACTCCCAACTTAACAATGACAGAAATCTGGAAAATCTACAAAATCACATGCTTTGAACCCACTGAGATGGCAAAGCAACAAGTGAAGTGAATTCCAAAGGCTTATAAGCTACTGAGGACACAGAGGGCACGTGAATTTGTTTTTTTTTAAAACACTGGAAAATCGTAGAAGAAGGATGTGGCAGTCATAAAAGTAAATAACACATCTGAAATTTCAATGAATTCTTAACGACTGAGCATAAACTAGCATTAGAGTTTTGAACTGGTGGAAGTCCTAGGGACAAGAGTTCACAACCACTCACCAGCCCTCTTCAGTGGGTCTCCAGTTAGTGTCCCTGAGAAAGGTTGAGAGCGCGGAAGGAGGTCCGAGAAATCCCACTTGTTGGAATAGGTATGTATAGGCTACTGAATTCTGAGATTAAAAGTAAAAGTACTAAGTAGAACCATGTGTGCTCCAGGCCCTACATAGTTTAAGATAGTGATCAGCTGCAACTTAGAATAATGATGATATCTGCCAGCCCTATGATCCTTCTTGGAAAGGAAGCAAAATCTGACTGATGCTGGAGAAAGAGCACCACTAACCTGATGCTGCTTGGCATGAGGAGAGGCAAATACTTGGAGAGATATTAAGTCTGTGAAGCCAGTGTGCAGCTCTAGCTGAAAACTGAATGTGAAGCAAGAATAATGAGACAAATCATCTAGCACTTTTGGCCTCATATTTAAAGTAATTTAGAAGCTGTCAACCACTGAAAGAATGTGAAGCTTATTATACACTGAAGGTAATTATGGCAACAATAATACTTAAATGAGTATCAATTATAATCTAGATTGATTAAAGCTTACCAAGTAGCTGAAGAAAGAGGCAAATCCATTTGTAAGAATACATATTAACTGTGTTTCTATAGTTATTTTTCACACAATATCTGGCATATCATAAACATATATGAAACACAAAATAAGCAAGGATTATCCACTCCTTATGAAGAGATAAAATAGTCAACATATATAGGAATAGATATGTCCAGACATTCAAACTATCAAACATGGTTGATAACCTTAAGTATAATTAATGTGTTAAAAAATAGTGAAAAAAGTAAAGAGTAAGTGAGAAATTTCATTAGAATAAAATAAACTATAAAAAACAAAATACTAAAAGTTGAAAATATGATATCAAAAATGAATTTCTATAGTGAGTGGAGGTATCAGCAAACTGGACAACTGGACTCACTAGGGGAATGAGTGAGCAAAGTTGAGGATAGTTCCATCAAAATTACTCAAACTGAATCACCTAGAGAAGCAAGCAAGCAAACAATCAAAACAGATCAAAGATTCCGAAAGGAAAATATAGAATACCTAATATACATGCAATTTTAATTTTAGAAGCAGAATATAGAGAAGACAAGAAAATATACACAAAATGTATTGGCTAACAATTTTCCCAGCTTAATGAAAAATAATAAATTTCATGTCCAAGAAGTTCAGAGAATCTCAAGCAAGATAACTATATAAAAAACACACTGAGGCACATTATAGTAAAACAGGAAGTCAAAGATAAAGAGAGGTTTTTGTTTTTGTTTTGGCCAACAAGAATGAAATGAGCCATTACATAAAAGTGAAAATAACAAATTACTATTTCTGGCTAAGATATAGAAACAGTGGTCAGAATTTCCTCACTATTTGCAACAACTATAAAATAAAGATAAAATATCTTATACAAAGATAATTCAAGCTATTAGATTTTAACCAGCAAAATTAATAATGCTCAAAGACAGGAAACAAATCAGGTAAACCCTACAGTTACCTCAGCTTATTATAATACGTGAAAGGATCCTCCAATGTAAACTATGCTTAGAACATTTCATTTGTAATTGATTTTTATTCTCCCCAGAATGTAAGAAGATTGCTGAATCACATCACATATATTGTCAAGGTTTTCTGATACAATTTGACAAATTTCTCTTCAGGTCGTCCATTTCAATAAGTATACATATCACCAGTATCTAAGTGTATTATTTTGAAATTGTGTTACGATTGCCTTGCATCTAACACATCTTCAAGGGAGAATTGCATCTAACATGTCTTCAAGGGAGAATTCTATTCAACTTTTGTATCCCAAAGCCTAGCCTAAACTTGAGTATGCAGTAACTGGTATTCAATAAGACTACATAACAACACATGAAATGTACATGACAGGCATTCTACAAGTACAAAATTATACCATATAACCTGTGACTGCAAATATCTCTGAACTAAGAAAGATGACATGTATATTCATTACTGACTGATGAGTCAGAAGTATCAGATTATGTGGTATGAAATCTAAATATTTAGAAAGTAGAATAAAGTGATCAAAAGCACATCAAGAATGGCGTACCGAAAAGTTGATATTTAAGCTGGTTCTTGAATGAACATAAAATATCAGTGTGGACAATGACTTTTCAGAAGATATTTTGCTTTAAGAAAAATGACAAAACTGGTTAGGTTTGTAAGTATTTTTGATAGGGATTGGTTGTAGAGCTGGCTGAAAAGTTACTTATGGAGAGAATATGGAAGCGCTTGAAAAGGAAACCTAGAGAAGCAGTGTGTAGAGGGAAATTTATAGTACTAAATGCCCACAAGAGAAAGCAGGAAAGATCTAAAATTGACACGCTAACATCACAATTAAAAGAACTAGAGAAGCAAGAGCAAACACATACAAAAGCTAGCAGAAGGCAAGAAATAACTAAGAGCAGAACTGAAGGAGATAGAGACACAAAAAAACCTTCAAAAAAATCAATGAATCCAGGAGCTGGTTTTTTTTTGAAAAGATCAACAAAATTGATAAACCGCTAGCAAGAAAAGAGAGAAGAATCAAATAGATGCAATAGGGGGATATCACCACCGATCCCACAGAAATACAAACTACCATCAGAGAATACTATAAACACCTCTATACAAATATACTAGGAAATCTAGAAGAAATGGATAAATTCCTGGACATAGACACCTTCCAAGACTAAACCAGGAAGAAGTTGAATCCCTGAATAGACCAATAACAGACTCTGAAATTGAGGCAATAATTAATAGCCTACCAACAAAAAAAAAGTCCAGGACCAAACAGATTCACAGCTGAATTCTGCCAGAGGTACAAGGAGGAGCTGGTACCATTCCTTCTGAAACTATTCCAATCAATAGAAAAAGAGGGAATCCTCTCTAACTCATTTTATGAGGCCAGCATCATCCTGATACCAAAGCCTGGCAGAGACAAAACAAAGAAAGAGAATTTTAGACCAATATCCCTGATGAATATCGATGCAAAAATCCTCAATAAAATACTTGCAAACCGAATCCAGCAGCACATCAAAAAACTTACCCACCATGATCATGTGGGCTTCATCCCTGAGATGCAAGGCTGGTTCAACACATGCAAATCAATAAATGTAATCCAGCGTATAAACAGAACCAAAGATAAAAACCACATGATTATCTCAATAGATGCAGAAAAGGCTTTAGACAAAATTCAACAGCACTTCATGCTAAAAACTCTCAATAAATTAGGTATTGATGGGATGTATCTCAAAATAATAAGAGCTGTTTATGACAAACCCACAGCCAATATCATACTGAATGGGCAAAAACTGGAAGCATTCCCTTTGAAAACTGGCACAAGACAGGGAGGCTCTCTCTCACCACTCCTATTCAACATACTATTGGAAATTCTGACCACGGCAATCAGGTAGGAGAAAGAAATAAAGCGTATTCAATTAGGAAAAGAGGAAGTCAAATTGTCCCTGTTTGCAGATGACATGATTGTATATTTAGAAAACCCTGCCGTTTCAGCCCCAAATATCCTTAAGCTGATAAGCAAGTTTAGCAAAGTATCAGGATATAAAATCAATGTCCAAAAATCACAAGCATTCTTATATACCAATAACAGACAGAGAGCCAAATCATGAGTGAACTCCCATTCATAATTGCTTCAAAGAGAATAAAATACCTAGGAATCCAACTTACAGGAGAATTACAAATCAGTGCTAAACAAAATAAAAGAGGACACAAAAAAATGGAAGAACAATCCACGCTTATGGATAGGAAGAATCAATATCATGAAAATGGCCATACTGCCCAAGGTAATTTATAAATTCATTGCCATACCCATCAAGCTACCAATGACTTTCTTCACAGAATTGGAAAAAATTACTTTAAAATTCATATGAAACCAAAAAAGAACCCTCATTGTGAAGATAATCCTAAGCCAAAAGAGTAAAGCTGGAGGCATCACGCTACCTGACTTCAAACTATACTACAAGGCTACAGTAACCAAAACAGCATGGCACTGTTACCAAAACAGAGATACAGACCAGTAGAACAGAACAGAGCCCTCAGAAATAATACCACACATCTACAACCATCTGATCTTTGACAAATCTGATAAAAACAAGAAATGGGGAAAGGTATCCCTATTTAATAAATGTTGTTGGGAAAACTGGCTAGCCATATGTAGAAAGCTGAAACTGGATCCTTTCCTTACACCTTGTACAAAAATTCATTCAAGATGGATTAAAGACTTAAATGTTAGACCTAACACCATAAAAACCCTAGAATAAAATCAAGGCAATACCATTCAGGACATAGGCTTTGGCAAGGACTTCATGTTTAAAACACCAAAAGCAATGGCAACAAAAGCCACAATTGACAAATGGGATCAAATTAAATAAACTAAAGAGCTTCTGCACAGCAAAAGAAACTACCATCAGAGTGAACAGGTAACCTCAGAACAGGAGAAAATTTTTGCAATCTACCCATCTGACAAAGGGCTAATATCCAGAATCTACAAAGAACTTAAACAAATTTACAATAAAAAATCAAACAACCCCTTCAAAAAGTGGGTGAAGTAAATGAACAGACACTTCTCAAAAGAAGACATTTATGCAGCCAAGAGACACATAAAAAGATGCTCATCATCACTGGTCATCAGGGAAATGCAAATCAAAACCACAGTGAGAAACCATCTCACACCAGTTAGAATGGCAATCATTAAAAAGTCAGGAAACAACAGGTGCTGGAGAGGATGTGGAGAAATAGGAACACTTTTACATTGTTGGTGGGACTGTAAACTAGTTTAACCATTGTGGAAGAGAGTGTGGCGATTCCTCAAGGATCTAGAACTAGAAATACCATTTAACCCAGTCATCCCATTACTGGGTATAAACCCGAAGGATTGTAAATCATGTTGCTATAAAGACACATGCATATGTATGTTTACTGTGGCACTATTCACCATAGCAAAGACTTGGAACCAACCCAACTGTCCATCAATGATAGGCTGGATTCAGAAAATGTGGCCCATATACACTATGGAATACTATGCAGCCATGAAAAATGATGAGTTCATGTCCTTTGTAGGGACATGGATGCAGCTGGAAACCATCATTCTCAGCAAACTATCGCAAGAACAGAAAACCAAACACCGCTTGTTATCACTCACAGGTGGGAACTGAACAATGAGAACACTTGGACACAAGGTGGGGAACATCACACACTAGGGCCTGTCGTGGGGTGGGGGGAGGGGAGAGTTATAGCTTTAGGGGATATACCTAATGTAAATGACGAGTTAATGGGTGCAGCACACCAACATGGCACATGTGTACATATGTAACAAACCTGCACGTTGTGCACATGCACCCTAGAACTTAAAGTATAATACTAAAAATAAAATAAAATAAATAAAATAAAATAAGATAAAATAAAATAAATACTATGGGAGGTGCAACCAGGAGTAGTGCTTAACCTGTTTATGCCTAGTGTTCCATTCTTGGAACGCTAAGCTCGTGGGAGTTATTTATATCCTGTTGCTCAAGGTCATCGCCAAGGTCTGATTTTTCACACAAAAAAATTGCAACCTCTGGCATAAATGCTGATTTTTAATTGTCTGCCAGTTGTTTCTCCCAAATAGATTATGTGAGCTGTTAAGAGCCAGGGCAGGGTCTTAATTCTGCATCTCTGGCAGCTGACATTTTTATTCAATTAGTTAAAGGAATATAAAAGTAAAAAAAAAAAAAAGTAAAGAAGAAAAAGAAAGAAAACCAACCTAGGAACTGAGACTTTCTTTTTGTGTTTATTGTTGGTTGGTTGGCTGGTTGGCTGGTTGACTGGTTGGCTGGTTGATGCTGATAGTAGTGATTTTGCTTAAATAGAAAAGAGAGGTGATCAAAATTTTTGTTTGCTTATTTTATTTATTAATTTTTGACTAATCTGTTAACAAAATGCGGGGTGATTTAGATGTGAGTAAAATGATAAAAGAACACTGGAGAGACAAAGTGGATATTAGGAGGCTACCTAAATGAGGTGAATAAAATATTAAGTGAACATGCACTAAGTTATAGCATAACATAACTTGTATTGGAAGTATATTAGCTAATCATTAGAAGGCAGACATCGAAGCAGATTTATATAGTTCTTCCTTTAACAATAAGAAAATCTTCCCTTGGCTTTTCTTGTTCTTTTTGAGATGGGGTCTTGTTCTGTTCCTAGCTTTTCTTATTCTTAAAGATTAGTGTCACCTGTTTATAATTCCTCAGCCATGATAAAATGTCATTTAGTGGTTGAAAGTCTTGACTTAGTCTAGTTCGTGTTAGAGTCTAATAATTTTACATAGGCTACTTTGAGTCTCCTGAAAAATAAGTAGTGCAATATAGTAGGACAGTGTTGTAAACAGAAAGGGATCAGTGATGCACATAATTGAGGAAAAGAAAATAAGAAAGTAATCCTGATTTTGTTTTCATAACCAAAACTAATAAAGTGGGTTATTGTTCAATTATTTGGATACTGAGTCAAATACATAACTACATTATTAATGGAAAGATTATTTAGACAAAACAATATACACAGTAGTTAACCATTGACTTGGAAGTATTGAGAAAATGATGGACTTATTACTTCAATTTTCATAAAAAATAATTTAAAATGGGAAAATAGAAAGAAGTAAAACAAAATTAAATAGAAATAAGAATTGGAGTAAAAGAATAAAATATGTCTTTCATGATAAAACTTTACTTTTTTTGATAATACATCATTGTATTTAACCTACTCAGAATTGTATTGATCTTGTTAGAATAAACACAACATACTATCATATTGTGAATAAATTTTAAAATCTACTGGTTTCATAGCACAATTGAATAATCTATAATCACTTAAATATTATAAGGCAAACTATATATTAAAGCATTTTTTTATCCTAAGTAATGTACAAAAATAGTTAAAGTATTAGAAAGCTAACTATTGTAGGAGTTAAAACATTAGCTTTATGAAAGCAACTGGATAAGTAGCTGGATATTATATTTTACGTGCGTGTCTGTGTGTATAATGCTTGATAAGTGATAGTAATTACGTGAATCTTATGTTGAACTTAACCTAAGAAAGGCATCAAAAAGTTAATCAAGAAAACCAGTGAGAAATTATGACTTGCAAATATAAAGACTGTATATGTATACCTTTCAAAGAGGCTGTTAGGGTTATTAGTCTGAATTTTTCAAAGAGGTTATCAAGGATAAATATTTTGAAGTTTCTTTTGAATTTAAATGTTTTAGATAGAAAAATATGATTTATTTATATGAATCCTTATTTTTGAGTTCTTGAAGCTTGCAATATAAGTTTAAGTAACAATATTCATTACTTTATATAAAATATTTTCCAAAATTAAAACATACATTTTAATATATTCATGATTAATATGTATCACCCAAATTATAAAAATTTCATAATCTTTCTCCTCTCCTCTTCCTCCTCTTCCTCCTACTCCCGTTCTTCCTCCTCATCATTACTTCTGGAGGGGGAGAACTAAGAATTCATTCATTCTTCATTCATTCCTTCATTTTACCTTAATCATAGATTATGCAAAAATCATAAATTTTAATCATAGATTATGCAAATCATAGATTAATCATAGATTTTTTTTGCTTAATCATAGATTATGCAAAAAACACTTAACAATTAATTTTATTTTGCAATCAAATATGGGAAATAGGCAACTTTTGAATTGCATCAACATTAAAAAATACTCCATAATAGAATGAATAGCAAAGACGACATTCACATATTCTAATGCTAGCCAAAATAATTTTGTTCTCAATATAATATACAACCAATAATTTAATACCTCTTATTCTATGAAATATTAATTTCTGAAAAGATAGTATTAGGGTTTCATTAATAAAATTATCTTATTGCAAAACTGAATACAACTAGAAGAAATTGTATTAGAAAATATTGGAATAGCGCAAGAATCTCAGAGGGGTATGAAAAATCAACTGTCATTAATGCAAGGACTTCAGAAACCCTCACGTATGTTGGCTTAATTTTATCAGCAAATTATCTCAGCAATAAAATAGAATCCCTGGAAATCTGTATGTGATATTTTTACAGAGTTGTGTAAATGTATATTGTGTAATAGACTCCTCTGGTTCTAGTTTGAGAAACTCTAGGAAATTATTCCACTGGTCTGATTAGGAAAAGTTGTGTTTCATCAATGAATCAATCTCACTTTGACCAGGAAAGTGAGGGTGGTGATGATAAGACTCATATAAAGAGACTGTCACTCCCTTTTGGACAGCTTAGCTAGATCACAGAAAGTATTCATTCTCCAAATAACGAGAGGTTATTTTAGAAGTAGTGATTGCACAAAATGGTGAAATTAATTAATGTACAGTTACAGTTTTGCACTGAATTTCACATACATACTAACAATAGTTTTGAATTATATTACTATCAGGTTGGTGCAAAAGTAATTGCACCAACACACAATTACTTCCTAATATGTGAGAAATTGAGCAAATTCTTAAAGAAATATACAAGTTTTGAAAAATAATGGAATGAAACAAATATATGTGAATTCCAATGAACTAAAAGTGTTCTTTGGATCAATAGTAGGTCCAATATTATGGGTCCTTTGTCAAATGCATAGTTTGCAAATGTTTTTCTGCCATTCTTCAAGTTATCTCTTAACTCTGTAGATTAAAAGCTTTTTATTTCATTAAATCTCATTTATCTATTTCTAGTTTTTTGCTTTGGTTTTTGAGGTATTTTCATGTATTTTTTGCCTATATCTGTGTCCATAAGTGTGTTCCCTAGGTTTTTGTCTATGATTTTTATAGTTTCAGGTCTTACATTTAATTTTCAGATCCATTTTACATTGATTTTTGTCTATAATGAGAGATAGGGGTCCAGTTTTATTATTTTGCACATGGCAATATTCGCAACACCATTTATTTAAAGGAATGTCCTTTCCCAAGTGTATGTTTTTATTGACTTTGTCAAAGATTAGTTGGCTGTACATATGTGCCTTTACTTCTGGGTTATCTGTTCTTTTCCATTGGTCTATGTGTCTGTTTATGTACTAGTACCATCCTGTTTTCTTTACTGTAGTCGTATAGTATACCTTGAAGTCAGATAATGTTATGCCTCCATTTTTGCTTGTTTTGTTTAGGATAGCTTTGGTTAGTCAGGCTCTTTTGTGACTCCATATGAATTGTAGGACTGTTTTTCTAATTCTTTGAAAAAAGATACTGGTATTTTGATAGGGATTGCATTGAAACTGTAAAATGCTTTAGGCAGTGTGGTCATATTAATATTATTTGTTCTGAACCATGAAAATGGGAAGTGTTTGTGTTACCTATAATTTGTTTGTCCATTTGTTTGTGTTACTTATAATTTCCTTCATCGGTATTTTGTAGTTTCCCTTGAGCAGATATTTTTACTTCCTTGGTAAAATTCCTAGGTATTTTACTTTCTTGTAACTATTGTAAATAAAATTACCTTTTGATTTGGTCCTAGCTTGATCTTTAGGGGTATAAAGAAATGCTACTGATTTTTGTACATTAATTTTGTATCCTGAAACTTTACTGAATTAATTTATCAAACCTAATAATTTTTTGGAGGAGTCTTTCTGGATTTTTAGGTACAACATCATATCATCAGCAAGCAGAGATAATACGACGTCCTATTTTGCAGTTTGGATGTCTTTTATTTCTTTCTCTTGCCTGATTTATCTGGCTGGAAATTCTGCTACTATGTTGAATAGGAGTGGTAAAAGTGGGCATTCTTGTCTTGTTCCAGTATTCATGGGAAATACCTTTATTATTTTGAGGTATAGTTCTTCAGTGCGGCAGGTTTTTATCATGAAAATATGCTGAATTTTATCAAATGCTTTTTCTGCATCTATGGAGATGATCATATGGTTTTTGTCCTTAATTCTCTGTGACGAATCACAATGTTGATTTTCATATGTTGCTCCATCCTTGCATTCCTGGAATAAAACCCAGTCTCACCCTGATACCAAAGCCAGACAAAAATACAACAAAAAACACGAAAACTACAAACCTATATCCCTGATAAACATTGATGCAAAAATCTTCCCCCAAATATTAGCAAACCAAATTCAACAGCATATCAAAATGAAATACACCATGATTAGGCAGGTTTTAACCCCCTGTATTTCTATTAATTTTCTAGACTCTAACTTTTTTCCCTATGCTTTCTGTTCCTCTCAACATTACAGGCACACTGGCTTTTAATTTCCTGAATGTGCTATGTCCCCTCCTGCAGTCATTGCCAGTTTGATCTCTCTGTTTAGAAGAATTGTAACTTTTTTAAATACTCTGATTTTGATCACCATTTTATCTCTTATGCCTAAATAAGGATATCACTCATGATGACTGATCACTAGATATTTAGTGAATAAAAGAGAAAATCATCAAATAAAGAATGAGACATGTTCTAGAATCATGAGCATGGCTTAATATATCATCAAACTTGGAAGAAACGGTGGTGCTAGATATATGCAGGAGATACTTAAGGCTGCCAAATATTACAAGAAAGACAAGCAAAACCATAAAATAAAATAAAATATCTTAGCTGATATGAATATCTTTTGTGCTAGAAAAAGTACTAGGGATTGGGACGCTAGGACAGTGGTCAGGACCTTTCTGCTGATTAACTTTATATCCCTTTCTTTTGGACTTTGCAGTACTCTATGTAATACAAGTCAAAGGGCATTTAGGTTGTGTTTACAAATGTACCGCTATATAGGGACTGTCAGATTCCTGCCTCCCCCCACAACCACCATTGTGCTCTTTTTAATATTAGCTCTCTAAAAATCTCGAGGAAATTTTCATGTCTGTGAGAGGCTTTTATTAAATCATGAATGATTTTGGTAAAACTTTGGCGATTGATTTTCTCTCCAATGTCATTGATTCCGCAGTTGTAAGGCAGGGTTTGTGTTTGTGCAAAAGAGAGAAGGACCTTCTCCTAATCTCTTTATCTCAATTCCTTATTAGGCCCGATTCTGTTTTAGATTTCACTGTCCCTTTAGCTCCTTGTGTTCTGACCCCTCCTTCAGATCACGAAGGAAACAGTCCTGGTGGGCTGTAAATTCTTTGCCATCACCTCCATTGCCTGTGCATTCTCAATCCTGTCTAGTCTCCAGCTAAAATGAAAATAATAATAACGATAACAATAATAAATTTAATGTCACTTTTTACAGCAATGAATTTAAACAGATAAGGATTAAAGCAAGGTGGAAGGAGTTGAGTCAATGACATAATGTCTAAGCCTCATCTTTAGCAGCCAGGGTACCCTGTTATGATGAGATAATTCTACTCACTTGAGAGACTACCAGGATGACCAAATCATCACTGTGCTCTTATCACTTATCTCCTACTCAAAGCCATTGCTCTGCTGTTTGTCTAATTTCCTTCAAGATCATTAACTTTCGTCTTTTACTGTATATTATGTCAAAGCACATAAACACGTCCCAATTTGTCCCACATTGGAAAAGGAGAGAGATACTCTCTTTATTTTAAATACCTTTATTGCTACTGTCATTTTTTTGCCTTCTATCAGTGCTCTTCAGTACAGCAGTCTGTACTCTGCCTCCAATTTCAATCCTCTAATTTTTTCCTGAACTCAGTGCAGACACGCTTTATTTCTACTATTACACCAAAACACCTCTAGTAAAGGCCAACAGAAATCTCTTTGTTGTTAACTCTAATAATCAATATTCAGAACTCCTAATTGAATTATCTAGAGCATTTGGCACACACAATTACTCATGTCTTTTTTTCCACTTGGCTTTCAATACCATAATTTCTCTCGTTTCTTTGAATGCTCCTTTACTGTCAGCCTTTTTTTTTTTTTTTTAATCCTTCTACAGATATCCCCCAGTGTCTAAATTTGGTATGCCTCAGGCTTAATTCTCAATCTTCTTTGTTTCATTGCCTATGTTTTCTACTTTCCTGAGATTTTTATTGAGCTCATGGTTGTAAATATCCTTTAATCCCTATTAGTCCTATGCATCATTTTTCTGAAGATTTCCTCTTGGAATTTCAGACGTGGATGTCCAGTGGTGTAGATGACACCCACAGTAGCTTCCTGTCCCTGTTTCTGCTATTATCCTTCTACAATGACTCTCAAAACAGTAGCTAGATTTACCCTTTTGAAAAGTTCAGTCACTTCCTCTGTGTTAAAAAAAAAAAAAAAGTATAGACTTTCATCTTACCCAAAATAAAGACAGGGCATGTTAAATGGTCCAGGTGTTACTTCTACCTCATCTCCTACTACATTCCTCCCAGTTCTTTCAGGTCCAAGAATGCAGCTACCATGCAATGTGATTCTTTATACACACTAATAACACTCTTGTCTTAAGATCGTTGTACATATAATTTTCTCTTCTTGAAAATATTTTCCACTTGATACTCTACATGACTGGCTTCTTTGTCTCTTTCAGATCATTATTTAATGTCACCACTTCAAAAAGGCCTACTCTACTCTAATCTAAAGCAATACCTTTTTTTGCTTTTTGGCCTTCCCTCAGTTTATGTTTTTCCTGTAGAACTTCTTACCATCTCACATTCCATCTATTGACTTATTTATATTTGCTTATGTTTATTTTCCCAACTAGAAGATAAATGCAATGAGTTCCCGTATTAGTCCATTATCATGCTGCTATGAAGAAATACCCAACGCTGGGTAATTTATAAAGAAAAGAGGTTTAATTGACTCACAGTTCCACGTGACTGAGGAGGCCTCAGAAAACTTAACAGTCAAGGCAAAAGGCACATCTTCATAAGGCAGCAGGGGTGAGAATGAGTGCCCAGTGAAGAGGGAAGCCGCTTATAAAACCATCAAGTCTTGTGAGGCCTAACTCACTAGCACGAGAACGGCATGGGGGAAACGGACCCATGGTTCCATTATCTCCACCTGGTCCCTCCCACGATACGTGGGGATTATGGGAACTACAATTCTAGATGAGATGTTGGCAGGGACACAGCCAAACCATATCAGTTAGTAATGCTTTTTGTCTTGTTAACTGCTGTACAACCAGAGACCAGAGCAGTGTCTGGTATACTCACCAGTCTTCTAATTAATGAAAATAAGTAAGATATCTAAAAATGATCTATAAAATTAAATTACTTTTTAGAAATAGTATATTTTAGTTTTTACATTAATGGGGAGCTGGTCATTACCTTTCCCTGTTTCTCTCTCTGCAGTGAGGGAGTTAAACTAGATAATATTTAAAGATGTGTCTTTAATATTCTATAATTGCAATATCTAGAAGAAATAGCTTTTTGATGGCTTTCTCTTCTGATTAATGCTTAAATTAACTTAATTACCCAAACACAGGAAAATTATGTTTATAAGATCATAATTTTTATTTCATATGAAATGAAGGCAATAAATTAAAAAATCCTTATACAAAAATTTACTTGAAAGTAACTTCACTAAAACATATCTAGATTATCATATAATGGGTTCTCAAGAGTCTGTTTACCATCATGTAAATTGCTATTTTCTGCTGTATTTCAAAAATGCTAATTTTATAGTGTTTATTTTCAGTGTAATTTTTGTGTATTTACCTAAGTTAATATAAAGTCTCTATCTGTATAGTATGAACTTTTAAATGTCTGAGCTTGTTACTTTTGATTTAAAAGAAATATTTTCAAAATGTAAATAATTTTAATACTTAACCAATACATAAAACACATGTATCTCTGTAAAGGCAACGCTTCTGACATTTGCATCTATCAAGAGAAAATTATGACAAACCTAGACTTATTGGATTCTTGATAGTATGAATCAATGCCCTTGTGGAAAAATAGATTACAGCAAAGCTATAAAATATTTACTCTGTAAAAATAACATACTAGGTGCATCAAGTTCAATAAAAAGCCATCTAAACTTACCATGTTAACATGCACATTTTGTTAAACACTAAATAATTTAACACACATGAAAAATTCAGAGAATGTTAAATAGCTATGCTGTTCCTTCACTCATTTCAGTTTAACTGATTCTGCTGCTATTCAAGTAAAGCTTAATCATAGAAAAACAAAGGTGGTTTATTGCCCGTCCTTCTTACAGACTTCTCGTAAGAGCACAGATGCACAAAATAACAATATCTAAGGAAAAAATAAGTCTGTATCCTTCAGTCCCTTCTTAATTTATTTTACATTTTTCCAAATAATTCAACACTTGCAATTTTCTTGCTTGTCTGACTAAATCTGAAGAAAATACACCCTTTTATTGTATGGATAAATGCAACTTACCCTTTCATAAAATATTACCTCTTTCAACATTTTTAAATTATCTCCAACTGTATTTATGTTTTGGAATTGATACTTTCTCTGTAACTATGTCAGAATAGTTTAATCAATTTGTATTTCGATTTTGATATTTCTTTCTATGTTTAATCATAAATAGGGTTTTCTCCAATGTCTCTTGCTTCCCCATAGCACTTTCATCCTTGTTGCCTCGTCTGTCAACAAAATACTTTCCAAACTCTTTTCCTTTCTTATTTCCTGTATATTCTCACATATTTTAATTTTTATTATTACTCTTTTGGGCATGTGAAATCTTCATTGAACTCATTACAGACATTTCAAAATCTGACCCGAGTCACATTTTGTATTTCTTTTGTGTTATTTTAAAAAGAATAATAGTAATAACAATGAATGGTAATAGCTGCCCATTCTATCTAACTATCCCAGCTGTCTAGTTGGGAAAATAAACAGTACATATCTATTGCTATTACTATTATTATCTAAAAAACTGAATGCCTCGTTTTGGTATGAAAATAAAGTTGTACTGAAGTTTTAAGGCAAAACCCTTCCTCTATCTTCCCTATAACATTCTAAAGCCTTAAGTCTATTATTATATATCTCTTTATGAACCATTGTTGAAAATAAGAGATGAACTTCCAGCAGTAGAAATCAAATCAAAATTAAATATTTATAAATGGAGACATGGTTGTATAAAACATTACAACACCTTTTCTAATTTCCTTTGGAATATAAAATGTAGGCATTAAGTACGTTCTTCCCTTGAAGACTCACACTACTATCCTTATTTCCTATCATATTTCTTTTAGAAGTACCAGAAAATGATTTTTTCACTAAAAAGTTGTCACACAATTCAGATGGGCTTTTATACATTATTAAAAAGATAAATTAATAATAATTCTTACTTTATTTTCTGTCAATTTGTCTGTATTTCCATTTTTATATTGCACATTAATCTTCAAGAAAAATTCTATTGAACACAATTTACAATTTCTTATCTCGGTTTATTTGCTATTAAATTCTCCTCATTTGTAATACCTTTTTCTATATATTTCAGCTGTTACATTGCACTTTATCTGCTGATCGAGAATAGATAAAATCCAGTATCTATCTACATTCTATCTGTACACATTCTATGTTTTTACTCTGATATATATATATATCATACTACATATATTTCATATCAACTCTATTATATATATCAGAGTAGAAATCAATGTGTCTTATATATTGCTTGCTTTATATTTGTGTGTGTGTATATATACACATAATATATATACACACATAATGCATATATATAAACACCCAGATGTTTCTGTATGTCTACTCTGATAAATATGCAGAAACACCTGAGTGTTTGTTATTTTGTTAAGTTGGTAAAAAATATAACATGGATTTTAAAGATTTTATTATTTAAATTGGGTGATTCTGTAAATAATAATGATAGTAGTGCTATAGAAGAGCCATATTATAATTATTTTTTAGCAAAACGGTAGAGGATTTGGAAATTTTCTTCAACACAGAAGGTTAGAGAATAGTATGTGTTGATGGAAAAATAAGAAAAGATGAGTTCCTTTACATAAGGGAAAGGGACGATAGTTTAGAAATGGTGATTAGAATATGTTGTAATGGGACATGGAAGAATAGCAGTCTAGATTTTAAAGGACTTCAGGGGAGACAATATCCTCACAGTCTAGGATTGGATTAAAACATGATTTTGCTTGAGGACATACCACGACTTTCAGAAGACACAGTTGAAAATATTATGGGAGTCAAAGAGGGCAAGAATATTGAATAAAATAGAAAGTATAAAATAAACAAGAAAGATGAAAGTCTGGGTGATGATGGATTATCAAAGGTGTTTAGATTTCAGATGTTAAGTTTAGAAGTAAGAAAAACATGAAGGAATTATTTCCTATGACTTCCTAGGGGAAGCAGGCCTCTTCCTTGGAATCTGTTTCTTAAAACTTGTAAACTAAGACCCTTTGTAACTTGAGTAAGGGATGATCAGTTAGAGGAAGAACTTGGGATCTATGCGCATTACTCATATTTGCCTGAATAGTGTTAGCAAAGCAAGCAGTTTTCCGACTACTGGTATTTGGAGCGCGGAAGATCTAGCTTGAAGTCAGTACATTTTGGATTATTTAGGTTTCCTGTATAAATATGAAGGCCAAGGTGTTAAATGCTGATTCATGGTCAAGTAAGTCAACAATAGACAGTGTTCCAAATACTTCTGCCAGTGGTGTAGGAGAAAACGAAGGAAGTCATTATATGTCTTCATATAATTCTCCCGTGGAGCTAACATCAGAGAGAAAAACCGAATAGATAGATCTATCTTGTGCACAGGCTAAAACAAAGTTCTGAAGTTAGTATTTTCCCTTCACATTAGCTTAATTAACTGGACCTATATCATCGATATGCTGCCTTTAAATGAGGACTTTAATAGGATTCTGCCTCACAGGTGCTCTCCTTTTAGTGTTTGTTTATGTTTCTTGTAATAGTGGAGGTTAACTGGTGTTGATAAATGCCTGAGGTACTTCAGGCAGTTATAGCAAAAATGCCATATACTGAGTAGCATAAACTACAGAAATGTATTTTTCATAGTTTCAGAGGCTAGGAAGTCCCAAATCAAGTGCCAGCAAATGCAGCAGATCCACTGTCTAGGGAGGGCACACTTCCTGGTTGGCAGGTGGCTGTGTTCTTGCTGTATCCTTACATTGTGGAAAGGGATATAATTCCTCTAGTGCCTCTTCTTATAAGGGCACTAATCCTATTCATGAGGGTTTCAGTCTCACGGTTTAATTTTCTCCCTAATGTCCCACCTTCAAATACCATCATATTGGCTATTAGTCTTAAACAGCTGGAGAGGTACCATGCTTATACCACACTCTTCCCTTAAGAAGATTAAATCTTATTTTCCTTTTGTGTTTTGTATTTTGTGTTGATATTGAGGTTATCTAATGCACTTATGAGTGGGAGAAAAATGTAAATTTATCTTGTGGGATGATGTTCTCTAAATTAAAATGAAGATAATATACAGCAATACTTTAAGAAATCAGGCAGCTGTGAAGGGGATTTTTTGAAGATTACTATCACAGCTTTATTCTTTACAACCTGTCACAGGTGTTGTTGTTTTTTGTTTGTTTCTTTGTTTCAAGACGGCGTCTTCCTCTGTCGCCCAGGCTGGAGTGCCATGGTGTGATCTCTGCTCACTGCAACCTCTTCCTCCCAGGTTCCAAGCAATTCTCCTGCCTCAGCCTCCCAAATAACTGGGAATATAGGTGTGCACCACCACGCCCAGCTAATTTTGTATTTTTAGTAGAGATGGGATTTTTAGTAGAGATGGGATTTCACCATGGTGGCCAGGCTGGTCTCGAACTCCTGACCTCAGGTGATCCACCTGCCTCAGCCTCCCAAAGTGCTGGTAGGTTTTTCTGTAATATTCT
Source organism: Trachypithecus francoisi (assembly GCF_009764315.1). Classification (NCBI taxonomy): domain Eukaryota; kingdom Metazoa; phylum Chordata; class Mammalia; order Primates; family Cercopithecidae; genus Trachypithecus; species Trachypithecus francoisi. The sequence goes on from NW_022681453.1 coordinate 104,696,501, forward strand.
TGACTGCATATTGTGAGCTGTGAGCCACATGCTGGCAGGTTTTTCTGTAACATTCATGACTGCATAGTGTGAAGATTCTAGTTAAAATGCAAATATGCTACCCGAGACAAGTAGTGGCTATGTTATTTATACATGAATCAATTTATCAGATTAAGCAACATTATACACTGAAATATTTAAAGGATGTAGAATAACAACAATTTAGAAATAGTATTGAAAATATTGGTATAAAAATAAATATAAAGAGGAATCTTCCTGTGAAGTTTTTCAATAAAGTGCTCATAAGCGCTGTATTTTTCCCTTCTTTGTTATCTGGAGCCTGATTAATATGTAACAAGAAAATAAACTATCACACTTACAGTATTTGAAATGTCCTAGTGCTTTGCTCACAATGAATTCACTAATTTACAAAGCATCCCTGAGAGACGGGCATTTTACAAAGAAGTTATAAGCACAAGTAAGGTAACTTTGACACAAATATAAATTTAAATGACATATTTTTAACATCATAATATACTTCTGAAATTTTGTAATGTTAATTTTTAGAAGAAAAATAAGGTTTATTCATCTACTTTTGAATAATTAAAACTATGAATATATAATAGAAATAAAAGGATGCTGCATTTATAGTGCATATAATTTTGTGACTCTCAAAAATATTATTGACCAATCTTTAATTTTGGAGAAAAATGTTGCTATTGAACTTTCTTATGAATATCAAAAACATAGGTCTTGAATTGACTCAAGGTGACAAGCCCTTGAAAGGAGCATAATATGATGATTTTGCAAAGATAAAGTGAAGTAAATCTGATTACCTGTAACAAGTTTAACCAGTGATGAGTGCATGCTGGTACAGAACGTCCTGATATAATTGCAAGATAAAATAAAAAAGTACAGATAAAGGATTTTAGATGGTGATACTACTGTAAATTCAGCTGTTAAACAACAACAGCAAAAAAACTTGTTTTGTAGAATCTGCCTGAATTCTGCAGATGTTAAAGTATTAGTTGACTTTTTCCTATCTCATTAAATATAATTTTAAAATGAGTTTTAAAATGGAATAATTATCAAACTATGGAATTTAATATGCATTCTATGTTCAAGTTTTAAGATTATTTGATGCTATCTAAAACAGGTATAAGTTGGATCTAAATATAAAGCATATCTCATATATTTAGATCATACATATGTTTAGAATACATGTATATATATGCTTTTTAAAGTATATTTTTATATATTTTAACATGCTTTTGCTTACATATACTTTAATATACTTTATGCCTACATATTTTAATATACTTAACTATAAAAAAATTAGTACTTACTAGTATTTGTAGTAAATATACAGAGGTAAAATTTTCAAGTTAATATTTTTGTTTATACTATCATAAGTTCAGGCACAACAATAGCAAAATAAAGCTGGGTAAATTAGCATTGTTTCAGGAATGTATTCATAGTTAAATATTGTGGAAATACAGAATTATTAGGCAATTGGCAACAAAAGACTATTTTTAGAAATGTCTGTTTATATCCTTTGCAAGTTTTAAATGAAGTTGTTTGTTTCTTAGGGGATCTTGTTTAATTCCAAGGAAATTTTAGAACTGTGTTTTCTAATTCTGTGAAAAATTATATTGGTGTTTTGGTAGGGATTGCATTGAATCTGTAGATTGCTTTGAGTCTCATGTTCATTTTTAAAGTATGTATTTTATTTTCTAGATTTTGTGAGTACAGGAATATTTTTGAACACAGTGGTAAGTCTGGGCTGTTTCTGGGCTGTTATTGTAACCATCATCTGAATAGTGTACATGGCACCCAATAAGTAATTTCACATCCTTCATGCATCTCCCAAACTCAAACGTTTTGCAGCATCCAGTGTTTATTATTTCACTCTATATGTCCATATGGACACGTTATTTAGTTACCCCTTATAAGTGAGAACATGCAGTATTTAACTTTCTGTTTCTCAGTTATTTCAATTAAGATAACGCCATCCAGTTTCATCTATGTTGCTGCAAAAGACATGATTTCATTATTTTTTATGGCTGAGTAGCATTTTATGGTATATATGTATTTATTACCATGCTTTATCCAATCAATCGTTGATGGAAACTTAGATTGATTTCATGATTTTGCTATTGCAAATAGTGCCATAATAAACATACTAGTGCAGGTGTCTTTCTGATATAATGATTTGTTTTCCCATTGGGTAGATGCCCTGTGGTGGGATTGCTGGATTGAATGGTAGTTCTATTTATAGTTCTTTGAAAAATCTCCATACTAATTTTACCTTCCCATCAAAAGTTTATAAGCATTCCTTTTTCTCTGCATCGTCACCAACATCTGCTGTATTGTTTTTAACTTTTTACTGATAGCCATTCTGACTGACAGACGAGAATATTTCATTGTAGTTTATTTGCATTTATCTATTATTGGTGATAGGGTGCATTTTTTATTTATTTATTTATTTATTTTTGGCCACTTGTACTTCTTCTTTTGAGAAATGCTTGTTCATATCCATGCCAGTTTTAAATTTTTTTTTTTTTTCTTGTTGAGTTGTTTGAGGTCCTTGTGGATTCTGGATATCACTCCTTTGTTGGATTCATAATTTGCAAATATTGTCTTCCATTCTCTAGGTTGTCTCCTTATTCTGCTCTTTCTTTTTTGGTGCAGAAGCTGTTTTGTTTAATTAAGTCTCTTTATCCATTTTTCTTTTTATGACACTCACGTTTGCAGTGTTAGTGATAAATTATTTGCATATTTCAATGTTCAGAAGTATTTTCCTATGTTTTGTTCTAATTTTTTGTAGTATTGTGTTTTACATTTAATTCATCCTGAGTTAATTTTTTATATGGAGAGAGATTTGGTTCCAGTTTCATTTTTCTGCATATGGCAACCTATTCTCCCGGCACCATTGATTAAATGGGGTGTCTTTTTCCCAGTGTATGTTTTCGTCTATTTGTTGATGATCAGTTGATTTTAGGTGTGTGGCTATCTTTCTGTCCCATTATATTCTATTGACCTCTGTGTCTATTTTTATACCACTATCATACTGGTTTGGATATTATAGCCTTGTAGTACACTTTTAAGTTAGGTAATACGATGCTTTCAGCGTTATTCTTTTTGCTTATGACTGCTTTGGCTATTTGGGTTCCATTTGAATTTTAGGGGTGTTCTTCCTAATTCTGTGAAAAGTGACATTTGTATTTAGATAGGAATCGAATTGAACCTGTACATTGTTTTGAGCAGTATGACCATTTGAAGAATATTACTTCTTCCAGTCCACGAGCATGAGCTATTTTTCCATTTGTTTGTGTAATACTCAATTTCCTCTATTGGTATTCTCTACAGAGATTTTTTCTCCTCTAGCTGATCTAGTTTATTTGCGTAGCGAACTCAAAGTTGTCTCTGATGATCTTTAGTATTTCGGTGATATCAGCTCTAATGTCTCCTTTTTCATTTCTGATTGTGCTTAATTTGAATTTTCTGTTTTTCTTGGTTAATCTACCTAGAAGGCTATATTGTTTATCTAGTTCCTTAATGTGTGATGTTAGGCTGTTAATTTGTGAGCTTTCTATATTTTTTGATGTAGGCATTTAGTGTTATAAACTTCCGTCTTATGCTGATTTTTCTGTATTTAAGTTTTGGTATGTTGTGTCTCTATTTTTATTTGCTACAAAATATTTTTGATCCTCAACCTAAACTTGGGCATTGACTCAAAGTTCATTCTGGAGCAGATTTTTTAATTTCCATGCATTTATGTAGTTTTAACAGTTCCTCTTGGCATTAATTTCTAATTATATTCCATGGTGCTTTGGGAAGATGCTTGACATTATTTCAAATTTTTAAGAGACTTGTTTTGTGGCCTAATATATAGTCAGTTTTGGAGAATGTTCTATGTATAGACAAGAAGAATGCATATTCTGTAGTTACTAGGTACAATGGACCTAAATGTCTGTTAGGTCCATTTCATATAGTCCAATTAAAGTCCGTAGTTTCTTATTTGATTTTCTGCCTTGATTGTCTGTCTAGTGATGTTACCGGAGTTTTGCCATCGCCCACTATTGCATTGCTGTCTGTCTCTTTTCTTAGGTCTAGCAGTGTTTCTTTTATGATTCTGGGTGTTCTGGTGTTGAACACAATATATATTTAGGATTGTAAGCTCTTTTGTTGAATTAATCCCTTTATCATTATATAATGACTTTCTTTGTCTTTTCTTGTGTTGTTGATATAAAGTCTGTTTTCTCTGAGATTAGTAGAGTTGTTCCTGATTGCTTTTGGTTTCTGTTTGCATGGAATATCTTTTTCCAGCACTTTATCTTCAGTGTATAAAGGTCTTTACCAATTAGGTGGGTTTTTTAAAAGCAGCATATGGTTAAATCTTGGTTTATTTATTTTTTGTAATCCTTTCTGCTAATCTGTATATTTTAAGTGAAACATTTAGTTCATTTACCTTCAAGGTTAATATTGATGTGTAAAGTGCTCAAAACATTTAACATTTTATTCTTTCTTTTTCTCTCTCAGGAATATCTATGACCCATAGGGTTGTATGCTGTACATAATCTACTGTTTCTCAAAGTACTGTTTATTTTTTAGTCTATTTTTTTTTTTTCATTTTTCTCTGGTTTGGGTGAATTTTTAAAACCTGTCTTCAAGCTCTAAAATTATTTATTCTGCTTAGTCTTGTCTATTGGAAAAGCTTTCAACTGCAATTTGTAATTCCATTAATGACTGTTTTCATTTCCAGAAGTTCTATTTTTAAAATATACTAGGCCGGGTGCAGTGGCTCACGCCTGTAATCCCAGCACTTTGGGAGGCCGAGGCGGGCGGATCATGAGGTCAGGAGATCGAGACCATCCTGGCTAATACGGTGAAACCCCGTCTCTACTAAAAATACAAAAAATGAGCCAGGCGTGGTGGCAGCGCCTGTGGTCCCAGCTCCTCGGGAGGCTGAGGCAGGAGAATGGCGAGAACCCGGGGGGCGGAGTTTGCAGTGAGCCCAAGATCGTGCCACTCACTCCAGCCTGGGGGACAGAGTTAGACTCTGTCTCAAAAATAAATAGATAAATAAATAAATAAATAATACTTACCTTTTTGTACATCTTTAATTCATATCCTGAGTTGTTTTTTTTACTTCTTTGTACTGGCTTTCAACTTTCCCCTGAATATCTTGTGTTACCTAACAGTCTATATTTTGAACTTTTTCTTTGACGTTTCGGAATTTCCATTTTGGTTAGTATCTACTGCAAGAGATTTAGGAGAGTTAGTGTGATCCTTTGTGGTGTTGTAACACCCTTTTTTTTTTTTTTTTGTACTGCCAAAATTCTTATACTATTTTTTTCCCCATCTGGAGAAGCTGTTCACTATTTATTTTTTAATTTACTTTCACTTGGATGAAACTTTTCTCTCCCTTGAGCATGTGAGCTTAATGTATGTTGAGCAGTGTCATTTGATTTTGCTTCTGGGTGTTTTTAGGGAGCCAATGCTCTGATTAATTCCCTGGTTACAGATAGCCTTGATGTGGTGGGTTCCTCACCTGCTGGTTGTAGTAGCAGTGTACTGGCGTGTGAGCAAGTTCACTGCCTCCTGCAGAGATGGGGAAGTAGATGGCTCAGAAAACTTATCTTGATCCCCAGGAGTACGCATTTCTACCAGCGGATATTACATTGGGTTGTGCAGGCAACCTCCAGACCAGTAGGTGGCACTTGCATGTTAGAGCAGGCTGAGTACTGTGCAATTGTGTCAGCAGAAAATACAAAGTGGGAAAAGGACGCCCCATTTAACAAATGGTGCTGGGATAACTGGCAACCCACATGTAGAAGAATGAAACTGATTCCTCATCCTTCACCTTACACAAAAATCAACTCAAGATGAATCTAACACTTAAACCTAAGACCTAAAACCACAAAAATTCTAGAAGATAGCACTGGAAAACCCTTCTAGACATGGCCTTAGGCAAAGACCTCATGACCAAGAACCCAAAAGCAAACACAAGAAAAAAAAAGAGAGAGATAAATAGGTAGGACTTAAACTAAAAAGCTTCTGCACAGCAAAAGAAGTAATCAGCAGAGTAAACAGACAACCCACAAAATGTGAAAAAATCTGCAATCTAAGCATCTGACAAAGGACTAATATCCCAAATATAAAAGAATCTCAAGCAAATCAGCAAGAACAAAACAAACAATCCCATCAAAAAGCTGACCAAAGACGTGAATATACAACTCAAAAGAAGATCTACAAATGACCAACAAACATGTGAAAAAATGCTTAACATCACTAATGATTAGGGGAATGTAAGTCAAAACCACCATGTGATACCATCTCACTCCTGCAGGAATGGTCACAACAAAAGTTCAAAAAGTAATAGGGGTTGGCATGAATGTGGGGAAAAGGCAACACTTTTGCAGTGTTGGTAGGAATGTAAACTAGCACAACCACCATGGAAAACAATGCGGGGCTTACTTAACTAGAAGTGAAGCTACCATTTGATCCAGCGATCCCACTACTGGGTGGCATTATTCAGCGGAAAAGAAATCACATGAAAAAAGATACTTACACACACGTTTATAGCAGCACCATTTGCAGTTGCAAAAAGATGGAACCATTCCAAATGCCCATCAATCAATGAGTGGACAAAGAAATGATGGATTTGGGTGGAGGCACATCCAAAACATATCATTCCACCCTGGCCCTTCCAAAATCTCATGTCCTCACATTTCAAAACCAGTCATGCCTTTCCAACCATCCCTCAAAGTCTTAACTCATTTTAACATGAACCCCAAAGTCCAAATCCAACGTATTGTATAAGACAAGGCAAGTCCCTTCCACCTATGAGCCTGAAAAATCAAAGGTAAATTAGTCACTTCCTAGATACAGTGAGAGTACAGGCAATGGGTACAGGACCAGGACACTGCTGCAACACATAAAGAAACTATGTGATAACAACTACTATAGTGTGAATGTAAACTCCAAAATTCATGTGTTGAAAACTTAATCCCGAATGCAACAGTGTTGACAGGTGTGGCCTAATGGCAGATGTTTTGGTCATGAGGGCAAAAATCTCATGAATAGATTCAAGGCAGTATAAAAATGGTTTTGATGTGTGAGTTCACCTTCTCCAGATCTACTGCCATGTGGGTGCACAGAGTTTCTCTCTTGCCCTTTTGTCTTCAGTCAAGTGAGGACACAGCAAGAAAGCCCTCACTAAGTTCTGGTACCTTGATTTTGGACTTGCCAGCCTCCAGAGCTGTGAGGATAAATTTCAGTTTTATATTTTTAAAAACACTGTGTTTCTAAGTCATACTTAATCCATAATCCAATACTATTTTAAGCCTCTCTCTATATAATTAATAGAATCTCAAATATATGTAGATTATAAATCTGTATATATCTTATTTTATATATGTATATATATTCCATTTCTATTTTCATTGCCTTAAGGGTTAGTTTATGTGAGACAATACACATCAAAAATATCATCTTGTAATTCCGCATCTCATTTTAGCCATATTGCAGGTAAAATATCTATTTCTTTATACAAAACAACATTATTTAACTCTTGCAAGGCAAATAGCATATAGTATATAAACAGAGGCAACTAAAGGCATGTAGTAAGTTGTTCAACAAGTGTTCATTAAATGAGTAAATAAATGCATTCAGTATTTATTTCGGAGAAGAATGACAGTAAATGGGTTTTGCTTATTATTGCTAAGATTTTATATGGATAATTTTAGGTGATGATACATGTCATAAATGGTGTTTTCTAACTTCATTCATCTGATATAGAGATGTTAAAGTGTTTCAGATCTGATCACAAAATATATCTACAAATTTACATAGCTAACTTAAAAGTATTTGGTACTGTATTTTTAAGAAATTATCAGCCTAGGGCATTTTTTTCCCTGAAATTTCATTCCTTCTTTTATATTATGTTGTAATTTTCCAAACTATCACTAGGATAGTTTTATAATTTATAGTCATTAAATAACCAGTGTATCAGTGAAGTCTCTCTCAGACTCTATTCTGAGTATGTGGCAGGTAATACATAATTCACAATCAGAATATGAAAAAACTTACAGTAAATCTTTCTCAAACATTATGTCATTATCTAAAATACCCTAAAATCAAGAAATTATGGCTGACAGATTTGAGTCAGGAATTTAAAAATTATATTTTATTATACCTATATATTTTCTATACTTACTTTGTGCATACAGAGATCCTCAAAAAATTATTTACTAGTTAGAGACTAAAAGGAAAAGAAGAATATTCTAGTGGGAAGTGCAGAATACACTTTATTGAGTGTTTTGTCCATAGAGGTTTTCATTTAGATCAATACAGCCTCCTTCAAATGCGTTTTTTTTTTATCAGATAAACTCATAAAGATTTATTTCTTTGTTTATTTGTTTCTTGTTTTCTACAGGACTACAACCGTACTCTTGATTTTGGTCAAGTATAATAGCTGTTAACTAATATTGCTGCAATTATTTTGTGAATTAGACCTGTTTATGTTTTTAACTATGCAATTTGTTCAGTTACTTTGTGCTTTCCAGTCTCAGTTATTCTATTTTTACAGCACATGTAGTCAATGGTCACATTTACTGAGTGTTGCCTGGTGTTTAACTAACCCTAAGATAGTGGAAAGCTAAAATTAAACATGTTTATCACTTGTAAGGGAAGAGATTGCCTTTCAAGCTGTTGCCCCAACGTTTATTGGCTCTAAATCACCATTACCTACATGTCATAAACAAGCCTTGTTCTGCAGTAGGACAAGTGGAGACTTTTCATTCAAAATAGGAGTAGCAGATGGGGTGGTGAGCTAAGGATTACTGAGCATGACTGAGTGCTCGGCACTCTGGCCTGTGTTTACCATATATTATCTATTATTATCTATTTTGCCCTTGAAACAACTTCATGAGAGAGAGAGATTTTATGCATGAAAAATCTTTAGTAAGTAGCTCGTGCAAGCCACTAGCAATTTGAAAACAGATACAGACAAAGCCAGTGGTAAGCTATTGCAGGAAAGTATGTAGAAATAATTTATTATTATGAAACCTAAGGTAAATTCTAGATAAGGAAAAAAGTTACAGAGGGGTTGTAATAGATTTAAGTGTTGGGCTGATTGTGAATATCATTAGCCAAAGATATAAACTATAATAAATGAATGACAATAAACATGTATTTACATAGGCATTTTATTTTGCAAATACTTGTGGAGTGCCCGGCACTGTTTAAGCACTAATGACTATTAACTCCTCTAATATTCAAAACAACCCTATAAGGTAGACATTTTGTAATCATTGTCCATGTTATAGAAAAAAAATGTAGACACACATGGGATAATTAAATAGTCCAAATTAATACAGATAGTCAGTGGTTCCAATTCAGTTAGTTTTGTTCTAGAGTCCAAACTTTCAAGCAGCAGAGTATAAGCAGCAGAATTTTATATTGCGTTCAATTGGGGATTATAGGACACAATACAGAATGGAGATAGGATATGTAAATTCCAGTGTTCGAACAGATCAAGATTTAGGGTAGGATACTCATTCTATGGGGGAATTAGGTAGCAAAAGAAAATTTGAGGCTGGGTGCGGTGGCTCATGCCTGTAATCCCAGCACTTTGGGAGGCCGAGGCAGGTGGATCATGAAGTCAGGAGATCGAGACCATCCCGCCTAACACAGTGAAATCCCATTTCTACTAAAAACACAAAAAATTAAGTGGGCGTGGTGGCATGTGCCTGTAGTCCCAGCTACTCAGGAGGCTGAGGCAGAAGAATCTCTTGAACGCAGGAGGTGAAGGTTGCAGTGAACTGAGATCGCACCACTGCACTTCAGCCTGGGTGACAGAGCAAGACTCCATCGGAAGGAAGGAAGGGAAGGGAAGGAAGGAAGGAAGGAAGGAAGGAAGGAAGGAAGGAAGGAAGGAAGGAAGGAAGGAAAGAAGGTAGGAGAGAGAGAAGAAAAGAAGGAAGGAAGGAAAGAAAGAAGGAAGGAAGGAAGGAAAGAAAGGAAGGAAGGAGAAGAAGAAAGAAAAAAAGAAAGGAAGGAAGGAAGGAGACAGAAAGAAAGGAGAACGGAAGAAAGAAAATTTGAGTAATAGGATGGGATAGTACAGCAAAGCAAGGGCTTGGCTTGTCTAAAGAACTACGGTAAAACATTATGGTCCTCAGAATGAAATCCTCATACACCAAGGGAAGAGAAGAGCCAGTAGTAATTCTGGCTCAGAAATGAACTAGAAGTCTACTTTTAAAAGACATGCAATAAAAGAAAAAAAAATTGTCCAGAAATCAGGGAAGCCTTTGCAAGCAGATCATGACAAAGGATAATCACCTAACAGACCATAGTAAATCAAGCCCAGTGGATTTTCCAATTTTTTCTAATACAGTAATCTTAATAGCTTCTTACATATTTGACCTTTTTAAAAAAATTCATTTGAATATTACACAATTTTATATTTAAGGCAAAATTCTCTGGACATAGAAAACAGACTTCAAGCTGTATCCTTCTTTTGAATGTGCACGGAATTTCTAATAGCTGTAGTATAAAAAGAGCAAATCCCAAGAAAATCCTCACGGGGTTTTATCGTACATGTTCCATTTAAAATTATCCCGATGATTTGGATCCCTGGATAAGAGTAAGAGGCAGTGGCTACTGCACAAATTGTATATCATTAGAGTATCAAAATGGTTTGATTATTTGCCAGCATGCATGTGACTTCATACAAGTATTGCCAAGAATATGAATCAAAATGTCAAGGAAGTGCAGGTGAAGCCAAATAAACAAGTTGTAGATTCAGTTCATACATCATTGATCAATGCATGTTATCAATTTTCACACAGCCCAGGATCCTGATAACTTTCCTGTTGAGTGAGTAGCATAAATTTTAAATGACCTAGGGCTCACCATGAGGAGAATTGCTAAAACACACTCTCAGTGCTCTAAAAATATTCTGAATCACTACTCCACATAAAGGAAAAAACTTTTAATGCAATTCTCAAGAGTCATCTTACATAAATAGAAATATGTTTCTTTACAGTTAAATTTTCTAATGATCAATTTCCAAATAAAAGTTATGATAATATAGGTAAATAGAAATTTTTTTTCTAGTTAACTCTGCAGTTTGAAACTATTAAATGCTGATTAAATTTAACAGATTATAATTGAAAATTCCAACTATACCAAATTATATTTTTATTTATTCTGCATTTAGAAGTTACAGTTCATTCATAAAAATATCAATCCATAAAAATATGATGATCTGTTTCATTTCATCCATTCAAGACTATTTGGAGTTCCGACCTGATGTGCACAAAATTCAAACGGGCTGTCCCATTGAAATCACTGGCACAATGCTCTTGGGAAACTATCTTTCTGGGCCTTCCTCACCTCCAGTTCCACTTCTTTATATGCAGGATCATAAGATGGATACTTGCTAGCTTCTTATGAATCATTCATGCATTGCTTAAAGCTTCCAACACTGTAGGAACTAAAGGTACATTCGAGCTCATACTACAACTATAGGGAATCGTTTGTAAGGCCGCCAGAGAATCTGTATCTTCCTGGAGTTTGTGGATGTAAGATTTTCTGTGCCTCTACCCTGTTATTTTCCTGTATGTTTCTGACAAAAGTAGATTCCATTTCCTGCATCTGTCCAAAGTGGAAGGATATTTACTTTACGTTTGACCTCTGTTCTTTTTCTCCCCTAATTAAAACCTCTTTCTCTCCTTATATCCCAACTCCCTAGACTGAGCACTCTGGAACTCTTGTCATAGTCAACAACCTCCCATATATACGTGAAGTCTTCTTTAGTGGTGATTTTCCTTATTCTCTCACCCCATGCCTACCAGGGTTAGAAATGTGATTGTTATCCTCATTGTTCTTGACCGCCAGTTTCTGAATAAAGAAAAACTAATGCTTTTCTTTAAATCCCACTTTTTCAAGACTCATAAAACTCAAATACATGACTGTTTCCTTTTTATTACAGTCAACTTCTGAGCTCCTAAATATATCCCCTCATTTATTTAGGATATTAGTGCCTGACATACACTCTTAATATTCATGATTGTTCCTTTTGTTTCTCAATATGATTCCATTATCCTCACAAACTGCTCCACCAAAATGTGGATATTTCAGTATTCTGATAACCTCTTCCTTAGACTACTTTCTCTGCTATTTTCCAATAAAAAGACCCATGTTTATAAATGTGAACTTACAGAAGCCGAGATGCAATCATTTCTGAAATTAATAATTTAAATAATCTTTAGTAGAACAAGGTAATCCTCTTGTCCCAGCTACCCCAAAACAATTTTATTTTGACTTTATCAGAAATTATAGCTTGATTCATTTTCTTATTATTTATACATATTTAATCACCAATTACTATATTTCGTTTCTCTCTTAAACGAGCACATATTCCACGGTCTGCTGTTTCCATTATTATCCTCTTAATAAAAGATTCTCTCATAATCTCTGTGCCAGTAAAAAGCATCACCATCTACTCAGCTCTTTGGCCAGGTGCTTGTAATTTTAGATGGTTGCATTCTCTTTGCTCCTCATATTCCATGACTCATCAAGTCCTATAAATTCTATTGTGTAAATATACCATGAATTGGTATATTTTTCTCCCTTAACCCTCTTATCCCAGTGTTTCATACCATTGCTACCTTCCACCTAAGTAGCATGAACCACATACTAAAGCATAATACATAAAATGAATAAAACATAGTTCTATATTCATAGGTCTGGTAAAAGTTTTTTGTTACTCTAATTGTACCACTTGATTCACATGCTTATTTTGTATTTTTCTCTTTTTTATTTTTACTAATGTAGCAATCAAGGGAACACAACTTTTGTGTCATGAACCATAGATACATGATAATGGACTCAATATTGTTATTATGCAGTACTGATTGGATGTTGAAAAATAATTGCAAGATAAAATAGTTTCTTCACTGCATTTTTTTATTCTAATCTTTTTTGTTACGCTGCTGTAAGAGTGATCTTTTTCTTTTAGATACTGGACTTTCTTCTCTAGAGTAGTTTTAGGTTTACAGAATAATTGAACAGAAAGTAGATTCCCTACATAACCCACTCTCAGTCACTACAGTTTTCTATATTATTAATAACTTGCATTAGTATGATACCTTTGTTGCAATTGATGAGCCAATATTGACACAATATTATTAATTAAAGTTTATAGTTTACATTAGAGTTCACTCTGTGTTATGCATCTGCTTGGTTTTGAAAAAGTATAACAACATAATTCCACAATTATAATATCATAAAAAATAACTTCCATTGCTCTAAAATTCTCCCTTCCTTGTCTTCCTCCCTCTATTCCTTTCTCCTAATTCCTGGGAACCATGGGTCCTTTTACTCTCTTCCCAGTTTTATCCTTTTTAAAATGTCATGTAGTTAGAGTCAGCATGTCGCCTTTTCATACCAGCTTCTTTGACTCAACAATATGAATGTAAGGTTACTCTGCATTTTTTCACAGTGCAATCTTATAAAAATAAATACACATCTGTCACCATCCTGCTTAGAATTCCTTGATCCCTTCCCATTGTTATACCAATACAGTTTCAAATTCTCAGCCTAAAACTGCTACTCAAAGTATGGTGCATAGATAAGAAAATGCAGTCACCTAAGAACTAAAGATTCTCAGGCATCACCTTAATGACCCTAGTATTAGGGTCATCACCGATATACTGTCAAGATCCCAAGATGACTCGGATGCATACAGAAGTTCAAAGGCACTGGTTTTGAAGATCCTCCATGATTTTTCTCCACATCCTTCCCCTATCCCTACTGTGGACCACCTTCCCACCTGGTAGCCACTTCATAACAAAGAATCTTATTGTGCTAAAAACAGAGACCTTTATTATTTTTCAGATGAATAAAAAGTTACAAAGGTGATCATTCATTAAAATAATAATTATGAAAATAATACAATTAGTGATAAAAATAATTTCTACTTTTAGAGTAGCACGTATTTCCTCAGTGGCAACTTACTTTGAATTTTATCTTTTAAGCCCCCTAAATATTTAAACGATTTCACCCCATAATAAAAGCCTATGCAAATATGTTTTTAATGAAAAATGTCACGTTCCTTTCTACTTTTCCTCTAAAAATAACCTAAATTATTTGAATATGTAGAGACATTCAGTCCTACAGTAAGTGAAAAAAGACTATAAAGACTAAAAAAGATGGTAAAGAAAGAAACACATTTATTTTTCTTGATACATACTCTGTAGTTCCCTGATGAAGAGCAGAGCTATGTCAGCTAGTAAAACAGAAAGCAGAAAGCTATGTATGTGTCCATAAGACTATAAAGGCATAATAACGCAGTGTCCTCAAACCTCCCCTAGCTAACTTTTATCCACCTATCAGATAAAGGCTTGAATATAATTTCCTCAGGGAACCCTACTTTGGACTATCGGCCAAGGTTACAACCTTCTATTGTCTCCTTCCATGAACCTTAATATCCTTTATAATGTAACACTTGATACTTTTTTCTTTAAATGCCAATGTCCTGGTACATTGTAATTCTATTAAGAACTTAGAGACCATAGCGATCTTACTTATTTTGCAGTATGCTCAAGAACTAGGGCACTGCTTAAATCGTGAACGATACAATTGATTAATATTTTATCAGTAAATGGAAATGTGATTGCTGAGCGATGTAATAAAAATTCATACCCAAATCTCATACCTTTAACATTTATGTCCACTGCCTTGTACAGAGATAATTTATGTCCAAAACAAATACTGTCAATTGCTTCTAAAGAAGGAGTCAAAAATACAAATGTTTCCCTTAAAAGGTGATGTAATTTAATACCTCTTTTGCATGTAGAATAAAATAAAAATATCCCTTCATTTATTCAAGTTGAATATAGTCCACAAATTATTCATTGTATTTATAAATCAGATATGTACTTAGAAAATACATTGATCATATTTGGTTTTTCCCTTAAGATACAATCTTTTTTGAGACAAATACCAAGAGATTTTGTTGCTGTTTATTTTGTTTTTATGCTTGCCGTTTTTTACGAAGCATGAAGCACTTGCTCAATGAAGATTAAGTTTCTTTCTCCTAAATATTTCCAAGTTCCTTTTAGAATTTATTTTATAAGCTTTATAACATCTCATGCTTCTAGAAAAATGTTTGTCCTTTTTCTTTTATATAAGCATGCTGGAATAAAATGGAAAGTTCAATATCACACAATAAAACAAAGGTGAAACAAAATGTAGCTCTCCTTTATCCCAGCTCACTATTCCCATCACAGCACCAAGTTTCTTCATGGAATAATAATGGAAAACTGTATTTGAACTTGCAGGCCAACAACAACCGACATCATAATAGGATGCACAGCTCCAAAGAAAAAATGCCTAGTGCATCAGCAGCAAACATAGGATAGATACCTGAAATACTGCTTTCCTCGGGATTCAGAATTTATACTCAAAACATTGCAGTTGCTGTGAGACACCACAATAACAATTCAGCACAGTTTCAAAGGTCTACTAAATTAGATTCTTCCTTGGCTCCGTTAAAAATACTGTGTTCAGCAGTTTCAACAATGGAAGCCTCATCTAATTAAATTAAGTGCTGCAAAGGCTCAGGCCAGCAACACTACCTCGAGCTGATAGACTCAGGTTTGCAATATTGCTAATCTGGCGGGCAGCCACTGGGATGATCATAGACACTGAGCCAACAGTTTCATCTTAAGTAACTAAAAGACAAGAAAGGAGCGATTTTCCTCTTAATGGTGCAGCCATCCTAACATATATATTTACATTTCACCCCTCTCATATATCTAAAGAATTTTTGGAAGGCCCACTTATTACTACATCGACATTTAATTTTAAAAAAGAATGTGAGCTCATCACTATTTTAATATGTCAGCTAATTTTCTTCTAGAAGCATCTGAACTGAAAATGACAAATTTTGTTTGAAGATACAATTTTTTAATACCAATGGCTCTCATAGTATATGGAAGATTCCTCTTTGTGAGTTTGTTTTCTTCACTTATTTTTGGCTTGTTAGCATGTTTGTTGTGATAGTTTAAGTAATTAAATTCAAAGTAAAACTTGCCACTGTGAACATTTCTAATTAGCAAACTGATTTAATTACTATATTTGTTGGTGCTATTTTAAAATCCAGAGTAACATATTACTATGATTTTAGAGCACTGATTTTTTTTCAGTGGGCATATATTTATATAGTTTTATTTATTAAAACTCGTAAAAGGCCATAGTTATTATCTATTGATTTGATTAATAATTTAATATTGTTTTAGAGAATAATTTTGCAATAAAAATAAGTATATCATTGTATTCATTTCAGTCAGGGCTGCATCAAACTCTTAGAGTTATAAATGAAAGTAAACAAAAAGTAAAGTGCAGAGTTATTTGGCTAAGAAACTGAATAATAATATTAAATTGCAAATATATTAATAAAAGAAAATGAGTAAGATACAGTTATCATTGCAGAAAAAATGTGGCATAATTTCTTACTCTGGTTTTTGAAACATACAAAAGAATGCAGGGTTTCAGGTGGAGTCAAGACCACACAATCTGAAAAAAGTCACCATGAAAGTATATGTGAAATGTATGGAGGACTTTATATGTCAGGGCAAAAGACAAAGCTTTACACAGAGGACTGGCTCTCACTGAAACTCTGAGATTCAAGGGAACAGGTGAAAAGCTTTGGATGCTGCTATATAATAACAACCCTAATATAAGAAAAAAATGGACAATTTGGTATAACATTATAATGAGTAAACAACAGGAGATGAGACTGAAAATGTCAAGTATCAATGAATTTGGAAGACAAGACCAGGAAGCATGGAGCAATCTTAAAAATGCTTAATATGAGGTGCATTTTAGCAAGATCTATGGGTAATTGACATAAAAGTCCAAGTTGGGAAAGCACAGGATTACACAATGCTTCTGTTGACTTAGTAGACTGTGAAGTCTATCTAGATAACATGTCTAATGTATTCACTTTCATAGCTATATATTAATTAATTGATTATCTCAATAAATCACCTGAAATTAGTATTATGTTTATTAGATGTTTCAGGGTGATCCGTGGCACAAGTTTGAGAGAGCAAAAGACAGGATAAGGTAATGTGTGTTACAATAATAAATGCATTGAACATTCTTTCTCGAATCACTCTTCATAGTTATTTATTTTTAATAAGACAGGTTATATAAATGTGTAATTTATATGGATACTTTACATTAAACAGAGTTATCAGAATGGTTTTTGCTCCAATATAAATGGTATACTTTAAATGTTTTTTTCAGATATTAAATCAGGATTATAATGAAAATTTTCAATTCTATGCTGTTGGGTGGCTATGTCAAAAATTGAAGAGATTGCAAAAAGACTTTAACAGTATTTAAAATGCATTTTAAAAAGTAGTTAGAGACTAGTGATGTTTATTAACACAACCGTTATTACATTAGAGCCAGAAGGAAAAGAACTCCTGACTCCTGCCTTTTTCATTTTCCTTCTTTCAGATTCCTCACCAAATAGACAAGTAACAATAGAATGTGGGGACTTAAAAAAAATCTTTCTTTAGAAACGGTGTGATTCGGAGTAAGATTCAGATTCACAGGTGCTATGGTCTGAAAATCTGAGTGTCCCCACAGTATTCACACGTTGAAAGCTAATCCCAATTTGACGGTTCTAGAAAATGAGGACTGTGGGAGTTTATTAGGTTATGAAGACAGAGCTCTCATGAAAGGCAGTGGTGCCCTTAGAAACGAAGCCCCAGAGAGAGGCTTTGTCCCTTCCACTATATGAAGACTCAGGTACAATACACCACTGATGAACCAAAAAATGCGCCTTCCCCTGTGACATTATTCCTATGTTCTTCATTTTGTTCTATGTGTTTCTACTCTGCGGTCTATCCGTCGTGGCATCTTGTTTTTGCTAAGGTACGTGTCATGAAATCCCAGGGTTAAGAAAGACCTCAAACACTTCCTGGCATAACCACCTTTACACTAGGTTTAGTACTTGGCACAACATGACGGTCAAGTTCTTAGCAATACCATGCATGTTCTTACTGCCTTACATCCCAAGGGAAACATTTCTATACTTAAAAATACCAAACTTTAAAAGTTTTGTAATATTGAGAGGGATATTGTATCACTGAAACATCCCACCAACCACTCTAATCTTAGGTCTAAATCTTAATTCTAAACATTTTTCAAAACAATTATGTCTTCTTCTTAAAGGTTAAAAACAGCTGGTCTCCTTACTCATTCCTCATAAGATATGGCTTATAGTCCCATTATCATTTGGATACTGAGTCTGGAGCATATATTGATGTAAAATAAACCCCAGTCTCTCCCTGCCTAACTCTTTCTCTCTCAAGTTGCAGAACCATTCAGCCAATTCAAAATTTAGTGGGTATCAACCAACTCTTCCTAAATCTTAATTTATAATATACATATCATATGTATGTGCATATATATACTTATTGTCATGTATACATATATGTCATACATATGTATGCACACACATAATATGTATGTATGTCATATGTTTGTTGTCATATATACCTATATCTACACACATATATACACTTACATATGTATGACAATAAACTTTTCTTGATAACTTCAATAACTAAACTCTTAACATTTTTAACAAGTAGAAATTTATTTAATTTTTTTAATTATACTTTAAGTTCTAGGGTACATGTGCACAACATGCAGGTTTGTTGCTTATGTATACATGTGCCATGTTGGTGTGCTGCACCCATTAACTCGTCATTTACATTAGGTATATCTCCTAATGCTATCCCTCCCCCCACCCCATCCCACAGTCTCCCTCTGTCACCAGGTTGGAGTGCAGTGGCGTGATCTCGGCTCACTGCAACCTCTGCCTCCCAGGTTCAAGCGATTCTCCTGCCTTAGCCTCCTGAGTAGCTGGGACAAAAGGCCAGCATGCCTAGCTTTTTTTTTTTTTTTTAATTTTTAATTTTTTGTAGTGACAGTGTTTCACCATGTTGGCCAGGATAGCCTCAATCTCTTGACCTCACGATCCGCCCGCCTTGGCCTCGGAAAGTGCTGGGATAGCAGGTGTGAGCCACCATGCCTGGCCTTATTTAATTTTTTTTTTGGAATATTATTATGCTCTTTTTCACTTTAATGATGAAGACACCAGTACAAAGACAGTAACATAATTACTCCCAAGGCAGGAAACAGCTGTATAATGGAGTTTACTTGAGCTACCATTTTCAAAATCTGCCTAGTCATTACGTGATCCTGCCACTGTTCATTCATTCTGATATTAACATCAACCCAATCTCAATAATAAACTTTGTTATCGGACTTCATCTAATATAACATTTATCCTTGTAATCTTTGAAAATCTTCTTACCATGAAGTATTTTATTCTGCAAGCCACTGACTTTCATATTTTAGTCTTTCAACATGTTTATTGATTTATTTATTCCCCCTCAATAATTCACAGTTGCACATTTGGAATTCTATCTTTCACATTTCCCCTAGTACACATTTATTATTATATTCCATTGTTTTTCTTTCTTCTTACTTTAGACTTGTGCTTCCAATGTGCACAGTGAATAATTACTGTAAAAATTCATAAAAGCTTATTTAGGTATGTAGGTTTGCTCTAGTAACATGCAAGTCCATGAATGTACGATGTCAAATGACCACATAAAAACATACGTATTAACTGTGAAATGTGTTAACGCTGGTTGATGACAGAAATGATATTTTGTTTGCAGTATATGTAGATCCATCCATTTGTTTCTGAATCAAATCTTTAAAATTTTAAGAAATCCAAGAAGTGATAAGCTAGGCGCAGAAAGACAAACATCATAAATTCCCACTTATTTGTGGGATCCAAAAGCCAAAAACAATAGAACTCATGAACATAGACTGTAGAAGGATGGTTGCCAGAGGCTGGGAAGCTTGGTGGGGTGGAGTGGGGATGGTTAATGGGTACAGAAAAAATAGAAAGAATGAATAAGACCTACTATTAGGTAGCACAATGAGGTGACTATAGTCAATAGTAATTGTACATTTTTAAATTACTTGAAGTGTGTAATTGGGTTCTCTGTAACTCAAAGGATAAATGCTTGAGGGTATGGACACCCCATTCTCCATGACATGCTTATTTCACATTGCATGCCTGGATCAGAACATCTCATGTACGTCGTAAATTTACATACCTTAGTGTGTACCCACCAAAATTTTAAAAATATAAAATATAAATGAATAAAAACAAAATAAAATTTAAAAATTAAAAAGATAGAAAAGAAATCTAAGGACAGAATTGCAAGAATCTGAGACATAGCGAGCGAATACTAATGAAACAAGAAAATCAAATAAGGAATGAAAATAATAACCAAGAGTTACTACAAAATAATTAACAGAGACTATAATGACTAAAGTGAAAATAGAGTGAGAAGAAGAGCAAAAACAACTCTTAAGAACAAAGATCAGATGGAAAACGTTTAATAAAGGCAACATCACAATTGTGAACCTTGCACAAACTTAGCTGCAGTTCTGATCTCATGTTTATATCTCATTTCATGCTATAAATTACCTTTTCCACATTAGGAAGAGATCATCTTTTCTAAAGGTTAGAGCTTTCCAAAACACTCTAACAAGTCTTTGTACTAGGGAAGTCTTTGCACAACCTGTGTTTTTACCTTCAAACTTTGTATTTAGACTCAGAAAAATCTATTATTTCACTGGACTCCCTGAGTGGAGAATAATATTGCTTAATGTGTTTACAATGGTTAAAGAGACACAGCTAGGCCAGGCGTGGTGGCTCACACCTGTGATCCCAGCACTTTGGGAGGCTGAGGCGGGGGAATCACTCGAGGTAAGGAGTTCAAGACCAGTCTGGCCAACATGGTGAAACACGGTCAGTGCTAAAAATGCAAAAATTAGCTGGGTCTGGTGGCCTGTGCCTGTGATCCCAGCTACTCAGGAGGCTGAGGCAGGAGAATTGCTTGAACCCCAGGTGGCAGAGGTTGCAGTGAGATGAGATCGCACCACTGCACTCCAGCCTGGGTGATAAGTGCAAAACTTCATCTAAAAAAAAAGAAGAATACACATCTAGATAAAACATGCTAATGTTTTATCAATTATTCTTAATAATTGTTAGAAAGCCATATATTATATTACCAAACTTTTTCTAAATATTCCATCAGGATTTATGTGTTGAAAATAGGGTCCATGGCCAAGATTCTCATTTAGGTTATCCCAGATACTAAAAAATAATCCACTCACTAATACTCTTCTAAACGTAAAATATTATTAGGTTAATTCAGTTAATTATTAATTTATAACATAATGATTTAATAAGAGTATATTAAATATTAAAAATTTTTCAGATCACCTATAGACTATAAAGCCAATGGGGATCCTTCAAATAATCAAGATCAAATATTTATAGTGACTACAATCAGGTATGTATTTAATTTTACAATAGAAAAAATCTATCAGACATATAAGATTGCTTATAAAGTCCTCTTGGCCCTACTCTTGGTCAGGCCACTGTTGCAGCAAAGTGGTGCCAAGGAGGCTATGAACAGTTTAGCACAGGGTCAGCTCTGGTCTTTTGTGGAACAAATATTCATTCCTGTTCCAAGGCTCTTACGACCCTGCAATGAGGGACACCCAGGGAAACAGCTCCGTGCTCTTTTATAAACACCTTAAAAGACAGGAAAATCAAGTTCAATAAGCAACTTTTATTTAATGGAGGAATTGAAATCAAGAAATAAATGCTTTTCACTTTTGCCTCCCTGGTCAACTATTCTGAAATACATTTTACAAGTCTCCTCAGACCATCCAATAACACCAAGCACAAGTTACATGTAACAGGTGCAAAATGGATCACACATCCTCTTGTCCTGCCTTGCTCCCTTCTCTCTCTAATTTCCTATGTTTGTCACCCATGATTCCTTGGATCGCTTTTTAAATAAACTATTTGTATGAAACCCTTTGTTTTGGGGTCTGCTTTCCATGAACAAGGAAAACATATACAGTCATGAACCACATAACAACATTTTGGTCACTGATGGGCTGCGTATACAACAATTGTTTCATAAGCTTATAATATATTTTTACTGTACATTTTCTATGTTTAGATATGTTTCGATACACAAATACTTAACCATTGTATTACAGCTGCCTATAGTGTTCAGTACAGTAACATGTTGTATAGGTCTGTAGCCTAGGAACAATATGCTGTGCCACATAACCTAGGTGTGTAGTAGGCTACAGTATATAGGTTTGTGTAAGGGCACTCTATGATATTTGCACAATGACAAAATGACCTAACTATGCATTTCCCAGAACAAACCCCCGTCATTAAGTAACATGTAACTGTTTATGCCTCTGTGTGTGTGTGTCTGTGTGTGTGTGTGTGTGTGTGTGTGTGTGTAAAGAGGGTTCATGCTCAACTATTCACTTCTTGCAAGCATTTTCTCTCTCAAATATTTATTCTTATGTGAAAGAAATGAAAATACTATCTCAAACAGTCTTTCAGTTCCCTATTAGAGATGATGAAATTCCTAGGTCTCTATCTCTGGACTTTACTGGCTGGGTTATTTTCTTTCATAGGTGCTGAGTTGTCTGGGTATGCCCTCTTTTGACAGCCCATCAGATAAACCATCAAAGAAATCATGTGGATGTCATGAAATAGCCTTTTCTTTCATTACCAAATTTAAACCATCTCTCTCTTAGACTTATTTATATATAGTAGAGAGCAGTAGCTAAAATCAATAAACCCCTCAATCAAGCTATGAAATAATACCACATCATCAGACAAATGTAATAGAGTTGAGAAGGGTCAGAAAAGGGCAGGCAGGATGATGAAGGGGATGAAGTGGCTTTCACATGAGTTTAAACTAAATCATCTAATCATAATGCGACTTAGGCTTAACTTTTTCAAGAGTCCAAAGGCTATTTAAAGTCATGAAAAGTGTTGAAGAGCACAGTATGTTCTCCAAGTTTTATAATATTAGAAATTCAATGCATGCTTTCATGATTAAAATGCATTTTGAAGGCACATTATTAAAAGCATCTTTATGAGTGGTGCAGTTATTATTATTCCAAGAGGAGGTATCGATAGAAAGTATTGATAAGATCATATAAAATTGTGGCTGATATTTTCCTCACTGGTTTTATATATATATACACATATATATACACACATGCGTATATATGTGTGTGTATATATATGAGTCTGGTATATTGAAGAACTTATCACCCATCTGCTAAGGTCATTTTTATGGTGGGAGACACACATATAAAATGTATATTTGGTTCCCTGGCAAAGAAGTGAATTTGACAATACTGTGTTGAATTGGAAGATCAAACTCTGACAGAGTACAACATATATTTAAATGTCCATTTGTATGTCTTCACTGAGGCAAAGTCAAAAACATTATGTTATTCATAAAATTCTGTTTATATGTCATTTACCCTTTTCTACTTCCAGAATTAATACTATCACTAAATTTTACCTGGAGGAAATCAGAATGGCCCAAAAAGAAGGAATCCTACCTTTGCATGTTAAATTCCACAGAACCTTGGAAACTTTAACTTCATGGAGCATATGAGCTGTCATGAAAGAAAGAAAAGAGCAGAGTTTAGTTGTCATGTAATGCTTTACTTATTGAATCTGGAGTATTTAATAAATTGAATTAACCACTTCCTGAGACCAGATATAAAATCAGATACTGCTTATCGCTCTATCTATACTTCACTGATATTTTCAAGACCATTTTAGGAAGGATAGACAGACATATTTAAGGAGGTACTTCAATAACCATTGCAAATAATTTTTTAAATGCAAAGTGCCTACCTATCAAAATGCTTTATTGTTTCTATTGAAATTGGCTATAACATTTCATAAATGTAATTCTTATTCATGGCTTGGACATATGATAAATTCACATATTCCTGTATCTAGAGATAACCAATGTTAACATTTTCTTGTGATTTTTTCATATACATTCTATGCATATACACAAAAAAACCGATCTTTTCTTTGTAGATGTTTCTTATAATTTGAAAGACATAGGCTTTATCTAACAGTAACTTTTAAAATATAATTGTGTAAAAGTTTTCTATATTAATATATTTTACTCCTTACCCTGAGTAGTAAGGGAAAATAGTATATATCCTTTTATCCTGTTCTTTTTAACCACCAATTTGTATTGATTTGTTTATGGTTTGTAAGATTGACATTTGGTATTAAGGTAATTAGTTCTGGTTTCTTAAAGAAAAATCTCAGCTGCTTAATGCAACACAGGTTCATTTCCCACATACAGAAAGATTGATGGGGGTTGGGAAGCCTCCTTCCATCTGGAAGTGACACCATGTGGAATATGTGGCCTCCAAGGACACCATGGCAGCGGAAGAGAAAGACACAGGAAGACGCTAGCTCTTAGAAGCCTCAGCCCAGAAGTGGCACATACTAATTCTGCTCACTGTCTACTCTGCTCACAAGTCTTGAAATGAACTGCAAGTCAGGCTGGGAAAAGTAGACAAAAGCAGGGAGTATTTAGTGAACAAAAATAGTCTCTGCAACATGTTTGTTATGCTAAATATACGTAAAACCTTATTGTTTAATGCATTAACTTCAAACAGCATCATTTGATGCCAAGGTAAACCCACCTAACATGTATGCACTGATGAATGAGTCGTCACATCAACCACACATGTAACCACCACAGATCAAAAATTAGTACATTATTGGCACCCGAGGGCTCCCTTTGTGCCCACGATGAATCACTCCTCCTTCTCCCTTTCTGGAGGCACAGATATCTTGATGTCAAATACTGTAATTTAGCTTTGCTTGTTTTAGAACTTATGTAAAGAGTATAACCCCACGTGTATATTTTTCTGAGTGACTTCTTTTGCTTAACATTATGTACGTAAGTTTCTCCAAGTTGTTTTGGCAGGCAAGTGCATCACAGCCACAAAACTCTAATCACATACAGTGTGGATACAACGTAGGATATACTGGGGGGAAACTTATGTCCAGAGAAGTGAGAAAGCACAAGCAGTCTCATGAATGCTTATTTTTTTAGAAGCATAAGCAGGGGCTACATGTTCTGCGTGTATTGTGGCCAAAATCTGAGCAGAAAGTGTTCAGGTTTGGCCAGCAGGCCAGCCATGCAATAAAAGCACTTCAAGAGATAGCAAAAACGGTTCCCCACATCTCTTTGCATTATTTATTTATTTATTTCAGAGACGGAGTCTTGCTATGTTGCCCAGGCTGAAAGGAAGCACAGTGGCTATTCACAGGTGCAGTAATGATGAACTACAGCTTTGAACTCCTGGGCACGAGTGATCTGCCTGCCTTCATTTTTCCAGTAGCGGGACTACAGTCATTCACTACCATGCTGGCTCACCTTGCTTTTTTATAGGCTAGCTGAAAATAGAGTAAGGAATACTGTTATTCTGTAAGTAACAAGAGCTATAATGGGGGGTCCTAAGACCCGGAACAATACCAGTAACTAAGCAGCTCGTGTGGTAAGGTCTGCACACCAAGGGCCTATTTAAGGGAATAGTCTTAAATGGTGGGTACATTGAAGTCAACTTCCCGGTCTCTTCAGATTTCTTAATCTAAGTAAGCCAATCTCTGCTAAGTTGCCAAAAGACGGAAATAAGTGAGCCTTCAGAGTCCCCAGGTTTGCCTGCCATCATGTTGCCAATAGATGAGTTCATTTAGTTTAATTATCACATAGTATTCTATTGTATGAATAGTCCAGACTTTATTCACCAGTTCCGCTCCTGATGGACACGTAAGTCGTTTCTAGATTTTGGCTATGAAGAATATAGCTTCTCTCTGAGTATTCTCATACATGGCTCTTGGTAAAAATGTGCACATTTCTTTTGGGTCTAAATCTACTAGGGGGGATTCCTGCGTCAAATAAGATGTGTATGCACATCCTTAGTAGAGATAATGCATAAAATCTGATATGAAAATGGAATGGGAAAAAGAGGATATATATTAATTTCCTTATATATATTAAGTTCTGTTTTACTCAAGGTAAAAAAAAGATATTAACATAGGAAGAATATTTAATTATATTATATAAGTTGTTGCTGAATCAATATATTTTAGCATTTTTCACTTGTACTTGCAGAGTATTAGTGTTCCTATTGTACTGAATTTTCAACAACACTGCTTGCAGATTTCTTCGCTAGTTATTCTGGTAGGAACATAGAGTTATCTTGCGGAGATTTTAATTTTTGTTTCTCTAATTAGCAATGAGGGTGAGTGCTTGTTCATATATTTCTCATTGTGTGGATAACCTGTCTTGTAAATCGTTCATTCATGTACCTTGACCAACTTTTTTGGATTGTTAGGTTTTTGCTATTATTTTATACTAGCTAATATACATTTAAGATAAGAGTCTTTGTTGAGTTTGCAAAAATCTTTTTTTCGACTTTGGCTTGACTTTTCACTGTCTTAAGCAACGACTTTCGTTGTTGATGTTGCTTCCGATTGGAAGTCCAATTGTTGCCGCTTCCTGGTGAGCCCAGCCTTTTGTGACTGTGAAAGTTTCCTTGCATTTCTTGCAGCCTTTTCCCTAAAAGTCAACCTCCCTCCGATGTTCGTATAATTACACCTGCTCTTTTGATTATTGTCTGCATAGTAAATACTTTCCTCCTGTTTATTTTAAATCTTAGGTTACCTTTATATTTTAGATGTGGCTCATGTAAGGAGCAGGAACGTGATTTTTTTTTTTTAAAGTGCATGCTTGACAATATTTATCTTTTATTCAGAGCAATTAGTCCATTTATAGACATATTTTGTCTTAAATCCACCATTTTGCCATTTGCTTTCCATATTTATCCTGTCTGTTCTATGTTCTTTTTAGTTCTTCGTTTTCTTAACCTTCTTTGGTTTTGATCAAACAATATTTTTAATTGAAAAGTTTCCTCCCATTAGCACATTTATGCTTTATTTTACTATTTACTGCTTATCCTAGAATATGTATATCTCAATAAGTAATTATATTTACTTTTATTCCTAATAATACAATTACTGTGCTGTAGAACACTTAAAAACAATTGTCGACCGGGCGCGATGACTCACGCCTGTAATCCCAGCACTTTGGGAGGCCGAGGTGGGTGGATCACAAGAGGTCAGGAATTCGGGACCAGACTGGCTAACATGGCGAAATCCTGTCTCTACTTAGAATAAAAAAAAAATTAGCCGTATGTGGTGGCAAATGCCTGTAGTCCCAGCTACTCGGGAGGACAAGGCAGGAGAATCGCTTGAACCCGGCAGGCGGAGGTTGCAGCGAGCCGAAACTGTGCCACTGCACTCCAGCCTGAGTGACAGAGCAAGACTTCGTCTCAAAAAAGCAAAAAGTTGTCCAAATCTATTTTAATAAACCATCAGTGAATGAACAATACAGTGTTATTTATGACAGTGAATGCTAATTTATATTTATCCATATATTTAAAATTTCAATGTCCTTCATTCCTTTCCATTAGCTGAACTACTCCTTAGTATTAGATATATTCTTCCTGAAAAATAACTTGGTATGTTCTTTGAAACACAACCACAGATGACAAGTTGTGCTTTGTTATTTGAAAACATCATTATTTTACATGTATTCTTGATGAATATTTTCACTGGATATAAATAGAAGTCTAGGTTTTCAGTAATAAATTTTCTGCTCAGAAGACATTCTGTCATTGCTCTCTTGAATATATAGCTTAAAATCTTTCATCAGTTTTTAAATTTTCTCAAAGATTACATTTTTGTGTATATGCTCTGTCATGTGATCTCTCCTCTCCTTCTGAACCTTTTCACTCTATGTCTCATATCTCCCGGACTGATTTCTGAACTCCTCATCTTTTTTTTTTTTTTTTTTTTGTTGTTGTTGAGACAGAGTCTCGTTCTGTTGCCCAGGTTGGAGTAGAGTGGCTTGATCTCGGTTTACTACAACCTCCACTTCCCAGATTCAAGCAATTCTCCTGCCTCAGCCTTGGAAGAGGCTGGGATTACCAGTGCCCGCCACCATGCCTGGCTAATTTTTTTGAATTTTTAATAGTGATGGGGTTTCACCATGTTAGCCAGGCTGGTTTTGAACTCCTGACCTGAAGTGATTCGCCCACCTCACCCATACTGAATTATTAAACTAGAAATTTCTATTTAGTATCTATCCATCTAGTGAAACTACAGAATAAAAGCCCCAAATATTTGCCATATTTCTCTATATTTCCTTATGGTTTCTTCTCTGTGAGGTTGATCCCATTGCCTTGATGTCTCTTAGATATGATACAGCATATATAGGTGTGTGTGTGTGTGTGTGTGTGTGTGTGTATATGCTGTAACATATCTACACATATATACACATGTATATGTATTTATACATATAAATACGTGTATATATAAAGTAATATATGTATATATTCCAATTTTTTCAAAATATTTCTAAAATAGAGTGTATTATTTTCTAAATTTTCTACTATTTTAAGCAGGAGATTGGCCTCCGTTATTTAGGCTGTGAATGCTCTGAAACATAGTCTATGTTCTAGATGATATAATCTCGATATTTGTACCCTCCAAATCTCATGTTGAAATGTGATCCCCAATGTTGGAGGTCTGGCCTAGTGGGAGGAGTTTGGGTCCTGGGGGCAGATCCCTCATGAATGACTGGGTGCCAATCTCACTGGACTGGGTGAGTTCTCACTCCTAGTTCTCATGCGATCTGATTTTGTTACAATCACTCCCTTCCCCTCTCTTCCTCCCTCTGTCACATGATGCCAGTTCGCCTTCCACCAAACGTGGAAGTTTCCTGACACCCTCACCATCAGAGCAGATGCTGAAACCAGGCTTCTTATACAGCCTGTGGAAGTGTGAGCCAAGTCAACTTCCTCTTCACTACTTACTCAGCCTCAGGTAATTCTTTTATAGCAACTCAAGTGGACTAACGGACTAGTAAGAGTATATGTGGGCAAATCCCTAGTCCCACTCATGTCTTTTCTCTCACTCTCCTAATAGAAACTTAGATGGACAGACTTCTTCATTTTCGTATAGTCCTTTCTGATAAGTCGTTGTATGCGTTTTATTTTGTTTTTGTTTTTTGAGACGGAGTCTCATCTCTTGCTGAGGCTGGAGTGCAGTGGCGTGGTCTCGGCTCACTGCAATCTCCGTCCCCCGCACCCGATTCAAGCGATTCTCCTGCCTCAGCCTCCTGAAGAGCTGGAATTATAGGCACACGCTACCACGCCCAATTAATTTTTGTATTTTTAGTAGAGTTACTTTCTAAAATCTTATTTTATACTTTCTAAAATCTAATTTTACTGTTGACAATTATGACTGCAATCTATTTCGAATAGACTTTTGTGTATGCCATTTTCCCTGAGATTATGCAGATTCTCCAGTGCTACATCTTAGATAATTTTGGCTCCTCTTATTTTCAGTGTCATTTTTCATAAAGCAAAGATATGTGTGTATATATGGCTGTGTGGCTATACATGCAAATGTATAGATGTGTATGTATATAGATTAATTCTATCTTTCTCTTACATTTACACCAATAACACACTGCTGCTTTTACCTTACCTTAACATTAAATCTCTTTTGTAAACTCTATAAATAAAGTTCTATAACTTGATCATCCTCAAGTGTTTCTTCTGGGCATTTCTTGGTTTTTGCATTTACACACACAGTTTAGGAAAATTTCTCTAGGTTTTCAAAAACC
Organism: Trachypithecus francoisi; assembly: GCF_009764315.1. Lineage (NCBI taxonomy): Eukaryota > Metazoa > Chordata > Mammalia > Primates > Cercopithecidae > Trachypithecus > Trachypithecus francoisi. The sequence goes on from NW_022681453.1 coordinate 104,726,230, forward strand.
CTTTTGGAATTTCTGAATGAAATACATTAAATCTATACATCAATTTGGGAAAATGACATTTTTACAATATGAGGCATTGCAGTTAATGAATATGGCTTATTCTTCATCTATATAGGTATTATTTAGATCAATCATATACTATGTTGTAATACATGGAAATATTGCACAATTTATGTTAGATTCATTCATATTTGACATTTTTGATGCTATAGTACATAACATTATTTTAATTTTCTGTTTGTTGATGGTATAACACAACTAATTTTCATATATCATCTTCATGCTTAATAAACTTGCTAACTTCAATCATTGATCTGTATATTATTTTAGATCATGTAAATATACAATCATATCTGTAATAATGCCACTTTCATTTTTTGTCTCTCTGTAGAGCAAAATTTTTTAACTTTTGTTTGTTTATTTTCTTGCATGGTTATGCTGGCTGACACTTGTAACAAAATACTTTTACCATTCCCAGTTTCACAGGGAACAATTCAGTATTTCTCTTTTTATTGATATGATTATGGCAAGACACAACATTGAAAGTTCATATTTTAAACAGTGTTTAATAATTTGCAAAAGTGTGGATAGAACATAAGGAACCAATAGTAATAGTATCATACCCTAAGAGTAGTGGCAGTGGAGGACTATCCACACTTAGGCATGATGTCACAAAGTGGGACACTGAATACAGAGCTAGCACCTCTAAGAGTAGCGATATCGAATAAGACCCATCATCTTTGGTATCTAACACCCATAATGCCAGAGGGTTGTGATAGGAAAGCAGCACTGAGAGAGTAGGAGGACATACCATGAATGTTCTAATAACATTTTTGTACAAAAATATGGTGCCTCCTAGACAAGATTTGACTTGGTCTTATATGTATCATTTCAATGCACAATGAAATGATATTGTTTGAATCTAATTTTATGGTGTGGTGGATCAGATAATACTCACTTAGGGTTAACCATTTTGTGTCCTTCAGTTAGGTATGCAATTTTTCCAAGAGATGAGTAGAAGGTGTAGAATTGCTTTGCAATAAACACAGTTTGTCATAAAATTTGAAATGGCATGAATCCAAATTCCAGTTCTTTGCAATGGAATATTATTTGGGGGGCTTGACTAAGGCTACATTGACCATCCCTATCTGTAACATGTTGCATGTCTGAAAACATTGAATCTATTATATCACACAGCACATGTGGCAGAATAATTAGTACTCAAAGTAAGCAGGCGAAAACATTTCTTCTTTTTCTTTTTTCTTTCTTCCTCCAAACACTTTCTAAAAGTTGCAGTTTTTCAGGCTATTTCAGATGTGATATATATTGCCATCAAAATACAAAAAGAGCCTCTTTTTTCATGGTGAACACTGTAAGATTTATCAACCTCCCTCTTACCTTAGAAGTAATATTATAACATTCTACGAAACACTGGAGCCTTGGCAACTTAATTAATGTGTCAAGCTGCTTTAGTTCCCTGGGGATTATCTCTGATCCTCTGTCAGACATGTATTTTAGAAGGGTATTTAAAGCATTTCCTACTTTCCTCTCACTAGGAATTAGCATAATCTCATCAATGAAATGGACTTGCATAATGTTTTTTGGGATGCTGTGATAATCAAGATCCCTTTACAATATAACACTGAGCAGACTGGGCATTTCCTTGAGGTAAATATATAAAGGCATACTGTTGTCCTTACTGCATCAAAACAAACCACTTCTGATTTTTTTTCCTAATAAAGATAGGGAAAAAATATTAACAGGTTGATGCTAACTGTATTCTTCATTCCAGAGTTTGCTTAATTTGCTCTAATATATAACCCCTTTCTAAATTCAGGTTGAAATGGTGTCACCAAATAAGAGTTTTGATAATTACTAGAATTTATTCACAATCTACCTTTTTTGTTCACTGCCATATAGTCAAGGTAAATGGGTATTGGTCATATTGAACAATCCTGCAATTTTCAAGCCTTTCATGATCTCATTAAATCCTGCAATAACCTCCTTGGAGACAGAACTGTTTTTATTATCCTGGTTGAGGGAGGAGTATTGTTTGGGGCTTTCATTTCTCCCTTCCTGCAATTTCTGGGGTCAAGAATTTGATGCAATAATTCTGCCAACTATTAAGTTCATTTATTCCATTCTATATTCTCTGACTGGAAAATAAACCATAAGATAAATCTGTGGTTTCAAATAGAGAGAAAGACAGATGCAGGTCTGCACTCCATTTAATCAAATTTGACTTTAATAAGTTCATCTTTAGTGGATCATAGTGATTTTTTTAGGGCATCATAAATTAGAATCAGTTAAAGCTAGTATCTGAAAATTACCAGAAATTTTAGTTTTTTCTTGTCTCTGTGCAAATTAATCTGATAACTTCCAAGTTTTTCCAGTGAAATCCTGGGATAATATTCATGGCATACCAGTGTGACTGTTGTGTAAGAGTCCTTCCTCAGAGGAACTGTAATCTGTGAACTGTTATTGTATGAGTCCATTTTCACACTGCTGTAAAGAACTTCCCAAGATTGGGCACTTTATAATGGAAGGAAGTTTAATTGACTCACAGTTCCCTGTGGCTGGGGAGGCCTTAGGAAACTTACAAATACGGTGGAAGGGGATCAGGCACATCTTACCAGGCCTTAGGGAACTTACAAATAGGTGGAAGGGGATCAGGCACATCTTACGTGGCAGCAGGTGAGAGAGAAAAGAGTGAGGAGTGAAGGGGAAAGAGTCCCTTATGAAACTATTAGATCTTGTGAGAACTCACTATCATCAGAACAGCATAGGGGAAATGGCCCCCAGGATCCAATCACCTCCCACCTGGTCTCTTCCTAGATACATGGGGATTATGGGGATTACAATTCAAGATATGGGTTGGGACACAGACCCAAACCATATCAGTCATGCTGTAACTGAGCAATAGACTATAAATAGTTTTCTGCCCAGGAAACTCAAAATTCTTTTTGCCTACATATGACAAGTTGCATCTTAGTATTTTGCCAAACAATTTCATTCGCCTGATTGACCAATGATGAATCATTCACCCACTTATTGAGACATCAAAAAATGTTTCTCTTTTTAAAAATTAAATCTTTTATTTTGAGATAATTATAGATTCATGTATAAATGGTCTCCAGAGAAGCAGAGCCAATAAGATAAATATTTGGACTTATAAAAAAAGATGTAATATACAAGAGATTGGCTTGGGGGTTATAAAGGCTAAGAAGTCCCATGATCTCACTGGAGGCATAGGAAGACAGTGGTGTAGTCCTAGTCAAAACCCACAGACCTGAATTTTGGTCACAGGAGAGTCAATGGTATAAATTCTGGTCCAAGTCTAAAGACCCATGAACCAAGAGTACCAATGCCTGTGGGCAGGAGAAGATGATGTCCCAGCTCATGCAGAGAGCAAATTTCTCCTTCCTGTCCATCTTCTTCTATTAACACCCTCCGCAGATTGAATGGTGCTCACTGTCTATGTAAGGGTCATCTTTACTCAGTTTACTGATTCAAACACTAACCTCCTCTAGAAGCACTCACAGACACACACAGGAATAATGTTTTACCAGCTACCTGAGCGTTCCGTAACCCACTCAAATTGACACGTAAAGTTAACCACCAGAATCCATATGCAGTTGTAAGAAATAATACAGAAATCTCATATGTGTACCTTTTACTCAAATTCATTATATGTTAACATCTTGCAAAATTATACTACAGTATCACAACCAGGGTATTAACATTGATACAGTTAAGATAAATAACACACTGGACATTGTGGCTCACCCTGGAATCCTAGCACTTTGGGAGGATGAGGCAGGAGGATCATTTGAGCCCAGGAGTTTGAGACAGCAGTGAGCTATGATTTTGCCACTACCTTCCAGCCTGGGCAACAAAGCAAGATCCTGTCTCCAAAATAAAACAAACCAGGCCAGGAGTGGTGGCTCATACCTGTAATCCCAACACTTTGGGAGGCTGACGCAGGCAGATCACAAGGTTAACAGATAGAGACCATCGAGGCCAACATGGTGAAACCCTGTCTCTACTAAAAATATGAAAATTAGCTGCATGTGGTGGTGCACACCGGTAGTCCCAGCTACCCAGGAGGCTGAGGCAGAAGAATCAATTGAACCAGAAAAGCAGAGGTTGCAGTGATCCAAGATCGCACCACTGCACTCCAGCCTGGTGACAGAGCGAGACTCCATATCAGAAAAAAAAAAAAAAAGAAATCCCTCAATATCATTTTAGGCTGGGCAAGTGGATCATGCCTGCAATCCCAGCACTTTGGGAGGTTGAGGTGGGCAAATCACGAGGTCAGGAGTTCGAGACCAGCCTGGCCAACATAGTGAAACCCCGTTTCTACTAAATATACAAGAATTAGACAGATGTGATGGTGCATGCCTATTAGTCCCAGCTACTTGGGAGGCTGAGGCAAGAAAATCACTTGAACCCAGGAGGCAGAAGTTGCAATGAGCCAAGATCACGCCACTACACTCCAGCCTGGACGACAGAGTGAGACTCTGTCTCAAAAATAATAATAATAATAAAAATAAAATAAAATAAATAAAACCAAAAAAGATAAACCACATTTTCTTCACCACAGAAAGCCTGCAAGTCACCCTTGTATAGCTTCATCTACTTATTTCCTTCCCCCTTAATCATTGGCAACCACCAATCCATTCTTCATCTACAAATTATCATTCCAAGTATGTTACATAAGTGATACTATACAGTATGTAACAGGAGGGCTGGCTTTGTTACACACAGTGTAATTCTATGAAAATTCATCCATGTAATGCCAATAGTCAATGCCTTTTTAAACACTAAGTAGCAATTCACAGTATGTGTGTCCCGTAGCTTTGTAGGTCATTTGTTTGTTTAAGGAAATTGGCTTCTTTTTCTACTTTTTACTATTATGAATAAAGTTGCTTTAACTTATGTGTATTTAAATTTTTAAAATTACTATAGCTGTATAATAAACCTTGCAATCAGGCAGAATGATTCTTCTTTATTTTTGTTGAAAGTTGTTTTAGTAATTTTACTTCTTTTGTCTTTCATACAAAATTTATAATAATATTTTCTATGTCATAAAATTCTTGCAGTGATAAAAATTGTGTTAATTTGTATGCCAATTTGAGGATAACTTTTATCTTTACTACATTGAGTCTTCTAATAGAAGAACATAGTAGAACTTCTTTGAGTTTTTTATCAGCATTGTGTAGATTTCAATGTAAAATTTCTATACATATTTTATTAGATTTATACTTAACTATTTTGATTTTTAGTGATTATAAATGCTATGATACATTAATTTCTATGCCTATGCATTCATTACTACTATATATAACTATAAAAATCTTTATACTTATATAACCTGCAGTTTTTCTAAACTCATTTGTTATTTCTAAGCTTTTTTTATAGATTCCTTGAAACTTTCTACACAGTGAACCCTGTCATTTCTAATTAGCAATATTTTATTTTCAAAATATAAGTCTTGCACTTCACTTGTTAAATTTATTATTGTGTGTTTTATTTCTTTAGTTATTATTGAAAATAGAATTATTTTCTTATTTTTAATTATAGAATGCTTAGTTTTAGTTTTATAGGAATACAACTGATTCTTGTGTGCTGGTCTTTTAAAATGCAACTTTGGCAAAATCATTCATTATTTCTAACAGTTTATGAATTCTTTGAGATTTTCCTATATATAATATTATCTTATTTGTAAATACAGATCATTTTAATTTTTTCCTTCTAATTTGGAGGAATTTTATTTATTTTACTTTCTTAATTGTTCTATCGACAATGTCAAGCAAAATGTTGCAGAGAAGGAGCAAAATGGCCATCCTTGTCTATTCATGATCTTAAGGGGAATCTTTCAGTGTTTTGCCATTAAGATAATGTTAGGTGGGGTTTTAAAAAAAGAATTATACCTTTATCATAATGAGGAAGTTTTTGTTTTTATAGTTCTAGCTTCTAGAGTATTTTTGTCATGAAATGTCTTTGATTTGTGTGAAATACATTTTTATAAATTAATTGCAGCTATCTTTCACCCTCCTTCTATATATGAAAATGTTGTATTACATTCATTACTTTCGTATGTTAAACCACCTTTACACCTCTAGAATCCAACTTGATCATGGTCTATAATCTTCTTCTTATGCTGCTGGAATCAATTTGTATTTTGCTGAAAAATTTTAAATCTGCATGAATGAGAGAAATTCAAATACAGTTTTCTTTTCTTGTGATGTCTTTGTTATCAGAATATAACCACCCAGTGGGTTCACCTTGCCCACTGCCTAGATGGAACGGATCTATCAAGACAGGGGAATTGCAAAAGAGAAAGAGTTATTCGTGCAGAGTCCCCTGTGTGGGAGACCAGAGTTTTATTTACTACTGAAATCAGTCTCCCCAAGCATTCAGGAACAGTGTAAGGCTAAGTTGATGGGTAGGGGTCAGGGAGTTAGCAGTGTTAATTGGTTGGTCCGGAGCTGAAATCATAGGGAGTCAGAGTGCTGAGTCAGTTCCTGGGTGGGGGCCACAAGATCAGGTGAGCCAGTTTATTGATCTGAGTGGTGCCAGCTGATCCATCAAGGGCAGGGTGTGCGAAATATCTCAAGCACTAATTTTCAGTTTAACAATAGTGATATTATCCCAGGACCAATTTGCAAAGGTGTCGAATCTTGCAGCCTCTAGCTCCTAAACTATAATTTCTAATCTTTTGGCTAATCTGTTAGTCCTACAAAAGCAGTCTAGTCTCCAGACAAGAAGGGGGTTTGTTTGAGATAAGGTCTATTATCATCTTTGTTTCAAAGTACAAACTATAAACAAAGTTCCTCTCAAAGTTAAGTCAGTCTACACCCAGGAATGAACAAGGATAGCTTGGAGGTTAGAAGTAAGATGGAGTTTGTTAGGTCAGATCTCTTTCACTGTCTCAGTTATAATTTTGCAGCGGAGGTTTCAAGGGCAATGCTGAACTTAGTTAATGTTAGGAGGTGTTCCATCCTTTTCTATATTTTGAAAGAGTTTGAGAAGTTTTGATATACATTAAATCATCATTAGCATTCAGATGTGAAGCCATCTGGTTCTGGACTTTTCCTAACAGATAATTTCTGAATACTAATTCAGTTTCTTTACTTGTTATACTTCTGCTCAGATTTTCTATTTCTTTTTGACTCAGTTTCAGATAGATTGTGTGTTTCCTGAAAGCTGTCAGTTTCATACAGGTTATTTAATCTATTGGCACAAAATTTTTCATAGTATTCTGTACTCTGTATTCATGGCCTTGCTTTAAATTCAGATGTTGGTCACTTGATTCCTCTTTTATTCTTTGTCAGTCTAGCTAAATTCACCAATTTTGCTGATCTTTTCAAAGAACCAAACTGTAGTTAAATTAATTCTCTTTAATGTTGTTTGTATTTCATATTTCTTTTATCTGAGCTGTAATCTTTATTATTTGCTTCTTGAGGTTTATCTTGACTTTCATATTCTAGTTTCTAGAGGCAGAAATTTTTAGGTTGTCCATTTCAGATCTTAATTTTCTTTTATTGTAGGTATTTGAAGCTCCAAATTTCTCTCTGAGCATTGTTTCCACTATATTCCATTAGCTTTGGAATATTATGCTTTTGTTTTCTTTTTTATTCAAGTAAGATTATTTAACAATTTTACTTGCAATATTTTCCTTTACTCATTGGTTGTTTAAAGGATTTTTGCTTAATTATCACAGTGTAATTTTTCTTATTTTCTATTTGTTTTAAAACAAATGCATAAAATCACGATTAAAACTTATGTTAGTAGACACACAATGTATATAATTTGTGATAATAACACCATAAAAGGGGGTGATATGGTTGGGCTGTGTCCCCACACAAATCTCATCTTGACTTCCCATGTGTTGTGGGAGGGACCTGGTGGGAGGTAATTGAATCATGAAGGTGAGTCTTTCCCATGCTGTTCTCGTGATACTGAATAAGTCTCATGAGACCTGATGGTTTTATAAGGGGAAGTTTTCCTGCATAAGCTCTCTTTTTGCCTGTGCTGCCATCCATGTAAGATGTGACTTGCTCTTCCTTGCCTTCCACCATGATTGTGAGGCCTCCTCAGCTATGTAGAACTGTGAGTCTATTAAACCTTTCTCTTGTATAAATTAATCAGTCTCAGGTATGTCTTTATTAGCAGCATGAAAACCGACTAATATCGGGAATAAATCTGTAAAGGAGAAGAGTTTTTGTATGCTATTGAACCTACTTAGTATTAATTCAAACTTGATTATTGTAACAGTAAAATGTTAGTTACCACAAGATTAAAAAGCCAATATGCAATAATATTTGCTATCGTTTAAATTTATCCTTGTATTTACCATTATTGTTTTTATATTTCTTCATTTGGCTTCAAGTTATTGTTGAGTGTCCCTTCATTTGTATCTGAAGAACTATCATTAGTATGTTAAATCGAACTAAGCATGAGCTGAGAAGGAATCTTTAATTCTATATTTGAGTCCTTGTGGACAAACTGTAACCTAACTTAATAGGTAGACAAGATTGAAAACCTAATTTAGGAGTATGCACTTGTAACAACAGCTGATTCTGGCCAATCACAGCAGCCATACTTCAACCACTCATACACTACTGAGTGTTCACACTGTGTTCAAATACAGCAAACACCAACATGTAACCAATTCAGCTGTTTCTGTACCTCACTTCTGATTTCTGTATGTTGCTTTCCTTTTTTTGTCTATAAATTTGTTCTGTCCATGAGGCATCCCTAGAGTCCCTCTGAATCTGCTATTATTCTGGAAGCTGCCTGAATTATTATTTTTTTTTTTTTTGCTCAATTAAACTCCATTAAGTTTAATTTGTCTCAAGTTTTCTTTTAACACGTATTTTGTAGACGTATTTTCTTGTAACACGTATTTTCTTTTAACACGTATTTCTTGTAACATGTCTATTCATGATGAAATGCTCATTTTTTCTTTATCTGGGAATGTCTTAATTTCTCCTTCATTTTTGATTTTTAGTTTTGCCAGATATAAGAATTCTCAGTTCATAGTTTTTTGTTGTTTTTTTTTTTTTTTTTTTGTCATTCAGCATTTATGCATGTTGTTCCACTTATTTTGGGCCTTAATATTTTCATTGAGAAATTAGCCATTAATCATTTGAGGATCCATTGTACGTTAAGAGTCAATTCTCTCCTGGCACTTCAAGTTTCTCTGTCTTTGGCTTTTGACAGTTTTTGACTATAATGTTCCTTGATGTGGGTATCCTTGAGTTTATACTTTTTGGAGTTTGCTGAGTTTCTTGGATGCATCGCTTCCTGTCTGTCTTTCATTAAATTTAGGAAATTTTTGAGCACTACTTTTCAAATTTTTTAACCCTTTATTTTTCTTCTCTCTTTCTGAGGCTTTCATTATACATATACCATTATGCTTAATAGTTTTCCACAGCCCTCTAAACCTCCATATATTACTCTTTTCGTTGTTACATTTGCTGTTGTTTTTAACCTTTGTCCTCAGACAAACTTATCAAGTTTGCTAATTCTTTCTGGTTTTTCCCATCTTTTGTTAAACCTCTCTAGTGAATGTTTTAATTTTAGTTGTTGGACTTTCTAGAATTTTTGGTTCATTTTTATAATTTCTGTATGTTTAATTGATATTTCTATTTAAGAAACCATTGATTTTCTAGTTTCGTTGAGTCTTTTGTTTATAGTTTTGTTAGGTCTTTGAGGGTATTTAGGACAGTTGATTTAGTGTTGTCTTAGTCTATTCAGGCTGCTATAACAAAATATCATAAACTGGCTGGCTTATAAACAACAGAAATTTATATCTTATAGTTCTAGAGGCTAGGAAGTCCAAGATGAAGGTGCTGGCAGATTCAGTGTCTGGGTCTACTTCTTGCTTCATAGAGTAGAACCTACTATGTCCTCACATGGTGAAAGAGATAAGGCATTTTGGTGGGGCCTCTTTTATAAGCCCACTAATCCCATTCATAAAGGCTCCATCCCCACGACTTAATCACCTTCAATACTTTACCTATTAATACCATCACATTGGGATTAGATTTAAACTTGTGAATTTTGGGAGGACACAAATGTTCACACCATAGGAGGTGTCTTTGTTTAATAAGTCTAATTTCTGCACTTCCTTGACTGTCATTATTAGTTTCTTTTATTCCCTGTGAATGCACCATACTGTGTTGGGTTTTTTTTTTTTTAATATTCTATTATGAACTTTATACACTACTGAATGTTCACGCTGTGTTCTGTGTACTTTTTGAATATTATAATATGAAGACTCTGAAAATCAGAGTCTTCATCCCCAAGAAGTTTATTTTTGCTGCTTGTTGTGGGTAGTGGTTGTTTTTTCTTGTTTGTTTAGTGTCCTACTAAGCTATCTTGCAAAGTCTGTATTTTGTCCAATGCGGCCACGGAAGTCTGTTCTTTAGCTTAGCAGCCACTTATTGTTTTGATAGCTTCCTTTGTTTTTTTTTTTTTTTCATGGAAAGAAAACAAAGCAAAACAAAAATACAGTACTCTCCTAATCTTTGCATATTGGGTCTGTGTCTGAGCATATCTTTACTGCTTATCAGGCCATTGACAAATCTGCCTTAACCTTTACTTAAAGCTTGCTTAGAGTTTGAAGGTTCACAGAGGTGAACATTTAAGATCTTCTCAGAGCCCGTGCCCAGCTTTGGGCATGCATGCGGCCTTCTGATATTTCCTGATATACCTGAGAGCCTTATAAGTCCCTTATTTCTAATGGTCTCCTTTTCTAACCTCTTCTCAAAATTTTTGGTCTGTTTATTATTTGTCCTGTTCTCTTTCTCCCTATCCCCAGGCTACTACGGTCAATAATTTATTTAGCCTTTGAATGTTTTCCGCAGAAAGTCCCCAGAAAGACACCCCAGCCCTGTGAATATTTCAAATTGGGTGAAACAAAGGCAATCCCTTGTGTCATTCCTGAAGGGAGACTCCAGAAAACAGACAGAAGCACACAGCCACAATTCTTTGAGAAGACGGTCTGTTTTGCTAACTCTGATACTCAAAACCTGCACCAAGAGTACAGGCTGCTGTCTTCATAGCTTCTGCCCATCTGAGTAGGGTGAAATAGTAGGCAGTCATTTTTAAAAGCAACGGAACTCTTACTACAATGCAAAAGCTACTTTCTTCCTTCTTTTGGTGTTGTCTGTGTAATTTTCTGACTGGATTCCAGAGTCTGCAGAAACAAATGCAGAGAGTTTTTCCTTACTTATTAGTTGCAATGTGCAGAGACAGAGCCCGAGAGTTCCCTATTCTGCCATTTTTAGTGATATCAACCAACTGCTCACTTTCATATCCTTATTTCTGCATAGTACAGTGAGTGCTCTGATCCTCAGAAGATGCTACTACTGTTGTTTTACCATGTTATCATAATAACACATTTTTCCAATTATAATTCATACATTCTCTGCTACTTTCCACTCTGGGAAGTGAAATAGAAGATAATTACAATAGAAAATCATATTTTTGCCTCAGCTGGCAGAAATAATGGTAATAGGCATCATATAAGCAGAATCCATAAATCAAAATAAGATAAAATGAAACTAAAATTATCACAGTGACTTCATCAGCAAAACATAATTCAAAGATTACATGATATGGTGCAATTAGCCTACATAGAGTCAGGCATTCCCTGTATGTGGCTCGTGAGTATTTTTGTTAACTGACATTACATTTCCCTAAGGAAACTTCATAGTAGAAAATGTATTAAGAATTAGTGCCAATGTTTTTTCTGTGGAGTGTTACCTTTCTGTGTGCAGAAATTACATGACTTACAAAACCTATTTCATTTCCAATATTGGTACCTCTAATAAAATAAGGAAATAGAAGAAAATTGACATAAAGGAGGCTTATTTCACATTTACTTATTTGCCTTTCCAATAATCCTTATTGTTAATTGCTTTTGCAACATTAGTTCTTATATGAATGCAAAATATTTATGAAATTACAGAATATGAAATTTTTTAAATTCAGTATTCTGTAAAATCTAAAGGTACGCAATAACTGCCATAATTAGAGATCAAAATCAAAGTTTATTTCATTACTCTTCTTTTGTTTGTCTGAAAAAAAGATGCATATTACCAGTGTTACCAGGGAACAATATTTTTCAGTAGGTTAAATCTCTACTGATGGTAGAATGCTAATCTGAAGTTAAAATGTCTCATTGTCTTGGCAACTCCAATTAAAAATTAATGCATACCTTCTTACTAGTTCAAAATATATGAAAATAGAGATAACAAATTTCACCAAAAATTTTGTTGCTGAAATGATACATTTTTTTCACCACATAATATGTTATATAGTATTAATCTCTTGACTTTTCACTCTTTCCAAGTAAAGAAAAATATATAAAGATAATTGAAGAGCGGACCAGTTAACTCTTTTCTTGGCTGGCTTAAAATAAACACCTCATATTCTTGATTATGAAAATATAAAGACATACTAATTTGACACATTTAAATCTTCTCTAACTTTCTTTGAGGTGATATACTTATTTCTTTCCATAGAAGTTAACTTTGAAATATTTCAACATTGCTAAGGAATAATCAGGGTCTATTTCATCCCTTCTGTTCTTCCCTGTTTTAATCTCTGTTTTCAATTTTTTTCTCTTTCCATTTTTCTCTTTCTCATTGGTTTTTAAAATAAATTTGATGCCATGCACGTTGGCTCATGCTTGGAATCCTAACACTTCAGTAAGCCAAGGCAGGTGGATCACCTGAGGTCAGGAGTTTGAGACCAGCCTGGACAATATGGTGAAACCCCATCTTTACTAAAAATACAAAAAATTAGCTGGGCATGGTAGCGGGCACCTGTAATCCCAGCTACTCAGGAGGCTGAGGCAGGAGAATCGCTTGAACCTGGGGGACGGAGGTTGCAGTGAGCCAAGATTGTGCCACTTCACTCCAGCCTGCGCAAAAGAGCAAAACTCTGAAAAAAAAAAAAGAAAGAAAGAAAGAAAGAAAAAGAAAATAAATTTATTTTTAAGGACAGAATTTTGAATATCTCCATCCTATAAGACTGATAGCCACTCATGATATTTTAGTATCCTATTTAATAAGAATTTACTTTGCGACAGGATTATTTTCACATGTTTGTAAAATCTATAGCTAATTACAAACTGTGTTGAGGTTTATTTATTTCAACAATATTCAAGTATTTATGCTCAAGCTTCATTCAGGGCTTTTGTCACACAAGAAGTTTGTTTAAAAAATAGCTCAACCATTTGCAAATTGAGAGGAATTCCAAAATAGAAGGAAAAGAGGAAAACAGTGGCAATTAAAGAATAAAAGTAAATATCTCAACTTGAATAGAGAGAAGAGAAAAATACAACCCGAAGACGATTTGGGAATAGTAAGTCTTGGTTTGTATATTACAATGAGTTGATTCGCTACTGGCTCACAAAAAGTCCATTGTGATCAGTCTACTTTTAGCAAGCTGACCAGCGACATGAAGTAAAGAAATTCTAGTTGTTATAAATTCTCCCAAGCCCTTGAACTTTTAGATGTGCAACAAAGTTTTCTAACTATTGCCTATTTTCTGCCATTAATGGTTCTTCCTTACTTAGGAATGTCATGCACCCTCTTCTCTTTAAGACTATCTTCAGATAAAGTTTTATAGTACTTAATATTGTTCAGCAAATGATCACTATTTTTCTCACTCCTCTCTGGGTGAAGTATATTTCCATATCCCACTATGACAAGAAAAATTCACATTTTTTTAGAAGGAAAGAGTGATATTAATAGACAGTATTCTGTCTGATACTCAAGGTTTATTTCTTTTCATGAAGAGGAAGAAAAGGAAGAGATTAAAACCATGAATTTGGATTTAATTAGTATCTTAAGTTAGGGGTCCTAGAAAAGAGGCTGATGTAGGGACTCGGGTGCATGTGATTTGTTGAAGGAATGCTCCCACGAAAAAGTGGTTGAGGAAAACAGGATAAGGAAAGAAAAGACACTCAGCAAAAATGTGATTCCAGCTACAATCTGGCTTCAGGTTTATCTTGCGGGGAGCTCTGAAGCATGAATTATACCATAGAGTTAATTTCACAGTAAAGCACAGAGTTGACTACATTTATACCCTTATGCCATTCAGCCTTGGGCTGAAGGATTCCACTGCCGTCATCACCACTCAGAATGATGTAAAGCAGCTCCTCATTTGGAGTACTTTTGATTTTTTTAAACAATGTCATAACTTCTGTTTTTATTATTTATTATTTATTTGTATTGAGGTATCCTTGACAAATAAAAATCATATATATTTACAGAGTATAACATGATACCCTTATAAATAAATGCATTGTGTAATGGTTAAATCAATCTAATTAACATACCCTTCATCAGACATATGCATCAGTTTTGTGTTGAGAAAAGTTGTGATCTACTCTCTTAGCAATTTTCAAGTATACAATACAATATTACTAACTGTAGACACCAAGCTTTGTAATAGACATCTAGGCCTTGTCTAATGGAAACTTTTTGTGGTTTGACGTACATCTCCCCATCTCTCTTGACCCAGAGACTCTGGCAAACCCCATTCTACTTTTTGTTTCTATGACTGCCTCTTTTTTAGATTTCACACATACATGAGTTAGTATAGGAAATGTCTTTTGTGTGTCTGGTTTATTTCATTTGTCATAATGTCCTGTAGATCCATCCATGTTATTGCCAATGACAGGATTTTCCCCTTTCTTAAAGCTGAATAGTATTCTGCTTTTAGCAAAAGGATTTATCTTGAAGATACTTCAAAATATTGAAATGTATAATTTTCTGTTACATAAACACTTTCGATCAGGAGAAAGTAAAAAAATCCTTGGGAACAAAAAAAAAAGTAAGTTAAAAGTATCAGAGTGGTAAGCTAACTCTGAAGGCATTTCTGCCATTGGAGAATTTTGCTAGTATCAAGAAACAATAAACCGGTATATTAAGGACCAAAAATAACAGCTGATGTTGCCTTCGATGAATCTGAAAACAATACAATATTCAAAGTGGGGGCTTTCAAATGTCAAATCCTCAATGAAATAATGGAATTATTTTTAAAATAAAAATCACAGAGGAACAGGACAAAGAACTCTGTCTGCCTTCGTATGGGTGCTAGGCAGAAAACAAAGTCTTCCCTGAAATACGTAACTGAGACTTACCTCTGTACTATTTTATAATTTAAATTTGCATAATCTAGTAAATTACAAACTGATAATATAATAAAAATTTTTCCAAGATTGGTAGTGTCCTAGAAAATCTAATAGAAATAAATATAAAACACCTCTAGAGATTCCCAGAATCTTTTTGGTTCACAGATGAAACCCGTGTCTGTCACACTCTCAAAATCCAATATTATAGGTTTTGTTGTGTCTGCTTCCAAGTATGATGAAATAAATTACCAGATGACGAACCTGCAAATTTAACATTAAAACCTGCATACGATACAAATACATACAATCCTCCCCGCCCCCAACTATCTAAAAGAACTGAAGAGTGAAGAGAAGCGAACTGAACCTGGTAGGAAATATGTGCTTGATTGGAGGAGAGGAGATGAAGAGCCATTACAGTATGTTTCTCTTTGCTGGGGGATTTGCAGCTACAGAGGATGCACTTGTGGAAAAGTCCACCTTCTAGCCTGACAACCAAAAAATTAAAAGGCAAAATAGTTTACATGTAGTACCTTTTTTTTTTTTTTTTTTTTTTGAGAAGGAGTTTCACTCCTGTCGCCCAGCCTGGAGTGCAATGGCACAATTTTGGCTCACTGCAACCTCCATCTCCCAGGCTCAAGTGATTCTCCTGCCTCAGCCTCCCAAGTAGCTGAGATTACAGGCATGCACCACTACCCCTGGCTAATTTTGTATTATCAGTAGAGATGGGTTTCACCATGTTGGTCATGCTGGGCTTGAACTCCTGACCTCAAATGATCCACCCATTTAGCCTTCTTAAAGTAGTGGGATTACAGGCGCGAGCCCCTGTGCTCAACCAGCACCATTTCTTTATTAGGATGTGTGTTCTTTAACCCATCCATCGTGTTGTAAGTGTTGGGATTCAGAAAGCAATACCCCCAAATATGGCATTTTGACATGCTACACTGAAGGAGCCTCAGGGTCTCTCTGACCTCTCTCTTCACCATCTCTCCCAAAGAAGCTGAAGTGCCTGTATCTTCCTACGATCCAGACCTACCAAGGAGGACGACCGTGTTTTTCTTTTCTTCCCCTCCATGTTATCTCACTATCTGTAGCAGAAAAGAAGACTAAGATGTGGCTCCACCCGAGCAGACCTTTTTCCAAGTATAAAGACTGTCTCAAAGGATCATTTAAATTTCACAAACTATTTACAAGGTAGTAGTTTGATTGTTCCTGGACCCAGTTATTCTCCCTATCAATCATTTAAAATTAATTTTAACATAGACTTTTTTCTTTCATTGATATTATATTTAAAAATTCCACAATCGAACACATATTTTTTTTTATTATACTTTAAGTCCTAGGGTACATGTGCACAACGTGCAGGTTTGTTACATATGTATACATGTGCCGTGTTGGTGTGCTGCACCCATTAACTCGTCATTTACATTAGGTATATCTGTATACCCTCCCATGACCATTTGTAAATGAAATCCATTCAAACCATACAATATCACAAGCTAAATCTTTTTACTTATAGTCATGTCATAATCCTCTGCATTTCAGTCTTACTTTTTATGGTTTACATATCATATTCTATAGAATAGCTAAGCATATTATCAGAAATGAGACTTTTGTGCAATTTTCACCCAAGTTCAATTTATAGACAAACTGATATTCTTTTCACACAGCAAGAGAATTCAGCCTGGCACCTTTAGGAAATGAAAAACTGGTTGCCAGAGGGAAGAAATCTAAATCTTTTCAATGTGGTTATTATATATATTACAGGCCAAGCCTTTTTCCCAAGTGAGGAAAAGGGGAGACTTGTATATATATTTATATTTTTAATAAAAATTTGACTTGGGACATTTATGAATTTATTACAGTGACTCAGTATTAACACAGGATTTTAATTAATTTTGTTTTATTGCAGAACCACATAATTTTTTTAGAAATGATGATATATATCATACTTCTAATAATTTCATGGTCATGCAAGAAACTACACCTTTACAATGTTAGCTGATATCGGCAGTGCGTGAAATAAGATATTCCCATGTAACAAAATGAACGGCTAACGAGGGACATAAATTGACTAAGAAAACAACAAGGTAAACTGCCAATAAATGCTCAAGAAGGAGAGTTTACTAATGCACTTGTCTATGCCATTTGACTGCAAATCTTCATCACTGCTGATATAGTGGCCTTTACATTATTAGACTACACGACAGTATACAATAACTACTTTGCCTTTTCTCCTATCCCTTTACAAATGAAATAATTGTCTTAGGAAATAATTGCCTCCATATAACTGTATCTAGTATAGATCAGTTTTCTCTTCACGCACACAAAGTTACATGGACAGATTCCTGCGTTATTCTTCTTCTGAATGCTGTTGTCCATTCCGTCTCAAAAACATCACAAAATATCTAGACATCAGATCAAAGGCACTCCTTTTTGACTCAGATAAGCAAATCATCATTTTCAAAATAAATAAAACAGCTCAGGTGACAAGCGTATTAAGCTCTCAAGACCTGTTAAACATGTCATGTGGGAGGTAACTTAAGATCGTTCACATCAGCTTCATTTCTAGGCAACCTCTGCTGACTCTAACTGCAAGTTTCCAGGTGTCTTCTCGGAAACGACTGTATGATTCTATGTCTACGATGCAGGGGTTAGTTCGCACTTCACCCCAAGAGGGAATGATTGGACTCCTCATTACTTGTCTGGCATCCATACCGTGGGAGAAAATGTGAATATATTGAAAGTATATTATTTACACTTGTATTTGTGTATGTGTGTGTATATAATATTACATTTATATTCATACACATAAATATATTACCTCACGGTATGCTTTGCAGGAATGAGAATTTTCAGTAGAAAATGACAGAAAGGTTTACAAGTCAATTGAGATGAACTATGTGGTCAGTCAAGACCTTTTTTCAACTATTTGAGTTAATTAAATAATTTTTCATTTCCAAGATCATTTTCTTTTTTTTTTTTTTTTTTTTTTTTTTTTTTTTTTTTTTTTTTTTTTTTTTTGAAGCGGAGTCTCGCTCTGTCGCCCAGACTGGAGTGCAGTGGCCGGATCTCAGCTCACTGCAAGCTCCGCCTCCCGGGTTTACGCCATTCTCCTGCCTCAGCCTCCCGAGTAGCTGGGACTACAGGCGCCCGCCACCTCGCCCGGCTAGTTTTTGTATTTTTAGTAGAGACGGGGTTTCACTGTGTTAGCCAGGATGGTCTCGATCTCCTGACCTCGTGACCAAGATCATTTTCAATGTTTGGCTTATTTTCATGTTATTTTCAGAGATTCATCCCCTCACTTACATTCTATTACATATCTTTTACTACTTTGGATCTGATTGATACGAAACATTAATATCGCTCTTAAAATCCTGTAACTAGTAGTACTTCCCAGTACATGTCCTTTAGAAATCATTGCAATAAAAACTGCACCATTTCCGAGTACTCCTCATGTAAACAAAAATCAGTGTTAATTTCTGCAAGGTTCCTAAATATGAGTATGTGAGTCATGAATATAATATTTTGACATGTGTATGCAAATCTATAATACAGTATTATGATCATCTAATTTGAAAAATGAACTTGTTTTGGATTTTAAAAAGCAATAATATTTCAGACTTAAAAATCCTTTCATAAAAAATTATAACACTATTATTTTCAAATCATGGGCAACGTATTCAAAAGAAGGATTGGGATAATTATATAGTTTTTAAAATAAATATCATTCACTACATGAATTATTTGTACTTATCCTAGATATGACTTTGTTCAAGTTTATACTTTGAGGTTCCACATCTGCTCCTAACTCAGCAATGAAGAGTACTATTTAATAGTGTGATTTAAAAAATGAACATCAAAAATTAAAACTATGTAACCAAATAGTTTGCATAGAAAATGCAGAGCAACCGGAACTCTCCTACACACCTGGTGGGATTGTAGACTGGTGCAGTTACTGTGAAAACATGAAGTTTTTTTAAGTTTAAATTTACTTAGAAATATTTGGATGTAACCCAAATTCCCTCTGTCAAGGCAGAGGCTGAATATTTAATTAAAACAAACATTACGTCTGACATCTAAGACCAGATTTATGAAAAGTCACAGAGACAAAATTTAAAAAAAAAATTATAATCGGAAGACAAGGAACTGCAGCTGTATAAATAATATTCCACATATTCTGATGAGACAGCCATCATAAGCCTGGATCTGAACCATAGCAAGAAGTCTGATAGAAGCAATCACAAAATCCTTAGAAAGGAAGAATGATATTGAATAATACATAGAAATAAATCAAAGAAATTGGGCTGGGAAGTGTAGTTTTCTTTTAAAAAATTATTTCTCTCCAGGCACATTTTATCAACACAAATCAGACTGTTGCTATGTTTAATCATCTACATTACCCTTATGATGGCCAGCCACTATTATGGTTACTTTGTAAATATTAACTCATTCAATCCTTTAATAAATTCTATGACATAATTGTTATAAATATGAACCTTAGTGACATTGACTTCTTTTTCCTTGTATTCACTTAAAATTGTTCTTTGCTAATTTATGTAAAATAATTCAAACACTGGGACAAGTAAAAACAATATGTATAAATCATAAGTGTTTGCCTTTTGATGCCCAGTACACAACATGAGGAATATAATATGGTTATTTGTATTCAGAGTCTAGCAGTTTGCTGAAGTAATGGGCAGGAAAATTTTCCAAATTATCATTTGCATGTGTTGGCAGGTAAGAGGGCTTTTATTTGGATTGAGAAAAGAAATAAATAATATTTAAAAAAATATTTTTAGGTGTTTAAGCTTTTGTCTGTGTGCTTGGGACCATGTGTGTCTGTGCATGCATGTGTGTGTGTGTGTACAGGAGTCTGGAAGGAAGGATAATGGAGGTAAGGACAGTGAAAGAAATGGTATTCTGCCAGTTTTATCTCTGAGGTGTCTTTTGAGCCTCATTACAGAGGCTTGAGATATGGCAGCTGGTTAAATGGGTGAACTTACAAATGAGTATGTTTTAAGCATTGTTGATTTGGGTGCTGATGGCAGGAGTTGAATACAGGGCTACTCCTTCCTTCTGTCCTGCTCTGTACACGGGGAGCCCAGGTGGTGCCCTGGGGAAGCTACAGCTCTCAGTAGATGGAGGTGAGTAACTATAAACATCAGATGGCTGACATTTTGTTCACAGGGGACTGGAAGTTGTGAAAGTAAAACAGTTCATTCAGGTGGGAAGCAAACCTTCAGTGAGAAGATTCGGACTAGATGACATGACATCCCCAAGCTGCACAGAAAAATAAGTGGGGAAAGTTTAGTAGCAAAGAGTCTCGGGTCCAGGCTGTGGCAGGAGCAATACGTGACGAATATTTGTTTATAAAGTTCATGTTGTCTTTTATCTAGTAAACAGAAAAAGGGTCTATGGACATTTGGATTACAGTTTTAAGAATTTATACTTGCATTAAGAAATAATAATGGTTATACTATCCTGTATACTCAATGATATTATATGATATCTTAAATTATTAGTTCTAATACAACGTTTTACAATTATTAGGTTGGCACAAAAGTAATTGTGGTTGTTGCCATTACTTTTAATGTATTTGTTTATACTTTATAAAGAAATACTGGTCACATATTCCATTAACAGTAATGTCAAAAACTGCCATTACTTTTGCACGTCCTAATAAATTTGAACTAGTAAGAAACAAAAATCATATCAAGTAATCAGCACTACTCTCCTCAGTGTCAGAATGTCCTTCCTTCTGCCCACGAGATGATTTGCTATCATGTCTTGCATAGATTGCAAAAAGTGTGTTTTGTCTTAAATTTTTAGAAGAAGAAACTTTATGTAGTACAACTAATACTTAAATTATATTTTCAACTTCACACTTAATTTTGAAAGGATTTGCACATTGATGTCTTGATCAAAGAGTATTTCCAGTAAAATTGAAGATTATTCTCTTTTTGGTAAAGGTGGTGATAGCATTCATATAATTTGTTTTATTATCATTCTGTAGAACTTACCAATTCATCACTTAATATAGTTTACCATAATTCAGCAATCAGTTTTTACCACCTTAATTATATACCAAAAAAGGAAAGCATTTGGCTGGCATGTTTAAGTAGACTATACTAAAACTCACTGTTACTTTCCTATTCTTTTATAATGTTCATAAAAAAGCAAGTCAATAAATATGGATGAGACAGAGAATTTGTAGTATTTAGCAATTTCAACAGATTTATATATTTGTATTCTCTTAGTTTAGATAAAATGTGTTCTCTGTATACATTTTAGGCCATAAATATATACATATGTTTATAAATGTGTATATGTGTGTGTATCCTCAATGTTTGCTTCTTTGCTTTTTTTTTTTTTTTTTTTTGGTAAGTTTTCATTTTTTTTAAACTAAGATACACTGCAAAATAGAATGAATTTACCTGCAATTTTTCTCAGGAATACAATAGCAATGAAAGAAGACCTTGAAGGGATTAACAATGCCATTGCATATTTTTAAAAATATCTTCCTTCATTCATCAGATGTGTATTGAACACCACTACATGCAATGTACTGTGAAAAGCACATACAGGCCACGAAGATAAATGAGTCTTTATCCTAAACCTGAAATACTTCAGTTTAATAAGCAGCATCAGACACAAACTCACCACAGTAAAATGTAATATGCAAAATGCTATGAAAACACAAAGGGAAGAGTAATTCATTATGCTATGAGCAAGGAGAAAGGAGTTTATGGGAGAGCAACAGTGAGGTGGAACTTACAGATGAACAGGAGATCATTGGAAGCAAATGGCAAAAGGCGTGTCTGGTACAGAGAACTGCAGGGGAAAGACCCAGGAACTGGGAGTGATTCGTGGTTTGGCAATACCAGTTCTCCTGGCGCTCTGTGTGCGGAATCAATGGAGGGAGTTAAGGTGGCCAAATAAAACTTGCTCAGAGATCATCAAAGACTTTGCATGCTAGGCTATTATCTTCGTAGATTCTACCTTTCAAAACACATTTATTCATGTTGGTGTCTCCTATCCTCGTTGGATTTGTTTTTCCTCTTAAACCTGTTAACTTTCAAGTCCCCTCAAACCTTAGATACTACTCGAAAATTGATCCTCTCAAATAGATAAAACAATTTGCTCCGTTATATCAATTCTGTCACACCTAATTTATATTTTATGGGTCTCATAACATAGCTGCTTGTTTTTATAATCTCTGTAACGTGTGCTATCATTATTCTAAAGCGTTATATAGATCGAGGGAAAATAACCAGTGCATTGAACATAATAGGCACTCAATACATATCTGAAAAGTAAAGTGATTCTCACTAATTCACATGTCACAGTTGTCCAAGCGATTTTGCAGAGGAGCACAAATTAAAATGCCTAAATTGTGATACTCATTCTCAGTATCTTTAAATCCAGACTTGTCTATTTCAGCTGTCCTTTTATCAGTTGCTTTTCCCTCCGTTTGCTTTATAGCTTGGCTAAGGCCAGCTGCTGTTCAAAGGTGTGTGGATTAATGAAGCTTAATCTACCAAGCCCCTCACTTTTGCAAGCGTTCCTTTCTAGGCCTAGCGAATCGTTATAGCAATATACGCTCATGATCATATATTTTTGTACAATTTGCAAAAGTAAGATAATAATCACAATTGTTTAAGACATCTTCTTCATACTCGAATTTTCCATGTTTTACACTTTCCCTAACTCTATATGGTATTAGAGAGACTATGGCTGATATGAGTTGGCTGTTCACTTAGTTTGAATTTTGTGTTGCATATTTATGTGATTCATAGTCTCTTATATTTTAGCTAGATTACAGCTAAACAACCAAGAACAGGAATAACTCTCAGGAATATTCCTAGCAACCGTCCAATGGCTTTGATGTTGTGAAGAGCAGGTGCAGGATGCGAGATCATACAGAACGGTGAACAGGTACTATAGTGCCCAGCACCAGACGTATGCACTTAGTGGATCCCGTCAGTACACCCTTAGTGGGTCCTGTCAGTTATGTAAAGGTATTTAAGACCAATCACGTTGTAAGAAAATTTGAAAAACATTAAACCTTCATATGTATTTAAAACTTTATCTAACAAGTTATTCTTTACTTGAACAACAATGCCAAACATTTACAAATTACTGGATGATTTTTTGAGACATTTGTTTGTTCTTTATTACGATAATGAAGAATATCCTTTTCAAATACCAACCACCCACCAGATTTCCATAGCTGTAATGCCCACTTCCATTTATTACAAAATGCCTATAACAATGACGCTTAAGAACATGTGATTATAATGTATTCTACTTTGAGCCTTAGCTATATTAGAGAAAATTAAGATAAATGGAGTGTGCCCTGGAATAGAAAATTTTGAAAAAAAAGTTTTCTATTTCATTAATCTTTTAAAAATATTGAATCTCCCTGTTCACTAACCTGAAAAATAATCTAGTCTTTTCAAGTACAACTCATACAAAACCCTAATAAAGTTACTATAATCAGCAAGTATCCTTAGTTAACAGAGTGCCCATTGCTACCCAGCTTCCTACACTTCCTCTTGTGTATCTGTCTTGTCTCCACCGGAAAAGATTTAATCCCTTGAGAGGCAGTATATTCCCTGTTATGATTTGAGATATTATTTTATTAAATTATTTGTTCATTAATTTTAATAGAATTGATTATAAATATATGAAATGATTGTGAAAGGGACTGGCACAGTCAGAAAAAAAAATCTACAAGCATAAATAAAGTGAGATATTTACAAGTAAGCTGAAACATTAAAATAAAAATTCAATAGGAAGTACCATCAAAGTGGAAACAAATTTATTTGAAAACATCCAAAAAATAGTTTAAACAACATGGATTTTTTTTTAATTTCACAGAATTGTAAATGAAAAATCTTAACAATGGATGTGAACAAATATTTCTGTTAGGGAAATCCAGAATAAAATAACTGGATTATGAAATTGGAAAAAAAATAGTAAACATGAAGCTGGTAAGACATCTTACCAGGCCAATATTATGGAGGGTCCTGAGTACCATACTAAAGTGTTTATCTGGTATTTCTTTTTTGGAATAGTCATGCATCACCCGAAAATGAATATGTGTTCTGAGAAATTCATCCTTAAACAATTTCATCACTGCACAACAACATAAGAGTGTATTTACACAAATCTAGATGGTATAGCTTACTACACACCTCGGCTATATGGTATAACCGATTGCTTTTAGGTTCCAAACCTATTCAGCATGTTGCTGTACTGAATGCTGGAGGGAATTATAAAACAATGGCACGTATATGTGCATAGAGACATCTCAGTGCAGAGAAGGTACAGTAAAAGTACAGCATAAGAGGTAAAAAAATTGTACTTGACATAAACGGAGCTTGCCGGACTAGAGGTCTCTCTGAGTGGGTCAGTGAGTGAGTGGTGGGTTACTGTGAAGCCTACTACATTACTCTACAAGACTGAAGATGTTATAAATACTGTGCCCTTAGGCTAACATACATTTATTAAAAATATTTTTCTTTCTTTAGGAATAAATTAACTTTAGCTGGTTTTAACATTTCATTTTATAGATTTTTTAATTTTTTTAACTTTTTGACTCTTTTGTAATAAAACAGCTTGAAAAACAACACATTGTATAGCTGTACAGAATTGTTTTTGATGTCCTTATTCAATAAGCTTTTTTAATATTTTAAATGTATTTCAATTTATTTATTACTTTTTAAATTTTTGTTAAAAACTAAGACACACAGACATTAGCCTACGCTGCACAGGATCAGGATCATCAATATCACTGTCTTCCACCTCCACATCTTATCCCACTGGAAGGTCTTCAGGGACAGTAACGCTCATGGAGCTGTCATCTCCTATAATAATGATGACTTCTGGAATATTTCTTGAAGGAACTGCCTGAGGCTGTTTTGCAGTTAATTTTTTTTGTAAGTACAAAGAGTACATTCTAAAATAATAATATAAATCATAGTATAGTAAATAGACAAATCAGTAACATAGTTGTTTATCATCATTATCAAGTACTATTATACTGTACATAATTGTATGTACTATAAACTTTTACTACTGGCAGTACAGTAGGCTTGCTTACACCAGCATCACCACAAACATGTGAGTAATGGGTTATGCTATGACATTGCAATACCTAAAATATCACTAGGCAATAGCAATTTTTCAGCTCCATTATAATCTTACAGGACCATAATCATGTAAGTGGTCCATCGTTGAGTGAAACATTGTTATGTGGCATATGACTATATATGTGTATGCATATATGTATATGTAGGTTTACACTTATACACAAACATATGTAATACATATGCATACATCTGTATGCAATTGTACATTTAATTATATTTGTAATGTTGATTGTTGTTAGTCTATCAGGATTACATTTTCCTACCTCTTACTTTTCATTGTTATAAACCTTAGATAACAATTGTATAGCTTTCTTATACTTCATTTTTGTCCTCTAACTGAATTGCATTTTTTTCTTACTCTTTTTCTTAATTATGATTCATGAAAATTTGGATTTACTCATTGTTCTTGTTTGCACACAGGAATGATGCTCCTAAACCATTAAAGGTGAAAGCTGCTTACTGCACCCCATCCGTAGTTTAAATAATGCTTTTCTTCTGCAGGGTGGTTGTTTTAATATCTGGAAAACTTGGAGTTCTTTAATGAGATTTTAAATTTTATAGTACTGAATTACTTTTCATTGTGAAGGCAGATCAGCCTATCTCTTTCTCTTTTCAAATTTTATATGCAGCCTTATTCCACTTGGTTTTCCAACTTACTGACCATCCAGTTTCAAACTCATGATACCTGAAGTTCATTTTAGAGTTATTTTGAAATGAGAACACAGGTTTTATCCTAGATTTTAATGACTGCTCAGAAAAATAAAATGCTTCATAGAAGAGAAAGTGATTCATTTCTATATATGGTACATGTGTGTGCAGATTAATATCTTGAATTAATATAATGGTAAAATTAAAGTTACATTATTTCCTAATACTATAGTTCCCTAAGACATAGATCCTTAATTAAAGAGACAAGTATATTTTTATTGTTATAGTTTATCTAACTATATTTATTATTTGGTGAGAAGATAACAAACAAAATTAATTTTGAGTTTGATAAAAGAATTAATGACTTTCATCTATTCCAGTTTCTCCATGAAGTTACATGATGGACAGGAAAAGGGAATTAAAACTTAATATGTAATGAAACAAAACAAAAACAAATTCTTAGGTTGGTATATGGAGGCTTGAGGTAAACCTGGAGAGACCAAAAAGATGAGCAATTAATTGTGCACTCATTGCCCCAGGTTGCAATCACCTTGCATAAAAAATGCAAGAGAGATACACCATAAACCAATTATAATTCATATTCTAAATTCTTCCATTAAATACAATATCTAGTAACTTACCATTATCTTTATTTAATATTTTAAAAGCCAGTCTATTTCTTTTCTGTTCTGTTCTGTTCTTGTCTTGTCTTGTCTTTTTTTCTTTCTTTTTCTTTTCTTCTTTATGAGACAGAGGCTTGCTGTCGCCCAGGCTGGAGTGCAGTGACAAGATCTCAGCTCACTGCAAACTCCGCCTCCTGGTTTCAAGCTATTCTCCTGCCTCAGTAGCTGGGACTACAGGCATGCACCACGATGCTTGGCTAACTTTTTTGTATTTTTAGTAGAGATGGCGTTTCACCATGTTTGTCAGGCTGGTCTCGAACTCCTGACCTCAAATGATCCCCACCGCCTGGGTCTCCCAAAGTGCTGGGATTACAGGCGTGAGCTGCTGCTCCCTGCCAAAAAGGCAGTCTATTTCTGAAATTATTATAATATTTTTATGTGCAAAAATTATTCCAGTAGAGAAGCAGACTACACAATCCAAGAGCTAATGTAATTTGTCATTTTTTTATGAGAAAAACAAATAATTTCTTTCTCAGTAATTGGATTTTATATCAAAAATTTAAATAGTAAACACAACATTTTAAAAAGCTTTTGCACTGAAAACATTTATTTAATGTATATTCATTCTTCACTTCATTTTATTAAAATGTTTAAGGTCTTCTAGGATAAGCAAATCACATATCAAAACACAACAAAACTCTACTTTTATCCATAATACTTTTTAAAGTTTGTGTCACCTAGTCTAACTAGGCTGTATGGTCTAATTTAAAATTCATACCTTACCTATTATTTTTGATGGTTCCAAATTCTAAAATCTTACTAAATCTTTTTTTAATTTTTTTAACAGAGAGTCTGGAGTCTGACTGTGTTGCCCAGGTTGGAGTACAGTAGCACCATCTAGGCTCACTGCATTAGCCTCCTGGGTTCAAGAGATTACTGTGCATCAGCCTCCTGAGGAGCTGGGATTAGAGGCACACCACCCGGCCCAGCTACTGTTTGTATTTGTAATAGGGACAGGTTTCACCATGTTGGCCAAGCTGGTCTTGAACTCCTGACCTCAGGTGATCCGCCTGACTCAGCCTCCCAAAGTGCTGGGATTACAGGCATGAGCTAAAGTCTTTCTAAATCTTAAACAACTCTTTAAACTGGACTCTGTTTTCATTCCCTACCTTGTTGGTTAAGTTTTTCTCAGAACCATCATATTAATATCTTTAAAACAAAATCAAGATCATGCACTACAAATGCTCAAAATCTAGCCATAGAGTGCTACTTTTCACTAGACAAAAGGAGCACATAACACAATATACTTTTCTGTAGATTGTTCACTAATTTTTACTTAGGAAAACTGTATCTTGACATTTCTTACTATTTCTGATGAAATCTTTCTCTTCTTGTCCTTACAGCATTTTGTGCCACTATTATCATGCTTACTTTAATTCTAATACTTAAAATCATATAAACAAATGGCATTATGCTATTTTCAATAACTATTTTGTTTTCTAAATTAATTTTATACCTTAGGCAAACATCATATGTTCTCATTTATTTGTGGGATCGAAAAATCAAAACAGTTAGACTCGTGAACACAGAGAGTAGAAGAATGGTTAATACAGGCTTGGAAGGCTGGTGGGAAATGTGGGGAGGAGTTGGGTATAAAAAATAATAGAATGAATTAGAGCCCACTATTTGATTGCACAATAGCATGACTATAGTATAGTAATTGTACACTTTAAAATCACTTAAAGAGTGTAATTTCTTTGTAACCCAATGGAAAAATGCTTGAGGAGATGGATGCCCCATTCTCCATGGTGTGCTTATTTCACATAGCGCGACCATATCAAAAAATGTCATGTACCCCATAAATATATACACCTACTGTGGACCCACAAAAATTAAGAATATAAAATAAAGTATATTGTAATGTGTTTTCAACAGTCATCATTCAACATTCATTTGGCAACTCAGCAATAACAATTGACCAACTGAACAAATGTTAAGTATTAAGAGTTAGAAAAAAAGTAAAATATTGGCCCACGTCTTGAAAAGCTCAGCTTGAGTTATGGCAGTCAGCCATTTAACCATATAATTATACTTCATTGTGATCCATGCTATAATAGAATATATAAAAATGGTTGTATTCACATTAAATCAGAAGGTATAAACTTTGTGGGAATTTTGAACTTCACCTATTGAAAAAAAAGCACAAAGCAGGACTAAAGAGTGAAAGTGACTTTTCGGACAGATAAAAGTGGAATAAAAAATTGGGGGAAGAATGACTAACATGAGCAACACATTGGGATAGAAAACTCCTCTCTACTAATATTTTCTTCAACAAATGAGGATTATAAGTTATTAAGTTATACCTATAAATAAAACAAAGGGAGCCAAGCTTCATTCATAAAATTTCTTGGCACATCTAAGATTATTTTAAAAGTGCTGCTGGTTCAAATATTTACGGTACATTCCTACTTTGCTAGCAACTGAGTGGTTAAGTCCCTTGGGTTCAGTATCTTCTTCCCTGAAAATGCACTGAGGTTCGAAATGACAGATTTTAGTGCCTCTCACTCCCCCTTTGATGCCATAAATTGACAATGTAGCCTCTTTTCTCATATGCATTCAACAAGCTGGTACAATAATATCCTTACATTTCGCTTTTTACTCTAGAGGTTTTATCCTAAAAAGCAACTGTTGCAACTTTATAGCTTTGAAAAGGCATGTTGACAACTTCAGACTCATCATATTCTTTCTGCTGAATATGTGGCATTTTAATAATGAAAAGAGATATATAGTAGGAATATAGATAGTGAATAAGAGAGGGTAGAAGAAATTGCATTCAACTGGAATATCACAAATGCCCCATTACTATTTTAGCATTGCATATTCAAATAAATAACTTCCATTTACCTTTGTTTTAAAACACCCAGGTAGGAAAGAATGAAAATTGTGTGAGTTAAAAAAACAAACAAAAAACAGAATCAAATGATACAGCATCTTCCTCTCCAAGACACACAGAGAGCATTGCCGTCATGCATTTCACTACTACTAATACGTGCTCTGAGTCTGAAAAGTTAATTTTTCACTTCAAATATCAGCATTTCTAATTTCATTTTCAGTATCTGTTTTATCCCTTTATGGCTTCAGTTACAATAGGGGTTTTTGACAGTTGGGTCACATATGGAGTGCAACAGTCCTTGAACTGAATTTTTATGACTCATCTGAAGATTGACCATTCTCTGTCTTTGAACACTGCTGCTACCAAAAGTAGGACAAATACAGCTTTCGTTTTTAACTTTCATATGGTGTTTAACTTTTCTGTAAATTTCATTATGGAAAGAATAGGTATTGAAATAATGTCTTTTAACTTGAAATAGGTATTATTACATGAAGCCAACATTGGATTAAATTCACTTGTAGCAAATAATGGTCATGGGAATATAAATACTTTTGAGTTCTATATTTGCATTTCCTAATGAATAAACTAAAATAAATATGTATTATTTATAAGACAATGCTGAGAATATTTGTCAATGACATTATATTTATCAATAAATCTTTTCCATGTAAATAGCCATAGTATTGAATTAAATTCCTGTTAATAAAACATAAACTACAATGTGAATAATTATTACTATCTACTAGCATGAAGCAAATATATATTTTTAACTAAGGTAGTTTAACGTTGAGGAAATCCTGTGAGTGGCAGCAAGAAACGTGTGTGGACAAGAGAATCACATCAAAATTGGAGTGCATGGAAAACGAGGGCTGAACACACAACTCACACAATGCCTTTGATCGCTGTACATAAGCCAAGTTCTTATAATATATTTTAAGTGTGATCCTATGCAATGTGCCAAATTCATGCTTACTTAGCCTAAACAGGTAACAGTATCCCCTAATTACACGTATTCAGAATAGTATCTCATCTTTTTTTGTACCATTTCTTTATGTAAAAGAATGTTATGATTAATGACAAAGTAAGCACTAATATAATAACCAAATATAATCAAGTCGTGGATTATTATGTGTTTTGTCTAAATATGCTGTCCATGTAACTTTGGAAATTTTTTTCTTAATTCTTAGTCTCAAATAAATAAATTTCTCCTTGAGATAGTACTGAATATTTTTACTATTCTAATTGAAACTCAGGAATACTCATGTGATGCTTACTTATTTGACAAATAAAAAATGATTATACATAGAAGAATATGCTTTCCCTAAAACATATAATATTTTCCAAGAAAAAGAAGAACAAGTTCTGGGTAACATTTCTGTTTTTCAAAATCATAGAAGTTGTTTATAACCTGTCTAATTTTTGGTTTAAAAGACCGAGAAAATTTAAGGACAAAATCTACCCAAATTAGAGATTTTCTTACAGTACTACAGATTGAATTTAAAACATGGTGGTACAAATAGTTAAATAAAGAGATATTTCAATTTCATGTATAAGAAGAATTGTTATTCTCATTATTTCTTTCCCATTTGATCCATAGTATCAATACAAACCCAATAAAAATCCCAATGAGCTGTTTTGTGGATATTGACAAACTGATACTAAAGCATACGTGAAAAGGCAAAATACCCAGAAGAGCCAGCACAAGACTGAAAAGCACTAAGGTTGGTGGACTGACAATACACAGCTTTGACTTATTTCCCATACCATATGTTGCAAAGATCAAGACAGTGCGGTTTTGATAAAAGAATAGACGGAGCAATGGAACAGAATAGAAAGTCAAGAAATAAATTCACATAAATATACTCAACTGATCTTTCATAAAGAAACAAAGACAACACAACAGAGCAAAGATACTTCTTTTAATCAATGGTGCTGAACAAGTGGAGATCCACATGTAAAAAATAAAAATAAATTAAATTAATCCAGGCACATACTTTAATACCCTTACCCAAAAAAAAAAAAAAAAAATGGATTGCACCCCTAAAAATACAATGTAAAACTATAAAACTCGCCGGGCGCGGTTGCTCACGCCTGTAATCCCAGCACTTTGGGAGGCCGAGGCGGGCGGATCACGAGGTCAGGAGATCGAGACCGTCCTGGCTAACACGGTGAAACCCCGTCTCTACTAAAAACACAAAAATGAGCCGGGCGAGGTGGCGGCGCCTGTGGTCCCAGCTCCTCGGGAGGCGGAGGCAGGAGAATGGCGGGAACCCGGGGGGCGGAGCTTGCAGGGAGCCGAGATGGCGCCGCTCACCCCAGCCTGGGGGACAGAGCCAGACTCCATTCCAAAAACAGAAACAAAACAAAACAAAAGCAAAAGCAATAAAACTCTAGAAGATAACACAGGAGAAAAATCGATAATGACTTCCTGTTTTGTGATGACATTGTAGATATGACACCATAGGCACAATCCATGAAAAAACAATTGATAAGAGGGACATCATTAAAATTAAAAACAAACTCTGCTCTGAGAAAGAAACCATCAAGATAATAAATAGACAAGTCACAGAATAAGGGAAATATTTTAAATACATATCTGATAAAGTACTGTTTTCCAAAATGTATAACATGGTCTGGAAACTCAATAAGAAAAGAAACAATTTTATTAAACTAGGCCAAAGACCCACATACATATATGTACATATCTATATCTATCTATCTATATCTATATATATCATCAAAAGATATATACAGATGGCAAACAAACATAGAAAAACATGCTGTACATCATATGGCATCAGGGAAATGCAGATTTAAACAAGGAGATTCCAATACCTATCTATTAGAATAGCCAAAATCCAGCCAAATGCTGGCAAGGTGTGGAACAACAGTAGTTCTCATTTATTGCTTATAGAATGGAAAATGGTAGAGCTATTTTGAAGACAGTTTGGCTTCCTCTTAAATAACTAAAGATACCCTTACCACACATTCCAGCAATCATACTCCTTTATATTTACCCAAAGAGGTTAAAAACATATGTCCACTCAAAAGCTGCACATGGATGTTTATAGCAGCTTTGTTCATAACTGCCAAACTTGGAAGCAACCAAGATGCTCTTCAGTAGGTAAATAGAGAAATAAGCTGTGATATATTTAGGCAATAAAATGTTAGGCAATGCTAAAAAGAAATAAGCTATTAAGCCATGAAAAGACATGGGGAAAACTTAAATGGTTACTATTAAGTGAAAAAAGTCAATCTGAAAAAGTTACATATGATATGATTCCACCTACAGCTGACCTTTGAACAACATGGCATGGATTTAAACTGCGTGCGTCCACTTAGACAAAGAATTCATTTTCAAGCAAACGCAGGTAGAAAATGCAATATTCAAGTGATGCTCTAGTATGCACAGATTTTGGTAAACAAGCTGTGTCCTGGAACCATTCCCCCATGCAAACCAAGAGATGACTGTATATGACATTCTGGACAAGGCAAAAACCATGGAGAGAGTAAAACAGTCAGGGATTTGCAGAGAGGGAGGAATGAATAGGTGAAGCATAGAGGAAATATGTGAAAATACTGTGTAGAATAACAAAATGGTGGAAACATGTCAATACACGTTTGTGTAATCTCATAGGACATACAACACAAAGAGTGAACTTTAAGGTGAACTATGGACTCTGCGTGGCAATGATGGTTAATGTAGGTTCATCAGTTGTAACATATTCCACTCTGGTTGGGGATATTGATAATTGCTGCGACTATGCATGTGTGGAGGTAAGAGGTTTATGGGAAATCTCTGTATCTTGCTCTCAATTTTGCTGTAAACCTGAAACTGCTCTAAACAAGTCTTTAGAAAGGCATATTTATTTTACGCTAAAAGTACAATATGTGTGTGTGTGTGTGTGTGTATGTGTGTATATATATATATATATATATATATATATATCCTATTTTGAGCCATTTAAAGAACAAAAGATAAGAGTGTCATGGCTTTTTCTAATATCTGCTAAGTATTTTTTTATGTTTCACTTATAACAAGTATCTTAGAGCATTTTCCAACAAACAAAACCTTATCTTCCACAGGGACTTAGTAGCAATAACAAAATAACTTATCTTCAGTATGCTAGCCAGCTACACAGCTCTCTGCCTGCAAGGTGGTTTGGGTCACAATGAAAAATAGGCCTTAGTTAATTGGTTTCTCTGTAATAATAAATTAGTGTATTGATACCACTGTAAAATTTGTATATCTAGAATGTCGATTGGAAACAAGCTCTTTCTAATCAAGTTTCAAAAGCAAGAATTTGTTTTAAAGACAGGAGAAGATGATATAAAAATTGTTCTTAGTTGTTAGTGCTCCTGGTCACCCAAACCAGACAGGAAGTAGCACAAATTTCCTCTCTGGAAGCCACTGGACTATCTCGATCTTGTTTAAGGCCTTGATTTGTGTGTGTGTATGTGCTCCTCACATTTCACCTCAGAGCAAGAAAATTGACATGTACACTGTCTTCTGTTGGAACAAATAAGTACATGAGGATATAGATGACCCAGAGTAGACCGTTGTTAATATAATACTATCATAGAGGCACCTGCAGTTGCAAAATCTATCTTTCAGATTTCTACTGATGGAGATTTTTGGTCGAGAAGATGAGTCAACACAGATAAACTAAGCAAGAAAGTGTATTGGTGCAATAATTAATTTTGTCATGGTGTTGTTTGTGTTATACAGTACTCAGAAATAATTGTTATATGATTATAGAATTACAGAAGCTTAGACTTGAGCCTCCAAAGCCTTAATGTGACGCTGTCCTCAAAGGAAGAGGAGAGGTAGAAGAAACCTAACAGAGATAAAATCATGTTTAAATGCTTTCTCTTAAGAATATGAAGGTAAGGTACCATTGCTGCCACCTCCAGTGGTCAGGAGTCTAGCATGAGAACAGTAATACAAGCGCAAGGACATGTTATGTAAAGAAGACAGTGAATTTGAAATGAAGTCAGAAAACTGCCACAGAGACATGGAGTGAACTAAATTTCAGTTTGTGTCACTGTCTTTTGTTTTGTTTTTATGCAAGAATCAGAGGAACTGCGGTGAGGACTAAGAAGCTCATGGATGGTAAAAAAGAGAGATAGTGAGTATCTTTTGAGAACTTCAGCTATGAGAAATTGAATGATAAAATAAAGATAGAAAGTGTGGAAAGGGAAATGTGTGCACAGAGGTGTGTGGGTTTGTATAGACATGAAACTCTTAAGAAAAAATGAGAGTTCCTAGACACAGGGAGGGGCACATCACTCACTGGGGATTGTCAGTGGATGGGGTCTAGGGGAGGGATAGCATTAGGAGAAATACCTAATATAGGTGATGGACTGATGGGTGCAGCAAACTACCATGGCATGTGTATATCTTTGTAACAAAACTGCACATTCTGTCCATGTACCCTAGAACTTAAAGCATAATTTAAAATAAAATAAAAAAAAAAGAAGGAAAATGCAAGCAATTCAAGGAATACTAGAGTGGGCAAAGTCTAGAGAATGTTGAAAGAGAGATAGTAATAAACAAAATGAGAACTTTAAAAATCGTATAAATGTAAGCGGTACGAGTGCAGTTTTGTTACATGGATATATTGCATAGTGGTGACGTCTGGTACTTTTAAGGGAGAATGAATATTTAAGTTAAGATAGGGCCAGGCCTAAAAGGATATAAGGCTGGGGACCCCAAACAGTCCATGGGCCCCATTGATTGCCTGTAAACAGAGCCCTCACTTTAATTCCTTTCACATCTCTTGGGAATAACTTTAAAGACAGAAATGCTAACTATTTTCTTAGCATGCATATGAAGAAAACAAAGAGAGAGTGTCTTGAGAAAACTGACTCAGAAAGATTAAGGTGAGGGAATAATTTTGATGGCTAAATGTGCAGGAGAAAGAAGGCCTCGTAGACTTTTCCACTATAAGGTTCATTTCCCATTGCTAGATATGTGTGAGATTTGAGGAAAGTATAATATAATAGTGGAGAATATGACCATGAGAATAGCCATGTGAAGAATACAAAACATGATCACATTATGCATGGCATTGATAATCTCAGTGAATTAGAAGCACTGTCACCTTGTACTCTGCTCTGAACATCTGTGTCCACCCAGTTTATATGTTGAATTACCAATATGCTGGTATTAAGAGGTGGGGCCTTAGGGGAGTGATAATACTATCAGGATGAAGCTCTCATGAATAGAATTAGTGTCCTCCTGGCCAGGCGTGGTAGCTCATGCTTGTAATCCCAGCACTTTGGGAGGCCTAGGCGGGCAGATCTCTCCAGGCTAGGAGTTCAAGACCAGCCTGGCCAACATGGCAAAAACCCGTTTCTCCTAAAAATGCAAAAATTAGCTGGACCTGATGATGCACACCTGTAATCCCAGCTATTTGGGAGGCTGAGGCAGGAGAATCACTTGAACCTGGGAAGTGGAGCTTGCAGTGAGCCGAGATCACGCCACTGTACTCTACCCTGGGCAAGAGAGCAATACTCTGTCAAAAACAAACAAACAACAACAACAAAACAAAAAGCAAACAGAAAACACTTGCCCTGCCCCTTTTACCATATGAGGACACGGGTAGAATACATCATTTCTCAACCAGAAACCGGGCCCTACCAGACACCAAATCTGCCAGCACCTTGATCTTGGATTTCCAAGCCTCCAAAACGGTGAGAAATAAATTTCAACTGTTTGTTAGCCACTCCATTTATGGTATTTTGTTATAGCAGCCTGAATGAACTAAGATACTAAGATACCTTATAAAGATCATGGCTCTGCCTCCAGATTTCGGCATTTGAAATGCAAGCCCACAGGTGCAGCCTCGGAGGTCCCAGCTCCCCTCTTCGTTGCCTCTGCTTATTTCTACCCACGTAGCGTTTTGTGATATTAAATACCACGTTTTTCTCTCAGCCTACTTGGTGTTTCTCCAAGTAGTAAATTGGGAATATTTACGTTATCTTCATGGTGATCCTTATCTATCAAAAAGTTTTTTTTAATACGTGATAAATTAAATGATTTATTAACCGGAAATCAGTGTAAGGTTTAAAAGTCTTGACAGAAATGGTAACATTTTATCTTTTACGGTATTACAGAAACAATTGTGCCTATCTCTGAAATGTCAGTGATTTTACCTACCATGTAAAAGGAGACAAACGAAGTGAATATTTATATTTGTTCCAAATAAAGCTTTATCTTGGGGCTGTAATCAGTAAATTGTAAACTTATACATAAATGAGAACTATATAAAAACATTTGTAGTAAGAATTTCAGTTTTCAAAATTCCCATTTCTGCAGGTGTAATCTCAACCTCAAGTTTTACATATTAAGTTACAAAAACAGTTATTTCCTCACAAGACGTTATATTCAGAAGAAACAAAATGACCCTGATAATATCTCTTCTATTTCTCCATTATCAGACTGATCTAGACCATAACAACAGGCCAGTTGCTATGGTCTGCAAGATTATCAGTGATGGAAAGTCTAGCATCTTCCTTGAAATTCTAATTTAAATTTCACTAGCTTTCACCTAAATCATCTCTATGTATTATAATCTTGGTGAAGATGGAAAACAGTACATCAACAACTTCAATGCAATGGAGGACCAGAAATTGCCCGTTCCTTGCCCCCGTTTGGCCTCACCTACCCCGCACACGCCATGAGTGTTACATCTAACTCTTTAGCATTCCTAACAGCACTATGCCCTTTCACTCTTTGTCTTTCTAGAGAGTGCTTTCTCTTTTTTTCCCACAACTACAATGTTTGCTCCATATTAATGATCAAAACTAAAGGTCATCCCTGCAAAAACATTTCTCTCTTATCCTGAGAGTCTTCCCCTTGTTCTTACTCATGCAACAGAGTAACACGTCTTGGAGTTGTTTGTTTAGATGCCAATCTTCCCCCATTAATTAGGGGTCATTTTATGACAGGAAGTCACTTTACCTAGAATCTAGCATGTCTCCCTGCAGATTAGTGAGGACTTAATAAGTGAATTAATGCACACTTCCATTCTCCCTAAACAATGACTTTTCAACTCCATTTAAATCTGTAACTGTTTTTCCCTACTCACATAAATATTGCACAATAATTTTTTTAAAAACAGAGTATTCTGAACCTTTAGTTGAGTATAACAAGCTTAAAGAAGGGAGAAAACGCGGTGAACTTTCAAATTTCATATGTTCGTTAGTTTAATCAATCACTTCAACATTATTTGCAATGAGCATTTTGCTATGCTTTATGTGGCTAGTGGTGAATAAAACAAAATCCTCACTTTGAGTTTGTCAAGTGGAGGAGGCAAACCAGAGAGAAGTAAAGAGTATTTTAAAAATGTGAAGCACATTAAAAGGAACAAACAATAAATTAAAATAAAAAATATGGGACATTAGCTGCAGTGGTGGATGTGTGGCTGGACCTATGTGCTCTGTTGAGCCCATGGGGGCTGGGGACAGGTGAGAGCCCTGCCCCCTACTGAGGTGGCTGAGGGGAAGCCCTGAGCTCCTGGGCACAGCTGCCGTTGCCCAGCTCGGCTCCAGACCCGGGCATCCCTGCACTGTCAGGGGCCCAGGAAGGCCCTAACCCCTGCATGCTGGAAAGTGCCTGCTCTCGCTCCCTGGCCTCTACCCTCTCCCAGCACCCGCTCTGGGTCAGAGCTAAGTTGTGGCTGAGCCTGGACGCTGTTGGAACCCAGCTGGGTGTGCACGTGCTCAGGGTGTTTCTGATACACCCACCCGCCGCCGCCTTGGCCCCCTCTGGACTTCAGGAGCACATGAGCATGGGAGGGGAGCTGGGAGTGCTGAGGGTGGCTCAGTACAGAACTGCAAGCGCCTCTTGACATGGACAGCCTGGCTGCCATGTAAGCATGTTAAAGGCAGGCAGGTTCCTAGGCAGGAATGAGAAAGTCCCCAGTGAAATCACACACCTTCAGGCCAGAGACAGCCTGAAGTCTGGCGGCGGGGCTGCTAGTTCTGGGCCACGTCTGTAGCTCAGAGTCAGGACTTCATTGATGACCACTGTCAATCAAATGGTGCTTTCTTCAGGTCCTCCCGTGGCTGCCCAAGGACCAAACAGTACACACAATCTTCATTCTGAGCACATTAAAACCCCAGACCCAGCCAGACTAACACCAGTTGGGATGACCTTCCTGTGGAAAGGAGCCTCCCACTTCAGGTCTCCTGAGAGCTGTTGTGCTGCTCAGTGAAGCTGCTTTCTGCCTTGCTCACCCTCCAGTTGTCTGCATACCTCATTCTTCCTGGATATGAGGCAGGAACTTGGGCCCCTCCAAACAGCGGAAATGAAAGAGCCGTTAACACAAACGGGACTAAAACTTCACCCCGCTTGCCACATCGTGGACTGCAAGGAGAGAAGAGCTCTTACCCAATGGGAGCCCAAACCTCGGGATGCCCCAATCCAGGGCTGTGACACACTGCAGCACCCTCTGGGGCTCCGCTCTTCCTAGTGCCTGAACGTTTGGGTGCCATCATGTTCCCCTTGTCCCGACATGGGTGCCCACAGTGGAAGCTGCTTGCAGTACGTCTGGTCCAGCCACAGCCTCGCACAGAGCCAGCACCTGCCGCCAGTGCCTGGAGCTGCCCATGCCACCACAGCTGGCCCGGCTGGCTGTGCACAGCGGCTGGATCCCACACTCACTCCCTCACACGCCCTCAGAGAGGCACTCTGTGCCTGGCTCGCCCATTGCAGGCGTGGGATCCGGGCAGGTAGCACAAGCTGAGCACAGCCTGCCCGACCAAGTGGACAGAACAAGCTCAGCACGTGCAAGTGCAACACAGACATAGGTGCCACCAGCCACCGAGGTTTCTGCCTGGTGAAGCAACACCCTGAGGATCCCGTGACACAGGGAAACCTGTGAAGGCGGGAGTGATCTGTTTCTCTGTAGCATATTTCATCTCTAAACATGTTGTGAATGCTCATTAAATAATTACCAATAAATGAAGAAATGATTTCAGAATGTCTCCTAAGTTTCACTTGGTGGAATTAATTATCATATCTAGACGGATATATAAATAACGATTTTTCTATGTACTTAGAAAGCTGTCCATCCAAAGAAGTCGATAAGACCAACTGTTACCCAGATCCTGGCATTGAATTCAAAATGGAATTCGGATAGGCCTGTCTTGGTTTATTCCTCCCAAAATATATCATCTTGCAATTCTTTTTCCATATGTGTAAGTTAAGCTTTGTGAACCCTTTCTTCCATAGCAATGTATCCCCTTTTATGGAAATGTTGGTCTTTATGACTTTAGTCATCTTACATATGACACAGGAAGAATATTAAATTATTTGTTGATACTGTCACAACAAATTCTATATGAGATTCTGGAGGTAACGTCTATGGATTCTGTGGAGAAGCAAAATTGATAAAGTAATTCTAACAATGATGAAAAAAAGAAATAGTTGGAAACCATATTCATTCTTCTTCCCTTTCCATATCCACTGAAATTGACCCCATATTTGCATTCACTTTATAAAACTGTTGACATAAATATAAATAAGTTATTGGGTGAGCCATTTAAAAATAATTTGTAACATAAGAAAAGAATGCGCTTACCCAAAACGATCGCTGATGAATTATATAAAGAGATACTTTGGGGAGTGTCACGTCTTATATTTCTTGCCTAATCCACACAGGTACCTTTTTCCTTATGTTATATAGCCTCCAGCTAGTTAGCTGGTATAGTGAATATAAGGAAACAGGTTCAGCTGTATCCCACATGTTGTTTTTATTTATGAAGCATCAATTTTTGTTAGGCACATCTCTCATTCATTGTTCAACAAGTATTTATTGAGCACCTATAATATACCATGCATGAAAACAGCTCTAAAGTTCAACGGAGAGAGGATTTCCTCTTCTGATAGAGCTTGCACTCACACTAAATCTCTTACCCCATCTTTGCAGAATCCCTCTAACACAAGTATACATTATTCTTACCCTATCTCATTTAGCTCTTCATAAATGTCTGCTAAGTCATTTAAATAGAAAATAAAGTAGCAAGGATGTTTCATTAGGCTCTGTATTTGGAGGGTGACTGTCGCAGGTTGAGTTCTGTTTTCCACCGAATGTATGTGTTCATGTTGTAATGCCCACTACTTCAGAATGTGACTGGATTAGAAGACAGACACTTTAAACAGGTAATTAAATTAGTATAAGGCCAATAGAGTTGGCCCTAAACTGATTTGACTGATGTCCTTTTAAAAAGAGGAAATGTACAAACAGACAATGAGGGAAGACCATGTGAAAACACAGGGAGAAGACAGCCATTTAAAAGCCAAGGAAAGCGAGCTCAGAAGAAACCAACTCTAATTTCTGAAGAAATTCAGCTTAATTTCTAGTTTCCAGAAGGAGGACGGAAGGCATTCCTCTTAAGTCACTCCCCTGTCATACTTTATTAAGACAGCCTAAGAAAACTAAGACCGTAGAGTAAAAAAAAATCTATGTCCTAATCTCCAAAACCTGTGAATGTGAGCTGATTTGGGAAAATTATTTTTGTTGATATAATTAAATTAAGAATCTCAAAATGAAATTCTTCTGGATAATGCACATATATCCTAAATGAAATGTGTTCTTAAAAAGAGAAGAGACACACAGAAAGAAGGAGGGGAAGGTTTTGTGAAAGTGGAAGCAGAGTTGGAGTTATGCAGCTACCAGATAAGGACTGATCAGCACCACCAAAAACCAGAAAAAGCAAGGAAGAATTCTCCTCTAAAGCCTTTAGAACAGTGGTCCCCACCCTTTTTGTCACCAGGGACTGGTTTAGTGGAAGAAGTGGGGGGTGGAGGGCTTGGGGATGAAATTGTTCTACCTCAGATTATCAGGCATTAGATCATAAGGAGTGTGCAACCTAGATCCCTCACATGCTCAGTTCACAATAGGGTTCATGCTCCTATGAGAATCGAATGCACCTGCTGATCTGACAGGAGGTGGAGCTCAGGCGATCATCCTCTCTTGCCCACTGCTTACCTCCTTCTGTGAGGCCCGGTTCCTAATAGGCAACAGTCCAATGCCAGCCCACTTGTCTAAGTCCCGGGGTCAGGGACCCCTGATTAGGGGGAGTTTGGCCCGAGTGATGCCTTGATTTGG
This sequence comes from Trachypithecus francoisi, assembly GCF_009764315.1. NCBI lineage: Eukaryota > Metazoa > Chordata > Mammalia > Primates > Cercopithecidae > Trachypithecus > Trachypithecus francoisi. The sequence continues at coordinate 104,767,827 of NW_022681453.1, forward strand.
AACTCTGACCTCCAGAACTATAAGATAGTATTTTTCTCTTGTTTTAAGCCACCCAGTGTGTGATGATTTGTTGCTGCAGCCCTAAAATAAGAAACCCTGAATTCTTCATCTGAAGAATGCCACTTCTGAATTCCAGAGCCTGAACACGTTACTACACTGAGCTCCCTGTACTTCCCTGCACCATACTTCCTGAGATTTCTAGAGAAAAGACCACAGGTGAATTGTTAAAATGTCGAAAGTGACTGTTGATTTTATATATACCTTCAAGCTTGACCCACTCATGATTCTTCCTTTAAAAATAATTTGTGGACATTTTATTTCCTAATCTACTCTGTTATTTATATTAAATCTTGGTACTGTCATCTTTCCTACTGGCCAAAACCTCTAATTTAGTCTAAACAAGAGATAAGTTTATTTTAAGTTAAATTAGATAAACAGTAACTTTTTAAAAATAACTATATCTGACTATGCAAATAGTCCCTTCTTCAGTATTTCCAATTCCCTCCACAACTTTGCCACATCAACTTTAATAGGATTTTACACTCTGGTATTGATTGTAATCTATTATGAAAGGAAATAGACCCTAAATCTAGAGAAGACACCTTGAAGAAGCAAAGACATAAGATAAATGGATGTGAGGAGAAACTCAAACACAATTATTTGATCACGGTTCATGGTGCTCTGAAGAGAGCTAGCACAGGCATATAGAAGGGAAAGCAGTTCTACTGAAAATCCAGCTCGTTCCCTATATCATGCACGTAAGAACTCTTGAGTCCAGACAGATGAAATGACTTGACTTTAGTTGTATATCTGTAAGTAGAAGAGAAGCTCCTGGTCCCCATTCCTTTTCCAGGAAGCAAAGCAAGACTTCAAGAATTCGAGGTTACCTTGCAGACAGAAGGGCTCTGATGGGACCGGTTGTAAGAAGTTTAGTGGGATGGCTTCATGTGATTCAGAGAGGGTACTCACCATCAGCACTCTGCTTAGTGGGGTGCTCTTTAATGAATCTGCTTCAGGAAGAACTACTTTAGCCAAGATTTTCTCTTATTTGAATGAGTAACAGGTGGCAGAAAACACACACACACACACACACACAAATTATACATAAGAAGAACCGGGTGGTAATACTTTGCCACTAACTAGCTTTGCAACCAACTAGCTTTGTGACCAATTAGTTTTGCAACCAACTTGCTTTGCAAACAAGGTCTGATGACTTCATTTATCTGAGCATCAACTGACTTAATAATACCCACTTTGAAAGAGTTGTGTAAATATTAGAGACATTCTAATAGTTGAGGAGAGTATGTAAACATATACAATAAATTATATCATTACATTTTATTTTTTAATCTAAGTAAGGATTTTACTAGAGAATAAGCCACTGTCATAGTCCCAGACTCATGAAGAAACCAAAAAGTAGCAGGGGCTGAACTTCTATTTTGTCACTTCGAGTTTTTAAAGAGGTAAAACAAAGATGGTGATAAAACATTTCCCATCTCCCACTATTCTTACTATAACACGTCTGACATTTCATGAGATTTTCTTGTGTAGTAAAGGTACACACAATCAGAAGCATAATTCTGATTAACTGGCTACCAATTGCAATGCCAATGAATGGAAAGGTCCTTAAGAGTACACAAAATCCAGGTCTCCCTTCTTACCTAGGAGGAGCCCTTTTATATCACAACTTGATACATGATATCTTGAGAAGATGACTGCGTTGAGGCAGGAAGTAGGTCCTAGCAAGATTCCTGGAATATAAGTCGGGATGAAGAGAGGACAGAGCTGAGCAGAAGGTATGTCACGTAGCAGTCCAATGAGCTCATAAACTTACACTGGAATGTTCCTCACGAGTATGGCAGAATTGTCAGCCACCATCAACTGCAGGCATAGGCCAGTACAGCTTCTTCCCATGCCCCATGGTTTATCCAAATCCTCCAGAGTTTTATATTATATATTATATTATAGTGTGTGTATATATACATATGTATACACACTTATATACTGAGACTTTGATTCCTTTATGATTTAGTAGACTAATGTGGCTTTCTGCATATTATCTGTGGGCTCATTTTGAATACACATGACAGGACATGGTCTAGCATGAGCAACTTGAAGGAAATAAATACATATAAAATTGACATGATGTAAAACCAAACTTCACTTTAATCTTTCACTTTTGCTGCTGATGAAATAAGATTCAGAGAAATCTAAAGCAGAGACGTGACCAGAACACAATGGTTCTGACATCAGGTTCAGTGTGTGTTGTATTAGCTGACAGCAGACTCATTACCACATTTATGTCACTGAGGCACCTAACTATTTAGGGAGAACATAACTCCTTCTATTGTGATATAAGACATTATTAACAAGCATTGCTAAGAATCTTGGAGATTTAAATAAATGCACACATTTCAAATTTTAAAAAATGTAGGACTATTATCTTTTGCTTTTCAGGTTTTTAGCATCCCTATGTTTATACTCCCTGTTTTTGTTTTTAGTCTGTTGCTAGAAATAAAAAGAAACTTTGTGGTCATCAGGCTGGAAAAAGGAAAGGCGCTGGTTTAAGACAATTTTTCTGTACTCCAAATAGGAAGTATAAATATAGGGCCACTGAAAACCAAAAGATAATAGTCTTACACTCACTAAAACCACCACTGTTGCATCCACTGAAACAACTAAGGCAACCTGAAATAATGTGTGCTTAAATGAAAATAATTGTGCTATTTTCTACAATGGCCTTTTTATATCTAAAATATAAACTCTAAATTCTATCTATTTAAATAAAATTTATTTAAATGTATACTCATCTTTTGTAAGCAAATTGGTAACATTATTTACACAATCAAATATGAAAATCAAAATATAATTTTATTAAATTTTTAAACCTTTATATTATAAATTTTTTGGTGTTTTTTGCTATTTAGGAACTATTTACCAAGAGTGTCTGACAACAAAAAATATATTTGAACAGTATTAAAACAGTCAAAGCAGTAACAAGGTATGGAAAGATATTTCAATATAATTTCATTTGATGTACAATTTAAATTACTTGTGCACCAAACTTCAGTGACACGCGATTTACTCATGTAGCAAATCCACACATGTAGCTCTTGAACCTGAAATAAAAGTTGAAGCAGAAAAAAAAAATTATATTTATATTTACTCCAAAGTGGCAGTCATAAAAATTCAAATTATCACTTATTCTAAAATGGAAAACATAAGTAAGTAAAACTGCCAGCAAACATATTTTTTTTAAATAAACAATTTGCCAAAAAGGAAATATTGAACTCTGGAAATTTAAATTTGTAAGTTGTCTTTAAAACTCATATAATGATTTTAAAATATAAATAAATTTTAAAAGCCGAATATTTTTTTCTGCCATAGCTACTTTGTTTGAAATAATAATGATACAGTGTGTCAGCAGGCCAAAATTATAGAAAGAGCTGAAAATGATCATAGCATGAAGAAAATAATACTTTTATAGTTTATGCTTATAAACCTACGAATAAATTCTCATAAAAAGTGCAAGAGAGGAAGGGAACAAAAAAGTCTCAATGGAAAAATAAAATCTATGTTTTCTGTTGAAAATAAATTAACAAGTCAAGGAATACCCAAGTCATGACTGCAATAAACATAAATGAAAATCTGTGCTTTTCATCTGTATTTACATCTTCCATGATCCAGAGTTCTTTGGTCCCCGAAGTTTTTATTACTGTTGTTTTTGCCACAAGGCGTTTTGGCCTCATTTAAATGATTTCCTGATTGACAGACTCAGCCATGGTTTGGAGAACACCACACAGCCCAGAGCATTAGGGGATTCCATGAGCAGGTGTTCAACCTATTGCAGAGGATATTTCTTTTTATCAGCCTCTAATCTTCCCACTTCAGAGTTTTTAAACAGATGTTTTAGACAGATTTTCTCCACTTTCCATGTTTCCATGGGGTTGTTTCTCACCTGCTTAATTGCTTCTTTGCCTAATAAAGAAAAACAAAAGGAACACAGAACACACATTCTAACATCCCCTATGAGAAGAAAGTTTCCTTTTTGATTTCTATGCTTTTGTTTACTTTTCTTTTAAGGATGCCAAGTTAGTAATAGAGCTAAACTGAACTTGTCTCCTGGATGTTAGGACTCCTGAATACATAGATTACCTCCTGTGTCCCCAACTTTGGTGTTCCCTTGGTGTTCACAGTTTCCTGAGTGCTACAGCTCTTTAACCTGCCTTTCCTTTGTCCAGCCTGACGACCACAAGGTTTCTTTTTGGTTCAAGTTTAGCAAAAGACTAAAAACAAACAAACAAACACAAAAACAAACAAACAACAGAAAAACAAGGAGCATAAATAAAAGGATGCTGAAAACCTGCTTTAAAAAGTTGATAGGGTTCATCTGAAAGGAACAAAGGAATGGAATACTTAGGACAAAGGTAACTACATGTCATGTCTATTTGGGGTCTTCGTTTGATATTACATAGAAATAACATTTCTTTTTTTTGTTTTGTTTTGTTTTGTTTTTTTGGTTTGGTTTGGTTTTTGACAGAGTCTTGCTCTGTCGCCAGGCTGGAGTGCAGTGTTGCAATCTTGGCTCACTGCAACCTATGCCTCCCAGGTTTAAGCGATTCTCCTGCCTCAGCCTCCTGACTAGCTGGGACTACAGGCATGTGCCACCATGCCCAGTTAATGTTTGTATTTTTAGTACAGATGGGGTTTCACCATGTTGGCCAGGATGGTCTCGATCTCTTGACCTCGTGATCCACCCTCCTCACCCTCCCAAAGTGCTGGGATTACAGGCGTAAACCATCAATAAATCACATTGCTAAATCACATTTCTATTGATGTCTGGCACACAGATAGAGTAGGTTTGACAGAACTTTGTATATATGTATATATATGTGTGTATATATATAAATACATAAAACATTTATATACATAAAGTTTATTTATATAACGTTTATATATATAAATATATATAAAAGATTTATGAAGTTATACATAAAAAAAGTTTATATGTATTAGAGGCAGATTGGAATGCTAAATAGTACCTTTTCTCAATTGCTATGTCCCTGAAGTTGCAGTTTAAATATCTAAACTTTACAATATATCATTTAAATAAAGTGTGTATCACACTTTTATACTTTAACACTAAAATATGCTAAGTATATATTTAGACTTTATTTTTATATTTTTTAATGCTTCAGGGTTCTTTATACTTTTGTAAGTATATATAAAGTTTATACCTATATAGAGTATGCATATATATAAATTCTCTGTGTATAAATTCACATATATAAGTACTCTGAGTATTTATAAACAAATGTAAGTATATAAGGATATATATACACACACACACATACGTGTATATATATATATATACACACACACACACACATACATACATAGACCCAAACACACATTTACACACACTCTAATATGACTGCTGGAGCAGCCATTCAAAGGCAAGAAGTAGCCAAGTATAATGAGCTTGAAGTCAGCAGAAATACCTTAGATGTACAAATAAGGTACTGATGCTGAGTGCAGTATAGTACTATCATCAACCTCTATCTCTACCCTAACCATATGAAAACCGACTATTATGTTTCTCTGCTGGACCCTACAAAAAGGTGTCTGAAAAATTCTTTTCAGGGACCCCAAAAATAGGAGCAATTGAATTTCTTTGAACTTTCTTTACTGCAAAGCTTTGTTACCATAAAGACTTTTATGCATGGGTATGTACTGAGTAGCTGGGATTACAGGCACCCACCACCATGCCCGGCTACTTTTTGTATTTTTAGTAGAGACAGAGTTTCTCCATGTTGGGAAGTGTGGTATTGAACTGACCTCAGGTGATCTGCCCACCTCGGCCTCCCAAAGTGCTGGGATTACAGGCGTGAGCCACCGCGCCTGGCCGCCTTTCCTGGATTTCTGTGTCCCTGAATTTGTCAATTTGATTTTGATTCTGAAATTAAATACAGTGAAATAAGAAGTGAAATGTGAGGCAGAACTGGTCTAGTGACGAGGCCAACAGCAGTGATTTTGTTTTCCCAAGCTGAGGATTGGAGATGGTTACAGGAACAACAGTGACATTTCTGTCCGATTTCCTCATGTGGTGTTGGTAGTATGCTTTCTGTGAGCTCATCCATGAATCTGCATCTTAGCCTTTCTCATGATTCTGTAATCTAATTTATACCCTCAGGAATCACTCTATGCCTACATTTTCTAAAGAGGCACCAACACTTTGAAACTGAACTCTGACAAATATATATAGTAAATGTATTTCCATCACTACCTACAGGCTGCCAAGGGATAGGAAAATTAGATTACATATGGTACAGGGAAACCAAAGTGGATTGAGCTATCACAGTAAGGAGAATATACAAATAAAAAAGAGAAATCAAATTTAACATGGGTACATGCCACAAAAAACTTGTATACACACTAAATATATAAGTTTTCTGAATGGAATGTTGTCTGTGGCTGTCTGGAGCCCACAAATGTTTCTTCCAGCATCACTGGGGAGGAATTAAAATTGCCACCATTCATTGTTGGTATGTTAACAGGCATAGTATATTCTCCTTAATATGTACATCTCCTCATTCTCTTTGACTTTGACTTCAATGACTCCTCCCTACTCTGTCAGCCAATTATACGTAAGCCACAACAAGCTCTCATGACCCAGCAGAAACTCTTCAATGTCAAGCTTAAAATCGTGATTTTCCTCTTCTTCTCATAATGATTCTTCAGGTTTATTGAACTTTATCTTTGACAACAATGCTTTTTGCAGTCATTGTTTTGCTTCTGCTGTCTTCCCGCTCCTCCCTAGACTCCCGGGCTACCGTGCCTCCCTGCCCTTTACTTGTCTTCCTTTTTGGTGCCTATCAGATAATCAGCTCTTTTCACCGTCGTCTTTGCTATGAGAAAGGCATATTTAGTTTGTTCAGGACAAATTGGCCCATCAAATGTGGAATGAGCGTTTATGGCATCATTGCAATAATTTTATTAATACACTTCTAGTTGATTTGTTACAAGTCAACAAATTCTACTACTCTTTTCTTCAATCCTGAGAGAACACAGGTCTTTCTGTCTCCCTAAAGCAATCATGAATATCTTACGTGAGCTTTTCCCCTTCCTTTCTGTGTGAAAGTCAATATGACCATACATTCTGCCCTGCTTTTAAAGCTAATTTTTCATCATAGTACATGATTCTTTCTCCTTCATTTTCCTCTGGGATCTTCTTTTATCTTTTTTTAAAATCTTTCTCATTTATATTTGCAGTTGTTCAAATTCTATTGGCTTTTACATCCTAATATGTGTAAATAATTCCAAGACTTCATATTCCCGAAAAACAAGTAAAAAAAAGGAGAAAACAAAGAATATTTAACACTCTCAATTTATAATAGGAATGTGACAATATTGAAAGATTACTCCATAAGTAGCAAGTATGGTAGTTAAAGAGGAATGTCAATGAGACTGGAAAGGTATCTGGGACTCGAGTAAAGAGGAACTGGGACAGGGGTAGAGGCAGGTGTATGGGCCCATATGAATGGGAGAGAGAGAGAAAATGAAAGAATAAGGGCAACAGGACAGTAGAATGACAGTGTGCAGAGTGACAGGATTTGATGCTATGTGGCACAACACTTTGGTGGGAAAGAGAGTTACAGAGGGTTGTTTGGAAATTTTGCTTTTGTTTTTGTGAAGTAATTATATACATATTTGTTTTCTACTGGACACGACATGTATTTAAGACTGAATAAATGTTCTGCTATGTTTGAATTCCAAATAAATTGTATTTAGTACCAATGCAGTGATTCTTATACAATGACTTAGAGCTCATGATATCTTAGAAATTATCCTAATTCTAACATAATTAATGCAATTACTGCTCTGATTAAATATATCACACATTTCTATAAAAAATATACTTTAAGAAAGTAGAATTGTCACCATTTGGTGGGAATGGAGATACGACTGATAGATATTTCTTTTGTATATTACCGGTTATAAGACAGTAAACTTTTATAGTATCATAAGATCAGATAGAAAAAGTTGCTGCATCAAAATGGCAGCTTTTCATCTCAATCTTTCAGTTATATGATTGAGAAGTTAATCCATGAAACTTCAGTAGTAAAGTAAGGCTGATGCTTCATACATTTAATTCCCCAAAAAAATGGAATAATTTAGGTTGTGAAACTGTGGCTACATTAAGTGATTTTAATTAAAGCGAGAATTTGCATAGGCAAATAGTAATTATGTCAGTTGAAATTTAGTCAAGCCACTAAGGTCATCTGAAAGCGTGGTCCCTAATATATATGTAAGAAACAAAGTGACATGTGACTATATTTTTTTCTGAATACCCAAAATAGCATATGTAAATTTACATTTTGTTTTATCAACAAGGCAAGATAGAAGGAGAATCACATAATCTCTATTTCTTACGGAGTCTTCCACTTTAAACATTATATGTAAACATTTCCTTGAGAACAGTACTGTTAATGAGAAAAAATAAATCCTGGTAAAAGAGATTACTAGGTCACTCTGATGACAACAGATATTGCGAAATAAAGAAGGGATAGGTAGTGAAAAATTTAAAAAAAAATTTGCTCTGGTTTTTGTTTTGCTATGTCTAGTAAAGAAAAGTATTTTTTCTTTGCAAGAAAGGAATAGATACAGCATCTTAAAACTGCTGCTGCCATGTGACATCTTAAAGCCCTAAAACTATTTTATTTACATATTTTCCTTCGTATAGAATGAGTATCAATTAGTTTTAAATGATTTTATATGCCAATATTAGGTAAGCTAAAGAATGGGTTAATGTAGGCTAGAATGCAAAACTCAGATATAATTTTATATAAGTAAATGAAGATTTTCTTTATCGAAAGCCTTTTTAACCTAGAATAATGAGCACAGCAGTCAAGATGGGTGATGGATGAAAATGTAATCAACTGGCAACTGAGTTCAGGATATAATTATGTTACTTGTACAAACGTGTTATGGTGGCCCAAGGTAAACCAGGCTCTGACAGGACAGGTAGTTTATCCAAAAGGGAATTTGAAAATAAAATGTCATAATACTTGTAAAAATTATTTTAAATGAACTGACACATTTCAAAGTTGCAAATAAAAAATTTTCTAGAATATTATTTGAACTTATAATTGCTTTTCAACATAAGGCTTTATTAAATTATTGATTAAAATGCATGTATTATCTAGATGAGCTAGCTGCACCAATCTGGTTGCTACAGTAGAGTCACAAAAGTATTAATAAAATAGGTGTCTTCCAGTTTGTCCCTATCACAAGCAGCATTTGCTTCAAGGCCAAAGACAGAAAGTTGAACCATCTTTTCTGTAGCATTTTAAGCATACATGAAAGAAGAAATTTCTAGAAATAATAAAGTTGAGAAATGATTATCAATTATATATTAAGAATGTCTCTCCATTTCTATTCATTCAATGAGCTAATAGAAAGAAAAATGTGTTTAGGTAGAAGTTTTCAGATCTCATCTCAAGGAAGAAATAGTATGTTTTAGATGAATAAATCACAAATGAAAAATGCTGCCTGAGTTAACAATATCTGTATTATTTACCTGATTATTCTCAAATATGATTCCTTATTTTGATCACCTTCATACTTAGTTAACATTGCTGCTGAGTATACAATAAAATTGTTAGTTATTTAAACAATTATAATTGACATAATTTTGCATATTTATGGGGTACAATATTATGCTTTAATGCATGTATATATACATAGTATAATGATCAAATCAGAGTAATTACCACATCCAACATTATAAATATGTATCGTTTCTTTCTGGTGATAGCATTTGAAATCTTTTATTCTAGCTGCCTGGAAATGTACACCACACTGTTATTAGCTATAGTCACCCTACTACGTCGTAGAATGCAATAACTATTCTTCCTGTTCGACTTTAATTTTATATCCTTTGATCAACCTCTCCCAGTACACCCACCTTCAGCCTCCAATCCCAAGTCTTTGGTACACACTATTCTTTTTTTCATTGATTGATTGATTGATTGATTGAGACGGGGTCTTACACTGTCCCCAGGCTGGAGTGCAGTGGCCGGATCTCAGCTCACTGCAAGCTCCGCCCCCCGGGTTCCCGCCATTCTCCTGCCTCAGCCTCCCGGGTAGCTGGGACTCCAGGCGCCGCCACCTCGCCCGGCTAGTTTTTGTATTTTTCATAGAGACGGGGTTTCACCGTGTTAGCCAGGATGGTCTCGATCTCCTGACCTCGTGATCCGCCCACCTCGGCCTCCCGCAGTGCTGGGATTACAGGCCTGAGCCACCGAGCCCGGCCTGGTAAACACTATTCTATTCTCTACTTTTATGAAATCAACTTGTTCAGATTCCACGGATTTGTGAGATAATCCAGTGTCTTTCTGTGCCTGGATTATTTCATTTCACTTTGTCTTCCAGAGTCAATGTTGCTGTGAATGACACTATTTCATTCTGCTTTATGCCCCAAATAGTATTTCATCATATATGTAATACTATACTGTATACAGTGAAATAGTATTCCATTGATTACATACATACATACCTACATACATATATATAATCTGTGTGTATATATGTATGTAAGTATGTATAGATTTAATCAATGGAATACTATTTCATTGTATATGGTAGAGTATTACATATATGATGGAATACTATATGTATATATACACACATACACACAATGAACAGAATAAACATTCTGTGTGTATATATATACACACACACATGAATACAATGGAATATTATATATTTACACATCGTATTTTCTTTATTCATGTGAGATGGGCATTTAGGTTGATTCTATTCTTGGCTATTGTGACTAGAACTACAATAAAAATAAGAATACAGATAATTCTTTAACAAATATATTCTACTTCCTTTGGATAGTTCTATTTTTAATTTTTTAAGAAACTACCACACTGTTTTCTATAATGGTTGCGCTAATCTACATTCCAATTAACAGTACATAAGTGTTTCCCCTTTTCCACATCTTCCCCCAGGTTTGTTATAATTTGTCTTTTTGATAATAGTCATTTTAGCTAGGGTGAGGTAATATCTCATGGTTTTGATTTGCATTTTTCCAATGACTAGTGATATTGAATAGCCTTTCATGTATCTATTGGACATCTGTATGTCTTCTTTTGAGAAATGTGTACTCAGATCTTTTGACTGACTTTTAATTGGATTATATGTGGATTGATCTTTTGTTTGCCATTGAATTGTGTGAGTTCCTTATATAAATTCTGGATATTAATCCTTTGTCAAATGTATAGTTTGCAAATACTTCCTCCCGTTATGTAGGTTGTCTGTTCATTACCATGATTGTCTTCTTTTAGTTTGACATAATCCTATTTTTCTATTTTTTTGCTTTGGTTTCTGGTGCTTTTGAGATTTTGTTGAAAAAAATATCTCTTAGCCCAATGTTCTGAAGTGTTTCTCCTATGTTTCCTTTCATTTTGGAGGTCACGTATTTATGTCTTTAATCTATTTAGAGTTGATTTTTGAACATAGTAAGTGAGAGGAGCTTTATTTAATTTTTCTGCATGTAAATATTCAGTTTTACTTGTGCCATTTTTTAAAGAAATGATTCATTTTTCAATGTGTGTTTTGGCACCTTTGTTGAAAAGCAGTTGGCTATAAATGTATGGATTTACTTCTGAACTCTGTATTCTGTTCTATTAGTCTATTAATCTATTTTTTGTGCTGGTACCATACTGTTCTGGTTACTATAGCATTGTAGTGTATTTTGTAGTCAGGTATTGTGATGCCTCCAGCATTACTTTTCTTCTCATGATTGCTTTGGCTATCCAGGATCTTTTGCATTTCCAAATGAATTTTAAGGTTTGTTTTCTATTTCTGTGAAGAATGCTATTGTTATTTTCATAGGGATAATATTGAATCTGTAGATTGCTTTGGGTAATACAGATGTCTTTAAAATATTCTTTCAATCTATGAACACAACATATCTTCTTATTGATTTGTGTTTTCTTTAATTTCTTTCATCCACATTATCTAGTTTTCATTGTAGAGATGTTTTGCCCCCTTGGTTAAGTTTATTTCTAGGTATTATTCTTGCAGCTATTGTAAATAGAATTGATTTCTTGATTTCTTTTGCAGATCGTTTGCTATTGATGGGTACAAATGCTACCGATGTTTGTATGTTGATTTTGTATTCTATAAACTTTACTAAATGTATAAATTCTAATAATTTTTGGATGGAGTCTTTAGGGTTTTTGTATACATAATAATATGAGAAAACAAGAGCAATTTGACTTCCTGTTTTCTAATTTGGAAAATTTCCCATTATTTCTTTCTCTTGCCTAATTGCTCTGGCTAGATCTTTCAGCACTAGGTTGAATAAAAGAAATGTAAGTGGGCATCCTCGCCTTGTTACAGATTTAGAGGATGTTAAAATCATAAGATGTTTTTGGTAAGCCCCGTCATAAACATGAAGCCAAAATACTTAGTAGAGTAAAAATAAAAAACAAGGAATTAAAACATATTACCAAAGAAAATAGCTTAATCGCAAAGTAAGATGAAAAGAAAAAAGAAAGAAAGGGAGTAGTTACAAAACAACCAGAAAACAATAAAACGTCAGCAGTAAGTTCTTACCTATCAATAATAACCGTGAGTGTAGATTGACTAGATTATTTAATTAAAAGTCATAGAGTGGCAGAATAGATTAAAAACAACAAAAATATAACAAAAAAAGACCCAAGCTGCCAACAAGCAACTTACTTCAACTATGAACACATAAATAGATTGAAAATAAAAGAAAGGGATGGAAAAAGACACTCCATGCAAATGGAAACTAAAAAAGAGTAGGAGTATCTAGACATATTGAATAAAACAGACTTTAAATTAAAAACGATTTTTAAAAAGACAAAGAGGGTCATTGTGTAATGATACCATACAGCAAGAGGATAAAACAATTGTAAATATATATGCACCCAATATTGGAACACCTAAATATATAAAGCAAATATTTACAGACCTAAAGGGAGAGATTGACTGTAATACAAAAATTACTAACTTCAACACTCAACTTTCGGCAATAGATAGATCGCCCAGACAGAAAATCAACAAAGAAGCATTGAGTTAAACTATACTCCAAATGGACCCAACAGACATTTACAGAACATTCCACCTGAGAACAGCAGAATATGTATTCTTCTCAATAGCACACTTAAAAATTACCCAGCAGGAATTATGTTGGGCCACACAAAAGTCTTAACAAATTATAAAGCTGAAATCGTATCAAGCATCTTTTCTGACCACCATGGAATTAAACTAGAAATTTATAAGAAGTGAAACTTTAGAAACTGTATGAATAAATAAAAAGCAAACAACTTGTCCATAATCAACCAGTGGAGCAATAAACAATAAAAAAGGAAATAAATTCCTTGAGACACAAAAAAAGGAAATACAGCATACCAAAACTTGTGGGGAAAGTAAAAGCAGTTCTAAGAGAGAAGTTTACAGCAATAAATGCTTAACTGAAAAAAGTAGAGGGATCTGAAATAAACAACCTAAGCTTATACCTCAAACAACTAGAGAAACACAATCTAAAGCAAAATGAGTAGAATAAATGAAATACAAATGATCAGAGCATAAATAAATGAAGCAAAAACTAAAAAATACAAAAGAATAATAAAGAGCTGATTTTTTGAAAAGATAAACAATTTTAAAAAATTTTGGCTTACAGGAAAAAAGAAAACAAATGTAATAACATTTAAATTATTGATCTGTTTTATTATTACATATTATTTTTACTTTTTTTGTTATTCCATCAGTTACTTCATTTGAGAAATTTGGATTCAGTTAATTGGGAATACTTTGCTATAGTAGTAGGTTAGCTGCATACTAATTTTTGATTTTCAACATATTTTTAAAATGTGACATTTTGTTAAATCATCAAAACGTATATAGTATTTATAATTTTGATAAAGGAGTTAAAGGTCTGGGAAATAGTAGTATTAAACATCAATATACAGGATTTCTTAATTGTAAAACAGACATTTGACGAGTTTCGTTTTTTTTCTTCCCGAATGTTCCTTCTCTAGAATACTACTCATTTGGCTAAATGTCAATGAATCTTGTTAGATCCCCACACTAGTTTCAAAATAAAAATAATGACATTTAAATCATAGCAACTAACTTGTCAAGGCTTAGTTAGTTTAATTACTAAGGTCCACACCAATGATTTTGGATTGTTAAAAAGGGCATAGACCTCAGGCATTGCTTGTTTATTGTATTCTAATGAGATAAAGGCTAACTGAAACAGCTGTATAATGAGAAAATATTTGAGAGGTATTTTTGTAGTAAAAGTATTGATATCAGAAAACAATTAGTTGAGTGGAGAGGTGGTTGGAATCAAAGTTTATAAATTTCTACTATAGCCAAAAATAAAAATCACTTTATATTTTTAATATTTACCTCTAATGTTATACTAAGTCTTTAAGATCTAATGGTATTAATTAGGAAGGAATTAATCATCTGGTTATAGAGTCACTTTCTTCCTTTATCAAATCAGTGCCTAATAGATTTTATTTGATTTACCTCTTAATCGTAATCTTACTTACTCAAAAGTGCTTGTTTTTCTATTCATAGAATTAACTAAATCTAGTATTTTACAAAATTGTACAGTTTTCTAGGGATTGTGTGAGAAGAAAAGTTTTCAGTAAGAAGTAATATGAATGTTTCAGCTCTCTTTTAAATATTTCGAAAATTTTTTTACATTTTTAACATATAAGGACACAACAGCAATGTAAAGAGACTAGACTCTGTATAAAACCAAAAGTCAGTTTCCAACTCATGTGCTTTTATTTGTATAAATACACGAAGTCCCCAAGTATTTCAGAAGAATACAATTATTCATGTTATGAATCAAATTATGATGGGGTTAAGCAAAATTAAAATTCATGTCCTTGGTAAACATATTAATTCAAATCTTGCCATGTAATTAGAATGCTGAATTATTAGATGGAGATTAGATGAATTTTTCTTGGGTG
The DNA here is from genome assembly GCF_009764315.1 of Trachypithecus francoisi. Classification (NCBI taxonomy): domain Eukaryota; kingdom Metazoa; phylum Chordata; class Mammalia; order Primates; family Cercopithecidae; genus Trachypithecus; species Trachypithecus francoisi. Next base: position 104,782,856 of record NW_022681453.1, read on the forward strand.
AATGAATATTCACTGTAGATCCCAAGACACATTCCAATTTTATCAACCTTCTAAATGTGCTCTTATCTTATCACTGTGCTTTCCTGATTTATAATATTTTCCTTAACCACACTTACTATATTTTAACAAACTCTGCGTCTATCATTTACTTTATTGAAAGTGATGAATTAAGCTCAATCTTTTTTTCCTAGTTAATTTTATTCCACATAATACCCCTTGCTTTAACAACTGGGAAAAGAGTTGTTATCCAAATATTTTAAATATATGAATATGCTGGAATGTAACTAAAATCACTATGCAGTTACTTCCTTTCAAAATGGTTCAGATTTCAAACGAACTGTTAAGAATATATAACAGAATAACTAAATGATTTAACTTAAAATTCATTAAATAATACTGTGAAACAGTAAAAAGAATTCTACATATTTGGAAAATTTATAGACATGCCGTTCATACTTGCTTAAAATCAAATAGTTCATGCAATGTACTAATTTTATTCTGACTGGTAATATTTATACATTTTAATTCATGGATATCAAGTAACTTATGCAACTTAGACACTAACATATTAGGAGAAAAGTAGAATATCCATGATAACTTTAAAATAAAGCAATGTTTCAAACTCACTTTCACATCAGCGAGATGACATTAATCTATTTTTTTTTAATTTTACTTTAGTCTCTGGAAATACCGATCCAAACTAATATTATTTTTGCTATGTTTCTGTATTAGTGATTTTTTGACAGACAAATTGTAATATAAAATTACTGGAATACATGATTAGTATTATGTGGAACCAGGAAGCCTAGGTTCCAATACACATTCTCACACCCAGTAGAGTAAGGACTTTGGTAAGGTTATTTAATTTTATCTTAGTTAATTTGATATTAGTTTTCTCACATGCAGTACAAAGACAACACTGGCTTTCACTTCCGAGAGCTCCTATAGAGAGACTGAATGCGTTGTTACGAGTAAGCACTTAAAACACTACTCCACACATTGGTACCCCTTAAATAGAAACTATTCTTATACCACATTTTATGATTTTCAAATCACTTGAGATTTTTGCAATATGCATGTTTTAATGAGGAAAACTTTTTTTACTGCCCTTATACTGTGAAAGGACAAATGTTGGAAACGTTTCCAAGATGGTAAATAATTTTAGTATCAGAAAGGACATTACTGGTACTTTTAGAAGAGGCTTAGGGCAAAGGCATTTCATTTCTAAGCATGAGTTCTGATTCTTCTTGTGTCACAGTGTTATATAACAAGCAAATCAACTCAAGTCTAATATAATTTTGAATGTAAGGTAAACATTCATGGTAAATATAACTAAAAATAAAGGAATAAATGTGTTTATCTCAACTGGTGTCTGTAGTTTTACTATTTACTATACTGAAATGCAATATGTTGGTTGGAGAAAAAAGTTCCTTTTTTTGACAAACTGAATATTTTATGAATTGCATTTTATCACTAAGTCTGAATGGATTTTTTGTCAATATAAATTGAATTAGATACCACTTGACTAACAAATGGATGTTCTGGGGAAAATTAGCCAATTTTCATATTAACGTAATTTTGTAAACATGTAAATAGGTATGCCTTTCAGGAGAAAACTTTGTCAAAATATATGCTTTTGAAAATCTGTCAAGAAAAAAATAAAGGAAATCAAACATGTATTTGGGCAAAATACAAATACTGTAGTTATACCAAAATTTTAATTCAAGCAGTACTCACTTTTCACAGTCCCAATGCACATTGATTTTCATTACTAAGTTTTAGTGGTTTAATTACATAACACCAGTGCAACAGCAAGAAGGTACAAATTTCAGCTACCACAGTATATTAACTGAGTAATTCCATGAAGTACAAACTTTGCTGCTAGCTTTTCAGTCCAAAATTCATTAAGTGAAACCAGATGTACCTAATAATCACCAAACATATCACTTACCCCAAGGTCTGCATATCTGTAATCCAGTTTATACACAAATAGCAAAGCATACAGTTGTGCTGTTTTCTTGTTCTCAGTAATAAATACAGGTGATATTTTATTGAAGAAATAATCAAGAGAAAAAATTGACCAACAAAAATAAGAATGCACAAAGAAACAAAGTGTGATAATTCTGGTAGTAAAATTCTAATCAAATGCAAATTAAGCTATAGAAGAAACAGACTGACCATTGGTTCTGGGAATGTTGACACTGCTACTGTTCAAGGGATTTTAATATGGATGCAGAAGTAGTTAATGAAGGCAAAAGTATTGACATAAACGAGGAGGGAAAGTTTCAATAAAAAAGATGATGTCCCAAAGATAGTGAATGCAGGAAATTTTATAGTAAGGACAATCCTGAAGATACTGCACAACATTGAAACAAAAAAAATTAAATGTTGGAAACTTATCCAAATTTATAAAGAGTATGATAACTGACTAAGTTGTGAAGAAGATTCTCATTTCATATTGTGCATTATAAAATGAGAAGGCAAACACTGTTCAAATTACTCTTGATAAGATTTTTTCAAAGAAATAAAACAATTCTCAATGTTTCTAATGTAGTATATAACTGTGCAAAATAAATATTAAATTATTTTTTAATTTTCCCATATATTTATCACCAACAATAAGAGAATTTTAATGTTCTGACACAATTGTTTAAAGGTAATTAGATAATCCTCTTTGTTCATTGGTAACTAAGATCATTTTGCATGTATTTAGCCTGTTTCATCATTTGTAGTCTTGTAATGTCATATAAATTGAGAACTGCCTATACTTATTATTGGTTATTTACAAGTGAAGAATTGATATGATATTTATTGCTTACAATAAACATACATTATTTTTGGTAAATATATGCATATCAATAAAATAATATATTGTATATGTATATGTATTCATAGATATATATTGTATTAGTCTGTTCTCATGCTGCTAATAAAGACATACCTAAGACTGAGTAACTTTTAAAGGAAAGGGATTTAATTGCCTCACAGTTCCACATGGCTTGGGAGGCCTCACAATCATGGTGGAAGTTTAATGAAGAGTAAAATCACATCTTACATGGTGGCAGGCAAGAGAGTGTGTGCAGGGGAAATGCCCTTTTATCAAACCATCAGATATCATGAGGCTTACTCACTATCATGAGAACAGAACAGGATAACCTGCCCCCATGATTTCATTATCTCCCACTGGGTCCCACCTATGATGCATGGGAATTATGTGAGCCACGATTCAAGATGAAATTTGGTTGGAGACACAGCCAAACCATATCATTCCTCTCTTGGCCCCTCCTAAATCTCATGTCCTCACATTTCAAAACCAATCATGCCTTTCCAACAGTCCCACCTATAAGCCTATAAAATCAAAAGAAAGTTAGTTACTTCCTAGATACAATGGGGGTACAGGCATTGAGAATACACCCATTCCAAACGGGAGAAATTGGCAAAAACAAAGAGACTATAGGCCCCATGCAAGTCCAAAACCCAATGAGGGAGTTAGTAAATCTGAAAGCTCAAAAGTGATCTCCTTTGATTACATGTTTCACATTCAGGTCACACTGATGCAAGAGGTGGTCTCCCATGGCCTTGGGCAGCTCCACCCCTCTGGCTTTGCAGGGTACAGTCCTCCTCCCAGCTGCTTTCATAGACTGGGGTTGAGTGTCTGCAGCTTTTCCAGACACATGGTATGAGTTGTTAGTGGATTTACCATTCTGGAGTCTGGAGGACAGTGGCCCTCTTCTCACATCTCCACTAGGCAGTGCCCTAGTGGGGACTCTGTGAAGGGACTCCAACCCCATATTGCCCTTCCACATGCCCTAGCAGAGGTTCTCTATGAGGGCTCTGCCCTTCAGCAGTCTTCTGCTTGGACATCCAGGCCTTTCCATACATCCTCTGAAATCTGTGTGGAGGGTCCCAAACCTCAACTCTTGACTTCTGTGCACCCACAGGCTCAACACCACATGGAAGCTGCCAAGGTTTGGGGCTTACACCCTCCGAAGCCACAGCCTAATCTATACCTTGATGCCTTTTAACCATGGTTAGAGTAGCTGAGATGTAGGGCACCAAGTTCCTAGACTGCACAGAGCTGGGAGGTGGAGAGGTGGCTGGGGTTGGGCCACAAAAACATTTTTCCTTCTCAGCCTCGGGGCCTGTGATGGAGGGGCTGCTGTGGAGGCCTCTGACATGCCCTAGAGACATTGCCCTCATTGTCTTGGTGATTGACATTTGATTCCTTGTTACTTATGCAAAATTCTGCAGCAGGCTGGAATTTCTCCTCAGGAAGTGTTTGTTTGTTTGTTTGTTTGTTTGTTTGTTTCTATTGCATCATCCAGATGCAAATTTTCCAAACTTTTATGCTCTGCCTCCCTTTTAAACATAAATTCCAATTCCAAATCATATATTTGTTAATACATAAACCTGAATGCCCTTAATATCATGCTAGTCACCACTTGAACACTTTGCCGCTAAGAAATTTCTTCCATCACATCCCTAAATAATCTTTCTAGTTCAAAGTTTCACAAATCTCTAGGGCAGAGCAAAATACTGTCAGTTTCTTTACTAAAGCATACAAAAAGTCACCTTTGCTCCAGTTCCCAGCGTGTCTCATCTTCACCTGAGACCACTTCAACCCGGACTTTTTTCCATGTGTCTGTCAGCATTTTGGTTGAAGCCATTCAACAAGTCTCTAGGAAATTTCAAACTTTCCCACATCTTTCTGTCTTCGGAGCTCTCCAAGTCTCTAGGAAGTTCCAAACTTTCCCAAATTTTCCTGTCTTCTTATCCCTCCACACTGTTTCAACCTCTTCCTGTTACCCAATTCCAAAGTCACTTTCACATTTTTGAGTATCTTTACAGCAGCACCCTACTCTCTACCCACCCTATTCTCTACCGCCCTACTGCAGTACTAATTTAATGTATTAATCATTTCTCATGCTGCTAATACATACCAAAGACTGGGTAATTTATAAAGGAAAGAAGATTAATTGACTCACAGTTCCATATGGATAGGGAGGCCTCACAATCATGGCAGAAGGCAAATGAGTAGCAAAATCACATCATATGTGGTGCTGGCCAGACAGCATATGCAGGAGAACTGCCCTTTCATCAGATCATCAGATCTCATGGGGCTTATACACTATCAGGAGAACAGCACAGGAAAACTCTGTCCCATGATTCAATCACCTCCCACTGGGTCCACCCCATGACATGTGGGAATTATGGGAGCTACAAGATTTGCGTGGGGACACAGCTAAACCATATCATATTTGGATTGAGTTGATTGTTTCAAAAGTCACATTAGATAGAAGCTGTCCTCTTGTTTCTTATGGTACTAATGATAAAAACCGTTGAAATACTCTGAACTATTTTTATCATTAATACAAAGAAAATGAGGCAATCTCAATAGCTGAAACAACACTAATATTTTAAAGCTAAATGCATATACAGAGAAAAGCTTCAACTATATCAGTGACTCCCAAGAAAGTCATATTGAAAACATCACAAAGATAACATAACAAATGTTGCTCCAAATTAAAGGTAAAATATTCTTACAATTATATAATCATTTTCATATAAAGTAGTTTCCAATGAATCATTAAGGTCATAACAAAAGACAAGGAGTCATGTGGTATATCTTTATCTATATCATTAAACAAATAATCTCCAAAAGAAGAGACTCATAAAACCTAAGAAATAAAGAGGAGCAAACATTAATGTCACCACCCCCTGGACTTTTTGGAAGCTGTCTAAAAATATCCATAATGACAGTATCTATAGCATGTCTACAAGCTAGAAAAACAGTTGAAAAACAGGCAAGTGTGATGAAAGCAAAAGATCCTGAAACTACACATGACTAAATAAAAAATTATTGTGAGAGCATCCCAATGCCGAGCTAGGCATAAGACCAGAGGCATATGTTTTAACATCTCTACATTTCAGTGTTGTTGACTACAAAATCATTTTAAATCTGTGCACATCGGCATTTATAATAGGGTATAAATAAAATGCAACTATGAAATCACTTGCAACCTTCAAACTGTTGTACAAAAATAGATGATTATAATGCCTTTATTCCCTTGGTTTAGCTAAGACATTAGCTACTGTCTTTGTCAATATCAACCCTACAATATACTGAATAGACACTTTTCAGAGAACTTTTCAAAATATGTGTTTTGAGGAAATAAAATACATCAGCATTTTTTTCCAGTTGCATCTTCCTTTGCAGTTTTCAGCATTAGCTTAGATGCTAAACGATGGATCACAGGATGTGTAGAATGAACAAGGGGCAATTCTAATATGGACCAAATGTATTAACTGCGTTCTTGGTATTATTGAGATGTACTAGAGGGGAGGTCAATAAAGACGAGTCTCAACTGCAGCTTACTACACACTAAACTGACTTAACTTACTACAATACATTTGTATTCACAAGTGATGACAAAGGGCTGTTCATATGTACATGCCACACGTTCATTTCAAAGTTCATGTCATTGTTTGAAAGCAGTAGCTTGTTTTATAATTTATGAAGTATTACAATGCATTATTTTCTGATAACATGTGTGAAGGAACTGAATCCCCTGAAACCGTTTCGCTGTTAGAATAAAAATTTTACTGCCCAATAGATATCCCGACCTGCTAATTGCTTCAAAATCTGAATTCATATTTATAATTATATTTTCTAAGGTATGTATATGCGATGAACCTTTCTTTCTAGTGTCTTTCATTACATGAAGTGATATGTGAGGTACTCTCAGGAAAATCAAAGTTTTGGCAAGATATTGTTCAATAGAATACTTCTATATACATTATTCATTTTTGAAAAGATATTAGTAAATGAATAAGAGAATTATTCTTTGTTATGAAGTTCTATAGATTTTAATAAATGTTTAATGTTTTGTATTATAGAGAATAGTTTCACTGCCCTACACAATTGTAGGATTGAATTCAGAATGTGATAAAAGAATGTAAACGTATCCTAAGTGTCTGTAACACTCGCACTGAAGGGAGAGGAGGAATAAGGTGCTGACATTAGTGCATTTGAAAATGAATGGAGTCTGTTAAGATAAAGGGGAAAAAAGGTATTTTTTAAAAAGAAGAGAAAAGGGAAGATGATATTTCAGATGCATAATTCAAATATAAGGAGTTATAAACTAGTAAACTGAAAGCTTAGAGTCATATTTTTTGTATTTAGTGTTAACCATTTTCAGTATAACACAGTGATTAAGTACACAGACACACAACTACAACTAGCCATTTAACCTTAACATAGAAGTTTAACTCTCTCCCTTTTCTGATCTGTAAAATGATGATGAAAATGGTACCTACCTTAGTTAGAAGTATAAAACATTTATAAAATATCACAGTATATAAAGTAAATGCTACATCAGATTTTACAGTAATTATTACAGTTTGCAAGGCAGCATGGACAGAGGTGACTAAAGAATCATGATGGCCAGGCGCGGTGGCTCAAGCCTGTAATCCCAGCACTTTGGGAGGCCGAGACGGGTGGATCACGAGGTCAGGAGATCGAGACCATCCTGGTCTACACGGTGAAACCCCGTCTCTACTAAAAATACAAAAAACTAGCCGGGCGAGGTGGCGGGCGCCTGTAGTCCCAGCTACTCGGGAGGCTGAGGCAGGAGAATGGCGTAAACCCGGGAGGCGGAGCTTGCAGTGAGCTGAGATCTGGCCACTGCACTCCAGTCCGGGCGACAGAGCAAGACTCCACCTCAAAAAAAAAAAAAAAAAAAAAAAAGAATCATGATAAAGGAAGTCTTCAAGGGAACAAAAACAGCCTATGACTCTTCCTGATAAGTGGAAATGTGAACAGTTTTTGTTAAGAGCGGAGGATATCCAGATTCGGAGAGCACAGTTTTACACTTTCTGGATTCTTCCTTTAAGAAAATGAAAATAATCTTTAAACTACTAAACTAATTATACGAGGGTATGTTTAATTTAGAATGAGAAAAAGCCACCACAAATTATATTTGAAATATTTAACAAAACCAGTAAACACCATCAAGTTTAAAAACATGGAAAATTATTTTTATTGATCAAATGAAATTTCCATAATAATCTCAAGGTTAACTTCTGGCTCCGGACAACTCAAGCTTTTCTTCTCCTCTCCTGTGTACATACTTCTGATGTGGGTTGCCACTGAATGCTTTGGTATCGGTGTTAGACTCCTGCAGGACCTCTGCCTTCATCTCAGTGCAGGGAAAGTGGAAAGTAACCGTTGCAAACTACACAAACAGCGGACCATACGACTTTCCTTGGTAAGTTTTCTTTCTTTGAAAGTGAAGGGATGATACATTAGTATCAAAGAGAAAGTAAAATGACATATTAACAAAGGGGACACAGGAGTAAAATATCTTTTATTTATCCCCTTATCTCCCAAAAGTCATAGTTTGGCAGATTTCAGAGGAATACAAAGTTGTGTATGCAACAGTAATGGTATACCAAACAATAGGTATCAATAATGGTGAAAAGCGAGTAACACCAAAACCCTTATATTCTAGTGTATGGGTTGAGAACATGAGAACCAAAGAAAAAATGGTGGTATTTGTGAAGAATGATAAAACTTGATAAGACTTCTTCATGATCAGATGTGTAATTCAGTCTCAGATTTTAGAATATAGGGAGAATATTTTACCTCGGTAATTTTGTAATCATATTGTGTCCAGAATTGGTGGGTTTTTGGTCTCACTGACTTCAAGAATGAAGCCGCAGACCCTCCCGGTGAGTCTTGCAGTTCTTAAAGGTGTGTCCAGCATTTGTTCCTTCGGACCTTCAAATGTGCCTGAAGTTTCTTCCTTCTGGTGGGTTCGTGGTCTCACTGTCAGGAGTGAAGCTGCAGACCTTCCTGGCGAGTGTTACAGCTCTTAACGGCAGTGTGCACCCAGAGTGAGCAGCAACAAGATTTAATACAAAGAGCGAAATAATAAAGCTTCCACAGTGTGGAAGGGGACCCCAGCGGGTTGCCGCTGGCTGGCTCCGCAGTCTGCTTTCATTCCCTTCTCTGCTCTCACCCACATCCTCCTGATTGGTCCATTTTATAGAGAACCGATGGGTCCACTTTACAGAGAGCTGATTGGTCCGTTTGACAGAGTGCTGATTGGTGCGTTTACAATCCTTGAGTTAGACACAGAGTCACAGAGTGCTAGTTAGCTAGATACAGAGTTAGTTAGATACAGAGTACCAATTGGTGTATTTACAAACCCTGAGCTAGACACCGAGTGCTGATTTGCTGATTGGTGCGTTTACAATCCTTGAGCTAGACACAGAGTCACAGAGTGCTAGTCCTCCCAGTCTCCACGAGCTTAGCTAGATACTGAGTGCTGATTGGTGCACATACGATCCTCTGGCTAGATATAAAAGTTCTGCAAGTCCCCAACCAGTTCAGGAGCCCAGCTGGCTTCACCCAGTGGATCCTGCACTGTGGCTGCAGGTGAAGCTGCCTACCAGTCCCTAGTCGCGCTTGCACTCCTCAGCCCTTGGGCTGTCCATGGGACGGGGTGCAAGGGAGCAGGGGGCGGCGCCCATCCGGGAGGCTCCGGCCGTGCCAGAGCCCAGGGCAGGGGGAGGGGCTCAGACATGGTGGGCTGCAGGTCCTGAGCCCTGCCCAGCAGGGAGGCAGCTAAGGCCCAGCGAGAATTTGAGTGTGGCTCCGGCAGGCTGGCACTGCTGGGGGACCCTGCGCAACCTCCGCAGCTGCTGGCCCGAGTGCTAAGCCCCTCACTGCCCTGGGCAGCTGGTGCCGGCAGGCTGCTCCCTGTGGGGGGCCTGCGGAGCCCGCGCCCCCCGGAACTCACACCAGCCAGTGAGCGCAGCCCGCAACCGCCACCGTTCCTGCCTGCACCTCTCCCTCCACACCTCCCTGCAAACAGAAGGAGGCGGCTCCGGCCTCAGCTAGCCCACAGAGGGGCTCCCACGGTGCCATGGCGGGCTGAAGGGCTCCTCAAGCGCCACCAGAGTGGACGTGGAGGCCGAGGAGGTGCTGAGAGTGAGGACTGCTAGCACATTGTCGCCTCTCAATGTAATAGCCCAAATCTGGAATTCCAGTGGAATTGTACACCAGACCTTAAAACACCCAAGTAAAGAATGAGAAAACATTTCTCTATTTTGATTGTGATAGTGGCTATATGTCATTTATCAACATTTGTTAGATTTTTTCACTATAAAGGGATAATTTATTTGTATATAAATGGTATCTTACTAAAAATGTTTTCAAATTCTATTTGCAATAATAATAATAATGAAAATAATACCAGAGTAAAAATTAAAACGGAGACAAAACTATTTTCTATCACAAGGGCTAAAACCCAAAAATGAAAAGGCTTTTAAAATTTGGAGAAAAAATTTTTGTAAGGGAAAAAAACTGTGAACAGGAATTTTATGTAAAATATAAACACAAAACACCTTCCAATAAATAAAAATATGTTAAACCTTATGAAGTTTTTTAGTTCAACCTAAACCTATTTAGATTTTTTTAAGTGATATGTGATTACATAATCTATTGGCAAATCTCTGAGGAAATAATCATTCTCATAAATTCAGAAGATTCTCAGAGACTATTATGAAAATATACAAACAAACTACAAAATCTATAGAAAATGAATAAATTACTGGAAATGCACAATATCTCAAGATTCAATCAATGAGGAAGAAATTGAAACCCTGAACAGACCAATACTATGGATCAAAATTGAATCAGTAATAAAAAACCTCCCAACCAAAACAAGCCCCAGACCAGATGGATTCACAGCAAAATTCTACCAGATGTACAAAGTACTGCTACCAAATCTGTGGAAAATATTTTTAAAAATTGAAGTGGAGGAACTCATCTCTAATTCATTCTATGAAGCCAGTATCATCCTGATACCAAAACCCACCAAAGATAGAAAATAAAAAAAAAAATAAAAAACATAAAAAAACTACAAGTCAATATGCCTGATGAACTTAGATACAAAAGTTTTCAGTGAAATACTAGCAAACTGAATACAGCAGCACATCAAAAATGTAAAATGTAACTCACCATCATTAAATAGGTTTCATTCCTCAGGTGCAAGGTTGGTTCAACACAAACAAATTTATAAATGTGATTGACCACAAAAACAGAACTAAAAACAATAAGCATGATTATCTCAATAGATGTAGAGACGCTTTTGATAAAATACAACATCCTTTTATGTTAAAAACCCCCAGCAAACTAGGCATTGAAGGGACATACCTCAAAATAATAAGGGCCATCTATGACAAACCCACAGCCAACATCATACTGGATAGGCAATAACCAGCAGCATTCTCCTTGAGAACGAGAAAAAGACAAGGATTTTTACTTTCACCACCCCTGTTCAACATAGCACTGGAAGTCCCAGATGGAGAAATCACTCAATAGAAAGAAATAAAAGGCATCCAGATAGCAAAAGAGAAGTCAAACTATCTGCGTTTCTCTGAAGATGTTATTCTACACCTACAAAACCCTGAAGACTCTGCCAAAATGCTTCTGGAACTGATAAATAACTTCAGTGAAGTTTCAGAGTACGAAGACAATGTACAGAAATCAGTAGCATTTCCATACAACAACAGCATTCAAGTTGAGGATCAAATCAAGAATGCAATCTCATTTACAATAACCACACACACACACACACACACACAGAGGACACAAAGTACTTAGGAATACATCTAACCAAGGAGATAAAATATCTCAACAAGGAGAATTTAAAACACTGCTGAAAGAAATCACAGATAACACAAACAAATGGAAAAATATTCTATGCTCATGGATTGGAAGAATCAATATTGTTAAAATGTCCATACTGCCCAAAACAATCTAGAGCTAGCATGCTATTCCTATCAAATTACCAATGTCATCTTTGCAGAAGAAAGAACAAAAAAACTATTCTGAAGTTTTCATGGAATGAAAAAAGAGACTGAATAGCTTAAGCAATCTTAAAGAAAAAGAACAAACATGGAGTCAGTAGATTTACCAGACTTCAAAATATACTACAATGCTAAAATAAACAAAATCATATGGTGCTAGTACAAAGATGGAAATGTAGACAACTGGAACAGAATAGAGAATGCAGAAATAAATCCACAAACCTACAGCCATCTTATCTTTGACAAACTTGACAAAAATAAACAACTGGGAAAGGATTCCCTATTCAGTAAATGGTACTGAGATAGCCGGCTAGCCGTATGTGGAAAAATAAAACTGGACCCCTTCTTTTCACCATATACAAAAAATAACTCAAGAAGGATTAAATATTTAAATGTAAGAACTCAAACTAAAAGGATCCTACAAGAAACCCTAGGAGACACCGCTCTGGAAATCAGCATTGGGAAATAATTGGTGACTAATTCCTCAAAAGCAATGGCAACAGAAACAAAAATTGAGACGTGGGACCTAATAAAACTAAAGAGCTCCTGCACAGCAAAAGAAACTAGTAATAAAGTAAACACACAACCTACAAGATAGAAAAAAATTTTGCGAATTATGCAGTTGGAAAAGGTCTAATATGCAAAACCTTTAAGAAACTTAAACAATCATACAAGCAAAAAACAACCCTATTTAAAATGGGGGCAAAACACATGAACAAACACTTTTCAGAAGAAGACATACAAGTGACCAACAAACATAAAAAAAATCCTCAATGTCACTAATTCACTAATCATCAGAGAAATGTAAGTTAAAATCACAATGTGATGCCATCTGACACCAGTCATAATGGCTATTATTGAAAAGTAAAACATAATAATAATAACAGATGCTGGCAAGGCTGTGGAGAAAAGGGAACACATACACTGTTGGTGGGAATGTAAATTAGTTCAGCCTCTATGGAAAGCATTTTGGAGATTTCTCAAAGAACTTGAAACAGAGCTACCATTTGATCCAGCAATTCCATGAAAGGGTGTATATGCAAAAGAAATTATTCTACCAAAAAGACTCATGTACTCTAATGTTCATCACAGCACTATTCACAATTGCAAAAACATGGAATCAACTTAGGTGCCCATCAGAGGTGTACTGGATGAAGAAAATGTGGTACGTATACAGCATGGAATTCTAGGCAGCCATAAGAAAGAACAATGGGCAACATTTCCTGACATTATTTTACTTTATATGGTTGGAATGGTTAACTAGAATGCTAGCAGACAATCAATCAAAACAAAATAAAGAAACAAACAAACAAAAAATCCAGGCTGTTGAAAACACAAATTTAGACTTGCTTTTCAGAGAAACTAAGATCCCTTTACCGATTTCACAGGATTTAGGATGGTTAATTGAATAGGTTAACATATATAAGACACTTAGAAAAATGCCTTGCACATAGAAAGTGCTATATATATATATATATATTTTCCATTGTTATTATGGAATTTAAACATAGCATCGCATTAAAGACGATTTGTTTTAGTAAATAGCAGAAACTCTCATGCACTAACATGTAACGCCCAACATATAATACATTAAGCAGAAACTCCCATGCACTAACATGTAACGCCCAACATATAATACATTAAGCAGAAACTCCCATGCACTAACATGAAAGGCCCAACATATAATACATTAAGTTGTTATTAGTACCTAAACCTATCTTTTTGAGTAAATGTCTGAAAATTTTTTTCTTCTGTTACATTCTTTAGAACTGTGGTATTTGGATAATGTAAATTTATGTTAGGTAAGAATGAAACTGAAAAATTGAAAGAAATGAACACTGTCAGGAAAGTCGAGTCAAAGATATCAGGCAGGAAAATGAGGAAGGAACCAACATTTGCTAAGTGCTTAGTATGTGCTGGGCAGAGCATTATGAACTCATAATAAAATATTTTACAGAATCTGAAAGTTATCCCTGAATATAAGTATTGATATAAATATTGTTATTTGAAGAAATTTAAGAATCACAAAATGCCCAACCTCAAATAGCTTGTAGGTGGTCAAGCCGTATTTTGAAGTAAGATTATTTTTTAAATTAAAAAATGTAGCATTTAATGACTTCTCAAAATTTTAGCTAAGATCAAGAGTGATAAATACAGTGTTTATTACTAGGTCACATGTAATAACACATCTATTGTGTTATTTATTTTTCACTATGTTTATAATAAAACTAGAGTGTTTATTATTACATCAAAGCTATAATGATGATCATCACATGTTCACTAACTCACCTGGGAAAGTCAAGGAGGTTAGGTACTTAACGTTAAGACAGTTACCACAAATTGGTTACTAATTATAATAAAAGTGATCATTTTTTATATATCTTATTTCATGTACTAACAATCTTCATTAAATACATAGTTACTGAAATAATCATTTCAAAGTTTATGAGTTTGAGGCACAATAAAGTTAAAATACATGTTTTGAGATCAAATCTCTACTCAGATCTCCCTGGCTATAAATTCCTTCTAATTTAAATTGTATTATATAATTCAAGTAAAAGGATAAAATTAATATATGATTTGAAAGTTCATTTTGTAAGTATGTAATAAATATGATGAAAGTTTGCTTGGAATAAAAGCACATGTCAGTTAGCCTAAAAATATTTAGGTATGGTCTAGGCGTGGTGGCTCACACCTGCAATCTCAGCACTTTGGGAGGCAGAGGCGGGTGGATCATGAGGTCAGGAGATCGAGACCATCCTGGCTAACACAGGGAATCCCTGTCTCTACTAAAAATAAAAAAAAAATTAGCCGGGTGTGGTGGCACATGCCTGTGGTCCCAGCTACTCTGGAGACTGAGGCAGGAGAACCACTTGTACCCAGGAGGCAGAGGTTGCAGTGAGCTGAGGTTGTGCCACTGCATTCCAGTCTGGGTGACAGAGCGACATACAGAAATATATTTATTGATAGATAAATCTATGGATACAGACATAGGTTTATTATTAATAGATGTAGATATAAGATAAAAGAGAACATGGTTCCTATATTATATTTTTACTTGAGTTTATTTCAACAATATTCACGAGTTCATATAGAATTTCTATTTCATTAGAAATATGTGTGTAACCCACTGTAAATAGTCCTGGAAAATTTTATGGTTCAGGACAGGCCAGCTGGAATAATAAAAATCTCAGTACCTTAATGCAATAAAGATGTATATGTTATAGTGGGTTTATACTAGTTATTAGCGGACTTTCTTCTATGCAATCATTGAAGGCTGCATTCTTAGTTCTTCCCGTGAGGCTGCCATTACCTAGGACTTTGGAGCTTCCTTACCGGTACTCCACATCCAGCCAGGCAGGGAAATCAGGGAACAGCGAATGTGAAGTATTGTATGTCCAATTGTATAGGTTTGGCTGAAAGTTTTCCATTCTTAGTTTTGCCCACATTCCCATGGCCAGAATTCAGTCACATGGCCATACCTAACTACAAGAGGTGTTAGGTGCTCCCATGAAGAACACAGGAGGAGTTTGTTAAACAATTAGCCAAAATAAACTATAACATTTAGATAATAAAAAGTTAAATAATTAGGAACAAAAATTAAACAAATAAAAATTTAAAACAAGGCAAAAAATGTAATTTATTTGATACTGTTATTCTTACCTTGCCAATATCTCAGACAGAAGGACCCACAAGCACAAGATTACTGAAACTAGAGTCTCAAGCTATGAACTTTAGATACAGGACAGAATATGAGAAAATGCATGGGGGAGCAAAAGTGCCTAATTTGCAAAACATTTATCTGATAAGGGATTAATATTCAAAATATATAAGGCACTAACTCAATAGCAAGAGAACAAATAAACTGATTCAAACATAAGCAAAAGATCTGTATAGATATTTCTCAGACGAAGACATAAACATGGCCAAGAGTTTTCTGAAAAAATGCTCAACAACATTAATCATCAGGAAAGTATAAATTAAAACCACAAGACTTCACCTCACACGAGTTAGAATAGCTATTATCAAAAATATATATATATATATAAATATTAGCGTGGATATACAGAAAAGGGAGCCCTTGTACACTGTAGGGGAAAATGTAAAATAGTACAGCTATTATTTTAAAAAAATATATGGATGTTTCCCAAAAAATTAAAAATAGAACTACCACATAATCCAGCAATCTCGCCACTGGATATATATCTTAAGGGATCTCTCTCTCTCTCTCTCTCTCTCTCTGTCTGTCTCTCTCTCTCTCTCTCTCTCTCTATATATATATATGATATCTCACTCTCTCTATATATTTTTTGATCTCTCTCTCTCTATATATATATATATATATCTGATATATCTATATCAGAAATTGAAATCTGTATGTTTAAGAGATATCTGCACTCCCATGTTCATGGAAGCATTACCCATAATAGTCAAGATATAGAATCAACTTAAGTATCCATTGAGGAATGAATGGTGTGTGTGTGTGTACATACTATATTTTCTTTATTCATCCACCAGCTACTTGATTCTATTCACACATATGTAAAATGTGTGCCTTGAAGAAAAAGAAACTTTTCAGTTGGATTGGTTGGTCTGGAATATTATTCAGTCTTAAAGAAAGGGAATCCTGGCATTTGCAACAACATGAATAAAACTGTAGTACATTATGATAAGTGAAATAAACCAGACACAGGCAGACAGATATTGCATAATCTCACTTATACATGGAATTTAATATACAGAACTTACTGAATGGTAAAATGGGAAGGTGTTACCCAAAAAGTACGGTTTTAATTAAATAGAACGACTAAGCTGTACTTAGTCACTTAGTATGGTAACTATAGTTAATAATAACATATTGTATATTTGAAAATCGCTATGGGAATATATCTTAAAGCTCTCACTGCAAAAATAATGAGTGTTTCCGGTAATAAATATATTAGTTAGGTTGATTTAACCATCTCACAATATTTACATGTACCAAACATAATTTTGTTGCCTTTGTTTGCATGTTCCTATGAAGGAATACTTGAGGCTGGGTAATTTTAAAGGTTTATCTGGCTCATGATTCTGCAGTTGTACAAGAATCATGGCACCAGCATCAGCATCTGGTTAGGGCCTCGGGCTGCTTCCACTTACAGCAGTAGGTAAAGAGAAGCTGGCAGGAGTAGATATCATGTGGACCAAGAGGAGGCAAGAGAGTCAGGGGCAGGTGCCAGGTTGTTTTTCTTTTTGAGACTGAGCCTTGCTCAGCCACCCAGGATGGAGTGCGGTGGTGCAATCTCTGCTCACTGCAACCACCATCTTCCAGGTTCAAGTGATTCTCTTCTCTCAGCCTTCTGAGTAGCTGGGATTACAGGCACCTGCCCTCATGCCGGGCTAATTTTTGTATTTTAGTAGGGTTGGGGTTTCACCATCTTGGCCAGGCTGGTCTTGAACTCCTGACCTTAAGTGATCCAGCCGCCTCGGCCTCCCAAAGTGTTAGGATTACAGCCATGAGTTACTGCACCTGGCCCAGGTTCTTTTTAACAGGCGTCTCTCTCAGGAGCTAATGGAGTGAGAACTCACTCACTACCCTGAGAATGACACCCAAGCCATTCATGAGGGATCTCACTAGACCCCACCTCCAATAATGAGGATCAAATTTCAACTTGCTGTTGGAGGGACCAATATCTACACTATAACAGTTGTACAAGATAAATGTATGCAATTTTCATTTATAAATTATATCGTAATCAAACAGTAGATTGGGATAAAAAGTGTACTTTCAAAAAGGTGGGAAACATAATTGGAAAGATAATTTAAGTGTAGCTAAAATTCTGTACTTTCTCACGCAGCAAGTGAAAGTTGTTGAATAATTTTTTTAGATGAGAGTAAATGGTAGCATGTATAAGTTGTGAAGATAATTTTCATTTTTGGGGACAAATATTCTCAAGAAAGCATAATTGATTAGAAACTCACCCCAGAAGTTTAATTCAGAAATCTAAGAGCCTGAACTTCAGTGGCATTGTGAAGATGAAAAAGACAAACACATTGGAGATATTTCAGAGATAGAATAGTGATGTGAAAATTTATTGAATAAATCAAAGCAGAGTTGTAATCTGGAATGTAAATTTTGAAAATAAAGATGCCTTCACTCAAATGAAGTAATCTATGAAATGTTCCTGGGTCTAACTAAAGTTATTTCCCAAGTGTCAGGGAAATAAGTCAAAATAACTACAAATAGGACAGGTTACAAGAGCAAATGAATTAAAGGAAAGAGTGACATGATTGCTAATGGCTCCCATTAAGTCCTTGCTATTGGTGTAGTTGATAAAGTTACAGAAAAAAATACATTTAACCATGCTTTTATTTAATGAAATCATACTGAGCTTAGCACCATGTTATTAATTCGTGATATTAAGTAGATGAAATATGTCTCTTGAAATCTATGTCAGCTTTAAATCTTGCAGATGCATTGATGTGTAACTATACAGAATTAAATAGATGTCACCTAGAGAGAACTTGAGGTGTTTGTGATATGGAAACATCTTACATGGGAGAAAAATTATTGTTGAAACTTTTTCAGCTGGTTTGGTAAGTCTGTTTGGCAATTTGTATGAAAATACAAGTTTCATTCTATACAGATTATTTATTTTTATAATATTGACTTCAGAACACTTAAAATTGAATAATTTATAATAATCATAAGCATTGCATTAATTTATAATAATTTATTAAATATGACTTCAATGTATAATTGAAGATATGGAGCAAGAGATAAATTCATTTGATATATAAAGCCTGTGAAAAGAAATATATGATATGCTATTCCTAACAGAGATTTTTATTTCAAATAACAGGATTTTTATATCTTTCCAATTTTTCTCTTTAATTCTATAGGACACTTTTACCCAAACAACAGACTCCCCTATGACTTCTACCAGTTAGTATTGCTTGTTTGTTTTATTTTGCTGACAATGTAATGCATACTTTCAATGATTCTATACCTTCTTACGCAGTGTCCTCTGTAATCTGTATATAGACCAAGGTCTGTGCATGAAGGATCTTTCTAAGAAAGCACAGATCATTCTTATTTACATTTTATAACAAGTTCACATGATGTAGCAAGCAACAGGAAAAGCTATGTTTTAAAATTATTATTATTTTTTTTTTTTTTTTTTTTGAGACGGAGTCTCTCTCTGTCGCCCAGGCTGGAGTACAGTGGCCGGATCTCAGCTCACTGCAAGCTCCGCCTCCCGGGTTCCCGCCATTCTCCTGCCTCAGCCTCCCGAGGAGCTGGGACCACAGGCGCCGCCACCTCGCCCGGCTAGTTTTTTGTATTTTTAGTAGAGACGGGGTTTCACCGTGTTAACCAGGATGGTCTCGATCTCCTGACCTCGTGATCCGCCCGCCTCGGCCTCCCAAAGTGCTGGGACTACAGGCTTGAGCCACCGCGCCTGGCCTAAAATTATTTTCTATCTGTGTTTTAAAATCCTTAGAAAATCACTTAGGCATCATAAGGAAATTATTTGGTCTTCTAAAATTTTAATTTAAAAATTAAACATCTTTTAATTTTTAAACAATGTTTTTGTAGAGAAAAAAAGATTCTGCATTTATCCAGAAGATAGCTTTCTACCAGTTTAATGAGTTTCAACTACGAGATGATTAAAATGATCTATATGCATCTCACTTATTGAGTTTATAAAGAAATGATGATAGGCTATTAAATATAATGATCATTAAAGCAAGTTCAAAATATAATGTTGCTTTTTTAACATACAGTGCTGTTTTGCCATATAGTAATTTGTGATAACTCTGTGAATCTTTGATGTCATAATTGGATCATCATTTTTATGATTATAATTACTAATATTTGAGGAGCTTTCTCTTTATGTATTGTACCTAGTAATTAGAAGCTTAACAACGATGTTTAAAAGAATAAAGTGGAAAAGGAAAAAGGTGGAAGTCCTAAAAACATGGCATTGATATCTGTTTCTCAGTTAGAAATATAATAAGGAATTCATTCTGGCTAATATTATTGAATTTATCTTTCTTGGCCCTGAATAAGTATGAATGAGAATTTTAAAAATAACTTCCCATGGTTTGAATAAAATCAATGAAACTCACTGTAATAGAAAGAGACAAATCTTGAGTGAGATGTTTGAATAGATATTTTCTATATGATTGTTAAATGTTTCCGGGTTGAGTTCAGAGAAAAAGCTAATTACTTCCTTTATAATAATTATTTTTCTGAGAAAGAAAATATTCTTTTCAGGCACCCACAAAGGAAGCATTCATATATATTAATTACCAGAATGAAGGATTGATACAAAACAAATTTTTTCGTTATTCACTATGAACATAAGTGTAATTACCAGAAAGTAGAATTAGGGTCCTAGGAACCTTCTAGTGCAACCTCCCTCATTTTACAGGGGGAAGAGTATATTTCAGAAATGAAGAGTCATATTTAAAAACCATAGAGTGAGTATACTCTCCATTGGATTTCCCTGAAGCTGCAGAGCAAAGAATGAAGAAAACACCAAGAGCTCATTACATTATGTAACTATTTTAATCCACGTAAAGTAAGCAGATATAGTATCAAGTTTACAAGCATTCATTTTATGTCAGACATAGAAAACCCTTGTATTTTTAATTTATGTTTTTCTTGTAGCATAATATTGATTCTGTTTGTGTTATTTGCCTATCAAGCAAAGTTTGTTCAGCTATTTGACTAGAGTTAATAGTGCTATTCTTCTGTACATGAAGTTTTCTATATAAAGTATCCTTATATGATGATTGTATTAGCTTTCTGTAGAGAAAGAGAACCAACTGAGAGGGAGGAGAGGACAGAAAGGGGGAGAGAGAGAAAGAGAGTGAGGGAAAGAGAAATTGAGATTGATTTTCAGAAATTGGCTCACAAGATTGTGTATGCTGGCAAGTCAAAAATTGGTGAGGCAGAAAACAGACTGGAAATTTGGACAGAATTTCTATTTTACATGCTGGAGACACTCAAGACGTTTGCTCTTAAGACCTTAAACTGGTTGGATGAGGCCTAACCACATTATGGAGGATGATCTGCTTTACATAAGGTCAAAAAACTGTGCATGTTTATTACATTTACAAAATACCTTTACACCAATATTTAGACTAATGTCTAACCAAAAACCTAAGCAACATTGTCAAGCCAAATTGACCAATAAAATTAATCATCACAACAATTAGAGGACATAAGTGAAATATTTACAATGTTAGGCAACACTGCATGCTCAGGGAAATTAGAGTCAGTAAAAACTGAATGTTTATTAGGGCTCAGAACACTTGACCAGTTCAAGTTATTTTTCAGCAATAGGTGAAGCTGACTTTCAGCAAGTCTTTTATATTTGTAATTAAAATTTAATAAAATAAACCTTGTAAAGCAATTAGTTTCATTCTAGACATGTAATACATATTTAATTAATGATAGCTATAATTAAAATGGAGTTTTTACATTCAGTCTATTGCATTCATAGTGTTATTTTTTCCATCTTATAGATAAGAGAAATGATATTCAGAAAGCATAAGTAACTTGCAGAAAATCATAAAATAGAAGACCTTCTTGTATTTAGATCAGAAAATAGAGGAAACATTTTACAAGTAGACTTTAGAATGTCTAATAATATATGTGAACTGGAAAAATATTGCTACATAATAGAAAATAGTCTGAGACAGAATCAGTGTTAAGTGATACTGAAGCCAGGAAACAAAACGGCAATATTCTTAAAACAGTATATTAAAGGGGCTTTTATGAGTACAATGTAAAAAAGACAGCATTTAAATGTATTCAAACAATCTATAAGATTTTTTTTCTTCAATTCTGAACAGCATATGTTGTTAAAAACTTGGCAAAAAATAATAAAAACGTGCATGAGAAAATGAAATTATCAGTACTCTCATCCAACAGAGATTGCCACTATTAATTTTTACACATAGACACATTGTGTTTGCTTTTTCTGTATACTAAACAATGTATTATAAACATTGCAAGAAACCAGTATCGTTGGTTTTCTGACCACAGTCTAATAAGCATGATAATTTTGAATATTTTTAAGTCACAGAAATAGTAATCACACAACAAAGGAATTGCATTCATTTTATTTTTAACAATTCAGTGGGTTTAAATGGTAGCTCACTGTTATTTAATCTAATTTTGTACTAGTTAGATTATGAGAAAGACTGAACATTTTTCTTCTTTATTGGCCGTTTATATTCCTTATCTTGTGGATAGCCTGTCCAGAAGCTTTAGTCCCATCAAAACTCAAATAATTATCAGTCACACTTTCAATTTCCTAGGAAAAAAATATAAGTAAAATTATATATTGGCATAAGCAATTTTAAATGTCCTGCATTTTCCTATTATAAAAGAGACTGATTTTCACTGTAGAAAATTAAGAGAACATAAAACAGGGTGAAAAAGAAAGTTGAAAAAAGGCACAATTGCCATCTATTGTTGTACCATTCTGATAAACTGAATAATAATGGCTAATATGTTGTCTTTTATTGGTGTTTTTCATATACATATATGATTGCGTATTTCTGCAAATAGATGATACACAAATCAATGATCTTCCACATACGTCCTTGACACA
This sequence comes from Trachypithecus francoisi, assembly GCF_009764315.1. Classification (NCBI taxonomy): domain Eukaryota; kingdom Metazoa; phylum Chordata; class Mammalia; order Primates; family Cercopithecidae; genus Trachypithecus; species Trachypithecus francoisi. The sequence continues at coordinate 104,805,340 of NW_022681453.1, forward strand.
AATTCTTCAAAGCAAACTCATATCTTCAAATTGTACATCATGTTACTTTTCTACTTAAACTTCTCCAAACTTTATGCAAGATTTCCATGTATGGGTATACCACACTTTATTTATCCATCCACCTGTTAATGGAGAGTTGGTCCTGCCTTTTGAAGTCTATAATTTTGAAGTATATAATTTCATATTTTGAAATTTCTTCTAAGAAAATAATTCAATATGGATACAAAGTTTTATAAGTAAGTGCATTGAAGAAACTTTTAACAGTTATTTATTGCCTATTATGTGCCAAACATTATGTTAGCCATTGGATTAAAAAAGTTAATGGCATTGACAAAATTTCTAACTACCTCCACTGAGATTAAACTCTAATGAGAGTGATAATCAATAACAAAAGAACATGTAAATATATACATATGTTTATGCATATTGTCATATCAAGTATTGTTTAGCACGACATATTTACATGTAATAAAATATATAAATATAATTATAAAAATAAAAGGAATTAATAGCATTGATCAATCTCAAGATTATTATGCTGAGTAAAATAAGCCAGACAGCGAAATAAAATATTCTGTGTGGTACCATTTTAGTAAAATTATACAAAGCCAATTTAATCTATAGAGATAAGAAACAAATCTGAAGTTGCCTTTACCTGAAGACAAAAGAACAAATGGATTTTTAAAAATTTTTTAAATTTTTTGTTTTTTTCTTTTGGTTATGAGAATGAAAATATTTTTGTTTGTGCATAATTAATAAATTATCTTTGCCATTCTTTGTCTTTTTTTCCATGAGAGGATTTTTTTCTTATTGATTGGCAGAGATTTCAGATTAAAAAATGCATATATCATGTATTTATTAAAGATTTTAATAAATTATCTTTTACTTTTGATGCTTAAAATCTTACTGAAAGAAAGAAGTTTTTTGTTGTTGTTTTCTTGAGACAGATTCTCGCTCTGTTGCCAGGCTGGAGTGCAGTGGTGCCATCTCGGCTCACTGCAACCTCCAGCTTCCTGTTTCAAGAGATTCTTCTGCCACAGCCTCCCAAGTAGCTGGGATTACAGCAGCACGAGCCACCATGCCCGGTTAAATTTTTGTATTTTTGGTAGAGACGGGGTTTCACCATGTTGGCCAGGATGGTCTCGATCTCCTGACATCGTGATCTGCCCACCTCGGCCTCCCAAAGTGCTTGGATTACAGGAGTGAACCACCACGCCTGGCTGAAATAAAGAAGTTTTACAGTCATAAAGTATCCATTCTGTTAAGCTCAACTCAATCCAACCCAATTTAATTCTTTTCATTCTTTGAGAAAATATTTATTACTTTCCTATGTTAGAGACTCAATGAAAATATTATCCTTATTGCAAAATCTTAGTTTCCAAAGAAAAGAGCATGGATTATAATTATAAGCTGTATTCCGTTTTGGTTGATTTTCATTTTTTTTTTTTTTTGAAATCCAAACAAGATTCTTTATTACGTTCAAAAAGGGGTTAAAAATGTAAGCAAAGGTTATGGTATATTTCAAGCATTCAAATTAATCACAGTTTTTGTCAATCCATTAACATTTTTAAAATAAGCATTTTTATTATTTTACCTTTTGTTAAAATAATAGTTTTAGCTCTCCTTTGGTTCTGCTTAGGGGTTACTACATTGATCTTTAAAATCTTAGACTTTTATAAAAAGTGAAAGGTATATAATTGGATCCTACTGAAGCCAGTAACTCCAAAGACAAGAGTTCCATTTTGAGTTATTTTAGAAATGTCAGCGTGTAAACAGAATTGTGAGTAGTTGTATGCCTTTGGAATCCTCACTTGCCTAAGAATGAGGAAATTTGTAAGTAAATGCACAATCATCTCTCTGTAAATTACCAGTACTCCACCAGCGGAGTGACCAGGTAGAATCAATTTGTAGTTGAGAGATTGTTCTTGGTTTCGCAGCAAATAAAAATGGCAATGTTTGAACACATTTACTAAATTATAAAGAAGACATCTTATAATTTCAGTCTTCACTTGTCAATAAAAGGCAACCATATATTCTACCAATTCAAATTTTAAAATTTTTTATAATGCTAACATAGAACAAATGAATTACATGTTTAGGATGCTAAGGCAGAGACAGGAAGAATGAGATCAAACTTGGTGAGATGTGCAAGTAGTGAGTTGTCACCATTGCATTGAGTGCTTGATGCAGAAATACTGTGAGTACAATAATCAGCAAGTTCACAGTCTAAAATAATTAATGTGAATTAGTTTTGCCTCCTATGTTAACTCTCATTATTTTTGTTTTCGACAGTTTAAAAAATGTCCACACTTTTCCATGTTCATAAATCACGACAGCATTTGCTGTTACATTATTGCAGATAGATAACCCTCTATATGAAAAGACTTTCATTCAAACCTGAATGTACGTTTTCTTGTCCAACATGTTAATTCTATAACTTAAAACCCTTGTAATAGTCCACATGTTTTAGCTTTTACTTTTTGAAGTGCTAAAAAGCACTTCCCAAAACACACACACACACACGCTGCACATTCATGTGCATGTACATATGAACATGGAAAATGTTTCCATCTACTAAAGAAATACAAATTATCTTGGAGACAGAATCAGATATACAATCATTATCAATCAAGTTATTTTCCTATGCATACTTTGGTGAAGACTGAGCGCTTTAGGCTGATAAACCAGATGAGGTAAAATTGTGATTCTTTAGAAAACATTGGTATAAATAGCTTACATAAAAGGACACAAGAGTGGAGAAATTCTAGTTCTATTAAATGAAAGACATATTTTAAAAGGTCATATATTCATTCATTCATTCATTACATGTATTTTTAACATCCTGTTTGTCAGTCTTGTTATCACACGTCTGTACTTTGCAGTATGGTAGCCACTAGCCACATGCAGCAATTAAGCACTTGCAACAATACAAAGGGATTGTGTTTACTTTAAGTAATTTTATGTAAAATTAAAACTAATGTTCTATTCAGTTATTGGAAAACATATATTTGGAACACCTTGACTATATGAATCCATTTTTTCAACTAAACTTTATAAAATCTAAAGGCAGATCAATTATATCTCTATGAAAATTTAACATCTTAATTAAGATGTGCTTAATGTATAATGAACACACCGACTTTAAACAAAAGTACAAAAATAACATAAAACATCTCAATCGTGATTCTTGTATTGATTAAATATTAAAGTAATAACTTGGATTTATTGGTTTAAATAATATTCTCAAAATTAATTTTACTTTTTTCCTTTTTACATTTTTAATGTGGGTATTAAATATTATAAAAGAATAAGTATTAAAAGAGTTAATGTTGGTAAAGAGCTTGAAAATTTGCATCACATGGTTATTAATATTCATGAATTACACTAGGATCCCTCTTTTAAAGGTAAAGAGGTATTTTCTTTTATAACTTGAAGGTTAACAGTAAAAAACCTGCCTAAAAGTGTTATCTTATTCTAGCATAACCTGGAGCCTATATTTATTTTTCGTGAAGCCTTTAAATAAGAGCAAGAATATTTTATTAAAATGCATATGCAGAACTAATGTCTCAAGTGTTTTCAAACCCAGCTAAGAGAGTGGCACTAAATGCATTTTCTGTATTGTCTTAATTCTTACAACAGTTCAATGAGGTGCGTGGCATTACCTAACTCTAATACACAGAAAAAGTAATTAACATGCCCAAAAGACACAGGTGCAGTCACTGAACAAATGTCTTTTGAGTATCCCCTTTATTCTTGGACTGCTTAAGGCATATGAGTATCACCAACGAACAAACTCAATGAAGAATCCTGCCCATTTGGAGTTCTTTTTTTTTTTTTTTCTCTAGATAGCAATTAAGAATTTAAAGCTAAACGTGCCTTAGTAAACTTCTCTGTCTTTTTTTTTTTTGAGACGGAGTCTCACTCTGTCGCCCGGGCTGGAGTGCAGTGGCCGGATCTCAGCTCACTGCAAGCTCCGCCTCCTGGGTTCCCGCCATTCTCCTGCCTCCGCCTCCCGAGGAGCTGGGACCACAGGCGCCGCCACCTCGCCCGGCTAGTTTTTTGTATTTTTTAGTAGAGACGGGGTTTCACCGTATTAGCCAGGATGGTCTCGATCTCCTGACCTCGTGATCCGCCCGTCTCGGCCCCCCAAAGTGCTGGGATTACAGGCTTGAGCCACCGCGCCCGGCCTCTGTCTTCTTTAAAATATATTATTCACATTAGTTTGGTGATTTGGGACTAGTAATTTAATACCTCAGCTCTTTATAGACTTAACCTCTAAAAAGATTAATAACAAAATTAATTTTAATACAAATACAACCATGCAGAATTTGGGGTAAAATATCACATGTAAACACCTCTATTGAGGTTTGAAGTAGAAATTCAACAAATTAATTTAAAATATCATTTTGATTCATTACATTGTTTTACAACTTGTAAATTATAAATATTACAAAGGTTTACATGTATTCCAGTGTATGAGGATAGTCACATCATAACAGATGTACTTGTAATGGCACTTTCATAATATAAACCCCTAAGTTTTTAAGCATGAAGTATGAGAATACATGAGAATACAGAAGAAAACCACATATATTTTACCTATATGAGATAATTTCAAATGGAGCACAAATTTTAGTGCCTTTCATTACTGAAAATTTATCATAAATTTCAGAGAATTTTGTTTTTATTTGGGAAGTCAAAGTGTTTTAATTGGTTTGCTTTCACATATAATCTAAGAAAATTCTCTGGATTTCCATTATATCAGGTATCAAACAAAGGGATGTTGATATCTTCAAGGGAGAAGTATTATTTTTTATATCTGCTTCATTTCTCTAACCATATATTTGTCCTATTGAAAGACATGCGGATTCAAAGATATAAAATACAATTTGTCTCCTGTAGCCCTTATTTTAAGAAGTAAAAACCTTAAGAAAATCATGAACAAAATATTCTTAGGGAATTTTAAATTAATGGTACTTAGAGTAACAGTTCAATAAAGTGATTGTATTATTCAAAGGAATATCATGATTTTTAATTGAGGAGCTAATAGTGGGTTTAAAAATATGCACAAAATGATTTTTTATGAAGCTCAAAAATAAAACCTAATACTCATCTTTGAATCTTGTAAGTCAACTTATTTAAAAAACAGATAATTAAAAAGCTTGCCAACAAAACTTGAATGTGGGATGCATGTTTCTAAATTAATAAATGAAATGTGGCCTACATATAATCAGAGTATGATGTAATGGTAAGAATTCAGTTATTCTAATGCTATAGAAAACAAACTTGGGAACAAGGGACTCACAACACCTTCCACAAATGACATTATACAAGAAATAATTCAGAAGCTGAAAATACATTGTTTTGTCTATTAATCGAGGTCTCTGATTGATTTAGCCTAATCTTATTTGGCCAAAAGACAAAAATAAAATGAGCAGTCTCTGGTTGAAAATGAAAGTAATCTGGCTACAGAGAAATCTTATCACTTCAAGAAGTGACTTGTGGTAATTTATTACATATGAAGAAATAAGTAGAAAAGAGTTGCTTTAAGGGCTTTGATATTTTATGGAAATTGATGTTTTTTCTTAAGAAACAAATGAGTAATAGCAGTGATCCATTAGAAATTGCGACATGTTGTTTCCAGTTTTGATTTCCATAAGGATTCATTTTGCATACAATTATGCCCTGATGTCACACAATGCTGTTCATGGATATGAAAATGTTGTCATCAAAACCTCAACAACACGATGTGCCCTCAAACTTCATTTATATCTTGCTGTGAGTTGTACACTGCATGTTAATGCAATTCATTGTATGCACTAAATCTTAGCATATCAGCTCACATGGGATATACGAAATGTTAAAGAAGCTAAAAACAAAAGGAAAACTTTTCATATATAGAAGAGAAATTTCTTCTGTTCTGAAAAAATCAGAAACAACTGCCTAAAACATCCTGATGGTTGTATTATAAATGAAAGCTTCTTTTGTTAGATAAAAGCTATAAAATCAGTATCCACTTCTGATCAATGCATACCGCATGGTGAAAACTGGGAAGGATAGTAGGGTGTTCATACAATTTCACCAACCACTGAATTAATTTCATTAATTTATAAAAAATTAATTAATTTTCGCCAACCACTGAATTAATTCATTAATTAACTTTTTGTAAAAAGTCTGTCCTATGCCAAAGACAAAACACAACAGGAGGCAGTCATTTCATGTGACCAGTTTAGTATTCATCTGTAGTCAGATTTCCCTAATGTGACGTTAAGTTGTCTTTCTCTATCCAAAAAGAAATGTCCAATAAATCACAATGAATAAGAGGGAGATGTTGCAGGAGTTCAGAATTACTCCCAGTTCAAATATGAAAATCATTAAACAAACCATGGAATGAAACTGCATTTGTCTCTAGTAAAAGTTCTAATAAATTAAAATCAAAACATTAAATTTCTGAAGATTTGAATGAGAATGAGAAATCAAAAACGGAAGAAAACTTATTTAAAGAATTCAGGCCGGGCTCGGTGGCTCACACCTGTAATCCCAGCACTTTGGGAGGCTGAGGTGGGCGGATCACGAGGTCAGGAGATCGAGACCATCCTGGCTAACAGGGTGAAACCCCGTCTCTACTAAAAATACAAAAATGAGCCGGGCGAGGTGGCGGCGCCTGTGGTCCCAGCTCCTCGGGAGGCGGAGGCAGGAGAATGGCGGGAACCCGGGGGGGCGGAGCTTGCAGGGAGCCAAGATGGCGCCACTCACTCCAGCCTGGGCGATAGAGTGAGACTCCATCTCAAAAAAAAAAAAAAAAGAATTCAATAGACAATTCTAAGCAAAGAAAGATACGCTTATTAGAATTCAAAAGTAAACTCACAGGTAGTTATATTTATAGAGCTACATTATCATGTAAGAAAGCCAAGGAGTCATCAATGTTGTGATCATTTCTAGATGAGAAAACAAAAGCTGGGAGGTTCAAGGACTTGTGGGAGCTGACTGTCCATTGGTGAAGGAACAAGGACGGAAGTATAGGTCTTGCAACCAAGATACTGTCTCATTAAATACTAGCATGTTAAGAGGAATGATGCAATAAAAAAGGTCTTTCCTCTTGTCATAGTATCACCCTGTTAACATGCTGGTAACTTAAAAGTGCTCTAGAGCGTTTTTTCATGTGTCTATTGGCTGCGTAAATGTCTTCTTTTGAGAATTGTCTGTTCATATCCTTTGCCCACTTTTTGATGGGGTTTTTTTTTCCTTGTAAATTTGTTTGAGTTCCTAGAACATAAAGTATAATTTAAAAAAAAAAGACATTTTCAGAAATAAAGTAAAAAAAAAAAAAAAGAGAAAAATAGTGTTCCTGGGAAGGAATTTGAGAATACATTAATTATCGTAAATTGTTAATTTTTTTCATTTCTGAAATATGGCCATCCTCTCTTGTGTGAAGCTGGTTTCCCTCTCTTGTCTACTCAGTTAAATAGCACCCATCTGACGAAAAAAAAAAAAAGTGCTCTAGAGATGTCCAAATAATTTGAGTTTCAATTGCCTGGTAAGAGAACTGGGAATGTGATTCGGACTTCAGATTCCTAGGTTTTGCTTAGTGAAGTAGTATACACCATATGGTCACAGTGTTTGCACCATTTATCTCATTTTTCTTATTATTTCAGCATGAAGCCATATATATACAGCCATTTAACATACTTCATTCAGGCTGTGTGTAAAGCAAGCCAACAAATAAATAAGTAAAAACATTAATTATCAGGTTTTTACTACTATTAGGCCAGAAGAAAATATTATATTATATTGCTTTTTTCTCATGAATTAAAGGTTTTTGTAAAAGAGTATGAGTAGTAAAAAACATTATTAATCTGTCTATAATCAATGTATATTTTACCTTAGCATTAATAAAGGATTAAAAAAGATACCTTGGATGAGGTAAAGCATTATTTATTATTCTAGATCCATTTTAAATCTGTGTAGTTTAAGAACAAAAAATCAAGTAATAGTTTACATCAATACTAAAAGAAAGGTCTGCAACTTTTTAAATTAAAATTATTAGAAAACAAACTCATCCACTTTTCAGCTGATTTTTTTTTTTAGTTTCAGTTCTTTTTGTGAATAAAAAATAGTGTATTAAAATGACGAAGGAATGAAAAAGCCGTTCTGATTTAGAGTTACCACAATATGCAGTTAGTGATGCTTTGCACACAATTTAAAAATTGGTCAGAAATGATGCACCTAAGAAATGGATAAAATGGAGTTGATAAAACCTATAGACAATGTTGTCTCTCACTCCCTCTCATCTGCAAGTTGAATACCTGTGTCATTTAACCTCCCAGCTTATATATAACATATATTATATATCATCCCATAAACCAGACAATTATTTTAAAAAGTCAAGTAAAAGTTGATTTGTAGTTAAAAATTGACCACAAAAAAATTCTCTTTAAAGTTTCTAACACCACCTTCTAAATTCCAACATTAATGTATTTTCTTCTCAGTAATAATTTTTTTATGCCTGAAGAACTTACAGAAAGCATCTAGATGTATGATGTCCAGAACCTTGAGCTGTTGAGAATTATGCTCTCTATCATGCCATATTTGGTCTGCAATCTTAGAAGGTATTTATTTTCCTTTGTTTATTTACCTCTTCTTGTTGACATATTTATGTATTTGTCGTTAATTTATGGAATATCTCATTTCATCTTGCACTTACATGTATCCATCCTACTTTTTGATAGAAAAAGACAAATGACTTTTATGATAATGATAATGAATAAGTCCAGGATAAAGACATTGGTTAAAGAAGCAATGTAATTCTACGAAAAGATGTGGCTATTTCATCTGGTATTAACAAAAAGTGACTCATCGATAAAAATAGGAACACTTAGAGATGTCTTTTCATTTTTATTAACTTTTATTGGCATCTGCCTGTTAATATCCACTAAATATAGCATCCATTAAACATAGAATACATTTCTTTTTACTTTTTACAATTACTATTCCTGACAACAATATCATTTAGCATCTAGGAATAAATATTAGTTGTAAATGCCAAATACAAGATGGATTTTGACTGCCCATCTCCTGTTACTGTCTCTTTTGTCATTTCTAAATCTTTTGTCATTTTAAATCTACTTGTCAGTTTGCATTTAACATGCGTTATAATTCATGTTAGCACTTGGGATGCTCCCTGAAGCACACAGTTATTCCCTTCACTCGCTTTTGTGTTTTTACAGCTAAGATGCTTACTAATTTGGGGGCACCTTGGACCAAACACGAGGTGTTAAGGACTTTTCTTTTACTTCCATTGAACAAAATCACTTTATTTGACTTAAATATTTAAAATATATTTTTGAGAATAAAAAGTATCACTTGTGTATACAATGAAAACTTGTATATACAGTAAAATTACTTTATTCAACTTAAATATTTAAAATATAGTTTTGATAATAAAAATTAGCACTTGTATATACAGTGAACAGCTTTGTTAACTTAAAGGGAAGTAAAAACAAGGACAAAATGCTCTCTGGTAAATATTAAATAAGTGTCATTGCATTCATTTCTTTTTTAAAAGGTGATATTTGAATGCCAACTCTACACTACTGAAAATACAGTGTCGTAAGTACTGATCCTGACCAGAAAGAGCTTATTGTGTCATGGAGGCAAACATAATGACCTTATAACACTGAAAGGTGCATTCAATTTTGGAGCTACTGTGTGTAATGGGGAATGAAAAATTCGAAAAAGGAATCCCTAATTTAATTTGAAAAGGTTAAGAAAAATTTCACAGAGAACATGACATCTGAACCTTTCAAAGAAATGTATGAGTGTGAGAAGAATACAGTACATTGAAGGTTAGAAATTCCAAGTAGAATTAAATAGTCATTGCCAATCTTAGAGGGTACCATGTGTTTATGAAAATAAACAACTTCATTCAATTTGATTGTCACCTCTGATGTGGCTACTCTGCTCAATGTTTCCTCTAAGTAGCCTATTGCTGCCTTTTGTGTGGTGCAGTTTGATTTCTGCCTTGTGATTTTCTAGAGAACATGTTTGTTGAAGAAGCAGATTAAAGTAACTGAGTTAAACATTATAAATTCATAAAATACTTATTTAGAATTGCACAACAGAGAGAAAGAAAGAAAATAATCTTTTTTAAAAACAGAGACATCATTGGATAAAATGAAGCTAGTCACTGATATAAATTAAGAATATAATAGAATGTAATATTCTTAATGTTATGAGAATACATAAATTAGAATTTTTATGGTTATAACAAATGACACAAAATGTTATACTTGTGATTCCTTCTGAATCCTATTATGCATTGGAATTTCCTCTTTTGCATAGATTTTCTATGTTTTCAAATATTATCTCCACTTTTCCCTTATAAAATTCTTTTGTTGTGAGAGAGTAGAATAATCTGCCAATCAATGCATTGATATGGAAAAGGTCAAAAATTTTTCCATGAAAATGTTTAGTCATTGTGTTCTTTGTTCCTCAGATTCTTTTGAGCAACAACTAATTCAATTAAACCAACTCTAAAGCAGTGGATTGTCATAGATCATAACCTTTCAAAATGTCTGTGCGTTGTTCCTTAAATCACCTTAGTTAGCATATTTTAATAGTATCACACAATGGAATACGATTAAGGAGTCTTGGGTTAAAAAAGCATGCTATGCCCCTGCCAATTACATAATAAAGGGAATGAGAAGGATGGCATTTCAAGACAGACAGAAATCAACATACTGAATAACACACAAACAGATCAAGAATTGATGGAGATAAATACAAAAAGTGACAAATCAACCTAAAACGTTTATCATGTTGGCATCGTGATTCACCTTTATTTCTTCAGATACATTTAAAAGGAAAGGAATGTTATTGAGTGAGTAAAATAATCTCACATTTTAATGAACACAAGAAGCAAGAAAAACTAGTATCAGTATTTTAACTTCAAAACAGGTATATTTTCATTAGTGAATTATTTGGCACTTTAATTTGTTTCTACTAGTGGAAGATCATTTTTATCAGGGATCTATTATGTTAATTACATGTAGTGCTGGATTATCCTGAAATAGGTGGAGTTCCATAAGAAGACTGAAATGCTGTGAATACAATATTGGTTTGAAAACTTTTCTGAAGCCTATAGTACCTTATTTTCAGTATAGTTTGAACAACAAATTTTTAAATAGAAAGTGTATTTCTGAACTTTTGTGGTTATAAAACTTTATAATCACAATTTCTAACTTAATGTAAGTCGTATAAATCACATAGGTGAGAATTCAATGATACAGAAATTTTTGGAAAATTGAAAGACATCTCTTATTCATAATTTTTTTCAGTAAAATCCAAAATTTTGTAGTTCTATGTAGTTCTTCCGTAAATTTTACATATGGTTGTGTACCCTTTGATATTTTTAAATTAGACCTAGTAGATGTGTTATGTTTATTTAATCATACCCATGTTTTGATTATTTTTTTACTGCAATAATTCAGCAATAAACATACTTCTTCTTAAGAGTTTTTTCCCCCATGTTTTGAATTATTTACTTAGAATTTGTTCTCAGAAGAAAGATTTGATGGGAACTGCTGTATAGATTTGATGGGAACTGTACCCCAATATTAAATAGGATGCAGTTACTTGCTATTTTCCTTTCAATCACGTAATATTTTGATATATCTGTGATGACATTTGATTTATTTTATATGTGCATATGTATATATGTATATTTTATTTATGTTATATATAATATAATACTATATATAATATTTAGTATTTTATAATAATAAATATATAAATATTATTTTATAATAAATATATATAAATTATATTATTTTATAATAAATATGTAGACCCATATGTAGACACATATTTATATGTGTCTACATATTTATTATACCATATTTCATTTTTATTTGAAAAAAGGCTTTATAAATAGGCTTGTTTATGTGTTGAACTGTATCACCTTAAAAGATATATTAAAGTCCTCACTCTTGGTATTTCACAGTATGACCTTAATTGGAAATAGGGTCTTTGCAGATGTGATTATGTCAAATGGGGTCATACTGCAGAAGGGTGATGTGTGTCCAAGAAGACAAGAGTTACAGAAACATGCAAATGTAGAACACCACGTAACAAGGGCAAAGACTGAAATGCTGCAGCTGAAGTCCGTGGAATGCTAAAGATACTGACAAACCCCAGAAGTCTCAAAGAGGCAACACTAGAGATTTCAGAGGATAGCCCTACAAATCCTTGATTTCAGACTCCAGCATCTAGAACGCTAAGACAGTAAGTTTTTGGTTGTTTTAAGCTACCCGCTTTGTGGTACTTTGCTTCAGTAGCCCTGGGAAACCAATGTAAGGGTTGCCCATTTTTTCGGTCTACAGATCTTGCAGATTGTCAGTATTGTAAGGTTTTATGAGAAATATTAATGTGCAATATATCAATAATCTGAGGAAGTAAAAACATACTCCATTCTCATTCCCAAGTGTCCCACAGTATCCCTTTAAGAATTAATGAAACAATAATCAAATCCTTAATTAGCATGTTACAAAACACCTATCACAGAAATCAAGGTATATGTGGACTGAAGAAATCACCAGCATCATTAAGATCCTAATGAGCATTTCAGTTGAGAAAAATGAAGATAGTTTGTAGAGAAAACCACATAATTATGAACAACAAAGCAAGGTTTATGTGTAATATAATTAACGTGAGGAAAAAGAAACACTGAATCTCTAGCCATTAAAGACTCCTGAAAATGGCAGACTCATATGATCCCCTCAGCTGGACACAGCAAAAATAAATGAGAGGGTTTTATGGAGCATCCATAAGAGTTATTGCTGACCATACCCAGACATTTTCAGGGCTCCTGCGTAAAAATCTAGGAAATATAACGATTTCCATTTGCCCAGGTGAGAGTTTAGTCATGGATGAGCCAGAGCATTTGCCAGGGTGACACTGCAAGGTATGAAAGCACCGCAGATGGTAGTAGCTGAAGAGTTATGATGTAATCAGTTGGGAGATATAGCAAGAATCTCAGGAGGCTAGGTGCATAGGAGACAAATGTGTGCCTTCAGTTCAAATGATGTTCAACTCGCATGCTAGTATCAGGCATCGTCAAAGCCAAAGTAAACTGTTCTCTTCCTGTTACTTATAAGAGACATCCCGAAACCTTCTGGAACATTCCCCAAATTTCCATGCTTGGAGGAAACTTGGGCCTCCCAAGATGGTGAATCAGCTATGGAAAGCTGGCTGGAGTCTTAATCTGTCCTGCAGGTGTATATTAAATCAAGAATTGACCTGAGAAATTATAGGATTTAATTAGAAAAATAAATTGCAATCCATTAAATTTTTTTCTACTGAGGTTTTCAGTCTAAGTTGTGTACAGGCAATGAAGTCTTGGATTTGCAAAAGTGACTGAGCATGTAAATCAAGTTGGTACCATGGCTTAACTATTTCTTAAGGTAAGAAAAGAAATATTATTGAGTAAGATTAGTTTCCTTTATTGAACACAAGAGGTAGGGAAAAATAGTATCAATATTTTTAACTGGATTATATTAATTATGGGCTATATTAATTATGCAGTAATTTTTAACACATTAGAAAATAGCTATGACCTTTAACATAAATAACACACCTTTAATTCAATGGAAGTACCAACTTCTTTCCTACAGAACTCTGATAATTCTGAGAAATATGTGTTAGGTATAACAGATGTAGCAGGCCTACTTCTCAACTAACAGTTCTCTTTCCACTGACAATTTTCTAGCTTTAATCTCAAATTAACGGCCTCTTTTAGGAGAGCTAAATTTTTTATTTAGTGGAGAAAGTGACTTCTTTTCTAGAAAACCCTATCATTCAAAATGTATCACCTCTTCAATAATGATATAAAACCAATATTTTCCTAGCAATTGAAATATTTCTTTTAATAAAAAAACTGACTCTCTTTTAACTCTTTTTTCAAAGTTGAGCTATTAGCAAGCTCTGAAATTGCTCAGTACCAGTACTTATTTTCTGGGGAAAAATCACATTTTCATTGCTGAACTGTATTCAGAATCATCTGAAACAGCTGCAACTTTTGTATGAAATATTTAAATGCATATTTTTTTCTGGCTTAATGATTAACCAATGATTTCTCTCTTGAAATTCTTAATTATAAAACTAATAAAGTTACTGTTTAAAATTTTCTGATTATGGTTTCACACTTACCCATAAAATACAGTGTCTCTGGTTACCAAATTACAAATATTATTTTTCTGAACAAGTATAATAACATTTTAACGACATACCCCTCCCTTTGGTGCACTAAATAAACACATATTCATGTACCTTTAATAAAATAATTACCTTTAGTATTCATCAGCTTCTACGCTTTTGAAATGTAGAATAGAAAACAATGTTTTTTAACTGTATACATAGATAACCCATTTAAAAGATTAAAATATTTTTTTAAAATGTCCCTACAGAAGGCATAAATGTTTAAATGATGCACTATGTATTCAAATATGTGTTCAACTATCTCTCATACAATTGCAAAAATTATTTTGCAGTTTAAATAATGATCAATTTTTTTCTAACTCTCAGAAATATTATTTTTAAGTCTTTCTGTGTGCCGTGCTATAGGCATGCTTAAATCAATGGGCAGCGTTTTCTTATTCCAAGAATGTAACCTGGATTTTATTGTAAATAGATGAAAATTTTCCTGTGTTATTGTAGAAATTCATATGAATGGTGCCTGTGGCTATAAGTATCTTAAATATAAAAATATTCCTCAAAACATATTTGTGCCTTTTCATTCATGGTATCTGTTATTCTGAAAATTCTGTTTTATTTCTATACAAGTCTAATATTTACTAAACATTAAATTGATATAAACATTTATGTTGCTTGTATAGGAAACTATGGATCCTCACTATATAATGTAATTAATCTTCAAATAGATATTTTGTATGCAAAGTCATTCATTTAAATTTTAAACTGCCTCTTACTCTAGTAAAAACAATTTCTAAGAAATATATATAAAATATTTGCTTTCAAAAGTATAAAACAAATCTTCATATTTACTTGATGAAGTAAAGAAGAATATCAAGCCAAATATATTTTTTATGAAAAAAGCCCTGCAGAATTTGGAATATTTAGATATGGAAGATATTTCAATACAAACAGTATACAAATAAGGAGTAAGAGGAAGATAAAGGTCTCCAGTTATCATCTGATATGAATAGAAAATAAATAGATGGAGGTGTCAACTTCAATGATAAACACTGTGTTTCCTGACTGTCTAAGAAAAACTAGCTGTGTTTTAACCCTATGTTTACCTGCCTTATGATTATGTGTATTCCTTACTTTTGTAATTTTGCACTCCAACCATATGTAAGTCAGATGTAAGGGAGTAGCTAACTTCACTTTGATCTTTAATTTTTTTTGACTTTTTGTTCTTGAGATTTTTTTTTTAAATTCAAATTATCATCAGATAGAGTTCAAACATCTTGAATTTACGTTTAGATAGCCTGACCAATATTAGGCTTGGTGATTGGCCTTGGAAACACATACTCCCTATAATGTATTGGATATTATGTATAAAGTAAACTATCAGGAAGGAGGGAACATAGGTAATGGCAAGTTGAAATAAATCATGGAGCATGATGACAGTGTTTGTAAAAGCCGCATCCTGCGTGTGACGCTCTTGTCATGCATATGTCTGATGTGGTTCTGGAGTGCACGATTGGTGAACTAGCCATGTCCCCTGTGTTTGGAGAGTAGTGAAGCATGACAGTCCATGTGCGATCATAGCCTTTGTCTGTTATCCTTGATGACAGCATGATAGCATGTCTGGTTTTAACCATTCCCCTGAAGTAAGGCTAAATGGTTGTGACGTTTTTCCAATTTCCCACCAACCAATTCTTTGGGAACTTCACTTTTATTAACCCCAAAGGTCTCTCCATTTGTTTCGTTCTCCCAAACAGTATCCAACTTTCAGAATTCAGCAAAATTGACGGGGCACAGCCTTCTACAATACACTTCTTTGTAAGATTTCCTTAAAAGCTTCAGCACTTAAGGAAAATCAATATTTCTTGATGTGGTTTTGTGGCTTTCAGTCTCTTAAACACTAAATTCAGCTTGATCCATTGCTATCAGTGGTTTAGAGTTATAGTTCAGCCATCTAGAAAGTTTTGAGTGTCTTGGTCCGTCATCTGCCATGAATTCACCCACACTGACAAGGTTAATGAGTTTTAATTTATATATATATAGGATATATATGTGTGTGTGTGTATAGGATATATATAATATATATATACACACACACATTACAAATAAATAATGAGTATCAAAGAAACGCTCTATTATATATAGCCACAATATGAAATGGAAAGCTAGCTTATTTATTAACAAAGCTAGTATTATCAGAGTTTTCCAGAAAAACATAATCAATAGGATATGCATATAAATTGATGAAGATGTATTATAAAGAACTGACTCACACTATTAAGGACTCTGGGAAGTCCAAAATCTACAGGGTGGGTCAGCAAACTGGAGACCCAGGAAGAGCTGATGTTCCAGTCCAAAAGACATTCTGCTGCAGAACCCACAAGAGCCAATGCTACAGGTGAAACACGAAGGCAATCTGCTGAAGAATTCTCCTTCGCTCCTGGCTGGGCAGTCTTTCTTTTCTATTGAGACTTTCAGCCGACCTGAAGCCCACTCACATTGTGGAGAGCGATCTTCTTTACGCAAAGTCCACTAATGTAGATGTTTATCCTATCCAGAAAACACCCTTGCAGAAACACCCAGAATGAAGTTTGAACAAACATCTGAGCACCCTGTGTCCTAGCCAAGTTAATACATAAAATTAACCATGACCAAGCTCATTTTGATGTTGGTGGAATTTAAAGAAACCTGGACATACTTGGTAAATCTGTGTCATGAACACACCACTAGAATAACTGTATGGAAACTGGGGCCCCTCAAAAGAGGGAAACCACATTCCATCTCTGATGTTTCAGACATTGCTATGCCTACCCTGTGGAACTGAAGCCAAAGAAGTCAATTGGTATGGGAACAAGCAGTTGTCCTATTATTTAAACGTAAATACATAAATAAATGACTACCATGGTTCACAGAGAAGGCCATCGTATTTATGTATGGGGTGGGCCAAAGTTTCTGAATGTAATATGATGAACACATGCCTAGATTGCAGTAAGAGAAAGGTTTATTTTCAGAAAATTATAGCACAAGATGATACTTATATGAGAGAAGGACAACATTCTCTCCAAGTTTATACTTAATATCTGTCTCCCTGAGAGTCCAGTTTGCATGTCTCAGTGCTCAGCAAAATAGATAGAGGATTGCCAGGCAGAATACAAGTGGAACAGGTCAGGTTACTCAACCCAGGTTGTAGCAAGAATGAGGTAATGGTCACATCTTATAACTGGGTACATTACACAAACACTACAAAATCGAATTCGTGTGTATGTGTAAGAAAGTACTAAAAATTCAATGATGTCTTTATGTAATGGAATACCATCACTAACATGCAGTGAGGTATATCTACGCATATAGGTATGGAACCATCTCCACATTATGTTTGGAGCTTTGAAAGAAAATTAATGTCATATTTGGTAAAAGGTAAAAGTAAAAAAATTCATATATACCCCAAAATAATAATAATTTAAATTGTTTTCTTTGTCTTCAGAAATCATACAGATAAAATTATTATATACTATTGCCGTAAACGTTAACATTATAAATTCATAAAAAAGACATTAATCAATATCAAAATGATATTGACACAATTTTTATGATATGCAATTTTGAAGTGACAAGTACAGAAACAATGTTACATAATTTAGGTTTATTGTTGTTGTTTTTATTGCTATATTTTGAGACGGAGTCTCATTCTGTCACCCAGGCTGGAGGCCAGTGGCCTGATGTTGGCTCACAGAAACCTGCATATCCTGGGTTCCAGCGATTCTCATACCTCAGCCTCCTGAGTAGCTGGGTCTGCAGGCGTGCACCACCACACCTGGCTAATTTTTTGTATTTTTAATAGAGATGGGGTTTCACCATGTTGTCCAGCCTTGTCTCGAATTCCTGGCCTCAAGTGTTCCACCTGTCTTTGCCTCCCAAAGTACTGGGATTACAGGTGTAAGCCTCCATACCCAACCCATAATTTAGGTTTTGAAAGCCAGATTTCAAAATGTTTGACAAGTCGAGGAACAATTAATTAATTCATCTGCTAGACGATGTTTTAACAAAATAAGAAGTATGTTTTACTTGAATAATGTTAGAACTTTGATACATTTATGGTGAAATGGATGTAAAAGTTTAGTTTAAAAGAACATATATACATATTTTTCAAAAAATCTACTTTGAGTATGTTAGAGCTTATATCACTGAACAAATTTTAATATAAATTATGTTATAATTTTCAAACAAAGAGAACATCAAATTGCACCTATTATACCCCGAAGTTTTATGTAACAATTTGTATTGATTGCCAGATATGCAAAATATATTATTAATATTCATCATTGCAATCATGGAATAAAAATCAATGGAACTTAGAATTCTAGATTTTTCAAACTTTCTTATTTCTTAGGATGTGTATAGTTGGTTATTTTGCTTAACTACTTGAACTATCAATAAACTAATCTATTTAAAAAATACAAGAAAAAATTTATCTTTCATGTTTATATCTGGATATTTGTGAGGGCCTTAAATGATGAAAGGTAAAGGGTTTTGAAATATTGTGAAGAATTATCAAATTAAAATTTGTATCCTTAGTAAGAACTAAAAATATGTGTCTATGCACCCTAACACATAATATGTACTATTCACAGTCTATATATACACAAAGAAAAACAAAAACTTACCAAATGCCAATTACATGCCAATATTACTGGAAGCTCTTAGGACCTACCAACTCATTTAATCCTAAGAGCAACCCATTGTTTAAAGCACAATTTAGTTCTTCCAATTATAGGTGATAAAACTGACACTAAACATGTTGCAGAATAAACAGATGCCTAATTCATTATTTGCAGAAAGCCACGACACCAAGATTTAATCCCACTTATTTTATGAAAGTCATTGAAGCAGGAACTGATTTCTCAATAATAGCCTCGTAAATATATGACTTTGAAATACTCTAAAAATATTCCAGGTGTAAATCACTGCTTTTAATACTGTTGTTTAAGAAGCTGTAATTTAAAAATTGTTTACTGAAAACTTACTAGGAAAGAACATTGAAGGATAAAATATGAGTAAGAGAGAGTCTCTTTTCTGAAAAAGCTTACAATCTTGTGACCATTATTACTTTTATTCAGATAATTGTTTCTCAAAAGCTTTAGATGACTAATGCATAATGTCTTATATTACCTTTTTGTTGTTTTGAGATTTAAGTAGAAAAACACTTGTCTAATCTTTTCATCAATGTTCTTAATTTACCTTTTCTACTTATTTGTGGTATAACCTTCAAAAATTAATATAATAATTTTACAGATCAGAAAGTGTAATGAAAAATAACTAAATTATTTTTAAGCAATTATTTTAAAAGGTAACACACGTCAGCATTAATCAATATGCTATTTTTGAAAAACAAATCTGAGTTATTAAACATAACAAAATATAGTAAAAACTTAACAAAACAATGGATATCTTTTTATTTTTGCTTTCTTAAAATTTACACATAAATAAATATCAGGTTGAGTTTTTCACATACAACAATTCTGGTCTATTTTAAAGAAACCGAAACAAGAAAAAATATAAGGGACATTACTAAACAGTGGTTGTTCTATTTATAAAGCTGATTTAGATCCCACAGGAAATTGATCGATATCAGTCCATCTATGTTTTAATCCAGGACTACAAAGCATCACAAAATTAGAAACATTTGTACACCTACTTACATTTGCTTTCTTTGTACAAATATTGTCTTCTATTTAATAAACTATTTTCAAATTTGTCTATTATCTTAGTCTGATAAACTTACATACCCTTTGTATACATTTCAAAATATTACTTTGCTTATTATCAAGAAATTGCATGGAAGTGCTGCTTGCCTGGGAAAGGAGGAAACAGCACATGAAAGTGTGTTCCAGTGAACTGCCTTACTGTATTCTAAGTTGGTTTTACTATATTACAGCACTTTGTTCACTCTTCAATTTTTCTTCACTTGCTGTTTTGTTACATTCCCTTTTTAAATACATGTCTCTTTGTATCCACATATTCAAGTGTATGCTATGTGTCTATTTGATTTGAACATCTGCTTCACATATTTCATATAAGAATCCTGTAAGTACAAATTTAAAGAGTCTAACACTTGTTTTGTAGCTTAAAAGTAAATGTAAACTATCTTCTTGTTATAAATAAGCTATTTTAAAACTTAACATTTGTCCATAAATCCCATTGTTTGGTTTATGATAACCTGAGAAGACACAAGATCAATAAATCTTAGGAAATAGTCACATACTTTGTGAAATGTTCTCCATTCACCAGACCACAAGCAATTAAACACTGTGTTTTCAACCTATATATTTAATATTTCTATATTGGGGAAATGTGATTTAGTTTATCATTGAACTTCATATAGCAGTAGAAAATGACATTAAAATAGTATCATTTTATGGACCATACAAACTGTTATGTATCTATAAAAATTAAAAATAAAAGCAAAAGCAAAAACAAAAAAATAGAGATTGAAAATAACTATGCACTCTTAGGCACATATTTTTGGGGATTAGCTCACTCATCCCCTAAATGAACACCTATAACTACTGTGATGGCAACCACTTATTGGACTTTTCAAGAGTGACTTCTCTGTGAAAGAATGATAATGTTTTTCATCCAGTCCCTAAACTTGGAAAGAAAATTAAGTCAAATATTCACAAGTGCCAACTTCAAAGCAAGTTTTCCATGGTAACCGTACCTCAAAAGCCGGTGCTTGCAGATTTTTGCCAATTAGCAACTCCAAAGGGTGCTATTAGTTCCTTCAGAAACATAAGGGACATGGTTTTCATCTGTGACTGCTATTCCTCTTTTAGAGCTTGCCGTGAGAAAAGAGGGAATACACAACAGCATACCATTTAGTTCTTAATTATAATCATATAACTGGTTCTAACGAGAACAGTACATATTATGATGTAGTACTTTTCAATAAAGAATAATTGCCCTTGTTAAATCATCAGCATTAGCCCAGCAGACTGTGTTACACCAAATGCAAAAATCTAATCCACATTTAACATCTAGATTATGCACTTTTCTTAAATGTCTATCTTCTAGGCTGTGAGCTAAAAATAAATGACACATACATGATAAAAAACTTTACTACGATGAACATGGCAACCTGGAATCATCTAAGAATTCTTCATAACTAAACATTGACTACATATTTGAATTGCAATTACATGAATATTCAACTTCCAATTTTTTTTATTTCTTTTAATTTTCCTGAAATCTTATGAGACATCTTCTACAGATGATATTCTGTATTATTAAGAGTCAATCATAATTATAAAATTATTCTGATAGATTAGTAGATTTGATTTTATGCAGCTGCAAGCAAACATAAAAATTTTTAACTTAAAAGCATTGTGTCTCTTTATTAGCAAAATTTAAAAGCAGTTTGCTTGTTTATTATCAGCAAAAATTCCCATTCAGTCAAATGACAAAAATAATCACATTGTTATAGGAATAGCATTGGGGTATATTTAATGGCTTGGGCAACTCTGCAATAATAACAACTTAGACTTACAAATATTAATGTTATTACAATGATATAGTATTATGGCATAGTTCTAAAATTAAGAAATTAAATAATTCTTACACTAGACTATTAATTATAGATATTCAAAATTAAGGAGAAAAAAATTTCAAAATATTTTTTAAATCTCCTTCAAAAATTAGATCTCTATTTCTTTACCAAATATAGTTTTCTACTAAACTGCTCCATAAAATAACATAAATAACCTAGATTGAATACCAGTTATGAAGAAGCTCTTTTAATATGAGTTCTCAACCCAACAAACTGTTACAAATGAAATATGTGGAAAAGGCCTATTAGTTTTCAAGTTCTGCTTTAATTAAGGCACAAACAGCATTTTCATCACATCCAAGATAAGCAAAATTGGGGAGTGGCAATTTTTACTGCACACTTTTAGCATTTTTATACTATGATGTATATGTACAAATGTGAAGCATGTATAATTTCCCTTTTCTTAGATGGTTGTAACTATAAATTGCCCTTAAAATTATTTCTTAGATTAGTGCTCCTATAAATAGGTAACAGAGAGCACATAAATACCTCTGAGAAAAAAACAAAAGAAAAGATGTGAATAATAGGAGAAAAAAACTGGGGAAAAAATCTTTTTCAAGAACTATCATGTGCCAAAAGGAAAGGTGCTGATGATGCTAGGAAATCTCGTTATTCTGGAAAATCTATTGTGGAGGATATAAAATATCAAATACACTATAATATGTTTTAAACAAATCTAAATTTACTATTTAAAGAATTTTGATATTTTTATAGTATTATATGCTCTGCCTGTTACCTTTTCCCCAAAGAGAAAAGAGAATAGTGTTTTTTTTAACTGACAAGTAAAAATTGTATATTTTTATGGTGTTCAACATGCTGTTTTGATATACATATATGTTAAAGAATAGCTAAATCAAGATATTTCACAAATGTATTACTTCACATTATTTATTTTGTTATGATAACACTTCACAGCTACACTTTCAGCAATTTTAAAATATATAATATATTGCCATTACCTGTGGTTACTTTGACAAATAACAAATGTATTGAACTTATTTCTCCTGTCTAATTGAAATTTTGTGTCCTTTAGCCAACATCTCCACAATCCCAAAAGAGTATAGTCTTAAGAAAGTACCCCTATCTGAAGTAGACACAATATTGTAGGGATTAAAACATACATACAAGTTCCTATGCCCAGAATGTTATTGCCTAGGTTATCTTCCAGGGTTTTATAGTTTTAGGTTTTACATTTAAACCTTTAATACATCTTGAATTGATTTTTGTGTATTGTATAAGGAAGGGGTCCAGTTCCATCTTCTGCATATGGCTAACCAGTCATCCTAGCACCATTTATTGAATAGGGAGAGCTTTCCTCATTGCTTCTTTTTGTCAGTTTTGTCAAAGATCAGATGGTTGTAGGTGTGTGGCCTTATTTCTGTGTTCTCTGTTCTGTTCCATTGGCCTATGTGTCTGTTTTTGTACCAGTACTATGCTGTTTTGGTTACTGCAGCTCTGTAGTATAGTTTGAAGTCAGGTAACATAATGTCTTTAGCGTTATTCTTTTTGCTTAGGATTGCCTTGGCTATTTGGGTTCTTTTTAGTTCCAGATGAAACTTAAGATAGTTTTTTTTTTTTTTTTCCCTAGTTCTATAAAGAGTGTTCTTCATAGTTTGATAGGTACAGCATTGAATCTATAAATTGCTTTGGGCAGTATGGCCATTTTAATGATGTTGATTCTTCCAATACAAGAGCATAAAATGTAATTCTATTTGTTTGTGTCATCTTTGATTTCTTTGAGCAGTATTTTGCAGTTCTCATTGTAGAGATCTTAAACCTTCCTGGTCAGCTGTAGTCCTAGGTATTTTATTTTTGTTGCAGTTGTGAATGGGATAATCTTCTTGATTTGGCTCTCAGCTTGGCTCTTGTTGGTGTACAGGAATGCTCATGATTTTTGCATGTTGAGTTTGTATGCTGAAACTTTGTTGAAGTTGTCAGCTGAAGGAGCTTTTAGGTCAAGACTATGGGGTTTTCTAAGTATAGAAACATGCCATCTGCAAACAAAAGTAGTCTGATTTTTCTCTCTTCATTTTGGATGCCCTTTCTTTCTTTCTCTTGCCTGATTGACCTGGCCATGATATCCAATACTATATGGAAAAGGAGTGGTGAAAGAGGGCATCCTTGCTTTGTGCCAGTTTTCAAGGGGAATGCTTCCAGTTTTTGCTCACTCAATCTAATGTTGGCTGTGGGTTTGTCATAGGAGGCTCTTATTATTTTAAGGTGTGTTCCTTCAATACATAGTAGATTGATAGTTTTTAACGGAAGCTATGTTGGATTCTATCAAAAGCCTTTTCTGAATCTACGTGAGATGATTTTTATTTTTAGTTCTATTTAGTAATGAATCATATTTATTGATTTGCATATGTTGAACCAACCTTGCATCCCAGGCATAAAACCTACATGACCGTGATGGATTACTTTTTCTATGTGCTGCTGGATTTGGTTTGCAAGTATTTTGTTGAGAATTTCTGCATCAATGTTCATCAAGAATATTGGCCTGAAGTTTTCTTTTAGTATTATGTCTTTTCCAGGTTTTGGTATCAGGATAATGTTGGTCTCACAGAATGAGTTGGGAAGGATTTCTTGGTTATCAATTTTTTTGTTGTAGTTTCAGTAGGAATGGTACCAGTTCCTCTTTGTACATCTGATAAAATTTGGCTGTGAATACATCTGACCCTGGACTTTTTAAAAATAGTCGAGCTATTTATTACGAATTCAGTTTTGGATCTCATTATTGGTTTGTTTAGGGAATCAATTTCTTCCTGGCTCACTCTTGGGAGACTGAATGTCTCCAGAAATTTATTTATGTCCTCCAAATTTTCTAGTTTGTGTGCATACAGGTGTTCATAGTAGTCCAGGCTGGCTATTTTTATTTCTGTGGGGTCAGTGGCAACATCTCCATTGTAATTTCTAATTGTGTGGATTTGGATCTTCTCTCTTTTCTTCTTTATTAGTCTACTAGTGGTCTATCTATCTTACTAAATTTTTTTCCAAAAAAAAGCCCTGAAGTTGTTGATCCAGGCAATACTGTTCATCTAGGCAAGACCATTCTGGACAAAGGAATTGGCACAGATTTTATGATGAAGATGCCAAAAGCAGTCACATCAAAATCAAAAATTGACAAGTGTAATCTAATTAAAGTTAAGAGCTTCTGCCCGGTGTGGTGGCTCACACCTGTAATCCCAGTAATTTGGGAGGCCAAAGCAGGAGGATCACCTGAGGTCAGAAGTTTGAGCTCAGCCTGACCAACATGGAGAAACCCTGTCTATACTAAAAATACAAAATTAGCAGAGCATGGTGGTACATGCCTATAATCTCAGCTACTTGGGAGGCTGAGGCAGAAGAATTGCTTGAACCCAGGAGGTGGAGGTTTTGGTGAGCCTGAGATCAAGCCATTATACTCCAGCATGGACAACAAGAGCGAAACATCATCTCAAAAACAAACAAACAAACAAATAAATAAATAAATAAAGTCAAGAGCTTCTGCACAGCAAAGAAACTATCAACAGAGTAAATAAGCAACCAACAGAATGGGAGAAAATATTTGCAAACTATGCATCTGACAAAGGTCTAACATCAAGGATTTATAAGGAGAAATGTATAAGAAGAAACAAATACATAAGAACAAAACAACCCCAGTGGGCAAAAAACATGAACAGACATGTTTCAAAAGAAGACATACATGTGGCCAACAATCATATGAAAAAAAGCTCAAAATCACTGATCATTAGAAAAATGCAAATCATAACCACAATGAGATATCATCTCACACCAGTCAGAATGGCTATTACTAAAAAGTAAATAACATGTTGAGGTTGTAGTGAAAAGGGAAGAATCATGATATCAGTGGGAGTAAAAAGTAGTTCGACCACTGTTAAACGCAGTGTGACAATTCCTCAAAGAGCTAAAAACCGAACTACCAATTGACCCAGCAATCCCATTACTCGGTATATGCTCAAAGGGGTATAAATCATTTTACTTTTATGGTAAAATGCACATGTATGCTCACTGCAGCACTTTTCACAACAGCAAAGACATAGAATCAACCTAAAAGCCCATCAATGGTAGACTAAATAAAGAAAATGTCATACATAAACACGATGGAATACTATGTAGCCACAAAAAATAACGAGATCATGTCCTTTGCAGGGACATATATGGAGCTGGACACCATCATCCTTAGTAAACTAACACAGGAACAGAAAACTACTGCATGTTTGTACTTATAAGTAGAAGCTAAATAATAAGATCACAGAGACACTAAGGGGAACAAAAGACACTGGAGTGTGCTTTAGGGTGGAGGGTGGCAGCAGGGAGAGGAACAGGAAAAATAGCTATGAAGTATTAAGCTTAGTACTTGGGTGACAAAATAAGCTGTACGACAAATTCCTGTGACACAAGTTACCTGTATAACAAACCTGTGAACTCTTGAACCTAAAAGTTTAAAAAATAAGATGAAAATAAGTTCAATTAAAAAAGAATCTGCCATTACAGATTCATATTTATTTAGCTTTATTTGGCTTCAATAAGAAAAATAAAACTATTTATTGCTCTTATAGCATAATAATCAGAATAGAATTTTCAATGGTGACCCTCTTTTTACCTTATGCATGATGGATGTTTAATTGTATAAAAGTTATTAAAGGATTTATCCTAAAGGTAAAGCAGGAGAAATGACATAAAAAATAACTCTTTGAAAGTTCATTTTTACTTATAAGTGGGAGATGAACAATGAGAACACACGGACACAGGGAGGGGAGCAATACACACTGGGGCCTCTCAGAAGAGGAAGAGCATTAGAGAGACAGCTAATGCAGGCTGGGCTGAATACCTAGGGGATGGGCTGATAGGTGCAGCAAACCACCATGGCACATGGTTACCTATGTAACAAACCCCAGAACGTTAAATAAATAAACAAAAATAAAAATTAAGGAAAAAAAGTTCATTTTTACTAAAGTGGTCAGAATGGACTAAGCAGGTATGGGTGTAGGACAACAATTTAAACAGAAAATCCATTTAGGTGACAATTAGTATGTTAGATGGCTTTGCATTTTTCTAAGTAAGTAATCGTCCTGACTTTGACTAAGTGGGTGCCATTGTGAAAGGAGATGAAGTGATAAATGTGACTGATATGTATGTGATGGTTAATTTTACGTACCAACTTGACTGGACTCAGAAATGCCCAGATTACTGTTAATACATTATTTCTGGGTGTGTTTATGAGAATATTTTCAGAAGAGACTAGCATTTGAATCAGTGGACTAAGTAAAGAAGATCCCTCCTCACCAATGGGGGTAGATATCATCCAATCCATTAAGAGCTGAAATAGAACAAAAAGGCAGAAGAAGATTAAATTTCTTCTGGGAATGAGACATCACATGCCCTTGGACATTGGACTTCTGGTTCTCAGACTTCCAGATTCTAGGATTTCCACCAGAGGACTCCCTCTCTTGATTCCCTATCCTTCAGACTGAGATAGAATAACACAACCAAACTTCCTGATTCTCCAGCTTGCAGACAGCAGATGGTGAGATTTCTTAGCCTTGAGAATCTTGTCAGAAAATTCTTGTAATAAATATGAATAATAAATATACATTGGTTCTGTTTCTCTGGTAAACCCTAACTAACACAATTTATGAACTAGATAGAATAGAATTGAGTATTAATTGGATGGGGTGCAGAAAAAGAGATTAGAAAGAGCTAGATATATGATTCTAATTTTCTACAATTAAAAATAGGTGGTCCTTGTATTTTGATAGGAATTGCATAGAATCCATAAATCGCTTTGGGTGGTTTGGTCATTTTAACAATATTAACCTTCCAATCCATGAACATAAAATATATTTCCGCTTTTTTTGTGTCCCCTTCTATTTATTTCATGAGAATTTTATCATTTTCCCTGTATAGATTTTTCACTTTTTTAATTAGATTGATGCTAGGCATTTTTTATTTTTGTAGCTATTATAAATGGGATTACTTCTGTAATTTCTTTATATTGTTTCCTGTTGGCATATATAAATGCTGCTGATTTTTGTATGTTGACTTTGTATACTGCAACTTTACTGAATTTGTTTATCAGTTCTAAGAGTTTTTTGTAGAGTTTTTAGGTATTTTTAGTTATAAGATTATGTCATCTACAAAGAAGGCTAATTTGACTTCTTTGTTTCCAATTTGGATGGCTTTTACTTATTTATTTTGCCTATTGATCTGGCCAAGACTTCCAGTACTATACTGGAAAACAGCAATGAAAGTGGGCATCCTTGACATTCTTCATAGAAGTAGAAAAAAATCTAAAATTTATGTCAAATCACCAAAGATCATAAATAGCTAAAGCAAATCTTGAGCAAAAAGAACAAAGCTGAAGCATCATACAATCTAACATCAAACTTTATTACAAAGTTTTAGTAACCAAAACAGCATTGTACTTGCATAAAAACAGACACAAAGACCAATGGAACAAAAATAGAACAACCAACTCCTCTTCAACAAAGGTGCCAAGAACTTACAAAAGGATGTACTAGTCTGTTCTCATGTTTCTAATAAAGACATAACCAAGACTGAGTAATTTATAAAGGAAAGATGTTTAATTGACTCACAGTTCCACACGGTTAGGAAGGCCTCACAATTGTAGTGGAAGGTGAATGAGGAGCAAAGTCACGTCTTACATGGAGGCGAGCAAGAGAGCTTGTGTAGGGGAACTCCCATTTATGAAACCATCAGATTTCATAAAACTTATTCACTATGACAAGAACAGTATAGGAGAAACCACCCCCATGATTCACATGATTCAATTATCTCCACTTGTCCCTGCCCTTGACATGTAAGGATTGTTACAATTTAAGGTGAGATTTGGGTGGCAACACAGAGCCAAACCATATCATGGGGGAAAAAAAATAGTACTGGCAAAACAGGATAACTATATGCAGAAGAATGAAACTAAACTTGTTTCCCAACATACACAAAAAAAAGTCAAAATAGGCTAAAGACTTGAATCTAAGACCTTAAACTATGAAACTACTAGAAAAAGAAAAAAGACTGGAGAAATGCTTCAGGAGATTGGTCTGGCCAATAATTTGTTGTAGAAGACCTCAAAATTCCAGGCAATCAGAGAAAAAATAGACAATTGAGACTACATCAAGGTAACAAGCTTCTTCATAGCAAGGGAGTAATAGATAAAGTGAAGAGGCAACCCACAGAAGGAGAAATACTTGCAACCTATTTGTCTGATAAAGCATCAATAACCAAAACATACAAGAAACTGAAACAATTAAATAGCAAAAAATAACAATGATAATATAATTTAAAAATAGGCAAAATATCTAAACAGACATCTCTGAAAAAATACACAAATAGCCAACAGGTATATGAAAAAAATGCTCAATATCACTAATCATCAGAAAAATGCATATCAAAACTACAATGTGATATCATCTCTCATTTACGATGTCTTGTATCAAAAAGAGAGGCAATAACAGATTCCAGTTGAGAATGTATAGAAAGAAGAACTCATATACACTGCTGGTGGGAATGTAAATAAATATAGCCACTATGGAGAACAGTACAGAAGTTCATCAAAAATTAAAAATGGATATGACCTAGCAATTGTACTACTGGGTATATATACAACGGAAAGAAAATCAATATATCAAAGATATATCTTCACTTCCATGTTCATTGCAATATTAGTACTATTCACAATAGCCAAGAAATAAAATCACCCTAAGTGGCCATCAAAAGATGAATGGATAAGGAAAATGGGGCATACATACACAATGGAATATTTTTCAGCCATAAAAATGAACAAAAATCTTTCATTTGCAGGAATATGGATGGAACTGGAGGCTACTACATTAAGTAAAATAAGCCAAGCACAGAAAGACAGATATTGCATTTCATCATTCATATATGGCAGCTAAAAAAGTGGATCTCACAAAGGTAAAGAAGATTGTTGTCTACCAGAGCCCTGGAATAGGAGAGCAGAGGAGGGAAAACAAGAATAAACAAGAATAGACAAGAAAAATAAACAAGAAAAAACAAGAATAGAAATTGATTTATGTCGCGAAGGCCCGCGGCAGGTGTTGACGTGATGTGATTTCTGCCTAGTGCTCTGAAATTCAAAGTGAAGAAATTCAATGAAGCGCAGGTAAACAGCAGGAGTAACTATGACTCTCTTAAGGTAGCCAAATGCCTCGTCATCTAATTAGTGACGCGCATGAATGGATGAATGAGATTCCCACTGTCCCTACCTACTATCCAGCGAAACCACAGCCAAGGGAACGGGCTTGGCGGAATCAGCGGGGAAAGAAGGCCCTGTTGAGCTTGACTCTAGTCTGGCACGGTGAAGAGACATGAGAGGTGTAGAATAAGTGGGAGGCCCCCGGCGCCCCCCAATCCCCGCAAGGGGGCGGGGCGGGGTCCGCCAGCCTTGCAGAAGAAACTGCATCAACTAACGAGCAAAATAACCAGTTAATATCATAATGGCAGAATCAAGTTCACACATAACAATATTAACCTTAAATGTAAATGGACTAAATGCTCCAATTAAAAGACACAGACTGGCAAACTGGATAAAGAGTCAAGACCCATCAGTCTGCTGTATTCAGGAGACCCATCTCACATGCAGAGACATACATAGGCTCAAAATAAAGGGATGGAGGAAGATCTACCAAGCAAATGGAGAACAAAAAAAAGCAGGGATGCAATCCTAGTCTCTGATAAAACAGATTTTAAACCATCAAAGATCAAAAGAGACAAAGAAGGCCATTACATAATGGTAAAGGGATCAATTCAACAGGAAGAGCTAACTATCCTAAATATATATGCACCCAATACAGGAGCACCCAGATTCATAAAGCAAGTCCTTAGAGACTTACAAAGAGACTTAGACTCCCATACAATAATAATGGGAGACTTCAATACACCACTGTCAACATTAGACAGATCAACAAGACAGAAAGTTAACAAGGATATCCAGGAATTGAAATCAGCTCTGCACCAAGTGGACCTAATAGACATCTATAGAACTCACCACCCCAAATCAACAGAATATACATTCTTCTCAGCACCACATCGCACTTATTCCAAAATTGACCACATGATTGGAAGTAAAGCACTCCTCAGCAAATGTACAAGAACAGAAATTATAACAAACTGTCTCTCAGACCACAGTGCAATCAAACTAGAACTCAGGACTAAGAAACTCAATCAAAACCGCTCAACTACATGGAAACTGAACAACCTGCTCCTGAATGACTACTGGGTACATCACGAAATGAAGGCAGAAATAAAGATGTTCTTTGAAACCAATGAGAACAAAGACACAACATACCAGAATCTCTGGGACACATTTAAAGCAGTGTGCAGAGGGAAATTTATAGCACTAAATGCCCACAAGAGAAAGCAGGAAAGATCTAAAATGGACACTCTAACATCACAATTAAAAGAACTAGAGAGGCAAGAGCAAACACATTCAAAAGCTAGCAGAAGGCAAGAAATAACTAAGATCAGAGCAGAACTGAAGGAGATAGAGACACAAAAATCCCTCCAAAAAATCAATGAATCCAGGAGTTGGTTTTTTGAAAAGATCAACAAAATTGACAGACCGCTAGCAAGACTAATAAAGAAGAAAAGAGAGAGGAATCAAATAGATGTAATAAAAAATGATAAAGGGGATATCACCACCGACCCCACAGAAATACAAACTGCCATCAGAGAATATTATAAACACCTCTATGCAAATCAACTAGAAAATCTAGAAGAAATGGATAATTTCCTGGACACTTACACTCTCCCAAGACTAAACCAGGAAGAAGTTGAATCCCTAAATAGACCAATAGCAGGCTCTGAAATTGAGGCAACAATTAATAGCCTACCCATCAAAAAAAGTCCAGGACCAGATGGATTCACAGCGGAATTCTACCAGAGGTACAAGGAGGAGCTGGTACCATTCCTTCTGAAACTATTCCAATCAATAGAAAAAGAGGGAATCCTCCCTAACTCATTTTATGAGGCCAACATCATCCTGATACCAAAGCCTGGCAGAGACACAACAATAAAAGAGAATTTTAGACCAATATCCCTGATGAACATCGATGCAAAAATCCTCAATAAAATACTGGCAAACCGGATTCAGCAGCACATCAAAAAGCTTATCCACCATGATCAAGTGGGCTTCATCCCTGGGATGCAAGGCTGGTTCAACATTCACAAATCAATAAACGTAATCCAGCATATAAACAGAACCAAAGACAAGAACCACATGATTATCTCAATAGATGCAGAAAAGGCTTTTGACAAAATTCAACAGCCCTTCATGCTAAAAACGCTCAATAAATTCGGTATTGATGGAACGTACCTCAAAATAATAAGAGCTATTTATGACAAACCCACAGCTAATATCATACTGAATGGGCAAAAACTGGAAAAATTCCCTTTGAAAACTGGCACAAGACAGGGATGCCCTCTGTCACCACTCCTATTCAACATAGTGTTGGAAGTTCTGGCTAGGGCAATCAGGCAAGAGAAAGAAATCAAGGGTATTCAGTTAGGAAAAGAAGAAGTTAAATTGTCCCTGTTTGCAGATGACATGATTGTATATTTAGAAAACCCCATTGTCTCAGCCCAAAATCTTCTTAAACTGATAAGCAACTTCAGCAAAGTCTCAGGATACAAAATTAATGTGCAAAAATCACAAGCGTTCTTATACACCGGTAACAGACAAACAGAGAGCCAAATCATGAATGAACTTCCATTCACAATTGCTTCAAAGAGAATAAAATACCTAGGAATCCAACTTACAAGGGATGTCAAGGACCTCTTCAAGGAGAACTACAAACCACTGCTCAGTGAAATAAAAGAGGAGACAAACAAGTGGAAGAACATACCATGCTCATGGATAGGAAGAATCAATATCGTGAAAATGGCCATACTGCCCAAGTTTATTTATAGATTCAATGCCATCCCCATCAAGCTACCAATGAGTTTCTTCACAGAATTGGAAAAAACGGCTTTAAAGTTCATATGGAACCAAAAAAGAGCCCACATTGCCAAGACAATCCTAAGTCAAAAGGACAAAGCTGGAGGCATCATGCTACCTGACTTCAAACTATACTACAAGGCTACAGTAAGCAAAACAGCATGGTACTGGTACCAAAACAGAGATATAGACCAATGGAACAGAACAGAGTCCTCAGAAATAATACCACACATCTTCAGCCATCTGATCTTTGACAAACCTGAGAGAAACAAGAAATGGGGAAAGGATTCCCTATTTAATAAATGGTGCTGGGAAAATTGGCTAGCCATAAGTAGAAAGCTGAAACTGGATCCTTTCCTTACTCCTTATACGAAGATTAATTCAAGGTGGATTAGAGACTTAAATGTCAGACCTAATACCATAAAAACCCTAGAAGAAAATCTAGGTAGTACCATTCAGGGCACAGGCATGGGCAAAGACTTCATGTCTAAAACACCAAAAGCAACGGCAGCCAAAGCCAAAATTGACAAATGGGATCTAATTAAACTAAAGAGCTTCTGCACAGCAAAAGAAACTACCATCAGAGTGAACAGGCAGCCTACAGAATGGGAGAAAATTTTTGCAATCTACTCATCTGACAAAGGGCTAATATCCAGAATCTACAAAGAACTCAAACAAATTTACAAGAAAAAAACAAACAACCCCATCAAAAAGTGGGCAAAGGATATGAACAGACATTTCTCAAAAGAAGACATTCATACAGCCAACAGACATATGAAAAAATGCTCATCATCACTGGCCATCAGAGAAATGCAAATCAAAACCACAATGAGATACCATCTCACACCAGTCAGAATGGCAATCATTAAGAAGTCAGGAAACAACAAGTGTTGGAGAGGATGTGGAGAAATAGGAACACTTTTACACTGTTGGTGGGATTGTAAACTAGTTCAACCATTATGGAAAACAGTATGGCAATTCCTCAAGGATCTAGAACTAGATGTACCATATGACCCAGCCATCCCACTACTGGGTATATACCCAAAGGATTATAAATTATTCTACTACAAAGACACATGCACACGTATGTTTATTGCGGCACTATTCACAATAGCAAAGACTTGGAATCAACCCAAATGTCCATCTGTGACAGACTGGATTAAGAAAATGTGGCACATATACACCATGGAATACTATGCAGCCATCAAAAAGGATGAGTTTGCATCCTTTGTAGGGACATGGATGCAGCTGGAAACCATCATTCTTAGCAAACTATCACAAGAAGAGAAAATCAAACACCGCATGTTCTCACTCATAGGTGGGAACTGAACAATGAGATCACTTGGACTCGGGAAGGGGAACATCACACACTGGGGCCTATCATGGGGAGGGGGGAGGGGGGAAGGATTGCATTGGGGAGTTATACCTGATATAAATGATGAATTGATGGGTGCTGATGAGTTGACGGGTGCAGCACACCAACATGGCACAAGTATACATATGTAACAAACCTGCACGTTATGCACATGTACCCTAGAACTTAAAGTATAATAAAAATAAATAAATAAATAAATAGAAAAGAAAAAAAGAAATAATAATAAAAAAAAGAAATTGATTTATGGCCAGTGAACTGTAAATTTAAAAATGGCAAAGATGGTCAATTGTATATAAATATTATACCTCAATTAAAAAATTAAAAAATATATGGTCCTGCAATTTATTCATATCATCATTGGTAGAGATAAGGCCATAAAAGTAACCTGAGTATTTTTTGAGTTTGTATAAAGTGAATTTAAGATCACTATGGGTCATGACATGGAAATATTAATCTCATCAATGAAAATGTAAACCTGAAGGCTGTGACTGAATTAACTAAAAGTCCGTTTTGCTAAGAACAGCTGAGAGATTATTTTGCTAATAAATTCTCTGTAGATAATGGAGAATCATGTTAATAAGCCAAAACAATGTTTTTACTGAAACTAGTCTCTCTAATTAAGTAGCAGAGAGTACATTACAAATCATTTCTCAGTCATGGAAGCAAAGGTCAGAACGAAATATGTTGAGCCATGAATAACAATAATGGAAGGAAGACATTGCCAATAACAACAAAGGAACATGAAGTCCGTGTGTATTTTGTCTTTTCTTTTGTTGATGACGCTTTTTTTAGATCGGGCTCAAACTGCTTTAATATGCAGGAAACCTGTAATTACTTTAATGAGGAAGAGTTGATAAATAATTGAAGTTGAGAATTCTAAAGAAGGGACTGCCCAAAGCACCACTGTACTTGAGAAAGTAACAAAATTAAAAGCATGAGCAGGTGCAAGACAGATTTTAGTTTGAGTAACAGATGCTAAAATGTTTTTATTAAATGTCTTCATTTTGTTCTCAGAAGTTGAAGACAAAGTCATCTTTAAGAGGAAGAAGATATGCAAGAAGTTTGGAGAAGAATGGAGATTACTTATTATAGGCACTCTAAAGATTCATTTATATATATGAAAAGGAATAAAATATTATAATTGCAATGTTATATTTAGGTTCCAGGGAGGAGTCTGGATCATCACTTTATATTGCTATAAATCTTCCTAGATCTTCAGTTTTCTTAAGCTGTGTTTGAGAATAAAATGGATACCATACTCCTCAGTGCCAACTTGTAGAACTATTCCTGCCCCCAGCTCTTATGTACTGGGGCAGAATTTTGGCCCAGAATAGGCACAGCAGAAAGCTCCACAGTTATGCCCTAGAAGACTGTCTTTATTTGGAAAAGAACATGCAGAAATGTGTGCTGTAGAGTATTGTCAAAATAACTCCACGATATTCATAGAAATAAGCAAAAGTAATAGAGCAGTCAGAACTGTAACAGAAAGAATCAGGGAAAGAAACCGATAAGAAGAGCCTTCCTGGGACCCTCCTGAATGCCCTAACCCAATCCTGGAGGTTAGGGAGGTTTTTCATGCACAAGGCTATATTCATTCAGGAGCGATCAGAGCAGGACAGACTTAATCTATTCCTCGTGATACACAGAGATCCATCAACGGGGCAGGATGCTCAATGGCAAGAAGAGCATAGCAATAAACACACAATTAAACACTGGCTGAACAGTGAGCTACTCTGACCCAAAGGTAACATCTAGGAATCCAAGATGAAACATAAAATTGCATTTCGTTTTAAAAGTCTAGAAAACTGTGTGGATGCTTAAGTCTGTGCCCTATCAGGAGTGATCAAGGAGGAAGAACCTAACTTATTTTGAAGCAAAAACATAAATTCCTTGAACTATGACAGCAAATTTCAAGAGACACATAAATTAAATAGCAAAGAGTAAATTTACATGAGCAAAGAATCTGAAGCCCAGCCACTGTTGTAATCCAAATGTTTGCATTCTCCCAAAATTCATGTTAAAATCTTATTCTTCAAGGTGATGGTGCTAGGGGTGAGGCCTTTTGGGAGATCATTATGCCCTGAGGGAAGAACTCTGATGAATGAGATTAGTACTCTTATAAAACAAGCTTCAGGGAGCTCGTTCACCCCTTTCACTATGTATGGACACAGTGAGAAGATGCTGCTCTGAAAGTTAAGAACTGGGATTTTACTGGACACTGCATCTGATAGTACCTTGTTCTTCGACTTTCCAGCCTTTAGAGCTGTGAAAATAAATGTATGCGGTTTAAAGCCACACCGTTTATGGTATTTTGTAATAGCAGCCCAAACAGACTAAGACAACCTTTGTCCAGTAAGTGGCTTATGTTAACCCAGGTAAGAAACTTAGGTAACCAGAGAAAAAGTTGAAAACAAAACAAAACAAAAAAATCCTAGTAGCAACATCAGAGGCTGTGCAGCGCAAAAAGAATAAACATCACAGAATTAGTTCAGATAAGTCACTAAACAAGTAAATAATGAAGAAAACAACCACCAGCAATGCTGGTAGTGGCGGTGGGTAGTATGTAACTATTCAGAGTTGCTACAATATATTATTTTAAATAATAGAGTCCTGTTTTCTGCAAAAACCTTAGGATACATGGAAAGAAACGTGAACTATGACCACATGTACTAGGTGGGGCAGAGATCAGTCAATAGGATATGGCTTTCAAGGAGCTGAGATGCTGAATATAGAAAAAAAAAAAAAAAGTAAAAGAGACCATGTCTAAAAAATTAAATAGAGATAGGATGACAATGTCTCATCAAATGCACAATATCAATGCATATAAAAAACTATAAAAATGAGCCAAATGGAAATCTGAAATAGACATGTACAATAACCAAAATGAAAATTCACCAGAGATTCAACAGTGGATTCAAGCTCTAGGAAAAAAATAGTGAACTTGAGAATAGATCAATATATATTTTACAATCTAAAGAAAAGAAAGAGGCCAGGAGGGGTGACTCATGCATGTAATCCCAGCACTTTGGGAGGATGAGATGGGCGGATCACTTGAGGCCAGGAGTTCGAGACTAGCATGGCCAATAAGGTGAAACCCAGTCTCTACAAAACATGCAAAAATTACCTGGGCATGGTGGTGCATACCTGTAGTCCCAGCTACTCAGGAGGCTGAGGCATGAGAACTGCTTGATCCCAGGAGGTGGGCGAGGTTGCAGTGAGCCAAGATCGTGGCACTACACTCCAGCCTGGGCAACAGAGCAAGACTCTACCTCAAATAATAATAATTAATAATAATAATAAACATAAAGTAAAGAAAAGAGAGAAAATGAAATGAAAATATACAGAGGCTAGGAAAAATGTGAGGTTACATTAAATGTAGCAGCATACATATAATGAGATTTCCAGAGAAGAATATAGAAATAGAGAAATAGGAAGTTTATGCAGAGAACTAAAAGCTGAAAACTTTACAAATTTTATGAAAAAGTGTATTGCTGACATTTAACAAGATCAATCAGCTCCTATTAGGCTAAACATAAAGTGACCCACAAAAAAGACACATAATAATCAAAAACATGAAAGCCAAAGGTAAAATCATGAAAACAGCAAGAGAAAATGATGCATTATGAAAAAAGAAACCCCAATAGGATTAATAGCTATCCCGTCATCTGAAACTATACAAGACAAATGACGCTGGTATGATATATTTAAATTCCCACACACACAAACAAACAAAAACAAAAACAAAAACAAAAAACCCTAACCCAACACTGTCAGAAAGGAATCATATAGCCAGCAAGACAGTATTTCAAAAATGAAGCAATAATCAAGACATTCCAAGATAAACCAAAGCCAAAATAAATTGTAACTGGCAAATCTACTTTAAAGAAGTACTAAAGGATGTTGCTGTGGATTGGATTGTGTTTCTGAAATATTTACATGCCTCACTCCTAACCCTTAATGTTACTATATGTGAAGATAGGCCCTTCAGGAGGTAATGAAGGTTAAATGAGGCCATAAAGGTGGGACCTTGATCAGATAAAATCATTTGTCTTAAGAAAAGAGGAGGAGTGAGGGATTTCTCTCCCCAAGCAGCCATCTTCAAGTCAGGAAGAGCCCTTTCCTAAAACCAAAACCTGATGCAACCTTGATTTTGGACTCTTCATCCTTCAAAACTGTGAGAAAATACATTTCTGATGGCTAACCCATGTAGTCTGTGGTATTTTGTTACGACAGGCCAAGAAGACCAATAAAATTTGGCACTGAAGAATTGGGATGCTGTTATTAAAAATACGTAAACAATGAGGAAGTGACATTGGAACTGGGAGGTGACCAGAGGCTGAAAGTATTTTGAGGTCGACGCTAGAACAAAAGCTTAGATTTCCAGAAGTACTTTTTGGTATAAATATGCACATTAAAAGGTGATTCAAGCGAGGCTCAAGAGAAAGCCTTTATCGTTTTAGAGAATACATATATTTTCATGAACAGAATATCTATAGAAATATGAACGTTAAAGACAGTTCTGTTAAAATTTCAGACAAAAATGAGAAATGTGTTATTGGAAACTGAAGGAAAGTTGATCTGTGTTATAAAGTTGCAAAGAACGTGGCTGAATTGTGTTCTATCCTTTTACAGAAGGCAGAACTTGTGAGAGAAGAAACTGGATATTTAGTTAAAGATATTTGGAAGCAAAGTGTTGAGGGAATGACTTGCTTTTTCCTGACAACTAACAACAACAAAAAATCAATTATATCAAAGGATTGACTCTCAGGCCTAATTTCCTCCTGTGCATAATAGGAAAGATTACCTGCCTAAATGAGCTGTTGTCAGATTAATTAAGTAACTAAGTTCAACTACAAATTCACTTTGAACAAGGCAAAAGATGAGTCCAGTACCACACACAACATAGCATGCAGAAATGACACTCATATTTATTGAAAGTTTAATAGGTGGAGGTGTCTGTGCTAAATACTTCCCAAGAGATTATCACCCAGCTTTACAGGCAGAATGCTATTAGTCCCTACAAAAGCTGCATGATTCTAGGGAAAGCAAAGAATAAATAAACACCAAACACACACACACACACAGAGAGCAACTTTTATAAGTCGCACGAATGTTCACATTCTGAGCAGGACGTGAGAAATCAAAACAGAGGAAAACATTCCCCCTTACCCTACAAAGCTTTTATGTTATACGCAGACTACTTCTAACAAAGATTTTTCATTATGTCTCAAAAGTAACCCAGGACTTAGAGACAAAAATACTGGCTTCATTTTACTACTTTACCTATTGGTCAAGTTGTTTCTTGAACTTTACTGCTCACTGCTCAATGGAGGCTGATAATAAGAATATTGACCATATTATATGGTGGTTGTGAAACCTTATTGAAATAATACACATGGCTACTCTGTATCTGGTAAATTAGTATGCTGCACAGGATAGTAGTCGTCACCATAGCAGTTGGAGTAGTTGTTTTGCAGTAATACAGTGGTGGTGATATAAAGATTTTAAGTAAGTCTTAAAATAAAAATATAAAGCAAGACTAAAAACCCATACGGGGTTGAAGAGACCAAGGCTAATAGTATGTTTAGTTTCATTCTGGCCTCCCTGGTAACCAAATTAAAAAAAAAAAAAAAAAAAGTAAATGCTGAATCTCACTTACAAAATTCAACTAAAGATAGGAAACCATTTTCTGATGCTAAGCTCAATGCAATTTACATAGGCTTTTAAAATTAGAGTTAATGAGATACAACATAAAGGACAATGTCTTCAACTATAGTTTTTCAGAATATATGTAATTCTTATGAATACTTTTTATGATAATCTGCAACAAAAACTCATGTCAAACATGAAAACATTGCTTTACAAAAACCTTTCTCTGAGGACTAAACTGCTGAGATTTAGGAATATAATTTTCTGATGAAGATTTTCAGTTTTATTATTATTATTATTGAGCTCTTCTAGTACCTCAGAAGTGGGACCAGCATGTTGCATGCATTATCCCTAATCTTTATGATTTCTTGCAAGGTGGGCTTATTGTTCCCTTTTTCTACAGTTAGCAGGTGGTAAAAACATCATACCCTTGCCATTAAACAAGAGAATCTTAAACTTTTGACACATGGGTTAGTTTTATATGAATGACCATTATGATCCTTAGTCTGTCTTTTTCAAATATTAATGACTTACAGGCAGGCTTTGGAGAAAAACTGGATAAAAGAAAGTTCAAGGTTCAGTTCCCTGGTGAGTGTCCAGGGATCAGACACTCTCTTCTAATTAAATGGAGATTCTACAGCTTCTTTTTGTGCTTCTATCTTACTCAACTTTGATCATTTGATGATATGAACTATAGTTCCTATTTTAGAAAGAAAATTTAAACAATTATATTTAATAATATTATGTACACCCTTTTGTTTCTTCAAAGTGATGAGTTACATCTCTGCGTCTTCAGATGTTTTTCTTCTATACATACACACACCTGAAAAACTAAAAATATACTCTAGCTCCCAGGACTATAGGAAAATCAGAGATAAAATAAGGGTGATTCAGTAGTTTATCAATCAAAATATAATTGGCCTATGTTTCTCCCCTTCCTTGCCTTCCTGTAGATCTGTGAATCTATGTGTTCTTACCAAGTAAGAGTGCTTCTTTCCTCCTTGTACATATCTCCAAGAAAGTGGGGGAAAGCCATGCTAATGATTTTTAACTAAGTATCCGGAGATGCTAACTCCCAAGTGCAATGCAATGTATGTAGAGTGAGTGTGCCCTTCTCCAAAACTCTGAGGTTGTGTTTGTTAATTCTCTTTTCTTGTTAAAGTTCTCATCCTCTACCGAAGGTTGATTATTTTCTTCCAGGAAGATCTATGTTAATTGAACTCTGTTACATCCCTTTAAAAAGCTTGACTTTCCTTTTGTGGAACATATCCTGAGTTGGAATAAGGCTCCATTAAATAACAAGTAATACACAGCTATCTTTGCATAAATGGTAGGAAGCAACCAAACTTTCTAGTTATGGCCTCTTCCTCCTTAGAGTTTCTACAATTTGGATGTCTCTACTGAGCTGGGAAAATGAAACCATGTAAGACTTGACCCTTGTTGATTCATAGAGTTTCTTTGGAATTTCTAGGTGCTCTGTGATGGTTAATATTGAGTATCAACTTGATTGGATTGAAGGATACAAAGTATTGTTCCTTTGGGTGTCCGTGAAGGTGCTGCCAGTGAGTAGACTGGGAAAGGCAGGCCCTCTGGGTGGGCACCATCTAACCATCTGCCATTGTGGGTAGAATAAAAGCCGCAGAGGAACGTGGACAGAATTGACTGGCTAACTCTTCCAGCCTCCATCTTTCTCCTGTGCTGGATGCTTCCCACTTTTGAACATCAGACTCCAAGTTCTTCCGCTTTTGGACTTTTGGACCTACACCAGTGGTTTGCCAGGGGCTCTCGGGCCTTCGGCCACAGACTGAAGGCTGCACTGTCAGCGTCCCTACTTTTGAGGTTTTGGGACTGAGACTGATCCACCACTGACTTCCTTGCTCCTCAGCTTGGAGACGGCCTATCATGGGACTTTATCTTGTGATCATGTGAGTCAATACTTCCTATAAACTCCCTTTCATATATATATATTATATATATATATATATATATATATATATATATGATATGTATATCAGCTATGAATCCTGTCCTTCTAGAGAACCCTGACTAATAAAGGCCCTAATACATATTTTATGTCCATGTGATTCATGTGTTCTCCTTATGGATGCTGCTTGTTTCAAACTGTTTTTTTTTTTCTTTCTCATATCAACTAAGTTAAAAAGAATCCAATGCTGCTGTTAGCTGACAACTTGATTCATTACATGTGTAGATCTGTATAGTATTTTTTTTAAGATTTTAGACTTTGATATAAGCAGGGCCAAGTGGAAAAATAAAATAAGATACTTTTTGTTCAAAAATTAAGAATTTTAACAAAGCAAAAGCAGAACATTAAACCAAGAACAACGTCCTGTCGGCCTGCACGGGCTACACGCTCTGCAGCAAGCCCTGCTGTCTCTCTTTGATCGTGTTGCCTAAAAGCAAAGCCTGAGGTTGGGAATCAGATTCAAGCGATGCATTAGAAGGAGTGTCCTTTAGAAAGGGTTTGAAGGAAACAAGAAGTAGAGAGAAAAGCTAATCAGAAATGTGGTCTCAACTGAATACTCAACTAGAGCTCATCTCACAGGGAAAGCTCTGCAGCAAAAATCTTTCAGAGTTAGTCACATCTTGGGAAAAGAGGGCCAGAGTTACATTTACCTAATTATGGGTAATTCTCCAGATATGAGAGTAACACTCACAGCAGCTGTAAATCTGGTAAAAAGGCTGGTAAAAGGGATCTGGGTCGGCAACAACATCTTCCACCACAGTCCCTGACTTTAACTCTGTGGTACTCACAAGTCTTCTAATCCAATGTATCGTCAGACTAAAACATGGTGCAACAAGAAATGTAACAGTTTGGCAATGCATAGATCATCATCCAGTAGGATCAGTGTAGGTTCTTACGCAAATTCAACTTCTTATAGAGTGGTTTTAAAAATCATATCGCCCAATCCTCATTGTTGTTTTCTAGAAATTATCTCCAGAACTCAGATCATTTAAACTCTTCAAATAAATTAACAAGATTACATTTGACTGTTTGTTTCATTATAAAACACCCAAATCTACAAGGTATATTAATGCTTTCTATCGTACTTTATCAACGTGAGTCTCATTACAGTCTTCTGGTATTTCTGAAATCATAAATGGCTTCTGAGAATACATCTCATCTCTGCACATCGCCTTTTTTTTTTACAGTGTTATACCCATTGTTTCAAGATGAATTGCCTCTAATTCAAGTACTGGGCATTTTAGCAGACACTGTTGCAATTACGTGTTGTAAGAGGATTCACTGATATTTTAGAAGGACCCACTAATATGAAGTAGATGTGACTATCAATCCATCAGAGTGTGAGTAATGTAACTCTTACCTTTCAGAGGTAAAAGTTGGTTTCTATTTGCAGTTCCACTTCCACTTAGTGGCCACAAATTCATTTCAGTCAATTCAAGATTATCTCTGTCAAAGCAACCTCCCTTCCCCAATGACTTTCCCACATGGAGAGGAGCAGGTGAAGGGCCTTTTATTAAATTCTGTCAACAGCATCAACCAATGGGAAACACTTGTTTATAGCTAGTGTCAGTATCCAACTTCAAGTAGACCATTGTTCTGCCTACTTCTCCTCAAACACAAGGCCTCATGTAGGTGATTTCTACATAAGACCTGTCCAGCTTCACTTTTTCCAAATATAGATTTTAGCAATGTGCCCACACCATATCCCTTTGGCATCTATTAGTCTGTTTTCGAACATAGATACTCACTCTGACAACTCCTTTCCAACCTCTGGCTCCTAACTTCTACTCCTCTCCTCCATTAATCTGCCTTGGACTTTTTTCAAAGCCATGAGCTTGAACAACCTATGAGACAGAAGTTTGTGGTAATTTAATTTTCCAGTGGCAATAATCAACAAATAAGTATTATTACCAAGGTTTATTATTAAAACAAGAGTCAGTGTATAAATACCTAAATACTAAATGCTCTCACTTTTTAGAATGACAATTCTGAGGTCCATTCTACAAAGTTCTTTGGGTTGGCGGGGGGGTGTGTTGTTGATCAAGATACTAAGAGTAGTAACCAAATTATATAGCCTTTATTATTTTTTATTCTTATCCTCTCTCATTCTTCCCGCTCCTTCATTTCTGCTTGTTAGAATATCTTCTCATGTTAACTGCTTCTAGCTTCTATAAAAGTCCTTGTCTCAAACCTTATGTTAGAGGAACTCAAATAAAGATAGTTTCTACTTAAAATGGTCCTAGAAAACAGAGCCCTCTGAAAAACTAATCAGATATGACAAAGACCATATTTCTGAGGACAGGCAGAGGAGTAAGATGATAAATGTGATGGCAACATGAGAGTAGATTGAATCCTCCAGACTGGTCAAAGTGTCCCTCACTCTTCTAAACAATACAAAACTCTGCTTTGCTGGAATACATGCTAAGATACAAGCTACCTCAGATGTTTTACAAAATTATAAGTCATCTCCTCAAATTCACCCATATTTCCCCCTATTAACTCCAAAGATAAATGAGGTCAGCAGCATAGTCCAAGGAAGGAATTATAGTGTCTAATATTAAAGGAAATATTATATTTAATAAAGGAATTAGAGAATGTGTTCCAGTAAGAACTGGAAAAATGCAACTGGGAATAGATCTTGAGGAAGCAGAATGCTGGTAGGGAAAAATATAACAGGGGATATTGTTGACTTACAAGTCTCATTTAACAGCTCAGTATTAAACATCCTAGCAATGGCACTTAGCAATGAACCCAAAGATGATGCTCTTAATAATTACGGGATAACTTCCTGAAGCTTGGATATGACAATGGCTGTAGCTTGGTGGACAGTTTCTGGGCATGCTGCTCACGTATCACCTCAAATACTTTTACAACTTACACTTTTGTATCTCGAGGCTTGTCTTTGAAGCCATGAGAGCCGACTCACACCAGGTGAAGGGCAACCTCAACGTGTAAGTTAATTCCCATGTCTGGGAACAACATTCAACCAATAAGGAAAGATTCATTGCTAACTAAATTCTCCCATTTCCCAGCCTTCAAAGACATAGTCCTGAAGC
This sequence comes from Trachypithecus francoisi, assembly GCF_009764315.1. Lineage (NCBI taxonomy): Eukaryota > Metazoa > Chordata > Mammalia > Primates > Cercopithecidae > Trachypithecus > Trachypithecus francoisi. Next base: position 104,850,187 of record NW_022681453.1, read on the forward strand.
ATATTATGTAGGTTTCTCAGAAAGTGCCACAGGTACTAAACCCCAGTTACTATAGAATGACCAGTTCAACAACATACACTTTCCTAGCTTTCCCTCATTTCCAGTTTTACCTTCTTATTTAGGCTGTCGTTATCCAAAGAGCATATCTGTACTCAAGTCCTTGAATTAGGCTCTGCATTGGCAGAAATTAAATAGATCAGAAATGCAATATATCTCTATGAGAGCAATGCTTACCTAAAGGTCATGTATAGTAAAATCTACCACAAAAATATTTTCAAATCTTTCATATAAATTGATCATTTCCCCCCAACAAGTAGTCAGAATCAAAAGTGTGATCAAAGGAAGATTGATTTTAAAGGATCTGTTGGAGTGATAAAATTTTCTGAACCTGGATAATGGTGATCATTGCACAACTTGATAAATTACTGAAAATTATTGAAATATACAATGGAAGTAGATGAATCTTATGGAATATAAACTAGGTCTCAATAGAGTAGTTAAAATCCAAGTAAAAGCCCATGAAGGGGAACAATAGTTTAAAAGCATATTAGAGAAAGCATCAAAACAGAATGTCTCACTCAGATTTTCCTCAGGACTCTTGTTTTATTACAATAGGATTTCTTAAACTGAGATCAGAGGACGTCAGTGATCTTAAGACATTCTCCTATCCCAAAGCCTAATGTAATTACGGTTTGGGAGACTTTCTTTGTCATCTCTGCCGTTTGACCTGGGAAATCTAAAAGGAAAACGTCTCTATTGTGCCTTAAGTAGGCAGACACAATAGAATTCAGAAGCATAACTATAGATAAGTGGCAACATTCTTTCCCTGAGTTACGGGAAAGGAAGTGACCAGATTCAGGGAGAGGCGTTAGTGCAAAACCAATAAAACTCAGGCATGATTTGGAAACTAGAAAACCCTTTGTGAGAATTCTAAATTTTAACTGTCTAAAGACAGTTAAAACTGTCTGAAATTTCTGGCTCAGTGTGATTTAAAGCATCAAATGGATTGGGTTTCAGACAAAAAAGTCATTCCAAATATGGGCATTTATGTAAGTACAATTTTATTGTACATAGAGTTTAATACATTTGCTTTATAATTAGATGATATTTAGAAACAACCAGCACTAACTAGTTTAATCAAAATAAACTTTTCTATTTAGAGTAGACAATTTTTCCCCTTAAACAATTATTTGCTGTGTATAAGTTTGAAAGACACTATATTATGTGTGTTACAGGACTATTATCACTATCTGCCATATGAAGTCTCCAAATCATAATGACTGTTCACACTAAAAAATGTAATTTCTCCACATGCAAAGAAAAGGTTAATGTACTACCCAGGCCCAGTGACTTTAACATGAGTGATTATTCAGTGATGCAAATTCCTTGGATTCCTTTCTTGGCGTCTTCAACACATGGTTTTAAGATTCTCCTGGTGTTATCCTGCTAACTGAAGAAGGAGAGAGAAATTAAGTAAGATCTTTGAAGATATTTAAGTAATAAGGACCAGAAATGACAAATATCTTTATAATGCAAATCCCATTGCACTAAATTTAATCAGAAATATCTCTCTAACTGCAGAGGAAGCAAGAAAATACAGCTGAGATGTGTACCCAGAATAAAGATGAATAGATTTTTTAGTCATTTTATATGTAGAATCCTCTCTACCACATCCCATCAACTATTTCAGGCCATTCTGTGGTCTACTGTTCCACTCAGAGAAAACCACAGAAGTCCCAGAAGAACATCTTCAAAAGAGCATGGTACACTCTTCCTCCCAGTCATAGCTGATTGGACAAGATTGCACTTGGATCCCTGTTGAAGTTCCTAGAGATGCCTGGAATCCGTAATGGCCTTTTAGTAATTGTTCTGCAAAGTCTTGCTTAATGGAATTTTCTTACATGTTCATTTGGATGTACATCTTTATATTAAAACCACATAAGTTGTAGTAACTTAAATAAGTCCCCATTCTTTAAGAAAATCTCTAATTACAACATTCTACATTAGTCCTCATCTCTCCCTCTGAACGGTTCAACTATAATCATCATAAACATCTTAAACTCAACACAGAACTGATAATCCTAGTTTTTATGTATTTTTCAGTTGCAGAATCTTCTAAGCTCCTTGGACCAGAGATCAAGTTTAACTCACTTATCCTCTTCCTTGGAAATTGTACACATCACACATCTTTTTGTCTTTCTTGGTTTCTAATCCCTGTTCATTTGCTTCCATTTGACAATCATCCCTCTGGGACTTATTGCATAAATTATGGTACTTATTGTATGTATAGAAATCATCCTTTACCTCAAACCATTGCAAATCCATTTTATACACTGTTGATCTGATTCTAATCATGTCCCTCCCAATTAAAAATGAGCAAATCACTATCTAGTGCCCAGCTAAAAGTGTTCCTAATAGTTGGTTTAGAATTAGCATTCCTTTATAATAAAGCTGTGGCCCATCTTTTCATTTTCATCCCTTTTCAAATTAATTCTACATTCTCCATAAATTGATATCTATGTCTGCTCATTGGCATCCTAATGCTATGGTTTGAATGTGTCCCCTCCAAAACTCAGGTGTCACAAATGTGATAATATTCACAGATGAGGACTTTAAGAGGTGATTGGGCCATAAGAGCTCCTCTCTCATGAATGGCATTAAGGACCTCATAAGGGAGGCTTCAGTCAGTGTTCTTCCTTCTTGCCCATCTGCCTTCCACCACCTGAGGGCACAGGTTCCTTCCCTCCAGAGGATAAAACAATAAGATGCCATCTTGGAAACCGAGAGTAGTCCTCACCAAACCACCATATCTGCCAGAGCTTTGAGCTTAGACTTTCTGGCCTCCAGACCTGTGAAAAAATCAATTTATGTTCTTTATAAATTGCCCAATCTCAGATATTTTATTATAACAGCAAAAACAACCAAAGCACCCACTTTAAGTCAAAATTGTATATTGTTTTCTTAAAGATGATTTTCTTTATTCTACCCCAGACAAATTTAATATATTGCTCATTTTTGAAATGTATTGACTTGTTTTATATTTTTCAAAAAAAAATCTTGTGTGTTATTGCTGTGAAGGTATTTGTGTATATAGTTAAATTTCCTTTAATTTAGCCATAATAATATTTTATTTGAATTATGCCATAAAACCAAAGTAGATACTAAAAAATAGCTGCATATTATTTAATGTGTATTGAATGAATGACTGGACCTACTCTACTGATGAAATCAATTATTTCAGAATAAGTTAATATTGCTTTGCCAATAATTACTTGAAACACATAATTCTCTTTTACGTGTACCTTAATTAATGTCAACTTGGGCTGTCGTATTTTCTGTTCTTGAGATATAAACCTGTAGCTTTTCTTTTTTTTTTTTTTTTTGAGTTTCCCTCTTGTTGGCCAGGCTGGAGTGCAATGGCGCTATCTCGGGTCACTGCAACCTCCGCCTCCCATGTTCAAGCTATTCTCCTGTCTCAGACTCTCTAGTAACTGGGACTACAGGCATGCGCCACCACACCCCGCTGATTTTTGTATTTTTAGTAGAGTTTCATCATATTGGTCAGGCTAGTCTTGAACTCCTGACCTCAGGTGATCCGTCCACTTCGGCCTCCCAAAGTGTTGGGATTTTACAGGTGTGAGCCACGGCGTCCAGCTTTTTTTGTTTGTTTGTTTGTTTTTGAGATGGAGTCTAGCTCTATTACCCAGGTTGGAGTGCAGTGGCGCAGTCTTGCCTCGCTGAATCCTCTGTTTTCCGAGTGTCAAGCAATTCTCCTGCCTCAGCCTGCTGAATAGCTGGAATTACAGCGTATACCACCATACCAGGCTAATTTTTTTGTGTTTTTAGTAGAGACAAAGTATCACAATGTTGGCCAAGCTGGTCTCAAACTCCTGACTTAAGGTGATCTGCCCACCTTGGCCTCCCAAAGTGCTGGGATTACTGGCATGAGCCACTGCATCTGGCCAAACTTATAGCATCTTAAAATCTGTAATTTTTTTATCTCTATCCTATTTATCTCAATCAGATATTTTTGTTCTGACTTTCTTTACATTGTAAATTGAGCTAAATGACATTAATTATGGTTTACATATAATAGAAATAATCTAATGTATCAAATCTAAAAATTAACAAATGAGATGAGGCATTATCAAACTTTACGGCCATCAATGTCTATATCACTTACAGGGTTTAAGAATTATTTTCAAAACTTCAATAAAGTCACTTTTCCTAATTATGTTATCTTTCTTCAGAGAATCAGCATTCATTTGTTATTATATTTTGCTTATTAACTTGTATTTGTTTCATTTAATTACTTGTTTTGCAATAGTATTTTCCCACTGTGTTTCATTGCTAATATGAATTACATTGGGGTCATGATACATTAAGTAGCCTTTGATAGATGAATCTAAGAAATCGTTCCTCATACCTGATATTTTGTCCTAGAAGCAAAATGCATTATAAACTTCAAAGAATTGACTTATAAATGAAATTAGCATATTTTTATGATCAGAAATCTCTCATATTTTCACTGTCTTATTGGAATATAATTTGATAAATGTTTAGGCACATACTGAAAATATTACTGTTTCTATTATAAAAGTAATCCTTATATATAAAAAATAACACAAGATTTGTTTGTTTTTTGTAGTATCATCTAGGCTTTGTGAAAATGGTAATTATGTAAATGTGAAAAAACATTAATAGAAAGTAAGTTTATTTATATTTATCACATGAAAATTTAAACCTCCATATTTTCAACAAATGCAAAACAAACTCTCATAAGCAAAGAGAAATTTTCTTCGTAGTCTTAGATGCTTATAATTATGTAAATAACACCTCAGTAAAATAGCATATTGATTCTTTATTTCTTCAAAATGGCTTAAAAAGTGCTTAAAAATAAAAACACAAATGGATTAACTAATTAATAATATGAAATCAAGCCTAAAATTGTAACTTTTTATCTTTGTGATCATAATGTCTTTTAAAAGGTCATTTACCAATTTTCTGATTTTGATAATGTACTGTAGACGTGAGAGGTGGTTTCATCAGGGGAAGAGGGATGACAGGTACACAGTTCCTCCCTATAATGATTTTGCCTCTTCGTATAAATCTATCAAAACAAAAAGCTTTTTTAAGTAATTAAGAAAACCATTGCATTATTTGGCACAGTTTTCTATTATTAGTCAGTTGTTATTAAGTGAGTTTCTATGTGTACACCACATACAAAAGCTCCTGATTTGGGGTGTTCAAAGAGGGACATAGATATTTTAAAGAAATTAAAGAAAACGATTGGTCTTGGTTTGTAGCTTTTCTTTTCAGTTGACTTTTTTTTTTTTTGAGACGGAGTCTCGCTCTGTCTCCCAGGCTGGAGTGAGCGGCGCCATCTTGGCTCCCTGCGAGCTCCGCCCCCCGGGTTCCCGCCATTCTCCTGCCTCCGCCTCCCGAGGAGCTGGGACCACAGGCGCAGCCACCTCGCCCGGCTAGTTTTTTGTATTTTTAGTAGAGACGGGGTTTCACGCATTATCCAGGATGGTCTCGATTTCCTGACCTCGTGATCCACCTGCTTTGGCCTCCCAAAGTGCTGGGATTACAGGTGTGACAGTTGACTTATTTCTATGCATAGTCTCCCTGTTTTGTTTTGTTTGGTTTTGTTTGGTTTGTCTTTTTGTTTTGTTTTTTGAGGCAGAGTCTCACTCTGTTGCCCAGACTGGGGCTTCCTCCTTTTTAAAGCTGTATACACAGACATCGTTTTTGACAGAGTTGATGATCTGTTGGAGAGCCATGCTGCCATGCCAGGTTTGAAGGCAGAAATGCCATTTTCATTCCTCCTGTCTTTCCCAGCCATGCTGCACATAATTCACCTCTGTGAAGCAGAGGTTACATGCTGTGTAAGTGACAGGGGAAAGGACCCTCAGGGTGAATTATACCATATGTCTTCAGATGCCTTGGTACTCTGTTAAAAGAACACGCCTCCAGGCAGGATGTGAAGTATTTACTGTTTTATCTCAAATTCTAGTAACACTACCTGACTTCACTTTTCACATTTTGGAGAGCAGACATACTATTAATAGGTACATTGTAAGTAGGAATTAAAACACATTCATGTAGGTGAAAAAACTTGAATATAAAATTGATTTATAGTGTGTAAGGCACCCTGTTGATCTTAGCAGCTTTAATCATGCATGACTTTCATAGGCCCACTAGCAAAGGACTTAATTCTCGTGCCATTGATTCCATCTGATACTTAAATATTCAAATCATCACACTGTAAAGCATACATTTTAAAATAAATTTTTAAAAATATGAAAAATAAAGGAGCAGAAGAAATTAAAACTCAATGTTGATTCTTTGGGTTCTAATTTGGAAAACAAAAGCATAACTCATTTGTTTGATAGTGATCGTTTCTATTTGGTGCTTGTCACATAAGAAATAATAATAATTCTGGTCAGATGCCACAAATTATATCTTTAGAAAGAACATTTGTGTGCCTTTACCCTAATAATCTCACAAGTATTTCATATTCAAAGTGAATGTCATATTCTAAAGTTACTGTTAGGATGTCTAATTAATCATTGTACTTACTATTATATTAATCTAAAAAACAGCCAAATGTTTGACATTGTGTCTGAAGACATTTACATATGAGTACACTCTACTTTTCAGAAATTTCAATGAATGATGTTTCTGTTGAATTCCCAGTAGTCATCCCGGTGCACTCACACAGTGGTGATGCTAATTTAGAGCAGGTATGTTAGCGTGTTGGAATCTTCATCACTAAACCCAAGTGTAGAACTGACCAGGAAGAAAATAATGGAGAAATCTATGACCTGTTAATCTCTCCATATCTGAAATTCTGAAATAATCTCCATCTCTTTCTGTCTCTTACTCTGTCTCTTCATCTCTCTTCCATTTTTTTTTTGGGGTGTGTGTGTGTGTGTGTGTTTTAGCCATCAGGAATAACTAAGTTTTATGCTTTAACTGTACCAATATTAGGGCATTTTGAGGAATATAGCAAATCCACTTTGATGAGGAAGTATGCCTTCAAAAGACCTTTTGCAAATTTTCCAGTAAAAGAAAAATCAAATGAAAGGAACTGGTACATACCTGGTAAGGACTCTCCTTAGAGTGGTTATATGATACTGATCGATATACTTAGGAAACAGGAAACTGTCAGTTCAACTTTCCTTATTTGAGAGGTTAAATGAATACGGGCTGGCTGCCTTCATAACACATGTATCAAACTCACTATCTGCAGAAAATTCAAAATATAATCAACATCATGATCACAGTGCGTGAGTGTGTGTGTGTGTGTGTGTGTGTCCATGCGTGTGAATATCTACTCTACAAGAATCACTTCGGGGATCAAATTCCTGGTTGCTATCCCTGCCCCAATTTTTTTTCTTTAATCTAAGTTCAAATAAATTGCTGATACAATGTCTCTGCCTGGGTGATCATGTTTCCAAAATTTAAAGCCATATTAGCATAATGCAGTTGTTTATAAAATAAATGCATACTTTTAATTGCTAATGTTTAGTTCATATTGGGAATAGGTGCCATAATATTATTGTAAAAATCATTTATGCAGTAAGGATAGTGGATTATAATGGATTATACCATACTCTTTTATAATTTACTTCATTAATCATAAGAACTAATTACTAATCACTTAGTACCTATTGTCTGTAGGCACTAAGCATATTGTGTGTGCTAGTTGTCTCAAAAATCTGATGAAATTGGTACTATTATGCTTTCCTAGAGATGAAGATCTGGAACCATTTGGACGAAGTTTATTTGATTTATAAGGGATAGACTGGGATTTCATCTAGACAGGTGACTCCAGGATTCATGTACAAATAAAAAACATATTGCTGATAAATGAAATAATTATATCAATTGCCCTTATATCTAATATTTACTGAGAAATTATTATATAGAAGAATAATTGCTCAGAATCATGTGCAAGTTTGCTCACTTTATCCTCACTACAAATCGATGAATTAAGTTATTATACTCATTTTACAGTTAGAATAATTGAGGATTATAAAGATTATGTAATTTGTGTAAGCTCTTAATCCCCTTAAAAACACCTTTGCTCCCCTGTTAAAATGACATTTATCCACACTCGAGCCACATGATTATGTGGGGGTGTTTTGTTACATTATGTATTATTGGAACTAACACTTATAGTTAATCAAAAATCAATTCATTAATTCAGCCTGCCTGTGTTGTATAAATTGCTAAAAACTGAGAATAACTTTATGAATAAAGAGTAATCCCTGATTCAGATGCATGTACATCATCTCAGTCACTCTATCTTTTTTTTTTTTTTTTTACATTTAGTACTAGATAGAAATAATGCACTATAGAATCACAAAGGAAGGAGTAATTTGCTCTGCTAAAAAGATCAGATATTTTTCTTTAAGAGGCTAGAACTGATCTGAATTTCAAGTTTTGGGCATGGGTGAGAGGATGGATTGGCAATACTAGGGAGTCCAAGCAACGTGAGGATGTGAACATGGATCTGAGACTGACAGTACATGGTGCATTTGGATAATGAACGTGAGGTTCCATGAGGTTCCATTATACAGTGAAAGGTGTGTGATTAGAATAAGGCTAGAAAGGCAGATGGGGGCCAAGCACAACCTTTTAGCAATGACAGGCCGGTGTGAACTGTATGTGATAGGCAATAGTGAAACATCGAAAGCTTTTTCTTTCATTTTAGAACCATTTTATTTAACAAATATGGAGGAGAGTAATGCAATCCCAACTGTAATCCTTCTGTCAGTCTTAAAAACTTATGCAACTTACGGGGTCAGTGGGAGGGAAGAACAATATAAGCTGGAAGGAAGTAAGATTGTTCTTAAAAACTCTTGGCATAAAGAGAAAAGAGTAATTCATGAGAACGTTTTTTTGTTACAGTGTATTTATTTGTATGTTATTAAAGTTTGAGGATTATTGCCCGGTCTTTTGTTTCATGCTGAATATGGATTTAAGTTGACTTTGTGGATGGGCGGGGTGGTTCACACCTATAATCACCGTACTTTGGGAGGGCAAGGAGGGCAGATCACTTTGAGCTCAGGAGTTTGAGATCAACGTAGGCAATATGGTGAAACCCCCGTTTCTATAAAAGATACCAAAATTAGCCAGGCGTGGTGGTGCATGCCTGTAGTCCCAGCTACTTGGGAGGCTGAGGCTGGAGGATCACATAAGCCTGGGAGGTCAAGGCAGCAGTGAGCCATGTTCATGCTGCTGTACTCTAGCATGAGTGACAAAGAAAGGTCCTGTCTCAGAAAAATAAAAGAAAGAGAGAAAGAGAGAGGGAGAGATGATTTTGCTATGAATCGCTTGGAGTCCTCCAGCATCTACAGCAGTGCTATAGATATTCTAGATGTTCAATCAGGTTTAGTGATTGGCTAGAAGCCTGTATGCCAACCCTTCCCCTACTCATTGAACCAGAAATGCTCAATTGCCTTAATTATCTGTCCCTAATTCCTGAAGAAATCGAGCGGTACTACTGAAAACAATTTTTGTATTTGAAAAACATGATTTTCAAATTTGTGCTTTCTTTGCTTAATTAAACTACAATAAACCCAAATGCATTTGTATTATGTGAACTAATGTCAGCAATTTACAGTGTCACCAGTCTCTGACCCTCAGCATGATAATCTATAGTCTCAGTTCTAGGGTCCAACTTTGTAGTAATTTTTAAGTCCTCCAGTGTAATGTTATTGTTTATAAGATACCTACAATAAAGAACATCGCTTGATTTTCTGCTTGTGTTACTTTTCTTCTGATACTCCACTTAATTATTAATTTCAGTAACTTGTGTCGGAAAGATTTGCATGAACTACTATAAATCCTCCAGAACACACATGAAGTCTGGTAAGATTAAACGTGGTGAATGTAATGTTTGTACTGGAAGAGTGGCCTCATTACCTTTCTGTGCTTTAGCTTTGTTATGCTTTATAATATCCTAGAGAAACTATAAATGATTTATGAAAAATAGTTGTTTTTGGACCTGTTATTTATTCTTCTGGTGAAGTACTGGTGCCGAACTCTGTGTTTTAAAATAAGTTACATTTATTTATGTATATCTCAAATTTCTCTTAAAGTGAACATTTGTTGGAAAGATGGGTATGTCAGAATCTAAACACCAAATTAGATACATTTGATACACTTAACCCAAGACAGATGTTTGCACAACAGAAAATTTGTATCTATTTATACATATGATCAGGGATACTATGTTAATCAATTTTAGCTTTCATAACGGGATACCAAAAAGTGGGGGGTTTATTGTATTAGTGTTCTACAGAAAACCAGTCAACTATATATATATATATATGGAAATTTATTATGCTAATTAGCTCATATAGTTGGAGAGGTCAATAAGTCCCAAGATACACCATCTGCAAACTGGAGACACAGGAAAACTTGTGGTGTAATTTGATTTGAGCCCAAAGTCTGAGAACCAGGAGTCCCCATGTCCGAGGACAGGATAAGAAGGATGCTCCACCCTAAGAGGATAGAAAGAGAGAGAGAGGCAGAGAGAGAGAGACATTGAGAGAGAGAAGTAGCCGTTCATCTGACTTTTCTTTTTAATCCAGGTCCTCAATTGATTTGATAATCCTTTCCCCATTGGTGAGAGTGATCTTCTTTATTCGGTCTACTAATTCAGCTCTTAATCTCTTCCAGAAACATCCTATAGAAACAAGCAGAAATAATATTTTACCAGGTATCTGGACATTCCTTACTCCAGTCAAGTTGATGCATCAAAGTAATCATAACATTTATATATATGGAAATTTATTTCTCACAATTCCAGGGATGGAATTCTGGGATTAAGGTGCCAGCATGGTTTCATTGGTGAGGGCCTTCTGGGTTGCAGACTACTGACTACTTCTTGTTTCACTCGATGAAGGGTAGAGAGAGCTTTCTGGGGTCTCTTTTGATAGGGCCACCAAAGTCATTAATTAGAGTTCTGCCTCCATGACCTAGTTCTCTCCCAAAAGCCCCCTTTCCCACCCATTTCCTAATTCCATCACTTTGGAGGTTAGAGTTTCAAAATACTAATTTGTCGAGGATATAGTAGTAAATATTCAGTCCATAAGAGATAAATATTTAGTTCTTCTTTGTCTTATTAAGGACTAGACAGTGGTAACTTATTCAAAGTGTATTTAGCAAACATAACCATGGATTTGTAGGCTTTTCAGTTAAGATCAGCTTTTAAAGATAGCTACTTTTTACCATTGAAAATGCTGAGCAATGGTTTAGAGAAAAGTTTGATTAGGACCATTTGTTATATTGGTATAGGCTTAGAAAAACAGTGCAGACCTTCCCCATAACAACAGCTCAATATTTTTTCTCTCTTAGCACATTGACTACTCCATAACTCCCTGAATATAGACAATTTAATGCAAGAAATTGTGCCAAAGGTTTTGGAATAGCTGAAGGGGTGAGAAAAGAGGTATACTCTAAAATATTAAATAAAAATAAAGGAAACATGCTTTTAACACAGGATCAATAATCTACTAATACTTTTTTTCCTGTTCAGAAACCCCTAATCAACACCTTCTGCGCATGTGTGGAGCGCGGCACTGCCACTGAAACGGCCTCATTGTCTGGAGTAGCACCTGAGGCTTATCGTCTCATGGCCACAAAGACAAGGACATGGACACACAGAGTGATGTTGGCAGGAAAAGTTTAATAGGCAAAATTAAACTAAACTAAACTCTCTAATTACATTAGAAAGAGAATAGCTCTCTGCTGCAGAGAAGGGTGCCAGAAAAATATGTTGCCGGACTCATGGTGAAATGAAGGGGGTTTTCTAGATGAGCTGGTGAGGAGGCCGTGTGTGATTTACAGGAGGCGTGAAAGACTGGTTGAACCAGGTGGACCATTTGCACAGGGCGCGAATCTCTGGCAGGCCTCACTCTAACCTGTTATTATGCAGGCGGGTTCCCTGCCTGAGCTGCCCCACGTTGCCCATGTATTTGGTCCTATACACATGTGCACGTGACAATAGAAAAGGGGAAATGGAGCCTCCATGTTGGATTGTTGGATATGCCTGACCCCCAGGTAGCCTCTTTTTTTTTTTTTTTTTGTCTTTTTTTTTCTTTTCTCCCAAGACTGAGTTTCGCTTTGCTGCCCAGGCTGGATAACTTCCATTAATAATAATTAATGCAAAAGAAATTTTCCATTGTACAAACTCATTGCAAATCTTTAGACAAATGCCTTTTGTATATGGTCATTTTTTAGTGTAAATGTCTTTTTATCCTTTATAGGTATGTTCAATACATGGATTATATTAAAAACAATGCATGTAAGAGAATTTTTTATCTGTTTATTTGATAATATCAAGAGCTAAGGCCACCATACAATTTTTCACATTGAAGTTTTAAAGGATTTTTAAAAAATTGTTGCTATTGTATTTTGCTTGTTTTCACTACATTAAATTGATAACATATCAAATGCAAAAGTAGATATTTTGTATATTGTTAGGTTTCAAAAGGAAGCTGAGGGTGAAAGGAAGAAGGAGAGAGAGTTGGTGGCTCAACAGCAATACATGTTTATTGAACAGAGGCCTGTGGAGGGGACACCAGCTAGCGCAGAAGCCTACCCCCACTTACAGACTGAGGTAATTAGAGGTCCAGGTGGGAGAGGTCTGTGAAATGGGGCAGGCATTCGGGCTAGCTGCTGATAAGGGAGGGGTTTTCTTCAGTCAGGTGGTTAGACCTGGGACTTGTGTGGCAGGGTGTTTCTCATGGCCCGAACCCTAGTGAAATTTTCCACTCAGACCAGGGTCTGCAAAATGGCAGGGGTTTACACAATGGTGCAGCTTGGGCTAACGTATATAACATTTGAAAAGATTATATGCCCTCCCATTCAAAACTAACCATTTTAAACTAGTGCTATGTATTCTGGAAAATACATAAACTCCAAATTTTAGTCAAATTTCCCTTTTCTAGATATACTTACATAACACAGTGGATATTAGGCATTTATCCAATACATATGATGAATTTTGACAGCTTATAAAGTTAATAGGATAAATTTAGACAATTAATGCATTCAAGTATATCACATTTATGTTAATGTGGTATGTCTTAGCCACTACATTATTATTTTTGATAAGTTTACGTTTACTTTGAGCTAGTATATGTAACTTACAACAGTACATATACACACACTTATACGTTTTAAGGTCAGAATAATAAATTTAGAACTTACAGATTATCCCCATTGCATTAATTCTGGCAGTTTCAGTTTCTAAATAATGGTTTCTTCAGTTTTCACATGTTCACTTGACAATTCATAATTTAAAGTTGTTCCTTTCAGTAACAATGGCAAGGAAAATTAACAAGGTAGATGTGCTTTTTGTTAATTAATTTTATGTTAGACAAACGATAAATGGTGAATATTTAATTCTCTCATACATTGTGAGTTGTTTAAAATAATAGCATTTCAAGGTAAGCTTAGAGACTGACCTACACAAAATGTTTTTATATAAAACTATGTGTTTTTATTTTACAAAATAGTATGCATAATCCTAAAAATTTATTGTAATTATTATTAACTTCATCTCTTGTTGAAGAGCAATTAAATTATATTAGTTAGTTTAGCTCATATAATATGGTTAAACCAATCAAAAGACATCATTATATAAGAACTGATTTTAAAAGTAATTTCTTTTTATTGAATGTGTACATGAGTTATATTAAATTGTAAGAAAGTTAGTAATTCCAGTAAATGGGTTAGATGCTGCATTAACTCAGCACCCTTAGATGCCTCCTTTAGTCTACCTCTCTCTCTATATATATATATATTCTTTGGTACTTTTTTCTTTTATCTGTCCATCTAAACTTTTTTTACATTTATTTTTATTTATTATTATTATTTTTTTTTTTTGAGACTGAGTCTTGCTCTGTCACGCAGGCTGGAGTGCAGTGGTGCAGTCTTGACTCGCTGCAACCTCCGTCTCTCAGGTTCAAGCGATTCTCCTGCTTCAGCCTCCTGAGTAGCTGGGATTACAGGCGTGCAGCACCACACCCGGCTAATTTTTGTATTTTTCATAAAGATAGGGTTTTGCCGTGTTGGCCAGGCTGGTCTCAAACTCCTGACCTCAGGTGATTCGCCCACCTCAGCCTCCGAAAGTGCTGCAATTACAGACGTGAGCCACCGCGCCCAGTCCATTTATGATTTTATCTGTTAAAATATTCTGATACCAATTGTGTTCATAGACTCTAGCTTCTTCATTTAAATAATTTACCAACTAGTGTGAGACAGACTAACAAGTATTCAAATGATAGTAAGGAGCTAAAAACTGATTGAATTGGGATATAAACTAAAAGTTCTGTTCAAATTTATTGTTTGCCTTACTTACAACACTACACTCATTGTTTTAGTTTGTCTCATCAGGTTCAAGTAATGTGTCTTTGTCTATTTTTATTTATTTATTTAGAGATGGGGTCATATTTTGCTACCCAGACTGCTCTCAAAAACCTGGACTCAAGCAATCGTCCTGCCTCTGCCTCACAAGTAGCTATGACTACAGATGTGCACCACCATGCATAACTTGTGTTTTTTTAAATCCAGAAGTGAAAGTAGACAGATGTTGAATGAGCAGTAGGCTAAGAAAAAGTCCATTTTGACCTACACTAAAACAGTGCTAAGCCACAATGTCTAATGTGAAATATAATTGGAATTAATCTTTTCATGTCATCACAACTTATTTTATTCTTCAATGTAAATGTGTTGCTTCTGATATATAATAAAACCACAGAAGCAGTGAAGAAAGTATAAAAAACTGATTTATGCTTTTTATGTTTTCTTTCTTTAAAAGAGTGTCTTCCAGACGAGACACTTCAAAATGTAAAATCATCATATATTAAAAACTTCAACTTAAAAAGTATTCAGATACCACCCTATATCTTTCATATAAGTGCACTGATGTTGAGAAAATTTAATTGATTTTCCCAGGATTACAGAGTTAGCGTAAAAAAGAATTGGAAATGAAACCCTTGGGATGAGAAGAGTGCCTCTTCAACAGCATGCGTGGATAAAATGCATGTAAAACAGGTAAAGGAGAGAGGGAAGATCACAAGAAAGTTATAGTTGGAAGATTCCTTTTTAGTGTCATTTCTTTGCCAGTTCTCTTAATAATTTGTGTAGTTTTGAAAGTGGTAAACCAAAATTCATCGAGGTGACAAGGCCATGCAGTTGATGGCTAGTGTCATGGAGGGATGCCCCAGAGTGATGAATTTCTGGATACGAAGGTTTGTTTCAAGTCATTTAATCTAGACCATATTTTTTCCACCTACAGCTTCCACCACAGGGAGAGAACAGCCTAGTGTCTTGGTTATAATCATTTTATAAAGTAAGTAGTAAAATGAGAAAGGATTTTACATGTATTAAATCACTAATATGGTTCAGGCACAATGTTAAATGTCTTACATATTTTATTGTGCAAAACCACCTTTTATAAGTTCGACATTTCCCTTAAACTATGCCTCTACTCTTTGTTTTTCTTCGTCATCAAACATCATTTTGTAGTTCTCGATTCGTCATGTCCAAATCTGTTTTCAATCAACTGTAATCTTCCTTCGCTTACATGTATTACATTAATATTAGTCTTCAGTTTCCAGTTCTGCACTTCTCAATATGAATGATGGCATAAATATGGCTGAATAAAGCAACACATGTACCGTCTCCCCTCATGTTATGCAACTCCTAGCTACTATAGCCACATTTGGTTTATCTTGTTTGTGGGGAAACACCCTTTTTGCTTACCATAATTTCATATTTTCTTCCTCTAGTCATACTAGCCAATGTTATCTATACTCCATTGAGCATTTAAATATTAAAATGCTAGGGCCACTTTTTTACATACAGATTTTCCCTACAAGATACTAACTTTTCTCATGGCTTCACATATCATCTAGCTATCTTTTCTGAGATTCAGATACAGATATCAATATTTTTATTTATTTGTATTATAGTCTCTAAATTGAGAACAAATCCATGTATTCTCCAAACATTTAACTTTATCCACCTCATTGTGCCTCCTGCCAACACTCTTGGCCTCACCAACATGATGTCACCCCTTAACCATCCTCCGAGATAGTGAAATCAAATCTATACCTGGGCAGCTCCGCATCCATTCTTCTAACTGTGTCTCAGTGCAGTAAGATTATTCAATTGTAAATTAGATCTATCCCTTTCCCCCCACCCTGCACACCCATTGATCTTCAAATACAGTGTAAGTTCCTTTCTAGGCCTAAAATCTATAACTGGTCTCTACATATCCACACCTTCTTTTATTACACTCAAGCTACACATTCCTTATTACGGCTTCTTAAACAAGTCACTTTTCTTCCTACTCCTTGGATGATACTATTTATTCTATTTGAAGAATTCTGTCTCTCTCCCTTTCCTTGTTCTTCTCGTGGTTTGCTCCTTCAGACCCTTCAGATTTAAGTCCTCAGAAAACTATCTGGCTTCTGAAAGGCTGCTGCACATTCGTCCATGTGAAATGGATTTTCCCCATGTAATTCTATTTCTTAGCAACCTGTTTATTTCTGTTTTATAATGCATTGATCGTTGTAATTAATTTTTTGGTCTTGTTTATTTTGTTGTTATCTGCTGCCACACTAGATTTCAAAAAAGCAACTTGCAAATAGTAGAAGTATGTATTTGTTATTCATTCTAACCTCCTCCACACCTATGCGACAAACACACACAACGTTCATCCCCAGTGAGTCACATTCTTCTATTATCTCTTTACCTAAGTTTCTGTAATTACCAGCAGAACTTAAGACTTGTTTCTAAACAATAGAAGAGGCAAAGATAATAGGATGTCACCTCCATGATTATGCATGTCATGTAAGACTCTGTCTTAGTGGACTGCAGCAGGAGCGCCTCTTTCTGCTCTTGAGGAAGAAAACAGCCATGTTGCTAACTGCTTGTGGACAAGGCCATGATGCCGGGCAGTGGGAGTCACCTCTAGGCTCTAATGGTGATCTACACCCAATAGCCCGTAAATTCGGGGCTTTTCCTTGCAGCTACAAGGAAATAAATTTGGCCAACTCACTATATGAGCTTAGATGTGGATTATTCCATTATTGGGTGTCCAGATGAGAAGGCAGTCCAGCTGACATCTTCACTGAAGCCTTGTGAGACCGAGAAGAGAACCTGCTTCACAGACGGGGTAAAATAATGCATTTGTGTTCTTTAAAGCTGCTAGTTTTGTGATAATTTATTATTCAGTGTGATGGTTAATACTGAGTGTTGACTGGAATGAATGATGCAAAATACTGTTCCTGGGTGTGTCTGTGAGGGTGCTGCCAAAGGAGATTAACGTTTGAGTCAGTGGACTGGGAACGGCAGACCCACCCTCAATCTGGGTGGGCACCATCTAATCAGCTGCTGATGTGGCCAGAATAAAAGAAGGCAGAGGAAAGTGGAAAGATGAGAGTGACTGAGTCTTCTGGCCTCCACCTTTCTCCCTTGCTGGATGCTTCCTTCCCTCAAACATCAGACTCCGAGATCTTCAGCTTTTGGACTCTTGAACTTTCAACCACAGACTGAGTGCTGCACTGTTGGCTTCCCTACTTCTGAGATTTTGGGACTCAGACTGGCTTCCTTGCCTCTCAGCTTGAAGAAGGCCCATTGTGGGACCTCACCTTGTGATCATGTGAGTCAATACTCCATAATAAACTCTCCTTTATATATACATCTACACTATTAGTTCTGTCCCTCTAGAGAACCCTGATTAATACACGCAGCAACAGAAAAGCAGTGCAATCTAAACTGCACTTCGGAGGTAATTGACCAGTATTTTTAAAATATTGTATTCGTTACCTCTAAACCTACTTAGAGTGAAAGGTTATGAATTGGTGTCCATTGTTTGTTATTAACATATTGTTTCACATAAAGTGTTTTTATCCTATTATCTAAAAATTGAATATCAGAGAGATAATCTTAACCCTTTTCTGATACCATTTGCCGCCAAATAAACATTTTGGGTGATATCATATCATTGCCAATAGTTTAAAATAAAATAACATTCGGTGATATCACACATTTGTCAAGTAAGTAAAAAGCAAGTGAGAAAACAGATTTTAGGAGACTCTAAATTTCTGTGTTATTCCTATATAGTGTAGTTGTTTCCAGGTACACTGTAGAGTTGCTTTTCCAAAGAAAATCTGTTTTGCAATGTCTATGTGAATTGGCTAAGTTTTATTTTGAATAAAATGTAGTGTCTCTAGAAACATGAAATAATACTTTTTTCTTCATAAATACATTTGTTCTTATCTCAAAATGAAGATTTTAAAAATTGAGACCAACAAACATAAGTTAATGTAATAAACAGCTATTTGGTTAGTGTGTTTTCAATTTTCCACTTTCCAAAATTTTTTGGACCTAGAATAAGTGGTCAATTAAAAAGTAAGTTAAACAAAACATTTTAAAATAATTTTCAAAAACCTGTTCAAACCATATTAAAATCAGTAAACTGACTATCTAGTCAATAAAGTAGGCCTTTCTCTCTTTAACATTAACAGCTCTTAGATTGGAACACTCAGAATGAACACCAGATTGCAAAACTGACATTTAGAACTCAGCTCAGCTACAACAAAGATATACAAAGTGAAACAGAAAATGAGAATGAGTGAAGGGTAGCTTTTATTGATCTCAGAGAGTGTATTATATTGGCTGCTTTAGCTTTGAAATCTCTTCTCAAAATTGATTGCATTACTCTGGTTGTGGTCAAATAGACAAGCTGGCCAAAGACCAAAAAAGTCTCAACCAAAGGATTTATTTTCTCTTATGTGTATAAACTTCAATCTCAGTACAAGAGAAAGTACAGAAGGAACTTTGAATATGAAAATATATTTTAAAAAACCCTGCATATGTGTAAACTCAATTTTCAGAAAGCCTAAGAACACACACGTAAAACAATATGCTGTTATGATTAGGACACTGTTGTCATTAATATGGAAATAAGGCTATTGTTTCCTTGTGAAGAGACCACCAAACAGACTTTGTGTGAGCAATAAAGTTTTTTAGTCACCGGGGTGCAGGCAGGCTGAGTCCAAAAAGAGAGTCAGCGAAGGGAGATGGGGTGGGGCCATTTTATAGGATTTGGGTGGGTAGTGGAAAAGTACAGTCAAAGGGGGTTATTCTCTGGCAGACAGGGGTGGGGGGTCACAAGGTGCTCAGTTGGGGAGCTGCTGAGCCAGGAGAAGGAATTTCACAAGGTAATGTCATCAGTTAAGGCAGAAACCAGCCATTTTCACTTCTTTTGTGATTCTTCAGTTACTTCCAGCCATTCGGATGTTTACGTGCAGGCTTGGGCTCAAAGGCCTGACATTCCTGTCTTATAATGATAAAAAAAATAACAAAATAATATTGAAGTGTTGAGGCAGCAAAAATTTTGGGGGGGATAGTGTGGGGAGATAATGGGAGATGTTTCTCAGGGCTGTTTCAAGCAGGATTAGGGGCAGCGTGGGAACCTAGAGTGGGAGAGATTAAGCTGAAGGAAGACTTTGTGGTAAGGGGCGATATTGTGGGAGCATTTGTCATACAGAATGATTGGGGATGGCCTGGATGTGGTTTTGTATGAATTGGAAAATTAAATGGAAGACACAAAGTTCGAATAAGAGAAGGAGAAAAACAGGTATTAAAGGACTAAGAATTGGGAGGACCTGGGACATCCAATTAGAGAGTGCCCAAGAGGGTTCTGCATAATTACTTACTTGGTTGGCAAGTTTTTGGGCTCTATCCTTGAGTTTCTTTTATGTTGTCATATACCAGGACAGATTGATTTAGGTAAAAACAACACTCTTCATTTAAAAATATACAGAGTCCTTTTTTTTAAGCAGTGAGTAAGTCGAGGCCTCGGCGATTTTGGAGGAAAGAGAAATGCAAAGCCAGCAATTGTTTGTTAAAGAAGGATTAGAAACGGCTAGGAGAGTGAGTGAGATTGATAGTATGGTGGAGATAGCTGGGGAGAGGTAGAGGGTGGCATAAGAATGGGAACGAGAGTAAGAGTGAGTATAAAAGTAAAGAATAGGACTTCATCAGGGTGAAAGTATTGGAGTGTACCCTGTCATCAAAGATCATCTATCCACTTTAAGAGAGACTTAAGGGTGACAGTTTGAGGTAAAACCAGGAGATATCAGTTAGGATGGTTTGAAGGAGAAGTGTAAACCAGCAGTGTAAACAAGGGTAGGGTATTTACTAGCAGTTGAGAATGGTGAATAGGAGTATGACTAGACAGAAGATAGTAGGGATGACAAGTTTCTGGGGTGCAGTTCAAATTGGGCTGGTGTCTGGAATGAGACTGGGGCCTAATAAAAAGGAGCATCCATATAGGATCTCAAATGAGCTGTGCCCTGTAGCATCCCAAGGACAGGCCTGAATTCTGAGAAGGGCAAGTGGTGAAAGTATTGTCCAGTCCTTTTTAAGTTGGTGGCTGAGCTCGGTGAGGTGTGTTTTTAAAAGACCATTAGTCCTTTTTACCTTTCCTGAAGATTGAGGACAGTAAGGGGTATGAAAGTTCCACTGAATACCAAGAGCCTGAGAAACTGCTTGGGTGATTTGACTAATAAAGGCCAGTCTGTTATCAGAATATATAGAGGTGGGCAGGACAAACTGAGGAATCATGTCTGACTGAAAGGAAGAAATGACCACGATGGGCTTCTCAGACCCTGTGAGAAAGGCCTTTATCCATTCAGTGAAAGTGTCTACCCAGACCAAGAGGTATTTTAGTTTCCTGACTCAGGGCATGTGAGTAAAGTCAATTTGCCCGTCCTGGGCAGGGGCAAATTCCCAAGCTTGATGTGTAGGGAAGGGAGGGGGCCTGAACACTCCCTGAGGAGTAGTAGAATAGCAGATGGAACACTGAGAAGTGATTTCCTTAAGGATAGATTTCCATGATGGAAAGGAAATGAGAGGTTCTAAGAGATGGGTTAGCGGCTTGTGACCTACATGGAAGATGTTATGAAATGATGACAGAATAGAATGGACCTGTGAGGCTGGAAGGAGACATTTCCCTTGGTCTAAGAACCATTTGCCTTGTGTGGGGAGAGATTGATAGGGTGATGTTTCAGTGGAGGAGTAGGTGGGAGTGACCAATGAGGAGGAGAAAAATTGGCCATGAGGGACCAAAGTTGGAACTCTGGCTGCTTCTTTAGCTACCTTATTAGCATAAATGTTGCCCTGAGCAATGGGATCTGACACCTTTTGATGGACCTTGCAGTGAATGACTCCAGCTTCCCTTGAAAGTAAAGCAACCTTGAGATGAGTTTTTATTAAAGAGGCATTAATGATGGAGGACCCTTGTGTAGTGAGGAAACCTCTTTCTGCCCATATAACAGCATGGAGGTGCAGGATATGGAAGGCATATTTAAAGTCAGTATAAATATAGTCAGAAAGGCTACAGTGTGATGTCCCAGCTCTTGTTTAAGAATTTTGACTGTACAGTCCTGTACTTTGGCTGTGTGTAATGAAAAGGGTTGGGAGGAGTTAGGGAGAGCTAGTGTGGGAGCCGATTTTATGGCTGTTTTTAAGGAATGGAAAGAGGAGTGATGAAAGGACATAGGATCTATGGGACCAGCTAGGTTTGCTTTTGTGAGTTTATATAATGGTTTAGTCAGGATGGTAAAACTAGGTGTTTAAAGGCGGAAGTACCTAAATATGCCTAGGAAGGAAAGGAGTTGTTGTTTTGTAGAAGGGGTTGGGCTTTGGGAGATTAGCTGGACACAATTAGCAGGGAGAGCACATGTGTCTTCTAGAAGAATTATGCTGAGATAGGTACAGATGAGGAAGAAATTTGAGCTTGACTGAAGTAATGGGGGCTGTCCGTGAAGCCTTGTAGCAGTATAGCCTAGGTATTTTGCTGAGCCTGATGGGTGTCAGGGTCAGTCCAAGTGAAAGCAAAGAGAGTTTGGGATGAAAGGTGCAAAGGAATAGTAAAGACAGCATGTCTGAGATCCAGAACAGAATAATGAGCTGTGGAGGGAGGTATTGAGGATAAGAGTGTACATGCTGGGCACCACAGGGTGGATAGGCAAAACAATTTGGTTGATAAGGCGCAGATCCTGAACTAACCTGTAAGACTAGTCCGGTTTTGGGACAGGTAAAATGGGGAAAATGTAAGGAGAATTTATAGGTTTTAGAAGCCCATGCTGTAGCAGGGTGATATCAGGCTTCAATCCCCTTAAAGTCTGTTGTGGGATGGGATACTGGTGTTGAGTGGGGTAAGTGTGATTGGGTTTTAATGGGATAGTAATGGGCATGTGATCGGTTGCCAGGGAGGGAGTAGAGTAGAGGTGTCCCATATTTGTGGGTTAAGGTGGGGGGATATGAGAGGAAGACAAGAAGGAGGCTTTGGGTTGGGAAGAAGGGCAGCAATGAGATGTGTCTGTAGTCCTGGAATAGTCAGGAATGCAGGTAATTTGATTAAGATGCCTAGACTTAATAAGGGAACTGGGCAGGTAGGGATAACTAAAAAGGAGTGCATAAAAGAATATTGTTCAAGCTGGCACCAGAGTTGGGGAGTTTTAAGAGGTTTAGAAGCCTGGCCATCAATACCCACAACAGTTTTGGAGGCAAGGGAACCATGCCCTTGAAAAGAAGGTAATGTGGAGTGGGTAGCCTCTGTATTAATTAAGAAGGGGACGGACTTACCCTCCACTGTAAGAGTTACTAAAAGTGTCTGTGATGATCCAGGAGGCTTCTGAGGAGATCGGGCAGCATCAGTCATCAGTCATCAGTCACTAAGCCAAGAAGATCTGGGAAGGAATCAGTCAGTGAGCCTTGGGCCAGAGTTCCAGGGGCTCTGGGAGTGGTTGCCAGCCAAGTTGGACAGTCTGATTTCCACTGGGGTCATGCACAGATGGGACATGGCTTAGGAGGAATCCCAGGCTGTGGGCATTCCTTGGCCCAGGGGCCAGATTTCCGGCACTTGAAGCAAGAGCTTGGGGGAGGAGGTCCTGAAGGAATGCCTGACCACTGTGGCTTAGGCGTTTTGAAGTTCTTGTGTGCAGGAAGTGCAGCTGGGTTTTGTCTCACAGCAGAGGTGAGTAATTGTAACTCTTCTCTATTATTGTACATCTTGAAGGTGAGTTTAATTAAATGCTGTTATGGGGTTTGAGGGCCAGAATCTAATTTTTGGAGCTTTATTTAATGTCAGGAGTGGATTGGGTAATAAAATGCATATTGAGAATAAGACGGCCCTCTGACCCTTCAGGGTCTAGGGATTAAAGTCTCTCAGGGTTGCTGCCAAACGAGTAATGAACTGGGATGGGTTTCTATATTTGATGAAAAAGACCCTAAACACTAAGTGATTTGGGAGAGGTCAGATAAAGGAAGAGGAACATTAACTTTGACTGTGACTAGCTCCAGCCACCTCTTTAGGAGAAAATTGTTGGGTTGCTGGGGGAGGGCTAGTCACGGAATGAAACTTTAAGCCAGACCAGGTGTGAGGAGGGGATGTGATAGAAGGATTATAGGGTGGGGGAGCAGAGACTGAGGAAGAATTGGAGCCTGATTCAGTCTGGTGGGGAGTGACCTAAGGAGCAGTCTGGGGAGGACAGAAGAGGTCAGATGGGTCAGTAGAAAAGGAAGATTGAAAAGACTCAGTGATGCTTGGTGTTGGGACTCAGGGGACAGGCAGGAGGGAAAGAAGGAAGATTTGGGTCGAGTTGCATTGGGAACAGAAACTAGGGAGGAACCGATGTGTAAAAGAATGCCTGGACATCAGGCACCTCAGACCATTTGCCCATTTTACGACACAAATTATCTAGATCTTGTAGGATGGAGAAATAGAAAGTGCCGTTTTCTGGCTATTTGGAACCATTGTTGAGTTTGTACTGGGGTCAAGCAGCATTGCAGAGGAAAATAAGGCATTAAGGTTTTAGGTCAGTTGTGAGCTGAAGAGGTTTTAAGTTCTTGAGAACATAGGCTAAAGGAGAAGAAGGAGGAATGGAGGGTGGAAGGTTGCCCATAGTGCAGGAAGCAAGCCCAGAGAAAAGAGGGTAGAGACACAGAGAGAAGGGTTGGGGGTACTTGCTTCCCCAGGAAAGTGGTACTTGCCACTAAGGTGAAGGATCAAGGCAGGCATCCCTGCAGTGATCAGACACCTCTGAAACGTGGCAGAATAATCCAGCAGTCATCCCCACAGGGATTAAACACCAAGGGAAGACTGTCTTCCCGAGTCCGTGACCAGCACCAGAGTTTTGCGTTCACAGATAAAATACGTCTCCTCTGTTCCTACCAGAAAAGGAAAAGAACTGAAATTAAGAGAAGGGAGAGATTGAAGGGTGGTGCCAAGATTGAAAGCAGAAAGAGGTTGAGGGACAGTGAGAGAGGTTGGAGAAGAGAGCAAAGAGAGTCCACTTACCTAATTTAAAATTGGTGAGATGTTCCTTGGGCTGGTTGGTCTGAGGATCAGAGGTGGTAGGTGGATCTTTCTCATGGAGCAAAAGCAGGAGGTCAGGGGACTGATCTCCCAAGAGAGGTCTCCCGATCCGAGTCATGGCACCAAACGTCACGCGAGTCTGTGCACCTGGGTGCAAGTGGGATGAGTCCAAAAAGAGAGTCAGCAAGGGAGATGGGGTGGGGCTATTTTATAGGATTTGGGTAGGTAGAGGAAAATTACAGTCAAAGGAGGTTGTTCGCTGGCAGGCAGGGGTGGGGGCCACAAAGTGCTCAGTCGGAGAGCTTCAAGAGGAGGAATTTTACAAGGTAATGTCATCAGTTAAGGCAGGAATTGGCCATTTTCACTTCTTTTGGGATTCTTCAGTTGCTTCAGGCCATCTGGATGTCTATGTGCAGGCTTGGGCTCAGAGGCCTGACATTTTCTATTTATGATGTTCATGTAGAAAGCTGTATATATATACACACACACACACAGCTGTATATATATATATATATATACACACACACAGCTGTATATATAAACACACACACACAAACACACATTTGTATATATGAAATGCATTGCATTGGGTCATGAAAGAAAACAGAATATAGACTATTGAATATAAAATTTATATTATCAAACTTTTCAGGCACTATTTCAAAAATATTTGCTTCATGAACTTTCATGACTACCATGCTCTTCTATGACTTTCTAATTCTCTGTTTGCCAAATTTTTTGTGGTTATTTCTTTCTCTTCAAATACAATCCTGAGTAGAAACTCTTAATATGTAAAAGTGGTAAAAATGACACTGCTTTAGTAGAAACATTAGCATTTAAATGAAGTGACTGACAGTTTATCTGGCCTTTATCTCCGAAGTGACCTCTGAATTTTGAAAATTGTGTAAAGTTTATTTTGTAAACAATTATTTTGTAGCACTCAGCTTATCCCTAACATTTACCAATAAATTTTCTTTTCTTTGCACTAGTTCTGTCTTCTCAATTTGACTGTAAATTTCCTATAAACAAGAACCAAATCTTCATGTGCAATTGCCATAGAATCTGAAATCTGGACGAACCATTTCTCTAGAGGCCTGAGAGTACTTTCATGGTAACTAGACATCTCAAACTTCAGAAGGTGAACATACACAGAGAATAACACAGCATTTTACTAAGTGCAAATTGGCACCATCAAGGTGATTAAACATATTCACCCTCCTCTTCAGCTTTCTAGCTTCTTCCTCCCATAATGCACAATCACCACTCATGCCATGTACCTTGCAGAAGAAATATTTCAATGCACAATTTACCTTTCTTATATGTGAATGGTTGCTTAGGCATCTATTTGAGTGAGCTATGGGTTACCCAGATTAAATATCATTTCTAGGTATGCCTGTGAGGAGGTTTCCAGATGGAATTAGTAATTTAATCAGTGGGTTTAATAAAATAGATTGCCTTCCCCGACGTGATTGGTCATTACCAAGTAATGGGACGTTTTTAATATCAAGGTTACTGCATTCTACTTGATGTAGTAAAATACAGATTGTATGTAAAATGTGAAGTATGTATAACACTTAGAGCAAACTCTAAAATGTTTGACTGAAATTTAGCCTGGAAAGGGAAAGCAGGAGAACCACACGTGTGTGTGTCTGTATAAATATATTTATATTTATAATACTATATTTAATTGGTGAGCTTAGGTCATTACATTTTAATATACTTTGTTGTTTGATTTATTATTTTCTGGTTGTGTCCTCTCTTTATTAACTAATTAAATGTAATTAGTTATATTCACAATCAATAATTTAATTACTAATTAATTAATAGTTTGATTTTATGATTAAATTTTAATTATTTATTAAATTTTAACTATTTTAATTATTAATTTGATATTAATTATTAATAAACATGTAGATACCTAATAAGAGAGCTTCAAAATACAAGATGGAAAAACTCACAGAACTGAAAGGACAAATTTACTGATCTATATTATAGATGTAGGCTACTTTTCTCAATAATATATAGAATAGTAAACAGAAAATCTACAGAAGTATAGAAGAATTTAATGGCATCATCAGTCCAGGATTACCATTGACATGTGTTGAACACTTCACCAAACAACAAAAAATGCGCTTTCTCTATATTCTAAACTTAAACATTTAAAAGAATGAAAAAAAAAATCCTGAGATATTCTCTGACCATAATGGAATTAACAGAAAGGTAATATAAACATATGCAATCATTCTGAAATAAAACAACTGACTTCTAAATAATTCATAGGTCACTAAAGTAATTAGAAAATACTTTGAACTGAACAAAGATAGAGCTATAACATATCAACATTTATGATTAATGTTTAGAGTAGAATTTGTATTATTAAATGCTTATACTAAAAAAAGAAAAGTCTGACATCAATAATCTAAGCTTCCACCTTACAAAACTAGTAAAGAAAAGCAAAATAAACCCAAGTTTGCAAAATGAAGAGAGTAATCAAAATGGAAGCAGGAATAAGATAAATTGAAAAGAGAAAAAGACTTTGAAAAAAAATCAATAAAACAGATGACCCTCTGACAAATGAATAAAAAGAAAGTGAGAGGCTGGGCACAGGGGCTCATACCCGTAACCCCAGCACTTTGGGAGGCTGAAGTGAGCGAATCACAAGGTTAGGGGATCATGACCATCCTGCCTACCATGGCGAAAGCCCGTCTCTACTACAAAAATACACAAAATTATCAGGGTGTGGTGACACAGGCCTGTAGTCCCAGCCACTCAGGAGGCTAAAGCAGGAGAATTGCTTGAACCTGGGACGCAGAGGTTTCAGTGAGTCAAGATCATGCCACTGCACTCCAGCCTGGGTGACAGAGCAAGACTCCGTCTCAAAAAAAAGAAAATGAGAAGACACAAGTTGACAACATGAGGAATGAAGGATGTGATGCTACTATAACCCTACAGACATTAAAAGTCTACAATTAGTACAATTAATAACAGAAATTAATTATTTTTAGACATCCATAAATTACCACAAGTCACTCAAGATAAAATGGATAACCAGAATTATCCTGTATCTAGTAATGCAATTAAATTTGTAATTTTAAATCTTCTCAAGAAATCCTAGCCAACTGTTTTCCAAAATGGCTATATTACTTAGTCTCAGTGCCTAGGGACTCAATGTATAATAATCTTCCTCCCTTAGAAGTAAGTCTTTTTTAAAAGTGTATTTGTTGGCATTTGATTTTTGTTTTTTGTCGTTGTTTTTTTCATTCTTCCCTCCACCTCTGCAATGATTTCCCACCAGTCCACTAGGGGTAGTAGTACTTGCCATTCTTTCCCCACACATCAAGGCTTTCATATTGTAGTAAAGGCAAGAAAGAAATGTTCTGGTAACATTTTTTTTTGCCCCTTCCCAAATAGCTGCTTTTTTATACTGTCCTGCTCTCCCATATTCAGTCTTCATCAGTATGTCATATTTCCTAGCTCAACTCTTATTTGACCTCTCCCTTTTTAGGCACCATCTCTCTGTGCTTTGAGCTAGTTAGTTGCTCTGTAAACTCAGGTCTCTGACGGGTTAAATAAATCGTGAATTTGAATGTTGTCCATTTTTTTCTTTGTGTCAACATGAGGATGACTCTGTTTCCAGTACTATAGATTCTAGGGTAAAAGTCTGAAGCTGAAACTCTTTCTTTTATTAATGTATTTTATAGATCTTTCTCTACTTATAAATATAAATCTTCCTTTCTGTAGTGTTATATAGTATTTATCAATACAGGTTTATACTAAGTAATGTAACCATTTTGTGAGTGATGGACAGTAATTTTTCTCAATTTTTAAATCAAGTATTGCTTCTACAGATGTCTTTTGAAATATCTCTGCATAGTTATCTCCATAGAATAAATATATGGAACTTAGGTTATTGGCATCCATAGCCCAACTTATTTTCCCAAAATACAGGTCTAATAATGTGTTTCCTTCAATACAGTCTTTCCATGATTTTCCTTAAAATTAAATTAAAATGCTTTTACTTATATATCTATATCCAACCTAACTTTCTGCATTATCTTCTATTTCATTTACAGTATTATTCTATCATTAATATGAAAAAAACCTCAGTGGTTCTTGTTTTAGAACAAGAAGTCTTCACGCTTATGCTATAATATGATTTAATCCCACAGAGATTTTCTCATAAAACATTGATTCTGCATTGATGCTTATTGTTCTTATTGTGAATAGACATAAGAAACAACTAGATGAAAGATTAATGGAATATATTGTGACACTGATATTGAAGGCATGTTCATTAGGCTGTTCACATACATTTATGTAACGGTTATCTGTTTACCGATAGAGCCAGGAAAAGTGTCTTTTCTTTCTTTTTATGAATGTATTTACTTCCTTTCATGAGATGGTGAGAGAACTATAACTTACCTCTTTTCCATTTCTGTTTAGATTGATAGAAAGTCTTAGTCAAATTTCGAGGTCCAAGTTATACTACCAGCCTAGATTTTATTGGTGTCTCTTTCTATAAAATTATCGACCAACTACAATATTCAAGACACTATGTTAATTATAGCATGTATAAGTGAGTGTAGCTCAAATCTTTTGTTCTTGCAGTACTCATTTACAGCTAGCTTGGGGAACAAAATGACCCAAAAATCAGAAGCAGTGGAATACAATATAATGCATAAGAGTTCAGGAAAATGAATTACTATGGCCTGGAAGAGTTTTTAAAAATATCAGCAGATTTTATATTTCATAGTGAATAAATTAAGAGGAGAGGATGAGATTAGGAATAAGAAACAGAATATGAGCATCTCCAAGACATGTTTGAAGGACAGTGAGATGACTTTTTATTCTTATAAGTAAAAATTTAAAAAATAAAATACAATTTGGCTTTGGTTATAATTAATAAAAATTATTTGTTATAATAAGATTTCAAGGATCAGAATCTTATAAAGTCAAATGCTGTTAATTATCAAAGCACTAGGCTATAAAATATCAATAAGATAACATAGAGGAAGTTATAGAACATACATACTCCAGAGATTATGAAAGAACAAGAAATTAGGGCTAATTATAGATAAAATACGTTAAATGTACACTACTGTAATTCTTATGATCTTCAATAAGGCAAGGCAATAAGTAGAGATTTTCTACTTTTTTTTTTTTTTTTGACAAAGTATCACTCTTGTCATCCAGGGTGGAGAGTGCAATGACATGCTCTCGGCTCACCACAATCTCCACCTCCCGGGTACAAGCGATTCTCCTGCCTCAGTCTCCCGAGTGGCTGGGATTATAGGCATGTGCCACCACGCCCAGCTAATTTTGGTATTTTCAGTAGAGACAGGCATTTGCCATGTTGGCCGGACTGGTCTTGAACTCCAGACCTCAGGAGATCTACCCGCCTTGGCCTCCCAAAGTGCTGAGATTACAGGAGTGAGCCACCATGCTCAACCGAGATTTTCTGCTTCTTCAATACAAGTTATTAGTTGGAACAGATTTTCAAATATTGAACAAAAATACTTTTGCAATTTCAGAGGAAACTAAACTCATCTAGAAGCATATCAAATCTATTTTTTCTTTTAATTTATAGAACATGTATGATGCAGACAAGGTAATTTGTGCATCAAAATGGTGAATGTGTTAAAATCAGACTCTTGCATAATCAAGTATGTTGACTCTTGAGTCAACATAAGAAAACTCAGATTCCTTAAGACCCCTTGCAGACCACATTTTAAAGTGTGTTTTACTGATTAAAACACAAAGGCGACACAATGCTTTGATTGATAGATTGATTGCTTTCAAATGTGAAGAAGTAAGACAAAATGTATAAGCGTTAGATGACTAGTGGCAAACCTGGGAACCCCAGGATAAGACATTTGGCATCCTCGCATATGCAGAAATATCCAACAGAAGTACGACATTGAAAACTAAAGGTATTCATATCATTTGTATCTTAGCAGGAAAAGCTGAGACGTTCATTCTTAGATATGAGCTACCAATGGCCTCAATTCCATAAATAGCATAAGAAAAAATACAGGAAAACTGCCATAAATATGTCACAAGTGAGTACAAACTAGTTAATATAAGATTTCATTTCCCATGACATTCAAAATATCTAAAACTACACACTTCCTGTGCAACAATTACCTGGACATGAGTAGTAGCTGCCTCCTTTACAATGGCAAAAATAAATGTTTAGCCATACTCCTCTGAACATTGTGTATTGCACACCAGGCTTGTTTCATTCGGTTATTTTATTTTCCTTCAATTATACTATTTTCTAGTCTATTTTGGTTTGTGTCTTTGTTGCCCTTGGTTTAAATTCATCCGTGTGAATATTTTAAAATATCACCTTGGTGTCAGTCAGAGTGACATGTTCTATAGCATATAGCAAAATGAGACTTGCATAATAAAATACTCTAAAGGAAATGGTCTGTGGGACACAAATGTAGATTTTCTTGAATATAAATGTATATACTGTTTTCTAACCTGGATTTTACACAATAGGTTTAAATGCCTAACATTCCTGAAGAGGCTACTTTGCAATAGGTACTAGGCTAGATGTAGATACACACATATAAAACAGACTTCCCCGTGCTGATAGTATGTGGGGCTATAGAAGAAAAGACCTAACGCAAATGCAACAGAAGGGTGCAACAGTACCGTGTTATCAGTACTGGGAGGAAAGCAGCTTATTATGCTTAAGTGAGTGTGTGGTTTGGGGCAGGGTTTCAGGTGACAATGTTCAGAAAGGCGTCTCAGAGAAAGCAACACTGGGACTATCCAGAAGAACTATAATTTTAAAAAGACAAGAAAGCAAAGGGCAATTTGGACAGAAAGAACACTGGTGTCCCCTGATGCACTGGTCATAAACTCTCAATGATAAAAAGGTGATGTTGGTATTTGCACATGACACAAATGAAGATTGTTGAAAAATAAAATAGCCAATTTACAAACTATTGCATTTGCTAAATAACAGCAGCAGTTCTCATAATAATGGTTCTTTTCTCTGAACATGATGATTCTTATTGGCTTCTTGATTATTTTTAAAATTCTCCAAATGCACTTAAATAAATAGTCATTAAAAAAGAATCATTAGGAAACTCTCACTAACCATAAACCAAATGTCTTATTGTACTATTTTCTAAGCTTCTTCATGAGAACAGTATTTTTCTGCCTCTCTTCAGAAATTGTACACCTTTAACATGGTTGCATATACAGCATTTCCAATTTTTAATTAGATTCTTGTTTAAAATGAAAGACATGGTAAGGGAAAAAATGACATTTACAACCTATTTCAAAATCTATTTTACCTTCATCTGTTACTTGTATTTTATTATTAATATAAGTTTGTTTGCAAAGCAATGCATTTTAAACATCCCTCCTTTACACTTCTTTCTTTATTAAAGTCAGTAGCACAGAGGGAAAAAAAATCAAACTGAAAGCCTCAGGTTTTTTTTTGTTTTTGGTTTTTTGTTTTTTAACTGCAATGTCTTTCTTTTAGCTATGTTGAAATTCATTAAAGTGATTGTACTAGAGGATTTGGCAGAGTTAATGTCAGGCTTTAATTTATCAGGGTAAATTTTGTAAAAAAATAATGCTGTGCTTTGTCTAAGAAATGCTTTGACATTTTATGTATGATTAAAAGCTAACGTGATTTAGTTTGGAAAGAGAATTATGGAACATATTGTGTGAAAACAGATTCATGCCATAAAATGTTTTAAATAAAAAAAAAGTTGGTGTGATGCTTCTTTCTCTTAAAGTAATGTGCTGATTTCTAATTCCCTCTCTCTCCTCCTCCCTCTCTTAAGATGCGAACGCTTACATTAGATACATTCAATTCTGCTTCCATTTGTCTTCTGCCTTTCGAAAAACTAATTAGAAGTTATTGAGTTAAAAACTGTTAGTGGTTTCAAAATATATTAGAACTGTGGAATTTAAGACACTGCTGGATACATAAACTTTCTGACTTTGAATCTGCCCATGCATATGTTGTTCATTGAAGCAAATATATCCATTATAAGAATGGCATATACATATCTAAATATTTTAATGAGTAGCTGAGGTGAGTCTAAGAATGGAAGTGGAATGAAAAGTGTAGGCAGAGGTAGCATTGGGTACATAAACTTTCTGACTTTTGATCTCCCCATGCATATGTTATTCACTGAAGCAAATATATCCATTATAAGAATGACAAATACATGCCTAATACATTAAGGATTAGCTGAGGTGAGTCTAGGAATGGAAATAGTATAAAAAATTTAGACAGAGGCAACATTGGAATAGTGAATTCTATTTATTTGTTTATGCAATTTGTTGAGTTCTTAGTGTGTGTGAAGCACAGTTGCAAAGTCTAGAAACAGAATAACAGGCATAATTTTTGAACTCACAGAGCATATGATCCAATAGAAGAGACTTGATAAAAATGATATTTTAGGCTGCTGGCCATTCCTCGTATGATGGAAGTATGGGAGGATTTGGTTTCTTCCCCAGTGGGTAGATTCATTGAAATTTGCCCAGAAGGAACATACCTGAAAACATGAGGTAAGCATGGAGATGTTTTAAATGTCAGGCATGCATGACACACATTAAAATGATACTAAATCTCTCCTAGTCCGAGGGAGCCCAGACCCCCAAAACACTATAGTCATGCTCTGGTGTTTTGTTTGCTATCGTTTAAAAAAATTGTCTTCTCATACATTTATTAAAATATCATACTTATCAATCTTGATAAACTATAAAGTAAATGTGTCATGAACAATTATATTCTAGAATGAGTGGGAATTCTGAGTTTTGGGCAATAGAGAAGGTTATTGAGGGAATGATATTTAAAACTTGCAGAAGGAGGAGCCATTGTTTAGTAATAAATGGGCAGGAAGGCATGCTAGGAAGAAGTTAGCCCTTGAGAAAATCCAGAGTGAAATGGAGAGCTGTGCTTTGGAGGAACTGATAGAAGACCATACTGATGGAAGGAGAAAGATAGGCAGGAGATAGATAATAGGCCAGGTTGTATGTGTATATACGTATATACACTGATATGGATTGGCTCTCTGTCCCCATCCAAATCTCTGTTGAATTGTAATCTCCTGTGCTGGGGTAGGGACTTTGTGAGAGATGATTGAACCACCAGTGTGGTTTCCCCCTTGCTGCTCCTGTGCTAGTGAGTGAATTCTCATAAGATCTGATGGTTTAAAAATGTGGCACTTCTCTGTTCGCTTGCTCTCTCTCCTGCTCATGACGATAAGACATACTTGCTTCTCTTTTGCCTTCCACCATGATTCTAAGTTTCCTGAGGCCTCTGCTGCCATGTGAAACTGTGAGTCAATTAAACCTCTTTTCATTATAAAATGCCTAGTTTTTACAGCGGTTCTTTATTGCAAATGGTTCTTTACAGCAGTGTGAAAATGGGCTAATACATAACACATATATGCACAAACATGAATATATGTATGCATGTATATTTAAAAATAGCAAAAGGAAGCAGCAGCTCAAAGATTTTAAATAGTGTCATGAGATGATCTCGCTTGCATTGTGAGTAGATCTCCTGCTGGCTGTGTGAGAAATGGATTAGGAGGGCTTAGAGTAGACATGAGGAAAAGAGAAAGGAAGCCATTGCTGTAGATGCTAGTCCCTTAACCTGAGGGTAATTAGATGGATGTGAAACACATTTAGAAAGTAAAAATGAAAAATTTTGATGATGATTGCATGTAAGAGACAGAGAGAGGCCGTAAAGATTGTGTTTATAAATCTAACAAAGAAAAAATTCTGTAGTATGTCTAGGTCAAACAAAGTATGTTTTGCTTATCATAAGGTATATTATCACTTTGAAAAAAAATGTTAAGTCAAATAAAACTCAAAATCAAAATTAGGATATGGTTCTCTGTTTGGTTAATGTACCATAGGTCCTCTTAGGAAATGATCTGGGTGCGCTGGCTAGTTGTGAAGTTGAATACATTATTTAAAAAAATAAAACTGCACAAAAATTCCAATGGACACACAAGTATGGATACAGTTTTTTTTTAGATTCTCCATCAGCAATTTAAAAAATTCCCTGTTTATTGAGGTGGCTTTTCAACACAAACAAAGCAAACCAACAATGTAAAAAGCAGTCACAATTGTTTACTGCATCTCTAACAAAGTTAGCATAATAGAATTTCACGGTATCTTCTGGTCTAGTCAGCTTCCTTTAGGCGTGTGCCATATTATCATACCTATGCCTTATTCGTTTTTGTATCCACAGTGCCCACGGCCTCCTGGACACATCAGTGTGAAACGTTAACTAGCATTCAAGTGGGGAATGTCAAGTAGCTCAATCAAGGTCATAAGGCTAATTAGAAAGATTTTGTTTTTAAAAAGAAAAATAGGTGTTTTGCTTCCTTGGTCTTAGTGTAATATTCTTTCTGATGGGCTTAACCCATGAATCAACATGCTCTTCCCCTCCTCATGTAGCTAACGCCTACTGCTATGGACAGATTCCTGGGAACCTCTGGAATATTCAGACTTTTCTTGGAAAGAGATAGCCTGACATTGGTTTGCGTTATTTTACAATAAATAAATAATAAATAAATAAATACTGGCCTTCATCTTTCTTCATTAAACCTTTGCATTTATACCCCTGCGAATATGAAGATTAGTGTTTTATAGTCATCAGGTCTTGAAAATTTTGGATTTATCTACAGCCCCTTTCAGTAGCTGTTAGTCTTCTGTTGTTCAGATGTCCCCACAGTCTGACTTCGTCAAGTCCTGGACCTAGCCTAGTTACTAGTTACTAGCCAATGTGTTCAATTGCCCTCCTCTCTCTACCACACTTTGACCTGCGTCAGAAATGGAAAATCTATGACAGTCTATAATACTTTAAGGTAGAATTGTATACTAATGGTGACAATTAGATTAAGAATCGCCTGAATAAATGAATGAAGAAGAAAAAACTCTTATAAAGTCTACAACAACAAGGGATTACAGCTGGAATAAATAGTGCACCTCACCAAGTTTATCAAATGTGCAATATATGCTACTTACTTTTTCAATAAATAACAGTTTTCCTTTTTGTAGAATACCATCCCCTTCTCTAAGATTCTTTTCACAAATTTAGTGCTTATATTACATTCTGTTTTTGGCTTGGTGGCTAACTAATACCAGCTGAGATCTTAACTGATAATTCAGATAGAAATGAATGATGTCTAGGAGTATTACTAATCAAAAAATATTTTTATTTTAAGAGAACATATTAAATTTTTGTTGTTGTTGTTTTTGAGACGGAGTCTCGCTCTGTCGCCCAGGCTGGAGTGCAGTGGCCGGATCTCAGCTCACTGCAAGCTCCGCCCCCCCGGGTTCCCGCCATTCTCCTGCCTCAGCCTCCCGAGTAGCTGGGACCACAGGCGCCGCCACCACGCCCGGCTCGTTTTTTGTATTTTTTAGTAGAGACGGGGTTTCACCGTGTTAGCCAGGATGGTCTCAATCTCCCGACCTCGTGATCCACCCGTCTCGGCCTCCCAAAGTGCTGGGATGACAGGCTTGAGCCACCGCGCCCGACCAAGAGAACATATTAAATTTTAATGAACAAAGCCAAGGAACAGGATTTCTGGCCCCATAGGCTGTAATTTTTAGGCAGAGAGAAATTTTCTAACTTATCTTCGATTCTTTTATGCATTTTAGGCTTAAACTAGAAGGCTAAATTTTGTGGTTATTTGAGATGGATTAGGATAATCTCAGACTTCCTTGAGGATATACCCACAAGTTGCATAAAAAAACTTTTAGAAAGAGACTGAAGTGAGTATCTAGAAAGAGATGACAATCTCTGAAATGTTAAAACCTCCTGGATGATAATGTTTCATTTAGGAATATTTCCTGTTAGGGGAAAAATAAATCCATATAAAATAATTTGAAGTATGGCAGTACTTCTGCATTACTAGTAAAACTGGTAAATATAGTTAGTTGATGAAAAATAGAAATTGACTCATTTTAAACTGTTCCCTTATATATACTGAATCATTCCAGGTGATTATAAAATGTTGTGTCACATCTTTCACGTTTCTTAAAAAAAAAAAAAAAAAGGTGAACTATTTTAAACTAATGCTGTTAATATACCACAAGTTAAAATGAAATTCTGATCACTGTGAACAGCATTTCAAGAATATAAATGTTAGATTCCTTTATTATGTGTCATAACTTAATGAGAATTGATCCAATATATTTTTTCTTTGTCTAAGGTAACATTTCCTATTCCATTCCCTACTGCATTGTAATATGGCACCATGGTGCTCGATCATATTTCCTGTTTACCTCCAGCAGTTACCAGGACATCCTGATATTAAACCATAATAATGTATACTCTATGCCTTTAAATTTTTTCATTCTCTCTGCAATATCATCACTTCCCCAATTTCACCTTCTTTGCAGAGGCTAGGGTTCTATGTCTGTATCTCCCATCCCAGAAGAAACTGAAACAGGTGAAACCTGAGTCTTATTTTATGGATACATAAAAGAAGCATTTCACAGCTACTTAGCTGTTGATGGTCTTTTCATCCTTGAAGTCTTAATACATAATTTTATATCTAATAGCATAAACCTTTATGAAAAGATTCATTCATGTCAATAGTTATATCCTGTAAATTTTTATCTATTTTTTAATAGGCAATTATTTTATATTCTTGTTCTGTACCTGACATCACCTAGAATAATGATTCAATGTTTTTTGATAAATTACTCTTTATCTTCTGGAGCACACACGGCTTTAGCACATGCAATTCAGTATAATTATTCTTTCTGTACCTAGCTATGCTAAACTCTGAGATAAATTAAGAGACGTAAAATATGCTCCCTTTGCTTATGGAAAACAAGTTATATTTGGAAAGAATATTACATAGCAGAGAAATAGTCAATAACAACATATTCTATTCTTGAAAAATCCTGGAAACAGTAGATGTAAACTGTTTTCACTACAAAATAACTATTATAACTATCTGATAACTATGTGAGGTAATGCGCATGTTAGATTTAGTCATTCTATAACAGATAGATACTTCAAAACATCATGTTGTATATGATAAATACATATAATTTTATCTGTCAAATTTTTGAATTAAAACATAAAAAGAACAAACAAGAAAAATTCCAAAAAGAAAAAATACAAATATTATATAGTTAACATTTTATTTCTTTAGTATTTTTAATTTACTTAGAAAGTATTCTCAAAAATATTATTGAATTTAATTAATAAAAATATTCTAACTAAAAAATGTGTATTTTACAAATTGACATTGAATTTTTTTAATGAAGCAACTTTATTAATTGCACAAATGATTTCTAATTTAAAGTAAGTTTTCTTTATTCTGTGATAGAAAAATTGTAATTCTAAAAGGATCAATTTGTATTAGACTTTTGCTTTAATATATTAATAATCTAAGAATGTACATAAGTATTCACTCATTTTCCAGGATTCAAATTCTGTAATCCCCATGACAACTTGTTTGAGTAACTAAATACCATCATTGTTAAACAAAATTTTTCTTCCTTGTATATAATTAGCACTATTGCACCAACCTATGGTGATTTTACCTTTACCCTGACCTTTATAATTTTAGAAAATATGGTCAACATAATTCTTATAATCAAGCATAGTACACTTGAAAACCGGTATCAAATATCCCCTTAACCTTCTATTTTGTAATCTAAATATTTATCATGGTTACTGTACATTTTTTATAGGACTTTTTAATCTTTTTAATTATCTTGGTAATCTCTTTTACACATTTTGAGGTGGAGGAAACATTACTGAGATAAATTCAAGGTACATTACAGGCTGGGCATGGTGGTTTACACCTGTAATCCCAGCACTTTGGGAGGCCGAAGTCGGCGGATCACCTGAGGTCAGGAGTTTGAGGCCAGCATGGCCGACATGGTGAAACCCATCTTTACAAAAATACAAAAATTAGCCGGATATGACTTTGGGTGCCTGTAATCTCAGCTAATGGGGAAGCTGAGGTGGGAGAATCGCTTGAACCCGGGAGGTAGAGGTTGCAGTGAGCCGAGATTGCGCCATTACACTCCAGCCTGGCAACAGAAACTTTCCAAAACAAAACAAAAAAATTATAAACAAAACTTACTTGGGTTTTTCAATATATTACAATACTTTTTAAAATAAAACTTTATATTGCATTTTAATAGAGTACACATTTTATTAAAGTGTTTAGAAACAAACAAAAACCCAATCAATACCCACCAAATGGCAACTAAGCTGAAGACACTATCCTACGGGTCTTGAGGGTGCCATTAAAATTTAGATGCACTCTTACTCGGAAAGTATTTGTATTTTAGTCCTGATAATATAGTATAAAGCAGCAAAAAGGTAAATTGAAATATACAAATAACATAAGAAGATAAAAAAGAATGGAGGTAGGAAGGGAGAAGGGGAAAAGTCAAGAAGGCAGTAAAGATTGTTTGCCAAATCAGTGACTCTGGCAGAACAGTTAAACAGTCCAGAGTTGAGAGCTCCCAGGAAAGGAGAATATTAAAAGTTTCTTTTGTTGTTTTTAGTTATTATTTATTCCATTCCTGTGTTGTTCTGATTACTCAAGACCTAGTTCTTCAGTGAAGATGTCTTCTCTAATCTCTCTCTGAATTCATGATAGTGTCACCTTCTTTCCACTCTTCACTATATGTCACCCACATTTTCTCCTCTAGAAAAGCCAAACTCATCCTTGCCTCAACTGTTTGTGTGGTCACCTTTACTGAAACACATCTGACCTAGAGCCTCACATAGTTAAATTATCTTGCCACTCTTTTTTTCTGCTCAAATTCCATCTCTTCAAAATCCTTTATTTTCCCATTTTATCTAATTTTGTCAGCCTTATTATTACCACTGTTATTCTTTTCTTATATTTAATGAACAAAAAGAAAGCTGGAGTAGCATTCAAAAAAGTATCTTTAAATAAACTAAAATGAGCGCATAGCAAAATTTACCGATTTGTTTTCTTTTGGTATATGGTTTATGAATTTTAATAAATGCATAGATTTGTATACCCATAAGTATAATGAAGATGTGAAACTACTCAAAAATCCACAAAAGTTCCTCATACTTTTTATTCTTTTGCAGTCACACACTCCATCCATCCCAAACCGCATCCCCTGTGCGTTAATCATCACTATCACTGTCCATCAAAATTTCTGTTAAATGGAATCAAATAGTATGTAACATATTGAGACTGTTTTCTTTTGCTCAGTGTAATCTCTTGAGATTTATATAAATTCTTATTTGTATCAATAGTGCATTCCGTTTGATTCATGAATAGTATTCCATTGCAAGTATGTACAACTGTATGCATATTATTTACCTTTTTAAGTACATTCATATTGTCCAATTTTTGTAATTATGAATAAAACCACTATAAACATTATATGCAGATTTTTGAATAGAACTGTTTTCATTTTCTCCAGAGTACATGGCTGAAATTCATATAGCTGTGTCATAGAGTACCTTCATCTTTCAATTTGTAATAAATTACCAAACAGTTTTCAGAGTAGCTCTATCATTTTATATTCTCACCAGTACAGTAATGCATGAGACTTCCAATTGCTCTGTATTCTCACCAATATTTGGTACTGTCTCTCTATATTTTTTAAAACTTTAGCTATTCCAGAATGTGACTATGGGTATCTCCCTGTGGTTGTAATTTGCATTTCCCTTAACTCAGATGATGCGGACCATCTATTACATGCTCATTTACTATCCTTACATCGTATTTGGTAAAGTGTCTTTTCAAGTATTTGCATATAGTTTTAATTGAGTTGCTGCTTATTTTCTGAGATTAGTCCTTGTATATTCTGGAAAAGTCTTTCTTACATATGTGATTTGAAAACATTTTCTCCCAGTATGTAGCTTATATTTCATTCTCTTTAAAGTTATTCTCTCTTACACTGTTCTGATTTTATTTTTCATAAAACTTGACATTGTCTGAACTCATCTTATTGCATTCTATACTTTCCAAAACGTATAAACTTTATGTTTGCAGATAACTTCTTTATTCATACAGTGATGAAATACTGTTAGCATTATTAGCACATAATTATTAACAAATATATAAAAATGAATTTTTTACATTTTATGTAAAATGTAAAAATACATATTACATCCTTGAATACATAACATCCTTGACTGCCGCAACGAATTACCACAGACTTAGTAGTGTAAAAATAACACACACTTACTCTCTCACAGTTCTTGAGGT
This sequence comes from Trachypithecus francoisi, assembly GCF_009764315.1. NCBI lineage: Eukaryota > Metazoa > Chordata > Mammalia > Primates > Cercopithecidae > Trachypithecus > Trachypithecus francoisi. The sequence goes on from NW_022681453.1 coordinate 104,890,831, forward strand.
CAAAAATCTAAAATGGGTTTTACTGGGTCAAAATCTAGGCTTTGGCAGAGCTGTACTCTCTTTGGAGTTTCTTGAAGGAAATCAGTTTCTTTGCATTTTCCAGTTTCTGGAGGATGTCCTCATGTTTTGGTTCATGGTCCCTCATCACATTGACTTTTGCCCCTTGTTTCTATTGTTACATTCTTCTTATACTGTAGTCAAATCTCCCTCTACCCTCCTCTGAAAAGGATACTATGATTGCATTCAGAGCCAGCCCAGACAATCCAAATTAATCTATCCATCCATCCATCCCAAGATTTATAACTCAGTCATATTGGCAAAGGCCCTTTTGTAATACAAGGCAACATTCACAGCTTCCACAGATTATAACTGGATATCTTTAGGGTTCATCCATAAGCCTATTACATATCCCAAACTATGGTGATCCTTCCCTTACTTAGATTGCATGTGATTATACATTTTAATAATTTATGATCTAGTTATTATATGTGTCTTAATAATTTTTTTCTCTCTAGTGAGATTGTCTCTTAAAAACCAAGTTTGCACCTGCTACATTTCCAGTATTCAACAAAGTAATATTTTTAGACCAGACAACGGATTAACTATCTGAAAATCAAGCACCTGAATCCTTAGTAAAGCCAGCATTTATCTAGGACTGCAAATCTTCCTAGGCTCCAAACTTATGAGTTGAGATTAATTTTTACAATAAATTTTATTTCATTGTTTGTTTTCCTCACCTAGAGACTTCTTTCCTTCCTTCTATTTTTCCTCTTTATCTCTATCCCCTTCTTCTTCCTTTTTTCTCTCCAAGATATGAGACAAATTCTAGTTACTAGAGTGTATTTTTATTTGTTAGATTTGATTTATAATTAATGCTATTATTCCTTTGATCCACCTTCCCAAAAAAGAGTTTCATAAGAATGAACGTTTATTATTTTTTCTCAAGAATATCATATTTCAATTTTATCAGATATCTGACTGTCCCTATATAGTAAATATGAATAAAACAAAAAATGCTTGGTCTACAATTTTCATCATTCGAACTATATTTTCAGATATCACAGAAAGTATATTTCAAGAGTATTAGCTTACATAATTATTATGTAACCTATTCTCTGTCATCTTCTAAACTTTCTTAATATAGGTCATAGATGTGCTGCTGAAAAATAACATGATATAACAGTAAAAATGACCTTTCCTACATTTCTAATGTAACCATAAATTCATACTATTTATTTCAATACACATGAATCTAATTTTCACCTTTCTGTCAGTGAGTATGCTTGTATAAAGAAATAAAAGAGAAGTATGATTAAAATATAATTACAATTTTATCTATTAAAAAATAATTTCTTTCAAAATCATTTTTAAATGTTATCACTATTGGCCTTTGTTATTGGCAATCTCAGGTGAGAGAATTTTGTATTTTTTAACAAAAATTTACTTTCTACTGTTTGTATATCTTTGAGTGAACTGAAAGTTCAGAGCATTGAATTTCAAGAAGTATCTAAGAATATTTCCATCCCATATAGGGTTATAACCCCAGGAATATATTTTTCTCTATTAAATGAAAATTTAAAAGGCAAAAAGTCAAGTAAACAATATTTTAGAAATGAATGAATAATCAAATAAAAATATATTCATAGTTAGTTCTTTTTCTCAGTCTGTCATCATGGTACTTAACAGATGCATTGTCTGAAGTGGTATGAAATCACTTGGTCATGTAATCTAAAATATACAAATGTGTAATGTCATACTCTTTTTTCTTCAACAAACAGGAATCTTTGATTACATTTTAATTCACACTGACAAATTCACAAGGTTGAAAGCATTATTGAATAATTTCTTCCCAGATGTTACATAAAATTTGAAAATTTGCCCCATTAAAAAGGTATAGAACTGACTTCTTGAGTAATGAATACAATCTCAGCAGATAGAACAGCAAATAAAATTTGACTTTCTTAAAAAATTGCTTTATACATGATATCTAACCATTTTTATTCTTCTTTTTAACATCTGGAGTTTAAAAAATGATGTAGCTACTTATTTTGGAACCCCGTGAATACAGTGGATAATTCTTAAAATGCCAGGGAAAATTACAAGTATGTTAAGGTAGTTCCTTAAGAGAAAAAGAATAATCCATAATTAATTTCAATTAGAAAACTGATGTTTGTGTTTTTACAGAGTATATTAACAAAGATGAAGTAGACAATCTTATTTTATATTTAAATTAATTTAGATATCTCATATAATTTTTAAAGAAATATATACTCTCATTTCTGATGGATATTAATATTCACAGGGTAGTTGTACCAGAATGTGTATCGTTACTTCCAGTCAAAATCAATAGAAGACTTATGAATTCATTAAATGTAGGATGTGCATCGAAGTGTTAAAAAGACAGACAGTTGGGTTATCTTCATAACAGTTTAATAGGGACTATAGACTCCAGGGAACTGGAAATGTGTCTTATCAATTGTGCATCTCCAATACGTCTCACAGCAAAGAAAGAAGTGCAGAAAGAGAGAAATAAGACCTACTGGGAGATTGGGGCTTAGGTGTAGGAATCAGTCATAAGGGAGAAATACAGTAGGCAGACCTGAGATTCCATTTCTGAGAGGAAGACACAGGAACCCAGGAATTTGGTTCAGGTTTTCTGAAAAATTGGTTATGATAGTCAAGATGGAACTTGTACCAAAAGTATGTTGCAGTCCTAAGGTTACATTACTTCCAGTGACTCAAGCCCAAATCAATCACTCAATTCGGGAATGAGACTTAGTCTACACCTTGTATTGACTTCAATGGATAAGGGAATTTGCCATCAGGAAAAGTTAAAAAGTAAATAAATAAATAACCACAGCGTGTTAGATTAAAAAAAACAAACACACTTTGGAGTCCAATCGTGTTTGTGTCAGCGCACAGAAAGGAAAGATCACCCTTGAGAAAGTTATTTATATTCTCTCTGAATCTCAGCTTCTTTTATAGAAATTGAGTTAGGAAAAGATGTAGGTCAGAACTCCTTCAGGACAAATAGTTGTACTCAACATAGCTTAAAGAATAATAATAAAATGGTGACGGGAGGTGGGAGCAAGACAAATAATCTGCTAAACCACTTGAAGAAGAGAAAGATGTACAATCCTTTGTGTAAAGAAAATGAAAAACCTAATATGATCAATTGAATTTTTTTATTTTCTCTCCAAAGTCAACACTGAAATTTTAGAAATATACTTAGAATTTAGACTTGTCAGTACAAAAACAGCTGAGAAAAACAAGCCCACCAAACTGTACAATTTTCCTTATTTTTTCTCCCTTTCCATTAACAATTTCAATGATTAGCTATATGATATGACATAGAATTGACAATGATTTCTGAAAATAAATATTTCAGAATTCAAAGCATAGCAAAGAACAGAACGTATTCAACAGAAATTTATAGATGTTGTACTTTTCTACACAGCAAAATGCTACATAAATCTTCCTTTTGCTAGTACAAGGTACAATAAAATGCAAATGAAAATTGCTTTCACACAAGGTAAAATACAGGAAGCTTGCAGGAGTAATAAGTGATTTTTGCAGTTGTTTTTGAGGGTTTTGTGTGTATGTGTTTTTGGAGGGCTCTATTTGAAGATAATGTAAGAAATAAACAAGGTACTTCACTGCTTCTTCAGGAAAATTTCCCACGGTACTTTTTTTTAAGAAATAATAATTTCTTATCAGTAATGAAAAGTTTTATGTTGTGCTATAGAATATTTAGTGTCATGTCACAAGGCTCCATCAATCAACTTTTCATTTTTACTCAGCCAAAATACATGCATAGAAGTGTTTTTGAGTGTGTGTATATGTGTATGTGAAGAGAGAGAGAGAAAGAAAGAGTGAGGAGAGAGAGAGAAGAGAGAGAGAGAGAAAGGTAGGAAGGGAAAGAGAAAAACAAAAGACAAGAAGCAAGCATGGAGGGAAGGAGCTAAAAAGAAACACAATTACAAAGAAACAAAGAAATCAATTAAGATTTAAGAAATCGGATATTGGGCCTGGCTGGCTGACTCCTGTAATCCCAGAACTTCGGGAGGCTGAGCTGAAGGATTACTTGAACTCAGGAGTTCCAAAACAGCCTTGGCAACATGGTGAAATCCCAACTCTACTAAAAATACAAAAATTAGCCAGGACTGGTGGTGTGCGCCTGTAATCCCAGCTATTTGGGAGACTTAGGTAGGAGAATCGCTTGAACCCAGTAGGAAGCGATTGTAGTGAACCGAGATTAAGCCACTGTACGTCAGCTTGGGCGACAGTGAGGCTCTGTCTCAAAAGAAAACAAAAAAATAAAAAATAAAAAGAAACAGATAGTGGAAACAAATGAAATACTTTTGGTTTTAAAAATGATTTCATTAAAATTATGTGACTGAAATTGTGAAAATAAAATTGCCTCTGAAATATAAATCTTTAGTGATTATTTTATTAAAGTAATATGTTTCAGAGACATAGGTTACTTCTTTATAAATACATTATTTTCAAATTAGGCTACATTGTGAAATGAATAATTTAACTTCTGAGAAGAAAACAAAATGTTAGCTAGAAAATGTGAAACATTTGCAAAGTGAGAGACCTTGAATTGAAGATCATACTATCAGATAAATATATTTTATTTTTCGGTAAAACACTCATGGAAACACAAAAGAAAAAAATGTAATTTTGTAGTATAATACAGCTTTGAATACTTGAATGTTGCCTAACTTATTTTCATATATGTAATAAGTCTTTTGGGTACCATTAATTATAGTGATAGGGCACTACTTTGGGGCACAAAGAAGGAAAACTACGTAGGCTTCAGCATACAACTCGAATTTGTTTCACTTCTTAAGACTTACATAACTTGAAAAAAGTTAGGAAGATATTTTACACTTAGTTATGTTATTCTTGATCAATTTTAAATTAAAAGAAGAAATAACTATATATTCCAGAGAATTGAAGAGCTATCCTCTTTGAATATCTTTGTGGAGCTCTTTTGCGTGTCATGTTCCTAAATATAATAAACCATTTTTAATGTCAACTTACTTTGCTTTTCTGCTGCATTCATTGCATTCCTTAGTTTCTTGGCTCTTTAGATACCTACATACAATGTTAACCAGTCCATCTCCTTTTCTGCTCCTCCCTCAATGAACCTACTTTCAAAATACTCAGGACTCCATTGTATGTCCCGGACCCTCTACTGACCTATTTCCACACTTTTACTCTGACTACATTATAAGACAGTTGCTCCTGCATTTGCCTGGTATCTATTGCAAAACTGAAGAAACTAATGTTGATTTATTTCTCCAACGAGTCTGCACTTAGCTGTAGTTCTACTCAGAACAGTTTGATTTGCCTCCAATTTGTGTATGCTCAGGCTTGCTCCATGCTTCCTCATTCTCCTTGAACTGACAGTTACTCAAGGTATTGTTCCCTGACGGTAAATGGCAAAAAGAGCAAGGTAACAGCATTGACTGAGAAAACATCTGCTTGTATTACCTTTCTTACTGTTCCATTGGCCGCAGCAGGGCATATTGACCAAGTTTAAATTCATTTGGCTAGGAGTACTTAACTCACTTATTCTACCAGGTCATATGGAAGAGGAGGGAAGTGAAGAACAATTCACAATAATCCAGTATACAATCCATCTATATCTATACCCACTTTACTAAAATTTACACTCAAATATCCAACTATGCTATGTAACATGTAATAGGCATCTGAAATAAAGTGGCAAAAATCAATTCTTGATTCCATCCCCACCCAGCTCTTATTTTCTGCTACTAAATTGCACCATATCAGGCCCAAAGTTTATCTACAGTTTTCTTTCCCTCAATTCTTGCAATCATTCCTGTCTGCTTTATCTCAAAAATATATTGGAATATCTCTAAATCTCTTTATCTGTATTGCTACCACTCCAGTCCAAATCAACTTCATTTCTTTTCATGACTGTACCAATGTGTTTCTAAAATAATTTCCTAACATTCTTAATCTCTTAGGTATAAGCGGTTCTCTTTATAGTAGGCATATTGGATTTTTAAGGCATTAATATCTAATCAACAAATCAAATGTGTTGGCATTCCTGGAAGTCAAACAGTGTACACATCGTTAGGAAGAGCAAAAAAAGTGTATTTTGTAAAATTTTACACTGTTAAATTTGAATATCCTGAACAGTAGTAATTTAAAGTTTTAAATACCGGAAGTATGAATAAAATAGTGGTGTTCCCTCATTAGAACAGATAAACACTGAAAACAACAATAACAATAACAAAACATACAAGCAGTAGCTTGGGCTAGGAGCTGTGCTTTCAATTTGCAAAATTGATATGTCAATAAACCAAAATAATGTGAATTAAATAAGAAACCTAGAATTATGTATTCATCATTTTGCAAAAAAAAAAAAAAAAATTTCATCTAGTCATCTATTTAGCTCTAATGATGATTAAGGTGCTTATAAAATAATATTGTAGAAGCAAGAAATAAAAAATAAAATTGGATGAGTCAGACTAAAAACAAGAATCTGAAAATACCGTCTACTATAGGAGCCAAAATAAAACAAAAGAAACTCTATTATGACTATAAATGATGTGCCTCTATTACACAACAAGAATATGTGGCTTTTATGAAAGATATAAACAGTGAGGAGAGTGTGGTACGGAAATATAGAATGAGCTATAAATGAAAATGATAGAGAAAGAAAGGTTGCAATGTAAAATGTAAGACAAGAGTTAAAACCCACAAATAAGTGGTAGAATTCACGTTAGGGAAAAGAAAATTAGTACAGATCAAGAAGACCTGTGATGTCTTCTCAAGATGCAGATAATTCAAAAAAAGTTACAATGATAAACATGATGAGTAACATGGCAAATCTAGACAACAACAAATGGAGAAATTATACATGGATAGTAAGTGTACTGAATAAGATTTCAGTTCAAAGGAATAGAAATATCAAAGATAAAAATGAAGACTGTTACCAATTAAATGGCTCACTGCATGCCAAACAAACACTTAATAAAGAGTCCTGTTGGCATCATTTTTGGAAACATATAGAAAAAGAAATCTGAAAAGGAAACATGAAAATATAGCAGGCGGCCGGGCGCGGTGGCTCAAGCCTGTAATCCCAGCACTTTGGGAGGCCGAGACGGGTGGATCACGAGGTCAGGAGATCGAGACCATCCTGGCTAACACGGTGAAACCCCGTCTCTACTAAAAATACAAAAAAACTAGCCGGGCGTGGTGGCGGCGCCTGTGGTCCCAGCTACTCGGGAGGCTGAGGCAGGAGAATGGCGGGAACCCGGGAGGCGGAGCTTGCAGTGAGCTGAGATCCGGCCACTGCACTCCAGTCCGGGCGACAGAGCGAGACTCCGCCTCAAAAAAAAAAAAAAAAAAAAAAAAGAAAAGAAAATATAGCAGGCTATATGGGGAAAAAAGATAAGATTTTACTCACAATTCCCTGCTTCAATTAACAAATTTAAGAATAAAATGTATATCGGGCCGGGCGCGGTGGCTCACGCCTGTAATCCCAGCACTTTGGGAGACCCAGGCGGGCGGATCACAAGGTCAGGCGATCGAGACCATCCTGGCTAACATGGTGAAACCCCGTCTCTACTGAAAATATATTTTTTAAAAAATTAGCTGGGCGTGGTGGCGGCGCCTGTGGTCCCAGCTACTCGGGAGGCTGAGGCGGGAGAATGGCAGGAACCCGGGAGGCGGAGCTTGCAGTGAGCCAAGATGGCGCCACTCATTCCAGCCTTGGCACAGAGCGAGACTCCGTCTCAATAAACAAATAAATAAATAAAACTTTAAAATTATTTAAATTGTTCAATAGCCTAGAAAAATATAGCAATCCATCCAATTTATTCTATAAAATAGCATATTCTTAATATCCAAACTGGATAATATTAGCACAAAGAAGAAACTATTGTTCAACTATTGATTAAATGAGTTCATGTATATAAAGTGTTTAGAAAATTCTTGACACATAATTTCCTGGTACCAATTATTTCAGTTTTGAATTGAGTACATGTCATGTATTAAGGCAACAGAAAAACCTATTCAGAAAATGAAAGGCATAGAAAACCTTTCATAATCTAACAGAATAAAAAAAGCCTTAGTTTCTGCATTCAGAATAGAAGGGAAACTGTTATGTAAAAGACAAAGTTGTAACATTTAAAACATTTTCGGGTAACATGGAAAGCTTGATGCCTAAGCCATTGCCTCATTATGATTATATTGTCATATTTAATTTTAAACTGCAGAAGAAGAAGAACATATGCAAAGATTTTATCAGGAGGGGTAAAATGTTTTTATAAAGACTGAAAAGGAAGGGCAGCATAGCTAAATGTAATTAGGAGTAGGCATAGATAATATAATTAGAATTGCATCTATTTGATAATTGCATGTGTATTCAAAATATTTCCCACAATGGAGACCTCAGACTAAAATGATTCCAGTGTTGAATTCTATCCAATAGTTCAGGATAACAAAACATTATCCTCGGACAAATCCTTTTTAATATTTTTTCCAACTTCCTCTCCTACTTTATTTTCCACATCGTATTTATCACTCACCCTGTGAAGTAGGCACCACATGTTTTATTAGGTGATTATGGCCATTCAGTATATTACTTTGGGTTTAGTTGGAACAGACTTAATATTTTGGAAAATTAATTTTCATTTTCCAACCCCACTGTAAAGGGTCAGTACTTATTACCTAAATCAATGAAAGTAATTGGGTGTGCAATTTAATAATAAAATAACTACTATTTGCCTCTTTGGCATCATTAGGATTGACTGCATACTTTTTAGGTATGTTGAAGTACACTAGTGTTTTATCAACATTTCCTTTTTGACTAAATGATAAATTTGCTTTTTCCTCATTTGGATCATGTATTACGGGAAGTTAAATAGTCTTTGTTCAAAATGAGAAGGAAGTTTCTAACAACATGATATTTTTTTTTCTCTGATAAGAGTCATGTATAAATCATAAGTTGGTCAAATCAGCCTCTCATTGCTTCGAATTTATTTTCATCTATTCCAAGGATTGGTAATTTCTCCTGATATGCTGGCATTACGTGGTTTGTAATAGAAAATATTTCACTCATATGTAAGTGAAAAAATATAACATAACGTTGGGTTAAAAAAAAAGAGTAAGCTTCATGCCTTTACATGATTGTTGTAAGCCTGATTAAGTGTTTTCTTTGTTATTGTTATTGCTTTCTGTTTGCTCATTTGATACTGTTTTTTGCTTTTTTTTTTGAGACGGAGGCTCCCTCTGTCTCCCAGGGTGGAGTGAGCGGCACCATCTTGGCTCCCTGCAAGCTCCGCCCCCGGGTTCCCGCCATTCTCCTGCCTCCGCCTCCCGAGGAGCTGGGACCACAGGCGCCGCCACCACGCCCGGCTCATTTTTTGTGTTTTTAGTAGGGACGGGGTTTCACCGTGTTAGCCAGGATGGTCTCGATCTCTTGACCTCGCGATCCGCCTGCCTCGGCCTCCCAAAGTGCTGGGATTTTAGGCGTGAGCCACCGCGCCTGGCTCATTTGATACTGTTTTTACCTATGGCTTGCTATGATCACTTGGGCTGACTTCAAAATCACCCCATATTCATTCCCAGGGTAGGATCAGCACATGATCTCTACTCTGAAGGAAGTACACCTTAAAAAACAGGAGCCAGAATATCATATGAGATTCAGTTTAGTGGAATGCCACATAAATTCCAAGCAAATTCTGGTTTTATATAGCAGAAGTTTGATTTTCTCTTACATAAAGGAAGTCCAGAGAATATCGATCCAAGGCTGGGTTGACGTTTCTGTGCCATGAAGGAATTATGTTCCTTCTCTCACGTTCTGTCAGACTTTAGTGCTACTGAAGTAAAATAGCTGTTCGACCTCTAGGCATCACCTTGTATTCCATCTAACAGGAACTGGGGGAGTGGGGAAGGAACAACAAACGGCCTTCTTTTTACAGACACTTGCTAGAAATGTTATATAGTACTTCAAATTACAACATGATGGCCAGAAAGACTGATGAACATAGTTGTTGAACTCAGTCACTATGTTCTCAGCTAAAAATCATCCTTCAACTACTCAGGGAAAAGCAGAGAATAGATATCAGGAAACAACTAGCAATTCTGCCCCAATGCCACACACATAATCTCCTTCTCAAGTGTTAATCACACAAATCCATTCTCCCAGGAAACAACAGTGTTAAGTAATGCACCCAGATCAACGGTCCACAGTGTTGAGGTATGTTGGAAATCTTTACTAAGGCTCTATGATGGCTCCCTGTGGGTTTTTTTGTTTGTCTGTTTGTTTTAGTTTTTAGTTTTGGGGGTAGAGAGTAGGTATACATATTGAAAGGGTACATAAGATGTTTCGAAGCAGGCATGCCATGTGAAATAAACACAACATGTAGAATGGGGTATCCACCTTGTGGTTTGATGACCAACAAATTATACATGTATATACAGGCGGTTCTCTAGGTGACCTTGGACCAACTCAGTTCTCCCCCTTTCTTCTCACTTGCAGTTCTCAAGAATGACTGTAGAATATTCCAGGAAAACAATATCCTGAGATAAGGAGGAGGTTTTTGGAAGACTCTAGGCTCTGTTCCAGCTTTTTGCTAAAAACAGAATGTTCCTCAATATTTTAGCCCAGCATCTCACATGTGCCAGAGTGTAACACCCAGGTGGGTGGCTCTCCAGGGTTTCTCAGCTGTGGTACAATGGAGCACATATAGATGTGACTTTATCTGACCCAGAGAACTTTCATGAGCCTGCAGGGCCAACTCACAAGGAATCCAAGGCTTTTGTCCTCCCTTGCTGCCTATCTGTTAAGTAAAAACCCTACTTAATCTATCTTGTTGTGTTGCTGTGTCTCCACCTCAGTGGACTTATACAAGTTGATAACCAGTGTACAACAAGCCTTCTTCACAGGATACCTTATCAGGAGTGTCCAGGACAGTGACTGAAAGATAATAGGGAATGCATAAATACTTGTTAAATAATTTATTATAACTGGAGATATAAATTATCACCTATTTCTTGAATGTGTGTAATATAGAATTAGATATCAAAGCGTAAAAGAAAACTCTTCAATTCAAAAAGTTCACTTCTTTTGACACTATTTCACTGAGCTATAATTCCTATAGAGCCAGGAAAATTGATACCTTAGATGTGTTTTATTAACATAGAAATATGTATGCCATAAATTTTGGGAAAAGATTTTTTAAAAGCACATGTCCAAGTATTTTAAATACTTTCTATTTCTCTCTAACACAAACGTGAATTGAATGTATAGTAAGGGTGTTGGTATAAGATTTAATATTAAAAGTAAAACAAACAAACAAACAAAAAAGAAACAGCTTTTGTATGTCTCCAACAGAAAAACCCAGAACCACCTATAAAGTAATCTTGCCCAAACTTTCAAACTTGAGTTTGTTCAAGAGCCTAAATCCAAATACCAAATTATAGAAATTGAGAACACAGAGGAACACTACACTAGAAGATACAATCAGCAAAATATGGATTGTGGTAAACTATATGAAAACATCCCTGTTTCCTCAACAAATATGTAACAAGAATAACAAACAAAAAATGGAAAGGAAGCCTAAAGATTGTGACCATATTTGGAGCTTGATTCAAAAAATACAATTAACTGTAAAAACCAAATCTGTAATTTTTATGAGATAATTGAAAGTTTCAAGACTGGTTAAGAGATGACATTAATAAATTGTTACAATTTTGTTATGTGAAAATGGCATTTAGATTACGTTTTAAAGATGGAGTTATTCTATTTTAGATTATTTCTGCTGGTGTGGGGAAGCCACTTTCACTGGGGTTGGGGAGGTCCATTTCACTGTCAAACAATGCTCACCAGAATTTAGGGGCTCAGGGGTCCCATCTTCATCAGGGTCATTTCATACATTTCCATCTCAATTTACAGGATCCTGTTATGTCCCAATCACTGCTCTCACTTTAACCGTAGATACCTTGTGAGGCTAGGAGTTTAATCTGCCTTGTAATTCAGCTAGTGGCAAAATGAGATTCTGCATATGATTTTCAGCAATTTCAGCCCTGTGGCTATAGGAGATGAGGTTCTACTTTAGGACCCAGATATATGCCTTCAGGTCATTTATGCTGCACGTACACTAGGAATTTGAATACCTCAGCTCATCTTTTTTTCGCCCTACCACTTCAAACAGTGATTTTAAGAACAACATGCTAACCTAATTATATTCATCAGTTTTCCAAAAAATGTTCTGAAGTTGTATGTACACAGTCACTCAGCTCCTTCTTATAAGTGGCTGATTAGGAGTATTTGATTAAGATATTCTGCATATCACTTATACCAGTTTACAGCATGAACAAACAGTGCTTTCTTGACAAGTGGAAATAAAGTTATTAATGTCTTTAAATCTAATCAGATTAGTAAGCAACTTCAACAAACCCCATAACCAATTCAGAAAGCTCATCTTCAATATTTTGTTATCTAGACCCACTCTTGACAACAAAATCTATATTATTCATTGTTTTCGAGGAAAACAAATATATTTTATAAACACAAAAAATATTATTTGAAATTGGCTCATCCAATTATGCAACCTGGGAAGTCCCATGGTTGGCTGTCCGCACACTGGGCACCTAGGAAAGCCAGTGGTATAGTTCTAGTTTTAAGTCTGAAACCTAACGCCCAGGAGCACCAATCATATCAGTTCTAGTCTGAGCACTGGAGATTGATGTTGCGGCTCCAACAGTAAACCAGAGAGAGAAAAATCTGTGCTTCCAGAGACTTTTTGTTCCATTTAGGCCCCCAGTGGATTGGTTAATGCCCACCCACACTGGGGAGGGTAATCTACTTTACTGTTAATTCGAATGCCAATCTGATGTAGAAACTCCCTCAGACACAACCCTGAAAATAATGTTTAATCAAATATCTGGGCACCCCTTAACAGTCAAGATCACAGATAAAATGAACCATTACACACATAAATGCTGAAATATTTAAGGTGGAGTCAAAAAGAAATACTTATTAGGAAACAAATTTAAAATCACAGTATTGTTAAGATACAATGCATATAAAGTATAGATTATTTGCTTATTCAAAATTTACCAACCATCAATTTCTTAACTATAGTTGATGATAGAAATGAAGATGGGGCAGTTTTAGACAACAAAAAAGTGGAATAATTTCTTTGTGCAAGAAAGATATTGTGCAATTGCCTCACAGAGTATCCTATTAGTCTAAGTACCAGGTGCGATTACATCTTGAATTTTGAAAACAAAAATAACAACACCTCTCTCTTCAACTTTAAGAAACAGATATCAAAATAAAATGTAATTATGGGAAAAAATGTGTTCATTTCATAACAATTACTTTATGTCTGCTTTTAAGATAGAAAAAGTTAATATAAAACATAAGCTATAATGCTAACCCATTTATGTTAGGCAAAATTCTAAAACGGGCTCAAAGATTCAAGCCCCCTGGTATATGCGCCCTTCCCTCAATAAAGGAAAAACTTGTGAAGATGATGGCATTTGAAGTAGCTATGTTACTTCGTAAAGGAGAAGAGATTTTTCAGATGTCATTACTGTAACACATTGACTTTCAATAATTACAAAGGTAAATTATCCCGTGGACCTTACCTCCTCAGATGAGTACAATCCCCTCCTGAAGAAGAGATTCAAAGGCTGAAAGAGCCTATGGAGGGGGCAGTGTGGCCAGAAACTGAACTCTCGGCCTCTAGAAGCTGAGAGTTCCTGTGAGGGAGAGAATGGGAGCCTCGGTCTCACAATCACGAGAAATTAAAATGATAATAGGATTTTTAAAGCAGGCCTGGAATGTCAGCAAAGAATACAGCCCAGCAGATATTTAGACCACAAGACCTTGCAAGGCAGCAGATAATCAGACTCAAAGTCCTGACACTCAGACACTGGGGGTTAATAAATTTGTGCTGTTTATGCTGATAAGTTTATGATCATTTGTTTTGGGATTTTTAAAAAATTTTTTGATAACTTGTTATGTAGCAACAGAAAACAGAGATGGACTTTTAAAGATATTCTGAACATCCTGCTTATCATTGACTTTCGGTACTACTTTGAGAATATTTTATTTGTAATGTAGTTATGTCTCAGTATCCATGAAGAATTGGGTTCAGGACTTCCTGCGAATATTGAAAGCTGCAGATGCTCAAGTCTGTAATATAAAATTGTGTAGCACTGGCATATAACCCTGGTGCATCTTCCTGCATGTTTTAAATAATCTTCAGATTACTTATAATATCTAATACAATGTAAGAGTTATGTAAATAGTTGTTATGCTATATCATTTAAATAATAATGACAATAAAATGGTTTGCACATGTTTAGTACAAATGCTTTCTTTTCCCCAGCTACGTAGTAACTATAGTTGGTTGCACCCATGGATGTAGAACTCACACATATGTAAAGCCAACTGTATTTTTAAGAAAAGTGTGTGCATTTAGACGGGCCGAGCAAGATGGATGAGCAGAACCCTCCAGTAGTCATCCCCCTCACAGGAACACCGAATTCAACTGAATCTGGGCAAGAAATGCCTTCAGAAAGACAAAATATCAGGTGAGTGATTACAGCATCTGGTTTTAGAATCATATAAAGAAAAGAGGCCGGGCGCGGTGGCTCACGCCTGTAATCCCAGCACTTTGGGAGGCCGAGGCGGGCGGATCACGAGGTCAGGAGATGGAGACCATCCTGGCTAACACGGTGAAACCCCGTCTCTACTAAAAATACAAAAACTAGCTGGGCGTTGTGGCAGCGCCTGTGGTCCCAGCTCCTCGGGAGGCCCAGGCAGGAGAATGGCGGGAACCCGGGGGGCGGAGCTTGCAGGAAGCCAAGATGGCGCCGCTCACTCCAGTCTGGGGGAGAGAGCAAGACTCTGTCTCAAAAAAAATAAAAATAAAAAATAAATAAATAAGGCCGGGCGCGGTGGCTCAAGCCTGTAATCCCAGCACTTTGGGAGGCTGAGACGGGCGGATCACGAGGTCAGGAGATCGAGACCATCCTGGCTAACACGGTGAAACCCCGTCTCTACTAAAAAAAATACAAAAAACTAGCCGGGCGAGGTGGCGGCACCTGCAGTCCCAGCTACTCGGGAGGCTGAGGCAGGAGAATGGCGTAAACTCGGGAGGCGGAGTTTGCAGTGAGCTGAGATCCGGCCACTGCAGTGCAGCCCCGGCGACAGAGCGAGACTCCGTCTCAATAAATAAATAAAAAGAGAAAAGAAAAGAGGTACTGAAGGGGGTAGGAAAAGTAGTCTTGCATTGCCTACACCACCCCTCTCACACTCCCCCAGAGGCAAGTGGAGAATTTGTGTGCATGGGGGAGGGACAACGAAGTGATTATGAAACTTTGCATTAGAACTCAGTGCTGTCTTGTTATAGCAGAACACAACACAAGGCAAAATCCTTCCCGTGCCCATGAATGAATCATTTAGAAAAGCCTTAGCCAGAAAATATTCTGCTCCATTAGTAAGAAGCTGAGTTCTGGCTAGCTCCACCACTGGCTGACTAAAGTGCCCTGGGGTCCTAGAGAAATGTGAAAGGCAGTCAGGCCACAAAAACTGCAGTCCTCGGGAAAGTCCTGGCGTTGTGCTTGGCTTGGAGCCAGGGGGCTTAGGACACACAGCGTGGGGTGAAAGAAAAGCTGTGGCAGCCAAGGGAGTGCGTGCATCAGCGCCCTCCCAACACTAGGCAGTGCAGCTTGGGGAAAGACTTCTCTGCTGGAGGAAAAGAGAAGAAAGGGTAAGGAAAGAGGACTTTATTTTGCAACTTGGGTACCGGCTCCGCCGTAATAAAATAAAGCATCAAGTAGATTTCTGAAGCTCTTTATTACAGGTGCCAGCTCATAGATGGCAAGTCTAGACCCAGCCTGGGAATCTTCTACCCAGAAGAAAAGGACTCACTAAGCACGATAGCCTATACCAGATGACTAAAGGGCCACTAGGCCTTGAATAAACATCAGTGGTAGCCAGGCAGTAGTCCCCTGGAACCTTGGGCAAGACCCAGCACTGCGCTGGCTTCAGATGGGACCCAGCATAGTCCTAGGTCTGGTGGCCATTGGAATGCTTGCATCACCTCTCCCGGAACTCCGGACAGCCAAGCACATAGACACAGGCTCTTTCTATTTGGAGGAAAGTGAGCCAGAACTATAAGACTCTGATAATTCAGGGAATTTCCTGGATGTTAATCAAGTCCACCAACGTGGTAGGAATCAGCAAGAGTCACAGTGATACTGGGCTTGGATCACGCCCTAGTGCAGGTGTAGCTACAGTGACCGTCGACTAAGATCACAACACACAATGTCCTTTGAATATCTGGAAGTCTTCTCAAGAAAGATGAGTATAATCAAGCCCAGACTATGAGGACTAGAATAAATCCCTAATTCTTCAACGTCTGGACATCAGTGAGCATCCATAAGCATCAAGAAACCCAGTGCTGGGTACAGTGGCTCACAACTATAATCCCAGCACTTTTGGAGACAAAGAGGGGATCGTTCAAAACCAGCCTGGGCAACGTAGAGACCCCATCTCTATAGATATAAAAATAAACAATCAGTCAGGCCTGTTGGTGCCTGCCTGTAGTCTTAGCTATTCAGGAGGTTGAGATAACCGGATCACTTTTGCTTAGGAGTTCAAAGTTACAGTGAGCAATGATCATGCCACTGCACTCTAGCATGAGTGATAGAGCAAGACCCTGGCTCTAAAAAATAAAATAAAATGCATTTTTTATAAAAGAACATCCAAGGAAACATGACCTTACCAAAAAAACTAAATGTGTCCTTTAAATTAAACAACATTTTATGTACAATTTAATTTTTCATTAATCAAACACAGTGGAGTGACATTAAGCCTTTAGTTGGTCTTTGTCACCAAGATAAATGCATTGTTTTTTTTAAAAAATTATTTCAATCTTGGCTGGGTGCGGTGGCTCATGTCTGTAATCCCAGCACTTTGTGAGGCCTAGGTGGCCAGATCACTTGCGGTCAGAAGTTCGAGACCAGCCTTGCCAACTTGGTGAAACCTCATCTCTACCAAAAATATAAAAAAAAATCAACTGGGCATGGTGATGTGTGCCTATGGGTCCCAGCTAACTGGGAGGCTGAGGTGGGAGGACTGCTTGAGCTTGGGAGGTGGGGGTTGTAGTGAGCCAAGATTGGGCACTGCACTCCAGCCCTGTGAGACGTCATAGCACCAAAATAAAATAAAATAAGAATTGTTAATAATAAAGACTAACAGAGCCTGAAACATGAAGATAATCAACAATCTGTTTAAGCAGCATTTGCTGATTTTAGAAACATTACTTTAGAGCCATATTTATTCTGAAACTATTAAATACCTAACAGTGTGCTAGAGGCTTCAGAGGGAATAAAAATGAGTAAGGTAAACATCTCCATCTTTAAAGTACTTGCTAGTTTAATGGTGAAGACAGGGGGTGGTGGAGAGATGAAAATAAGACAAAGCAATGACTGTAAATGCAGGTAATCATAGGTGTCATAAAACAAGAGGAATATAGAGGAAGAAAGAACAGAAACTCTCCAAAGATCAAGTAATCTTGTTATACAACTAATATAAAAGAAATGAAACAAAAGGGACATCACATATAGAATAAAGCAATGGGCAAACTTCTTGCTCTTAAGGCTCTCAATGTGAGTAAAGGAAGTGAGGAAGGGGAGGCACATGAGTTATAACAAAGAATGAGAAGTCTTAAGAAATGATATGTAGAGTACAGTTAAACAGACGGGGAAAGTTAGGAAGCAGGTTTAATTAAGTAGACTGTATTTTTGGTAGGTTTTTAAAAGTATGAGATGGAATTGGTCAAAGAATTGACTATTACAAATGGAGGAACAAAAGTGTCTTCAGTCTCCACAATGCAGAGAACTTCATGTTGGATATGTTAGTGACATGATGACGATAACAATTGAAAGTTAAGCTAAAGTAAGATTTTGAAAGTCTGTGAGTGGGAAACCATAAAAGCTGGTGCAGTTTCAACGGCAGATGAGAATAAATAATTAAGAATTAAGTTTGGTTTTAATTGTTCTCAAGTTGTTTAATAGCAGACTAATAAGCCATACAAAGTATACTCACTAGGTCAAGGGTGCAAATGAGTCTATAAGGCATCTGTGATGGTCTTCTTTGTTTCACAAAAAGGCTATCACTGGAAATTAACCAGATAGCATTTATGGAGTGAGAAATCTGCCAAAACTAAAGAACCAGGAATGCCAATAGGATAAAGGTTTGGCTCTGTCAGCAATAAAGGTTCAATCTAATTATCACATAAAATATTCCATGGTGTGTGCTGCAGTTAAATGTATCTGTTTTGTTTCTTAATGCACCACTGGGACTTGCATAGTAGACTGGGCATATTCTCTCACCATTCAGGTTGCCAATTTAAGGCATAAAAGTATTGTTTAAAATGCTATCATCTGAATGATACAGTTTGAACAGTTAGAAATATAGTGACATGACCAATTTTATCTTCTGGTAAGACAAAGCAAGCTGTGTCATCTACTAATTTGAAATGGAACAGGGGAATGGGCTGAAGATAGAGACTGAATTGCAAAAATAATGCATGGAAAGATCCAACATTAAGGCAGTGGAGGTGAAAATGGAGAAGTTAGATGTGAAAGTCATCTGTGAATGTGAAATGATAGAATGTGATGAACATGTGGATAATAAAGGAAGAGAATAATACTTCCTGTCGTTTGAGAGAATGGGTGGGTCACTAGTAGAAAATCTATTGTCTTCGAAAATATTGGATTTGATAAACACCTTGCAGACAATAAATCTATGCAATAGTATAACTGTAGTATCACTGCTTTGGTTGAAACTCTGGCACTAGCTCTACCATTTTCCTGTGTGACATTGAGCAAGTTACTTGACTTTCTTGTGTCTCTATTTGCTTAACTGAAGTAGACAATAATAATTTAACTAGTCAAAACTTTTTAGGACATTAAATGAGATAATATATATAAAACATTTAAAACAGCAATAGAAGCTTAAAACAGGAAACATTCTTTTGAGATTTGAAAATTAATGAATATGAAAATAAGATTAAGGCCGGGCGCGGTGGCTCAAGCCTGTAATCCCAGCACTTTGGGAGGCCGAGACGGTCGGATCACGAGGTCAGGAGATCGAGACCATCCTGGCTAACACGGTGAAACCCCGTCTCTACTAAAAATATAAAAACTAGCCGGGCAAGGTGGCGGCGCCTGTAGTCCCAGCTACTCGGGAGGCTGAGGCAGGAGAATGGCGTAAACCCGGGAGGCGGAGCTTGCAGTGAGCTGAGATCTGGCCACTGCACTCCAGCCTGGGTGACAGAGCGAGACTCCGCCTCAAAAAAAAAAAAAAAAAAGAAAATAAGATTATAAGATCACTAGTGGTTGAATGAGAAATACGATAAATAACAGAACTTACATAAGCTTCATATTTAAGAATTTCAGGTAAGAAATAAAAATATTTCAAATTAGAAATTAAAAAATTAGAGAATTAGGATGAGAATCAGAAGAAAGTGATAAAAAGCCAATGGGGAGGCCACGGACTGTGAAAAACACACAAAAAATGGTTTTGTGAGAGAAAAGAAGCAAAATGTACTTCAAAAATTTGGACTTACTCTAAAACTATGCAATATTCAGTAATGTATCAGTAAAAAGAGCACTTGTTGAAACTTAGGAATGAAATCTCTAGTAAATAATTTTTTAGCATATTGGTAAGCTGAATAACAGATGTGATTGTGATATAATATTTAAAATCATAAAATGAACAATTTTAGAAAGAGATGTGAACAACTTTGATATGCTTTGGCATCTCTTCCAATAGTGGAAATAATGTAGCTGTCGTTTCACAGTTGGGAAAATACACACACAGGAAGTAAACAAATTAGATAAGCAAGAAGGACTAATCATTAAGAAATACAAGATTTGAGGAGGGGTTTTTTTGGAGGTACTGTATTTGTCATTTTTAATATTTATTTGAATATTCTATTTAACAATTTATGTCCTAAAATTTGGATCATTGATTCAGAACACACACACTGTTATATTTTGTCTTTGCTTATATAATGTAACTGAGGGTACATAGCATAAATATAGTAAGTGCTAAAATCTTTTCATATCCAAAATAACCAAAAGTTAATATTTGGTTCACTTTCCCCAAATGTCTTTCTCAAATAGTCTTAATTAGCAATGTCTAATTCTATTCTTTTATTTTTTTCCAGTTTTAAAATAAACAACCCTATTAAGATCTTTGCACTGAAAATCTTTAAAAAAATAATCACTTCATTAGGAATATTCAGGCATTCATGAAGTATTGAAATATGGATAATGACTTGAAGATGTCACTAAAATGATCATCTGTCCCCAATTAATACTGATATATTACAGTCAAGAGGTCTTTTAATGAACACATTACTGGGAAATTATTGCTCCTCATATAATTTGTCCTTATAATCATGTATTTATCAAAGATACAAAAGACAAGTCTCCCAGGAGGCTTATTAAAATTCTTATTCTCCTTGATTTTTAATTGGTAAAGAAGATACTTTTTCCTTTTATTTCTTCTGCAAAACCAACTGGGTTTTCATCAACATAAGTATCATTTAAAATTATGCAATTGTCATATACATAAATCTCCATTTTCAAAGGGCAGAAAATAATATGCCAAAGTGAAGAACCACTTTAAAGCTCTGTTCCTGACTATTAAGTTATAATCAAATAAAATGAAACATTATTTATTAAATATCTATAGATGCTAGGTAATTTATTAACCACTAAATTTACATGGTACTAAAATAACAAGGTAAAGTTACATTGTAGAAAACCATTTTTGTATAACCTTTATATTTGCTTCAAAATTATTTTTGTAAATGTTTTTAATTTCAAATAACTCCAAATTACTAATTTTTGGAAACTAAATTTCAGATTCCATGAATTATGTTTGATTCCCCAGGATGCTCCCCAATATTGGCAAAATCTCTAGCAAGATGGCACCTGAAAATACAACCATTTTATAAAATCCTTTCAGGTACCCATTCTCAGCTCTAATGCCTTGGTTTATCTGGTGCGTAAGCCTGCCAACAATATTGACACCATGTCCACAACATTTTTGTTTATTTATTTATTTATTTATTTAGAGACTGAGTCTCATTCTGTCACTCAGGCTGTAGTGCAGTGGCACGATCACGGCTCACTATAGCCTCCATCTCGTGGGAGCAAACAGTCCTCCCACTTCAACCTCCCTAGCAGCTGGGATAATAGGTGTGTACAACCACACCCAGTTCATTTATGGATTTTTTGTAAAGATGAGTTTGTGACATGTTGCCCAGGCTAGTCTTCAACTCCTGGGCTCAAGTTATCCACTTGTCTTGGCCTCCAAAAGGGCTGGGATTACAAGCTTGAGCAACCATGCCTGGCCCCACAGCAACTTTTAGATACTATTGCAGGTTGGTAGAGTAACCAATTCAGAATAGCAAAGGATTTAGACTTCCTGTTGGCCCTAAGCACTGGCGAGGTTTCTGCAGTGTGAAGTCACTCTCTCCCCTCCTTACTCCCTCTTTGCCTTCCACAGGGTACACTTGGAAGTCACTATGCCCAGCCTACACCTCAGGGTTGGGGAGGAGGGTTATACTCTCCCACTCTGAGGGTAGAGTCCCTACATAAGGTATTCGGAATGCTTCCTTGTCAAAGATTGGTCTCTTTTCCCCAATTTGTTAATTTATTTTATCATTTATTGACTAGCTATTTATGTTCATAAGAATTTATTTTATACTTTGTGTTACAATATTTTTAACTTGCTCAAAATTTTATACCTAAGACCTCAAAACCATAGGCAACGGAAACAAAAATAGACAAATGAACTACATTGAACTTAAAAGCTTCTGCACAGCAAAGGAAATAATCAATAAAGTGAAGGTACATTCTGTTGAACAGGATAAAATGTTTGCAAACTATTCATCCAACAAGGGACTAATATCCAGAATATACAAGGAACTCAAATTAATCAACAGCAAAAAATACAAAGAATCCCTTTAAAATGTGGTTTCAGAATCTAAACAGACATTTCTTAAAAGAAGTTATACAAAATGCCAACTATTTATGAAAAAAATGCTCCACATGACCAAACATCCAAGAAATGTGTATCAAAACAACAGTGAAATACTATTTTTCTCCAGTTAGAATTATTATTATGAAAAGACAAAAAGTAACAGTTAATGATAATGTAGAGAAAAGAAAACTCTTACACACTGTTGGTAGGAATGTAAGTTAGTACAGCCGTTATGGAAAACAATATGGATATTTCCCAAATAATTAAACATAGAGCTACCGTACAATCCAGCAATTCCACTACCTGGTATTTACCCAAAGGAATGAAAATCAGGGTATCAAAGAAATACATATGCCCTATGTTTATTGCAGCACTACTCAGAACAGCAAAAATGTAGAATTAATGGATAAAGAAAATGTGCTATACCTATGATGGACTATTACTTAACCATGAAAATAAGGAGGTCATTTATAGCTACACAGACGAAACTGTAAGGTCATTATATGAAGTGAAATAATCCAGGCACCAAAAGAAAATTATTGCATATTTTTCTCTGTCATAGATGGGAGTTAAAACCGACTCATGGATGTAGGGTGTAAATTACAGTTATCAAGGACTGGGAATGGTGTTGGGATGCTAAGGGGAGGAGAATTAAAAGAGGTCGATTAATGGGTACAAACATACAGTGAGATAGAAGGAGTAAGTTCTAATTTTAAATAGCAGACTAGAATGACTATAGTTAAGGAAAATGTATTATATGTTTCAAAATAGCTAGAACAAAGAAGTTGAAAATTTCCCAACACATACAAATAATAAATACTTAAGGTGATAAATATCCCAAAATGTCTTGATAAGTACACATTCTATACACATAACAAAATATCATGGGTATCACATGTACCCCATAAAATGTATAAATGTTACATATTAATTAAAAATTCAAAAAATTATATGTATTTAAACCAACTCATATATATACATACATACACAAATACTTCTATATGTAACCATCGTGTCTATATTAAGCTCAACTTGAATTTATACTGATGTGTCCAATTCATTACCACATCAATCATTCTAACTTTCTGTCTTTGCTTATCTGTACTCCCACTCCAACAGTGACTATCCTGGCTCCCACCATCTGCCATCCATTTACTTAATTGTTCCATTCCATTATACATGCATAGCATCATCACCAGCCATAAATTATGATGATAAATATGCACATTTGATAAGTTGTAATGACAGTGACATTTTACCTCTGCAGTCTTCTTTGCAGTAACCCATAATCCCAATCATTCTACAAAATACCTGATTACAGCTCAAAACATTCAAGGTCATAAAAAGCAAGGAAATTGTTCTCACGTACAAGTGGGAGTTAAATGATGAGAACACATGGACGCGTAGAAGGGAACAACACATACTGGGGCCTTTCAGAGGGTAGAGGGTGGAAGAGGGAGAGGATCAGGAAAAACAACTAGTGGGCACTAGGCTTAATACCTGAATGATTAAATAATCTGTACAACAAACTCCCATGATGCAATCTTACCTATGTAACCAACCTGCACTTGTACCCCTGAAGTTAAAAGTTAAAATATTTAAAAATTTAAAATAAACAAAGAATGGGCCAATGCCAAGAGAAGCCTAAACAGATGTGAAAATTAAATGTAATGTGATACTCTGGACAGTTACTTGCAACAGGAAAGGAACATTAGGTTAAAACTAAGGAAATCTAAATAAACTATGGATTTAAATTAAAAGCAATGTATCAGTATTGGTTCATTAACTGTAGCAAATGCATCACAGTAATGTAAATTTTTACTTATAAGTGAAATGGGGAAATCTTTACTATTTCTCCATTGTTTGTACTATTTAATCTGTACTATCTTCCCCAATTTTTTGAGGTATAAAACTATTCTAACAATTAATGTCTGATATGAAGATTTTTTAAAACAACGCATTTCATTGTGGCTCAAAGTATACTGCTTATGTATATAAATATCTGTAATTAAATTGTGGCACATGATACGAAGTAAATAAAGAACTGTTGTTAACTATTTAAATAATGCCATGTATGTGATGTGATTTCAGGAAAAAAAATCATTTTTTAAAACCATTTTCAGTATAAATTGTTGACAGCTGAAGCATGGCTCTGTGGTAGATTTCATATTTAATTGGCATCAAAAAAGCTCATTAATCATAGAATAAAAAACTGAAAACTCAAAATCTTAAAATATATGATGAGTAGTTTTATACTGTATAAAACATTTAAACTAAAAACTAGATGTAGTTTCAGTATACAGAAGAATATTTATTAGGTCAGTCAAAACTTTTATTACCTTGGTGTAGAGTTGATATAATTATAACATGTATGTATTAGTTGTCTTTGATGTGTAAGAAAAATAACACCAACTTTGCACTTTGAAATAACATACGTTTATTATCATAGTATATATGGATCAGTAGCTTGGATAGAGTAGCTGGGTTCTCTTCGCAGGATCTTTCAATGATACAATTAAGCTATTGTCTGGGCTTTGTTCCTTCTGGCGCTTAGGTTTCTCATCCAAGCTCACATGGTTTTTGGAAAAATTTAATTCCTTGCAATTGTAGGGCTGAGGTTCCTCATTTTCTTGCTGACTCTCAGTTGGGACTCCTCTCAGCTCCTAGAGGGTCCTGGATTTCTAGCCATGATCATTTCACAGGTTCTTGTGGAATGAGGCAACTTACTTCTTCAAAGCTGGAAGAATCACTCTCAACATGAATTTCTCAATTTCGCTTTAAAAGCTTTCATCTGAATAAATCAAGCCCACTGTGTTAGTTTGTTCTTGCATTGTTATAAAGAAATACCTGAGGCTGGGTAATTCATAAAGAAAAGAAGTTTAATTCACAACTCTGCAGGCTTTACAGGAAGCCTGGTGATGGCACCTGCTTGGCTTCTGCTGAGGCCTCAGGGGGGCTTACAGTAATGGCAGAAAGCAACAGGGAGCCAGCATGACACATGTGAGAACAGGAGTAAGACAGTGAGTGGAGGAGGTCCCAGACTTTCAAACAACCAGATCTCGTGTGAACTAATTGAGTGAGAACTCACTTCACCAAGGGGATGGTGCTAAACCATCCTTGAGGGATCCGCCCCCATGAGCCAATCACCTTCCACCATGACCCACTTCCAATACTGGAAATCATAGTCTAACCTGAGACTTGGGAGAAACAAACATGCAAACCATATCACCTACTTAGGATAACCAGTTATTTTCATTAACTCAACATTAATTGATTTAGGACCTTAATTACTTTGTCATGATCCTGTCACTTGCCATATACAGTAACACAATCATGGGAGGTTCATCTCATCACATTTATAAGTCCTCTCACATTCAAGGGTGGGGATTATACAGTGCATGCACATCAGGGGATGCATATGTTGTGGCTATATTAAAATTCTTTCTGGCACGTATGTATTTACTGTTTAGTGTGAGAGTTGTTAGGCTGTGTGTGTGTGCACCTGGTGGAATGTTTCATTTTAATTTACAGTGTCATGCTTGTGAAGTTGTTGGGTTCTATGACTTAGGTAATATTAAAATGCTCATCTTAAAAATTAAGAAACCATACAAGATATATTTAATAATTTATTCACAGATACAGAGCTAGGAAATGATATAATGTGGATTTGAACTGAAATCTCTGAACTTTGATTTAAACTTCTGTAATATCAATTACCTATTTAATTATTCACCGATTATTACTGTAACAAGTGTGTAAAATGCTATGCTATGTAAATTTATTAAATTATTAATATTCTACCAATAAACAGCTTTCAAAATTTATTCTATGTGTAAAATGGGAGGATGATTCAGTTAAATGTAAAAGAATTCTGATAGAATTATTAACGTTAAAAATATTTCAATTGAAATTTTAATTTTTAAGATTTGATTGAAAATAACTTTAGATTTATTGAAAAGCTGCAAGAATAACACTATTAATCTAGGCACAGGATAGATTTCTAAAGCATCAACATGTTACTAGTGTGTAGATCGTAGCAAACCAGGACATTCTCTTAGACAAACACATCATTATCAAAAGAAGAAAGCTAACATTGGCACAATACCTTAATCTTCTCTATAGGCCTTGTTTATAATAAGTTCTAATAGTTTCACTTAAATCAAAAGGAAGTTCCACATTAGCTATTTTATTCCATTGACAAGACTTGTTTCTTTAATCTCAAGCAGTTCTTCCTTTGTCTGTTATGACATTCACATTTTTGGCCAGTTATTTCATAATATATTCCTCATTTTTGGTTTGTCTGATTATCTCTCACTATTAGATTTAAACATTACATTTATGGATTGAATAGTCCAGAAATTATGTCATGTTTCTTTCAGCGTCTTTTCAAGAAGAGACTTATGAAGCCTTTTGGCCCTACTACTGTAGATCTGAATTTTAATCGTTCAGTTAAGCTAATGTTTGCTAATCTTCTCTACTCCAAAAGTATTATTCAACCCAGTCTAATTCATAAGTATTTTGTGGTGATATATTTTAGGATGTTTTCTAATAAGCTCTTCCTCTTCAAACTTTCAAATGCTAATTTTGGTATTCATTGATGATTCCTAACTGAGTCAGCCATTATTATTTTTATGGTTTTCAAATGACAGTGTTTATTATTCTGTCAATCTCCTACATATTTTATTTATCTTTCCACTGTAAGGAAGAATCTTATTACTTATTTATTTTTCTGTTTACTAATTTATTTATATCAATATAGGTTCATAGATTCTTATTTTATTCAATGTGTTATAATTACTTGCCTACATTATTTATTTGAAACTCAAATTTTCCTGAATGACCCACTTGACACTTTCTTCCACTGACTTTCATGTCCTTTGATGTATCCCTGTCATTCTTCAAAGTGCTTAAAGACTGCATTAACAGACTTGTTGGCACAAAACGTTTATCTAGAATTATCTCATCAAGACCTAGAATCAACCATTTCATGACATATCTCTAGATCACTTTAGTAGAGAATTATATGCAGAAACCAAAATTTGGACACTAATTGTGCTCAGGGCTACTGGAGGTCATTTCTTCTAAGCTATCTTGAAAGATAGATCTAGGAGGTGGATGAATGTATAGGCATGCATTCACACGTATTTAAAAACATCTCGTGCTCGCTTCGGCAGCACATATACTAAAATTGGAACGATACAGAGAAGATTAGCATGGCCCCTGCGCAAGGATGACACGCAAATTCGTGAAGCGTTCCATATTTTTTGGAATACTATGCAGCCATAAAAAAGGATGAGTTTGCGTCCTTTGTAGGGACATGGATGCAGCTGGAAACCATCATTCTTAGCAAACTATCACAAGAACGGAAAACCAAACACCGCATGTTCTCACTCATAGGTGGGAACTGAACAATGAGGAAACTTGGACTCGGGAAGGGGAACATCACACACTGGGGCCTATCATGGGGAGGGGGGAGGGGGGAGGAATTGCATTGGGGAGTTATACATGATATAAATGATGACTTGATGGGTGCTGACGAGTTGATGGGTGCAGCACACCAACATGGCACAAGTATACATATGTAACAAACCTGCACGTTATGCACATGTACCCTAGAACTTAAAGTATAATAAAAAAAAAATTACTTAATAAAACAATGCTTTTAAGACTAAAAAAAAAAAAAAAATCTCTTCTTCTATAATCAATGTCAGTGTCTTTCCATCTGTATGTATCTATCTATCCATGTTCAATTGTAATTCAACATCCTGTTTCTGTATTTTAACTCTGTCTCTGATAGTGACAAATTTGAATTTTATTGTTCACAACATATTACGCAATCCTGGAGTACATGGTGCTTTTCTCGTTCTGAACAATGAAAGGAAAGAAAAATGAAGCAGCTAACCAAAGTACAGTATATGTGTTTACTCTAAGAGTATATAGTTCTAATACTGTTAAGGTTTTTGTCTTCCTCCTTTAGTATATTAATCCTATTTTTTGAAAAACACTTTAATTTATGCCTGTGTATATGAGTACATTTTACTATTCCTTTTGATCTATATGTTTAAATTTTTTTTTCAGCTGTTGAAACAACATAAATTTGAAAATCATACGGTTAAAAGGTCTATTAACAGAAGTTTAATTCCCAATCCTTATCACTTCTATTTTTTCTACCCTTTATGTATCCATTTCAATGTAAGTAACTAATATTATTTATCTCTGGTTTATGTTTCCTGTGTTTCTTCACCACTTTATGCAGGAGCAAATACATACATATTATGTTTTCTCTAATTTTTCACAAACTATTATTTCTCTGTATGTATGGATACTATTTTCCAATTTTTAAAATAACTCATCAGTTCATATAGATCTTTTCACCTATGTTACAGTTGCATAATGATTTTGTGAATATAACACTTTATTAACTACTCTTCTAGGTATAGCCATTTAAACTGTTTCCCTTATGGTGCATTTACAAACAATGCTGTAATCCATAATTTTATGCACCTACCCTTTCATATACCGGAAGTGTATGTTCAACACAAACTCCTAGATAGAAAAATTTTTTAGTGGTAAAATAAATGTATACACCATTTTGTTAGATAGTTCAATTCTACTCCATAAGTATTGTACCAATTTGTATTTTCACCAGAGATGTATGCGAGTGTTTCCCCACAGCTACACTGACCAATTCATAAAATGTTGGAACTGGCAGAGAATATAAGATGATTTATGTAAACATTTTGTGTTTGCAGATGAGAAAAACATTTACTATTTAAGGCCAGCACTCTTATGTGTTAGTCTATTTTTGTTGCCATAAAGTAATACCTGAGGCTGGGTAATTTATAAAGAACAGAGGTTTATTTGGCTCATGATTCTGCAGGCTGTACATAAAGCATAGTGCAGACATCTACCTTTGGTGAGGGCCTCAGGAAGCCTACAATGATTGTGGAAGGTGAATGGGGAGCCAGTGTGTCACAGGGTGAGCAAGGGAGCAAGTGAGAAGAGGGGAGATGCCATGCTCTTTTAAACAGTCAGATCTTTTGTGAAAGTATTACCAGTCATTACTGCAGAGAGGGCACTAAGCCACTAATGAGGAACCCATCCCCATGACCCAACACCTCCTACTAGGCCCCATCTCCAACCCTAAGGGTCACATTCCAATATGAGATCTGGAGGGGACCAATATCCAGACCATAATATTATTTCCCTGTCCCACCAAATCTCAGGTTCTTTTCATTGCAAAATGTAAACATCTCTTCCCAAAAGTCCCCCAAAGGCTTAACTCATTAAAGCAGCAACTCAATAAAAAGTCCAAGGTCTCATCAGAGACTTGAGTTAAGTTCCCTCCACCTATGAGCCAGTAAAATAAGGTGTTGACTTTGAAGATACAATGGTGGTATAGGAACTGGTTAAATATTTCCATTCCAAAACAGGGAAATCAGCTAAATGAAAGGCACAGCAGACCCCATGCTAGTCTAAAACCCCATAGAGCAGACATTAAATCTTAAAGCCGCAAAATAATCCTTGATTCCGTGTCTCACATCTAGGGGCACACTGATGTAAATGGGCGGCTCCCAAGGGCTTGGACAGCTCTGCCCCTGTGGCTCTGCAGGTTGCAGCCCTGTGGCTGCTTTCACAGGGTCTGAAGCTGAGTGCTGGCAACTTTGCCAGGCATAAGGTGTACACTGCTGGTGAGTCTACTATTCTCCAGTCTGGAAGGCAGTGGCCTCCTTCTTACAGCTCCACTAGGCAGTGTCCTGGTAGAGACTTCAAGTGAAGACTCTGTCCCTGCAACATGCTTGGTCCTGGGCCCCCAGGCCTTTCCATACGTCTTCTAAAATCTAGGTGGGAGTTGTCAAGCCTCCTTCACTCTTGCATTCAATGCAGCTGCAGACTTAACACCATGTGGAAGCTGCCAAGGCATATGGGAGATTGTGTTCTCCAAAGTGGCAGCCGGAGCTGTACTTGGGCCTTTTGAGCTGCAGCTGGAACTGGAGCTGCTGGAACGAGGTGAGTCCCAAGGCTGCATAAAAAAGTGAGACCTCAGGCCTATTCCCTGAAACCATTATTTTCTCCTTGGTCTCCTAGGCCTCTGATGGGACGGTCAGTCTCAAAGATCCCTGAAATGCCTACGAGGCCTTTTTGCCATTGCCTTGTCTATTAGCACCTGGCTCCATTTTAGTCAGGCAAATCTCCCTAGCAAATGGTTGCATTCTTCCCCTATAAATGTTTTTTCCTTCTTTACCACAGAGTCACGCTGCAAACTGTCTAAACTTTTATGCTCTGCTTTCCTTTTAAATATGATTTCAACTTTAAGTCATTCCTTTGCTCCTGTATTTGATCACAGTTTGTTAGAAGCACTCATACCAAAGTTTGAATACTTTGTGGCTTAGAAATTCCTTTTGCCAATACCACAAGTCATCACTACTCTGAAGTTCAGCTTTCACAGATTCCTGGGGCATAGACACAATGTGACAGCCATATTCTTTGCTAGGGCATAGCATGGATGACCCTTACTCCAATTTCTTGACAACTTCCTCATTTCTATCTGAGAACTCTTCAGTCCAGGATTCGCTGTCCATATGTCTATAGGTATTTTGGTCAAAACAACAAGTTTCTAAGAAGTCACCAAGTTGCCGGGCGCGGTGGCTCAAGCCTGTAATCCCAGCACTTTGGGAGGCCGAGACGGGCAGATCACGAGGTCAGGAGATCAAGACCATCCTGGCTAACACGGTGAAACCCCGTCTCTACTAAAAACACAAAAAACTAGCCGGGCGAGGTGGCGGCGCCTGTGGTCCCAGCTACTCCGGAGGCGGAGGCAGGAGAATGGCGGGAACCCGGGAGGCGGAGCTTGCAGGGAGCCGAGATTGCGCCGCTCACTCCAGCCTGGGCGACAGAGCCAGACTCCGCCTCAAAAAAAAAAAAAAAAAAAAAAAAGAAGTCACCAAGTTTCCCTTATCTTCCTGTCTTCTTCTGGGTCCTCCAGACTCTTCCAACCTCAGCCTATTACCCAGGTCCAAAGCCACTTTTACATTTTCAGTTATCTTTACAGCAATGCCCCTCTCCTCAGTACCAATTTTCTGTGTTAGTTCATTTGCATTGCTAGAAAGCAATACCCTAGGCTGGGTAATTTATACAGAAATGAGGTTTATTTGGCTCACAGTTCTGCAGGCTGTACACAAAATTAAGTAAATAGTGCTGGCATCTGCTTCTGGTGAGGGCCTCAGAATATGATCAATAATGAATAAGATGTCACTTTTTTAAGCTCCAATTTATAAAACATGGGAAATAATATCTATCACAAATTTTAAAAAATAAAATTATTATGTGGTATGACACCTAAATTAATAGGTCTTATTAAAATATAGTTTCACTTAAATTTTCTACAGGCAATTTGATATTAACAAACTCATTTTATATTATTTAAAATGGTATTAACAAAATAAGACCTACTACATAAGAAGAAGAATAGAAAGGAAATATCACATCCTTTTGGATAGAGAAGATAGATTTTTTTTTTTTTTTTTTGCCAAGGAGTGCATGTATGCTATACATTTTTCAATTTTATTAATTCCAATAATGCATGTCAAAATCGTCTTCAAATTTTTCATAGACATTTATAGGCTCAAACAGAGATGAAACACAATCTCTGAGTATAATTTATATATCCTGCTCTGTGTAAGCCTACATGTCTGATTTCCTTTCCCTAATGCTTCTGCAAGCACATTAGGACACACTTTGCACGATACATTACTATTAGGAATTGAAGTATTGATGTTGTTTGGGTGTACTCATTACAATGGCCACCGCTTTAGATATATTCTATTATATGCAAATAATTCAGTTCTGTAAAGATACAATGGTGATTTATTTGGCTTCTTGGAACCACAAAAATCTTCAAAAGAATTCTTTTATTTTTTTCTTCTTAATGAAACATCTAATGCATTACATTCTCATCCCCCCTTTAAATGCAATCTACATGTCGCACTTAATTTTACATATACTTTTGGGTCACACTTTGACTTTTACATGGTAAAATGCACAGCTATATTATCATTTACATATTTGATATTTGATAATGAATACATGAAAATTTCTGATAAAAAAATTACGGAGTTAACTAGAAACAATTTATATATTTGATTTTTTTCTCGGTGAATTAACACTATGAATATATTATTTATGAAACAAAATCAGACATTTATAATACTTTTTAAATAAATAAGTCAAATGTTAATTTAAGATGATCTCTATATTTAATTTAAAAGTCTTGCATCTAATATTTTTATTGCTGCTGTTTTAGTCTGAGAGCTCAGAACATCATTTTTACATTTTTCAAAGATACTGATTTTCTTTCAATAGCATAAAATGCGTACATAATTTAACACATTGATATAAGAATTTTGATTTATTAGTTGTAAATTCAAGCAAATATAAATATAAATATAAAATTTATATATAAATATAATATATATATAAATATAAAAAATAATTATATATTATTCAATATATAATTATTGCTTTAATCTGTCTTTTCTCTTTGTCCTGTTTTCTTTCTCCTTTTCTTATTTCCATTGCTTTTCTTCAAAGCTAATACATAAAAGAGTGCAGGTATTTCTGTTTTTAATTTTTAAAATAATGTTTGTTTTCAAAGAACAGCTGTAAGCACATCACATTTTCTAAGATTTAAACCTTAAAGATTATTGAAGATTAAATTGTTCATCACATGTCACATGATTAATACCTTTGGTTTTAAAAATACTACCAGGATAGAGTATTTTTAATTTCTCCAGTAACAATGCTTATATAATACAGATAAGTCCCTCTGCCATCGTACATATGAAGGAAAATCTTTAATGGATTGTATAAAACATACCATTAATACTTAAATATCATTACGTAAGAACAGTTTTAATACAATACTTCTAAGGATACACCTTTAGTTCACTAACCATTATATTTACAGCTAATGCAACATATCTTTGAAAATTGTATGCTTAGTACACGATTAGAAGTTTAGTGGTTTTTGTAAATTTATTACAATTTCTATTATTCATTTATTTTAGCATACATGGCATGATATTACTCTAGGAGATATTAGGCAAGTCAATGAAAATGCAATGTAATTTTGTTCTAATTACACTAAAAAAATAAAGAATCAAAGCTTTATTCTCAAATTGAAACGAATGAGTTAAAAACCAATATATGTTTTCCAACACTTTAGTAGAAAATTTTGAGTAGAAAAACTGCATATTTAACAATCTCTACCTACCCCCACCTCCCTTTTTAAAGAAAGAGATTATTTTGTGAATGTGTTTATAAATCATTATGCTATTTATTTGAAACAAAATTGTACATGCTTGTGAAATAAGTAATTGTTTTTATGTTTAGATATTATTTAAACTCACAGTTTGCTAAAATAACTATTTTAATTAATTTCTATTTCAAGAATAATACTTTAGATTGCTGTGACATTTCTAGGGTTTTCTCAAAATTATTAAATTTATAGACTAAAAACATACACATATATATGTATACATAAAATATTAAGAATAAAATTATCACTAATATTGTCAACTTCATAAGAATGTTAAATAATTGAGGCACAAAGAACACATCTCATGATAAAAAGAATCATACATCAGATCATTAGAAGAAAAGTGTTACAAAAGTTTGATCTAGAAAGTTTAGTTTATTTG
Organism: Trachypithecus francoisi; assembly: GCF_009764315.1. Taxonomy (NCBI): domain Eukaryota; kingdom Metazoa; phylum Chordata; class Mammalia; order Primates; family Cercopithecidae; genus Trachypithecus; species Trachypithecus francoisi. The sequence continues at coordinate 104,924,602 of NW_022681453.1, forward strand.
ATTAAAATCATTATCTTTGAGTCATAAGACTTTATTTCTTCTTTATATTTATCTATTTGTAGTGTCAGAAGACACACACAAGCATATATACTTACATATGTGGATAGCTTATGTATTATTGGCTACTTTGTTATATTTTGGTTTCGTTTCTATTATTTGACAAACTGACACCTAAATTTTGGGTGTCCATACTCAATTCTTGTACTATGCTACATGAGTTAATTGGCCAATAGTTTAACCCACAAACAAAATATGTTTCAAAGTGTGATCTAATATACATTTCCAGGACATTATATGAATATATGTATATATCTCTATCTGTTGCTATTAAAATAAAAATGCATGGGGAAGAAAATTCCAGTTATTTTATTTTCTATTCATTGTAACTTAGTGTGTATTGCTTCATAAAGTAAATCTTTAGTGTTTGGTTTAAATGATTTGTGTGCAAATCATTTTGTTACATCCTTTAGAAATGGATTCGTAAAGTAAAAGTAATTTTGCTATTTTTAAAGGTGAGAAAGCACATCTCTGTAATGCTTTATTTTCTTTTTATTTCTATTTCTTATGTCTATGTTTGACATTAGCACAATCTTAAATGTAATTTAAAATGGTATAACATAAAATGGTCTGAGAAAATATATTTCTTTTGGAATACTATTCCTGATAAATAATGCAATCATATGTATTCTTTATTTCAGAATACTTTTTTCTTCTCTCATTCATTAAATTGATTCTATTTTGACTTTAAGAATATGTTTTATCTTAAAAACCACAATATCAAAAAGTTTCATGTCTTTAGAAGTCCAAATTTTATCTATGTACTTTAAAGATAAAATAATACGTGAGATTAATATTAGCCTTTCTTTAAGGGAGACATTCTTTTTGTCCTCACCTTCTGCCTTTTAACAATAATTTAGGTATCAAATCATTTTAGCACTTTTTCTTTTTTTGAGACTGAGCGATTCTTCTGCCTCAGTCTCCCAAGTATCTGGGATTACAGGCACCCACCACCAAACCTGGCTAGTTTTTATATTTTCAGTAGAGACGGGGTTTCACCATGTTGGTCAGGCTGGTCTCAAACTCCTGGCCTCAGGTGATCTGCCAGCGTAGGCCTCCCAAAGTGCTGGGATTACTGGTGTGAGCCACCGTGCCAGGCCCATTTCAGCACTTATTAAATAAATTATTTGGCAGCCTTCATATTCATTAGAGTTGCTCCTAAGTCAAAGAGACTGCTTAAGAAAGTATCCACTGTAATTAAGCTTTTATAAATTTAGAAATATATCTTTTCACAAATCAAGTCAAATGGAAACTATTTTATCTCAGAAATAAATTCAGGCAATCAACATTGTAACAAAGGTCATTTGGCTCCCAATTTTATTGTGATAGGGTTGTACAGGTTACAACACACTGCATTTCCTGAATTGGGTATATAAAAACCCAACACTTATTGAGTTCCAGTATTAAGTCTTCACGTGAATTTATGAGCATGTCTTACACAACAATCTAAAATTTCCCCTTGTTAAATTCAGATGCTCATAAAAACCCAGTACTGCACAAAAAGATTCCATTGAAATCATACAAATTTAGAGGAGTATTTAGAAGGTGTTTTTTAAAATGAAAATATTGTGACTATTGTTATCTGACACATGCCAACCTTATGTAGAATAATATTTTCAGATAAACAAATCTATCTAATCCACCTTCTATATTTATCCTTCTGTGCCTGAATTATTTCCCATAACATAATGCCTTCCAGGCTTATCCATGTTGTCTCAACTGACCATATTTTATTCTTCATATGGCTAAATAGTATTCCATTGTGTATATATACCAGATCTTCTTTATCTATTCTTCTGTTGATGATTATAATCAGCCAATTGCTCCCATAATAAATGAAATTAACACATAGAATCAAATGGCTAATAAAAACAACTATTCTATCAAGCAATCATTGTATTTTCAGAAACAAAACTCTTCAGACAATATCTAAGTCAAATTCAGTTTTGCCAAATCTTTCCAAAAACAAAATTCTTTAGACAGTATCTAAGTCAAATTCAGTTTTGCCCAATCTTTCCAATAATATTTATCTTTCAGTTAAACCCCAATTGAATAAGTCTCAAAGCTTATGATAACATAATTATTAATTTGGGGAATCATATTTTTTTCTAGTTTAAATTAAAGTCATAAAAATCTCTTGGGAAATTTTACTTTTCAGAATTTTTTCAGTCCTCAAATTTCTAAGATTTCAGAAACATTGGAAAAATAAAATTACATGGGTAAGTATCCATTTGTCTATGTTGAAAACAGAAGAAATGGAAAGGGCTAAATATTATCAAATTATTTTTATTTTCTAAGTTTTCCAAATCTAACAAAAAAAATTAATGGAGTGTTTGGTCTCCAATAAGAGACAATGTCTAATTTGTGGATCTCTATAGAAACTCACTTAGTATCTACAGGTTATAGTCAATATAAAATTTTAATAAACAATTATTTTCTATAACACACACATACACACACGCACACACAGTCTCTCTCTCTCTCTCTCTCTCTCTCTCTCTCTCTCTCTCTCTGTCTCACCAGATCACATTGTGGCATTCTTATTCAGTAATAATATTATGTGAGTTGGGGATGGAGAGATGTAGGATTTTACTTTGAACTTTCAGAGACTATAGTTTTCCCTTGAGCAGATATTTTGAAACAAAAAGCTCTTTAGTTGGTTTTAATGGGTTGGGTTCCAAGTGTTTGCTTTCCCTCTAGTGTCTCACCATGCAGGCACAGAGTTACAAGTTCACTTTGTTTTATAAATAACACAAAAAAAAATGCCACAGAAAAAAATTGCTTTGTCTGAGGACTGTAGCCAGAACTTCACAACACATGGGCAGCATCACCAGGAATTTGCCCAAGTTAAACTATCTACTTTAAAAAGTGTAAGTGTACACTTCTTAAATTATTAAAGCTTTAAAATGATTCATGTTTTTTCTTTTTTAAAACTTTTATTTTAGGTTCAGCGGTAGATATGAAGGTTTGTTATTTCCAGGTGATGAAATACTGTGTATACCAAGCGCCCAGGTATTTCCTAGTTTGTAGGGTTTGCTTTCCCTAGGTTATGGTTTCCATGGGGGTTTGGTGTATAGATTATTTCATCACCCAGGTGATGAGCATAGTATCTAATAGGTAGTTCTTTGATCCTCACTCTCCTCCCAACCTCCACCCTCAAGTAGGTCCGGGGTCTGTTTTTCCCTTCTTTGTATCCATAGGTACTCAGTGTTTAGATTCCAATTATAAGTGAAAATATGTGGTAATTGTTTTTTTGTTCCTGTGTTCGTTTACTTAGGGTAATGGCCTCTAGCTCTATTCATGTTGCTGCAAAGGACATGATTTCATACATTTTTATGACCATGTAATATTCTATGGTATAGACAGAACACATTTTCTTTATTCGGACTACCCAATAGTGGGATTGCTAACAAGAGGTTGAATAGCAACTCTCTTTTATGTTCTTTCAGAAATTGCCAAACTACTTTCCAGAATAGCGATTTAAACCAATTTACATTCCTATCAGTAGTGTATAAGCATTTCCTTTTCTCCACAACCTCACCAGTATCTGTTAATTTTTTTTACTTTATAGTAATAACCATTCTGAGTAGTGTAATATGGTATCTCATTGTGGTTTTGGGTTGCACTTCTCAAATAATTAGTGATACTGAGTATTTTCTCTTCTGTTTGTTGACTGCATGTGTATCTTATTTTGAATATGCCTGTTCATGTCCTTTGCCCACTTTTCAATGGGATTGCTTGTTTTTGACTTGTAAATTTAAGTTACTTATAGATGCAACATATTAGACCTTTGTTAGACATACAGTTTGCAAATATTTTCTCCTATACTGTAGGTTGTCTGTTTATTCTGTTGATAGTTTCTTTTGCTGTGCAAAAGCTTTTTAGTTTTATTAGGTTCCATTTGTCAATGATTTGTTCCTGTTGCAATTGCTCTCAGCATCTTAGTCATGATATAATTGCCCAGTTCTATGTTCAGAATGTTAGAATGTTATTTCCTAGGTTATGTTCCAGGGTTTTTATAGTTTTAGGTTTTATATTTAAGTCTTTAATTCACCTCGAGTTGCTTTTTGTATATGGTGTAAGAAAGTGGTCCAGTTTCAATCTTCTGCATACAGCTAGCCAGTTATCCCATCACCTTTTATTGAATAGGAAATCCATCACCATTGCTTGCTTTTGTAGACTTTGTCAAAGATCAGATGGTTGTTAAGTGTGTGGTCTTATTTTCTGGGTTCTCTATTCTGCTCCATTGGTCAATGTGTCTGTTCTGTACCAGTACCATGCTGTTTTGATTACTGTAAGCTTTTAGTATAGCTTGAAGTCAGGTAATGTGATGTCTCCAGTTTTGTTCTTTTAGCTTAAAATTGCCTTGGCTCTTTGGGCTCATTTTTAGCTCCATATAAATTTCAAAATAGTTTTTTTTTTTTTTTTTAGTTCCATGAAGAATGTCATTAGTAGGTTGATAGGAATAGCACTGAATCTATAAATTGCTTTGGGAGGTATTGACATTTTCACAATATTGATTCTTCCTATCCATGAGCATGGAATGTTTTTCCATTTGTTTTTGTCACCTCTAATTTCTTTGAGTAGTATTTTGTAATTCTCATTGTAGAGATTTTTCGCCTCGTTGGTTAACTGTATTCCTAGGTATTTTATTCTTTTTGTGACTTATAAATGGAATTGCATTCTTGATTGGCTCTCAGCTTGGATGATGTTGGTGTATAGAAATTTTATATATTTTATATATTTATATTTAAATTATGTATTTTATATATTTATATTTATATTGATTTTTGTACATTGATTTTGTATCCTGAAACTTTTCTGAAGTTTTTTGTTTGTTTGTTTGTTTTTTGTTTTTTTCCACATCTAAGAGCTTTGGGGCAGAGACTATGGGGCTTTCTAGGTATACAATCGTATCATCAGCAAACAGGGATAGTTTGACTTCCTCTCTCCCTATTTAGATGTCTTTTACTTGTTTCTCTTGCCTGATTAGTCTGTCTAGGACTTCCAGTACTAGTTGAATAGGAGTGTTGAGAGAGCTCATCCTTGCCTTGTTCCAGTTTACAAGGGGAATGTTTTCTGGTTTTGCCCATTCAGTATGATGTTGGCCGTGGGTTTGTCACAGACAGTTCTTATTATTTTGAAATATCTTCTTGCAATGCTTAGTTTGTTGAGGGCTTTTAAGATAAAGAGATGTTGAGTTTTATTGAAAGCCTTTTCAACTTTCAGTATCCAAGATGATTATGTTCTTTTTGTTTTTAGATATGTTTATGTGATGAATCCTATTTATCAATTTGCATATGTTGAACCAACTTTGCATCCCAGAGATAAAGCCAACTTGATTGTGGTGAATTTGCTTTTTAAGGTGCTTCTAGACTTGGTTTCCTACTATTTTGTTGAGGAAGCTAGCATGTATGTTCATCAGGGATATTGGAATGAAGTATGTTGTTGTTGTGTCTCTGAAAGTTAGATCTTTCTAACTTTTTGATGTGAACATTTAATGCTATAACCCTCCCACTTAACATTGCCTTAACTGTGTCTCAGCTGGTATGTTATATCTTTGTTCTCATAAATTTCAAATAATTTCTTGATTTCTGTCTTAATTTTACTATTTACCTAAAGGTCATTTAGAAGCTGGTTGGTTAATTTCCATGTAATTATATGGTTATGAGTGGTTTTCTTAAGATTCATTTTTATTTTTACTGTCTTGTGGTCTGTGACTGTGGATGGTATAATTTCAGATTTTTTTAATTTGCCAAGGATTGTTTTATGTCTGATTGTATGATCAATTTAAGGTATATATCATGTGCAAATAAAAAGTACATATATTCCTCTAGTTTTGGGTGGAGTATTCTGTACGTATCTATTAGGTTCTTTTGGTCAAATATTGAGTTCAGGTCCTAAATATCTTTGTTAGTTTTCTGCCTCAGTGATCTTTCTGATACTGCCAGTGAAGTGTTGAAGTCTCCCACCATTATTGTGTGCTTGCCTACGTCTCTTTATAAGTGTCTAAGAACTTGCTTTATGAATATGCTGCTCCTGTTTGGGGTGCATATATCTTAAAGATTGGGGAACTTTCACCTATTTACATTCAAAGTTAATGTTGATACGTTCAAATTTGCTCCTGTCATCATGTTGTTAGCTGGTTATTATGAAGATTTGTTTGGTTGCTTTATGGTGTCACTGCTCTATGTATGTACTTCAGTGTGTTTCTGTAGTAGCTGGTCATGTTTAGCACTCCCGTTGGGATCTCTTTTAAGGCAAGTCATGTGATAACAAAATCCCTTGGTAATTGCTGGTCTGAAAATAATCTTATTTCTCTTCCAATTATGAACTTTATTTGGGTTGGATATGTAATGCTTTGTTGGAAATGCTTTTATTTATGAATGCTGACCATAGGTCTCCTTTCTCTTCTGGCTTGTAAGGTTTCTGCTGAAAGTACCTCTGTTAGTCTGATGGGCTCCTCTTTGTAGAAGATCTGCTCAGCAGCTGCCTTTAACATTTTTTTCTTTCATTTTATCCCTGGAGAATCTGAGGACTATGTGTCTTGGGGATGGTCTTCTTTGGTCGTATTTCACCCAGGTTCTCTGAATTGTCTAAATTTGAATGTTACCCTCTCTAATGCAGTTGGGGAAAATTTCATGAACAATATCCTAAAACATGTCTTCTAAGTTGTTTGATTTCTCTTCCTTCAGGGATGCAAAGGAGTCACAGATTTGGTCTCTTTCATACTCCAATATTTCTCTTTGTTATTTTTTCTTAATTTTCTTAATTCTGAGTTACATCAGAAAGCAGGTCTTTGAGCTCTGAGATTCTTATCTCAGCATGGTAGATTCTGCTGTTAATACTTAGGATTGTACTCTGAAATTCTGGAAGGGAGTTTTTCAGCTTTATCAGCTGAATGTGGTTCTTCCTTAAGATGCCTATGTTGTATTTTGTCTCCTGTATCATTTTATTGTGTTCCTTAAAATCCTAGTGTAACGCCAAAGGTTCTTGCCTTAGCCACGCCAAAGATTTGGTGTGGCAGCAGCCCATGGTGAGAGAGACACGGATCAGACCAAGAGAAAAAAATCTGTAGGCTTTATTGAGTAGAGTAACAGTACAAAGCTTCCACAGCATGGAAGGGGTCCTGAGCAGGTATCCAGTGTTAGATTTTTGGATCACATTTTAAACTTTTTAAGGTGGGAAATACAAGTGGCAGGAAGATGTTACCAGAGTGAGAAACAAAGACAATTAACATGTCTCAGATCTTGAGGAAAACCAGAATTGTAACTTAAGTTTGATCTACTTTATAACCTTGTAGCGACATGGCAAAGGAGACAGGATCTCACAGGATTTTACAAATTGTGTTTACAAGAAATCAGAATTGGGAGCATAGATAACGTCTGCTGGTCACAGAAAAACGGGCTTTTAACATTTCTTTTGGTTTTAGGGGAGTGGGAAGGGAGAGAGAGAGCGAGGACACAGGGAAGCTTACAGCAGAAGTTTCACTGTTTATAGCTTTCTTGGGGAAGGAAACACATGCACAAATTCTGAAGTTTGGAATATTTCAAGCATATATATTTAATATTATTCATCCAGGACCAAAGTAAGTCCTGATGTCGGAAATGGGTGAGTTTCACAGCTTTCTGAGCCTCTACTCGACCCAGGAAGTCCAGCTGGAACCTCCTCTCAGGCCCCCTCTAGACGGGACACCACACCTGCTGTTGGGAACTGAGCGGTGGTCATTCTGGCTACTTTCTGCTAATGAGGGGTGAAGAAGGGGCCCTGCAGGTGTGGTGTCCTCCAGAAAGGAACTTTTTAGGCTAGTTAGGGACCAGCAGGTGGATCCAGGGGTCCTCGGTAGAAGCCATGAGTTGAGCTCATTTGAGGTTCCATTTGTAAGACCGTTTGTAGCTTGATGGCCTCGATCCTGGAGAAAACAAACTTGACAAGGAAGAAAAAATGCAAGGCCCAAGTCCCTCCCTAATGAGGATGTGGAACTTTCGAGCATAACAAGAAAGGCATGTGAAAACAGCGGAATCTCCCAATTGCAGCTAAGGAGGCGAGAGAAATATCTGGTTACAGGCTGTCCTAAGATTTCTTGGAGAGTAATGGACTTTGAGGACAGCTGTCCGGGGCAGGAGATTAAAACTGAAAAGGTCGCACCAGTGTCCAGGAGGAAGTCCACTTCCTGACCCTCAACAGTCAAACTTGCCTGGGGTTCTGTGAGGGTGATGGCATGAGCTGGCAGTTGCCCCAGGTACCCTCAGTCCTGTTGCTGAATCATTTTGTTGGGTGCTTCTGGCCTAGAGGGCCTTCGTCCTCTGGGGCAGTGCACCTTCCAGTGATTGCCTTGGCATTTTGGACATGGGCAAGCGAGCTGTTTGTTTTTTGTTGGGCAATCTTTTTTGAAGTGTCATTGTAAACTGCACTGATAACAAGCCCTGCTAGGCAATTGGCCTGCTCCTCTCTTGGTTCCCTTTGAGCCATCAAGATCTGCCTGTCTGAGGGCCATGACTAAGGCTGCAGTCTTTCTCTTATCTTGCTTTTCCCTTTTGGCCTGTTCCTCTTGGTCCCTGTTACAGAACACCGAGGTTGCCGCTTTCATAATGTGTCCAAATTTTGTTCTGGGCCTAACACAGACTTTTGGAGTTTTCTCCTACTGTCAGCCACTGATTGGGTGATAAATTTATCCTTTAAAATAAGTTGGCCTTCTATGGAATCTGGAGTTAGGGGAGGTGTGCTTTCTTAGGGCCTTCCTTAGGCTTTCAAGAAAAGCAGAGGGGTTTTCCTGTTTTCCCTGTGTAATTGTGGGGAGCATTGAGTAGTTCATAGGCTTTTTCCTTAACCCTTCTAAAATGCAAGTCAGCAAATGCCTGTGGCTCCAATTTCCATGAGTCAGAATCCCAGTGAGGGTTTACAGTGGGGGCTGTCTGTTGCCTGTGAGGAATTTTTCCCTCTTCTCCAGCCTTATTTGATCACTTACCTAGTTAAGGTACCACAGATCCCCAAATTGCTGGGCTGCTGCTAAAGCTTCTTTTTTTTCGGTAGGACTTAAGGTCTGATCAAGAAGCAACATGGTATCTCTCCATGTTAGATCAAAGGACTGCCTCATTCCTTGCAGGATATCTATATAGTTATCAGGATCATCTAAGAATTTCCCTAAATCTGCCTTTGTCTGTTTTAAATCTGAGAGTGAGAAAGGGGGCATGCAGGTGAATGGGCCCAAATTATTCTCCTACTGCTTGTAAGGGACGTAGTTTGGGTGCCTGGCTCATGGAGTTTACATTCTCTTTCCGGTGTGCCTTTAACATTTCAGTGGGGCCGGACGGAGTAGAGTCAGTGGGGGAGGAGAGTGGGGCTGAGGGAAGAGGCCTTAAGTTGGAGGCAATTGTGGGCCTTTGTCATTTGGGCAAAGCTTGCAGGCTTGGCACAGGTCAGTATTGTCATGAAGGGCAAGGAAAGTCTGTACATAAGGGACTTCACTCCATTTAACTTCCTGTTTACAGAAAAGATCCAGTTGTAGAGGGTGTTATAATTAATACTTCCCTCAGGGGGCCAAGTTTCTCCATTTTGTAAGCAATGCTGTGGCCAGGCAGGGGTACAGAAGAAAATCAGCCGCTTCATTTTTAAGGTTTCAGGGTCAAATTTGTCCCAGTTATTCACTTATTCACGATGCATCTTAAGGGAGTGTCCGGTGTTGAAGGTGTGGTGCCCTTCTGGAGTTGTAAACACAGGGATATCTGCACCCCTGGTAAGTCCTGGGAGTCATCTTCCCTCAGGGCGTCCCCCAAGGGTCAGGTCCAGTTGTGCTCAAAGCTCACGGCCGCTTTTTCTGAGCCCTCCATCTACCAGATTTAACCATGCTTACCGCCGGGATGGAAACTTCCCTTGCCCCTGCCGTGTGCCCATTGACCACTAAATGGGGCACAAGGACTGTTGCATTTATTTTGGTGCTTCGGCCAATGCATCCTACCTGTTCCAGGGTGGCAAGCCCTGGGTCGGGGGCACCACTGATGTTTGCATGCTAAGGCCCAATTTACGTGGGCCTGACCATAAAACTGTTCTTCAAGGAGGAGTCTCTGAATTAGTGACAGGAAGCTTAGTAAGCTTAAAGGGGGTGGTGGATGTCCTCTAGGCCAGGGCCAAGAGAACAGCTGCTGTACTCTAGCCTTCTGTCCCGACTTGCCATCAAAGGAGTAAGCCCCTCTCTTAAGCTGGTACCAGTATCCTGTGTCTCAACTGACTGTATTTTCTTCCTTCCAATATCAGCTAATGAATGGTTCAAATAGCAATTCAACGGCTCTACGAGCTGTACCCACGCACCTCAGATTGTACTTGAGAGGCCCCAAGGAAGGGAAAGTCTGTCTGGGGAGCAGTGGAGGAAATGCCCTAAGGCTTCTATTATCCACATGAAAATTACAGACCTGTCTTTAAATTGTCCTGATGTGGGGGACCATACACTATGGTGGGGAAACTGGCCCTTCAAAATAGCCATCAATGGTGACACTTGCCTAAACCCTGGAGGGCACTATGAACAGGGATCTTCTGGGCACCGCCCCACGAATTTTAGACTTCTAAATAGGGAATCTTGATCCTGCCTAGCAGGAATAATCTTGCTTGCGAGATAGGAAAGAAGTCTAGCTGGCAGACATTAGGAACCCAGGAGGCAGGGGTCAGAAGATGTAGCAGTCTCACGTTCAGTAACCCCTGCAGGGGGAGCCTCTTGTGGGGTCATGGTCTCAATCAGGAAATCTGGGAGACTAGAACACCCACGGAGAACTCCCGGGTATACTTCGGGACCACCACGGAAAGTGAAAGAGTAGGAACTGGGTCCAGACTAACCAACGTTCCCAGCCCCAGAGGGTCGGGGGTTGTTAGAGAGCCCTTTTCCAGACAGCCTGTCACCTGTGTCTTTAGTCGGGCAGCCATGCTAATCGCCTTTAAGTGGCCATCAGGTGCCTGGTTTAGACTCCGAATTCTAAGGAAGGACAGGACAGAATAGCAAGCGAAAGAGGTCCAATCGTACTCACCACATGATGGTCTAAATGCCTTTCCTGGAGATCCTCCTGGCTGACTTGCCAAAATGTAAGGCCAAGGGTTCTTGCCTTAGCCACGCCAAAGATTTGGTGTGGTGGCAGCCCACAGTGAGAGAGAGACATGGATCAGACTGAGAGAAAAAAAAACTGTAGGCTTTATTGAGTAGAATGACAGTACAAAGCTTCCACAGCATGGAAGGGGTCCCAAGCGGGTAGCCAGTGTTATATTTTTTGATCACCTTTTAAACTCTTTAAGGTGGGAAAATACGTGCGGTGGGAAGATGTTAGCAGAGTGAGAAACAAAGACAATGAACATGTCTCAGATCTTGAGGAAAACTGGAATTGTAATTCAAGTTTTATTTACTTTATAACCTTGTAGAGGCATGGCAAAGGAGACAGGATCTCACAGGATATTATAAATTGTGTTTACAAGGAATCAGAATTGGGAGCATAGATAAGGTCTGTTGGTCACAGAAAAACAGGCTTTTAACATTTCTTTTAGTTTTAGGGGAGGGGGGGAGGGAGAGAAGGAGCGAGGACACAGGGAAGCTTACAGCAGAAGTTTCATTGTGTATAGCTTTCTTGGGAAAAAACACATGCACAAATTCTTATGTTGGTAATATTAATATTCAATATTATTCATCCAGGACCAAAGTAAGTCCTGTTGCAGGAAATGAGTGAATTTCACAGCTTTCTGAACCCCTACTCGACCCAGGAAGCCCAGCTGGAACCTCCTCTCACTAGGATTGGATTTGGACTGTTTCCTGAATGTTGATCGTCTTCATTCCTATCTGTAATCCGAATTCCACTTCTATCATTGCAGCCATTTCAGTGTAGCTAAATGTCATTTCTGTGGGATTAATGTGGTTGTTTGGAGGTAAGAAAACACCTCTCTGTCCTCAATCTACAGGATATAAGTGGCAGCTTATTCAATTTAAACTAACCCCAACCTTTAACTAGTTGTCTTATGTATAAAGCAGTTATGAATGTTAAAATACAATTTAATTAATGCTGTGAATATATATGTATATTTATTTATACTGACTCACAGTTATGGTGGAGTTAATTACAAAAAGTAAACTGCAACTTGGAAACACGAGACTGGTGTACAGATGAAGAAAAAAGTGTTAAAGTGGGCACAGCACATAAAACTCATCCACATATATATTCAAATATAGTAAAAACTTTATAGCTAAGTATACAAAGGAAGCATCAACTCACTAATGATCTTTGTGGTCAAAGAAGATGGTCACATTTAGTAGCATCATGCCAGTGATCAATTTAGAAGTTGAAGAAGTTATCAATAATGGAAGATTTGTTAATAGAGAGAAATATCCAGAAGAGAGAAAGAGTATTTACAACAGTAGGAAAAACTACAGAGCAAAGCCTGGAAAGAATTGGATACAAGAAACAGCCATCAGTTGGGGTTCAGAGAAGAGGCATAATCTCATATTTTAGATGAGTCAGTGTGTCAGTGTGTCCATAGTAAAATGTTCATCATGGAGGGTACTCAAAGCCCTTTTGGTTACTCAGTAGAGGTTCAATTATGAAAAAATAAAATGGGAAAAAAAGAAACTAACAGGGGTAATATTTTCAGGTTACTAAGATTTGTATGGTAGCATTAATGTTATAGACAAGATGGTACAAATACAGACTGATGGGAAATGGCAATATTTGTTGAGTAATGTGATGTGAATAATAATGATAAAAGAGACACTATAATAAGAATGACTTAAATCTTTGCTTTGATCAATGGTGTAGATAATGTTACAAATAAGATGAGAAAGACTGGACAACACAATTGTTTATGAAAGAGTATTTCGAAGTAAGAACTCTATTTTGATTATATTAAATATGAGATGTCATATTAAAAGTTAGATACCCAGTAGATTATCATATGATATTCAAGCTCAAGGGAGATATTGAGACTAGAAAAGTACATGGAATAATTTTGGAGGTGTTATGTAAAGTCAGGGGCTTGAGTAAAATCAACAGCTAGTAAAGAGAATAAAGAAATAAAGTAAATAAAGGAAGGTTGATAGCAGCCATGGTTTCAAGCATGCACTGGGGGACATGGAATGTATCCAAGGAGGGATTACTATATTTTACTTTATAGAAGAGAAGAATGAACTACGAAGATTAACAGGGAGAACCATAAAAGTGTAATGTCATGTTTATAAAAAATGACAAGAAGCAGAGAAAACAGTTAGATTCAATGAAATGAAAACGTTAGCTATATGGTGATATGGTCACATTAATAGACACATTAATATTCCAAATTTTAGGTCAGTGAGCTAGAGTAGGCTCAAGCTACAATTTTATGTAATTCTGAGGAGTAACAAGGAGTTACATAGAGATAGCAGAAGAAAGTACTGTAAATAACCTAAACATGTAGGATAATTTTAAAAGAGAGTGAAGTACATTAAGGAATAAGAAAAACAAATGTTTGGATAGCAGGTATAGAAAACCTGAAGGATATTTATTACATTTTCATGACTGAAGCAAGTAGGAATGATTAAAAAAGAAACTTCAATTGATCAGTATATCGATTAGGGAGAAATCTCCAAGGATTAGTAAATTTGAGAGGGTGAAAGAAGTATTCAATGAAGAGATTTTAAAAAACATAGTAAATGCACATGTACAGTCCAGTGAAAGGACATAAGAAGACAGGTAAAAGAAGGACTGTGTAAGACCGAGATGTGCAAACAAATATGAGAATAAAAGACTCAAATATAATGGCTGAGGTTACATGTGTTAACAGAGGAAAATACACATCAGGTAGGATATAATTACAACTCCTATTTTGGTGATGGCACATTTGCCAATAGTTCAAACAAGTCTTCATTATATTATATTTTCATTACATATTAACTTTTCTCTTATAATATGTTATTTTTTTCATTGTAGACTAACTTTTCTCTTACTTCTTTCACACAAAGTCATCATGCTTATCACAGAATCTAAGATGGAATGCTAAATATAGTCTTTCAAATTGGAAGAAAAAACCCAGTTACAACTAATCACATTGCTGCAACTCATAAACCAATCTTGCATAACTAATGCTGTAATCCTGTTAAATTTCCTTGCTTTCTGCCTGTACAGGCAAGACCTTATTTTCCAGCTTTGAAGCACTAACTCCATTTCTTTAAAGTCTGTGTTACCTAAATGACCATTCTCATCTTTGCACTTAAATAAACACTTTTAAAATAGATTTTTATCCTGTTATTTCAGCTTGACAGTAATTTACAAACTTAACTAACTTAAAAACAAGTGTTATAAGATCTAGGTGATTCACACATAACTCATCTGTCAGCCCAAACAAATACTTCCACTTAAAAAAAAATAGCATTTAGCCCCTTGAAATTCACAATACATAGAAACGAATTAAAACTCACTAGATATGGAAGAATGTAAAATATAATCCATAAAAGAGTAGAACAAATAATAGACTTAAAAAAAAACCCTACAATGATAAAATAAGCCAACAGGGACTTTACAACAAATACTGTGTCATCTCACATTGGAAACCTTTAAAAAGATTAAAAAATTTGAACTCATAGCAACAAAGCGTATAATGGTGATTACCAGGGATGAGGATATGGGGGAAAAGGGGAGACATTGGACAAAGGATAGAAACCTTTAGTTATAAGATGAGTAAAAATTGGAGACCTAATGCAGTGCATGGTAATTATAAGTAATGATAATGTATTTTACACTTGAAAATTGCTAAGAGAGAAGATCTCAAGAAGATCTCATCACACACAAAAAGATGTAACTATGTGAGGTGATGTATAAATTAATTGGCTTAATTATGGTAATCATTTTGCAGTTTAGAAATATATCAAAATATGTCGTACATTTTATATATATGCAAATTTATCAATCATACTATAATAAAAATTGATAAAAAACAAAAAGACAAAACAAAACAAAACAAAAACATAAAAAATTGTGACAAATACAAAAAGTTCTCAAGGATTACAGGAAAACATAAACATAAGGAGAGAGAGGGATGATAAGAATTGGGATCAAGTAAAAATTTAGCAATAAAACAATATCTGAAATAAAAATTGCGCTTAATCAGATTAATAGCAGATAAAAAGCTTCACAGTAATAGATGAGTGAACTGGAATTCATGATAGGAAATGATTGAAAAGAAAGAAAGGAAGAAACAGAGAGATAATGCTTAAAAAATAAATGAATTGGCCAGGTGCAGTGGCTCATGGCGGTAGTCCTAGCACTTTGGGAGGTTGAAGTGGGCGGATCACCTGAGGTCAGGAGTTTGAGACCAGCATGGCCAACATATCAAAATCCCGTCTCTACTAAAAATACAAAAATTTGTGGGGCATGTTGGTGCATGCCTGTAATCCCAGCTACTCGAGAGGCTGAGGCAGAAGAGCCACTTGAAACCGGGAGGCAGAGGTTGCAGTGAGCCAAGATTGCACCATTGCACTCCAGCCTGGGGAACAGAGCAAGACTCTGTCTCAAAAATATAAATAAATAAATAAATAGAAATAAAGGTATAAATACATAAACAAAGTTTCAGAAACCTAAGGGACAATACAGAGACCTAAGGTTTTTTGTTTTTATAATCAAGTCCTATAAATAGAAGAGTAAAAGGGGAGACTAAAAACAAGTCTGAATTAATAATCATAAATGTTTTCAAATTACATTAAAAATATAAACATACAGATAATAGCTTAGTAAACCTCAAATAGGATGAAAATTAAGAAAATTTTACCAGGGCATATAATAAGCTGCCAAAAATCAGAGGAGGTTACAAATCTTAAGAGAAGCAAGAAAAAAAAAATTACTGAGAGGAGGACAGAAAACAGATAACTGGAGACTCACTTTAGAAAATGCAACTCAGAATAAATTAGAAAGATCTTTAAAGCATTGGGGGCAAAGAAATTATCAACCCATCATTCTATATCCTACAAAAAATATATTTAGAAAATAATGAAGAGATGTCCGTTTCTGCCCATGAAATATTTAGTTTTATGTCAACCATCTTCTTGCTGTAAGTAACTAGAAAATTCGATAGAATATGTGAGACAATTATTTAGGCATTGGACCAAAGGCTGCACAGCATTACAATCCCGAGAAAATGGAACCAAATGAAGTTAGCTCTGTAATTGCTCCAGCTAACTCTTCAGAAATTGCTGCCAGTCCATACCATAGGGAAGTAGAATTCCAGTAGAGTTTAGCATTGCAGTAAATGAAGCAGACAGAGATGATAGTACAGGAAATTGAATTGGTTAGAATTATCAGGGCATAGAAACAGAGAAAAAGCAACGATAGAGAGGAAGAGAGAAAAAGAAAAGCCAGAATGGAAAGATTCATGTGGTGGCAATAGTACAAGACAGAAGATGTTAGAGATATATACTGATGGAAAACTAGCAATATCTATTGAATAATTTGATATGAATAATAATGAGAAAGGGAAAAAGAAAGGATGGCACATAAAACTGTGGTTTGAGAAACTGATTAGACAATGTTATAAATACTTAATATTTGAAATTAAATATTTTTGAAAAGGGATATGTACTAGAAACTCCATTTGGTTCATATTATCATTGAGATGCCTATTAGACATCTAGGAGGTAGAATAGGTTCATAGATTATTGATATGGTTTGGCTCTGTGTCTCCACCGAAATTTCATCTTTAATTGTAATAATCCCAACGTGTCACGGGAGAGACCCGGCATGAAGTAATTGAATCATGGCAGCAGGTTTTTCCCATTCTGTTCTCATGATAGTGAATAAGTCTCACGAGATCAGAAGATTTCATAAAGGGGAGTTCCCCTGAACATGCCCTTTTGCCTGCTGCCATGTAAGATGTGCCTTTGCTCCTCCTTTGCCTTCTGCCATAATTGTGAGGCCTCCCCAGCTGTGTGAAACTGAGTCTATTAAACCTCTTTTTCTTTATGAATTATTCAGTCTCAGGTACATCTTTATTAGCAGTGTGAGAACAGACTAATAGAACTATAACATGATAATAATCAAATATTAAATATTGGACCTTATTAGAGACCCCAAAGATATAAGATGGAAAATAAGGACACATAACAAAGACACTATGAAAAAAATTTATAACCTGAATAAAAATGAATTCATTAAAGGTGTGAATATCAAAGCCCTATCATGAATAACAGTAATCTGAAGAGACTTATATCTCTTAGAAATGGACATCAAAATGAA
Source organism: Trachypithecus francoisi (assembly GCF_009764315.1). Lineage (NCBI taxonomy): Eukaryota > Metazoa > Chordata > Mammalia > Primates > Cercopithecidae > Trachypithecus > Trachypithecus francoisi. Next base: position 104,941,881 of record NW_022681453.1, read on the forward strand.
TCCTTACACAATAGTGTTGGTATCAAATGGCTTCAAAAAGGCATTCTACAAAACATTTTAAAAAGAAAAAATACCAATTATATCTAAAATATTCCACTAAATAGAAGAGGGTTAAACATTTTCCACTTTCTTTTGAGGCCAGTATTAACCTAATATCACAATCAGAAAAAGACACTACAAGAATTGTTTTAACACAATAAAAAACTAAAGACAAATAGCCCTCATGAACACAGATGCAAGATCCAGAAAATTTTAATAAATTAAGTCCAGCAATATACATAACTGATAAGGCATCAGGGTCAGGTAAGGATTTTTCCATCAATGCAGGTTTGATTTCATATTTTAAAAATTAATGAGTGTAACTTACCATTTTATCACTTTAAAATGGAATACATTATATGGTCATCAAGTTGAAATTGACACAGAGTTAGAGTTAATGTCATTTTTTTCCCACAGCCTTGCCTCTGAAACTTTAAAGTAATTTAAAACTTTTTCAATAATTAAGTAAATTTCCATAATCTTAAAGCAGTTTTTTCCTGTTTTGTCCTGGGAAAGAAATGATACATGGTTGGAACCCACCAGAAAACTGTTCAAAATAGTCTCCTAACAAAAAATAATGACAAAAATAACAAGAAGAATAAATTTAAAACTCCAGTATTCACTTGGACATTGGCCACTTCCTTTATTAAACTGAATTGGGAGTAATCAGACTCAATAGCGTAATCTGAATTGGGCACCGTCAAAATCCTGAAGAGCTTTATTCAATAGTAATGTTCAAGTAGTCACAAAGAATACTTGGTTCATAAGGATAATAGTATATTCCTGTAATAGGCATAGATACAGCATTTACTGAGGCCCCAGTATCTAGCAGACGAGGGTGGTCAGAAGAAGTGAAAGAATGAGCCCTTTACTACTTTGTAAATTGACATTGCCTAATCCAGAGAAACATACATCACAAGTAGGCTTACTTTCAATGAACCTGGCCACTGAGAGAGCACCACAGTGTAGGAAAGAGGAAAGTGTAATGAACAATCTTGAATTCATTTCAACAACAACATGTGTATCTCTATGTGTAAATATGTGTAATCTCTATTATACATATACATTGCAAGAAAACTGAGGCTTGTTTATTTGAGCAATACTTGAATATTAAGCAAGATGGAATACAATAGGAAACACATCTTTAAAATCCTGTTATTATGCCACTTTCTGTTACCAAAGGCTGTCTACCCCTCTTGCTTGTGTCTCATGAATGACACTGGCACCTCTCCATTGTAACTTGAAATCTGAAGTGAGTCTGAATGCAAAACTCAGTGACAGTGGTCATCTAACATTCAGACTCTGCTTCATTCATTATTCTCTCTCTTGGAGTCTCCTCAACCACCTGATAACTAGGATTACTGGCATGCATCACCACACCTGGCTATTTTGTTGTATTTTTAGAAGAGGCGAGGTTTCACCATTTGGCTAAGCTGGTCTGAAAATCCTGACATCAGGTGATGTGCCTGCCTCAGCCTCCCAAAGTGCTGGGATTACAGACATGAGACATGGAGTCCAGCCTGAGAAACTAATGTATTTATTGCTTTTACTATTAAGTTGCTTCATTGTTAATTCAACGTTGAAATTTCTTCCACTGATTAATTAAAAAGTGACTGCAAGTGTCTCATGGATAGATATGTGCAAAAAATGCTGTGTTTGTGTAAGGTACTTAATTTTTATATGTATCTTACATTTGTATGCGTAAGTTTACAGTGTGGTAATTTTAGTACAAGAATATTGCATTTTTGCTAAAGTAGTATAAAGATACACTTCAGTTTTATGTAATAATTTGCATAATTATCAGGGAACATTGCCAAAGATAATATGTAGTATTAACTTTATCTACTGAGTTTTATGTAAGAAAAAAACATTTTTGGAATCCATTTGATATAGTTTTGCTCTGTGTCACCACCCAAATGTCATGTCAAATTGTAATTCCCCATGTTGGAAGAGGGACCTGGTGGGAGGTGATTGGATCAGGGGGGCGGATATCCCCCTGCTGTTCTTGTGGCAGTGAGTGAGTTCTCATGAGATCTGGTTCTTTGAAAGTTTGTAGCACTTTCTCTCTCTCTCTCTTTCTCTCTCTGTCTCTCTCTCTCTCTCTCTCTCTCTCTCTCTCTCGCTCTCTCTCTCGCCGCCCCCGTCTCTTTCTCTTTCTCTTTTCCTTGTTCCTCCATGGTAAGATGTGTCTGCTTTCATTTTGCTCGCGGCTATGATTGTTAAGTTTCCTGAGGCCTCCCAGCCATGTTTCCTCTACAGCCTGTGGAATTGTGAGTCAAGTAAACCTCTTTCCTTGATAAATTACCCAGTCTCAGTTAGTTCTTTCTAGCAGTATAATGATGGGCTAATACACCATCTTACTAAAAATATAGATGTAAGCAAAAAATGTATTTGTGAAGATGTTTGTTGTATTTTATTAATATTGAGTTATTTAGAAACAATTTTCATCAAAAAGAGATTAGTTATGTGAATGTTGATATGTTTAAATCACAAAACACTTATACAGATATCAAAAACAGATGTGTTCACATAAGAAATCTTCTTAAATTATGGGCAAGAATAAATAAAGGTGCATCTTCTTAAATTATGGGCAAGAATAAATAAAGGAGGATTGTAGTAAGAGTACTTACTTTTTTAGTAAATAAATTGAGAATTTCCTACCACTAATCAACTTCATCACATTTAAATTTTTTGTAGATGCATGCAAGATTTTTGCAATTCAGTTTTTATAGAATATATATAGTAACACTTAAATATATCCAAACAGACTACAAGTGTAAACTTTTCAGTTTTCCACAATACTTTATTGATTTTAATACAACCATTAAGAGAACTGTAGTTTCTATAACAAGAAATCTCATCTCTTTTAAAAACAACACTAATAATTTGGATTTAACTGTAATAAATAGAGAGGAGACTGAAGAAATATATGAATATCTTAGAATATTTTGTACTGCTGTAGCAGAATGCCTTAGACTGGGTAATTTACAATGAATTGAAATGTATTGGCTCATAGTTCTGGAGGCTGGAAAGTCCAATATTGAATTGTTGGCATCTGGCAATAGCCTCCTTACTCTTCATCACATGGCAGCAGAGAAGAGGACAAGAGAGGTCAAGAGGAGGCCAGACTCGCCCTGTTTTTAGTGATGCCAATCACACCCATGACGATGAAGTCCTCTGACCTCAACACCTCTTAAAGTTCTCACCTCTTAATATTGTGACATGACAATTAAATTTCAACTTGCATTTCAAACCACAGTAAAAGTAGGTAAAAACACAACTAGGTTTACATCAGTTATAACTGAGAGTACTGATTCATCAAATATTTTAAATTTCATACAGTCTATAGAAAGCAAGTGAAATGTATAGAATAACATACACACACCATAAATATAGTTTTTATTTAGGCTTATTTTGCGTTATGGCTCTAGGAAGCACAGAAACAAAAAAATATAGTTAGATATGGGTCACTTTCAAAGAGTCAAATGGTTAATCTGTTTCATCTTGTTTAATGGACACTGGTCCTTGTTACCATGGTAATGGGAATATGAACATACAGTTTGTACAGTTTGGAATCCAAGAAAGTGTCCATAACTGCTCTCACAATCTATATGGGGAATGATTGTGTTTACAGACACTTTTGTTTCCAAGACAACATGATATGCTCTCATGTGACTCTATGGAAACCAGCAAACTTGTAATTGGTGTTCAATCTTTGTATTAGCTAAACTCTATTGGGTTCTCAATATAAATGCTAATAGAAGGAAGGTGGGTAGCTTTCTTTCCTTGTGTTTCAAAAGTATATATTCAAACCTCAAATTGCTTTGGCATTCCTTAGATGAAAGTTATATATAAATATAATATTACATTGTTATTTATGACATACACAAAATCTGACTTAATTTTTCATGCCAAAATTTTTCCTAAATGTTTATCAGAATAAAGAATCTTGTTCCTCTATACTCTAATCTACTAGTGTTTTCCTGTACAAAGGAGGTTTCTGAAATCATTCTTTCATAACATTTGTACAAAGTGTTTTTACAGATTTTATTTATTCTGCATTGGCATAATAGATTTTATAAAACTATCTTTCCTGTCACTCTTATGTTTAGTGATTCTGTTTAGCAAAGTTCAGCCCACACATTAAGTAGATACTGAAAAAACTTCTAAAAATACTGTCTGATGGCATTCTAGTTATCTCTGTTATACCATCTCCTTAACGTTTGCCTTAAAATATTCACAAAGGCATGTACATATTTTACAGAAATCTAAAAATTTTAAATAATAAAAATGAAAAAGCAATATTGAATTTGTGACAATTCTTTACTGAATCTATAAATAACGAGATGACAATGCATAATCAATAGGAAAACACTATGTGGGGGATTCAGTTACATATTTTCAAAATAGGATCCAGTTTATAGGATTTATACAATTGAAAAGTAGGCAAGCGTTGTCCCTATTGAATGTGTCTAAATTTGGGGAAAGGCTAGATGTGTTTCCTCTTATTTCATGTTTAACTAGTACAAAATAGCAAGCAAGTTTGAGAATATTATCCTGAGAATGAGCTATTAAATTTGTAAAAACAGTATTGTAGGAAGAGTGAATAACTAGTTCTAACATTTACAAATGCAGTGAATATTCTTTCTCCCAAAAGAACTAAGACATATACACAATTCTAACCCAAATAAAAATGGCAGTAGATTATTTTACCCAAAATACTGTGGGCACTGGTGGCCAAAGGCATTTCAAATAATAGGAATTATCACTAAAAAAGTTGCTTCTTAGAATAACAATAAGTTACTGTCCCCTGAGCCTCTGCTCGGCAGTGAGAAGACTGATTACTGCTTATTATCCCTCCTGCTATGGTTTGTATTTACATGTTTGTCCCCACCAAATCCTATGTTGCAATTTGATTCCCAGTGTGGCAGTGTTGACAGGTGGGATCTAATGGGAACTGCCTGTGTCATGGTGCAGATCCTTCAGAAATGTCACGATTTATTGTGACATGTAATTTACAGGAAAGACAAACTGCTTATGTGAAGATGATTAGCATTACATGGTGTTTTCAGCAGATACTCACAACACCTGATCCCACCACAACAGCAACGGGAGGTAGCTATGACATCATTACAGTGGTATAGTATGTAACACAGTTAATTTTATGCAGTTATAATTTAGTACTGCATCTTTACATTTGTTTACACGTCTCTCAGCTGCAAATGGTGCCAAGCATCATCTGTAAGGTTTTTTTCATGTAAGTTTTATACATTTTAACTTTCTACAATGTATTTGTATACGTTTTATGGTAATAAAGGACATAGCAGAATAATATCTACATATATTTTATACATTCATGACATATCTAACTTTTTAAAAAAATCAAAATTTCTAGGCTGTGCAGTTCATCTATGAGTTTTTTTGTAATTGTCAAAAATCACCAAAAAGTTTCAAATATACATGCAAAAAAACAATTGTTTATAAGTGGACCCACACAGTTTAAACCGGTCTTGTTTAAGGGCTAACTGTTATTTGCTATGCAAAAACAATATCCACTTCTAGTTAGCATTCAGTTTCGAGTAAAATAATAATCGATTCCATAGAATTGGCACGGTTTGGTTCTGTGTCCGCGCCCAAATCACATGTTGAATTGTAATCTCCATGTTTCAGTGCAGGGACCTGGTGGGAGGTGGTTGGATCATGGGGGCAGATTTCTCCCATGCTGTTCTCATGATGGTGAGTGAGTTCTCACGAGATCTGGTGTTTTAAAAATGTGGCACTTCCCTCCTCACTCTCTCCCCTGCCAGCATGCAAGATGTGCCTTCCTTCCCCTTCAGCTTCTGCCATGATTGTAAGTTTCCTTTAAGCCATGCAGAAATGTGTCAATTAGACCTATTTAGTTTATTAGTTACCCAGTCTCAGATACTTCTTTATAGCAATGTGAAAATGGACTAATTCAGAAAATTGGTACCAGCAGGGTGGGGCACTGCTATAAAGATACCTGAAAATGTGGAAGCAACTTTGAAATTGGGTAATGGGCAGAGGTCAGAACAGTTTGGAGGACTCAGAAGATAGGAAGATGACTAAAAGGTTGGAACTTTCTAGAGACTTGTTGACTGGTTTTGACCAAAATGCTGATATTGATATGAACAATGAAGTCCAGGCAGAAGTGGTCTCAGATGAAGATGAGAAACTTATTGGGAACTGGAGCAAATGTCATTCTTATTATGTTTTAGCAAAGAGACTGGTGGCATTGTGCCCCTGCTTTAGGGATCTGTGGAACTTTGAACTGGATGATTTAGAGTTTCTAGTGGAAGAAATTTGTAAGCAGCAAAGCATTCAAGAAGTAGCCTGGCTATTCCTAACAACATACAGTCATATGCAGTCACAAAGAGATGGTCTGAAATTGGAACTTGTGTTTAAAAGGAAAGCAGAGCATAAAAGTTTGAAAAATGTACAGCCTGACCACATAGTTAAAAAGAAAAACCCATTTTTCTGGGAGAGAATTCATGGCCAAGCTCACTGCAGAAATTTGCATAAGTAAACAGGAGCTGAATATTAGTAGTCAAGATAATGGAAAGTATGTGAAAACTAGAAAAAAATGTTCACTACATCTTTTAACTCTGTTAAGGACAACTCTAAAGTTAAGGAATTTGGAAGTTTCAAATGTCTGCATCTTACGGTTCACATTCTAGTTAGACTCTTCAGTGTTTCGCTTAGGCTCTGTCATCACAAAACTATAGAAAATAGACACATTTTCATAGATCAGTCTATTTCACCAATATTTCTTAACTGGTATATTGGAATAACGTGAATATTTTTAGTCTCAGAGATAAGCAAATCTATATTTTTGGTTAATTTTTATGAGAACTTATAAACAATGAGAAAAATGGACAAAATGTATGTAACAATATTTTTCATACATTGGACAACAGGCAGAGGGTGACTGTAACCCCTGAGAAAAGAAAAACAAGCGCAATGATCAGCTTGACTTTACAGGTGCAGAAAAAAATTGGATGGAGGGAAGAGGGAGGGAAAGCTTTAAAGAGCCTAGAGGCCTTGCTGAATTGAAAGCTCAGAAATTGTAATTTGAGAAGGCTGATGGATTCAAGTTCTGGGACAGAATTCAACAAGGGAGAGAGACCACAGAAAGAGTTTGAAATATTTAAATAGGCACTGACTTACCTAATTAAGACTCTTTGCTGAGTACTAGGCTACTCATATGTAGCAAGAAACTCAACTAGGCCAGGAAAAAATCTACAAGGAAGTTGTAAGATAAACAATTCTCTGAGTTAAAAAAAAAATTCGTGTTCATGAGGAGGATTCATTAGATGCCACAATGGGTAGAATTTTAGTGGTAAAACAGAAGCATTCCAGAAGTGAAAACGAATCTAGGTTTTTCAGGGCAAAGCAGAAAGTAAACCTCAAAGTAATCATACTGACCCACGAGTAACCTGACTGCAGGTTAAACAGAGCCTAACACTCTAAAAGAGAAAACTGAGTCCAGAGGGTCAAACTATAACAGCGACAGTGTCCATCATCTTATCAAGAAAATTAATAAATGTGCAAAGCAATAGAAAAATGTAACCTGTAAATAGTCAACACATTGAAAAGGGTTGAGTTCACTGACTAAAACCATATATTGGTTTTATATTATTAATGAATAATTCTTGTAAGTAATTCATAACTATCAGAAAAATATCACGAGGGAGTATTTTTAATAAAGAAGAAAGTGAAAACACAATACATCAAAATTTGTGAAGCAGCTTAGAACAGTGTTGAAGTAAATGTATAGGTTTAATTACATGTATAGAAAATATAAAGTTCTAAAATCAATAATCTAAAAATAAATAAATAAAATAAATTATCTGCTTTTCCCTATAAGTGGAAGAAAGAAAAATATAAACAGGGACAAAAAATTATAAAGTAGCAAAGAAAAATATATAAATGTAAAAATATTTCCAGTTAATAAAAATTATAAAATTCTGGCTATCATGATCAAGACATAAATCAGGAGGGCGTACATTGCTAATAACTATAATGAAAAAAGAACAGTAACTGTACATACTAAATACATTAATATAATAAATCAGATTTACAATAAAAATCTTCCTGACAACAAATTCTAAAACTTCATAATAGAACATTTCTCTCAATAGAAAAAATTACCAAAAGTAACTTAAGAATAATTTGAAAAAAAAATTGCTTCGTATCAATTAAACTGCTTTGTAATTAATAACTTTTCCTACAAAGAAAGCTTCATGCCAAAGCGGCTTTGTTTTTTAATTCTATCGAGGATTTGAGAAAGGCCTAACACCAAGCAAGCGTTTTCAAGAACACAGAGTGCACATTTTATTAGGGTAGCATTAACCTAATGTTAAAACCAAGCAAAGATGAGAGAAGAAATGACAAATATAGCTTTTATCACTCATAGATACAGGTACCGAAACTCTTAAGAAAACATTAACAGAGTGATACTAGGAGTAAATAAATAGAGTAACTTATTATGACAAAATGATTGATTTTTAGGAATGGATGGTCTTCAACACTCAGAGGTCAAGCAACATAATTCACCATATCATCAGACTCAAGCCAGGCATTCTCAATAACTTAAAAAATATGACAATATTAAACATCCATTTATTATTGCAAACATTTAGTACACTGTAAATAGAAGTTAATTTTCTCAATCTCATAAAAGGCATCTATAAAAATTTATTGCTAAAATTATGTTTAATGGTTAATGTTAAAAGATTTCCCTGAAAGATAAGGAATAAGGCAGGTTTGTACATTTGCACCAACACGATACTAAATATGCTAGGTATTAAAATAAGGCAAGACAAAATAAAAAGCTGTATTTATTCACAGATTGCATGAACGTGTGCATAAAAATTCACAGGGAATCCACAAAAAAGTTACTAAAACTAATAAGTTGATAAATATAGTAGGATATTAAATTAATATCTGAAAATGTACTGTATATCTATGTACCACCAATAAATATGTACAAATTTATGTTTTAATATACCACTTGTAATCAATTTTAAAAATGCAATATGCAATAATTGAATACAGATTTGAAAAATATTTGCAAGATCTATACATTAAAATGTTCAAACATTGACAGAGAGATGAAAAGAGACCTAAATAGAGACAGACTATGTTCATAGACCAGAATCCTTAATGCTGTAAGGATTACAATTCTCCTTCAATTATTCCAGAGATTTATTGTATTCTCAATCAAAATTATACTTATTTTTCTTCAAAAATTGGCCCTCTTCTTCTAAAATTTATATGGACAGAAACAATTACCTAGAATGAACCTAAATGATCTTAAGTCATCTGACAATATTGAAAAACTTGAATTACCTGTGTTCAAGACTTACAGTTAAGCTACTGTGATCAAACTAGAGGACAGCAGCATTAGGATAGTCATAGATAATGCAACCAAACAGTCTAGAAATATTCTTCCATATCTATAGTCAAGTTATTTTCAGTTAATGTGCCAAGATAATTCAAAAAGAAAGAATAGCTATTTCAACAAATAATGGTGGAAAAATAGCGATCTGTGTGGGAAAAAATAACCTTGATCTTACTACATTTTACTCAAAATAGATCAGTTACCCAAACATACAAGCTAAACCAACAAAAAACTTATAGTAGGGAGGAAAGGAGCAAACATTCATAACTTTCGCATAGCGAAGATTTCTTAGATGGAATTTAAAATCTTCTAGCCTTTCATAAAAGTTAAATATTGAAATATTGCACTTTATCAAAATTCAAATGTTACTCTTCAAAAGGCACTATGAATTAATGAGAATGAGAATCAAGCCTCAGTCTTGAATACGTTACTCATAATTCTCTCTCTCACACACACACACATACACACACTCACTTTTCCAGAGAAACAGAATAGATGGGTACACATGCATGCACATGCACACCCAGATTTGCTGTAAGAAATTGACTAACATGATCATGAAGGACTGGTAAACTGGAAATTTGCAGGGTAGACTGCCCAAGAACGAGTAATAGTTCATGTCCAAAGGCAATCTGCTAGCAGAATTTCTTCTGTTCAGAGAGTTCAGTCTTTGTTCTGTTAACTTCAACTAATTGAATGAGGTCCACCCACATTATGGAGGGTAATATACTTTACTCAAAATAAATTTCACAGATATAAATGTTAATCTCATCCAAAAAATACCTCAAAGAAACATCCAGCATAATATTTTAGCAAATATATGGAAACCATTGTCCAGCCAGGTTAACACATATAATTAACCTTTACAACATATATCTGACAAAGGACTTCAATCTAGAATATGAAAGAAATTTTGAAACTCAATGATAAGACATACAACTGAATGCTCTAATGAGTAAACAATTAAATGTCACATCCACTTAGAATATACAGGAATGGCCGTCATACATATTAATAAATCCTTAAAATCATTATTCTTCAGGAAGTGTAAATTAAAACCACAATTAGATATCAATACACAATTGACTACACATTTAGAATGCTTAAAAATTAAAGACTGAGAATACCAAAGGATGACAAAGATGTGGAACAATTAGAACTCCCATATGTTGCTGATGACAGTAAAAAATGGTATGACTACTTTAATATACATTCTGAAAGTTAGTATAAACTTAAACATATGACCCAGCTCTTTCACTCCTAGCTGAAGTAGAACATGTACTCAGAAAGGCCTAATATCCAGAATCTATAAGAAATTTGAGCAAATCAACAAGCAAGAGACAAAAAAATCCAATTTAAAAATGGGCAAAGGACATCAGCAGATACTTCTCCAAAGAAGTTATATAAACAGTCAAAAAATATAATAAAAATTGTTCAACATCACTAATCATCAGAAACTGTAAATCAAAACCATGATGAAATATCATCTCACACCAGTAAAATGACAATTATTAAAAAGTCTGCTGAGGAAAAGGAATACTTATACACTGTTGGTGAGAATGCAAACTATTTCAGCCACTGTGGAAAGTAGTTTGGAGATTTCTCAAAGAACTTAAATTAGAGCTACCATTTGATCCAAAAATGTCACTACTGGTTTTATACTCAAAGGAAAATAATTAATTCCATCAAAAAGAGACATGCGCCTGTATATTCACTGCAGTGCTATTCACAATAGCAAATACATGGAATCAACCCTCGTGCCCATCAACAGTAGACTGGAAAAAGAAAATGTGGTACAATATACACCATGGAATACTATGCAGCCATCAAAAGAACGAGATCACGTCCTTTGCAGCAACATGAATGAAGGTGGAGGCTGTTATCCTAAGCAAAGTAAAGCAAGAACAGAAAACCAAAAACAGCCTGTTCTCACTTATAAGTTGGAGCAAAACCTTGAATACACGTAGACATGAAGATGGGAACAATACACACAGTACCACTAGATGGGGCGGGAAGTGATGGGAGGCATGGGCTGAAGAACCACCTGTTTGGTGTTTTGCTTACCACCTGGGTGATGGGCAGAGGCCCAAGGCCTCAGTATCACATAATTGACCCATGTAACAAACGTGCATGTGAGCTCTTTAGAGTAAAAGTTGAAATTACTAAAAAATAGAATTACTCACAAAAGTTCATATCAGCTTTACTCCTAATAATCTAAATTTCCATCAACAGGGGAATTAATAAATAAAGGATAATATATTTACATGATGAAATATCATTTACCAATAAAAAGAAATGAAATAGTGATTCATACAACAGCATGGATGACTCTTAAGACATTAAACTGAGCTATAACAGTTCAGTTTAAAGAATCCATAGAAGAGTACAATGTCATTTGTATGCATTTCTAAAATAATCAAATGGATTAAAAATACACAAAAGTAATCCGTAGTAGAAGAAAGCGAATGGGATCATTTCCTGGGCTGGGGGTGGTATGGGACCTTGACTAGGAAGGGACACAACGTAACAATTTGGACTGATGGAAATATTCTATAATTGCCTTGTTGTGACAGTGACTACCCTGATACATATGTTTATCAAAACTTCTCTATATATGTACTTAAAATCAAATGCATTTGATTTTATTTACAGAACATGGCAGTAAAATGGATCGAAAATCGATGAAAGGAAATATAGAATTGCCAAAATTGCATGATTTTTATTATCAAAATTGCTACATTGAAAGCGTGGAGAAATTTATAGGAGGGAAAATGTATTTTAAACATTTATAAAACCTTTTTTTTAAACAGCAATTATTTAAAAAAAAGAAAAATAAAAGAAAAAAAGAACCAAAGCAGGATTCAGGAAAGAATCCTTGTGGAGGTACGGCTAAGATGGGGAAATGAGTGAGGAACAAACATATCAAGCTTGGAGATTTGCTCGTTTGAAAGTTATTCCCAGAGCAAATTGGATTCTAAAATAGCAGAGCTTTCTTTTCTTACGGAGAAGAAAAACGGAAACAACTCTTTCCCGCTCGTATGAGGCTACAGGCAGAGCTGACTATGAAAGAGAGCCCATTTTCTCAGATAATTAGATCTGTGATGGGAAGTGAATGGATAGTGAAATAGGTTTTTGTAGTTTGGTTTTATGTCAATATTGTTCATAGTAGCTGACACACATTTTATATATGCTACACAGCTTGGTGAAAGGGAAGTGGTAGCGTATTTCAAAGAACGGATATTAAAGTAGCACATCCATAGCATTGTATAAAGAAGAAAAAATGTATATAAACTCTTGAAGGTTTGATGAAAAATGATAGAATTTTTCACTCTTGCTTTCTAAAATGACAGACACATTAGCTCTTTCAGATGTTACAGTTATATATGTTCCAAATGCAGAGTGTAAAAATCTCCTGAAAATCTCTCCAACATTTCTGACACATTTAGCAGAAGAATGAGGACTAGCCTTAGGAAAAGCCCCTACGGCAGCTTCCTGAAGTCTCAGAGCTTGCTGGAGGCAGGAATTGGTGTGCTGGACGTTACACTCTGTTCTAAAAATCATTCAAGTTCAATTTCAAATTATATCTCTTTAACAATAGCCCAAGTGGCTTAACAAAGATGGTTACAGTGCAGTCTGCCTCATGTATCATAGGACTACAAGACTTGTTTTTCTGTGTTCGGTTCCCCCTTAGGGTACCTCAAGGAAGAACCAGAGTTTCCTGGAAAGCCTGTGTTCCTGTTCATGGCTTTGCTTCTTCCGTGGGATGTTAACAATGCTCAAATCAGAGACCTACTCAAACAACAGAGTTATGGATATTACATAGATACAGAAGGTTGTTTTGATGATGATTTTACAAATGAGATGCCATTTTAGGTAGCTTTAAGGTTAAATATTTTAAGATATATGACTCATTTAAAGTAACCTTGTTCAAAGGTTTGCCCTGCATGTACCATTTATATTTCAAGGCGTTGGAAAGATAACCGTAACTTGGTAAGCATGATTGTGTTTTACGATCTGTGACTACCATAGCATTTTAACCATAAAAATCGCGGTGCATTGTTTAATGCAGATGACTCCTAACAGGGTTTCTTTTCGTACTCCTGATTTATGCTCCTAAAGCCAAGATAAATGTCCTGCTTTAACATTTTATTACACTCATACTCATGTATGATCTTGTCTGAAGAAGCAACACAAATTATGAAAAAAGTATACAGGACAAATAATTTCATGCTCTGCTGATATAGAAGGTCAGTATCTACTTTAGTGAATCTGACAATATTTTAACTTTAGACTCAAATGCCACAATGTAACTTTCCTAGTGGTAAACACCTATAACTTAGATAATTTGTTTCTTATCCTTATTTGTAAGCTACTTACCATTAATATTACATGATTATAAATTAAATTTTAAGATTACATACATGAAAATTTACAGGAAATATTTTTTCTTCAACATTAAATTTCTGCTAATCCTTATTTTTGTGTGGTTATGTTTTTCCTCTTTTCATCTTCCCACTTCTCTGCTCCTTTCTCTTTTTCCTCCAACTCCAGCAACTAGGCTTTTGTCATATGAAGTAATATAAGCCAACTCACACCAGTCATGATTAAATGTAACCTAACACTGTATTGATTTTTCTGATGTCTGTTTCCTGTGTTGTCACTTTGATTGTGTGGCAATGTCTATCTGTTTTACCAAAGCAATTTAAACTGAGTTACTACTTTTCAAATACTTTCTCAGTATTTAATATCTCTTAAGTCATACTCATTCCATATTTATGAATTAAGGGATTTCTATTTTTTTTTTTACAACAGTGGATGTTCTAATGGCTTTTTATAATGGGTAGCTTTTCAAAATAAGTTATTGTGTTATAGTATACAGTATACATGATTTGTAAATCCAGAATGACATTGGTTTAAATTCCAGATATTGTCATACGTTTACATAAAGGATTATAAGTATTTAATAGGTTTATATACACATAGATACATATTCAAATGAATATGTAAATAAATATGATAAAAACATAGAGTAAATATCTATATATATACTACACAACATAAGAAATAGGAGAATATTACCAGCAACATTAGTGTGTCTTGTTTATGTCTCCTCATATTGACCTATTTATCACACTCACAGAAAACCATCCATATGGTTGGCAAATGGCAAATTTGTGTTTGCCATTCCTTTACTAATACCCTTAAGCAACATACAGACATGATATGGAATCTACTTTTCCTGTTTTTGAAATTTTGTTATATGAAATTTTACTATGTGATATTTGATAACTTGCTCTTCCTCTCAACATTAACGTCCTGAAAATCAGTCACATTGATGTGATTCTGGTTCACTTACTTTTTACTGCTATTTAATATTTGATTGTATGTAAATTCCTTTATTTTTCTATTTTTGTTTATAAGTATTTGAGTTATTACAGTATTTTATATTGTAAAATTTTATTATGAGCATATTTAACCATGTCTTCATACATACATATGTATGTATATATACATACATATTTATTATCTTTAGAGAAACTTTTGCTCATATATACGAACAAAAATTTCTCTAAAGGAAATGCATAAAAGTGCCACTTCAGTTTTGCTGGTTGACTTCAAATCATTTTCTAAATTGATTTGCATTCACTTTACTGCCACCATAAAACACTAAGGCATTCTTTGGCCCATAGCTTTACTAATGCTTAGTAATTCAAACACTTTAATTTTCTTCTGTTGAGGAAGTTTAAAATAGTATTTATGGCTTTAATTTTCATATTCTTCTTAACAATGAGGTTGGGCAGAACATAATTTTATTTTAAGTTACTTTTGTTTGAGCCAAATTAACTTTACTTTTATTTTAAAGTAACTTTTAATATCTACTATATTAGTGAAATATTCCATTTAAGTAACAAAATAGTTTGTGATGTAAAATAAGGAATTTCATTTCTGGTTCATTTCTGTTAAGGAAAAAATAAATTTTTCCATATTTTTTGAAAAAAACTAGTTGGACACCTTAATAATAATTTAAACATAAATGGAATATTATATTTACATTTTATTATATCTTAAAATGCACATAGCAAAACCCACTGATTTTAATTTAATTAACATGGAAACCAAGTTATGTTTTGTAAATTTTACAGGTAAAGCTGAATCCAGAGAAAGCACAATTTTTATGAATTTACTTTACATGTCCGTTAGTAATTAAGAAACAGCACCATAGAAAAGTCAAGTTACTATAATTTTCTATTAGACATACTTTACAGTCCTTTAACTTACTTATAATTTTTATTTTCCTTTATCCATTTAACTTTAAACAAATATCCCATAGGTTCATTCATCTAAAACAAAGTCATTAATAGAAATTTCATTAAGTACTGCTTTCTGTTTAATAGGCAAATTTTTTATAATGCCAACTGTAATAAGGTTGCCAATCAGAAAAATATATGGCATATTAAAATGTTTGAAGGAAATGGGAATATCTGAGAAAATGCCATGATCTTGGGAACTTTGATTCAAAAGACTTAGTTTTTATAAACAAAAATAAAAAAAAAAGACGCAATTGAAAATGTTAATAGATCCAAAAGTGCTACATCGTGTTTGTTAAGTCAAGAAAGTCCTACAATCATATATAATAATATATCATTAAATAACCTGATAAATTATAAAATTCAGTGTGTAGAAACTTGAATTTTAATGAAAAGATTACTTCATGACATAAGAAAAATAACACTTTTAACTACTACTTACTTCTATTAGATTTCTGTTTTGGAAATCAAATTACCTCAACTTTTCGTGAGTTAAACAACAATATTAATATTTATTTTTTCACAGTTTGTATTAGTCAGAAATGTAGGAGTGAACAGGGTTGTTTTGTCTTAAGGTCACTCATGAGTTGCAGGTAGATGTCAGCGTTTGTTGCAGTTTACTTAAAAATTGACTGGGCCTAGAGAATACGCTTCCAACTGGGCTCATTCAGGTAGCTTAGATAGCAAGCTGGTGCTGGCTGTTCTTAGGGGTTGTAAGTTACTTATAGCATGGAATTCACTGCATTGTTTGCATGTCATCAGAGCTAAAGATTTGATTCATTCAGAGCTAGTGATATATGGAAAGCACACTAGAAGCTGCAACATATTCTGTAATTGTGCTTCAGAAGTCACATAACTTCATTTATGTCATATTATATTGATCACATAGATTGATGCTGATAGAGTGTTGGAGGGCCCTTCATAAATGTTTGAGGAACAGAATTTGAGGCTATTAGGAGCTATCTTGGAGGCTGGCTCCTATATGTCTTTTCAAAGTTGCGTGTATTAGTCAAGGTTTTCAGAGAAACAGACCAATAGGAGTCTGTATCTGTATCTCTATCTATCTGTCTGTCTGTCTATCTATCTATCTATCTATCTATGTACCTATCTATCTGAGAAGACTCATGATGGGAATTGGTTCTTCGGTTTATGGAGGCTGAGAAGTCCCATGATCTGCTGCCCACACGCTGGAGAACCAGGAACATGATCTGCTGCCTACAAGCTGGAGAACCAGGAAGCCCTCTGGTATAATTCACTCTGAGTTCAATGGCCTGAGAACCAGGAACTCTGATGTCTGAAGGCAGAAGATGGATATTCCAGTTCAAGAAGATATATGGAGAGGTACAATTTGCCCTTTCTCCATCCTTTTGTTCTATTTTATCCCTTAACAGATTGAGGGTGATACACCCACGTTGGTGAAGGTTGATCTTTTCTACTCAGTCTACTGATTCAAATGCTAAACTCTTCTGGAAACACACAGATACACCCAGAAACTGTTTACCACCTCTCTTGGCATCATTTAGCCCAGTATATTTGAAACAGCAAATTAACCATCACCCTCAATATTCTTGTATTTTTCTCACTTTATAGAGTAAACATTAAAAACAATAGCAACAACAAAAAGCACCTCTTACTATGATATTTATTACTTTATGATTTTCTACTGTAATACGATTAATGTAAAACTATGCACCACATAACATTTCAGTCAATGACAGATCACATATACATCCTTATATTGTAGTATTGTATTACTGGTGTACCTTTTCTATCTTTAGATGTATTTTGACACGCAAATACCACTACATTACAATTGTCTACACTATTCAGTACAGTAACATGATATACAGGTGTATCGTCTAGGAACAATAGACTATACCATATAGCCTAGGTATGTAGTAGGCTAAATTACCCACGTTGTGTAAGTACAGTATGATATTCCCACCACAACAAAATTGCCTAATGATACATTTCTGCTAACATATCTCTGTCTTTAAGCAGTGCATGATAATAGTTTCAATGATTCAGAAAATTTTATGTTAAAAATGTTACTGTAGAATAGTAAACTGTACTGTCAATTATTTTTACACTAGCATGAGTTAAGGATATTGCCTAAATGTTTGGTAATAAAAGAAAATTATCAAAAAATGTTGGAGTCTTCAAATATATGATACGGAAATAAAGAATAACAGAGTTTGAATTCCATCCATTGCACAAACTTGCTGTGGCCCACTTTTATAGGTTACATTGTTACATTTATATAAAGGGATACATAATAAGGAGAGATACTGAATGTCTCAAGTATAATGTCAGCATTACAAAAGTGTGGTAATGCACACGTATCTTTTATATTTGAGTACATAGAATCCCACAAGTACGCCAAACATTTATAAGTGCATTTATTATAGACATATCAGAAATTAAACTAAAAATATTCCAAGTAGAAATCAAAATAGAATTTAAAAATGATGTCTAATATCATGTACTATCTGCCTCTTCTGGAAATCACTAAACTATATTTCTTTGCTTGATTAAATTGACTTTAACTTATTTTACCAATAAGCATGGGAACAATATTTCACATTTGTCTTGTGATTTATAATGTAAAGCTTATTTAGAAGCTATTTCAATAGTATGTTCTAGATCTTGCTCCCCTGAAATGAGAAAATACTTAGAAATATAAAGAAAGGAGCTAATTATTGTTTATTAGGATAACAATATCATCATTTTAGATGGAACAGTAGTCCTTTCTACAGAATTATTCGACAACTAAAAATAAAAGAACGTCACAGTGTTATTTGCCTATCAAATGAGGTCATGATGATTCATATTAGCATAAATTACAAAATGGGATACAAGTGGATAATCTATTATGCTCAAGTGATTTTTTACACTACTATTATTATTATATGAATTACAGTCTAGGTGCCTGGAGCATGAACATACACATATTACAGCTGAAAGCTAATTCCTATTTCCTGAAAGAATGTATTCATTTTACTGTGACACCATTCAGAATAAGGCATATTTTTATCATCTGCTTGGTTTCATATTCATATCTATGAAAATGTAAAATTGATTAATGTTTCATAGTAAATAGAAGAGCTGTGAATTTCCTTGATGTTTTTGAAGTACTGAGGAAGTGTTATGCAATTCACACCCACTTTATTCTCAATTATTTAGAGTAACAGAGAAAAAGTATGGAATGGCATTTCTCATATCACAGCTAGCTGACAGCATATACAATTAGGCTTGATTCATAGCATTTATTAAAATTTCCATTTAATTGCTAATTAGTCTGTATAGATTTGTAAATGTAGGAAATGGCACTTGCATAATTTTTTTTATAATACTCAGCACAGCAGAGAGCATTGAAATTTCTGTAGAGTAGAATCACAGTGATTCTTCATTATGCCTTGTGGTAGTCATGAAAATAATTATGAATTCACTAGTTCATTTATTTTCTTAACATTCTTTGTGCTGATCTCTTACTTCCCCTCCCCCTTCGCTCCAACATGATATGTAGAGAAAATCATCGAATATTAGAATTAGAAACATCATGTAAGTTAACCTTCTTATTTTACACAGTAGAAAATCAACATCCAGGCCGGGCGCGGTGGCTCAAGCCTGTAATCCCAGCACTTTGGGAGGCCGAGACGGGCGGATCACGAGGTCAGGAGATCGAGACCATCCTGGCTAACACGGTGAAACCCCGTCTCTACTAAAAAATACAAAAAACGAGCCGGGCGTGGTGGCGGCGCCTGTAGTCCCAGCTACTCGGGAGGCTGAGGCAGGAGAATGGCGTGAACCCGGGAGGCGGAGCTTGCAGTGAGCTGAGATCCGGCCACTGCACTCCAGCCTGGGCGACAGAGCAAGACTCCGTCTCAAAAAAAAAAAAAAAAAAGAAAATCAACATCCAGAGAAACTGACTTTAGTTACATATTCTACACTTTTTGTATGTAAGTCATCAATAGAATTTCAACTGAAATAAATCTTGATTATATTTTAAGGTTGCTATAATAAATAAATTGTCTGATTTATTTCCTCTTTGATCCTAGTCTATGTACTGAAGACAAACATTGAGAATATTTATAGGTAGTTCAGTAGGCATTGAGACATTTAATAATTTTTTCCACCCTTTCTTCCATTCCTCCCTCCCTTCCTTCCTTCTTCCCTTCCTTCCTTTTTTCTTTTCTTCCTTTCATCCTTCTCTTCTTTCCTTCTTCCTTTCTTATTTCCTTTTCAAAATTTCAGATTTACTTAGGGATTGAATACTACTCTCTGGTCCTTCCCATTTAAGACATTTGATTCATTATAGAATAAGAACAAATCCTCCAAGATATCTAAATGTTAATAACCAAACATTGAATGTCTAAGAATAAACAAATTTAGGGTTTACTATTGTATAGAAAATGTGTCAGATGACTTAGTTATTCTTGTCAGCAGCTAAGGAATAGGATTAAAACTGGACTTTGGTGACTGAAAGAAGAGGCTTGTGGTCTTGGCTCTATCCTCACTATTTACAGTCTTAAGTAAGTTATTTTATCTCTATATACTCAATTTACTCATCTGTGAAATAAAAGAAAGCAGTCATATTTTTCACAGAGATATATTATGGTAGTTAAGAAGGATAGTTTATAGAAAATCTTACCGCAGTATATGGAGCTCAGTAACAACTTTATAAATGTTAGCTATTAACATATATGACATCTTTATTGTAATTATTTTATTTTCAGCAGCGAATTGACTCCTCTAATCTATCTATGTCTATCATTATCAGCATCAGCTATCAATTTGTAAGTCCCTCTGTGCCTATATTCATTACTCTGTATGCACATACATAGAGTGAATGTCTTTCTTAAAAATATCTGAAAACCATTCTGTGCTTTATTTAAGACAAAATATATTTATTCCCTCAAAGACTCATGGTTCTCTATGAGAGAGAATTTTAAAACTAGGACACTAACTCTAATGATATGTAGAAATCTTATGTTAAATACTAATGACAAATTAATGTGTTAGCCTGTTCTCATGCTGCCAATAATGACATACCGAAGGCTGGGTGATTTATAAACGAAAGAGGTTTAGTCGACTCACAGTTCCACACGGCTGGGAAGGCCTCATAATCATGGTGGAAGAGCAAGGGATGTATTACATGGTGGCAGGCAGGGGAGAATGACAGAGCCAAACGAAAGGGGTTCCCCTTATGAAACTATCAGATCTCATGAAACTTGTTCACTACCACGAAAACAGTTTAGGGGAAACAGCCCTCATGATTCAGTTATCTCCCACTGGGTCCCTCCTACAGTGCATGGGAATTATAGGAGCTATAATTCAACATGAGATTTGGGTGGGGACACAGCCAAACCATATCAGATGGCTATCAAACTCCAACTTAAAGAGGATTTATATAGGATTTACTCTACTATGCTTCTTTCAATAACGGCCCAGATCCTGAAACAACTGCCAGCTTACATGACATCTCATTAATTCCTGAATAGTTGAACTTTCTTTGACTTAGTGTTCACTGCTGTTGCCTTAGAAGACAGTTGCTTGGTCTCTTATGTAAGAATTTATGCCAGCACCAATATTTTTCCCTCTTAGTTTATCTAAGCATTCTGGACCATAGACAATTTATCTAAATACAGTTCCATGGTGAAATATTGTAGTATTGTTTCTCAGGATCAATGCGGCTAGAAAATAGGATCAACATTTACATCTTTATGAATTGAACTGGTATTTCTCAGTAATAATTATAATGATACTAATAACAATGTTGCTTACATTTAATTTTGCTGACTGTGTTGAACAAGTTATTTGCATACTTTTAAAAAATTTGATTCTCACAACAAGCATATGAGGCAGATATTAACATTTCCGTTTTCAGTGGTAAAAGTTGAGCCAGAGAAAGAGTGTTGCCCAAGATAAAAAGATGTAGAGGGCATTTTGCATTCAAGCTCCATAGCATTTATGGTGTGGCTTGCAGCCAGTTTGTCAAAACAATTTGTCTAAACTACAATGCAAGCATTTCCAAAACTGTACATTTAAAGTTATATTTAAGGTTAACATTTTTTACATGTAATGCATATGAAAGTGTCTCATCATTATCCTCTATCTATATTCTAGACTATTAAATAACAAAAATTTCATATATTCATAGTATCCTGTGAATTTTCTGTTTTTCCCATATTCCTCTCAAAATATTTTCACATTGGTGTGTAGGATTATACCAAGGCTAGTCAATATGGGCACTCAGACTCTGATACATTGTTATTGCGTATTTGAATTGAAAGACACACTTTAAAACAACTTCACTTTATCTAGTAAAGTCAAAGGCACATCTACTTGTGAACAAGCATTTACATTCCTAGGACAATTCCTTTCAGATAGGAGACTTATATATGTGAAGAAGGAAACATGTAAAAAGGTTACATCTATTAATACTCATGTATAAAATGGCAAACACCTTAAATATTTACCTAAAGGACACTGCCATTTTCCAAAATGAGTTTTTTTCCAAGTACAAATTTTTGCCTACTGCATATCCCTCTTTTTCTTGCCCTCCCCACTGGGTAAAAGAAAAACATGTTTTAGCTTTCTTTGAGTGCAGTAGTGGCATATAAGTTTATAGTCAAAAAACCCATTTGTGTTTTATTCTTACATGTATTGTAAAAGGAATGTGGCACTATCAAAGAGTTAAAAAGAGTTAAATGTACTGAAGTTATACTCATCAACATAGATGAAAAAAAGTCAAAAATGATTATAAACAGTTTAATATCATATGTAAAAAGTTCAAAAACATGGAAATTAAAACAATACATTGGTTAGGGATGTATACATACACTATTGTAATTCAATGACAGTTCCACAAGTTATAAGAAGAGAAAGTGGCAGGCCTGAATGTTATTTATTTTTCTGCTGTTACTGCAAACAAGACTCAGGACTAGCTACTTAGGGACAACTTTCTTTTAGTACACTTAGTTGTAAAGTGAGAGCAATTTACTAGTTAATCT
Organism: Trachypithecus francoisi; assembly: GCF_009764315.1. Classification (NCBI taxonomy): domain Eukaryota; kingdom Metazoa; phylum Chordata; class Mammalia; order Primates; family Cercopithecidae; genus Trachypithecus; species Trachypithecus francoisi. The sequence goes on from NW_022681453.1 coordinate 104,964,662, forward strand.
CTAAGATTTTAATATCTACATCAATATTCAATATCTACATCTTCCGGAGGGATCATCAGCTCAATGTCAAAGGAATGGTTAAACTTTCATCCTCTTAAGAAACAAAATCATTTGTACTGAATAATAATTTTAGCATAACCGTTTACATTGCGTATAGGTAGGGTTGTAGTGAGAAAGGGAGAGAAAGAGAAACAAGTGGTGTCAAAACGATTAACCCATTAGCCTATACTGGTGTGACAAGTGAAGTGCAGATAGAGACACAGAGTAAATGCATAGGAATGAAATACTTCGATTATATATTGAGTAAATTATTAACTTTTAAGAAACTTTCATCCTGCTGTCCAAAGTTGTGCCACTTTAAATCTCCATCAGCAGAGTATGAGAGGTTTGATTTCTCCATATCCTCACCCACATGCAGTGCATTCAGTCTTTTCAATATTTGCCATTCCAACAGGTATATAGGAATTATTCATTATGGGTCAATTGAGCAACTTTCCATATGCTTCTTTGCCATCCACACATCTCCCTAGGTAAAATATGTCTTCAAATCATTTGCGTATCTTTTAAAATATATGTTTTATTTTTAGAAGAGTTGTATATTTAAATAAGATTGAAAATGATACACATAATATTCAAATACCTTAACTGCAGTTTTCCCTATAATTAAAATCTTCTATTGGTAAGATAAATTCATCTTACTAATGCAAGAATTCATAAATTCTTGCATTAGTAAGCATGTATCAGTACGTCCTTTGTTTTTATGGTCAAATAATATTCCAATTTGTGGATATAACATATTTTGTTTACCCATTCACTAGCTGATGGACATTTTAGTTGTTTCTACTTTTGGCTATAATAAATAATGGTGCCATGAACACTTGAATACAGTTTTTGGGTGGACACATGTTTTCATTTCTTTTGGGTTTACACCTAGAAGTGGAATTGCTGGCTCATTTAGTACCTCTATGTTTAACATTTTGAGAAACTACCAAACTATTTTCCGTTTTTTATCAATAGATGTACCATTTACATTCCCACCAGCAATGGACGAGGTTCCAATTTTCCCACATCCTTGCAAACACTTGTTGTTTTCCATTTTAAAAGAGATTATAACCATCTTAGTGCATCTAAGATGGTATCTCATTGTGGTTTTGATGTGCATTTCTCTAATGAATAATGATGCTGAGGATCTGTTCATGCACTTATTAGCTATTTGAATATACTTTTTTGGAGATCTGCCTATTCAAATATTTTGTCCAGATTTTATTTGGGTTGTATGTCTTTTTGTTATTGAGTTGTAAGCAGTCTTTATATAGTCTGGATTAGGCCCATATCAGACATATGAATTGCAAATATTTTATCCCTTTCTGTGGGTACATTTCACTTTCTTAATGGTGTTTTTTTGTATAAAAGTTTTTAATTTGGTGAAGTCAAATATATATTTTTTTCTTTTGCTGCTTTTTGCTTTCGATGACATATTTAAGAGATCATTGTCTAATTCAAGGTCATAAAGAAATATAATTATTTATTTTTAAATTTTTATTTTAAGTTCAGGGATACATGTGCAGGGTATGAAGGTTTGTTACATAGGTAAATATGTGTTAAGGGGTAAATGTCACATGGGCAAATGTGTGTTAAGGGGGGGTTTGTTGTACATCAGCCAAGTATTAAGCCCAGTATCCATTAGTTATTTTTCTGGATCCTGTCCCTCCTTCCAGTTCTACCGCCACCATCTGGTAGGTCCCAGTGTGTGTTGTTCCCGTCTATGTGTCCAGGTGATCTCACCGTTTAGCTCCCACACATAAGTGAGAACATGCAGTATTTCATTTGTGTTCCTGCATCAGTTTGCTAAGGATTATTGCCTTCAGCTCCATCCAGGTCCCTGCAAAGGACAAGATCTCATTCCTTTCTATGGCTGCATAGTGTTCCATGGTGTATATGTGCCATATTTTCTTTATCCAGTCTATCATTGATGGGCATTTAGTTTGATTCTATGTCTTTGCTGTTGTGAATAGTGCTGCAATGAACATACATGTGCATATGACTTTATAACAGAATGACTTATATTTCATTGGGTATATCCCCAGTAATGGGATTGCTGAGTCTAACGGTATTTCAGTCTCTAGGTCTTCGAAGAATTGCCATACTGTCTTCCAAAATGGGAGAACTCTCAACCCCTTCCAAAACGCAATATACATTATTCTCATTACCACATGACATTTACTCTAAAATTTATCACATAATTGGAAGGAAAACACTCATCAGCAAATGCAAAAGAACTAAAATCATAACAAAAAGTCTCTCGGACCACAGCACAATCAAATTAGAATTCAAGACTAAGAAAGTGACTCAAAACATCCAATTACATGGAAATTGAACAACCTGCTTCTGAATGACTTTCCAGTAAATAATGAAATTAAGACAGAAATCAAGAAGTTCCTTGAAACTAATGAGAACAAAGATACAATGTACCAGAATCTCTGGAACACAGCTAAGGCAGTGTTAAGAGGGAAACTTACAGCACTAAATGCCCACATCACAAAGCTCGAAAGAACTCAAGTTACCAACCTAACATCCCAAAGGTGCAACTAAAAGAACTAAAAAACCAAGAGCAACTAAAAGAACTAGAGAACCAAGAGCAAACAAACCACAAAACAAGCAGAAGACAATAAATAACCAAGATCAGAGCTGAACAGATAGAGCCACAAAAAAACCTTCAAAAGATCAACAAATCTAGGAGCTGTTTTGTTGGAAAAAAATAATAATAAAATAGGTAGGCCACTAACTAGACTAATAAAACAGAAAAGAGAGAAGATTCAAATAAACACAATAAGAAATAAGGGGGATATTACCACTGACCCCCCAGAAATACAAATAACCATCAGAGAATATTATAAACACCTCTAAGCACATCAACTAGAACATCTAGAAGAAATGGATAAATTCCTGGAGACATAAACCCTCCTAAGAATAAACCAGAAAGAAATTGAATTCCTGAACAGACCAATAACGAGTTCTGAAATTAAGGCAGTAATAAATAGTCTACTAGCCAAGAAAAGCCCAGGAGCAAATGGATTCACAGCTGAATTCTAGCAGGTGTACAAAGAGCTGGTAACATTTCTACTGAAACTATTTCAAAAATTGAAAAGGAAGGAGTCCTTCCTAACTCATTTTATGAGGTCAGCATCACCCTGATACCAAAACCTGGCAGAAATGCAACTAAAAATGAAGACTTCAAGACAATATCCTTGATGAACATCAATGCAAAAATTCCCATGAGATTTCTTCCTCTCATTCAAGCCCACACTCAACATTCAGCCTTTGATCAAATTTTATTAATGTGTTTCCAACTGTTTATGGCCCTAGTGGTTCCTGCTCTAGACAAGCAAATCTCAACTGTGATTCTTGGAATGTGCTTCTCTCTCCAGATTCTGATTTGTGCACTGTGACCTCAGTCCTCTAATGTGTGTATGGTTCTCTAATGGACCCCCAACTACAGTGCAATTCTTTTAAAAGACATTTACTGCCAATATCTAATTACATGTAATATATATTTGATAATTTTTGTAAGTTATTTTTGGCTTTTTTGAGCAACATAAAAATCATTAATATATAAATGATTTCTGTATACTTTAATTTAGAATCTGTGATAAAGGTATGAAAATGTGATCTAGTAGTTACCATCAGGATATTTGGAAGATGCCAGAAGATCTGAAGTTCAATCCTGAATCAAAACTTTGGGAAAGTTTTTCATTGTAAGACAGAAATATTATAACTATCTCATAGGATTTTGTAAAGAGTGAAAGAGAAAATGTGTATATTTACTACAGTAGCTAGCTTGTTACAATACCCAATAAATCATAATTATTAATAATTTTTATTTACAGATAAAAACTGAAGATTAATGTAGTTAAGGGCTTGTTCAAATCTCTAAAGAAAAAAAATAGATATACATTCTCCTTTCAAGGGAAAAACATCAAGCATGCGGAGAAGAACCAATAAAGAAAACAACAAAACAGAAAGGTTTTAAATTGTCTAAATGAACATATAGAAAACTCCCTTAGGGCAGTAAGAATAAAAATTTGCCACATTGTGTTGGGGTCAAAGAAGGAAAATCTCCATGTATTTAGATAAGCATTGAGGGAATTGTAGAATATTCATGGATAACCACAGGATGGTAAATAAAAGAAGCTATGGTTAGTAGATTTTATGCAGGAAAAGAGCTAATAGTGCAGAATATCTAAAGGATAGCATTCTTGTTGATCAATGCGGAGAATGTAAATGAAATCTAGGCTTTCTGGATAGATAAAGTAGACTTAATTTAGTTATCCATTTTTTAAATGAGAAAATGACTTAATGAAATATGCAAACAAATTTTAAAATATTCTGTTTTTCTTGCACAGATTTAAATGTAATATTCAACTGTTTATTTATATAGATGAGAAACCAAAATAATCTGAGAAAAAGGTTACTGAAGTCAGTGGAACAAAAATATAACAGTTAAGTCAGGAAAGACAAACAGATGAACAAATTGGTGAAGAATTATTAAAAAGCAGGTGTAAACATCAGTAAAGCAGATATGTTTTAACCCAGAAAAGTAAGGGTCTCCCACTGCTGGATGCTATCTTTCAATTCTCTTGTAGAATATTTCAGGATTAGATAGAGAGCCAAAAATGAATTGAAATTTCAAACCAAATAATTGTGCATGCTTGAATGTTACAATAATATACAACTAAATATTCACAAAATAATAATAATTAGTGGTGTCTTTCTTTAAGAACATAAAGAATAATAATTGCTTTCCAGAAACAAAACTAAAAAATTATTTTATAATTAATATATCTAATTTTTAGTATTCTAGTTTTTGCAAGCAAATCCTAAGGACAGCATGAAGACTTACTGATAACACTATCCATGGTGGCCATTAGGCATTTTAATATAGTTCAAGAAAACTTTTAAAAGGATATAGAGTTTGAAAGGTACATTTGACCATTTGTCATCTAACACATCACATGGATATTATTAAAAATTAGTTTAAACAGGCTCTAATAATGCCTCTCTCAAGCCTGTCTTATATTTATTATAATAAATTACTTCTTATACAAAATAACAAACTGGGAATAAATACAATTCAAAAATGACTTAATTTTATTAGAATGTAATTATATACCATATATAGAGAGAAAGTCAAAGGAATAAGTAAACCTTCATTACTTCAAGTTCCTGTATGTACCCTATGTGAATAGATTGAACCTTCCCATTAATGGTGAGGAAGGTATGCCTTGTCTACGGATCATTTAAAACAATGTGCTAAACTGTGGTGATAATTTTTGATGGGCTATATATTTGAGAAGAAGGACAAAGTCTAAGGAGCAAACAAACAGACATGATTACTTCTTAAATGCATGATTACTTATGTTTTTCAAATCATGTCCAGGGACAAATATTTTCCTAACTAAAGATTAATTTCAACACAATAATCTGAGTGCTTTTTTAATGTGCTCCTGACATAATTCTATTTTTTAAAAAAAGACAAGAATATATGTCATTTTTAGTAGTAAAGGCAGGGGTTAAAGGAGAATTACCAAATGGATTCGTAAAGAGGCTACTTTCACCACAGCTCAGTAAACATGGCTGCTGCTGTCTGGGCCAAAGATTCATTTTGTTTTCACTCTGGCTTTCGTTGCCAGTGGGGAAAACTAAGTAATGCTGCTGTCTTTTCAGTCATCCTTATCATAAACGATCACTCTGTGTGGCATGTGTTAATTATTCTAGCTGTCTCTTTTTCTCTCTATTAGATTAATAGTTGCCAATTATGTATCCTCTCCCCTGCACTGCTATTGTGTACACATTTTCTAATTCTCTTCATTACACCAGTGAGTATCTATAATTATGGTTGTAAGTTATCCATCTATCTTTTCAAGGACAGTGAGCAATGTAATGCTGTGAGGGCTTGGCCTGGAGAGAGAGAGAGAGAAAGAGAAAGCATTGGAATAAATATAAAATGAGAGAATTAGAAAGGCAGAAATTAAATTTTTTACTTTTATTTAAAACAATAGACTAAAACAAATATACAAAGATAAATCTATAAAATCCCAGTCTTACTGCAAGCATCCAGTTGGATCACTGAGGAAGTCCATCACCCTGCTGTTCAAATATCTTCCCCAACCTGCTGGCAGATGCAAGTTCCTCATTCTACTTGAATGTCTGAAGAATTTATAGTCCATTATCAGTGAAAAAGCTGAAACCACAATGATATATGATAGCATACCAACGAAAATTCACAATAGGTTGCAGGATTTTATAATATTCAATGGGAGTTTGGTGGGAGAAATAGAATAAGAACTTGGACAACTTAAGGCAACAGAGCCAGGTATCATCAAGAGGAACAGTGGCAGAAAACAGAAGTGGTGTGTTCTGAAGATACCAACTTACTGCCACCCAAAATGATTTTGTAATACAGCCATGAGAAAAGTAATACAATAATGAGAAGGTAGAGTGAAGTTAAAGAAGCAGGGAAAGACATTCTTTAATACTTGCATTTCTTCCCTAAAAGATTAAAAAGGACTTGCGAGACAAACTGGATAAAGTTCATACAGTATTATCAGGTCTAAAACCCATGTATTTGGAGGCATGAGGCTGTTGTTCATAGTTCTTTAACTTTCTTTTTCTCTCATACATAAGAAAAGTGCCGGTGAACCAACAGACCCAAGCTTACTGGGTTGTGCAGTAGATTGTCAGACCCTTTGCTAATGGAAGTTCTAACCTTTTTAGTTCAGAGAAGGAAAGAGACAAATGATCCTTGCTCCTAGACTTTGCAACCTGTGTGCTCCTTTTCATGTAAATCTTCATTTCTACCAAGTTTTACTTGGTCCCATTAGCCAGACAATTGCCTCATCCATTTGTGCATTCTTAACCTTTTCTATGTCTATTAGCCCTTAGCATGTTGTAAATGCTTGTTTATGTACATCTAATTTCAACCCTGGACAATGAACTGCTAGAGATTAGAATCGTATTGAAATGACTTACAGCCTCAGTTTAGAATGTAAGTCGTGGATCACAGTTGTTATTTGATAGGCGTCCTCTAAATGCAGTGATGTGCCTCAGAACATTTCTGTCAACAATAGCTCACACATACAATGGTGGTTTCATAAGATTATTATGGATCTGAAACATGTCTGTCACCTAGTGATGTAGCCATTGTAACATCATACTACAAGGCATTACTCACGTGTTTATGGTGATGTTGTTATAAACAAATCCACTGCATCTCCAGTCCTATAAAAGTCTAGCATAAAGTTGAATATATACAATTAATGCAAGTACATACTTGATAATGATAATGAACAACATTATTGGTTTATTTATGTCCTATGCTATAATTTGATCATTAGAGTGTGTGCCTTCTACTTATTAAAAAAAGTTAACTGTAAAACATCCTTAGGCAAGTCCTTCAGAAGGTTTTCCAGAATTCATTGTTATCATAGGACATGACAGCTCCATACATATTATTGCCCATAAAGACCTTCCACTGGGGCAAATGTTAAAGTGGAAGATGGTGATATCGATTATCTTAACCATGTGTAGGCCTAGGCTAATGTGTGCTTCTATTTTGATTTTAAACAAAACTGTTCAAAAAATTAAACAATTTAAAAGTAAAAATGCTTATATAATACATATATAAAGAAAAATCTGATTGTACAGCTGTTCAGTGTGTTTCTGTTTTAAGCTAAATGTTATTGCAAAAGACTCAAAAGTTTAAAAAACTAAAATGTATAAAAAAGTTACAGTAAGCTAAATTTATTATTGAAGAAAGAAAAATATTTTTATATGTTTAGTGTAACATAAATGTACAGTGTTTATCCATTCAATAGTAGTACATAGTAATATCTTAGGCCTTCACATTTGTTCACCACTTGCTCACTGACTCACCTAGAGCAACCTCCAATCCTGCAAGCTCCACTCATGGTAAACGTGCTATACAGGTGTACCATTTTAAAAAATCATTTTTACTGTATTTTTCTATGTTTATATAAGTTTAGTTACATAAATACTTATTGTGTGGTAATTGCCTACAGTATTCAACACAGTAACATGCCGTACAGATTTGAGCCTAGAAGAAATAGTTTATACCATGTATCCTAGGTTTGTAGTAGACTATACCATCTATGTTCATGTTAATACAATCTATGATGTCCACAGGATGAGAAAATAACCTAGTAATGCATTTATCAGAAGTTACATGCATTGCTATGTGACACATGAGATAGATCATATAAATGCATATTTTAATGAAATAAATCATTTAGAAACTATTTTAAAGTGTCTACTACCTACCACATACTGTGCTAGGAGCTGCTGTTATAAGCACCAGTTAGAATCATTTCTTGAAGTGGTTATAAGTCTGGCAGCAAAGAAGAATTTTTAAGAAGACATCAAATATATATATTCACAACAAGTGGATCAATGCTATGAGGGCATTATAAGTGCATGTGTATGTGTGCGCTGATGTGAACACGGGTGTGTATAAATTTACTTCTTAATGTTTGAAATCTTGTTTCATAATTAAATCATTCTTTGAGGACTTAGGCTATGTTTGTTAATGTGTAACATCCTTTCTGAACAGGTGTGCAGTAAAACATTAGCATGTTTTTAAAAATTAAATTATTAGAAAATAACATATTTAACAATATATATTTAAAATATTAAATATTTTAAATTAAACAATTTTAAAAAATTAATTTCCTATTTGTGCATGATGCCTGAGACTAGTTAAGGCAAGCTTTACTATATGTGGATAACAATTGCTGACATTTTTTGCATATATAATGTGTGTTTTTTGTTGAACAAAATTATATCCTCCCATCATTCTCTATTGGTTTCCTACCTCTGCACTTCCCATGACTGCAGAGTCTGGGGTTTAAAACAACAACCAGTATCTCACATTTATGGTGGTTCAGGTACTTGTGTACCACTTAGCTGAATACTCTTCTTGAGATCTCACAAGACTTTAATTGAGGTGTTAGAAAGGCTGGATTCTCATCAGAAGGCTAAAGTAAAGAAGAGTCTTAAGTAGAGAAAAAACTGCACACTCAGTTTGTTGGCAGAATTGATCTCCATGCAGTTTTAGACTGGGGATCCTAGCTTCATGTTAGCTATTGGTTGGAGGCTGAATTTCGCTTCTAGAGGTCACTTGTGAGCTTTCTACTATGCCTGTTTGCTTCTTAACACCCTGTTAGGAAGTCTCTTGACAGAGTCTACTATCAAGATTGTGCCTTTACATAGCATCATGTTACCACTAGACTGAAATCCCATCACCTTTGCCATATTCTATTCATTAGAACCCATTCCCAGTTCCTACCCACACTCAGAGGGGATTAACACCAGGAGGTGAAGATCGTAAAGGATCCTTAGAGAGCCTTTTGCTCACACATTCCATAAAGCAGATCCTCATTTTCTGATCAGGATACTAAGGACACCAGACGTGGGACAACCTGCCTGATGTTCCAGCATGGGTAAGTGGCAAAGTCGGGCTTCTCACCCAAACTCTCTGGTTCTACAGCACATTCTTTTAAACTCTCTGTATGCTATCTCTTCATTATCACATTTTGGAAGGAACTGCTTTACATGATCCGGTGTCCATTTTTACTCTTAGAAGAGGACAGATGGCCGGGCTCATCTATCATTACACAGTGGCTCACACCTGTAATCCCAGCACTTTGGGAGGCTGAGGCGGGTGGATCATCTGAGGTCAGGAGTTCAAGACTTGCCTGATCAACATGGTGTAACCCCATCTCTACTAAAAATACAAAAAAGTTAGTCAGGCGTGGTGGTGGGCACCTGTAGTCCCAGCTACTTGGGAGGCTGAAGCAGGAGAATCATTTGAACCCAGGAGGTGGAGGTTGCAGTGAACTGAGATTGTGCCACTGAACTCCAGTCTGGGTGACAGAGTGAGGCTCCATCAAAAAAAAAAAGCAAGTGAATAGGCACAAAACAAGTTATAGGCTAGAATGGAACCCATAGTTTTGGTTTAAGAAAATCTGAGGTGAATGTTTGCCTTGCAATATTGACTTTCAGGGTTGGCATTCTGTTAATATTTATTGAGTGAAAGAGTCTACCACACTGTGTAACACAAAAACATTAATATTACTGGCTAGAATCACAGAGTCTTGACGTATGCTATAGTTGGATCTTGGAAGATTTAGTTGCTCTACAGGAAGTCAAACTTAAAATTTGCTGTTCTCAAGAGACTTAGGAGCTGACATGCTAAACTTACATGAAGTATTCCCTCTGCAGGGGAAGTCAATCAGATTTGGAAGAGGAAGCTAATCCAGTTATATCCTCCTAATGAAACTCACCACTGTACACAAAAATTATCACTTTAATTGAAGATTACTTGATAGCTATTTGAGAGTCAGTCAGTTGTTCTCCTTTCCATACATTTAGGAGAAGGCACTCTATATGGGTTACCAATGTATCCTCCAAGAGGAGAAGAACACAGGTAGCAAAAAGGCAAATATGGGAATATTTGGAACAAAGTTGACATTAGTTGATCATGAATGGATCAATAATAATAATAAAATAACAAAGATGGTTATTAAACATGTATATCTTTCCTGATTGCCTGGTGTAATGTTTAAAAACAAAAAATCAGGAACAGGACATGGGAAATCTGAATTCTAATTCTAACTATGGCATTTACTCTTAATTGATTTAAGGAAAACTGCTTTAGTTCTCTCTGCCTCATATTTTCTTATCCATAAGAAATTGTTATCCGTAACAATGATATGATAATATGTTTTAATACCCACTTTATCAGGGTTTTTTGTGGGAGTAAAAATATGTAATAAATATAAAACATTTTTGTGTGCAGCATTTTCAAGTGATTATTGATAGCAGATGATGCATATTTTTATAAAACTTCTTTCATCATTCATATATCAAATGCCAATAATTTAGAGGATAAACTTACATTTTAAAAATTGACCCTAATTTATATATTTAATATAATCTAGTTTTTCAGCCATATACAGAATATTGAAGATGAATAAATTATTTCATATTGCAGGCTACTTCGAAAAAAAAAATTGGGGTCAAATTGCTGAAGGCATCACAAGTCATTTCTAAAACAGACCTTTTCCTCGTTTAACTTAACGGGAAAGATTATGACTTTTACTTTCCAGGTGTGATTTGATGCCTTCAGACATCTTCTTTCTGTTCACATTCCAATTAAATTAAGTTAAATTAAATTGTTCCTATAGATGCAATTAACTCATTTACATTAGAGCAAGAAACTCATTATTACGTAGGCGGGCCAAAAATCCAGGTGTTTTTCTCTTTGGCCTGATTTCTTTCTGCTTTCCAAATGTTCATCCCAGAGAGCACGAAAAGAGAAGTTTGCTCTGCAAAGCTATCAATTGCCCCTTGCAGAGTGTGAAGCAGAGCATGAAAATGAAATGGTTAAAAATGTTAGAATCTACCGTTCCCTACAAATGAAAGGAAAGATAAAAAGAATACAAAATGAGTAAGGAAAAGGAAAATAGATGGACTGGTGGAGGCAAGCCCTTATTAAGATAGGGACTCGGAGAAACACTGAAATGGAGGATTTAATTCTCCAGGTCATATAACAAATTGATAATAAACAGAAGGAGGCTTCAGGAGCTCTAAACCCCTGTGCTTGGGCTTGGAAGGAGACAGTATTTCCTTCTCAGTATTGTATGTGCTCATCACTCACGCTATCATGCAGAGCAAACCTAGAATTTTTATTTTATTTTATTTTACTTTATCTTATTTTGTATTTTGTTTTATTTTATTTTATTTTTTGAGATGGAATTTCACTCTGATGCCCAGGCTGGAGTGCAGTCATACGATCTCGACTCACTGCAACTTCTGCCTCCCGGGTTCAAGCAATTCTCTGCCTCAGCCTCCCAAGTAGCTGGGACTACAGGCACCTGCCACCACGTCCAGCTAATTTTTGCATTTTTAGTAGAGACGATCTTGGCCAGGCCGGTCTTGAACTCTTGACCTCGTGATCCACCCGCCTGGGCTTCCCAAAGTATTGGGATTACAGGCGTGAGCCACCGTGCCCGGCCTAGAATTCTTTTAGCAAAGAGTGAGGGAGAACTATCACTTCTTCTGCTCACCTCCAAGAAGTGCACATGAATCTTTCTATCACTTTTTTGTTCATGGCAACTCAATGGATTCCATCACATGGGCATAGAGAAGCTTTAGTGGACAGCTACTATTGACAAGGCTGAACTTTGTTTGGCTAAAGGCTGAATTTCTGCAGCTCTCATCAGTGGAGTTTAGAAGAAAGAATTTGACTTACTCTATAGTTTAGCCTATTTGTTTTTCCAGCTATATTTGGAAGCAAGTATCATGGGTTAAAATAAGTAAAAGGTAAGAGATCAGAATATCTGGCTTTGAATCTCAGGCAAATGAGTAACATGATTTATTTATTTTGGATAAGTTAACATATCTCTCTCTTTTTCAGTACCCTCTATACCTAAATTGCAGGAATTTTTATAGCCCTTTATTTGTGGTAAAAACACATTTAATAGTGAGTGGCTACTAATGTTATACTAAAAGGGCTATGATTTCTGATCAAGATGGCTTGCTTTAGATTTTCATGTTTTGAACTATTCTGCTGTTCCAAAAAACATATAATCTAATGTGTATATTTAAAGAAAGGCCTGTTTCCATTTTATAAGGCAAAACATACATCTTTGGAGACCACATATTCTTAAAAACAAAACAAAAAGCGAAAGTGGGTAAGTGGGGCTGAAACTCTTCACTTAGCAAGCACTGAAAGCAGAAGCGGCTGGAGCCACACATCTCACAGAATACGGAGCAAAAGAATTGCTCCAAGAGAGTCAGCGAGTTGGAGGCTGAATTACTGCTGGAAACCAGGAACTGGAGTAGGACTTTCCCAGACTCTATGAGGAAAAGAAAAATCAATCTCCTGCCACTACTTCTATGCCTCCAGTTTCTATGGATCCAAAAACTTGTGAGATGAGAAGACATGAATACAACCTACCTTGAAACCAGAAACCGAACCAACTATCTTACTTTCTTTCCCCAATGATGGCCTCTCTTTTATTTACAATATTACCTCTATCCACGTTCTTCCAGAAGGATATTGTTTAGTCTCTTAATTTTTAGTATCTCCTAAATTTTGAAAATTTCAAAACCATATCTCCAAATTCCAATTGTTTTCTGAAATCCATACTAGTTTTCTAAGTAGCTAGTTAGTTATTTATATCTAGAGACACTATAGCCACTCTAAATTCAATGTCTGCAAAGTTGAACTGGAGAATAGATAATGATATAATTCTGGCTCTTGTGTTCAAAGACATCCTACATGGCGAATTAACAACCGTGATGCAAATTGTCAACAAGCACCCACTGAAGATTCATCAAGATGCTTTGGAGTGTTATTTCATACAAACTGACACATTTAGAGTTGCAATGTAAACTTGATTTTATTTTTTTAATTTTTAATTAATTTTTTTTTTGCTAGAGTAGTATACTTTGTAACTAGCAATGAAGGTGAGTGAGTGTCTGTATGCACAGATGCAAATAATATTTACATTGCTATTAGGTCAAATATGAGGAGAGAGTTTCAGGACAAACCACCTGTTTGAATAGGCTTATTAGAATTAGTACTATGAAACTGGAAAACATAATATCCATTAAAAAAAGTTAATTATTTAGAAGAATTTTTTCTGCTTCTCTTTCCGTGGAATGTTCCACAGTGAGTTCTGCTTGACTGTGATTGACATCTGTCAAGTAGCATACTTCTAGATTTGAGGATTTTAGTGCCATTGAGAAGGCCCTTGATTGAGGAAACTCAACCTTGACCTCAATTAGTTCTAATTCTGTGGCCATAAATTCACAGAAGTCATTTTCTCATGGTGGTTTTCTTTTCTTCTGTATTTATTTACAGCTATTTTTCTTTTTTTTTTTTTTTTTTTGAGACGGAGTCTTGCTCTGCCACCTGGGCTGGAGTGCAGTGGCCGGATCTCAGCTCACTGCAAGCTCCGCCTCCCGGGTTTACGCCATTCTCCTGTCTCAGCCTCCCGAGTAGCTGGGACTACAGGCGCCCGCCACCTCGCCCAGCTAGTTTTTTGTATTTTTAGTAGAGACGGGGTTTCACCATGTTAGCCAGGATGGTCTCGATCTCCTGACCTCGTGATCCACCCGTCTCGGCCTCCCAAAGTGCTGGGATTACAGGCTTGAGCCACCGCGCCCGGCCTACAGCTATTTTTCTTCCTTTTTCCCAACATTGTATTTTTTTTTAGCTCTCCACAACCCCTTTATTTCCTGCTACTTCATAGCAGAGTTGTGAGGCCAATATACTTCTTTCTTTATGAATTACCCAGCCTCAGATATTTTGTTATAGCAGCACAAAATGTACTAAGACAAATGATTTATCAGTTTCTTTAAAAAATTAAAAATACAGGCCAGGCACAGTAGCTCACTCCGGCAAACTTAGCACTTTGGGAGGCCAAGGCAAGTGGGTTGCTTGAGCTTGAGGAGTTTGAAACAAGCCTGGATAACATGGCAAAATTCTGTCTCTACAAAAAAAAAAAGAAAAATTAGCTGAGTGTGGTGGCTCACACCTGTGGTCCCATCTACTTGGGAGACTGAGTCCAAGTGGGTAGAAGCTGCAGTGAGCTGTGATTGTGCCACTGCACTCCAACCTGGGCAACAGAGTAAGTCCCTGTCTCTAAATAAAGAAAAATAAATACATTAAATAAATAAATAAATGTATCCCCAGCATATGACTCGGCAATCTCATGTCTAGGTATCTACTCAAGACAATTGCAAACATATATTGAAACAGAGACTTGTATGCACATGATCAAAGCAGCATCATAAAAGACAAACACTGGAGGCAACCCAAATATCCACGGTCATGATTATACTGTAGTGTTTTTCTACAATGGTAAGTTGACTTCTTATATCCTGACATCATAGTTCAGGGTCTTTTTTTATTTTTATGTATTTATTTATTTATTTATTTTGAGATGGAATCTCTCTGTCACCTAGGCTGGAGTGCAGTGGTCACATCTTGGCTTACTGCAACCTCCACCTCCTGGGTTCAAGCGAGTCTCCCGCCTCAACCTCCCAAGTATCTGGGATTAGAGGCACCCACCACCATGCCCAACTAATTTTTGTATTTTTAGTAGAGACGGGGTTTCATCATGTTGGCCAGGTTGATCTTGAACTCCAAGTGATCCGCTCACCTCAGCCTCCCAAAGAGTTGGGATTACAGGCATGAGGCACTGAGCCCCGCCTCAAAGTCATTTTGAAACATAATATTACCTTTCCTGTAGAAGAGAACCTACACTGAATATCATTGGCAGCTCTTTTCAAGAAGAGTAACTGTAGCTCAGCACAGTAGCTCACACCTGTCATCCAAGCACTTTGAGAGGCTAAGCCTGGTGGATTGCTTGATGTTACAAGTTTGAGATCAGCCTGTGCAACATGGAGAAAACACGTCTCTACAAAAAATACAAAAATTAGCTGTGGTGTGTGCCTGTAGTCCTAGATACTTAAAAGAATGAGGTGGGACGATCACTTGAGCCTCGGAGGCAGAGGTTGTAGTGAGCCCAGACATTGTCACTGCACTCCAGCTTGGGCAAAAGAGCCAGACCTCGGCTAAAACAAAAAAAAAAAATCAAAAGAGGAATTGTATAAACGATGCCATTAGAAGCAACAGTAAAAATTAATTTCAACTAACAGAAAGCATGCCTTTCTCCACATGCAGAGACTCTTAATCTGGGGGGATTACATTTTTTAATAATTTAATTGTATTTTTTAAGTTCTGGGGTACATGTGCAGGATGTGTAGGTTTGTCACATAGGTAAACCTGTGCTATGGTAGTTTGCTGCACCTATCAACCCATCACGTAGGTATTAAGCCCACCATGCATTAATTCTTTTTCCTAATGCTCTCTGTCCCACCCACCCTCCTCTGACAGGTCCCAGTATCTGTTGTTTTCCTCCCTCTGTCCATGTGTTCTCACTATTCAGCTCCCACTTATAAGTGAGAACAGACCGTGTTTGGCTTCCTGTTCCTGAATTAGTTTCTGAGGATAGTGACTTCCAGCTTCATCCATGTCCCTGTAAAGGACATGAACTCATTTTTTATGGCTGCATAATATTCCATGGTGTATATGTACCACATTTTCTTTATCCAATCTGTCGTTGATGGGCATTTGGGTTGGTTCCAAGTCTTTGCTATTGTGAATAATGCCACAATAAACATATATGTCTATGTGTCTTTATAACAGCATGATTTATAATCCTTTGGGTATATACCCAGTAATGCGATGGCTGGGTCATATGGTATTTCTAGTTCTAGATGCCTGAGGAATGGCCACACTGTCTTCCACAATGGTTGAACTAGTTTGCAGTCCCACCAACAGTGTAAAAGTGTTCCTATTTCTCCACGTCCTCTCCAGCACCTGTTGTTTCCTGACTTTTTAATGATCACTATTCTAACTGGTGTGAGATGGTATCTCATTGTGGTTTTGATTTGCATTTCTCTGACGGCCAGTGATGATAAGCTTTTCTACGTATGTTTGTTGGTGACATGTATGTATTTTCTTGAGAAGTGTCTGTTCATGCCCTTTGCTCACTTTGTAATGGTTTTTTTTTTCTTGTAAATTTCATTAAGTTTCTTGTATATTCTGAATAAAAGACCTTTGTCAGATAGTTAGATTGCAAGACATTTCTCCCATTCTTTAGATTGTTCGCTTTGATGAAAGTCTCTTTTGTTGTGCAGAAGTTCTTTAGTTTAATTAGGTCCCATTTGCCAATTTTGGCTTCTGTTGCAATTGCTTTTGGCAATTTCATTAGAAAATATTTGCCCATGCCTATGTCCTAAATGGTGTTGCCTAGATTTTCTTGTAGGGTTTTTATAGTTTTAGGTTTACATTTAAGTCTTTAATCCAATTCAAGTTAATTTTTGTATAAGGTATAAGGAAGAGATTCAGTTTCAATTTCTACATATGGCTAGCCAGTTCTCCCAGCATCACTTATTAAACAGGGAATCTTTCCCCATTGCTTGTTTTTTTTAGGTTTGTTGAATCGCAGATGGTTGTAGATGTGCAGTCTTATTTCTGAAGTCTCTATTGTGTCCCATTGGTCTATGTGCCTGTTTTTGTACCAGTACTATGCTATTTTCGTTAATATAGCCTTGTAGTATAGTTTGAAATCAGCTAGTGTGATGCCTCCAGCTTTGTTCTTTTTGCTTAGGATTGCTCTGGCTATACAAGCTCTTTTATGGTTCCATATGAATTTTAAAATATTTTTTTCTAATTCTGTGAAGCATTTCAATTGTAGTTTAATGGAAATAGCATTGAACCTATAAATTGCTTTGCACAGTGTAGCCCTTTGCATGATATTGATTATTTCTCTCCATGAGTGTGGAATGTGTTTTCACCTGTGTGTCCTCTCTGATTTCCTTGAGCAGTGTTTTGTAGCTCTCCTTGAAGAAGGCTTTTAATTCCCTTGTTAACTGTATTCCTAGGTATTTTATTCTCTTTTTGGCAATTGCAAATGGGAGTTCATTCATGATTTGTCTCTCTGCTTATCTGTCATTGGTATAAAGAATGTTTCCGATTTCTGCACATTTATTTTGTATCCTGAGACTTTGCTGAAGTTAATTATCAGCTTAAGAAACTTTTTGGGTTGAGTCGATGGGGTTTTCTATATATAGGATTATATTATCTGCAAACAAAGACAATTTGACTTCCTCTCTTCATATCTGAATATCCTTTATTTCTTTTTCTTGCCTGATTTTTCTGGCCAGAACTTTCAATACTAGGTTGAAAAGGAGTGGTAAGAGAGGGCATCCTTATTTTGTGCCAGTTTTCAAGGGAAATGCTTCCAGCTTTTGCCCACTCAGTATAATATTGGCTCTGCATTTGTCATAAAGGGCTCTTATTATTTTGAGGTAGGTTCCATCAATACCCCGAGTGTTTTTAACATGAAGGGATGTTGAATTTCATCAAAGGCCTTTTCTGTGTCTATTGAGAAAAATCATATGGCTTTTGTCTTTAGTTCGGTTTATGTGATATGTTATGTTTGTTGATTTGCATATGTTGAAGCAGCCTTGCAAACCAGGATGAGGCTGACTTGATCGTGGTGGATAAGTTTTTCAATGTGCTGCTAGATTCAGTTTGCCAGTATATTATTGAGGATTTTTGCACTGATGTTCATCATGGTCTGAAGTTTTCTTTTTGCTGTTGTTGTATCTCTGCTAGCTTTTGGTATCAGGATGATGCTGGTCTCGTAAAATGAGTTAGGGAGGAGACTGTCCTTTTCAATTATTTGGAATAGTTACAGAAGAAATGTTGCCAGCTCCTCTTTGTACCTCTGGTAAAATTCAGTGTAAGTCCATCTGGTCCTGGGCTGGTTTTGCTTGGTAGGCTATTTGTTACTGTCCCAATTTCAGAACTTGTTAATTGTCTGTTAAGGGATCCAACTTTTCCTGGTTCCATCTTGGGAGGGTGTATTCATCCAGGAATGTATCCATTCCTTCTAGATTTTTCAGTTTATTTGCATAGAGATGTTGATAGTATTCTTTGATGTTTGTTTGTATTTCTGTGGGGTCAGTAGTGGTATCCCCCTTATCTTTTCTGATTATGTTTATTTGAATCTTCTCTCTTTTCTTCTTAATTAGTCTAGCTAGCAGTCTATTTCATTGATTTTTTGGTCTTTTTTTTTTTTTTTTTTTTTCAAAAAACCAGTTCTTGGATTTGTCGATTTTTTAAGGGTTTTTTTTTGTGTCTCTATCTCCTTCAGTTCAACTCAGAGCTTGGTTATTTCTTGTCTTCTGCTAGCTCTGGGGTTTGTTTGCTCTTGTTTCTCTAGTTCTTTTACTTGCAATGTTATGGTGATGATTTGAGATCTTTTTAGATTTTCAATGTTGGCATTTAGTGCTATAAATTTTCCTCTTAACATTGCTTTAGCTGAGTCCCAGAGATTCTGGAACGTTGTCTCTTTGTTCTCATTGGTTTCAAAGAACTTCTTGATTTCTGCCTTAATTTCATTATTTACCCAAATGTTCTTCAGGAGCAAGTTGTTCATTTTTCATGTAATTGTGTGGTTTTAGTGAGTTTCTTAATCTTGAGTTCTAATTTGATTGTACTGTAGGTCTGAGAAACTCTATTATGATTTCAGTTATTTTGCATTTGCCGAGGAGTGTTTTACTTTCAATAATGTGATCAATTTAGAGTAAGTTCCATGTGGCACAGAGAAAATTAGTATATTCTTTTGCTTTTTACTGGAGAATTCTGTAGATATCATTCAGGTCCACTTGGTCCAGAGCTGAGTTCAAGTCCTGAATATCTTTGTTAATTTTCTGTCTCAATGATCTGTCTAACATCCTGACTATCTCTGTTAATTTTCTGTCTTAGTGATTGGTCTAACATTAACAGTGGGGTATTAAAGTCTTCCACTGTTATTGTGTGGGGGTCTAAGTCTCTTTGTAGGTTTTTAAGAACTTGTTTTATGAATCTGAGTGCTCCTGTATTGGGTGTATATATATTTATGATTGTTAGCTATTCTTGTTGAATTGAACCCTTTACCATTAGGTCATCACCTTCTTTGTCTTTTTTGACCTTTGTTGATTTAAAGTCTATTTTGTCAGAAACTACGATTGCAACACCTGCTTTTTTCTGCTTTCCATTTGCTCGGTAAATTCCCCTCCATCCATTTGTTTTGAGTCCATGTGTGTCTTTGAATGTGAGACGTATCTCTTGAAAAAAGCACACTGATGAGTCTCGTCTTTTTAATCAGCTTGCCATTCTGTGTCTTTTAATTGGAGTATTTTGCCATTTACATTTAAGGTCAATATTGTTATGTGTGAATTTGATCCTGTCATCATAGTGCTGGCTGGTTAATTTTGCAGACTTGTTGATGTAGCTACTTCATAGTGTTATTGGTCTGTGTACTTTAGTGTGTTTTTGTAGAGCCTGGTAATGCTTTTTCTTTTCTGTGTTTCCTGCTTCCTTCAGGAGTTCTTGCAAGGCAGGCCTGGTGGCAACGAAATCCCTCAGCATTTGCTTGTCTGAAAAGAATTGTATTTCTCCTTCACTTAGGAAGCTTAGTTTGGCTGGATATGACATGCTGGAGGTCTTATTTATTAGCAAGTCACATCATCTCATTGCCATTAACAATTGTTTAATGGTCAAAACAGAAGCAGATTCACCAGGGGCAACAGCACAACATTAAACACACTGGGAAGAAATGAGAATCAATATAACTGGACATGACAGTAGATATTATATAATGTGGTGCTAAAAACACTTCAATAATTAAAATACTATAAATGCCTTTGTGGTTGTAACTCTTAGCTATAATACACTTGTGTTGCCATAAGAGTTGTTCACAAATTGAACATCTAAACACATTGAGGGTGCTGCATTCTGATATGCTTGATGCCCATGCAGTAAAATTGTTAAGTATACTTATTGTCATACCTATATAGAAACAAATATAGAAGATGGAATGGGCCGGGCGCGGTGGCTCAAGCCTGTAATCCCAGCACTTTGGGAGGCCGAGACAGGTGGATCACGAGGTCAGGAGATCGAGACCATCCTGGCTAACACGGTGAAACCCCGTCTCTACTAAAAAATACAAAAAACTAGCCGGGCGAGGTGGCGGGCGCCTGTAGTCCCAGCTACTTGGGAGGCTGAGGCAGGAGAATGGCGTAAACCCGGGAGGCAGAGCATGCAGTGAGCTGAGATCCGGCCACTGCACTCCAGCCTGGGTGACAGAGCAAGACTCTGTCTCAAAAAAAAAAAAGAAGATGGAATGTAAATAATAAAGTTATTTTACTATTAAAATACTAAAAATAACTAGAAGACAGTGGAATGTGGGAAGATGGAAAAACGATGGAGATAAATGTAGCTGTTTTTCTCCTTTCAAAAAAAGAGCAAAAGTTAGAAGTACTGCCTGTATTTGATGGAACAAATGAGATCTCAATATATTATTTAAAGTTATAGAAGGTATCATACATTAACTAAAATAAAAACGTAACTATCAAACATCTGAAAAAATTTAGTGGCAGAAAAGGTTGCATAAATAAGCAACCTTCTCATTTTTCATGAATACAAAGACTGTAGGATACGAATTAAAAATAGAAGTACATATTTTCCATAAATATGTTTATATTCAGTAAAAAAGAATAATAAAACTAGGGAAAATCTTAAGGTAAATAGGATTGTCGTTTCATACTACTGCTTTCTCCGTAAGCCCTTCATATTATTTGATTAATTACCAAAAATATATATACTACTTTGATAAAAACGTAAGTATAAATAATGCTATAATCATATTATAAAGCAATAATAATCAAACCCAATATGGTACTGGCATAAAACCAGAGACATAGACCAACAGATTAAAATGAAAAGCCAAGAAATAAACCCGTGCATATACAATCAACTAATTTTTAGCAAGGGTACACCAAGAAGACAGCAATGGAGAAAGTATAGTCTATTTATTTTTATTCATTTATTTTTATTGTATGTATTTATTCTGCGATAGAGTCTTGCTCTATCACCCATGCTGGAGTGTAGTGGCATGATCTCGGCTCACTGCAACCTCCACCTCCCGGGTTCAAGTGATTCTCCTGCCTCAGCTTCCAGAGTAGCTGGGATTACAGGTGCCCGACACCTCGCGTGGCTAATGTTTGTATTTTTAGTAGAGACGGGGTCTCACCATGTTGGCCAAGCTGCTCTCAAACTCCTGACCTCAAGTGATCCACCCACCTTGGCCTTGCAAAGTGCTAGGATTACAAGCATGAGCTACCACACCCAGCCAGGATAGTCTCTTTAATATATAGTGTTGGGAAAACTGCATATACACATGTGTAAGAACAAAACTGAATCTTTATTTTACATTATGCACATTACATTAATCAAACACCTAAATGGAAGAACTGAAACTATAAATCTCCTTTAAAAATAGGCAAAAAGTTTTTTAAACAGATATTGGTAATAATTTTTTGGATATCATACTAAATCTCAGGAAACTAAAGTAAAAGTATAGAAGTGAACTGCATTAAACTAATGATCTTCTGCACAACAAGGAAACAATTTAAAAAACACAGACTGTGAATTGGAAGAAAATATTTGAGAATCATATATCTGATAAAATATTCAATATAAGTCCACACAACTCAAAAGAAAAAAAATGAAAAGCCCAACTTAAAAATTGGGGAAAGGAACTAAATAGACATTTTTCCAAAGAAGACAAAATTGCTGACAGGTAAATGAAAAGGTGCTCAACATCACTAATTGCCAGGGAAATGCAAATTGAAACCACAGTGAGATACCACTTTAAACCCGTTAGTATAGCTGGTATCAAAGACAAAAGATGGCAAAAATTGACCAGAGAATAGAAAAGAAGGAACACCAGAGAATAGAGAAGAATCTTGCTGTTTCCCCTACTGGCACTGTACAGATAGGCACAAACTTTTGAGCTGACTGCTTTTTTCCTCCACGAGATTTAGTGCAGACCTTAATATAAAAAAATTTAAAAACACTGCCAGCCAAATAGTAGTGATTACTTTATTTACTGTTTTTGTATCTCTGTTCAATAATGACTAAAATATATATGAAAGAAGTTTAATATAAAGGTAGCCTTGGGGTCTAAAATACATGATGATGATTTTTAATTTTTATATCTCATCTATTTTTAATTGCATCTCTGAAGAAAAATTTTGATCCTGGGGGCGGAGCAAGATGGCCGAATAGGAACAGCTCCAGTCTCCAACTCCCAGCACGAGCGACACAGAAGACCGGTGATTTCTGCATTTTCAACTGAGGTACTGGGGTCATCTCACTAGGGAGTGTCGGACAATCGGTGCTGGTCAGTTGCTGCAGCCCGACCAGCCAGAGCTGAAGCAGGGCAAGGCATTGCCTCACCTGGGAAGCGCAAGGGGGAAGGGAATCCCTTTTCCTAGCCAGGGGAACTGAGACACACAACACCTGGAAAATCAGGTAATTCCCACCCCAATACTGCGCTTTAAGCAAACAGGCACATCAGGAGAATATATCCCACACCTGGCTGGGAGGGTCCCACGCCCATGGAGCCTCCCTCATTGCTAGCACAGCAGTCTGCGATCTCACCGCAAGGCAGCAGAGAGGCTGGGGGAGGGGCGCCCGCCATTGCTGAGGCTTAAGTAGGTAAACAAAGCCGCTGGGAAGCTCGAACTGGGTGGAGCTCACAGCAGCTCAAGGAAACCTGCCTGTCTCTGTAGACTCCACCTCTGGGGACAGGGCACAGTTAACAACAACAACAACAAAAGCAGCAGAAACCTTTGCAGACGCAAACGACTCTGTCTGACAGCTTTGAAGAGAGCAGTGGATCTCCCAACATGGAGGTTGAGATCTGAGAACGGACAGACTGCCTGCTCAAGTGGGTCCCTGACCCCTGAGTAGCCTAACTGGGAGACATCCCCCACTAGGGGCAGTCTGACACCCCACACCTCACAGGGTGGAGTACACCCCTGAGAGGAAGCTTCCAAAGGAAGAATCAGACAGGTACACTCGCTGTTCAGCAATATTCTATCTTCTCCAACCTCTGCTGCTGATACCCAGGCAAACAGGGTCTGGAGTGGACCTCAAGCAATCTCCAACAGACCTATAGCTGAGGGTTCTGACTGTTAGAAGGAAAACTATCAAACAGGAAGGACACCTATACCAAAACCCCATCAGTACATCACCATCATCAAAGACCAGAGGCAGATAAAACCACAAAGATGGGGAAAAAGCAGGGCAGAAAAGCTGGAAATTCAAAAAATAAGAGCGCATCTCCCCCTGCAAAGGAGCGCAGCCCATCGCCAGCAATGGATCAAAGCTGGTCAGAGAATGACTTTGACGAGATGACAGAAGAAGGCTTCAGTCCATCAAACTTCTCAGAGCTAAAGGAGGAATTACATACCCAGTGCAAAGAAACTAAAAATCTTGAAAAAAGAGTGGAAGAATTGACAGCTAGACTAATTAATGCAGAGAAGGTCATAAACCAAATGACAGAGATGAAAACCATGACACGAGAAATACGTGACAAATGCACAAGCTTCAGTAACCGACTCCATCAACTGGAAGAAAGAGTATCAGCGATTGAGGATCAAATGAATGAAATGAAGCGAGAAGAGAAACCAAAAGAAAAAAGAAGAAAAAGAAATGAACAAAGCCTGCAAGAAGTATGGGATTATGTAAAAAGACCAAATCTACGTCTGATTGGGGTGCCTGAAAGTGAGGGGGAAAATGGAACCAAGTTGGAAAACACTCTTCAGGATATCATCCAGGAGAACTTCCGCAACCTAGTAGGACAGGCCAACATTCAAATTCAGGAAATACAGAGAATGCCACAAAGATACTCCTCCAGAAGAGCAACTCCAAGACACATAATTGCCAGATTCACCAAAGTTGAAATGAAGGAAAGAATCTTAAGGGCAGCCAGAGAGAAAGGTCGGGTTACCCACAAAGGGAAGCCCATCAGATTAACAGCAGATCTCTCAGCAGAAACTCTACAAGCCAGAAGAGAGTGGGGGCCAATATTCAACGTTCCTAAAGAAAAGAATTTTAAACCCAGAATTTCATATCCAGCCAAACTAAGTTTCATCAGTGAAGGAGAAATAAAATCCTTTACAGATAAGCAAATGCTTAGAGATTTTGTCACCACCAGGCCTGCCTTACAAGAGACCCTGAAGGAAGCCCTAAACATGGAAAGGAACAACCGGTACCAGCCATTGCAAAGACATGCCAAAATGTAAAGACCATCAAGACTAGGAAGAAACTGCATCAACTAATGAGCAAAATAACCAGTTAATATCATAATGGCTGGATCAAGGTCACACATTACAATATTAACCTTAAATGTTAATGGACTAAATGCTCCAATTAAAAGACACAGACTGGCAAACTGGATAAAGAGTCAAGACCCATCAGTCTGCTGTATTCAGGAGACCCATCTCACATGCAGAGACATACATAGGCTCAAAATAAAGGGATGGAGGAAGATCTACCAAGCAAATGGAGAACAAAAAAAAGCAGGGGTTGCAATACTAGTCTCTGATAAAACAGACTTTAAACCATCAAAGATCAAAAGAGACAAAGAAGGACATTACATAATGGTAAAGGGATCAATTCAACAGGAAGAGCTAACTCTCCTAAATATATATGCACCCAATACAGGAGCACCCAGATTCATAAAGCAAGTCCTTAGAGACTTACAAAGAGACTTAGACTCCCATACAATAATAATGGGAGACTTCAACACTCCACTGTCAACATTAGACAGATAAACGAGACAGAAAGTTAAAAAGGATATCCAGGAATTGAACTCATCTCTGCACCAAGCAGACCTAATAGACATCTATAGAACTCTCCACCCCAAATCAAGAGAATATACATTCTTCTCAGCACCACATCGCACTTATTCCAAAATTGACCACATGATTGGAAGTAAAGCACTCCTCAGCAAATGTACAAGAACAGAAATTATAACAAACTGTCTCTCAGACCACAGTGCAATCAAACTAGAACTCAGGACTAAGAAACTCAATCAAAACCGCTCAACTACATGGAAACTGAACAACCTGCTCCTGAATGACTACTGGGTACATAACGAAATGAAGGCAGAAATAAAGATGTTCTTTGAAACCAATGAGAACAAAGATACAACATACCAGAATCTCTGGGACACATTTAAAGCAGTGTGTAGAGGGAAATTTATAGCACTAAATGCCCACAAGAGAAAGCAGGAAAGATCTAAAATTGACACTTTAACATCACAATTAAAAGAACTAGAGAGGCAAGAGCAAACACATTCAAATCTAGCAGAAGGCAAGAAATAACTAAGATCAGAGCAGAACTGAAGGAGATAGAGACACAAAAAACTCTCCAAAAAATCAATGAATCCAGGAGTTGGTTTTTTAAAAAGATCAACAAAATTGACAGACCACTAGCAAGACTAATAAAGAAGAAAAGAGAGAGGAATCAAATAGATGCAATAAAAAATGATAAAGGGGTATCACCACTGACCCCACAGAAATACAAATTACCATCAGAGAATACTATAAACACCTCTACACAAATAAACTAGAAAATCTAGAAGAAATGGATAATTTCCTGGACACTTACACTCTTCCAAGACTAAACCAGGAAGAAGTTGAATCCCTGAATAGACCAATAGCAGGCTCTGAAATTGAGGCAATAATTAATAGCCTACCAACCAAAAAAAGTCCATGACCAGATGGATTCACAGCTGAATTCTACCAGAGGTACAAGGAGGAGCTGGTACCATTCCTTCTGAAACTATTCCAATCAATAGAAAAAGAGGGAATCCACCCTAACTCATTTTATGAGGCCAACATCATCCTGATACCAAAGCCTGGCAGAGACACAATAAAAAAAGAGAATTTAGACCAATATCCCTGATGAACATCGATGCAAAAATCCTCAATAAAACACTGGCAAACCGGATTCAGCAGCACATCAAAAAGCTTATCCACCATGATCAAGTGGGCTTCATTCCTGGGATGCAAGGCTGGTTCAACATTCACAAATCAATAAACGTAATCCAGCATATAAACAGAACCAAAGACAAGAAACACATGATTATCTCAATAGATGCAGAAAAGGCTTTTGACAAAATTCAACAGCCCTTCATGCTAAAAACGCTCAATGAATTCGGTATTGATGGAACGTACCTCAAAATAATAAGAGCTATTTATGACAAACCCACAGCTAATACCATACTGAATGGGCAAAAACTGGAAAAATTCCCTTTGAAAACTGGCAGAAGACAGGGATGCCCTCTGTCACCACTCCTATTCAACATAGTGTTGGAAGTTCTGGCTAGGGCAATCAGGCAAGAGAAAGAAATCAAGGGTATTCAGTTAGGAAAAGAAGAAGTCAAATTGTCCCTGTTTGCAGATGATATGATTGTATATTTAGAAAACCCCATTGTTTCAGCCCAAAATCTCCTTAAGCTGATAAGCAACTTCAGCAAAGTCTCAGGATACAAAATTAATGTGCAAAAATCACAGGCATTCTTATACACCAGTAACAGACAAACAGAGAGCCAAATCAGGAATGAACTTCTATTCACAATTGCTTCAAAGAGAATCAAATACCTAGGAATCCAACTTACAAGGGATGTCAAGGACCTCTTCAAGGAGAACTACAAACCACTGCTCAGTGAAATAAAAGAGGACACAAACAAATGGAAGAACATACCATGCTCATGGATAGGAAGAATCAATATCATGAAAATGGCCATACTGCCCAAGTTTATTTATAGATCAATGCCATCCTCATCAAGCTACCAATGAGTTTCTTCACAGAATTGGAAAAAACTGCTTTCAAGTTCATATGGAACCAAAAAAGAGCCCGCATTGCCAAGACAATCCTAAGTCAAAAGGACAAAGCTGGAGGCGTCACGCTACCTGACTTCAAACTATACTACAAGGCTACAGTAAGCAAAACAGCATGGTACTGGTACCAAAACAGAGATATAGACCAATGGAACAGAACAGAGTCCTCAGAAATAATACCACACATCTACAGCCATCTGATCTTTGACAAACCTGAGAGAAACAAGAAATGGGGAAAGGATTCTTTATTTAATAAATGGTGCTGGGAAAATTGGCTAGCCATAAGTAGAAAGCTGAAACTGGATCCTTTCCTTACTCCTTATACGAAGATTAATTCAAGATGGATTAGAGACTTAAATGTTAGACCTAATACCATAAAAACCCTAGAAGAAAGCCTAGGTAATACCATTCAGGACATAGGCATGGGCAAGGACTTCATGTCTAAAACACCAAAAGCAACGGCAACAAAATCCAAAATTGACAAATGGGATCTAATTAAACTAAAGAGCTTCTGGACAGCAAAAGAAACTACCATCAGAGTGAACAGGCAACCTACAGAATGGGAGAAAATTTTTGCAACCTACTCATCTGACAGAGGGCTAATATCCAGAATCGACAAAGAACTCAAACAAATATACAAGAAAAAAACAAACAATCCCATCAAAAAGTGGGCAAAGGATATGAACAGACATTTCTCAAAAGAAGACATTCATACAGCCAACAGACACATGAAAAAATGCTCATCATCACTGGCCATCAGAGAAATGCAAATCAAAACCACAATGAGATACCATCTCACACCAGTTAGAATGGCAATCATTAAAAAGTCAGGAAACAACAAGTGTTGGAGAGGATGTGGAGAAATAGGAACACTTTTACACTGTTGGTGGGATTGTAAACTAGTTCAACCATTATGGAAAACAGTATGGCAATTCCTCAAGGATTTAGAACTAGATGTACCATATGACCCAGCCATCCCACTACTGGGTATATACCCAAAGGATTATAAATCATGCTGCTATAAAGACACATGCACACGTATGTTTATTACGGCACTATTCACAATAGCAAAGACTTGGAATCAACCCAAATGTCCATCTGTGACAGACTGGATTAAGAAAATGTGACACATATACACCACGGAATACTATGCAGCCTTAAAAAAGGATGAGTTTGCGTCCTTTGTAGGGACATGGATGCAGCTGGAAACCATCATTCTTAGCATACTATCACAAGAAGAGAAAACCAAACACCACATGTTCTCACTCATAGGTGGGAACTGAACAATGAGATCACTTGGACTTGGGAAGGGGAACATCACACACCGGGGCCTATCATGGGGAGGGGGGAGGGGGGAGGGATTGCATTGGGAGTTATACCTGATATAAATGATGAATTGATGGGTGCTGACGAGTTGATGGGTGCAGCACACCAACATGGCACAAGTATACATATGTAACAAACCTGCACGTTATGCACGTGTACCCTAGAACTTAAAGTATAATAAATAAAAAATAATAAATAAAAAAATTAAAAAAAAATGTTTGATCCTTTTGATATGAAGCTTTCCCTTAAGCATTACTGCTCTAATTCTTTTATGGAACTCACTGATGTACTTAATGCTCTTTGTTCCTGCAGCGCACTTCACAAGAGGTTCATGACTATTTTGTTTATTCTAATTAAAGAAGGATGTTCAGGAAAATCATGACCCACACCATGGGTGTCACAGAGTTGGCGTCCTCTCCACAATTGGGGTAATCTTGACCACATACTGCTTGTTTATATTCTTTAGCTGTCTAGTTCATTCGGTTCCCTATGTCTATAATTATTTTTGTAAATATTTTTTAAAAGGCACGCTTCAGTATCACAAATTATATTCATTTAATTTTATAGCAAATCAGGGATGAATCAAGTAAACATCAAAGTTTGTTTTTAACAAAGTATTTAAAATAACTATGCTTTGATTCACTGCTTTCATCTAAGAAAAGTGCCATGTACAAATACTGGTGACAGTTCATGCTTATTGATAAATGTTCCACCCAATTATGGCTTCAAAAAAAGAAATCATAGGGCTTCTTTTAATTTGTTCTGCACTAGAATAGACTTATTTGTGTGTAAAACAAATTTTAAAATAGTGGGCTGGTAAGTGCCAGGTAAATTATCTTTTAAGAACTTGATTATAGACTTTTTCTCATGAAGACATTTTAGTAACATTGATATTATAAAAGTGTCTATTATTTTAATATTAGTGAAGAAATTAAAAACAGTAATCTGCAATGAATGCAGGCTAGGCTTCATTTTTCCAGGTTGATATTTACCTATTGACACAAGGATTTGTATTAATGTCCAGTAATACATCTGACTCCTTATTTGTGTACAAGGACACAAAATGGCACGATAAAAACTTACCATATTTGCAGGAATCTTGATTTTGAAATGCATGCTGTAAATCATAAAGAATATTATCAGGACCTAAAGTGCTGTGACAGTGGAGAGAAAGGAAAGTAGCCATTATTCATAAAATTACTTTAGCACATAAATGCCTTTTAAGGCATGAGATGAATCTGATTCTATGTATTTCATGTACACCTAAAAATGCACCCCACGCCAATAGCAGTTGTGAATAACTATTTGTCAATGGCATGATTAAATTTATGCATAAGAAACAATGCATTTGCGGCCGGGCGCGGTGGCTCAAGCCTGTAATCCCAGCACTTTGGGAGGCCGAGACGGGCGGATCACAAGGTCAGGAGATCGAGACCATCCTGGCGAACACAGTGAAACCCCGTCTCTACTAAAAATACAAAAAAAACTAGCCGGGCGAGGTGGCGGGCGCCTGTAGTCCCAGCTACTCGGGAGGCTGAGGCAGGAGAATGGCGGGAACCCGGGAGGCGGAGCTTGCCGTGAGCTGAGATCTGGCCACTGCACTCCAGCCTGGGCGACAGAGCAAGACTCAGCCTCAAAAAAAAAAAAAAAAAAGAAAGAAAAAAAGAAACAATGCATTTGCATATGAAACTCTAATAATTTATCTAATACCAAAATAATTATCTCAAATCTTCTACCTTCATTTTCTGAAGCAATAGTAGGAAACGCAGAACAAGCAGTCTCCTATTTTGCACTTAGGTTTCACAGCTTGGAATTCTGAGAAATTAAGAGGTCTCTGTGTCTGTCCCTGTTTCTTTTTCAGAAAAGTACTGGGTTAGAAGTCAATTCAGGCTCTGTCACATGTACACCCTTAAACCAATCACTGTAGCTACAAAGGCTGACTGTGTAAGATAACATCTCCCACTTATATTTCCCAATAGAGTGAGGGTTCTGGAGGAAGGAAGAGCTTCCCAAGGATAATGGTATTAGTCCAGACATGACCCCTGGAAAAATTAGTGTGAACTAGGCATCTGCATCAATTTCTTCCTATTGGACAGATTAAAAGTTTTTATGTTTTAAGCATGAAGAGAAAGAACTGACATTTTCCCCATCTTTTACCCATCATTTGTGTAGAGAAAGCCAGAACAATGTTGATGTCTGAAGGGATCACACAGACAAGAATATACCCTTCATCTCTAGGATGAAGGTGAATTTTAGCTGGCTTTCCTATTTCTATTCTCACTCCCATTTTGCATAACTATATCTAAAATACAGTCAATTTTCCTTTTTTTTTTTTTTTTTTTGTTTGTTTTTGAGACGGAGTCTCGCTCTGTCTCCCAGGCTGGAGTGAGCGGCGCCATCTTGGCTCACTGCAAGCTCCGCCCCCCAGGTTCCCGCCATTCTCCTGTCTCCGCCTCCCGAGGAGCTGGGTCCACAGGTGCCGCCACCACGCCCCGCTAGTTTTTTGTATTTTTTTAGTAGAGACGGGGTTTCACCGTGTTAGCCAGGAAGGTCTCGGCCTCCCAAAGTGCTGGGATTACAGGCTTGAGCCACCACGCCCGGCCTCCATATTTTTTTTCTGCAGGCTAAATGGAGTGATTCTCAGTGAGTTAGAAGGAGTGCCTCTTGTCCTGACTCCAGACCTATATCAGGGTCAGGCTAAAAACATTTGCAATGTCAAAACCTGCTCCAGTCCATTTTGGTATTTTTCCTTCTCATACACTATTGAAGGTTGTGCTTCTCTCCAAGGTTAGCTCTTATATTCTCCTTTTTCAAAAAGTCTTCTGGACCATGGGTATATGTCCCTCTTATGGGATCCATATCATTCATCGTGCTCTACATAACAGCATGCTTTGTTTACTAGTGTGAACCCAAAAGTATCTGAGACAGGTCCGAATCAATTTAGAAAGTGTGTTTTGCCTCAGGAAGTCTTCATAAGCTTTGCTTAAGGTGGTCGGGGCATAGCTTGCATTTATACATTTTGGGGAGGACATGAGACATAATAATATGTGTAAGATGTACATCGGTTTGGTCTAGAAAACTGGGACAACTTGAAATGGGGGCTTCCAAGTCATGGGTAGATAAGACACAAAAAGGTTGCATTCTTTTGAAGTCTTTGATTAGCCTTTCATTGAACACACAATTTACATGAGGGCAGTCTAGAAATAGTCACTTATGCCTTAGTCTGGTTTAGGGAATCTGCATTTTTACAGAAACAATCTGGCAGAGGAAGCAGTCAGGTATGCATTTGTCTCAGGTGAGCAGAGGGATGACTGAGTCCTGTCTGCCCTTTGTCCTGCACCTGTGAAAATAAGCTATCAATTTACATTGCCAGGGTGAAATTCAACCGAACTGTTTTAGGGTAAGAATCTTGAAGCCCATAAAGTATTCACCTGTGGGCAAGTGGTGAAGGAAGTATGTACCTTTATTTTTTTAATCTTTGTAGCTATCTTATTTAAGAATGAAATGGGAGGCAGGTTTGCTGATGCACTTCCCAGCTTGAATTTTCCCTTTGGCGTAGTGGTTTTGGGGTCCCAAACTTTATTTTCCTTTCACTCTAGATTGGAAACTCTTGAGAGGCAAGGTCTGTGTCTCATCAGGCCTGATGCAGAGCAATCACTCAATCAACTGTTCAAAGTCCAGCAATCCGTTTCTATAATGAAACTTTCCTGATTACTCCTGCCTCCTATTGTAATGCATGTTACAACCACAGAGTGAATGTTCTCCAATCTTTTGCCTTTAGTATTTTGGCAGGATTAGACTTCGGTTCCTTCAGAATGACATCTAGCTTTATTGGTTTTAATCAGTTTCAGATTAATTGATTCTAGTAACTAGGGCACTGGTAAAAGGCATCTATGTGTGTAAGAGTTAAATTTGCTAGTTCCCGGCCGGGTGCGGTGGCTCACGCCTGTAATCCTTGCATTTTTGGAGGCTGAGGCGGGCAGATCACAAGGTCAGGAGTTCGAGCCAGCCTGGCCAATATGGTGACACCCCTATCTCTATGAAAAATACAAAAATTAGTTGGGCGTGGTGGTGCATGCCTGTAGTCCCAGCTATTCAGGAGGCTGAGGCAGGAGAATCTCTTGAACCCACAAGGTGGAGTTTGTAGTGAGCCGAGATTCTGCCACTGCACTCCAGCCTGGGTGACAGAACGAGACTCCATCAAAAAAAAAAAAAAAAAAAAGAGTTAGTTAGAAAAATGGAAATATAATTTATATATCACTGGAAAGGCATAGCACAGGATTACATGAAATAAAACTCTCTCTCAAAAATATTTGCGTCCGGCCGGGCGCGGCGGCTCACGCCTGTAGTCCCAGCACTTTGGGAGGCCGAGAAGGGCGGATCGCGAGGTCAGGAGATCGAGACCATCCTGGCTAACACGGTGAAACCCCGTCTCTACTAAAAATACAAAAAATGAGCCGGGCGTGGTGGCGGCGCCTGTGGTCCCAGCTCCTCCGGAGGCGGAGGCAGGAGAATGGCGGGAACCCGGGGGGCGGAGCTTGCAGGGAGCCAAGATGGCGCCGCTCACTCCAGCCTGGGCCACAGAGCGAGACTCTCTCAAAAAAAAAAAAAAAAAATTTGCGTCCATGATAAGATGCAAACATTTATATATAATATTTAGGTCCCTTTGCCATCCAAACACCAGAATTTTTCAAATACACCTGCTGTGTGTAATGTATGCTGAAGTTCTATCAGCCTAAACAAGCTAGCAATATTCCATTTCTGTACCTTTGCTTCCTCTTTCCTTGGTCCCAGTGACTCTCTAAAAGCTATTGATTCTCTTTTTAAATTATTATTTTTTAAAATTATACTTTAAGTTCTGTGGTACATGTACAAAAGGTGCAGGTTTGTTACATAGGTATAAATGCACGTGGGGCTATTTATTCTTAAAGGACTTTCTTCAACAGGGTGAAACCTTACTTAACCAATATAGACCATAGGTATCTCTTTTCCTAGTGACATCACAACAGTATTATTGTGAGGACTACCCATTCGACATTTAGCCAGTAATTCTCTCATGAATTTTTTTAAAAACTGTCTGATAATGTTATTTTACTTTTTGTACGGATATTATTTCCTCCTCAATTGTACATGACCATAGAGATGTCCTTAAGCCATGACTGCAACACTGTACTCTTGCTTGCTTAGAAAAAAAAAAAAAAGTCTGCATCTCCAAATGACTAACATACTTATGTACAAAACAGGCACTAAATAAATGATTGTTGAGTCATCAGAAAATGCATGTGATTGTACCTTGAACAATAGAAACCTAAAGAAATATCTCACATCGTGAACACTCTACCATCATGTTCAAAAGGCTTTTCATTTTTCTGCAGGAATTGGAGTGCATATTCTCTTTATTTATGTAATGAATATCTTATCTTCATTATATTGTGTAGAATTGACCTATTCGTGGTCAGGCCATCTGCATCTATGTATCTGAAGGAGCTAATTTATGAAAGTAACACCCTTCGGTTTTTAAAAAATCTTTATACTGACATATTCTTACCTATTTTCAATCTTTGTATTCTGTTCATTGGAATGTAGCCTCCCAACCTAGATTTTACCTAATTAGAACTAAGCATATCAATTAAAAAAAGAATTGATCACTTTGAAATATATGATAGACTGTCATAAATGTGATAAAGCCAGGGAGAGAGAGAGAAAATCTATACATAAGCATTGTGTTTAATTTCATATAAAAATGAAAATGTAGTGTCAGTTTCTATAAATGAAGCCATTACCTGTAAAAAAAAAAAAAAAAAAACTGAACCAACAGTCACTATATATTAAAGCTTTTATTAAATTGAAACCCTCTGGCTGTATTAAAAAATTTTGGAAAAATCTTCTTGAGTCTAAGAATTATTTGTTTTAGATGATCATATTGGTACAATTTTTTATTGGCACACAAGGAATCCAATTTCCAGGTTCATTACCCAAAACAACACAGAAATTTGAAACAAGAAAACATCTTAGTGCTTGAACTATAGATCAAACTATAATTCATATACCTCATTCCCTTGTGGATTATTACGATAAGAAGAAAGAAGAAGAAGAAAGGCAATTTTTCTGCCCATTTGATCGATGTTCCATTTGACCTCTGTAATGCCCTCTTACCATAACCTTTTAAATACCATCTGCTCTTTTTGTGAAGAGTGTGATGGGAAGGAGTCACTTCCAGACAGCAATTGATTATAAGAACATTAATCAAGGGCATGGATTATCTGTAGCATGACACTGTGTGCTGTAGTTAAGCAATCTGGCCTTCAATGTGATTGGAAAGACTAATCCTTATGTGAAAGCCTAAAACGGACTTAGCATCACATGTTTAAGCAGAGCAGAGCAAATAATGCGTGAACATTTATTGGAATCTGTGATAAATTTCAGCAATTTTAGGGCTAATTTGTTTACCCAGTCTAATGGGATTAGATTGATTATAATATGTACTCCTAAAATGTTACACATATCTCATGCTTGTTCCAATCACAGAGCATGGAAAAGGCTAGGCATTCTTTGCTTAGAACTTGAAAAAATATGACATTTTCTAGTTAGCTTGCCTAAAACATATATGTTAATTTGACATTTATTTTCCCCATTAATTAATACAATCTACAATAGGCTTTAGCTCATAAGAAAAAAATTCTAAAAATATTCTGTGTATAAGGGGAAAAAACTTTTTACTTTAGTTATAGATAATACTTAAAAATAAGGATTTTTAACTTCCATATACCTTTCTAGATGTGTAAAATTTATTTTATAACAGTCTATATTACCATTTGGTATTATACAGAAAGTCTGCATTAAATAGCAATGAGAAAGAATTACAAATAAATGATAAATGTGTGAACATGTGTATGAGTGTGTGTAGCAGGGTGAAGGGAAGAAGGGAAGGAGGAAAGAGACAGAGACAGAATGAGAGAGAGCCTGTGCGTGTGTTTATGTCCGAACACTAAGCATTTCTTTACTGCCTTATCATGCCTGTCCAGAGCAGAGAAGTTTGTTATTTACACTAAGAACTTCCAGGGGGAAAAAATCAGATTATCACTGAAAGAGGGGAGGTAAGTTATCTCAGCAAAATAACAGGAAAAAAAAAATAGAACAGTGTGCTTTTTTGAGAGATTGAGCATTTAAACAATGAGCGAAAAGAACATAACAACAGCAAAATCTAAAGAAAATGCTATGAAATTATAACAAAATTATTCTATTTATTTAAAGAATTTCAAAAAAGCATACTATTTGTCAATGATTGTAGTATTTGAAGCCTCATACCAGCCTCAAATGCACAGATTCTTAACAAAATCATCACTGCCTAATCTAAACCTTACTCACGAAGCTAACAGTAGACCAGATGTTTTTATTTTAAAAAATCTAAGTTTCCTAGAATTTGAAACCAAACAAAAACTTTCTCCATGGTAATGCTCTTTATTTTCATCTAAATTACTACACACATATAGTTAGAAGTCAAATAGTAGTAAAAGAGTAATAAATTATATCATGCATTGGTAAGAGTTGCAAGGAAAAAAACCAAAACTGGCTAACATAGGCAAAACAAAAATTTATGAGAAAGGTTTTAGGAAATTCACTGCATTGTTACAAAGGCTGGAAATTGACTGCATTGTTACAAAAGCTGGAAATTCACTGTGTTGTTACAAAAGCTGGAAATTCACTGTGTTGTTACAAAAGCTGGTGAGCCAGATGAAAAGAAAAGAAATTCAAGAATCGAAGTATGACAGAAAAAGGAACAACAGACAAGGTCATGAAGCCAAAAAAGTCCGTTTAAAGACATCATCTCCTTCTAACACCACGGACACTGCCCTTGGTAGGCAGAACTGCAACTACCAATGAAAGCTACTTTCATGAGCAAATCCTAATCCATGTTGGGCTTAATTCCCATGCATGCACTCTCAAAGCCAAAAGATAGGAAAAGAAGAAAGTATCCGGCCTCTCCACCTCAGTCCCGTGGCATACTCTGCCTCTTCTTTTCTTTTGAAAAAGGAATAGTTTTTGGAACTATTATTGGGCTATTTTATACTGTCTTATATATCATCCTTATTTCTATCTGCTTTATTCTGGGGAAGATTTATTTGGCTTTGAATTATAGTGAGTTTTAAAAACTCATAGATACTTTATAATTTTTAAAAAAAAATTTAAATTATTTTGTTGTTCTCTTTCACCGGCCTTTTTACGGATCATTTTGTTCTTATTATCTTCTCTCCATCCTCTAACATGAGCAATGGATGATAGAGTCGTGCTTATCATCTTGTCAACTTTCTGTAGGTGATCGGCTAATGAGAAGGCCAATTTATTAAAGAATCCCCAAAATGTCAGTATATGCAGATCTTTTATGTAGATATATTCTTTTACTTCCAAGATGGATTCTACAATCTTCCACACTTGGAATTATGGCTGTGTCCGCTGGAATTCTAGGAGCAGGGCAAGGCTAGTTGGCTGGGTAACATTCTATTGTGTGAAAGGACAGGTTTTCAGCCTTCTTCCATGACCTTCTACCTTTTTACATGCCTAGAAATTCATACTTTTGTTATTCAACATCTCCCGAAATAAACTATTGTTCTGCCTGAAAGAATAGTTAATATATTGTGCAGAAATGTGCTCAAACTCCTGTTTCTAGATGTTTCCTCTCCATCTTTTGCAGTCTCTGGTGCCTGTATGCCCTGATTTTCTCAGGAATTCTTCAAGAGTATTTGGCTTGTTTCACATGGTTGTTTCATGCCGTAGATCCTTTAGGTTTCTGCTTACTACTGGCACAGCTAAGAAACTCCATAAAGACTTGTATAATCTCTTTTTCACTGATATCCCTTTCCAATATATTTTTATCTTTGATGGTCAGTGAGTAGCCTTGCATAATTAAAATAGGTTGTTTAAGAAGATGACGTTCATACATGTGTGGGCAAGTGTAAAGGAAACATCAAGTGCTCCAGGGCTAGCAACAGCTGGAAACGTTTATCACTCAAAATAGTGCTGACTAGAATGATGGAGCTCAGAGAGCCCACATCATAATTCCTGGAACACTTTGTCTTACAAGCCAAAATGAATATTGCAGGTGTGATTTACTTAAAGACTTTAGAATGAAGGAGAGTAACCTGGGTTACCCAGGTGGGTACAATCTAATCACATAGAGCCTTAATAGCTGATAAGTTTTCCTGGTCACAGTCGGAGGGAGAGGCAACTATGGAAGAATGTTCACAGAGGTGAAACACTGCAGGTTTTGGAGATGGAAAAGGGAGCCATGAGACTCTAGAAGCTAAAACAGGCAAGGAAATGCATTTTTTTATAGATCCTCCAGAAGAGAATGTAACGCTGTTGACGCCTTGATCCTGATGCAGTGAGGTAAGTGTCAGATATCTGATCTACAGGATTACATGCCAACACATGTGTGTCATTTAAAGTCACTATGTTTGTGGTTGGTTGTTACAGCAGCAAAAGAAAACTAATACAAGAACAGAATAAGCAAAGAAAAAGAGAAATTGCCAGAATCCAGAAGAACTACCTGTGTCTCTAATAGAGAACTTTCCAACAGAATCTGTGGCATTCACTGAACTTGGTAACTCACAGAGACATAATATGAATGACGTTTGGGAAAAAATACCCAGCTTCAGTCGTCCCCAGTTCAATTTATTTAAGTCCCTCAATTGCTAGAAAAAAAAACCCAGAGAATCAAAAGGCAAAAGATGTAATTCACAAATCATAAAGAAAAGTAGAGTGTAGAGTGTAGATATGGACACATAAATGGAAAATATCTGGCACACATTTTGTACTTTGTTTCTTTACTATTATTTTTAATGCACTCTCACAAAGCAGAAAAGATGAAGGTGTTCTCAGTATTACATTCAGTATTACAAACAGTACTTGTATCTTGAAACAAAGAAATTTATTAATCTATAATATGTTGTTATAATATAATATCTAATAATTGTAGATATAATGCCTAATAATTATTCGATATTATTATATCAAATTAATAATTAGATATAATAATAATTGATATAGATATATTAATCTAATTAACAATTGTTAGATTAATAATATCTAATAATATAATATCTACTGAACACTTTTGCTTGCCAGATATTCTTGCAAGTGCTTTCTATCTATCCATCTACTTAATGTTCAACATAGACTTATTATTCCTCTTTTGTTGCTTTGTTGTTTTTTTTTTTAGGAGAAGAAATTCAGACAAAGAAAGTAAAATAACTTGTGAGTAAGTGGCAGAGTCAAGATTTCAACCCAGGTAATCTGGTTCCAGAGTTCTCGCGTGTTGCAGTGTTTTATGCTGAAATGCTACATCAATATTCTATATTAAATAAATTATATGTATTTTAATATTTTAAATACATAATATATGTATTTAATATATTTTAATATATATAATTATATGTATATATTATATAATTATAGAAAGTATTCCATGTTTCATAATAGAAAAGAAAAAGGAAATTAAAGGCCTTTTCTAAAGACAATAAATATTAGAGAAAAGTTTCTCTTAGCCTTCTTTGCCTGGACTATCATTTTCCCCTGTCTTTTAGCATTTGCTTTGTGTGGGTGTATTTCTAATTACCAAAAGGTAATTATTGTACCTAAAGCTCTTAAGCAGAGAGAGTCAGCCAGGAATGTTGACTGACTCCCCTGGGTATAAAGCACTGTACCAGAAACCAGGAGATTAGTGAACGAGAAAAGTCCTCACAGATAAGTAAACAAACAATTACAAAGCAAAGTGATAAGTGTAATGAGTACAGAGAGTTAGAAAAAGGACATTTTACTTATTTGGAAGCCTGGAATAGTCAAGGTAGACATGCAGGAGATGGTGACCACAGGGCTGAGGGGCTTGATGACTTTCCCTGAGAAACTGGCCAAGGCAAAGGGTTAGTGAAAGGTTTTTCCGGAAGGGAAAACACTATGTTAAAAGAGAAGGGGATCAAGGACACCACTGTGTACCTAGAGACTAATAATAGTTCCATTTGATTACAGCGTGCAGACACTGAAATGGCATTCAGTGATTTCTGTAACCTCTCAAAGTCTGAACAAGGAGCCTGATATTTCCAATAATAAACAATAGAAAGTCAGACCAAATCTAGAAAAGCATTATGTTGAGCAAGAGGTATATTCTGTCTCTATCTCTATTTCATGTGCTCTATTCAGTCTTTGTCACTTGACATTTCCTCTCTTCTCACTAACTAGCATTTGACCATCTATCAAAGAGAAACAGGTAACAGACAGCAGCGATAGCTGCCCTTTATTTTTAAGAACTTTTTATTGAGCTAAATTAGATTTTACATAAAGCATTCACGTCCCTCTATTCCATCCTCTTCTAGTGAGCTTTCTATGCCTATTAACCTTTCTCTCTGTGCTGTTGTAGCATTAATGTCAATAATATCAAGTGACAATATCAAGCAATTTAATAATCGACATATAATGCAAAATTACATTTAGTTGCTCATTTTTGTTCTTTCAATGATTTTTTTTCAGTCATTTACTTGCACTTGGACTTGTCTTACGAGCAGCGTTGTCAGCAGCTTGCTCTCTCTTTTGGTTTTTGCTTGAATTACTTTAACATCCTGGAGGCTTCTTCAGTGCTAAGATGGCTCTGCTCATGGTTGGCTTTGGGGGAAACTCAGTAGGAACAGCCCATTTTTATTGCTTCTGGTGCCAAATGGCATCACACTTTTCAGTCTGACCATGCAGAGCCACTTTTCCTGAGCTGTGGGGATATTCTTGTTAGTTTGCATTATGCCAGGCAGCATGTGATCCAGTCAGATTTAAAACATCCCTTGGCTAATGTGGAGATGTATATTCATCTATTTCCAAAGCACAACCACTATATTAGGGTGGGTGGGTCCAGCAGCTTTCCTCCCCACAAGTTTCCTAAATTCTAGCCCTGTTTATGGGTTATCGGTCCAGAGGGCCTTCACCAAGAAAATGCAATCTACATTCAAATTGGTCCAATTATTTTACTGCAGGTAGGGGTAGATGGCCACTGTGGATGCCATGTAGGTTAGCCACTGTGATAACTCTCTAAGCTAGGCTTTGTCAACCACAGCACTGTCACTATTCTGGACTGGATAATTCTTTTTCGAGTGAGGCTGTTGTGTGCACTGTAGATCTTTCCTGGCCTCTACGCACTAGATGCCGGTAATATCATGCTAAAGAGAAATTATTCTTAAACACTGTTTTTTTAAAAAATGCACTGGGTGCTTGTTAAAAACAGCAATAAAGATGTGACTTGAGGGTACTGCATTAGAGGCTAAGACTATTACAATATAGAAGAGAGATTGAACAAAATTTTGATTACTCTGAAGATAGCTGGAGATTTATAGCTAAGGACCAGAGTGAGGAGATTAGTAGGTAGAAACATACTAATAATCAATCAATTGATTAGATATCAAAGATAGTGGAATTTTTGTCAAAGAAACTTAACAGGAGTCTCGTGAAAGGCAGGACAAGACTTGGATATGAATGGTAGGGGATGAGGCATTTGATCGGACCTCAAGGTGGGGGCAGGGAGGTGATTCACTAAGCTGACTCAGTAGGATCCTTTAACAACACCGAGTTAACAGGCCAGGCACATAGAACACCAAGGTCAAGTTCTAGTTGAAAAGAAAGCTCGGGGGAGCCTGACTGTTGGCTCAAGAAGGGAGTCTTTGTCAATCCACCCAACTGGAAGCGGTGACAGTAACAAAATTTCCAGACATTGCCAAGTGTGTCCTGTGGGGGACAAAGTTACATGCCATTGAAAACAACTTTCTTTCTTTCTTTAGGCGAAACATGAACATAGACTTTCAAAATTATACAGAAAAAATAAAGGCAGCGGATGCCAGCTGTCTGACATGCCCCCACTCTCATTTCATGGGAGAGGTTTTGGAGTCATAACCTTTTGTTGTTGTTGTTTTTGGTAATTTTACATTAAAAAGCAATATGACTGGATATTTGTCATTGATTATTTTGGTGAGTTTTACTTGCTTGCTCTTCTAATAGTGGCCAAAACTTAAGGGAATTTTAAAGGAGAAAAGAAAATGATAATTTAATTTATAAATTATGTGGTTAAAAACTACTTTCTTTCCAAGGAGACATTATACTTAAGCGCTTGATATCTCTCTGGTGGACCTGTTGAATAAATTCTCAGAAAGTACAATAAGAGGAAAATATCTGATGTGACTGTTGAACTTTTCACATTTTAATTGCTTCTGTGTGTTATTTATTTTAATGATTGATATACACGTGGCTGTGGTCTATTACATATGTTCAATTACATGCCATTGAAAACAACTGTTTTCTGTGTATATTTTTCCTTTGTTCAGAGAATATTAAGACTTATCAATTCTAATAGGATAGGCATCACTTGCTATAACTTCTGCAATTATTATTTCTAGAAAAGAAACATATCTTATAAAATACACTTTGATTAACATTGTAATTAGATATTGACTATACTGGAAAACATATATCATATAAACAGATTTAAAAACAGGATAATTAGAGAAATAATTTAAAAGCAGAAGCATTGAGAAGTTATAACAAACTACAAATGTATTGATCTATTCTTTCAGTCTTCATTTAACATCGCATATTCAATAAAATGCTCTGTAGTTTTCTTTGGCCTAAATGGCTGCTTTGATTTTATGTTTTCACCAGGGTAAGCTTAAGATATATTAATTTGGAAAGCATGATTTACCTTGGTTTATAATATGTATTGCAATTTGGAGTTTTATCTGACAGTAACTTGCACTGCACAAAATCTTATTCCAGTTAATTATCGTATATTTGGATGGAGAATGCAGAATCACTATAGATGTTAATTAAAAGATGAGTTAAGATAAAAACCAGAAGAAACAAAACTCATGATTTGACTTTACAAATGTCTTTCAAAATAACATTTTCAAGTATTAGGTAATTAATTGCACTGCAGACGGATGGCAAAAGTGACTCAAAAAAACTATTTTTAAAATAAAATGCAAAATGGATTTTGAAATAGCCTATTTCTGAGCAAATGCTGTAACTGATTAAAATGAATTAAAATTGTATTACACGGGCAAGATTGTTCTCATTTTAAGGTATCTAGTCATCACGTTTGCATTTTAGTAAGGTTAATTTGATTTTCCATTAGATTTTTCCTACACTTTAATTTCCTATTTGGAAGTAATAACAAAAGTCCAGAATGAGTGTGGCATTATATTACTCAAGAGTTCAACAACGTACTTCCACCTACAGTGGCTGGATGGTAACAGAATCACCAGAAATTTCACTTTTAAAGCTGCCCAGGGGTAATAATTTATTTATATATCCTGGGCAATAATATAAAATAAGACATCATTGTATCTGCTTATAAAATTTGAAGTGGCAATTTGGTATTTCTGTCCTCCCATCTAGTACTACAGGAGTACATACAGGTAGCACAGAATGTTACCAGGTTGCTCGTTAAAATATATATTATTTTGAGAGGGAGAGCCACTGCATACGCAATGGAGAATGACAGTTCAATATTGATTTTTTTCTTTTAAGTTCTCATGAATGTATTCTAAAATCATGTTTATGTGTGGCTAACTTATGGCACTCCTTCTCTCAATAAGGAGCTTTGTGCAATTTGTATATATCTGCAATTACCCTGTCCTAAAATATGTTCAGTAGCTTTTAAATGACATAGATCATCTAGGAAACCCCAATATTCCAAAGATGACAAAGATGTAACAACTCAGACACATACACAACAATGACTTTAACTAATGATCGTGTACATTTTGTTATTGTTTTCTAAATAATTCACTAGGATTGTCACATGTTTTGATTTTAGTCGAAACAGAACTAGTGACATTAACTTTGCCATATGTTACAGCCACATAGCTGGGCAGGATCGCAGGTTGATTTGGATTCTTTATTTCTTATGATATAACCAATGTTAGGGAAAATCATGTTGCAAATATGACATTTTTCTAAGCTGACTTCTCAAAATCTTCTTAGAAAAAAACTAGTTTGAGTTTAGGAGTATTTGTTCAGTTAGTTCACCTACTATATCAATGCTTTCTTTTTAAAATTACATTTTTTTCATTTCCTTTTTAAATATAATTCTTTCCAGTGATTCAGAAACTGAAAAATACCAAACAAGGGACAATGTAAAAATCTTTCTTCTAGTGTCTTGTCCATCTTCCATTTGCCATACCTTGCCCTCAACATAATTACTGTTAGTGGTGTTTATGTGCTTTCTATAACATTTTAATATATGTAA
The DNA here is from genome assembly GCF_009764315.1 of Trachypithecus francoisi. NCBI lineage: Eukaryota > Metazoa > Chordata > Mammalia > Primates > Cercopithecidae > Trachypithecus > Trachypithecus francoisi. Next base: position 105,008,664 of record NW_022681453.1, read on the forward strand.
ATGCAAAAACTAATTCCTTACTTTTCCAGTATTTTATTTTTACTTCTACCACTGTATCCTTGGGCTCTGCATTCATGGATCCAAACAACTGTGGATTAAAAAATTTGGAAAATAAAAATGGATAATTACATCTCTACTGGACATAGGCACACTTTTTTTAACCTTGTTATTATCCCCTAAACAATACAGTATAACAACAATTTACATATCATTGACATTTTATTAGGTGTTACAAGTATTCTAGAGATAATGTAAAACATATAGGAGGATTTGCCTAGTTATATGCAAATATCAAATCATTTTTTATAAGGGACTTGAGCATCTGGGAATTCTAGTGTCATGAGGATCCTGGAACCAAACTCTCAAAAATATCAAGGAACAACTATATAACATTATCTATACCTTTTTCCTTTATAATTTAATAATGTATTTTGGAGATGTTTAACAGCACATAAAAAATACCTCCTATGATTTTATCATTATTTGGATATACAGAATTTATATATTTAGGTTGTTTCCAATCTTAGTGTATTACAAACAATGAACTAAATAAACTTGACAATATCTCATTTGGTATATGAATGTCATATGGATAAATTCCTATATACTTTTTAAAATTTTTTCTTTGAAAATATTAGATGAAGGTTTGGATAAATGTAAAGTTCATGATGATATTATTTTATTTCACTGAGGATATCTCTTCCATGTTGTTTCACCTTCTTCTAACCCTAAATGTTGTGGACAAAAATATATAAGCCCCAATTGAATTAATTTACCTCCCTCAAAGAAACGTGATATCTTTTTTTAGCCATATGGTCTTCCCCTTTACTATGTAGATTTATTTCTAATTGTACTTATTTATTACTATCAAACATTTTTAAATTCTGTTCTACTCCACTGTTTTGGCTCAGGTCTTCATAGTCTCCAATTATACCTATGCTATATATGTTTTCTACCTTCTAAATCTATCGTTTATTCTCTTTTTTTAACTCATGCTTTTTAAAATTTCCCTTTCCTTGAGCTTCTTTTTCAGTTTTGTACTCACTATGTGTACCACTGTGTTTTCTGCGGAATCTTTATCCCTGTGCTCCTTCCAAGTTTGTCTTCATTGCTTTGATGCTGCGGTTAATTTTTCCTGTTTGTTCTCAATTCCCTCTCTATTCCCATTCTGTCACCTCCATCTTTCATATCCTCCTGTCCCTGATTCTTTAAATGTCTGTGTTGTTGCCTTTTTGATCAAAGTGGTTTGTTTACTATTTGTGTTACCTCATGAGAAAATAATGAACAAAATTTGTGTTTTATCTCCAGCAGTATTTTTTTCTGGACACTTTATCTGTTGGTTCATTTGTATGTTCTTTATCTTCTTTTAGTTTCACTTATGTTTCTTTTAATTTTATTTAATTTCCTTTATTATATTATTTTAACATGATATATGTTAAATATCCCTGGTCAAGCTATTTTTATTCATTTCCTTTATATAGGAAGTGTTCTAGTAATCTACTAGGCAGGGAAACTTTTATATATCAAAGACTCACACTACCTCTGGTGCCATAGAGACCGACAGATTTTTGTGTCTCATTGCACAGATCCGTGTTCTGAGCAAAATCACTCTCAGAAGAGCTTCCTCTGTCATTTCCACTCACCCCAGTTCTCATATTTGTTTTTGAAGAAAGAAATGTACATTTAGAAAATATATTTTTTCTGTTATTTTCTGTAATAATGCCCCCCTCCAGTCCCTGCTGCTATTATTTACACCTCTCTGTGTTCTCTTATATAGCTTTTGCCAAATAACATATATTTTGTGGGATTTTTCACATAACTTGGAATCTCGAGATTAATCTGTTTCCTATTTAATGAAAGGGAACTGACTTTGTAAGTTCTTTCTCTTATTATGATTATTGTTGTTTTTGTTTTAAAGAAACTTCATAAAAAGAGGGAAAATACTGACATACATAGCCACATTTATGCTTGAAATCCGACCTAAATTCATATTCTAAATTTTCTCTTATTCTCAGACCTGTAATTTCCTCTTTCCAACATTACATGTCCTCACTTTAAATGGATATTTTCACAGGCTACTTCATAAAAGAAACTCAAACCACCATCAGACTGGATACACACAGATTCTAGTTATTACAACTAGAATCAATATTCCTAGATCTAAGTTTTCACAATCATCATTTAAGAACAAAAACTACTATCCACACAACCTTCTTGCATCAAAAATATTATCAATTTTTTTCTGTATTGTGTGTATTCAACCTTTTCCTTTCTATTGCAACCTTTCAATTAGCATTAATTCTGTTTTCTATCCAGCTATCACGCAGCTTTTCTTGCCCTTCAGAACCAAATTCCAAGGGAATATTCTACATATTCTTGCTTTCTCTCACTCCAGTCTGGCTTCCACTCAAAGTACCTAGATCTCATCACTGATCCATCTCTCTCTCTCTTTCTCCGTGTGTGTGTGTGTGTATGTGTGTGTGTGTGTATACACACATACAGTCATGTGTTACTTAACAGAAGTAGATTCTGAACAATGAGTCCTCAGGTCATGTTGTCATTGTGTAAAATTCACAGTGTATTTACACAACTCTAAATAGTATAACATGCTATACATCTAGGTTATATGGTGTAGCCTATTGCTCATAGGCTACAAATTTGTACAGCATGTAATTGCACCGAATGCTGTAGGCAATTGTAACACAGTGGCAAGGATTTGTGTATCTAAACATGTGTATCTAAACCTAAGCATAGAAAAGGTACAGTGAAAATAAATTGCAATAGACTAAAAAAATGATACACCCATATTCAGCACTTACCATGAATGGAGCCTTCAGGACTGAAAGTTGCTCTGGGTAAGTCAGTAAGTGAGTGGTGAGTGAATGTGAAGGCCTAGGTCATTACCATATACCACTGCAGACCATATAAACACTGCACACTTAGGCTACCCTAGGTGTATTTTTTTAATTTATTTTTTATATGATAAATTCATCTTAGCTGCCACTTTTTTATTTTAGAAATGTTCATTTTTTTAACTTTTTGAAATATAATATCATGATTTCAAACACAAACACAATGTACAGCTGTGCAAAAATATTATCTTTCACTATATCTTTATTCCACAAGCTTTTTTCTACTTTTACAATCATGACAGTTTTTAAAAGATATTTTGTTGTTAAAAACCAAAACGTAAACCCACACAGCAGCCTAGGCCTACACGAAATCTGGATCGTCAGTATCACTGTCCTTCACCTCAACATCGTGTCCCACGGGGAGGTTTTCAGGAGCAGTGAGACCCATGGAGCTATCACCTCTTATAATAACAACACCTTCTTCAGGAATACCTCCCAAAGACCTGCCCAAAGCGCATTTACAGGTAACTTTGCTTCTGTACGTAGAAGTACACTCTAAACTAACTATAAAAAGTATAGTATAATAAATACATAAACCAGTTAGATAATAGTTTATTACAATTATCAAGGATTGTGTACTGTACCCAATTATATGTGCTAGACTTTTAAACGACTGACAGCACATTAGGTTGTTTACACCAGCCTCATCACAAACATGAGTAATGTGTTGCACTACAAATTTATGACAGCTATGATATCAGAAGGTGACAGGAACTCTTCCACTCCATTAAAATCCCTTGATACCACCAGCATATATGTCATTCATTACTCAAGGAAATGTCCCTTATATAGCACATGACTGTATACATACAATCTCTCTGTGTGTATATATATGTACACACATATGTATATGTATGTATATGTATGTAAATATGTATATGTATATGTATATATACACACAGAGAGAGAGAAAGTGAGAGAGAAAAAGTTAGGGCTAGTAAGCCCAAAGTTTTGAGGCTAGGCCAGTAGCCATGGAACTTTTGAGAAAAGGTTAATGCTGCAGTTTTCAGGCAGAATTTCTTCTTCCTCAGGAAAACCTCAGTGTTTGCCTTCAAGTGGGTCTTTTAACTGATTTGTTGAGGTTCATCCACATGATTGAGAACAATTTCCTTTATTAAGAGTCAGCTAATGGGGTATTAATGACATCTACAAAATACCTTCACAGCAACAACTACATTAGTGTTTCATTAAATAAGAAGGTACTAGTCTGGCCACATTTGCACATAAAACTACCACATCACCAAAAAAACTTTTGGTTGTATCTTAATCCATTTTGACTGCTATCATGATATACCATAAGTTGGGGAGCTCACAAACTACAGATATTTATTTCTCAAAGTTCTAAAGGCTAGGTGGTCTTCAGATCAAGTGCTGACAGATTTTGTGTCTGGGAAAGGTTCCCATTCTGATTCATTAAATGATGCTTTCTCACTGTGTCCTCCCATGGTGGAAGGAATAGGTGAGCTACTTTAGGCCTATTTTATAGAGGTACTAATCCAATTCAGGAAGGCTCTACCCTCATGTCCTAATTACCTCTCAATAGGCCCTACTTCTTAATACCATCAAATTGGGGTTTAGAATTTCAAATTATGAATTTTAGGCAGACACAAAGATTAAGATATATAAGATTGCTTTGTTAATAACTCAATATCTCTATATTTCTTAATTCAGTTAGGATTTTTCCACATTTTTCTTGCATAATCTCAAAGCATTATTCAATTCTGTTAATCACTCTTTCTTTCCAGCAATGTTCTTTCATTTTATTTTTATGAAACTATAGTACCCTCTTTGTTGTTATTTTGGTTTTGTCTATGGTTGTTTGTTGTTTGTGAAGCTATTTTGCTTTAGTGTCTTATCTCTCTATTGTATTTGCTCAATTTATTATTTTCCACCAATTTTTTTTTTTTTCCTTTTGGGATGCAGTTTCGCTCTTGTTGCCCAGGCTGGAGTGCAATGGCGTGATCTCGGCTCACTGCAACCTCTGCCTCCTGGGTTCAAGCAATTCTCCTGCCTCAGCTTCCGGAGTAGCTGGGATTACAGGCGTGTACCACCTCAGCCGGCTAATTTTGTATTTTTAGTAGAGATGGGGTTTCAGCTTGTGGGTCAGGCTGATCTCAAACTCCTGACCTCAGGTGATCCTCCCACCTCAGCCTCCCAAAGTGCTAGGATTACAGGTGAGAGCCACCCCACCTGGCCCATCAATTATTTTTAAGGTAAAGTTCCCCAAGATCAGGTACTAGACATTCATCTACTTTCTTTTCCCTTTTGATTAGATCTTACCTTCATCCATATTGTATAGTATCATCTTTATACAAATTACTCACTTATTTATATACACGGGCCAAACATTTTCTTTCAATTCCATGTGTGTATCTATGTTAACATTTTAAAAGTGCCTAAAGCTTAATGTGTATAAAACAAAATTTGTATTTTCCTGACTGTCCCTTGCTTGCCTAACACCTTTTCCCCTCAAAAGTTATCCAATATACAAGACAAATCTTTGAACATTCCATTTCTTTCAACTGCCAAAGAAATTCTAGCACTAAATTTTATTCATTTTATTTGCTACAATATGTCTCAAGTTTATCACCTCCTCAGCATTTCTCCAAATAGCATTCAAGTCCAAACTATGATCACCTCTCCTATGCACTACTGCTGTTTCCTTTTCACTAATTCCCAGGTCAACCATCACCATCTCTAATCTCTGCAATCAGAAGTGGTGCTTACATATGCAATCAGATGACACCACTTACCTGCAAAAACACGATCCTTGTAGGACAAAGACTAGCATAGTTTAAAATTTCCTAAATTGGGTCCTACTTAACTGAGTCTTGAGTCCAAAAGAATCACGGGACCCAATAATGGTGTAGGCAACTCAGTCTTAGGCAGAAGGACTGAGAACCAGGAGAAGCGATGAGATAAGTTCTGAATCCAAAGGCCCAAGAAACAGGAGCTTCGGTGTCCAAAGGAAGCAGAAAAGGGATGTGTCCTAGCCAAGAAGAGAGAAAAAAAATCTACCCTTCCCTCTCCTTTTTTGTTCTATTCAGTTTTCCACACATTTTGAATAATGTCTGCCCACATTGGTAGTGGTGGTGGAAGAAAAAACATTCTTACTCAGTCTACTGATTAAAATACTAATCCCTTCTGGAAATATCCTCACAAACATAACAGAAATAATGTTTTATTGTTGATGTATAAATTGAAGGGGTGCAAATGTGGTCTTGTTACATGGATATATTGGATAGTCATAAGTCTGGGCTTTTAGTGTAACCATCACCTGAATAATGTACATTGTACCCATTAAGTCATTTCTCATTGCTCCCACCCTTCCAAGTCATCAAGACTATTATTCCACACTACGTTCATGTTTACACATTATTTAGCCCCAACTTATATGTGGTATTTGACTTGCTGTTTCTGAGCTGTTCCATTTAAGATAACGGCCTCCAGTTCTATCCACGTTGCTGCAAAAGACATGATTTAATTTCTTAAAAATAACTGTATAGTATTTAATTGTGTATGTACATATGTAACATGCATCTATATTACATGTATAGCAAATTTATATATAACTATATATGTAAAATATTATATATATCAAATCATATAGTTTGATTCCATATATTTGCTATCGTGAGTAGATATCTGCACTCATATATTTATCACAGTAATAAGGTCTCATCAATTTTCTGGGTACCCCTGAACCCATTCAAGTTAACATAGAAGTTTAACCACCACATTCATTTTATTGACTCATAGAAAAATGTGTTTCATGAGGTACAACTTGCTAATATGAGTATTTCTAAGGTCAAAACTGAGGAATTAAAGAGGTTGTTTGTGCTAAAATAAGAGCATCAAACTCGTTCACATTTGTTTTCACTACATAACGCTGTCAGAGCTGTCCTTACCTCCTTACGCCAAGCAAAATGAGAATATAGCCTTAGCACCCAAGAGTGTTACAATGACTTGCCACATCATCTCAGAAGCTTCAGAACTTCTGTTTCAGGATAAAACACTCTCATATAATTTATGTAGGGAAACAAAAAACAAAAAAAGTGAAGTATTATCTAAATAGTTTGTATTAGGAAATATAATTTTATAGGCAAAAATAGAATTTGGCACCTAAATTGTAAATTTCCTAATTTACTATTTGTATTGCTCCATTTTACCTAAATGCAAGGTGTTATTCTTTGCACTAAGCATTTTGTGTCTGTTCATTACATTAAACTTTTTATATTTCTTTTATTTTTTAATTGTTGTGGTTACATAGTAAGTGTATATATTTACGGGGTACTTGAGATGTTTTGACACAGATATGAAAGGTGAAATAAGTGCCTCATGGAAAATGGGGTATGTATTCCCTCAAGTATTTATTCTTTGAGTTACAAACAACCCAGTTACACTCTAAGTTATTTTGAAACGTACAATTATTGACTTTGGTCACTCTGTTATGCTATCAAATAGCAGGTATGATTCATTCTTTCTGATTTACATGAACAAAACAATTGTGACAACATTAATTTGATGGATAATTACAATAATTGGTTATTTTTGTGTTTATGCAATTTCATGTATGAAGAAGATCATAAATGTTTAAGAGTATAGCTAAAAAATATGGTGGGTCTGACTGGTGTTTGTATTATGAACTAACTTTCAACTAAGACAGATACTTCTGGGCTCCACACTTTAAGGATCAAAGATTTCTCAGTGTAATAATTACAGCTAGACATAATGGTAATTCAACCTTACATAGATTGTTCCTCAGTTAAAGTTAGGCATTTTGGGAAGCTGAATTAGCTCATTCAGGTCATTAGAGACCATTTAGAAAATCACTTCTTTTTTGCAATAATGGAAAAGTGTAAATGAAGTAAGTCCATTATATTCACATAGCACCTGATGTAACTGGAAAGTGTGGCAGAAGCGTGCTAAAAGGAATGTTGGTTCCCCTGAGAAATCAAGAGCTAGAAACACTAATGAATCAGATTAGATTGTGGATTGTCGGTATTGGTTGGATTAAAGATTTTCTTTAAATCAAAAAACAAGCCACTATGCTCTGCTAGCACCCATTTAACCAAGCAAACAAAAAAAATCCCTAATTGTAGAAGAAAGAGAAACATAGAAAAAGCACTAAGTCAAAGCATATATTTGTTCTTAACAAGCTATAGAACTATTAGTACATAAAACTGCCTATGCTTTAATGTTTGTGTACACAGTAAAAGATAATAGGCCACAGAAGTGAAAGAAAAAGCACTTTAAACGTTCAGCTTTGAATACTTTTCTGTAGGAATAATTAAAATTTTACATCATTAGAATACACAAGGTTGGGTTTATGTCTTATTAAGAAAGATATCAAAGCCTTAAAATATTTGAAAGTAGTCAAACGTAGTTTTGAATTATTTGTCAATCATCAGATTAGAGTTTTTCAGAATCACCCAGCTATAGGTAAGCATTTTTTTCAACATACTGGAAAAATCTAGTATATATATATTACATATCTATATATACACATATATATTTAATTTTATAAAAATCAGACTGTCTTCAGAATTCAGGTTGATAAATTAACTGATTATCATCTTTGGCACATTATCTCTATAACAAAATGCTATTTTCTCATATTTTTCTGCACAATTGTTCTACATTCTGTAGATTTTGCATAATGTCACTTATTCAAAGAAATTGATTCCGAGTTCCAAAAGTGGATTAGGTATTTCTATGATAGTCTCTAATTTCAATCTTCACTTTGTCTTTTGAGCTTATTGTAATTTATAATCATACATACATGGCATATGCTCAATAATTACCTAAATGAGTGAAAGACCACAAAGAATGGAAAGGTCGAAATAGTCTTCAATAGCTGACTGAAAGTGGTGCATTTGAAATGGACATTCTCTTGTCAGAATTTATATGTAGCTATTCAGTAATGCTCTCTTGAAAGCAAGACAGTAGCATTATGTAGAGTTTAAGACTTCACTATTTTCATATGTCTTCTAATTGGTATTTAAAAAATTATTAAATCACAGGACAATGAATACTTTTACATTATCATAATTGATGATCATTTTGATGTATACTTTCTCCATATATGTTTCTTTATATTGGAATGTATAATGGAGTGATTAATGGAGTACATTAATGTACATTAATGTTATTTTCAAATTTCTTTATAATTTAACTACACTTTTTAGTTGAATTGGAATATGTGCTCCTTCACAATCCCTTTTCTTTTATGAGGAGACATCAAATTTTATTCAAACAATTATGTGCTATTAAGAAAACAATGAATTAGCAGGGAAATTGTGGCATCAGTAAAATTTAAATTCTTCATGTAATAAACAATGATAAGTTTTCTTCCATGACATTGAAATTTAACATTTATTAGAGAATTATCATTTATAGTTAAAATAGATTTCAGTTATGCTCTTTTATTAACGCTATAATAATGATTAAATTTTAGCTATAGTTCTACTGTAAAATAATAAACAATATTTATGAAAATATGAAGATAGAAGTCTCAGCATAAGTTTTTAAAAATAGTTTCTGGCCGGGCGCGGTGGCTCAAGCCTGTAATCCCAGCACTCTGGGAGGCCGAGACGGGTGGATCACGAGGTCAGGAGATCGAGACCATCCTGGCTAACATGGTGAAACCCCGTCTCTACTAAAAAATACAAAAAAAGCTAGCCGGGCGAGGTGGCGGGCACCTGTAGTTCCAGCTACCCGGGAGGCTGAGGCAGGAGAATGATGTGAACCCGGGAGGCAGAGCTTGCAGTGAGCTGAGATCCGGCCACTGCACTCCAGCCTGGGCGACAGAGCGAGACTCTGTCTCAAAAAAAAAAAAAAAAAAAAAGTTTCTCATAAACAATATGTGAAAGTAATTTTTGCATAAAATGTAAAATAGGCAAAAAGATGCCTATATGTTTTAAAATATGTTACGTTTTGTGTTGCACACAATTTTATTGTTATTACTCAGTTAAAGGCACCCTTGACTAATTCAGCTGTTTATTCTGTGGCCTTTAATATCTGTTTTAACTAAACTAGACACTACATTTATCTCGGTGGTCTTCTTTACATATGAGGCTCAGAGGTAGGGCTGTAAGTGTATGTTTATTAGAAATAGATAATAATAAGAGGAGTTACAATAAGCATTAATATTAAATAGAAACAAATTATATCATGCCAGGCTCAAGGTACACCACCAGCCCCTTTCGATCAGCTGAAGATATTGAGACTGTTTGAATCCTATTTGTAGAAGCACGACTTCAGAAGTCCTGCTCTGTCACAGCCTAGTCCATTTTAGTCACCATCAGATGGCCCATCTTCAAAAGATGATTGTATCTGTGCTTTGCTCATATTTATTCTTCTGACCTCATTTTCCATTCCCCTTCTACATTTTTAAATATTTTTCTATGCCACTAAAAACTTACACCCAATCATCAATAGCCACTCTATATATTTAAATATTTAAAAAACTTCTTTTTACCTTCGTGCTTCCAACTGACACTTGCCGTCTCTTGCCATGTCTTGTGAACACTTTCTTCTACAGCCCTTTCAGGTAATGGCTATTAACAGAAATGCACACACACACACACACACACACACCCCTCACACAGCTCAGACACTCAAGGCGACAGAATAGCACTTATTACTTATTACTGCTTCAGTGCTGAATTTTTCACTTGTACTCTCAAAAATTCAAATTCATACCCTTTGATATAAATCTTGCCTATCTTTTCCATTAATGACTCAGCATTTAGCTCTCTCTTTCTCTCTCTCTCACTCTTTGACTTTCCTAGCGAATCTCAGCCCTTACTATAATTAAATGTTTATGGACTTCTTGGCTACAGCTGAAAAGCTGAATATTGCTTAAAAAAAAAAGTGACATAAATATACTGAATGGATTTTCTTAAATATTAAGACAAACTTCAAAAGGTATTCAAAACTTCTAAGCAATCTCTTTATATTCCTGTCATAATATCAGTTTTTTTCTAATACAATTTCAAATCTCCTCTTCTTTCTCCAACATTTCCTAAAGACTCTTCACTCTTTGATGATGACTTTACCAAATATTTCATGTATAAAAATAACTGCTACTAAAGAAAAAAATCTGTCCTTTATCAATTTTACCATCTCACCTACATATGTACTTAAATACCCTGTACTTCCCATTGAAATAATAAAGGAATTTTAATTGGCCACTCTGCCACTGAAGACCTGGTGCCAAGAAGTTTTGCCTTCTCAAAGATGTAGCTATTACACTTTTGTTTATCTCTCCTGCTTCTTCAGTTCCTGCCATTTACTGAGTCATTCCATCAGAATAAAACCAGGTTTAATGTATCAAATCATTTTTTAAAAAATCTCCCATCGCCTTGTTTTACCAGCTACTGCATCATTCTCCTACATTAATTACTACCCAGTAATACTTCTTCAAATATGGTTTGTACAACCATGTCTGCCATTTTCACCTCTAAAGACTCCAAGACATTTATGCTTCTACTGCAGTAAAATAGTTTGCATCGACATCTATTTTGTCTTCATCTTACCAAATTCTCAACAGCATTTAGCCCTCTTTCCTACTTGAAACACTTTCTACTTTAGATTTCTATGGCATCATAGTTTTTCTTCTACATCACCACTGCTTCTTCTCAATCTCCTTTCTTGGATTCTCTTTCTATATCAGACTTTTAAATGTGACAATGTTCTGAATCATTTCCCCTCACTAGGCGCTACTAGTCAATCACATGATTTTGATAACATATATATATGAGTAAATCTTAAATTTGTATTTTTCAACAAGGCACTTTTCTCTGAACACCAAAGCTATCTTCTTGATAAATCTGCTTTGATTTGTAATGATACTTTCAACTCAACACGGCCAAAATTGAACAATTAAGATGGTTTTCCAACCATCTCAATCCCTCCTTAACCGTTACATAGCAATGGCATACATTTCCTGACAACTTTTCTCCACACCCAACATTAACCCCATCAGCCATTCCTGTTTTCTCAACATACAAATTTCTATCACAAATCCTCCCACTTCTTACCATGTCTGTTATTAGTCTAAGCCACCTATCTTTCACTCAAAAACCTGCAGCAAGCTTGAAATTGATCATTTTGCTTCTAATCCTTCCCCCATCAGTCTGTTCTCCCCAAAGCACCCAGCGTATGCTTTCAAAAGATCAAGTAGAATATTCTACTTCTCTTGATTAAAGCCTTTCCAACCACTTTCCATTATGCTTCATAAAATCAACAAGCTTTATCATAGCCTTCCACATGGCCTAACTTGATCTGCCTGTACTTCTGCTCTCCTCCTCAGTAACTGTGTTCTAGTCACACTTGTCTTTACTTCATCTCAGGGCATTCACGTTTGTTGCTTCTTCTACTTGGAATGCCCTTCTCTCAGATGTTCTCCTGGCTGTTCTCCTCAAATGTACCATCTTCACAGAGGCCATCCCTACTGAGTTAACTAAAATGCTGCCTCCCATGTTCCCCTGCCTGTCCAGTCATTCACTTAATCAAAACCACCTTCATACTCACTCACTGCCATGAAATCTTCATAACAAATTTCAGTATTCTAAATTGTCTTAATTATGCATTGACTTGGTATTTACTGACTGTCTTCTCCTTACAGAACATAATTTATGTTGGACATGGACTTTTCACAGTTACTGCATTTTTCCCAGTGTGCCCAGATCAGTGCCTGTCATATGGTAGACAATGAATGTTTGTGTAATGGTTAACTGACTCTTTTAACATGACCACATATAATCTGTTTTTCCTGATTGTGTCATCATCATCATCACCATCATTACTCTCATTACTATTTTTTTATTTTAAAAAGACACATTTATTCGGCATCATGATCAGACTACTACATTTGGCAATCAGCAGCATAGATGCAAAAAAAAAAAAACATTAAAACCCTTTGTTGGAATACTTTAGACTTTCCACAGAATGAGAACTAAAATAACCTTTTATATAATTAGTCACAAATATAATCCTCGAGTATTTTTCCCCATAAACATGAATATTTGTCTAAAACATGTCTTCTTTGTAGCAGCTAGGCTCTGCCTCCACTATGCTTGGCTGAGTTCACAAATCTGTTGTAACCTGTAGCTTCCCTATCACTTCTCTGGTTCTCCTCTCCTGCTAAGCTTTGTTTCATCTTTGTTTCCTGGCAGTAATTAAAATTTTCTGCTACTTCCATAGCTACTGCTGCTACTGGAACCATCATAGCCACCTTGGTTTCATGATTTGGTAAAGTATTGGCCTTCACCAAAATATGGGTCAGAGATTCTGTCTCCAAAATTTCCTTCTTTCATGAGTTCAAAATTTGAAGACTGATTGTTGTAATTGCCAAATTCATTGTAGCTTCCACCACCTCTGAAATTGCTTCCACTAACACCACCAAAGCTTCCTCTGCCTCCATTGTTATAGCTGTCACAGCTGACGCTCCTGCCATAACCGCTGCCCTGGTTTCCATAACCCTGTCCACCACTTCGACAGCCTCTGCTTCCTCCAGACTCACCAGGACTGTCTCCTCCATAACCACAATCATTACCAAATCCATTATAGCCATCCCCACTGCCACCATATTCACTGCCACCACGGCTGCCACTAAAGCCACTATGACCACTAAAGTTTCCTCCATGACCAGAGTTGTCATTCCCACCAAAACCACCTCCATGACCACCACCAAAGTTTCCACAACCACTTCGACCTCTTTGGCTGGATGAAGCACTACCCATCTCTTTCTCTGACGGGGCTTTCCTAACTTCACAGTTGTGGCCAGTCACAGTATGGTATCTCTGGATGACAGTCTTATCCACTGAATCACGGTCATCAATGGTTACAAAGTCAAAGCTCCTTTTCTTGCCACTGCCTCTGTCCGTCATGATTTCAGTCACTTCAATTCTTCCATACTGTTCAAAATAATCTCTTAGGTAATGTTCTTCAGTGTCTTCTTTAATGCCACCAGCAAATATCTTTTTCGCAGTTAAGTGGCCACGTGGTTTTTGAGAATCTTCTCTTGAGACAGCTCTCTTTGGTTGCACAACTCTTCCATCCACCTTGTGTGGCTTTGCATTCATGGGTGCATCCACCTCCTCCACAGTGGCATATGGGACAAACCCACAGTCCCTGGAGCACTTGGTGTTTGCAGTTCTCATTACCACACAGTCCCTGAGTCTTCCCCATTGCTCAAAACGGCTCCTCCCACTCCAATCGGTTGTTTTAAAGCTGAACCTTCTAGTGAAGAGTTTCTGTAGCTGTTTTGACTCTGACTGACATAGCCATGATTTCAGGGAAGACAGACTTTTACGATGCTTCCTTGGCGGCATCCATGGGCAGCATTACTATGATTTAAACTCTAGTTTTCCGTAGAAAAAAAAACGCGCATTTAGGTATTGATTAGCCAAGCCATTGTGTTAGAACTCAGCACAACATAGGTAAATAACATGGTTTCTGTCCTCACAGAATTTATAGCCTGGAGGACGACATAGGAATTAAGGAGAAAATTATAGGATAATCTTTTTATTTTATGAATAGATACAGCAGATATTCATTGGAGGCCTAATATATGTGCCAGGCATTAGTCTAGGCACTAAGAATACAGTGGCCAATAAAATAGTTCTTTTATGTAACTCAAATCTTATGGTGGTAATATGTGATATATAATAATAGTAATAATAATATAATATAAACTTGAAAAGTTTATATATTCATTCATTTATCAATCTCTCATAAATTGTGATACTATAGGTCAGTTAACTTATCCATCTCTGGTTGAACTAGTAATCTCAATTTTGGCCCCACAAAACTGAGAATAATGTCCTGCTATGTGATAGCACATAAAGCTGCTGGCACCAGACTGGCTTCTAGCTAGTTTCTTTCATCTTCTAACTGCTGCAGCCGTTTCTCTGAAGTCATACAATTTTATGACCAAGAAAAACATTTTTTATCATAAGTCATTTTTTACTATGAACACTTTGTGAATTATTTGGACTCACTAGACATCTAGCAGACCACCAAGGAAATATATAGTGGCACAAGAATGTTTTGAGATGAACAGTATGAGCATATTATCTGTTTTCTTAGGGCACAGTGTATAATGATGAATAGCCTAAGTAGGTCTGCACAATACGATGCTAGTGGGAATTACCCAGTCGGGACCCAATGTAATGCGCGTAAAATGTGCAAAGTGGGGAGAAGATTGCATGAGAACTAGAGAAGACAGAAAAGTAATTCTAGCAGGTAAAAATGTCCTTTTTCACTTTTCCTTTACTGCATCCCTTGTCTCATATTTTGAAAGAAAGGAGTATACATTCAATAAAGGAAGGAGGGAAAGAAGGAAGAAAGAAAGGAAGGTAGGAAAGAGAAGGGAAAATGGATGTGAGAGGTGATGAAAATCTTTAGGAAAATCACAATGCTGAGTTGTAGTACTGATACAGTTTTTTGGGGGGGTTGTTATTTTGTAGTATTATCTAGAGAGAATAGACATAGATAATTATAATGTTAAGTGGCAATTTTATTGTTGTAGGTAATTTTGTTAAAAATATCTATCTGTGATGTAACAGAGTATGTATTCACATTGAGATAATTAAAAAAAAACTACAGGCCATTGTAGGTAGTTCGTAGAACACATGGGTAAAATTGCTGTATAACTTTTCTAATGTTTTTCACTTCATGTTCCCTAGACTCTACTCCATAAGGGCACTTATTAATATATTACACACGATAAATTATAATAATGTAAGGTAAATATTTAGCAGTCACACCAACCAGGAAGCAATGCTGGCACTCCAGTTGTTTGTTTACAAGTGAGGTTGAGAGGTTTCTTACCCTAACAGCCCTTTCAGAATTTCCATCCAATTTTCTGATTGTGAAATGCTAGGCTAAAAAGTGAAACATTTTTAATCAACATAAAATTAGAGCTACAAGGAAAAATGCTTTCGCATTTCAATTTAGTTCATCAAATAACAAAGTAACGGGTGCGAAAGGTAGGATAGGAGATTTTCCATCCACTTCTCACCATGTAAGGCACAAACCAATTAATGATCATGGTGTTTCAAAATCAGTACTTTAAAAAAAATTAAATTTCCCTTCGATTCAATAGGACATAGAATAAGAAAAAAGGTAAACAAAAGACACTTTGACTGAGTCCAGAGAAATAACAAGAGAAGGATGTTACAAATATTATATGGGGTAGAAGTATTGGATATTAAAGTTGTTTGAATTAGAACTTCAGATGTAGCAATGATTTTTAATACTAGATGCACATTGTAATCACTAGGGAAGCTTTCAAAAATACCAAAATGTGGACCCTGCCTCAGATCAATTAGATCAATTTAATCACGGACATGTGGATAGTAAGCTTCAATATTTTTAAGACCCATTCTCTCCTGCCATGGTGATAAAATTTGCTCAGGGCTGAGAATCACTGAAATATATAGTTAAAACGTGGTTTGTACTACACATTAGGGAAATAAAAATGTCCATTCCAATTGCTTTTAGCTTTACTCATTTTTTATTTTAATTGAATTAACTGTAATTCAAATTTGTTCTAATTCAGCCCAAACTTACTTTTAATATTTGCTCTAGTTCAGCCCAAACTGATATTTAATAGTCTCCCAACTTATGTTGAAAGAGTGTTTTGCTGGGTGTAGAGGATGCATAGCAGTTAATCTAGAAAGTGTAGTTTATGAAGATGTTTTGGAGCCCTTCCTCTTTAAGCTGAAGAGGTAAAAATGGAGAAATCAAGACAAAAGTATTATTTTATAATTACCATTTGTCTAGTAACATTGATTAAGGGCCAAAGTAGACAATAAAGACAGAAAACCATCCCATCTATTTAGTATATGTGCATCTTCAAAAGTGAAAAGCGGCTGAATCGGGCAGCTGTATTAACACATATGTATCTAGTGTTGCTAATGGCAGAAGAATAGATGTGATTCAAAGCAGTTCTGGATGAGATTTAGAATTTTCAAATATTAATAGCTTGGTTCCACTTCTATTCTATCACCTTGCAAACGTTGCCAAACAAAAGGACTCTAAACAATGCCAGCCTTTATGTTTATGATTAGAATTGTTCTCTCTTGGGAGTAGAAAATATAATGCAGTCACTCTTCAGGGCCCAGATGCTTTGCAGATCCAGGCATCCAGACCACCTGTTTTCACATACTCATACACACTTTAGTTTGTCATTCATGAATGCCCTGTGCACATATTTGGCAGTTTGCTTGCCCAGTGCTTTGGCAGTTTTCCAAAGACATGTGAGTACATGAGCTTTACAATTTCTATGTGCAATGGTTTCCAAATTCATTTGAGGTATTCACTGTCTTTGTAAACATAGGGGCAATGTAATCATGGCAAATTAACTATGTCAGAATAATTCTAGCAAAAATTTGTAAATCCGAGGATATTAAATAGGTTCACATATAATTTTTTATAAATACCTTACATCAACTTCTTATCTACAAGACCAAAAGAAATTAAATGACTCGCCAATATAATGTTCATGTTTTCCTTAATTCTTAGAATCATGAAGTATGGAGAACTTGGAGAGAATTAATTTTGTGTAGGTTTTAATTACTGGTTAGATTCTTTTTTTTTTTTTTTTTTTTTTTTTTTGAGACGGAGTCTCGCTCTGTTGCCCAGGCTGGAGTGCAGTGGCCGGATCTCAGCTCACTGCAAGCTCCGCCTCCCGGGTTTACGCCATTCTCCTGCCTCAGCCTCCCGAGTAGCTGGGACTACAGGCGCCCACCACCTCGCCCGGCTAGTTTTTTGTATTTTTTTTAGTAGAGACGGGGTTTCACCATGTTAGCCAGGATGGTCTCGATCTCCTGATCTCGTGATCCGCCCGTCTCGGCCTCCCAAAGTGCTGGGATTACAGGCTTGAGCCACCGCGCCCGGCCCTGGTTAGATTCTTTACTTCCTCAGGTACCATTAGGAACACACTAAAAAAAAAAAAAAGTGAACCATAGCAACCTTTAAATAATTAACCTGTTTTTTCATTATTAGAACTGTGACTAAATATGTCCAGATATTCTTAATGAAATCTTTTTATTTCAAGAATATATATCTTAGAGCATATGCTACTTTTATGTGAAAAAATCACATCCATATGTAATATGTAAAGTCCATTTAAAATAGAATACCTATTGGGACTAATATATTTTTGCCAAAAATCTTTTATTTTGTAATATAATGGCATCTTAAGTATTAACAAATGTTAGAAATAAAACAAGGTATTGCAGTTAAAGTAAGTAGTTTGGTGAAAGATGCACAGTTAAATAAGTCATGAATCCTAAAATCATTTGGTAAAATCACAAGGCACTCAACTCTGTCTTTCCCCAGGTGGTTTAGGGAGCAAACTATCAAGAGAATGTTTTACGTGCCGATAATTCTAAAATTACAGCATGCAAAGCACTGGCCAAATAAATAACGTATACAAAGACCAACAAGAGGAAGATACCGTCCCAAAAGTTAAGTGCTCCCATTCTATTGTGGAAATAAGTGTGTACTCATGTGTTCTCATGCACATGCATACACACACACATACATTTTACATTCATGATGACAACATGAAAGCAAGTATATTTTCAAAAACCTATTCTCCTCATTGCAAGTGTTAACAAAATGTTAGAAATAAAACAAGGCATTGCAGTTAAAGTAAGTAGTTTGATGAAAGAGACACAGTTAAATAAGTCATGAATCCTAAAATCATTTGGTAAAACCACAAGGCACTCAACTCTGAGCAGGTCGATATACAACTTATATTAAAGGTAACTGGCTCTTTTATTTTAGAAAACAACTTAGTGGGTCTTTTTACTTTAGTAAAGTGTGCTCTCTTTTGCCCATCTCCCTACTGGGAATAGGATGGGCATGTTTTTCACATACCCCCACAATGCAATGCTTAAATAATGAATGAACTTGATGTTTCATTTTTTCCGTGACTGGTATAAAACACAAGGCTTTAAGGGTGAATGAGAGAGAGAATTAGAGTCGGGAGGGAGGATCTGTGGAGAGTGAATCAGACTCTCCACTACTTGACAGTGTATTGGGCTCAAGGAGGTACAGAGCAAGTGCGAAATGTATGATGACAGAGACGACTAAGGAACTCTTAAGAATGGCCACGTCTCCTATTTACTTTTGAGTCACTGGCTGTGCTTTTCTGAGATATTTCTCTATCTTAAACTTTAA
Source organism: Trachypithecus francoisi (assembly GCF_009764315.1). Classification (NCBI taxonomy): domain Eukaryota; kingdom Metazoa; phylum Chordata; class Mammalia; order Primates; family Cercopithecidae; genus Trachypithecus; species Trachypithecus francoisi. The sequence goes on from NW_022681453.1 coordinate 105,027,776, forward strand.
GGGACGCATGTTAAATACAGTAATCATGCCTCTCTCGTGTTTTGCAAAATTGTAGAAATAGCACCTGGCATGTGCTGAAGTAGTGAAGAGAGCAAACAGCAGCTGCAGGATCTCAGAAGGATGGATAAGGCCTCGGTGACAGTGGAGAAGAAAGTTGTGGTACATTCAGAACAGCAGCAGATATGAGCTATTTCCTAAAATACCAAGATGAATTTACACTCGAATTGGGGCTGCTGAGGGCTGGCAACACATGAAATGAGCTCCATGTGAGCTAACACATGGAGAGGAGGTAGCAGAACCACATTCCAAAATTCCAGAGAAAGCACCATGCTTCTTAAAATATGCGGAATGAGGACTTAAATTTTTTTAATGGGAGGGGTGGTTGACATGTGGGATATTAAAATGTATGTTCCCTGATAAGGTATGTAATAAAAGTACAAAGTGCACTAAGGCAGCAGGAAGAACACAGATGTTTTCGAAGCAGCTAGATCAGCAGTTATATCCTACTTTCATTTAGAAGCCATTTGGTATTGCGGAAGCAAATGACCCCTCTCTGGGACATGCTTCTCACCCATTAAATAAGATTAATAAGGCTAACTTCATTGGATAGATGTGTACAACAAATGCAGGTAAAGCACCTGGCATAGCATAGACACTAAATAAATCTCAGTCCTCTTCCTAATTGTCCTATCCATCCTACTCTCCAATAAGAAAGTTAGGAGACAGAAGTACTGCTTCCAATTAGAAGTAAAAAAAGTTTTTTTGTAAAAAAAGGTAGGCTTTGCATTGGGCCTTGAAAAATATGTGTGTAAATGTACTTTCTTATATGGATTTATTGAGAAAATATAGTATAATTACAAAAGAATTGAATATTATATATGAGGACGTCCTTCAATGCAGTAAGTGTTCATAGAAGAGACAGCTGGAATAGAGATATACAATGTGTGAGAGGCAGGGTTTTGGTCTTCGTAATCTTTGCCCACTGATATCACGCCTTGAATATATTAGCTTCTACAGCAAGAAAGAGAAAGGCAGGGCTCACGCCTGTAATCCCAGCACTTTGGGAGGTCGAGATCGGCGAGGTCAATAGATCGAGACCATCCTGGCCGACATGGTGAAACCCCATCTCTGCAAAAACTACAAAAATTAGCTGGGCGTGTTGGTGCGCTCCTGAAGTCCCAGCTACTTGGGAGGCTGAGGCAGGAGAATGGCGTGAACCCGGGAGGCAAAGGTTACAGTGAGCCGAGATCGCTCCACTGCACTCCAGCCTGGGAACGGAGGGAGACACCGTCAAAAAAAAAAAAAAAAAAAAGAAAAGAAAGAAAGAAAAAGAAAAGAAAGAGAAAGACAGAAGTTACTCAGAGCTGCAATGTGAAAGAGAGGGACTTTATCTACTATTACTGGCTATGAAGAAGAGGGCTATGAAGTTGGAAGAGGACTATGAGCCAAAAAGCATGTGATATCTAGAAGCTGGAAATGTCCCTCAGCTTCCAGCCAGCCAGAAATTCAGTACCTCAGTCCTGCATCTACAAGGAACTAATTTTTTCCATAGTCTTTAGAAATAAATGAAGCTTGTTGCAATCTTGAGTTTAGTCTACTTAGACCAGTACAGAACTTCTGCCATATACAAATGTAATGGACTGCTTTTGTAAAGCAAAGAAGTTTGTGACAGTTCATTAAGGTCATTAAGACAACAATAGAAAACTAACACCAGAGTTGAATGGCTGTTTCCCAGAGCTGGTAGAGGTGAGAGAATCATGATGTTGCACTACAGTGCCCTTTGCTCTCCACTCCCCTTACAAATATTTATTTAGAAACACTCAGGTAGTATTTTATGAGAGCATCTAGGGAAGAATAAAGCAAATTCAAATGACAATTGCTCGTTCAATAGTTGGGGTAACAATATGGTATTCATTAAATGGCATAGGGTAAGACCACAAAATATCTCAGGTATAATATGACATACTAAACACAGAAGTCAAGAAGCTGATATCATACAGAAAAAAACTAAGAACCTAGCAGGATTCATTAAGGAAATCTCCCTACAAAATTATAAGTTTGAATTTATTTGTTTTCCTCAGTAGAAACTGGCCTCTCTGTTTTGATAATAAAGGGGAAAATTGTTTGGTTTGTACTAAAAATTCCACAGAACTTTTACTATCATGTTGCCCTGGCGTTCTCAGTGATACACATACTATTAGCAGAGTAAACTGACATATTTAATTTTTAAAATCAAATACTTATAATTGTTATATAAGATCAGTGAGATCTTGGGAAATATTACATCTTGATAAGTGTTCATTGGTTTCCTAAAAATAAAACTTTCCTAGCCAGTTCTCTGCTATTATTTGTATTAATGTGTTTCTAACTATTCTAAAATAATTTGAGGATGAGTTATGAGATTTAATCTTGTAAGTCAAAAATGTGAGCTAATAAGTAAAAACCCTAACAATTTATAGTCACTAGAGGGGCTTTAATTCATTTCTTCCCTTTAGTATAAGTCAATTTGTGACACAAAACCATTGGATAGGGTTCATTTGAATTGTTGAAATCAAAGATGGGCAAAAGGTCAAATACATGTATCTTCTCCAATGCACATTTTTCAGGTTAATTAGACATACTTCTCTTTCTTTTTAATTTTTCTTTTTAACATTAGGTAACAAATGGCCACTAAATTTTCCTGTATCTTCCAGAATAATGACCAGACTCTAACATTATGAGAGTGATCATAGAGACAGGACATGGTGCAAGCTGTAGCAAGAACACAGTGGGTGATGGTGGAATTAGCGTAGTAAAATTTCATTCTTTAACTACTTTGTCTAGTTGCTGAAAGAGACCAAATGAAATCTACAGGCAGGCAGCCCGGGCGGTGCCTTGAGCCTAGTTAGAAGTTGACCCTACAGGCAGACAGCCTGGGCGGCGCCTTGAGCCTAGTTAAAAGTTGATGCCGGACCTAACCGATAATGTTATCTATAGATTTCAGATGTTGTATAGACAAGCAATGTGAAAGTCCCTGTCTTGTTCTTTTTCTGTTCTAATTACTAGTGCTTGCCATATATCTCTCAACTTCCTGAGCCCAGTATAAACATATCCCACCATATGTCTCCCCTCCATATATCCCTCAACTTCCTGGGCTCATCCCACCATATGTCTCCCTACCATATATCTTTCAATTCAAAGACTACCATATATCTCAACTTTAGAAGGACACCACCTGGAAAATCCCCGATAAGAACACAGCCGTTTGTGAGAGCGCGGGAACCAATAAAAAACTGCTAAATGTATAAACTTAAAATGTTAACCAATTGTAATGCTGTAACCTAGAGAATTCCCTCGTATGTCTCCCTACCATATATCTTTCAATTCAAAGACTACCATATATCTCAACTTTAGAAGGACACCACCTGGAAAAGAACACAGCCGTTTGTGAGAGCGCGGGAACCAATAAAAAACTGCTAAATGTATAAACTTAAAATGTTAACCAATTGTAATGCTGTAACCTAGAGAATTCCCTCGTTCCTCTGCAACTTTACAAGTCCTGTTTACATTAGGCTATAAAAGGCAAGCGCACGCATTGTTCAGGGCCCTCCTGTATGTTGTGGAACGGAGGGACCAAGTTCGAACTTGCATTAAAGATCCTTGCCGCTTGGCTTTGACTCTGGACTCTGGTGGTCTTTTTCGGGGAACAAACGGTCTGGGCATAACAGTTGCCAGAGATTGCTTTCCTCTCTGAGTTCTCTAACACATTTCTATGTTATTCTCATCCCTCTTTATATTTACATATGATTGTAAACATTGCCTAAAGAAGGATGTTTGATAAATATGTTCCTGTATTCCCTTTTCTTTCCTTCCGGTCCAGTTCACGTGCGACCCTTTCACTCCTGCTACCATTTCATTGGCTTGTGATTTTGCTTCTGCATTGTAAAATAAAACAAAATAAAATAAAATAAAATAAAATAATACCTCTTTCAGGTTTCAATCACATCGTCTCAGATTCTATTATTTGTCAAAGTTAACTTTCTAAAATTCAATCTATGATGTTATTACTGAAAACAAAACAACCTCATTTCATTTCAAATTAAACTCTAACAGCACAGTATACAAAGATAATTGTAATCATTATATTTTCTGTCTCTTTGGTCTAATTTCCAATTAGCTTCTAAATCCATGTCCTTTTAGATGCAGTGGCATCAAATAAGACCTTTTCTCTAAGATCTGGAACAAGACAAGGATGCCCTCTTTCACCACTTTTATTCAACATAATACTAGAAGTCCTGGCCAGTGGAATTAAGTAAGATCAATAAATAAAGGGCATCCAAATTGGAAAATAAAAGTCAAAATAACCTTGTTTTCAGATTACATGACCTTAGACTTAGAAAAACCTGACAGCTCCATCAAAAAAAATCTGTTAGAACTGCAAGATGGAAAAATAACATACAAGAATTAGTAATATTTATAAATATCAATAGTGAACAATCTGAAAATGAAACCAAGAAAGCAATCCCATTTACAATAGATGCAAGGAACATAAAATACCTAGGAATCAGTTTAACCCCAAAATGAAATATCTATGCAACAATGACTATAAAACATCAATTGATTTGCATTCAGTTGATGAAAGAAATGGAAGAGAACACCAAAAAAAAAAATGCAAAGCCCTTCCATGCTCATAAATTGAAATAATTAATTTTTTTTTTTTTTTTTTGAGACGGAGTCTCCCTCTCTTGCCCAGGCTGGAGTGCAGTGGCCGGATCTCAGCTCACTGCAAGCTCCACCTCCCGGGTTCACGCCATTCTCCTGCCTCAGCCTCCCAAGTAGCTGGGACCACAGGCGCCGCCACCACGCCCGGCTAGTTTTTTTTTTGTATTTTTTAGTAGAGACGGGGTTTCCCCGTGTTAGCCAGGATGGTCTCGATCTCCTGATCTCATGATTCGCCCGTCTCGGCCTCCCAAAGTGCTGGGATTACAGGCCTGAGCCACCGCGCCCGGCCTGGAACATATATTAATAAGACATCCATACAAATGAACTCAAAACTGATTTAACATTACTTATTATTTGACAATGCTTCCCATATCATTTAATATGTTAAATAAACCCAATTAGTTTAATCTCTCTTTTTAATATATATGAAGAGACACCCTTTTGAAATGTTTTTTTTTTTTTTTTGAGACGGAGTCTGGCTCTGTCGCCCAGGCTGGAGTGCGGTGGCCGGATCTCAGCTCACTGCAAGCTCCGCCTCCCGGGTTCACGCCATTCTCCTGCCTCAGCCTCCCGAGTAGCTGGGACTACAGGCGCCCGCCTCGTCGCCCGGCTAGTTTTTTGTATTTTTTAGTAGAGACGGGGTTTCACCGTATTAGCCAGGGTGGTCTCGATCTCCTGACCTTGTGATCCGCCCGTCTCGGCCTCCCAAAGTGCTGGGATTACAGGCTTGAGCCACCGCGCCCGGCCTTGAAATGTTTTAAAGGCCTATCTGGAAAATGTCAAAGTTCATTCCAGGACAAGAAAAAGACTAAATTTAGCATTTGATTTAGGGACATTTGTAAAAAAAAAAAGAAAAAGAAAACAAACAAACAGAACAATCGAGTGTTTAAAACACATGATCAAAATAGGATTGCAGGTCATTGTGAAATAATGATCGTTTATTTAACTAGAGTGATAATTAAAAAGGCTTCAAGGGCAAATGCAGAAAGTTACATAGTTTTAAAATAATATCACTCTTTTAATAGAAAAGACTCAGTTTTCTTAGGTGATCAAAAGCTTAAAAAAGACAACATTAAACACAAGAAATTATTTTAGTAAAACACAGAATCTTTGTTTGCTTTGCCAATTATCTAAATGATTTTTTAAAATTACAATCTTCTGTCAAGAGTTGTAGACTAATTCTCACAATATTCTTGTTGTTTCAACCCAGTGAATCAAATTCTAGTTTTGCATCAGTGTACTTCTGATATTAATGTTTATTAAAAAAAAAAAAAAACATTAAAAATACACAATCTCCTTGATTTATGATGGGGTTATATCTCAATAAGCCCATCATTGTTTGAAATATATTATAAGTCAAAAAGGCTTTTAATGCTGGCAACACAGCAGACAGTCTCTGACTTATGATGCTTCAACTTAGGATTTTTCCATTCTATGATGATGTGAAAATGATATGCATTCAGCAAGAGCTGTTGTCTTATTATAAGTCAAAAGCAGCTCCTCGACTTATAATGGGATTGTGTCTCAGTAAACCTATCATAAACTCAGAAAATTATTCAAACCATTGTAAATTGAGAACCATCTGTAATTTCCTTGTAATTCCTTGTTTTATGTGCGATCAATCTTAGCCAGCTTGATTGCACATAAAATTCCTTTGCAAGCGTCATCTTCCATGAACTTATAGATTTTTTATGGTTATGGTATTTAGTCCTATACTATCTCTCTTCTCATTTTGGAACAAGTGATTACTCTATTTTAGAACAAAACTATTTATTTTTTATCCTTGATAAATAAAATGAAATATGCTCATATTTTACACTTTCTTACCAGCAGCATATCTTACCCTTTTTGTATATTTATATGTAGATTTGTCTCCCTTATTATTTCTAGTAATTTTAGTAACATACATTAATAAGAATTTGTAACCCTTAAGTGATCTTAATTCTCAGTGAACAATAGGAAGTAAGCAATGATGAACTGTTTGTTACACCAGCAATCTGGCAAATCTTTGAATCAATTCTAGAAGCATCTGCTGCTTTCTCACAGTACAATTGCCAATGTGACACAGAACATGTTTACTAACAGTCCCAAATATCTTTAGTTTCTCTGTAATAAGAAATAATAAGAGGCAAAAAAGTGTCTCTGTCTTATTAGGTGTTGGTGAGTGTGTGTGTGTGTGTGTGTGTGTGTGTGGGTGGGTGGGTGTGCCCATGCCTACATGCTATTTTGTTCTTGTTTTGGTTTGTTTTGCTATGCCTTAGAATTGTTTTTTTGTATAGATTTTTCTCAGCCTCAGCTTTGTATTCTTGATAAAAATAAAATTAAAACATTCTGGAAGAGAGATGACGGGTTTCAAATAGAAATTTCATTTTACTTATATCTACTTTACTTATTTGTTTTTATTAGGTTTGGGTTACTCGTGTAGATGAGACATTAAACAGCTAGCGACCATCTTAAATTATTTTTGTTGACAATTTTTTTAATATAGAGATAACATAAGCTTATTTTGCCAATAAACCTAAGGAAAATTCATGCATCTGCATTGTTTTTAATGTTGACAACCCTGAAATATGTTAGTTTTAGTCAAACCAACAATATTCTTCTTAACCAAACATTACTTAAATCACAAAAACTTGAAAAGCATTTGGGGTGGTACTTATTAATCTGAAAAAAAAATTTATATAAGCACTTAGTCTTCTTTAAACAAATAAGACTACTTTTATAATTTAATATTTCTAATATAAGGGAAAATGTTTACAGATACATATAATATATACAGACATACATAAGCATACTGACAGAAATAGATCATATAACCTTTTATTCAAAAGTTTTAGTCATCATCCAGGTACAGTAATACTGTACTCAGTGTTGAATACTGCACTCAGCGTGAGTGTTTCTTTTGCCTTATGGTCAGAGACTGGTTACTCCTGTTTAGTTTTGTTGTGTTGAAGATTTAGTCACAGATCTATCGGTTTGTTTGTTTTGTTTCCAAGAAAGAGTTTTGCAACATAGCAAAGATCATGACAACAAGGAAGAGGTGGACGGAGTTAGCAGGGTATATAGTCAGCAGGGATATGAGAAAAGGGGTTTCAGTTAACTGGAAGATCCTTATGTGAGAAGTAGGATTGAATAGAGAAACTAGAGAGGACAATATTTTTAATTGTATATATTTTATTCATTGATATAGTTGTGGATATAATACCAGGGCATTCTTTGGTGCCCGGAATTTGTCCTTTCTCATTTTTCCCCCACTTCCATTTTGCTTGATTTTGTATGTTTTTAGCTTTTAAGTTCAAAGGTACATGTGCATGTTTGTTACATAGATAAACTTGTGTCATGGGGGTTTATTGTACAGATTATTTCATCACCCAGGTATTAAGCCCAGTACACATTAGTTATTTTTCCTTATCCTCTTCCTCCTTCCACTCTCCACCCTCTGACAGACCCCAGTGTTCGTCATTTCTCTCTATGTGTTCACGTGTTCTCATCATTTAGCTCCCACTCATAAGTGAGAACATGTGGTATTTGGTTTTCTGTTCCTCTTTCAGTTTGCTAAGGATAATGGCCTCCAGCTTCATCCATTTCTCTGCAAAAGACATAATTTTGTTCTTTGTTTACGGCTGCATAGTATTCCATGGTGTATATGTACCACATTTTCTTTATCCAGCCTACTATTGATCAGCATTTAGGTTGATTCCATTTCTTTGCTATTGTTGTGAATAGTTCTGCAGTGAACATACATGGGCATGCATCTTTATAACAGAATGATTTATATTTCTTTAGGTATATAACCAGTAATGGGATTTCCAGGTCTAATGACCAAGGCAATCATAAGCAAAAAGAACAAAGCTGAAGATATCATGGTATCCAACTTCAAACTATACTACAGGGCCACAGTAACCAAAACAGCATGGCACTGGTACAAAACCAGACAGATAGACCAGTGGAACACAACAGAGAACCCAGAAATAAAACTGCACACCTACAACTGACCATTGACAAGCCTAACAAAAGCAAGCAACAGGGAAAGGATTTCCTATTCAATAAATGGTGCTGTGATAACTGACTAGCCATATAAAGAAGTTTGAAACTAGATCCCTTCATTACATCATATTAACTTAAGGGTGATTAAAGACTTAAATGAAAAACCCAAAACAATAAAAACGCTGGAAGACAGCTTAAGCAATACTATTCAGGGCACAGGCACAGGCAAAGATTTCATGATGAAGACACCAAAAGCAATTGCAACAAAAACAAAAATTGACAAATGTAAACTAATTAAACTAAAAAGCTTCTGCAAAGTAAAACTATCACTAAAGTGAGCAGACAACCTACAGAACGGGAGAAAATTTTTGCAAGCTATGTGTCTGATGAAGGTCTGATATCCAGCATCTATTAGAACTTAAACAAATGTACAAGAAAAAAAAACCACATAAAAAGTGGCGAAAGGACATGGACAGACACTTTTCAAAAGAATACACACATTCCTTCAACAAGCATATGAAAAAAGGTTCAAGGCTGGGCGTGGTGGCTTATGCCTGTAATCACAGCACTTTGGGAGGCCGAGGCAGGCAGATCACAGGGTCAAGAGATTGAGGCTATCCTGGCTAGCACGGTGAAACCCCATCTCTACTTAAAAATACCAAAAAAATAAAAAATAAAAAAATATTAGCCGGGCGTGGTGGCGGCGCCTGTGGTCCCAGCTCCTCGGGAGGCTGAGGCAAGAGAATGGCGGGAACCCGGGGGGCGGAGCTTGCAGGGAGCCAAGATGGCGTCGCTCACTCCAGCCTGGGCGACGGAGGGAGACTCCATATCAAAAAAACAAAAAACAAACAAACAAACAAAAAAGTTCAATATCACTGATCGTTAGAGAATTGCACACCAAAACCACAATGACATGCCATCACACACCAGTCAGAATGGCGATTATTAAAAGATCAAAAAATAACAGATGCTAGTGAGGTTGTGGAGACACAGAAATACTTATACACTGTTCTTGGGAGTGTAAATTAGTTAAACCATTGCGGAAACTGGGTGGTAATTCCTCAAAGACCAAAAGAAATATTCTTATAAATATTTTTCCAAAAGTGTTCCAAGTATCGATTAGACAGATTTAGACATAGGGACATGTCTAAATCTTTTAGACTCGACTTGATCTCCCACCAAATAAATATTAATTTTTTTCTCTGAAAGATTTGTTGATTATTGTCCCAGGAGTTAAGGCTTCTGGGGACTTTCTCTAGTGAGAAAATCGTCCCGGCCAAAGGGATTGGGCCCACCAGCTGGCTGGTGTTAAAGTGGACAATTTCTTTTCTGATCGCTTACTTGTTTATAATAAAGGCAAACATCTCATGACACACTGTTCTTTATTTTGGGGCCCCTTGATTTGAGTATAAAATATATTCAAAAAAGTCTTGTGGTCTGTGTAGCAGCTGTAGCTATCAAGACTTGTACCTGTTTGCCTTTTGTAAAGAGTTTCTTCACAATGGCTACAGTAACTGTAAGTTATCTTTGGTATGTTTCACCCATTTCTCTAGAAAAGAGTAAGTTCTGGGTCCACAGTTCTTATACAGAAAATTGACTGCTGTTCCAGATGGAGGAGTTATAGAACCCTTTGATTAAGATGAATGCATGATGCCTTGTCTTCTAGTAATCTTACTTGCCTACTGAACCTTGAGTCTCTGCAGGACCCAGTCAGACATCTGATGCCTTCCTGCAGGAACCAGTTTTGTTTCTGTCATGACATTAGAACTAGTCCCAGATACTCAAATGAACACAGTGAACTCAAAACTCGAAAGGATACAGCTCAAATCTGAGAGAAAAGTCACCCACACCATCCCGATGCTGCAAGAGAGCAATGGGCATGACAGGCCTTTTGGATACCATTGCTGACTCACTGGGCGGTCCTGGTGACTGCTGCAGGTCGACTTTAGATCCCACATCTGATATCAACATTTTTAAAGAAAAACTTTAGAAAAATTAAATTTAGCAGAATTTATTTGAGCAAAAAACTATTCATAAATTAGGCAGCATCCTGTACCAATAGAGGTTCAGAGCACTCCATATAGCATTTTGAGCAGAAATAATTTATAGATAGAAAAAGGAAGTAACACAGAAACAGCTTGATTTTATACAGCTCAGTATTTGCTTTATTTGAGCATGATGTGATGGTGCATTTACCTTACATGGACACGGTCTGATCAGCTGCCCATCTGTGATTGGCTAAAACTTGGCTGCTGTAGTTGTCTGAGATTCAACTATCTGTTAACAAGAATATCTTCTTAAGTAGTAGCTTGCTTACATACTAACTTAGGGTGGAGTTTACTATATATGGATGCAGATTTAGACCAAATTTAGTTTAACTCAACACTGCTTAATACAAAGCAAAAAAAAAAAAAAAAAAAAAAGGGAGGGGGAATATTGAATGTGTTGAAGATAATAATCTGGCATTATTTTCCTGGAACAAGTAAATACTTATTTTAAATCTAACCCTAAAGTCTATGGCTAATTGTTTACATTTTACTTTCTTTTCATTTATTTTTTGGTTTTTTTCAATAAAAGATCCAATCACATGTTTTGTTTATTTCTGCTTTTTTGTAATTGAGGTGTGCCATTACCATGTTTCAAGTGTTAATCATACAATACAGTGCTCAAGTGTAACTTCAGTCATGGTGGATGATAAGAAACAACACTCAGCACAAAACAAAATAATAATAAAATAAAGTAAGTGAAGTGTTACAATATGCCTTCAACGTTTATATGAAGATAACCCACTCCTTACCATCTTGAAATTTAGAATATCTCAGATCTTTTCCAAAAGTATTCATTTTCGAATGTTTCAATTTCAGAGTTAGCTGAAAAAATACTAGCATTGTTCAGAATAAAATATAAAATATTGATTATCTCATAATTTTAAGCTCAGCAGTATAAAATGGCTGTACTTTGACTACAGTTATAAGAATGCACAAGTAAAAATACTGCATTTTAAAGCAGCTTATAGTTTCCTTTATATATGAACATATTAATAAATGAAAGTTACTGCAACAATATTAAGTCTACATATGCACTGTATGGCTGAGTCAAACCATTTGAAAATCCATCAAATAAAAAATTTAAATATACAAAACCAATGACCTGGAATGTTGACTAATATACACTATGAACAACGGATAAAATCAAAATTAAAATGTACATATAATTTCAACAGTATTTTTAAATCCAATTGTTATGAAATTGAATTGCCAGAGTAATATAGTATTAATTGTTAAACTTTTTAAACTAAAGAATGTATGTATGTAAAAAGTTCTAATAGGCAGTTATAGAAGATGTTGTATACGATATTTCCCTTTATGACTTAACTGTAGTCAAAACTGGGAACTTACAAATACAGTAAACAGTAAATTAAATACAGGTTTATTTTTATAATTTAGTTTTAAGTTTTCTTAAACTCCATTTGCTGATGTGTTTGGTAAGTCACAATTTTAACACAAAATGTATTTTGAAATATATATTTTTAGATATGAATTTTCATATTTTTAAAATACAAATTTGAGGCCAGATTTTAAAAGGTGATAGGAATAAGGCTTAGATTCAAAGAGAGGGAATATTTCCAGGATTCTGAAAGTGAATAACAAATAGAATCAAAATGGGGATTATCAAAGAGAATGATAGATTCAGGGGTAAAGATTTCAAAGTGAATCCTCAAACAAAGGCAAAGCAGTTGAAGACTGAATTCTGCAGTTAACAAAGGATTAAACTGCATGCCTCGCAGAACTTTCCCAGTTTACACAACCATATTTCTTTAATTGTTATCTAATTCGCTTTTGGCACATATGGGTTAATAATAAATGCCTCTTATCTTCTATGTTGCTTTATCCAGTTTACTTCCTAAAGTTTTATATTCCGTTCCTATTTTAGCTGAGCTGTCTGAGACTTTTGCTTCTGGTCATGTTAAAGAGACAATGACCTGAATCATCCTCATACAGTAATTATAAACATAAAACTGGATTTTTTCACTGTCTTTTTCTTTTTTATTTTTGTGCATACATGACAAGGTTAGGCTTTGTGTCCCCACCCAAATCTCATCTTGAATTGTAATCCCCAGATGTCGAGGGAGTGACCTGGTTTGAATCATGGGGTGGTTTCTCCCATGCTGTTCTAATGATATTGAGTGACTTCTCACAAGATCTGCTGGTTTTTGTAAGGAGCTGTTCCCAATTCGCTTCACATGCACACTCACTCTCACCTGCTGTCATGTAAGACGTGCTTGCTTCCCCTTCCGCCAGAATTGTAAACTTCCTGAGGCCTCATCGGCCATACGGAACTAAGTCAATTAAACTTCTTTTCCTTATAAATTACCCAGTTTATGGCAGTTCTTTATAGCAGTGAGAGAACTGGCTAAAACTTACATCCTAGTTGTACCTATGTATAGGTAAGGTGATATTTTGATGCAAGCATACAATACGATCAAATCTGGGTAGCTGGGATATTCATCAGTTCAAAACTGGATAAATTATGCAACACAATTGTTTTCAAACATTGAACAAAAGTCAGTGAAGTTCTGTGACTTCTGTGAGAAGAAGATCAAGGTGGGCTTTAAAAATATCCGTTTTCTATCTGGAGGAATTTTTTTAGGACAGAATGAAAATGTCCTACAGGATCTTTTTGAATTGAAGACATGGAGGTCAGAGTTCCAAGAGGCTAGGCAACTGGGAACTGAACAACCAAGAGTAGGAATCTATACACGAAAAGAGACCCAGGAATCTGCACTGGCTTCATCTTTCGTGTTTGCTGAATACAAGCGTAACTTATTTTATGGTGCTTCATTTTACCGTGCTTTGTAGATGTGTCTTTTTTTTTCTTTGAAAAACTGAAGGCTTGCACAATCCTGCAATAAGCAAGTCTACTGATGCATTTTTTCCAAAATCAGGTATTACCTTCATGTTTCTGTGTCACATTTTGATAATCTATGAAATATTTCAACTTTTTTTCGTTATTGTTGTATCTGGTATGGTACTAGGTGATTAGTAATCTTTGATGCTACTATTGTAACTGTTTTGGGGCATCACAAACCACACCCAGATGAGATGGCAAACTTCCTTTATAAATGTGTGTGTTCTGACTGTTCCAGCAACCAGCCAATAGAAGGCTGTTTAGCATACAGTGAAAAGTTGCTGTTTAGTGTTGCTGTCTTCATCAATTAACTTAGCTAGATCTTCTGGATAACTTTCTACAACTTGTACTTTAGGACTTGCTGCTTCATCGGGTCGGGCGCGGTGGCTCATGCCTGTAATCACGCACTTTGGGAGCCCGAGGTGGGTGGATCACCTGAGGTCAGGAGTTCAAGACCAGCCTGACCAACATGGCGAAACCCAATCTCTGCTAAAAATACAAAAATTAGCCGGGCATCGTGGTGTGTGCCTGTAATCCCAGATACTCAGGGGCTGAGGCAAGAGAATCACTTCAATCTGGCAGGCAGAGGATGCAGTGAGCTGAAATCATACCATTGCACTCTAGCCTGGGTGATAGAGTGAGACTCCATCTCAAAAAAAAAAAAGGACGCTTGCTGCTTCATCTTATATTTTTACGTTATGGAGACAGCTTCTTTCCTTCAACTTTAAAAAGCAACCTCTGCTTGGTTTCTATGTAGCTTTTTTACCCATCTCAGGCTTCATCCTCTGAATTAGGCTTTGCCTTAAGGAGATGTTGTGGTTGTTTTGGTCTTCTATCCAGACTACTAACACTTTCTCCACATCAGTAATTGGGCTGTTTTGCTTCCTTACACAATTTGCTTCCTTCACATACACAATTTGGCTATTTTTCTCAAGAGGTCCAGCATTTGACCTATCTCAACTTTTGACATTGCTTCCTCTATTAAGCTTAATTATTTTTTTGCTTTTTATTTAAAGTGAGAAACATGAGACAACTCCTTTAGCTTAAACACTTATAGGCCATTGCAGGGAAATTAATTGGCCTACTTTCAATATTGTTGTGTCTTAGGCAATATGAAGGCAGGAGGAGAGGCCATTTAAAACACTCCATCAACTTAGTTGGTAAAGCAGCAACATATATATAGAGGATTGACCCCAGTGTGGAAAGAAGTTCTACTGTGAGTAAAATGCTACTAACCAGCATCACATACCATAAAGAAATCTTTTGTGAAAGGAAAAGTCAATTGATGTGGCAAATTTTATTTCTGTCTTAATTTAAGTAATTGCCACAGCCATTCAAACGTCAGCAATCATGACCACAGTCAGTTAGCAGCCATCAACAGCAAGATGAAACTCTTCAGCAACAAGAAGATTATGATTCACTGAAGACTGAAATGATTGTTAACAGCTTTAAGCAATAAAGTATTTTTAATTAAAGTATGCACATTTTTCTTTACACATTTGCTATTGCATACCCAGTAGACTACAGTATAATGTAAACATAATTTTTTATGCATTAGGAAACCAAACATTTTTGTAACTCACTTTATGGCAATATTTACTTCCTTGCAGTGGTCTGAAACCAAATCTGCAATATTTTTGAGGTATGCTTGTGCAGCCCACTGAATGAGAGATATTCTATGAGGCCAGACAACAAATGACCAACATTAAATACAAGTAAATAGTTAAAGTTCAGATAAGTTTGGAAATTTCTGAGATCTTTCTAACAAGAATAGGAAGTTCTCCCTAATAACATGTGTAATTAAGTGGATACCTCAAAAACACCGCACCTTAATAATATATCAAAAATCTCCCTAGAATTAAGGCTACTCTAGAACAAGTTATAGCACTAGCAATTAGTTAAAAAGACAGGAAAGTTGGTACTCAATAAGTTTACAATCTGTCAGAACAAAGCACAGCGCTCTTCTAAAGGCAGACATCAAAATACAGATTTTCTACATTACAGTGCTCGGCCTCTAATACAAACTCTCCTGGCATGCCAAGAGGTAAGACAGTGTGCTTCAAAGTTCAAAGAAATTCTGTCCAAAAAATTCCAAGAAGTTGTATAGATGAAAAAAATAGGATGCATGGGCTTTTTAAACGACTACCAATATATTCAAAATTTTCAAGGATTAAAAGTGCGATGGTATTATAGATTGAATTATGTCGCCCCAAATTCGTATGTTGAAACTATAATCCCCAAGATGACTGTATTTGTAGATGTGGCCTTTAAAGAAGTAATTCAAGTTAAATGGGGTTGTAAGAGTGAGACTCTAACTAAATAGGGCTAGTGTCCTCCTTAGAGATAGAAACACTAGAGGTGCACATTGCAGAGGAAAGGTCCTGTGAGGACATAGTAAGAGGACAGCTACTTGCAAACCAGGAAAAGTCCTCACCAGAGGCCAACTCTGACAGTAGGTTGATCTTGGGTTCTAGCCTCCAGAACTGTGAAAAAATACATTTATGTTGGTTAAACCACCCAGTCTATAACAGCCCTAGTGGACTACTACAAATGGGTAGAACTATGCTGTATAAATTCAGAATATTTGAGGATTTTTCCAGATCTCAGTGTTTTATTGATGTCTAACATAATTGTCTATGGACAAAGAACATGTTGTTTGTGAATGCAGTCTTTCTATTTGTATTGAGAATTTTTTATGTCTAGCATGTAGTCTCTTTTGGTGACTGTTGGCACGAGCACTTAACAGAGATCTTGTTTTAGGGTTGTATGGAACATACAGTATATGTTAATTAGATCAGTTTGACAATATTGCTTAAGTCTTTATTTCTTTACTGATTTTCTGTCCACTTATTCCATATATCAATGAGATAGCAGCACTGGAATACCAAGTAAAATTGTGGATTTGCCTGTTTCTTAACAGCCTGCCAATTTCTGCAGTTTATTATGAAACTATCTTGTGGGATGTATATACAAATAGATTGTACAAAGAAGAGCAAATTAAAATGAAAGTAAGTAAAAAGAAAGAAATAATAAAGATAAGAGCACATATCAACACAAAAGAGAAGGGCAAAGAAACGAATAAAAAAATGCTGATTCTTTGAAAAGGAGTAGGGTAATGGATCAAGAAAAATGAAAGAAGACACAAATTATTACTATAGGAATAAAATTAGGGTATTGCAAACATCTAACAGAAAATAAGAAGAAAAATTTCTTTCCTTAAGTGTAGGATGGACCAATGAATATTAGGAATACCACAACATCAAAAAAAAAAAAAAAAAAAAAAAAAAACACACACCACTTCAAAGAGATGCTCTCATACTGGGCTCTAGGAAGAATGCAAATACTTATTGTATTTATCTTGTATAATTTAGAGCTTCACAGTTTATATGTATAGTGTGTAGTGATGAAGTGTAAAATGGTTTAATACAAGCACACTGAAAGGTGCAGTTTACATTGCTCTCCCAATGACAAAAAATACAGTTATTTTTCTAACTACAAAACACATACCCACTCATCGTAACATATTAATTAATCCTTAAATGTATGATGAAGAAAGACAAACTGTACTCTTATACAAACCAAAATGGGTTTTAGGACAAGAGCAAAACCAAAATCATTTAAACTAAAATAATGAAAAACTTTATTCCTTCGTGTAAAGAAGAACTTAAATACATTACCTACCTTGCTTTAGCTTTAAGGTCTTGTAAATCTTTATTCTTCTCTACTCATTTCTATAGTCACAGGTCTGTATTTTCATAGAGTCAGAAATCTGAGGTAGAAAAGTAAATTAAAAAATTTTCAATTTTGAAAAGGAAGAACCAAAACAAATTATATGTCTTTAAGCTAGAAATAAAAAGTTGAAATGCTTCACGTATAATAGCAACCAAAACAAAAGTTAAGTAAGAAAATATCAAACAAAAAATACTTAGGCTATGTATGAAAAGCTATTGATGGAAATAAAAGTAGTCATAAGTAAATAGAGACACAAATCAAGCAATTGATTAGAAAAACTAAATATGGTTTAAAATGTCAGTTTTCCCCATATTTATCTGTAGTTTTAAAGGAATTGTTTTTTGCGTATTGTTTTCAAGTAAATTGATGAGTTGTCTCTAAAATTTAAATCTAGGAACAAAGGTCAAAAATATCCAAGATATTCCCAAGGCAAAAGTGTAAAGAGGGGCAGGATTAAGGAAAATAAGAAGTTCGAGAGGAGGTTAAAAAGCTGTCCTTTGTCTTTAACACAAGAGGTTTGTTTTCCTACCAATATCCATGAACCTGTGGCAAGCTAACTTGTTAGTTTGCAATTACTCTTGCAGTTACTCACAGTTCTTGGCAGTTCTGATTACAAGGATATGAAAGTGACAGATTCATGGCTTTCTGAAAAAGAAAGACAAAGACCTTCCTGCAGGCTGAGTAATGGAATTTCAGAGAAATCCTCGGAAATACGTAGTGGGCTTATTGCCAAACTGCATGGCCAATCAGGCAATAAATACCCCTCCACTAAGTTCCTGTTAATAGAGAAATGTTTGCACACTGAGCCTCAGAAAGTGGGAACAAAATCTGTATGCTGCACTGGTTGTTAGTAATTCTTCTCTGGGTTTGTGTGGGTGAGGGAGAGAGAACAGACAGTAAAGACAGTAAAGAGAACAAACCAACGTAGCAGTAACTGCATCCGCTGATGATATGTTTTATACCAAAATAATACATTGTGTGTTTTTTTAAAGGAGCAGTGGATGAAATATTGAAAGATGTTTACATGAATTTCTAAGGATTTTAGACTTTGTGCCACGCGTAACATACAGAAAAGTTTAACCAGACTTAAAAAAAAAAAGAAAAAGCGATTCTGCTGGCAATTATGGGAAGGAACTGGAAGAAAGAGAACATTTAGGAGGTTGTTGTTGTAATAAAAGGAAAATAAAAGGACACACAGCGTCAGAATTAACAGGTCTTGAGGTCTTGACCTCAATGGAAACTCTGAGGGAAGTAACAAAATATCTTGAAAGGGGTAAATGTGTACAATATTTTCAATTGTGTCTTGTCACGGATGATATAAAGGATGTAAAGGTAAAGGTGTAACTTGAATATGTTGCTATTCTATATGCTGATATAAGAGTGGAGTAAATAGGAAATTAATATTTTGATATAACTATTATTGTTCACTATTACGATTCTAAAAACTAAAATCATACGTTAACATATACATTTGACTGACATCCCCCAAAATGAATTACATCTTTTAACAATATGGTATAATTCATGCGCTTATTGTTTTTTTTTTTTTTGCTTGGCTAAGAGGCTCACAATCAGAACCAGGCTCAGAATCAAATTTGAGTATGTCATCTTCTCATTTTACACAGCTGCTACATACGTTTTTCTTGATTTTTCATTTTATTCTGGTTTACATTTTCTCAGTTCTAAGTTTATATATTTTTACCTTTTGTCTTTTCTTGGTGAATTTTTGTAAAGTTTTCTTGTTTCTGTTGTACAAAATCTCATGAGGAAACAAAGCTAATAAATAAGAATATATAAATATACTTTTTTTACCATGTTTTCTGAAACAAGCCATGTTCATTATAGAGACATGTTTTAGAGCAGCCTGATAGAATTTTCTAGAGTAGATGCAAAGAAACAACAGAGACTATAAGACTCCTAAAAAGAGAAGAAAATGAGTGATGGGGATGAGGGAAGGGAAATCAATTCATTAATGGAAACCGACTGCTTCCAAAGTGTTGCCCAGAGTTATCACCTTATTTTCGATATTGAAAGTGATGCTGGTGCATGCCTATGATCCGAGCATTTTTGGAGGTCAAGGTGGGTGGATTGCTTGAGCTCAGGAGGTTGAGATCAGCCTGTTAACACGGCAAAACCCTGTCTCTACCAAAAAATAAATAAATAAAAATGACAACAGCTAAGTGTGCATGCCTGTGGGCCCAGCTACTCTGGAGGCTGAGGTAGGGGGATCACTTGAGCCTGGGAGGTCCAGGCTGCTGTGAGCAGAGTCTATGCCTGCACTCCAGCCTGGGCAACAGAGTGAGACCCTGTCTCATAAAAATAAAATAAAATGAAATAAAAATAAAAATAGGAAGGATGCCTGCTGGATCTACTGTCTCTCAGTTCTAGAATCAAAAACTCCTCTGGCTGTAGGGTACAAGAGGGAGAAAACTGCTATTTTATTGGAGACCATGAAAGATTAGTAAATGCAGAGAAAACGCGGAAGGAAAGGAGAGACATTTTTGTAAGCATGATGGGTGCTGTGCAAGGTGGTTTGCATAAACCGCAGAATTTACCTTCCCACAACAGCAGTCCTCTGCAATCTCTATCATGAGGCTCCGGTTACATTTGAGCATACTAAAACTGAGGAAGTAGATCATTTTCTATTATCACAATCTAATAATTTGGGGAGTCAAGAATTTATCTGTCTATTCCTTGCCTTAGAAATACACAGGGGTGGCGGTAAGCATTTGGGTTGTGTATAGAAGACAAGCCAAGGAACATGTACAATAAATATCATACTATAAGAGTATCTTTTGATGATGAGGACAAGGATGTGGCCAGCCCAGAGAAGAAACAAAAAGTTTGGAAAATAATGTGAAAAAGAAGTAGATAATATTGTTTTTCATTTTTTGCTCGCTTGTTTTTCTGTTATTACTGTTGTTGTTTTCAGTGCTTTTCTGCCTCTATTTCTTTTTTCTGTGAAGTCTAGCTTACTCTGTTTCTGTATGCACAAGGCTGAAGATTCCAATATCACAACTCAGATGATATATCCCCTACTTGCAGGAAACCACTCTTTCCATGAGAGATAATTTGCTAAGAACAACTTAGATCAATGTATCTATCTACTCCAATCTACTGTGGCAGAAAGGTGTGGGTCTCTAAGAATAAACACTGCTGCCAGCACCCATTTAGGAAGCAGTGAAGAGGAAGACCATGAACTGGCCCAAAACCCTATGAGGATTTTCCTTGTTGCATTGTTATTTTACTTGTTTTTGTTTGTTTGTTTATTAAAAGAAGTGCAGACTATTTACAATAGCAGAGACTTGAAACCAACCCAAATGCCCATCAGTGATAGACTGCATAAAGAAAATGTGGCACATATACACCATGGAATACTATGCAGCCATTAAAAAGAATGAATTCATGTCCTTCGCAGGGACATGGATGAAGCTGGAAACCATCACTCTCAGCAAACTAACACAGGAACAGAAAACCAAACGCTACATGTTCTCACTCATAAGTGGGGGTTAAACAATGAGAACACACGGACACAGGGAGGGGAACATCACATAGCTTGGCCTCTTGGGGGGTGGGGGACAAGGGGAGGCAGAGCATTAGGACAAATACCGAATGCATGGGGGACTTAAAAGCTAGATGACGGGTTGATAGGTTCAGCAAACCACCGAGCCACATGTATACCTATGTAATAAACCTGCACGTTCTGCACATGCGTCCCAGAACTTAAAAAAGAAAAAGAAGTGCAGTAAGAAGGTCAAAGACAGAGACCAAAAAGGAAAAAGAGTGAGAAATAATACATTTTTTCCTAGAGTTGCAAACGTAATCTCAGCGATAGTTGGGTATTAGGGAGTATTTAAGTCTTTAGTGTTTGGTAAGTTCTTTGGGGAAGAAGTTTCCTGTGAGAATTCACGTAGATGGCAGAAAATTTTGGAGCATTTCTAATAATATTTGCACTAACACTGTAATCCAACCAGTTGTGTACTGCCAAATAATTTTTCAGAATTGCCACATGATTTTCTAGCCAAGAAACAAAGCATAGTTAAGGAGATTTGGAAATCAATATAAATGCATCCTCTCTTAGCTTCTCAAGAAAAAAGGTTCTATAAAAATAATATGTTGAAGAAAACAGGAAAAAATCATTTATATATAAATGAGAAAAATAATAATTAGCGCTGCCAAATGTACACAACTAAATTTCTAAGGGGAGTAATACTATTCAAGGGAACACCATCAGGTTTAGCACTTTTTGTTACTTGAAACTCAGCAAGCATCTATGGAAGTAAATTCATAGAGTATAGACTAAATACATAAACAGTAAAAAAAAAATAAAATAAAATCATGAGAATGCAATATGTTTTATTGCTGAAACCACATTTTAAGTCAGAGTACTGCAGGACCAATTATTTTTGTGGCCATTACAGAATACAGAAATGAACAGGTTTCCTGCTGTTAAAGCTGAAAAGCCCCAGTGATGCAGGTTATTTCTTTATTTTTGATCAGAAATATCTTTAGCAGCTGATCCCAGTTGGGTTCCGGGCTTGTGAATTGGTTTTGTCATCTCTTTTCGAACCACTTCACACTAGACCACAGGAGAGTGGGCAATACAGAGAAAAGGTCAGTGCTTACATAGAGAGAAGCCACTGAGTATAAGGGTATGTTTTAAGTTGGGAATATTAGATCCCAGGCTCCCATTCTCAAAGTAGCAAATGCTCACTCTTGTTAATACTTGCATCATTTTGTAGAGATTCTCACTTTTTAAATTATTAGGCTTTTATTTATTTAATGTTAGCTAGAGTTAAACATTTAAAAATTGATTGCATTTAAAATCTTGGACCAAATAATTTATGTGTGCATGTAAGTTGAGATGTATTATACTTTTATGAAAGTATGTAATATTTGGTAAAGAAAATCTTTTACATAGCCTGCGAGAAAATATTTTCAAGAAGACTACACTAGATTTGTTTAAGGTAACTATAAATTAAAAATTATGATTTGTTGACCAAAATGATTAGTTGGTATTTACAATATGATTATCCTACATATTTATTGATTATATTTAAATACATATTTGCAGGGCGTATTCTAAAGTCTTAAGTCGCATTTTTTTTTTATAATTACAGTTTCAGATTGACTCTAAAAAGTTTACATCTGAAAGTCAAAGGGCTTTAACAATAATATAAATTCAAGAAATTACTTGAAATCAACACTCCCATGCTTTGTTCTTAAAAAGTGAAATCTACAAATGGAAGGAGTTAAATAATGAATATTATGGGGTTTTGTTCTCCAATAGAACTTTTGAAATTAAGATGATTTTCTGTATTCTTAGCCCCTGTTGTTACTGATTGAAATCCCAAGATGGATTTGAAGTATCCATGTTTCTTATGACTAACAATCTTCATTTGGAAATTGGTATACTGGGTTGCTGGGCCTGTCCAATTATACCTCATGTAGCAGAGCCTCCAGAGATTTCCAACTGAACATTATTTTTCCATTTTCATTCCTGTTACATCTCAAGGTTTACTGAGAAAAATCCTTCAGCCATTTAGGTTTACACAGGGACCCCTTCCTCCACATTGACAAAACACACAATCAGTGGCAAGAAATAAAATATTATCACAGTAATGTATAAGCTGTGGTCTATTTCGTGTATGATAGATGGTAGAAAATGGTGATTTCATACTTTTTTCCTTACATTAACAATAAGATTATCCTGTAATGGGTATCTTTTCTAGGAAACTTGGGTTTATTCACATTTTTTTTCTATGAATGCCATTAACTTAGCAGACACAGCTGTAAAAATGATTATGAACTCAAAACAAGTCTCACTTTAAGTGAATTGAATTTTAGGATATGCTTTTGTAATTTACCCAGTCACCATATTTTTTAATATGAATATATTTCACACTAGTCAAAATATGTCTCCTCAACAGGAATCATCTTATAACAACTCAATTTTCACCTGTTTAATTATTACCTGAAACTGATTTTTATCACTTGGCCTTCATCTGGCCTCAATTATCAGTGTTTTCCCTTTGTATTAAAACCAATTTAAAATCTGAGCGCTTACTGCAGAGAGGTAACATTCACCACAGTTGGCATAGAATAATAAATTTATATTTTATTTATATAATTATGATTTATCTATTAATTCACTTAGCAAATATTTATTAAATGCTGTCTTTAATTTTGGTATCTGTAGGGGATTTGCTCTTCTACTTAAAAAAATAAAAATTAAAAGATAACTTCAGTGGTTACTTCAGGCAGCATAGTATTTTAAAATGTATTATCCTAGCACTACAATGCTATTTAGGTGGAAAAACATACAAAATGTGATTAAGTCTGAAAATAGTCTCTTTATGACATTATTACTGCCTGTCCCTGAGGATTGATTCACATATTAAATATAACGGAAGATTTCTCCTTCTTTCTTCAAGAATCTACATATGCCTTTTCCAAATATCTATTCTTATTTAGAGAATACATGTTTTAGAAACAGGATGGTTGATTTATTTGGAAAATAACATAGGGAAGAAAATTAGCAGAACACATAAGAGGGGTTTGGTCTGATAATCAAGAAAGATATATGACAAGGATAGCGATGCAGGTAAATTTATAGAGCAAATTAGGTATTTCAGGATAAGTGAATATATGAGATCATTTGTAAGAAAAATTGTAAAAAAAATTTCTCAGTGAAAAAATTATTCTGCAGATTATTATAATTCTGAGAAATTGTAACAAGTTTGTGGATTTTCTATTGTAACTGAGGTGCTGGTAAACTAAAAATAAAGTTTTGTGTCAGTAAAATTTAAAATTTTAAGACATAGTGAAGTTTACTCATTAAACTATATCCATTTTTATAATTCCTTGTTTTATTAGTTATCCTTATAAAGACACTGCCAATATTTTTGTGTGTAGAGCCAAGCAGTTTCACAATGAATACCACTAGAAAAATACTTGAAGAGAAAACATGCTACTTACAAATATTATGTATTTCAATGATTTCAATATTATATGATTTTCCATAACAATTTTTTGGATATAAGGTTTTTGAGTCAAGGAGGAAAATACTAGTAAGAAAAAATCAAGTTATAATTAATTCACCGGCATATAAATTGAGTGTCTTATTTTCCTTCTTGCTTATATCGTGAAACAGATCTGTACTCTCTACACAAGGGCAAGTACTGTGGGTTACAATTAAGAATATGGTCTGGACAAGTAAACTGTATAAACATACTTTAATGTTATATTTTGTGAATAATAAAAGTGTTGCATTACAGGATTTTTTTGATTTCTATATACTGAATTTTTATTCCAAGATATTAACCATGACAAAAATAAACCAATTGGGGTTTACATTTAGTTCTCCATGAAAACTAGCCTTTTTGGAGTAGACTTGAAGAACTCTTGGAGCACAGAGAAGTCACGTGCAAGTGCTACCTTTAGCCAATGCTTCAGGAGAAGCCAGTGAGAGAGTGGAGGAGGCAGGACAGGGAAGGGGAAAGAAACAAAGTACGTTTCATTGCAATGCCAGCTGCTCTGTAAAGCTCTGGAAAGTGAATTATCTCATGAAGACTGTCTTGACGTCTCAAGTCAAAAGAACTGGCTTTTTGTATTTCCCTAGCAGTCAATCACTGGCTACCAGTCGCCTCAGCACTGGATTGGAGAGTATATAAAACTCTCAGTCGCTTCATGTGGACCAGGTGGCTCCAGGGCCCATAAAGTGTGGAGATCACAGTGTGAATAGTAGCAAAACAAGCTGGTGATGGGGCAGAATGGACATGCACACATGGTGAAAGGAATCCAAGGAGACATGGATTGAACACCTTCAGTGTCTCATACACTTTCAACACTTGCTGAGATTCTTTTGCTTTGCACATTAAGTTTATTCAACCCTAGCTTCTTTAAGTTTATAGTTGGCTATGATTTGGGGTCGGGGACAAGGAAGTAGTTTTATATGGATGATATCCCACCCTCTACTGCTACAGTTGTTCCTAACGTCATTAATTATGCTTACTACCTGGTTCCTCTACCACCTATACTAGAGACCTCATCCTCAGCTAGGGTGTCTAATAGTCTAAAAGGCTTTTCTGATGGTATTAATCAGAGTTTCATCCCTAAGTATCTGAGGGTCTAGGTGCTGTATTCTGTAGGCCCAAACTAATGACATTGCTGACTCTCAGTTAACACTTGACATTGGAGTATCACATGATGCTCCAATCCCTTACATTCCAATACACCGGAGTATCACAGGGAATAATATGAATGTCAATTATGATCTAGCCATTCTGTCTCTTCATGAGAATTGGTTCAGCGACCCTGCTGATATTGTAACTTTCTTTGCCTTCATATCTACCACCATGAGGGACCTAAAAAAACTGGGTGGTATCTAAATGTTTACATTTAGTGGAACTCTAACTCTTTTCACTATTGAGAGAATTGGGAAGAAGACTATCTGGACCCACAGAGCCAAAAACTAGGAATGGAAATCAGAATCTCCCAAGTGACTCATTAGGAGTGACGATAAACAGTCTACTACTTTCACCTGCTTGATTCCACATTCACATGGTCTACCTATGAGGGACATAGAATCATATAAAGTGTAATGATTTAAGCTGTCCACAAAATAATAAAGAACATCAACCCAAACTTGGTTGATGGTGTCGTCATGCTGGCACCACATCCACAACCTTCAAAACTAATTCCAATGATCTACTGAGGCAGCAGCCATTGGCTGATACAGTTTGCTGCAGAGCCAGTAGATTCCACGGTAATGTGCTCAACCTATCATAAAGTGAATACCTTGGAACAAGATGATGTGATAGTCCAGTAAATGGGACACATTTTGAACCCTTGGGTTATGATGCTAGACAAAGCACTACGGGCAAGAGAGGCAAACCAGTACGGAAATATGTTTCAATCTTACTTTGTGAAACCTTCTCAGAATGAGGGTTTCAATATAATAAACTTGCTTCCAAATGCCTTGTTTCTCTTCTTAAAGGACAGAATTAAGGGTTCAATGTTGGTTTCTTTTGGCAGCAGATAAGATATACACAGAGGCAATGAATAAATCCCTTTGGTGAGTGGAAAATAAATCTTTTGGAAACATGCAATAGCCTTTGTTTTTCCCACCATGGCCTCTCCATTCATGATTCTATCACACAAGCACTGCGTTGCTTGAGGATATCAGCAAGAGGTCTCTACCTGATTACCGTCCTTGCCATCTACTCATTTGGAGTATCTTGTTTTTGTGAGCATCAAGGTGT
Organism: Trachypithecus francoisi; assembly: GCF_009764315.1. Lineage (NCBI taxonomy): Eukaryota > Metazoa > Chordata > Mammalia > Primates > Cercopithecidae > Trachypithecus > Trachypithecus francoisi. The sequence goes on from NW_022681453.1 coordinate 105,054,367, forward strand.
CATACAAAGATCTTTACATTTGATACCCACTCCCAAAGATCCAGCTATTTGTTTTATTTTACAATCTCTTTGCCCTAAATTTTCAGTCTTGTATTTTTTCTAAATCACTGACAACTAGCCATGCAATTCACCCATGAGTTCATATGTATTCATAACTGTGTCCCTTATTTCTTCACACAAAACTGATGACCAGGTGTACTGAAGATCTGCCCATGAGGAGAATTTCCATTCACAACTTTCTTTCAAGGGCCATCTTTACATGGGATTATACTGCAGTGGTAGTATAATACAACAATCGAATCCAGCCATGAACCAAGATCTGTTGTGTTTTTGTTTTTCGTTTTGTTTCTTCCTTCCTCCATCAATTGGATTAGGGAACCCCATGAAATAATAAGTATAAGCTGACAGGAAGACGCCAGAGCATTTCTGGTGGGTGAAATGGTGGTTGAGACATTTCTGCATGCTGCTTGAATATAAACCATGAACTTGTTCATTTCTATTCTTGAATACATCATTCCCCTTGCATAATAGATTATTGGTGGGCCAGCTCAAGCTTATGATTTTGTGGGTTACAGTTCTCAGCTCTGGAGCCTCAACTCTAGTCACATGGCTACTTCATGCAGCATGATCAAATGCTTGGTTTCTGCTAGAGTCAGTAGCTTTCCAGGAGCTGCTTTTCAAATAGCATATAGATCCCTGCTGCACATAGAGTAGCCTTGCACCAAAACTGTAGGAGTCTGCAAGGCACAGTCACCTACTAGAACTTGCTAGAAGCTGCATATGGTTGCTTAATGTATAGATGACTCTAAATATATGGGATTTACCAGGTCACATTACCTAAGTAGCAGGGATCTTTAAGCTACAGTCTAGACCTGCTGCAACATTCCTTGGTTTGAGCCCTACTCAAAATTGGCAGTTTTGGGTTGAAGCAGTGATCTCCTGTGAGATGTGTGCTACAGCTAAAATCTGAAGATGTTTAATAAATGATGTGCCTCTTAATGATATCAGAAAAAAATTATTACACAAATGACTTGATAGTGACAAAGCTTTTTTTCCTTCTTCAAATTGTAGAATAACTTGGAAAATTATATATAATGGCTTAAATCAAATATATTTTTATATTTTAGTGGTAATATACCACTTACCTATATATTTCCTTCACCATTATAAGAGGAAAATGGTATCAACAGATAGAACTTCTTCACTTTCATAGTCTACCTTTTCCTTTCTGTAGAGAAGCCCTAAAGATATACTAAATGCTCTTGGAACTCTCATCAAACCTTAACTGCAGTAAAATAATTATTCATTTCTTCTCCAAGACTCCCATTCATGCCTGGATACCTCATGTGTAAAGATGTCAACCAACCTTCACCTTCCTACTAACCACTTAAGAGTATAAAGAGCTACACCTGTGGCTAATCAATGTACAATAATAATAATTATGATCTTCTCTCTAAATTATACATGTGTTTCAACTTAATGTATAAAAATATTAATATTCTGATTGAAATACTTATGAGAGTAAAACAGTAGTATGTTCTTTTGATAAGTATATATTGAGCACACATTATTTGCAAAGAACTACGTTAGTCATAGTAAAGCTATTTTATTTTTAAGATCCATACTTTAAAAGGACAAGTAAAATTGTTAGTCATATCTTAAAATGTGCAGGTTTTAGTGGAAAGACAGTTATTTACGCAAACAACAAAGACTCATGCTTTACTTATTTGACAGTAAATTGCTATATGAACAAGTACAATGCTTACTTTTTATGCATTAAAATGTTTACATTCACTCCCTACACACATTTTGGTTTTTTTAATGAATTATTCTGATACACTGTATTACTGGGTATTGCCCATTTCCAACTAAACCAGGATGGGCTTATGACTTGAAATCTATTTTTTGTTCTAAATAGTATCATAATTTAAATCTTGGAAAAGTATCCTCCTTCATTTTTCTCTTACCTCTTGCTAAAATATTAAAACAGGAACCCACAAATACAGGAATGAATAGATACTACTGTACTACTAGACACTCTCATTATGAATCCGTATACATAGTTCTTTTATGGACTATGACTGCCTCTATGTTTAAGTGGCTGGAAATATAAATATCTAGAATATTTTAATGATTCTAAGATACATGGTTTTAAAATTACCAAATCTTACATTGCCTTTTTGAAGACTATTTAGTCTAAGAAAAAAAATTACAATTAAAAATAACATAGAAATAATTTTATCCATACATATACATATGTGAAATGATTTATTTAAGCTGAGTGATGACAGGGCTCAAAACAATTATTTATTAGCATTTCTGTCTGAGTATGATATCATCCAACTATTATTTTCAGTAATTTTTCTTACATTGGAAATGGATTTTTTATAGCTATGGTTTTATACAATTTTACTTTTTAAAAATATTATGTATCTAAAGGATTTGGCATTGAAAGTATTGGTTTATTATAATTAAATGAAAAACTCTATCCTGTGAAACCTATGAAGAACATGATCTAATAACAATAAAGGATAGAAAATAAAATTAAACTCAATTATTGTCAGTAAAAGTGAACAGTGACTACAACCTACGCCATTCATCTGGAGCAATCTTCTTTGCTTTAATATTTCAGTAATTCAATTGGTATCTTTGTACTTTTAAAATGTAATAAAGATAAATATGTAGAAATGAATCTAGCGGTAAAATTCATTAATTCCACACACATTTCTATGTTAGGCACTACATAAGATCAAAAAGACATAGTCCTTCCCCTTATGAAGGCTACATCAATGGGGAAGGGGTAAAAATACAGTTATATTGGAGTATAAAATGTGAAGGAATATAATTATAAAAATGAACGGTGTATGAGAGAGTAGTGGGTATTCAAGTCTACCAAGAGTCATCTCAAGAAATGTTCACAAAGAAAGTCAATTTAAGACTATAAAATAATGGATGAATAATATTTGCAAGACCACACATGGAGCTAGGGAAAGTATGCAAAGGCACAGGGAAAAAGCACATGGTCTGCAGCAAGGGACTGGGGGACTGAAAATATTTCAATAAGGTTGAAATATAAAGTACAAGAAGTGGAGCTGCAAGACTTCAAGCTGAAGAAGTTAGTAAGACTGAGCTCAAGGGCTGCATCAGCATTCCTCAGCAGCTGGAAGCAAGCTTTAAGAATGTCTGAGTCAAACTGAAGCAATTGATGTTCACAAAGAATATTTCCTATATTAAACGAACGTCCTTTAAGATCTCCAAATACAACCAATGGGTGATTAATCTACCCTCTTATGGAAAGATGGGGTATATGACCCTTCCTCTTTTATCTGGAAAGTCTTTGTACTTGCTTTGACCAATTGCGTATCATAGAAGCGACACTGTGCAAGTTGTAGAGCTCAGAACTTAAGACTGGCTGGTTTTTCTTGTTGTTTCTTGAAATACACATTCTTGGAGTTTGAAGCCAACTATCCTGGCTATCAAACTGAAGAGACTATGTTGAGAGACCCTGAGACCATATGGAGAGGGAGAGGAACCCCACTGAGTTCAATCTTCTTTAAGCCCTGCTAAATTGCTAAGTACGTGAGTGAAGCCATCTGGAACCACCAGACCAACTCATCTCTCCAATGTGAATCTGGAGGTAGAATGCAATGGTTACTTGATTTTAGTCACTAAATAGGCAACTGGAATAAAGTTATACTATATCCCCTTTAACGCGAAACTACTGAAAGAATTAACAAAAACCTCTATCTCTAGTTCTCTTTTATGCATCAATACTTTCTAATTAGGTATAAATCCCTAGCAGTCCACATAAATCCCTTTTATCAAGATTGACAAATACCAGTATCCTTGCTAATTCAATGGATTCAATGGTCATCACTGAATCTCAATGTATTCAAATTCCTGCAGGATTTAATACAGCTATTTACTCCCTCCTTGTGTGTGTATGTATGTGTATACTATATATATATATATATATATGTCCATATATATACTCTCTATATATGTATATATATATATAGAGAGAGAGAGAGAGAGTTTTCTCTCTTCCAGGGAAACATACTCATTGTTTTTGCCTGTCTTGATGCTACTTTTCCTCAATTCCCTTGGCTTGCTCTTTCTTTTCTTCCTGAACTTAAAACGATGGAATCCAAAGGCTCAACCACTTCCTCTGGAACTGTCAAATACAAGATAAATCATTCCAAAGCTGGAGGAAATCTCAGTTATTTAAAGCTAGTAAGAAAGAATGTCTGACATTCCATCATCACAACTTTGTCAGAGATTTTTTAATAACATATTTTAAGCCATGTATTTATTAATAGTGATTAAACAAGTACTTACAGAGTACCTACTGCTTCCTAAGAACCTCAGGTGCCAATGATCCAGCAGCAAATTAAACAAAGTCTCTGTCCTCAAGGAGCTGACATTCTGAAGGGAGGGGACAGATGCTGTACTTAATACATAATATATAATAAGTAAAATGGGAATAAATTCCTTGAAAAAAATAAGTTAATGGTCGGGCACAGTGGCTCACACCTGTAATCCCAGCACTTTGGGAGTCTGAGGCGGACTGTCTAAGGCCAGGAGTTCAAGAACAGCCTGGCCAACATGGTGAAAACCCGTCTCTACTAAAAATACAAAAATTAGCTGGGTGTGGTGGCGGGCACCTGTAATCCAGGCTACAAGGGCGGCTGAGGTGGAAGAATCACTTGAACCAGGAAGCGGAGGTTGCAGTGAGCCGAGTTCATGCCTTTGCACTCCAGCCTGGGCAACAAGAGCAAAACTCCATCTCAAAAACAAACAAACAAACAAACAAACAAAAACAGAAAAGTAAAGAAGAATGATAGGTTGTTTATGTAGACATTATCTTTTAAGGGCTGGTAAAGCATAAACCAAATCAGACTGCTTTAGCACTCTTTAGAAATGTCTTCACATGTGATTTAATGCTAGGCACCTGAAAAAATGCTTTTTGTTTTGTGTAAATCTCTACAAAAGACAACATCCATAGGACAGAGTAGTCTACATGTAATATTTTACGTTAATATTATTATTGTTGTTAATTTTCGAAGTCCAGCATGAAGCTATTCTAATCAACTTTATTGAGGTATAATTTGCATTTAATAACCCACAGCAACTTAGGGTGCACCAATCGATGAATTCTGAGAAAAATCCACACCTGTGAAGAAGCCACCACCACTATCAACATAGAAATATTTCCGTTACCCCAGGAATTTCTTTGGAACCAAGCTCTCTGTTCAATTGTAGTAATTAGAGTTATTGTTTTCTGATACATTTTCTTCCCCACATCGACCGAAACTGTTGTGTGCTTATGTGTGTATAATATTATACTAAGTATCAATGTGTATAATAAGGCATATACTTATGATGCTCCAACAAAATGGAATACAGTGGAATTTTCACTTCTCATTTCATGCCTTATTTTCCTGCATTTCATTCAGCCACCATTAGATAACAGCTTTTATGTGTGAATCTATGCGTCTTTACAGTTTTTTAGGCATATGCAGGAAAATGCAAATATAAATTCTTATTTTTGATCTTTTTATATAAAATTAACATATTTTACATATGTCTATGACTTTTTTATTATTTTATAGTGCTTTTTGTCATTTTTCTCCATAAATGTGTAGGCTTCTCTTTCTTCTTCAGGGCCGCTCAATATTTTCCGTATCACTGTGTGTGCTATAATGTATTTAAGCAATATTCTGCTAATAGACATTTGGGTGGTTTCCAATTCTTCGCTGTTACGAACAACACTACAATGACTGACCTTGAGCATTTGTCTATTACTTGTGTGCCAAGTGTGTCAAAGGATACATTTTCAGAAGTGAAAATGCTGGTCTTAGGGTATATTAATTTCTCATATTGACAGACATTGCCAAATATTTCTCCATGGGGCACGTACCAACTTACAGTGCTACCAGAAATATATGAACATACTTCCTTTTTCCCAGCCTTGCCAAAAGAATACATTGTCAAACTTGGCAATTTTTGCTAAATTAATAGGTATAGTATACTATACTAGCATAACTTTCATTCACGTTTTTCTTTTATGTATGAGATTGAGGGCTAGAATTAACCAGAATTTAGAAAATCAGGAAAAGTAGCCTTTACTTAATGGATGAGTTCAGGATGAAAGTCCATTTGTCTTGCTGCTTATACCTTATCAAGACAGTTTATCATCAACACAATATGCTTAAACCTCAATTAAAATTTTTATTTCAAAACAGAGGACTACTTTCTTAAAATTTGAGAACATTTACTTATTTTTTAAAGGAAAAAAATAAGAAAACTTTAAAATTCAGAAACTGCAGCCAGTGTCCCACCATCTAATAAAATGGGGAGTAACAAACAAATAGCACAGGGAGAAATCAGTGAAAAGAATGGAGTTGAAAAGGAAAGACAGATACAGAAATATAAATGTAAAGCAATAGCTACTACACTAGTCAAAATTACTAGCAGTAATTTGAATACACCCTTTTATTTTCTATCTGATAAAATGCAGAAACACTAGGAAGAAAAAATGAAAATGAAATTTAGGAAGAGCATTCCACAAGCACCCAACAACACTTAAGATTAGACCTGATGTTGCAAAATTCTCATCAGGCCATACAAATTCAATTTTGAAATGCTGTAATTACACAATTCACAATTACAAGGCCTGTTTAAAATTTCTCCTTGCTCTCTATATTTGTGGCTCTATAAAATCAATCTATTGCATTTACGAAGGATTTTTTTCACAATTTACTATCTGTAGTAACTTTCTCACATTAAAACGATGTCATCTATAGTTTCCCATAGTATATAAATATGTGACTATCATTTAAAATGCAGGCCTCCCAGATTTATTTGTCTTTGTTAGATAATTAGTCAAGCTGCAAATCTTCTGTAGAATAATCAAAATTTCATATCCTGGAAGAAGTTAGAAGCCTAGAATCTAGATGAAATCCTAGGTAGATGCTATTGAGTCTGTGCAGCAACAAATAGAACAGATGGGAAAACATCGGTTGACTCCACCACACGGGCACAAGCTGGCAGCTCTGGCTTGTCCAAGGGCAGAGGTGAACACAGCAATCAACCTTCAAAAGGCCACCGTACCTTCAGTTTGTCTGCAAGGAAATCTTGAAGTTGTATTGTGAATTTTATAAAAGTCAGAGTTCTGATGCATTCTCCTTGTGCAATACTATTCATGTTTGCTTAAAAACACTGGAGACAGGTTCATAACAAGTTTCACCCTAATGCCAATGCTGAAGTGTTTATTTTCTTCTCTCTTTAAAAAATTTTTGCCTTCATAAGGTCTAAAACATCTCATGAATTGAGCTTTTTAAAGAATAGTAATTATACATAGGTATACATACATATACATAACAAATACATATGACAGTTTTATAATAAAACCAATATTTGTATAAAATATTCTGCATATACTATATATATAATAGCATATGGTAGGCATTCTATAAATACTTGTTAAATTACTTCTTAATAAGTGGTGTTGAAAATGTTATAAACAAAACACCATGTAGATAGTAATATTACTACTCTCTAACCCCTTCTATCACACTATGTACTGTACAAAAAGAAATTTCCATCAGAAGAGACTCAGCTGAGCAACATGCGATTTGACTGATACTGCAAGCTGATTGCCTGGGCAGGTGTGAGTTGTGGGACGTCTGGGTACCACACTGGGCTGATCCAAGCCTGTTGTCACTTGTTTCATGATTTTTGAGAGGAGAACTCAGAGGACAAATTCTACAGGCTGGCTAATTAATGAGCTATGATACTAGTAAAAATGCCCTCTCTCTTCATTCAGTAAAAGCTGCCAGCCCTTGTGGCTGTAAAAGAGAAAATGAGAACCAGATTGACAGAGACCAAAAGGTGAAACTTCAGAGGCAACTCAGGGTCAGAGGGGCAAAAGCAATTGTAATAAAGAGTTGCAGGAGGCGGAATAAAGGGCAGTCTCAGAAGGTCGCAAAAGAAAAGTCTAAGTGGCTCTCAAGGAAAATAGACATTCCATCCACAGCATTCCCAGGAAGCTGGGAGGCAGTTATGGGACTTGAATGTCAACTGACACTCAGTAAGATGCAGGGTTGGAGCTTGTTTTTCTTTCTTTTTACCACAAAATTGTTACTCATTTTTGTCTTAACTCTGCTGTGTCTCAAGGACAGAATAACCATAAAGGAATGAAATAGATACTATCAGAATTTGATAAGGTTTAGACTTTACCAAATAAGAAATCTGATACAGTTCAGACTGTATCAAATTAGCCAATTTGCAATTATTTGAAGAAGCCAGAACTCATGTTTAGCTTTCCGTTCAAGGTCAGTTTGATTTTTCTCCTCTGTCATGTGTGATGCCATATCCAGTTAATCAAGTCTTCAGATGGAATCACAGGCAAGTTATAAGCTCTTTACTAAGTTCTGGACGCTGCATGCTTGTACACATACACACACATACACACATGCACACACACATACACATGTGACTTAGGCATCAAAACTCCCCCCCCCCCACACAACAGACTTGCTCTTATTTCTGTACAACAATTGAATACAGCTCATTTTAATGTATATATTTCTCTCCCTGATGAAATTCTACATCTAGCTAAGCGAGTAATCAGAAGGAAAAACTATTTAGTATTTGGCTTTGCAAACTCACCATTTATGTCACCAGCACCCTGAAGATGTATTTTTTAAAACCTGAAGCTATTTCCTGGATGTCTTATCATGGCACATTTTTAAATACTGATAGCTATCCTTCCATTAAAATTATCAACCAATGAATGAGCCTGCATTTCCTAAGCATCCTTTATTACATTTTTCTTATTGAAACATATCACAGTTTTAGACAGCTTCATATTAGCAACATTAATAAATAGATCAACAATAAGCAAATGTGCTGCTTTTAAACTGAACTTCAGGATTACATTTCCTTCCAAACTTTTGCAGGATTGACTGGCAGATTCTAAGATTACTAAACAGCCGTTCATCCAAAAAACGTTAAAATACATACTAAGATTAAAGAAGCGTTCCAAGTTTTAGCACACTAAAACTTGATCTTCCTAACATGGTGAATAAACAAAATATAATTCAATAAAATGTATTTATTAAATGTATTTATTCCTTAAAAAACATTGTTAAATGAGGTTGGGATCCATTTGTGAAAAACAAAGATCTTTGCTGTCCAGGAGTTAACCATGAGGAAGAAAAAATAAACAGCAATCAAGTGACATGTATGTGTTAAAAAGATAAATGTTATAGAATGAAAACAAAGAATAAGGGGTGCCAGAATGCTACTGAGGAAGACTGGGTGCCAAGTTCGAATATTCACTATGTTGGTCATGGTAGATCGCATCAGAATGGAGAAAGCTGAGCGTACACTTAAAGGAGGTGAGCGAGTTATCCAAAGAGAAAACGGGGGCCTTTTCTTTTTCCCTTTATAAATCAAGCTTTCAACATATAATTAGCAGAAATCTAGAGGTAACAGAAAAAGTCTATTTATTTTTAAGGTATTACAATTATTTTAAGTAAAAGCTAACAGGTATATGGATTAGAGTATGTACATTTAGCTATAAAAATAAAATGCATTTTGAGAAATCATGCTAAATTAATGGAAAGAGAAAATTTAGGGCTCTATTATCTGTTACTCCTTCTGTTCCAACTTTAACAAATTATAATGTGATGGAAAATGTAATCTAATTATTCCCTTTAATTTCATGGTTGCCTAATTACTCTGAGCAGAAACCAAGCAATAGTTTACAGGGCATGAATATATTTAAATTAGTTCCTATTTATGAAGTAACTGAATGCCTGTACCTTCTATTATTAATTGGGATATTTACATTTCTAATTATAATTAGTTGGGAAATATATTTAGTGTACTGCTTTACTATTTGTTACAGTATTATGGGATATACACATATGACTATGTAAATCACATTCGATTTGGTAAAACACAATTATTATTCAATATGACTTTTTGAAATGGAGCACATATTATTTTTATTTTCCACCAAATTTACTATTTATTGTCAGCCTCACTAACTTAGAAATAGACAATTAAAGTATCTTCATTGCTTAACTTATAGAATAAATTTAATTTAAAGTCATATAAACTTTTCCTTATATAATTCCAAGAAATATTAGAGTCTTACTTCAGAAAAATTAATGTAAATAAATATATTTAACTTTTTCTGTCTCTTCTGTAAATTTTTTACTTAATTCGGGTTGGACAACCAAAAAAATTATCAAGAATCTGTGTATCATTTGATATGTGTTACCTCATCTAATTTACAAAATGGTTTAAGGAAGTATAATTTCTGGAATTTTATTTTGTAGACAGAGAGACGATAATAAATGTTGATTAGCTGTAAAGTAAAATGAGGATAAAAACATGGATTGGGAGTGGTAACATGGAGGTCATTAGTGCCTGTGAAAGTTTTCAACACCTTAGTTTTGTCAATTTAACACTCCTAATGTTAAAAAACCTTAGATTTTTCCTCCTCTGCTTCACATGCTTACAAACTGCACACAAACTATTGAAGCTATATTTTAATTCTAATTTTCTCATGAAAATGAGAGACACATTTTAGTTCTATTGTTGACAGTTTTTAAATTTTATTTGCTTTTTAATGAGATTTTTTAGTTTTATAATGAAAGACAAAATAATAAATATAATAAATATTGGCATTTTATAAGAAGCCACTGCTTTGCTTTTTACCATGAGGAATACTCAGTGAATTGACTTCATTGCCTCATAAATCATCCGTGATACTCCCATGCAAAGCTACAAGAGGTGGAGACACGATCAGGGTCTCTCAAGCAATCTGCGCATGGAGATGTGAGATTTAAGAAAATGAGAGAAAGCTGTCTTGGGCCACACAGGTAGGACTTCCAAAGACATGTCCTTCTGGCCATCTTTCAGTTTACTTTTTCTGACCGAGGCCTCAATCAGGAGTCTGTGTCCATTACCCTTTTCCCAGTTCTCTCCCTGAGTCAGTGAGTTCCTCTAGATCATTGCTTCTTCTGCTTTTTATTTCCACAACAGATTCACAGCATGATATGGTTTGGCTGCGTCCCCACCCAAATCTCATCATGAATTTTAGCTGGCAACAATTCCCACATGTAATGGGAGGGACCAGGTAGGAGGTATTGGAATCACAGGTGCGGATCTTTCCCATGCTGTTCTCATGACAGTGAATAAGTCTCCACAAGATCTGATGGTTTTGTAAAGGGGAGTTTCCCTGCACCCGCACTCTTGCCTGCCACTATGTAATCTCCTCCTTCACCTTCACCATGATTGTGAGGACTCCTCAGCCATGTGGAACTCTGAGTCAGTTAAACCTCTTTTTCTTTATAAATTACCCAGTCTCAGGTATGACTTTATTAGCAGCGTGAAAACAAACTAATACATAGCACCACTCAAAACTGGTTTACAGTTCCCTCAGACTTCATGTTCAAACTCCCAAAGGAGTCAGAAAATTGCAAACCACAAGGCACCATCCCTCTTAACCATTCCTCCTTTTGGAAGCTGACTCAGTCTTGTGCTCAGACAGCAATATCCAGTCGCTGCAGTTGTGAGCAGCCTGGTGAGGGCCGTGTGAATAGTGCAGGGACCTGGGCTTGCAGAGCTTGGGATCATTTTTCTAGGAAAGGGGCTGGAGGCTGGGGTAGGCTTTAAATGCTCAAGTGTTCTTCTCCCAAGGACAAGGAATCACATTCCCTAGTTCTAGGTAGTTGCCAAGCTATAGAAACTTATTTCCAACTATCATTCAAGAATTGCCAGAGCAATTAAGAAATGGCAATGTTAAATTCACTTGTTTACTTATTTATTGACTGATTTTACTGAAGCGATGCATCATACCTTTGATCCTGTGCCTGGAAGAGTGATGTGGTGTTTTCCAGGTAGCCAATGGAGAGAGGGAATTCCCACCAGTGGGGTCAGCGTATGTGCCTTTGGAGCTAGGTTGAGACGTTCTGCTTGGCTTAGATTGGAGGGATGTGCATATGATAGGGATTCTATGAGATCTCCTAGGAAAAGTCTGTATAAAATGACAGGCCAAGGTTTTGTCACTTGTCTCACACTTCATTTCCTTTGTATAAAATACGTTGTTTGAATGGGTTGTGTCCTGAGACATATTCTAGGTGAGTTGCATTCAGTCACTTCAAGTCTTCTCTGACCGGAAGTTTCTTTCATTGTCCAGATCTAGCTTCTGAACAGAATATAACATGATGTGTTACTTCTAGCTAGTTGATAGAGTCTCAACCTTTCCAGAACAATAATCACTGCAAAGCTCCTCCCACTTCTACAAGCAGCAATTTATGAACAACAGTTTTACCAAAGGTCTATGGTCTTCATGTTTCTCCAGAGCCTTGCATCCTTTAAAAGACTGACGCAAACACATCTTGAAAATGTGGGCCTTTTGCTTTATCACAGCTGCATTTTCTTATTAGCACTTTCTATATTATTGTAAAAATATGTGACCCTATCAGCCTTGGATTGGTAAACCATTTGGTATTAGAGATAGACACATCTATGATGAAAGCCTCACTATTCCACTGAAAATCTTCGTGACCGAGGGCAAATAATTAAATATCTATGGAGAGCATTCATGAAACAAAAGATGTAACATGTGTGCAAGGATGTATAAGAATTAAAATGATGCATATAAAGGGCTTTAAAAAATTTACAGCTTTTCCTCCTATTATCATTACATGACCTCAGAAATCCTTCGTGAAATTGCAGCCTTTACACTCTAATGCTCTACACAAATTCCATACTGCCCAGTTTATAGGATCATTTATAGTCCCCAAAATGTCTATAGGTAAAATGTTGGCCTAATTGTTACACGACTGTTTTCTATATATTTCTTTTTGAAATCCCCAATTGTTATTAAAAACATTTCTTATTTGGAGGAAGTCATATGTTGTTGAGAGTATTTTGGAGAAGAATGGGACAGTCATATACATCCTTATATATTAAAAATCCTGGGGGCATATCCAACTATTGAATTTATAATATATGAAAAGTAAAGTTCTATTTTAAAATTCTTGTCAGACACCACAATCTAGCAATATGCCTGTGTGTATATGTATGTGAGTGTTGTGTGTGTGTGTAGTGATAAATAATATTAAAATTTAGACATCAAATTTTAAAATAAATAAAATAAGGTTTATATCATTGTGACCAAGGCTTCCATGGGTCAGGAGTCTGTGTTTGTTCCCTTTTAGTAAAAAAAAAAAAAATGTCTTTTAAAGTGTCAACTCATCCTTCTCTTCTGCTTTCACACAAAAAATTAACACAATATGGAGTGCTTAAAAATTTCCTAGGGTACAGCTCCCACATTGAGAACTCAGTATATGTGATTAATTCACTAGGTATGAGGAAAAGGATTCTAACATTAACGGAGGGAAGATGAATTATTATTTTTCAAACAGATAGAATCAGAAGAATAAAACATACAGAAAAGAAAGAAAGAAAGAAAGGACTCATTGGCAATATGGCTGGCACCACTCCCCACAGCAGGACAAATCATTGTAAGCGTAGACTCAGAATAATTCAATTTTCTAATTAATTTTTTAAAAGCAAGTTGAAGGAAGAAATGATTTGTTTCCCAAATTTAAGAATAACTAATATGATAGAGTGGTCCTAGTGGAACTGTTTGGATCACCCTGTTTTATTTTTGTTTTTAAATCTTAATTATTACTGTTGTTCTGCAAGCTGAAAACATTGCAGCCAAATATTAGAGTGAGGTATATGAATTCATTAATAATACGTAATTCAACCTCAACTGTTAATGTGATTTTTAATTTCTAGCATCTTTTATGAAGCACCTTATAATTTCAATTTTTTTTTTTTTTTACCTCTGGATCTCAAAGTAGCATTTCCTGGAGCTGGCCATAGTTACTTCATTACGGCTCAAAATTGCCTGTGTAGAGACTCACTATGTAGTTTCTACAGAACACACTGAAAATGTAAACAACTATGAAAAGCATATATTTTCCTGCAGCAATGACTTTAAAAATCATTTACAGTCAATATGTAACTGAAAATACTTTATCTGCACTTGTTTGGGTATTGGCATTGCTAGCATGCAAATTCTCTTTTAATATTAGTTTTCTTTCTTCATATTTTACACTACAGGAAGATCTCTTGCTGATATTTGTTAGTAAGTCGATCTTTCTTCCAAACATCAAGAGATGACCTTTTATGACCCAAAGATTTATCAAGTCAGCAGTCTATTCCCTGGGGCCAGCATCTTCAGCCTCTTCCTCTCCCAGTCACATCTGTTGAAGGACTTTGCTAAATCCCATGAGAAAAGATGGACTAATCTACTTGTTTCAAAGAACAAGAATGACATCTTTACTGGCTGTACTTTGTCGACAGGGGAAAGGAGTTAATAAAGGATGAAATACTTTCTCCAGTTTTGAAGATTTGATGCACCGTTATTATAATAAAGGATACAGAGTGTAGCAGTTATTAGGCAGCTACTCTGAGAAAATAAGGCTTCATTACTGGGGAGAAAAAAGAAGAGAAACGTATTGCAATGAACTCAGTGAGACAATCATACTTAAGAACACTCCCTTTTGTAAGTTCATTTTTCTTTCTGATAGAATATGTGGCTGTGACGTCCTGTAATAATTAATTTCCAGCCTTTTGTTTTGATACTGTAAAAGTCCGAGTGCACCTGCAATTAAGTCCTATTATTTGTGACTTGTAAGGTTGTCCCTACACATGACAGCTGGTGAAAACATTACAGAGGCGGCTTGTCAAAGACTCCTTGAAAACTAAGCAGTGTAAAGACTAGGCAATTATCATCAGTGCTAGTTTTTAGATGAGAAAAGACAGCTACAGCCACTTCAATAGCATTCAAAATGAGTTCCCAAGTTAGGAGGAGTACAAGTAACCCTCGGGGTTAACCAGATTTACAAAGGATGCTGCTAGGTTATCTAATGAGAGGCAGCTTGAATGTGGCACTTTAGCCATGGAGCTTAAGTAAACCACTTATTTTCTTTTATTCTATAGGTCAGTAAAATAAATAGAAATCTGGACTGTTTCATGTCTATATATTAACCAATTTTCATTATCCTTTTCTGGTGCATTTAAGTAATTGTGCTTAATTGAACTGTTGAATTTTGCAATTTCTAAGGAATGGTATTTTATGGTATGGTTCTGAGCTTAGAACAAATGTACTCACTTTTTTTTTGATGAATAAAAGATAGCGTTTCCCAAATGAATTGTCCATTTGCATTGGAAAGTCCACTATCCCTGAGATAGAAACCACTACAATAAGTAGGGACTGAATCAGTTCTCTCAACGCAAGATCAATTGTTGTTTATTAGGCTTACTGACCTGGTCGTCAGTTGTAAACCTTGTATTTCTCAACCTAATGCTTGGCAGCACAAAAACGTTTCTAAAGTGGTTCGTAGTAGACCCAGCATTCTCCATCTTCATGAAATACCTTGTCCCTGTTGAATTTTCTGTTCCTTCCTTTCTCAGGTTTCTGTTCTTTGTCTTTCTGCAAGTCTGTGCTTTGCCTCAGTTGACACAGCAAAGTCTCTGATTCTTAAGTTGAATGACATCGTTCCAAAGGCAGCTGGATTTATCCTCATTCAGTTCTTTCAATTTCCTCACTTTCTTCTTGATTACAAGCAACTTCATGGTATCAACAAAGACTGTGTTTTCCCCTTTTTGCATACTGGGCATGCATTACATCATTCCATTTCCCTTCAATTGAGCAAAAAGACTTCTTCTCATTTGGAGAAAAAATGTCAGGGATAATTCTGTGCTTCTTGCCCCCACAGAAAGTGTAGAAGACACTACAGCCCAGTTTGAAACATTTAATGCTGCATTCTCTCCCTGATTCCCCAGAGGGCACTGCGGGGATAAACCTTCCGTAACCACAGGGGAATGTGGAAGTGCAGTACTCACCATATTCTAGACACAAGACATAGCCTTGCCCTCGCTGTGCACCCAACTGACATCCCATGGAACTTTGACTTGTTCCAGATATGAGCATCGAATTGTATCTTCTTGTTAAAACACTCAGAATTAAAGGCTGCAATGGATGCATGACGGGAAACCTGCTAAGCCGTGAGTGTTACACTATTTTGGAGACCTAGGCAACTGGTGCTTCCGAAACTAGCTCTGTGTTATCTTCAATATCATTAGGTAGTATCTAGTGATACTGAAAAATCTCACTCAAAGTGGGGTTGTATGACATTTTGGCAACTAATTTTTTTTTTTTTTTTTTTTTTGCTTGCATGAAAGGCTGAGAGGTACCATTTTATAACCTGAACCATTTACTCCCTAGGACCCTTCTCATCACTAATGTTCAAAAACAGATATAAAAACAAAAAAAAAGTCTGAATACATTTCTAAGAGATCTTCTCTCAAGAATAAATGTTTGAAGAACTATCTTCATCCTATCTTACTAAGCTTCATTTCACGTCTAACCCGTGACAAGACATTCATGATAATGCTCTTATGCTCCTCCACTGACTGCCTCTGCAACATCCTCTCTATCACCATGTGAATCAAAAAGATGGGGCATCACTTCTTCCACTGGATAGGAAGTAATTAAATGATTCTGTGATAAGTAGTCACTTTAGACTACTTCCAGAGCTACTTTGTGTCAAGACTGAGGAGGATTCAGAAGACTCTGTTAAAGCACTTTGAGAATGAACCACTTTGAGGGAGTTCACCAGCATCATAGAAGTCATCTTTACTGCTAGAATAAGAGAACACTGGTACTGTGTTTGCAGACAGGTTGACATGACTTGAAGAAGTTAGACTGTGATTAGGTAGTAAATGCCCACTGATTGTGCTATCTGATGTTGGAGGCTCATGATTTCCCAAGACAGCTAATATAGATCCAACTGTAATTTCTTTTCAAAGTCTCGGATGCTAGACATGAATCCTGAATCCACACCCTAGAGGCCAGTGGGAAGGAGATCGGGCACAGCTTGTCCCCAGGCTTGCAGCAGGGATCCTGGGGACCCAGAGGTGACAGGTGCCCCTCTCCCAGAACCATGGTCTACTCAAACCTCAAATGGCCAACATGAAAGTCATTTGTCAGAGCTCTTGCCCTCCATCCCTCCAGGGGAGTGAGCGAGAGGCTGCTCTGCAGCAGTCCTTTTTGTTCCCCTGCGGATTGATCAGATGGATCCCTAGGCTGTGGCACAGAGAGCCCAGATACTCATTGTTTTTAACTGTCATTCTTCGTTTTATAATTTTTCTCTGTGTCTTTATGAGTTTTACATGTGCAAACTTAGAAATATGTAAGTGAAGAAAAAAGCTAAGCTTTCGGAAATACACCCAGTAGAAACTAAATGTAATCCACCAGTAAGTGAAAGCACCGCCCCTGATGAGTCACCAATATGTTACAATGAGATTTGCAACATTTAATAAATATCTATTATGTGACTTTTTGGCCAGATATTTTCAAATATGTTAATGTATCTTAAAAAGTAAATAACTAAAACAAATTATTTTAAAAATTAGACCCTTTATAGTATTTTAGTAAACAATAAGTCAGGTATAAAAATATAGAGTTCTGTATAATTTACACAGGGCTTTATATTCAAATTCAGTAATAGTAAGTAATATTTTTACAACACAATTCACCATATAACATTGATACTCTTGGGAATCACACCACTCACTTTGAATAAGAGATACTAAATTAACAATAATACTCTTCTAAATGCAGAGTAATGAAAACCCTATGTAGGGAATAAATCCTGTTTATTTCTGCCTCAGTTGCCAGTGATAATACATATTTTAGTCCGACCATCTGATGGCAACATCTGTTACCTGTTTTGCTCTGGCTTCTGAGAGCTTTCTTTTTAGTGTGGCTGATCCCCACTATGTGTTTTATGATGTACAAGTGGCATAACAGCACATAGCATATGGTCTTCGGTACTGGGCTACATGCCTTTCATTGACCGAGGCTGCAAATCTTCTTTTAATTCATCAAGTAACATAAGGATACTTCAATAACCTAGTCTTTAACACCTCTAAGCCACACATAGAAAGACTTCCTTTGGTGACAAATACAATAAGAAGACCACATTTGTAACCATTGTTTCCTACAGTATTACCACTTGGGCCTGGAGAAAAGCAAGGAGACAACAGTAGTATTATGTGAGAAAGGGAATAACAACAAGGTTCATTTGAATTATGTTTTGATGAAAAGAGAACAATGACATTAAACCTAAGAAAGAAATCCTGGCAGTTCCAGTGTAGAGAGTATCAATCATGTGCCATATGGTTTACATATTCAAGGGAGGAAGTGAGGATCAAAGAGGTGATGTGAAGTATGCCAATCCACATAGCTGGTAAATGCAATTTAAGGCTCCCTCATGTTAAATTCCATATTCTTTCCTTGTCTTCATATTATTAGATTCATATTATTGTCATTAGATAAGTGACAAAGATGAGAATAAAAGCAAAGTATTCAGGGCATCTCATCCTCTAATATTCTGTTTTATTGGGCTCCAAAGTGGCCGTTCTCAATAATCATTATTTCCTTTCCACTATGCCTGTGCATTCTGTTCCCGCCATTATATCCCCTTCTCCCTGGATTTTGCCTGTTCTTAGCATACTGCTTGATCTACAACATATACAAGTGTCCTCTGTGACTTCAGAGGCTGAATATCCAAATTAACATTCAGATGAAAAAAGCCCTGCGGTGACCACCTGTTACTGTTGGAAAAGTCAGGGAGAAGCCAGTTGTGTGTGAAAAGTCTGGCTATCTTGAGAATGCCACATGGTGAGGAAGCACAAGTCAGCCACATGCAGAGGCTTGAATAGTGAGAGAGATTCCTGAACCAACCAGGGCCTTAGCAGACAGCATATAGAGATGAACAAAGGTTTTCAATGAGAGAGAGAACTGAAGCCCTAAACTTAGAATACAGTCAAGCCATTTCAACTCCTCACAATCTAATGAACAGCCCCAGCTTAGGACCCAGGGAAAGTATCACGGAGGAAAGACAAATCTCCTTGTACCCAGTCCAAATTTCAGACGCATAAAACTAAATATGTTATAAAAATTTTGATGTTTTCAGGCGGGGCACAGTGGCCCACGCCTGTAATCCCAGCATTTTGGGAGGCAGAAGCAGGTGGATCACTTGAGGCCAGGAGTTTGAGAACAGCCTGGCCAACATGGCAAAACCGCAACTCTACTAAAATACAAAAATTGGCTGGACATGGTGGTACATGGCTGTACCCCAGCTACTCAGGTGGCTGAGGATGAGAATCGCTTGAACCCAGGATGCGGAAGTTGTCGTGAGCCAAGATCCCACCACTGCACTCCAGCCTGTGCAACAGAGCAAGACTCTGTCTCAAAAGAAAAGATGTTTTAACCAAGTGTTGGGTGTTTGCTACGAAGCAAAAGACAATCAAATTAATGGTGTTTTGGGAAAGGATGCTTACTATGGATGATGCCATATTTATCATCCACAAATGCTCTAAATCTTTGGTGTATCTAATAATGAAAGGTCTTTTTATTACTATTGTTTAGAAATGTGTTAGTCTTTGAAAAGCATGTTTTCATATACTCAGAAGGAATAAAGAAATAGTACGTACCCGAGGGCTATCTCTAAGGCTATCTTTTGAAGGCTGTTACAAAATATCCATACGGAACAACAGGCATGGTGTATAGAAGCCATACTTGATTTAGTGGAAATTAAAATGAGCTATGCCCCCTTTCAGTATTGTCAGTATCTGCAAAAAGCATTGACATAAAAATTACCCACATACTCAGTTTTTCATTTCTGTCTGTTCCCTAGACTGTCGAAAATGCTCAAGAATCCTAATCCACACATTTTGATTAGGTTCCAAACCATATGACTTCAGGCAGAAAGATATTTCAGCCCAATTGGAGGCCCTTAGGGAGAGTGACTGCTCGGCCTGATTTATTCCACGTGCACAGCCACAGGAGCACCATAGCTCAATGAATAAATGTATCTAGCTAATGATTCTTACACCAGTTTTAGTAGTCACAAAAGGTGCTATATTTATAAAAATAGAAACTGCAGCTTTTTTTGTCTTTCAAAATTAAGTACCCGTGAAGTGCAAGGAACATAAATATCTTAAGGAAATAGGGTCATTAGCTAAAGATTTCTCCACCTGAGCTGGGAATCCAGATCTTTGGGAAATTGAGATTGAAGGTCATCAGAATCTGTGAATGATCTTAGAAGTACACAAAATTCACCATTAGAACTTAAAATGTGCTCTAATGCCTGGTATATATGTTCTTGTTATAATACCATTTAAAGACTATTTTAGGATAAGGAAGCAAAACATAAGTTTAATGCCAAAAACATTGGGAGATTATGTTTAATTTGATCAATTAAAAGCTTTTTTAAAAAAGGTTAGCGCTCTGACCTGTTTACTGAATGATTTTTTAATGTCTATTATGAAAGCAGAAGCACTATAGTTGCAGGACAGAACGGAGTATTTCAATCCGTCTTCTGTATTCCAGAAAGATGAACCGGACATGAAATAACTCAAGATAAAACCAGACCGCCACTCTATTGTCTACAGCAGAGGTCTTTCTTTCAAAGGTCTTTACCTCTTTCTGTCCAAAGCAAGATAGTAACCATTTCAGGCTTTTAGGGTCATAAGGTCTCTGTCACCGTCTCTGCCTTTGTGGTGATCACAGCTATAGACAAGGCATAAACTAATAGGCATGGCTGTGTTCCAACAAAGGTTTCAATTTGAGCCCTGGTCTGAAGATTTGGGATTTGGGAAGTCTATCAGATTTTACCTTGGAATGCATTCAGGGGACCAGCTCAGGAAGATTCAGTCACAAAATCCAGTGATTAGGAATTAGTGGCCAGAAGGAAAGGCAAGAAAACTAAAGCCTCAGGGGAAGAACACCAACAACAAAAAAATAAATGTGATAGCGGGGACTGTACTTATTATGATAGTGGATGAAGGACTCACATTGAAACGCTATCTCTCTAGTTGCAAACAGAGTATGAAGGCTCTAAGGCATAAATACTTCTCAGAAATGTATATTATGACCTATGCTCCCCCCCACCTTTTTTTATGATCAGGGACCTGGAGCCAAAGGGCTGAAGTAAATTTCACGAAGGCACAGAGCTAGTCAGCTGCAGAGCCTATGTCTGAAGCCTGATAGACTTTCTTCTCAAAGCCTCATTCCTTTCATATCATTAGTTGTCCTTTAACAATTCTCGTATGTTTCAATATAAGTAGGTTTCAAAGCTTTGGTACAGGTGACAGCCCTGTGTAGGAACAAGCTCTTCCGTGTAGTTAACCATATGTGCCTTTATATTTACATTGGAGTCCATAATGCAGAAAATGACAGCAATAATGGCTTTTAAACTCCGTCAGACTGTAAGGCTAGGTCCTCTTTGATATGTTACTAATAATCTAAACCATTCCACTGCTCTTCATTGTGTTGCTCCATATCTCAATTAATAATTCAAGGTAGCCCTTCAGGTCTTTTTCTTGGAGCTAAGAATTTCAACTAAGCTAAGAAACGGTTTTTAATTATTTGCAGAATGTATTGTTATGCAATCCCCACATTGTTATGTTTATTTTAATGCTGGAACTTCTTGTGAGATGGCAGTACGCATTAAGTGAACCTCAAAAATTAACTTCAAATAATGGTAGTTATAAATAGAATGGCATCACTGTGCTTAGCCTGGCACTGCCCTAGGCTCACCTCACATTTTATTTTGTATTATATTCAGTATATATAATTTTTCTATACATATAATTTTTCTATACCTATATTTTATAATGTATTTATTATGTATGTATGTCTTTCTAATGATTATCAGACACATTCTGAATTTATATCATCCAATTTGTAAAGCAATATTATATACTAATGTGAAATTGCTGTTACCTATTAATACTAATATAATTTTAAAAATCAGATCAATTATGCCAATAGATAGAAATTGTAGTAAATAGAGCTACACAGCTGCACTAACAAGGGACATTATTTGAGATTGGAAAGGCAAGAATATAGAGAAGAGACAAAGAACAAAAAGCAAGTCCGGCATCAAAAGTATAACTGAGTTTATCTGACCAGTTAAAAAAAAAAAATGCACCGAAATAACTAAGCAAAAGTACGTTTCCCAAATCAAATTTTTCTTCTGTTTGAAAAAGATAATCTCTATATGGTTAAACTGATACATTTCATAAAATTAAATTCATATAAATATCATGAAAGATGCATGTGCTTTCTCTTTCCAAATAATTGAAAGTGCCAAAAGAAGCATGTACCAAAATAAGCAAGCCTCAATGGACTTACTTATGCAAACTGACATTACAATACTGCCAAGATGACTAAATTCCAGTATTATCAGAATTCATGAAATGTGGCTTGTCTCAAGCGCCTGAGAACTGCTTCTGCAGTTCCAAATTAGATTCTACTATTTTACGTGGTTGCTTTCTTGGGTGAAACCTAAATTTAAATTACATTCAATTTACAACATTTTTCCTTCTCAGGAAAAATAAATGTTTTGCTAAATGATTCTTATGTCTTATTGAAAATATTACATTATGTTTTTATTAATTTAAAATTGGTGCGATGGAATAGTGTAAAAATGTGGCAGAACTTAATTGAGATTGTGCTTCTCTAATCTAATTCTGCTCGGCAATATAACATGCATCAAACAGTGGATTTTTGATAGAAACAATGAATTTAAATTTAAATTTTCAGGTTATATTCTCATTTACATTACCCAGTGCACAAAATGTTTAAGCTCTTCTTTCTTTTCAGACATCCACAATATCAATAAAGATGTCATACATGCACACAACACTTCAGAAACAGAATACAGCTGGCATTTCAGCCAGAAAGAGAATTTTCCTTGGGGGCTCTTTCATTGCTTTAACACTAATCTGTGACAAAAGGGGCTTGTCAAATTCTTATTGCATTTAAGAAGCTTTTGGTGAGATTTGTATTGATCTAGAATAAGGCAACTGACAACATTGCAATAAATTTTTACTACTTAGTACTGATCAATACGTGTTTTTCCTCTCAAACTTTTTGCAGAAAATTGCCTTAAATTTTTTCAGATTATGGCCAAGATGTTGTTAATTATATCTTTTTTCTAAGTCAATTATATCTTGTGCAAAAGGTTGCAGACACGTAATGAAGAGAAGAGAATGCCTTGCACTGTGATCTTCGTTTTCCTGAGGTCGGTTATAGCTAATATGTGAATAAAATACAGACATGGGAAAACATACCTGGTGACACATCAGACAACACAGAGATCGACAGATAACACAAAGACCTATATACACTAATTTTTAGTTGATCACCCTATCTATTTAATTTTCTTCATGCCACATTAAAATCATAGGGATTATCAATACATGGCATGGTTATTGTCCCTAAATATTTGATAAGGAAAGGAAATGAATGGATAAATATTCTCTCATGTTCTAGTCACACATAGATTTTATCACTATCCCCTTTCTCTCATGTGCTTTAAAAATTTGAGGTTTTAAGCCAATATGATGTGTTTTAATAAGTGATATTTATTTTCAGAAGCATATTTTGCATTTCTCTTTTTTGATGTTACTGTAACTTTTCAAATTCACTTTTCTGTCAGTCATATGCCTGATTGCAAAGATATTTAGGCTAAAGTAGGAGCAGAGCAAAGAAGGAAATAATTTTCTTCAACAATGGAGTAAAAGCAACTGCCAGTGGAAGAACAGACATGATAATAAATTTCACATTTTCATTATCGCATATTTTTAATAGTTATTTCTCTTGCATCTACAAACATCTTCCTGGAATTAGTGCCTAATGAATAAATGCCATGTTTTAAAGTTATTTGTCTAACTATTAACCTTTAGAACAACAGCGTTTATAAAATCATTTTAAAAACTGAAATTTCAGTGGAAGGAAACATTATCAGGTGTATTGTGTTTGTTGAGAATATTTGAACCTTAGAGTTCAATAAATTGTTTTATCATTCCTTTTATTACTTAAAAATAATTTATCCAATAAATTTCATAGAAACCTGAAATATTAAACTACACGTTTATTCACATGCTTTTAAAAAGGTGTAGTGTGGCATACCTTTTATCTATAAATTGTTTTAGCAAGTCTCTGAGCAAAATCGTCAATTAATGGCATTCTCCATTTTATGAAAATTTTATTGATTGTCCACTCTGTTTTTGCAGGAGAAGTGATCTTGATTTCAGACTGACACCATCAGTATGAGATAACACTCAGCACCAAATTTACTTAGCTCATGACCTCAGACACAACTTACTTTACTTAGCATTGACTTCACAACCATTAGACACAACCATTAGACACAACTTCTGGTGTCTAAGTCTCTCTACAGTTTGGTCATGTATAGTTAGAAGAGATAAGACTGAATTGTTACAAGCCATTAAGGTTCAGAGAAGCCATCAGCTCTTGGATCCTTTCAGCTTTTATACATAACCGATCACGCCCTATCCCACCCCCTGGAGTACAAGATTTGTTCCCATTCTCAGAAGCAACTGGTTCTCATAAACACCAGTAATATATCACTTAACATGCAAACACAGTAATTACATACAGCCGATCTAATAATTGCTGTACTGACACAGTCATAATTCTCCGCTAGAGCCTATTTTATTTGTGTCTGTTGCAGGTATCCTCTTAACAATTGCTTTAATTAATGTGTCAAGAAAGATTCAAAAAGGTTCAAAGTTTCTCACCTATCTGAACCTACAGGAAAGGCCAGAAAATCAGCTTTTAACTCCTTTCTTCTATTTAGAAATTCAATTTAAGTATCCTAAATGTTAAAATGAGGAGCACTGTTGGCCCTCTGAAATATCATAGCTCTTATGATAATTATGTTGCAATAATACATTATTGTGCGCTTACGTAATTTTATTTAGAATGTTTACTTTTTGTATTTTTGTTTTAGAGCTAAAAATATATGGCCAGAATTATAATTTGTAGGGCTTAGGGCTTTTTCTTCTCTTTACTTTTCTTTTCTTTTCTTTTTTCTTTTCATTATTTTCTTTTGATTGGACTTATACTCTGGTTGCCCAGGCTGGAGTGCAATGATGAGATCTCGGCTCACCGTAACATTCACCTCCAGGAGTCAAGCGATTCTCCTGCCCCAGCCTCCCGAGGAGCTGGGATTACAGGCGCGCACCACCAGGTCCAACTAATTTTGTATTTTTAGTAGAGATGGGGTTTCTCCATGTTGGTCAGGCTGGTATCAAACTCCCAACTTCAGGTGATCTGCCCACCTTGGGCCTCCCAATGTGCTGGGATTGCAGGTGTGAGCCACCACACTTGGCCAGCTTTTTTTTCTTAAACTATATTTTGAGTGCATTTCTATGTAAAAAAAAAAGGGGGGGGCTATTGTAATATCTTTGGTTTATGTAACAACTTTTTTTCAAAAGGCTTATAAATGCTTCAAGAAGTTCATTTAATTAAATGCTTAAGGATAATTTACATATTACATATTCAAATGGAGTTGTATTTAATTAAGCAAGACAAAAAACCTTGTAACTGTTTTTTATTGTTCAGACTAAAGTCTACATATAACACACCAAAATTCTATTTAAAATATAATTTAAGTCACATTAACAAAACCTCACAAAAATATGAAAATTCAATAGAGAAGAGAAAAAAAAAATCAGAGTCTGGATCTACAGAATTAAAGGAAGTCTGATATCGGAATTTGTTCGGCATTAACTGTCAGGCTTGCTGGCTTATTGCTTAGGTTCTAATGGGCCACATTTCAGGAACAGGAGACAATTCCTAATGCCCTTGAAGACTGAGAAATCAGACTGAGAATTAGAAGGCGTGAAAGAAGAAAGGAGGGGAAGAAGGAAGGAAGAAGAATAAACTCACCCAATAGAGAGACATTGAGGAAACTTTCCCAACTTGGCCTTGGCTCTAGTGTAGTGTAAAGAGAAAGTTTTTGAAAAAGTATTTTATGATAACTTCATCTCAAGCAAAAAGCCATACATGTTTGAGCTTAGAATTTACAAAAATTTTATGGTCTGTAACTAACTGTAAAAATAGTAAAGTGTTTCTTCACTGATGGTGATTCCAGGTACATGAAAAAGTGAACAAAAAAGAATCTTCTCTGAAGGAAATTTTTAATTCAAATCATCAAGAATATTTAAAGATAATATTTTAAGAAAAATAAGCTCATAAGTAAAACATTCTAAACATATGAGAAAGCAAACCACAATGAGTTTGAGTGAAAGAAAAACAAACTATAGAATCAGACACATAAGTAATGCAGAAATATGCAGAATCTAAAAGAAGCCATTGATATATTTAAGGTGATTAGGAATAGATCTTTTAAAAACAAAGAAATACAAGATTTTAAGGAGGTTGAGCAACATGGCCAAACAGAAGGCTCCACTGATTGTCCTCCCAACCAGAATATCAAATTTAACAACTACACAAAAAGGCACCTTCATGAGAACCAAAAATCAGGTGAGTAATTACAGTACCTGGTTTTAACTTCATATCACTGAAAGAGGCAGTGAAGAGGGTGGGGAAAGTGTCTCACATTGCCGACACTACTTCCCTCCATCCTTCAGCGGCAGACCTGTGGTGTGGAGGGGCAGTCTGTGCGCCTAGGAGAGGAGGTGCACAGTGATTGTGTGGAGGGGCAGTCTGTGCGCCTAGGAGAGGAGGTGCACAGTGATTGTGTGGAGGGGCAGTCTGTGCGCCTAGGAGAGGAGGTGCACAGTGATTGTGTGGAGGGGCAGTCTGTGCGCCTAGGAGAGGAGGTGCACAGTGATTGTGTGGAGGGGCAGTCTGTGTGCCTAGGAGAGGAGGTGCACAGTGATTGTGTGGAGGGGCAGTCTGTGTGCCTAGGAGAGGAGGTGCACAGTGATTGTGTGGAGGGGCAGTCTGTGTGCCTAGGAGAGGAGGAGCACGGTGATTGCAGGGTTTTGCACTGGAACTCATTGCTGCCCTGTCACGGTGAGAAGAACTAAGCTGACTCCCACGGAGGGAATTTTTCCTTTTTTTT
Organism: Trachypithecus francoisi; assembly: GCF_009764315.1. Lineage (NCBI taxonomy): Eukaryota > Metazoa > Chordata > Mammalia > Primates > Cercopithecidae > Trachypithecus > Trachypithecus francoisi. The sequence goes on from NW_022681453.1 coordinate 105,081,381, forward strand.
TTTTAGATGGAGTTTTGCTCTTGTTACCCAGGCTGGAGTGCAGTGGCACCACCTCAGCTCACTGAAACCTCCGCCTCCCGGGCTCAAGCGATTCTCCTGCCTCAGCCTCCTGAGTGGCTGGGATTACAGGCATGCGCCACCATGCCGGGCTAATTTTGAGTGTTTAGTGCAGACGGGGTTTCTCTATGTTGGTCAGACTGGTCTCTAACTCCCGACCGCAGGGGATCCTCCCACCTGGGCCTCCCAAAGTGCTGGGATTACAGGCGTGAGCCACCGTGCCAGGCCTGAGGGGAAGTTTTAAACCAGCCCCGGGCAGAGGGTAATTGTCCCTTCCAGTGGTCAGAACCTGAGTTCTGCCGACATGAACTAAAGGGCTCTGGAATACTGAATAAGCTCAAATGGGAGCTTAAGTCACAAAGACTATAATTCCTGAGCAAATACTTACACAATGCTGGGCCTGGAATCAATAGACCAGCTGGGGCCACCAAGACACTACTTGTGCCAGGCCTCCCTCCACCCCGGCAGCATGGTTCACAGTGCCAGGAGATCATTCTTCCTTCTGCGTGAGCAGAGGAGAGAGAAGAGTGAAGAGAATTTTGTCTTGCAACTTGTGTACCAGCTCAGCCATAGTAGGATAGGGTACCAGGCAGAGTTGTGAGGCCTTCTTTCCAGGTATTTGCTCCCAGACCACAAACCTAGACTCACTCTGGGTCAGAAGAAAACCCACTGCCTTGAAGGGAAGGACCCAGACCTGGCAGCATTCATCACCTGTTGACTAAAGAACTTATTAACCCTGAATCATCAGCAGTGGTAGCCAGGGAGTGTTCACAATGGGCCTTGGGTGAGACCCTGAGACTTGCTGGCTGCAGGGGTGATCCAAAACATTGGCAGCTGAGGTAGAGAGAGAGATGGAGGTATAAAGTTTATTCCACAGATAATAACGAGAAACTTCCCAAACTTAGAGAAAGATACCAATATTCAAGTAGGAGAAGGTTATAGAACACCAAGCGCACTTAAACAAAAGAAGACTGTCTTAAGACATTGAACACTCCAACTCCCAAAGGTCAAGGATAAGGAAATAATTTTAAAAGCAAAAAGAGAAAAGAAGTCAATAACATATAATGAAAGTCTAATATATCTGATGGTAGACTTTTCAGTGGAAGCCTTACAGGCCAGGAGAGAGTGGTGTGACACATTTAAAGTGCGGGAGGAAGAAAATTTTTACACTATAATATCTAGTGGAAATATTCTTCAAACATGAAGGAAAAATAAAGACTCTCCCAGATATATTAGTCCATTCTTGCACAGCTATAAAAAAAATCTGAGACTGGATAATTTTTATAAAGCAAAGACGTCTAACTGGCTTACAGTTCCACAGACTGTATAGGACACATGGCAGCATCTGCTTCCGGGATGGCCTCAGGGAGATTTTACTCCTGGCAGAAGACAAATTGGGAGCAACTGTCTTACATGGCCAGAGCAAGAGCAAGAGAGCGTGGGAAGGTGCCTCATACTTCCAAACGACCAGATGTCACAAGAACTCACTCACTATTGTGACACATTACCAGTGGGGAAATCTGCTCCCATGATCCAATCGCCACCCACCAGGCCCCACCTCCAAAAGTGGGCACTGCAATTTGACATGAGATTTGGTTGAGGACACAGTCCCAAACCATATCATCAAACAAACAAAAGCTGAGAGATTTTATCAGCACAAGACCTGTCCTCCAAGAAATGCTCAAGGGAGTTATTCAATCTGAAAGGAAAAGACATTAATGAACAGTAAGAAATCATCTTCAGATACAAAGCTCACTAGTAATAGTAAGTAAACAGAAAAACACAGAATATTATAATACTGTAATTATGCCGTGTAAATGATTCAAATCTTAAGTAGATCTAATGGCCAACTGATCAAAAGTAATAACTACAACTTCTCCAGATATAAACCATGCAATGAGATACTAAAAGAAACAAATACGTTAAAAAAGCAGGAAGGGCCGGGCGCGGTGGCTCAAGCCTGTAATCCCAGCACTTTGGGAGGCCGAGATGGGCGGATCACGAGGTCAGGAGTTCGAGATCATCCTGGCTAACACGGTGAAACCCCGTCTCTACTAAAAAATACAAAAAGCTAGCCGGGCGAGGTGGCTGGCGCCTGTAGTCCCAGCTCCTCGGGAGGCTGAGGCAGGAGAATGGCGTAAACCCGGGAGGCGGAGCTTGCAGTGAGCTGAGATTCGGCCACAGCACTCCAGCCTGGGTGACAGAGCGAGACTCCGCCTCAAAAAAAAAAAAAAAAAAAGGCAGGAAGACAATGTTAAAGTGTAGAGCTTCTATTAGTTTTCTACTTGCTTGTTTTTTAGTTTATTTATGTAATCAGTGCTGTCATCAGTTTTCATAATGGCTTGTAAGATAATATTTGCAAGTCTCATCACACACTCAAATCAAAATATATACAACAGATATACAAAAAAATAAATTAATTAAAACATGCCATCAGAGAAATTACCGTAATGAAAAGAAACACAGGAAGGAAGGAAAGAATGTTGAGAAGACAAAAAAAAAAAAAGAAAGCAAATAATAAAATGGCAAGAGTAAATTTCCACTTATCAACAATAGCATTGAATGTAAATGAACTAAACTGTCCAATCAAAACAAACAGAGTAGCTGAGCGAATGAGAAAAAAATAAATTGTCAATGATTTTTTTGCCTGCTAGAAGCATACTTTACCTACAAACACACACAGAGCCCGAAAATAAAGGGATGGAATAAGATATTCCATGCCAATGGAAACTTAAAAAGAGTAGGATTAGTTATTCTTACATCAGACAAAACAGATTTCAAGACAAAAAGTGACAAGACAAAATAGACTTTATATGATGATAAAGGGGTCAATTCAGTGAGAACATATAATAATTTAAAGTATATATATCCAACTGTGGCTCACCCAGATACATAAGGCAAATATTAATAGAGCTAAAGGCAGAAATAGATCTCAATACAATAATAACTGGAGACTTTAACACCCACTTTCAGCACTGGACAGATCATTCAGACAGATAATCAAAGAAGAAACGTTGGACTTAACGTGTACTGTAGACCAAATTGACCTACTAAATATTTACAGAACATTTTATCCAATGGCTGCACCATACACATTCTTCTTTTTAGCACATGGATCATTCTCAAGAATAGATATGGGGCAGGGCCAAGATGGCCAATGAGAAACAGCTGCAAACGGAGGCGCCCATTGAAAAGAACCATAATAAGCATGTGAATCCTTCACTGACAACCAAGGTATCCAGGTTCTCTCATCAGAACTGACTAGCAGGCTGCTGCGATCCAGGGAGAGGAAGGAAGAGCAATGTGGTGTGGCGGCCCACCTGAGAGCCACGCAGGGCAGTGGAGCCGCCACCCCCAGCCAAGGGAGGCTGTGAGTGAGTGTGCTATCCAGCGAGGGAAACCATGCTTTTTCCATGGAACTGTACAACCCATGGATCTGAAGATTCCACTTGCGAACACACACCACCAGGGCCTAGCATCCCAACCCTAGAGCCATGCAGATCCTCAACAGCCTCTCAGCTGGAATCTACTTAAGCCTACCAAGCTCCTAGGAGGAGGGGTGACCAGCACCACAGCTGTGGTTACCTGCTGTCTAAGCCCTTTGAGCTCTTTGGGGGAGGGGCAGCAGCCAGCACTGAGACTCACAACTGCCTAACACGCTAAGTTCCCTGGGCAGGGGAAGGGTGGCTTTCATCTCTATAGCTCCAGGCCATGCTTTCCACCCACCGGAGCCAGGGAGGCTGGACAGCTTGGTCCCAAGACGTGTGCCCCACAGCGCAACACACTGGTTGTAGCAGACTATGGCCAGAGTGCCTCCTCAGGCCTGACCCTGACTCATTGTCTCTCACTGGGCAGGGCGTCCATGTAGGATCTCCAATAACTCCAGTCAGAGGCTCAGGGACAGAGCCTCTCCCTGGGCCTGAGCCCCTAGCGGGCGGGGTGGCAGCAGTTTCTGCAAACCAGGAGACTTAGCCTTTCCTCCTGGTAGTTCTGAGGAATCCAGGCAGCCCAAAAGAGTGTGTTTTCCCCAAGCAAAGCACACCCCCTCCACCAAGGGACAAAATGCTTCATTAAACTGGTCCTGTTCTCAAGCCACCCAACAGGATGAGACCCTCCAACACGTGTTGCCAGACACTCTATACAGAAGCAATCCTGCTGGTCTCAGGTTGTTGCCCCTTGAGGTCAGAGACCTTAGAAGAAGGAGAAGGCACCCATCTTTGCTGTCCAGGCATGGGAGTGAACCAGATGGATAGGTACGGAAGTGAACCCCCAGCAAACTGCAGCAACCCTGCAGAAGAGCGTCAACAACAAAAACAGTATCAGCAGCATAAACAGCAACAATAACAAAAAGCCCTCACTATGACCCCATTTAAGGGGCAGCAGCCTCAAAGATGGAAACTAGACAAACTCATGAAAATAAGAATTAATCAGTGAAAAAATGGCTAAAAACCCAAAAGGCCAGAGTGCCACTTCTCCTCCAAATGATTGCAATGTCTCTCCAGCAAGGGCACAGAACTGGACGGAGGATGAGATAGGCGAATTGGCAGAAGTAGGCTTTAGAAGATGGGTAATAAAAAACTATGCTGAGCTAAATGAGCATGTTCTATCCCAATGCAAAGAAGCTAAGAACCTTGATAAAGGTTAGATGAGCTGCTAACTAGAATAGCCAGTTTAGAGAAAAACATAAACAATCTGATGGAGGTGAAAAACACAGCAAGAGAACTTCATGAAGCATACAGCAGTATCAACGGCAGAATCAACCAAGTAGAATAAAGGATATCAGAGTGTGAAGACCACCTTGCTGAAATAAGGCCTGCAGACAAGACTGGAGAAAAAAGAATGGAAAAGAATGAACAAAGTCTCCAAGAAATATGGGACTTCATAAAAAGACCAAACTTATGATTGATTAGAGGACCTGAAGCAGACGGGGAGAATGGAAACAAGCTGGAAAACAAACTTCAGGATATTATCCAGAAGAACTTCCCCAACCTAGCAAGACAGGCCAACATGCAAATTCAAGAAATACAGAGAATGCCACTAAGATACTCCACAAGAAGATCAACCCCAAGGCACATAATAATCAGATTCTTCAAGGTAGAAGTGAAGGAAAAAAAATGTTAAGGGCAGCTAGACAGAAAGGCCAAGTCACCTACTAAGGGAAGCCCATCAGACTAACAGCAGACCTCTCAGCAGAAAGTCTACAAGCCAGAAGAGACTGGAGGCCAATATTCAACACTGGTAAAGAAAGAAATGTTCAACCCGGAATTTCATATCCTGCCAAACTAAGCTTCATAAGTGAAGAGGAAATAAAATCCTTCCCAGAGAGGCAAATGCTGAGGGATTTCGTTACCACTAGGCCTGCCTTGGAAGAACAAGAAGCACTAAGTATGAAAAGGAAAAACCAGTACCAGCCACAGCAAAAACACATCAAATATAAAGACCAATCACACTATGAAGAAAATGCATCAGTGTGCAAAAGAACCAGATAGTGTCATGATGACAGCATCAAATTCACACATAAGAGTATTAACCTTAAATGTTAACGGGCTAAATGCCCCAATTAAAAGACACAGACTAGCAAACACACATAGGCTCAAAATAAAGGGATGGCGGAAAATTTACCAAGCAAATGGAAAACAAAAAAACAGGGGTTGCAATCCTAGTCTCTGACAAAACAGACTTTAAACCAAAAAGAAAGACAAAGAACGGCATTATGTAATGGTAAAGGGAAAATTCAACAAGAAGAGCTAACTATTCTAAATATATATTCACCCAATATAGGAACATCCAGATTCATAAAACAAGACATTAGAGACCTACAAAGAGACTTAGACTACCATACAATAATAGTGGGAGACTTTAACACTCCACTGTCAATATTAGACAGATTGAGACAGAAAATTAACAAGGACATTCAGGACTTGAACTCAGCTCTGGATCAAGTGGACCTAACAGACATCTACGGAACTCTCCACCCACAATCAACAGAATATATATTCTTCTCAGTGCAATATGGCTCTTATTTTAAAATTGACCACATAATTGGAAGTAAAACACTCCTCAGAAAATGCAAAAAAAAAAAAAAAAAAACTGAAATCATAACAGCCTCTCAGACCACAGTACAATCAAATTAGAACTTGGGCTTAAGAAACTCACTCAAAACCACACAATTACATGAAAATGGAACCACCTGCTCCTGAATACTCTTGGGTAAATAATGAAATTAAGGCAGACATCAAGAAGTTCTTTGAAACCAATGAAAACAAAGAGAAAACATATCAGGATCTCTGGGACAGAGGTAAAGCAGTGTTAAGAGGGATAATTATAACACTAAATGCCGACAACGGAAAGCTAGAAAGATTTCAAATTGACACTTTAACATCACAATTAAAAGAGTTAAAAAAGCAAGAGCAAACTGATCCAAAAGATAGCAGGAGGCAAGAAATAACTAAGACTAGAGCAGAATTGAAGGAGACAGAGACGCAAAAAATCTTCCAAAGAAATCAATGAATCCAGAAGCTGCTTTTTTGAAACAAAAAACAAAATAGACGGACCACTAGCTAGACTAGTAAATTCGAAGAAAAGACAAGAATTAAATAGATACAATAGAAATGATAAAGGGGATATTACCACTGACCCCATAGAAATACAAAGTACCCTAAGGGAATACTATAAACACCTCTACACAAATAAACCAAAAAATCTAGAAGAAATAGATGAATTCCTGGGCACATACACCCTCCCAAGACTAAAACAGAAAGAAGTTGAATCCCTGAATAGACCAATAACGAGTTCTGAAATTGAGTCAGTAACTAATAGCCTACCAACCAAGAAAAGCCCAGAACCAGATGGATTCACAGCCAATTCTACCAGAGGTACAAAGAGGAACTGGTACCATTCCTTCTGAAACTATTCCAGATTACTGAAAGGATGAACCCCTTCCAAACTCATTTTATAAAGCGAGCACCACCCTGATACCAAAATGGGAAGAGACACAACAAAAAAGGAAAACTTCAGGCCAATATACCTGATGAGCATCAATATGAAAGTCCCCAATAAAATACTGACAAAGCAAATCCAGGAGCACATCAAACAGCTTATCCATCATGATCAAGTCAGCTTCATCCCCGGGATGCAAGGCTGGTTCAACATTCGCAAATCAATAATAGGAACCCATCACATAAACAGAACCAATGACAAAAACCACGATTATCTCAATAGATGCAGAAAAGGCCTTTGATAAAATTCAACATCCCTCCATATTAAAATCTCTCAATAAACTAGGTATTGATGGAACATATCTCAAAATAATAAGAGCTATTTATGGCAAACCCACAGCCTATATATTGAATGGGTAAAAGCTGGAAGCACTCCCTTTGAAAACTGGCACAAGACAAGGATGTCCTCTCTTATCACTCCCATTCAACACAGTATTGGAAGTTCTGGCTAGGGCAATTAAGCAAGATAAGTAAATAAAGGGCATTCAAATAGGAAGAGAGAAAGTCAAATTGTCTCTGTTTGCAGATGACATAATTTTATATTTAGAAAACCCCATCATCTTAGCCCCAAAGCTCCTCAAAATGATAAGTGATTTCAGCAGTCTCAGGATACAAAATCAATGTGCAAAAATGACAAGTATACTTTTACACAAACAATAGACAAGTAGAAAGCCAAATCACGAATGAACACCCATTCACAATAACTACAAAGGGTTATAAAATACCTAATGACACAGCTAAAAATAGATGTGAAGGACCTCAAACCATTGCTCAAATAACTAATGGAGGACATAAACTAATGGAAAAACATTCCATCCTCATGAATAGGAATAATCAGTATCATGCGCATGGCCATGCTGCCCAAAGTAATTTGTAGATTCGATGCTATTCTCATCCAAGTACCATTGACATTCTTCACAAAACCAGAAAAATACTAATTTAAATTTCATATGGAATCAAAGAAGACCCCGTATAGCCAAGGTAATCTTAAGCAAAATCAACAAAGCTGGAGGCATCATGTTACCTGGCTTCAAACTATACTACAAGGCTACAGTAACAAAAACAGTGTGATACGGGTACCAAAACAGACATGTAGACCAACGGAACAGAACAGAGGCCTCAGAAATAATGCCACACGTCTATAACCATCTGATCTTCAACAAACCTGACAAAAGCAAGCAATGGGGAAAGGATTTCCTATTCAATAAATGGTGCTGGGAAAACTGGCTAGCCATATGCAGAAAACTGAAACTGGGGCCGCTTCCTTATATCTCATACAAAACTTCACTCAAGTTGGATTAAAGCCTTCAATGCAAAACCAAAAAACATAAAAACCCTAGAAGAAAACCAAGGCAATATCATTCAGTACATAGCCAGGGCAATGACTTCATGATGAAAATGCCAAAAGCAATTGCAACAAAAGCCAAAATTGAGAAATGGGATCTAATTAAACTAAAGAGCTTCTGCACAGCAAAAGAAACTATCTTCAGAGTGAACAGGCAACTACAGAATGGGAGAAAAATTTTGTAATCTACCCATCTGACAAAGGGGTGATAGCCAGAATTTACAAGGAACTTCAATAAATATACAAGAAAAAAACAACCGCATCAAAAAGTGAGCAAATGATATGAACAGACACTTCTCAAAAGAAGACATTTAAGCAGCCAACAAACATATGAAAAAAAGCTCACCATCAGTGATCATTAGAGAAATGCAAATCAAAACCGCAATGAGATACCATCTCACACCAGTCATAATGGCAATTATTAAAAAAGTCAAGAAAGAATAGATGCTGGCGAGGATGTGGAGAAATAGGAACATTTCTAAACTGTTGGTGGGAAGGTAAATTAATTCAATCATTATGGAAGACAGTACGGCAATTCCTTAAGCTTCTAAAACCAGGAATACCATTAGACCCAGCAATCCCATTACTGGGCATACACCCAAAGGAACATACATCATTCTACTATAAAGACACATGCACACTTATGTTTACTGCAGCACTATTTACAATAGCAAAGACATGGAACCAGCCCAAATGCCCATCAATGATAGACTGGATAAAGAAAATATGGCACATATGCACCATGGAATACTACGCAACCATAAAAAGGAATGAGATCCTGTCCTTTGCAAGAACATGGGTGAAGCTGGAAGCCATCATTCTCAGCAAACTAACGCAGGAACAGAAAACCACTGCGTGTTCTCACTCATAAGTAGAAGTTGAACAATGAGAACACACAGACATAGGGAGGGGAACAACACACACTAAGGACTGTTGGGAGGTAGTGGGCAAGGGGAGGGAACTTAATGGATGGGTCAAAGTGCAGCAAACCATCATGGCACACGTATACCTATCTAACAAATCTGCATATTCTTCACATGTATCCTGGAACTTAATGTAAAATAAAAAAATAAAAAGACAGACTATTTGGCAGTCAGTAATTAGGAAAATTTTAAAATATGTATTAAAAAAGAATAGACACAACATAACCATATGTTAGATTTTTTTAAAAAGTCTTAAAACATTCCAAAAAATAAAATAGTATTAAGTATATCCTCTGCCCATGATGGAATAAAACTAGAAATCAATAAAAATAGAAAATTTGGAAATTATACAAACACATGGAAGTTAAACAGTATGCTCCTGCATGACCAGTGGATCAATGAAGAAATTAAAAAGGAAATTGGAATTTTTATTGAAACAATTGATGATGAAAACACAGCATATTGAAACCTGCATAATCAGTATTAAGAGAGAAGTTTGTAGTTACAAGCACCTAAACCAAAAAAAGTAGAAAATCTCCAAATAAACAACCTAATGATGCATCTTAAAGGAGAAGAAAAGCAAGAGCAAACCAAACTCAAAATTAGAAGAAAAGTAATAACAAAGACCAGAGCAGAAATAAAATAAATGGAAACAAAAAAATACAAAAATCAATAAACCAAACTATTAGTTTTTTTGAACAGCTAAACAAAATTGACAAACCTTTAGCTAGTCTAGCAAAAAAAAAAAAAAGAAAGAAAGAGAGAGGACCTAAATAAATAAAATCAGAGATGAAAAACAAGACATTACAACCAAACAGCCAATACTGTAGAAATTCAAAGGACCATTAGAGATTACTATAAGCAACTATATGCCCACAAATTCGAAAATCTAGAAGAAATGGATGATTTCCCAGAAATATGCAACTTACCAACACTGAACTATGAAGAAATTTAAAATCCAGACAGACCTGTAACAAATTATGGGATCAAAGGCATAATAAAATCTTCTGGCAAAGAAAAGTCTGGGACCCAATAGTAGCCCTGCTGAATGTTAGCAAACATTTAAAGAATAACTAACACCAATACTACTCAAACTATTTCAGAACATAAAAGCAGAGAAAATACTTCCAAACTCACTCACAAGGCCAGTGTTGCTCTGATATCATAAGCAGGAAAATACATAGAAAAAATAAATAAAACTATATACTAATACCTCAGATAGACATTGTTACATAACTCCTCAATGACATACTAGCAAACCAAATTCAACAACATATTGAAAAGATCATTCTTAATACGCTAAAAGTCACATGTGACAGACCCACAGCTAGCATCATACTGAATGGGGAAAAAACTAATAGCCTTTCTTCTAAGATGGGGAACATGACAAAGACACCTGCTTTCGTCACTGTTACTCAACATAGAGCTGAGAGTCCTAGTTAGCGCAATCAGGCAATAGAAATAAAGACCATTCAAATGAGAAAGGAAGAAGCAAAATTATCCTTGTTTGCAGATGGTACAATCTTTTTTTTTTTTTTTTTTTTTTGAGATGGAGTTTTCCTCTTGATGCCCAGACTGGAATGCAATGGCGAGATCTTGGCTCACTGAAACCTCCACCTGCTGGGTTCAAGCAATTCACCAGCCTCTACCTCCTGAGTAGCTGGGGTTACAGTTGCCGAACACCACACCCGGCTAATTTTTTGTCTTTTCAGTAGAGGTGGGGTTTCACCATGTTGGCCAAGCCGGTTGCAAACTCCTGACCTCAAGTGATCCACCTGCCTTGGCTTCCCAAGCTGTTGAGATTACAGGCATGAGGCACCACGCCTGGCCAGTACAATCTTATATCTAAAAACCTCTAAAGACTCCACCAGAAAACTCTTAGAACTGATAAACCAATTCTGTAAAGTTTTAGGATATAAAATCAACTTTTAAAAATCAGTATCATTTTTATAGGCCAATAACAAATAATCTGAAAAAGAAATAAAAATAAATTCAATTTACAATTGCTACTTATTTAATTTTATTTAATTAAATACCTAGGAATTAACTTATGCAAAGTGAACAATCTCTACAGTGAAAACTATAAAACATTGATGAGAGAAACTGAAGAAGACACAAACAAATGGAAAGATGTTCCATGTTCATGAATTGGAAGAATCAATTATGTTAAAATATCCATACTGCCCAAAGCAATCTACAGGTTTAATGCAATCAAATACCAATGACATTCTTTACATAAATAGCAAAAATATATAATATTTATATGGAACCACAAAAGACCCAGAATAGCAAAGCTACCTTGGGCAAAAAGAACAATACTGAAAAAAATCACATTACTTGACTTAAATTTTACTACAGAGCTACAGTAATCAAAACAGCATGGCACTGGCATAAAAACAGACACATAGAACAATGGAACTGAATAGACAGTCCAGGAACAAATCCATACATCTATGGTAAACTCATTTTCAACAAAGGTGTCAATAACACACATTGGGGAGAGGACAATCTTCTCAATAAATGGGGGTGGGAAAACTAGATATTCTATGCAGAGAAATGAAACTAGATTCCTATCTCTCACAATATACAAAAATCAAATAAAATGGATTTAATACCTAAATTTAAGACCTCAAACTACTGAACTACTAAAACACACAATGGAGAAACTCTCCAGGATATTGGACTGGGCAAAGATTTCTTGAGTAATATCCCACAAGTACAGGCAAAGCAAAAATAAACAAAAGGGATCACAAAAAGTGAAAACTCTTGTGCACAGCAAAGAAAACAATCAACAAAGTGAAGAATGAATTCCCAAAATGAAAGAAAATATTTGCAAAGCATTCATTTGAAAATTAATTAATAACCAGAATATATAAGGAGTTCAAACAGCTCTGTAGAAATCTAACAATCCAATAAAAAAATGGATAAAAGATCTGAAAAGACATTTCTCAAAGGAAGACATACAAATGGCACACAGGTATATGAAAAGGTGCTCAACATCGTTGTTCATGTAAGAAATGCAAATCAAAACTACAATGGGATGTTATTCTACCCTAGTCAAAATGACCTTTATCTGAAAGACAAGCAATAACAAATGCTGAAGAGGATGTGGAGAAAACGGAACACTTGCACACTCTTTTTGGGAATATAAATTAGTACAACTACTATGGAGATGAGTTTGGAGGTTCCTTAAAAAACTAAAAATAGAACTACCACATGATGCAGCAATCTCACTGCTAGATATATAATCAAAAGAAAGAAAATCAGTTTATCAAAAAGATATCTGCACTCCCACTATTTGCAGCAGCCAAGAAGTAACCTGAGAGTCTATCAACAGACTAATGAATACAGAAAGTGCAGTATATCTCCATAATTGAGTAATATTTGGCCATAAATAAGAATGAGACCCTATCATTAGCAACAACATGGATGAAACTGGAGCTCATTATGCTCCATGAAATAAGCCATGCACAGAAAGACAAATTTTGCATGTTCTCATTAATTTGTGGGAGCTAAAAATTAAAACAATTGAACTCATAGAAATAGGGAGTAAAATGACAGTTACCAGAGTCTGGAAAGGTAGTTGGGGATGAGGAGTGGAGACGGTTAATGGCTACAAAAAAATAGTTAGAACAAATATGATTTAGTGTTTGATAGAACAACAGGGTGTCTACAGACAACAATAACTTATTGTACATTTTAAAATAATGAAAACAGTATAATTGGATTGTTTGTAGCCTAAAGACAGAATAAATGCTTGAGATGACGGATACCCTATTTACCATGATGTGGTTATTATGCGTCCTGTATGCCTGTATCAAATTATCTCATGCACCCCACAAACATTTACACCCACTAAGTACCCACAAGAACTACAAATATAAAAATATTGTAAAAACAGGTTACAAAATGAATCAGGCATATATACTTGAAAAAAAGAGAATTAAAATAATGTGAAGTGAAAATAGAGAAACAATTAGACTGGCAAGTTGGTTGTTTCTCTGGTAATGCAGGACAAATTTGTTTTGGACCATTTCCCTCACTGAAAACAAACAGAGAAGATGAACAGGAGCAAATGGTGAATAACTAGCTGTAAATATTGGAGTGCTACCCAAGCAACAAACATTTGGGAAGACAAAACCGTAAAGGGACAGAAATACATGAGAAGTGAGCCAAGCTTATGGTACTGCTTTTTCCCCACTAAGCATTTGCCTTTTCCAATCAGTGGCCGACTTCTGACAGAATCACACGACCAACATTAGAATTTTGGGGAAACACTGGAATTTAATTCCCAACAAGGAGAAGGGACTCTAGAACAGTATTTATTTTTCTGTTTTACCACTGTGGCATTAGCACCATGATAGACAAATTCATTAATAAACTCAGTAGGTAGCCCATTAAAGGCACCCATAAATGTATCAGATCTTGACACATGCTATAACTTGCACTGTTAATCAGTGAAAAGGGATATAATAATCAATAAAGGGTCATGGGAAAAATTGTTTCCTCCACATTTATTTACATATAACAATTTTGCATTCTTCCTCCCTCATAAACTTTGCAACATCAGGCTAATGTAAAATAGTTTCTTAATAATGTTACCGTGACCTTCATTGCCATAAACTCTAACTTCCATTAGGTCTCTCCTTAGGTCTTTTAAGGATTATTAGCACATCATATGCAAAGGGGGGGGCGGAATTAGTTACACACAGATTTGGAACAAAACTGTGTAAGGCCAAATTTAAAATGTTTTGGAAGACAATATAGAAGTTTATTTTAAGATACTGGACAATAAACACGTCTTTAAATGAAATACAAATATGAAAAATGTAAAAAAAAATGATACATTTGAAAACTTTAAAATAAAATATTCTTAATCATAAAGAGAACATAAAAGGAGTTGAAAGACAAGCCACAGATTAGGAGAACATGTTTGTAATTGAAGTATCCAGATAATGCAAAACATTTTATACACTCTTTAGTAGAAAGACAACTCAATGAAATTCATTTATCAAATCTAGGAGCTTTCTGGATGAGTCTTTAGGGTTCTGTAGGTATACAATCATATCATCAGCAAACAGCGACAGTTTGACTTCCTCTTTACTGATTTGGATGCCCTCTATTTCTGTCTCTTGTGTGATTGCTCTGCCTAGGACTTTCTGTACTGTTGAATAGAAGTGGTAAAAGTGGGCATCCTTGTCTTGTTCCGGTTCTCAGGAGAATGCTTTCAACTTTTCCCCGTTCAGTATGATGTTAGCTGTGGGTTTGTCATAGATAGCTTTTATTATTTGAGGTAAAACTTTTATTATTCTATGCCAATTGTTTTGGGGATTTTTATCATAAAGGGATGCTGGATTTTGTCAAAAGCCCCTTTCCACATTTATTGAGATGATCATATGATTTTTGTGTTTAATTCTAATTATATAATGGATCACATTTATTGACTTGCATATGTTAAATCAATCCTGGTATGAAATCTGTTTCATCATGGTATATTAACTTTTTAATAAGCTGTTGGATTCAGTTACCTATTATTAGTATTTTTGAACATTTTTCATCTATGTTCATTAGGGATATTGGTCTGTAGTTTGATTTTTTTGTTGTTATTTCCTTTCCTGGTTTTGGTATTAGGTTGATACTGGCTTTATAGAATGATTTAGGGAGGATTCCATCTTTTTCTAACTTTTGGAATAGTTTCAATGAAACAAAAAGCTGGAATCTATCAATCCCCTCTTGATTTTCTAGCTTGTGCACACAAAGGTGTTCACAATACCCTTCAATTATCTTTTATATTTCTATGGTATCAGTTATAATATCTCCCATTTCATCCCCAAATGAGCATATTTGAATCTTCTCTTTTCTTGGTTAATCTCACTAATGGTCTATCAATTTTGTTTATCCTTTTCAAATAACCAGGTTTTCGTTTCAGATTTTTGTTTATTATTTTCAAATAACCAGCTTTTTTTTTTATTTATCTTTTGTATTTTCTTGTTTCAATTTCATTTAGTTCTGCTCTGACTTGTGTTATTTCTTTTCTTCTACTGGGTTTGGGTTTAGTTTGTTCTTGTTTCTCCAGTTCATTGAGTTGTGACATTTGATCGTCTATTTGTGCTCTTTCAGACATTTTTGTGTAGGCATTTAATGCTATGAACTTTCCTCTTAGCATTGCTTTTGCTGTATCCTGCAGGTTTTGATATGTTCTGTCACTATTATCACTCATTCCAAAACATTTCTTAAATTTCCATTTTGATTTCATTGTTAACGCAAAGATCATTCAAAAACAGATTATTTAATTTCCATGTATTTGCATGGTTTTGAGGGTTCCTTTTGGAGTTGATTACCACTTTTATCCCACTGTGGTCTGAGAAGATGTTTGATATAATTTTGATGTTCTTAAATTTATTGAGAATTGTTTTGTGTACTGTCACGTGGTCTATCTTGGAGAATGTTCCATGCGCTGAAGAGAGAAAGAGTTGTTGGGTAGAAAGTTCTGTAAACATCTGTTAAGTCGTTTTGTTCTAGGGTATAGTTTAAGTCCATTGCATTGTGTCTTTGTTGGCTTTCTGTCCTGATGATCTGCCTAGTGCTGTCAGTGGAGTACTGAAGACCCCCACAATTATTGTGTTGCTGTCTATCTCATTTCTTAGGTCTAGTAGTAATTGTTTCATAAATTTGGAAGCTCCAGTTTTGGGTGCTTATGTATTTAGGATTGTAATATCTTCCTGTTGGACTAATCTTTTTATCATTATATAATGTCCTTCTTTGTCTATTTTTACTGTCATTGCTTTAAAGTCTGTTTTGTCTGATATAAGAACATCTACTACTAGTCACTTTTGGTTTCTATTTGAGTTGAATATCTTTTTCTACCCCCTTACCTTTAGTTTATGTGAGTGTTTTTTGTTTGTTTGCTTGTTTATTTTTGACATGGGGTCTCACTCTGTCGCCCAGGCTGGAGTGCAGTGGCACGATCTCGGCTCACCGCAACCTCTGCCTCCCAGGTTCAAGCGATTCTCCTGCCTCAGCCTCCTGAGTAGCTGGTATTACAGGCACGTGCCACCACGTCTGGCTAATTTTTTTGTATTTTTAGTAGAGACAGGATTTCGCATGTTACCCAGGATGGTCTTTATTTCTTGATCTTGTGATCTGCCCGCCTTGGCCTCCCAAAGTGCTGGGATTACAGGCGTGAGCCACTGTGCCCAGCCAAGTTTATGTGAGTCTTTATGTGTTAGGTGAGCCTCTTGAAGACAGCAGATACTTGGTGGTATTTTGTAAATCTGCCATTCTGTATCTTAAAAAAAAAAAAAAAAACAACTTTTATTTTAGGTTTAGAAATACATGTGAATGTTTGTAACATAGGTAAACACGTGTCATGGAGGTTTGTTATACATATTATTTCATCACTCAGGTATTAAGACTACTGCCCAATAGTTAACTTTTCTGCTCCTTTCCCTCCTCTCCCTTCCCCTTCAAATAGACCACAGTGTCTGTTGCTTCTTTCTTTTTGTTCATAAGTTCTCACTATTTACCTCCCACTTGTAAATGAGAATGTGCACTATTTTGTTTTTCGTTTCTGCACTAGTTTGCTAAGAATAATAGCCTCCAGTTCCATCCATGTTCCCATAAAAGATATAATCTTGTTATTTTTTTTATGGCTGAATTGTATTCCTTGGTGTATATATGTACCAAATATTCTTTAACCAATCTGTCATTGATGGGCATTTAGGTCGATTCCATGTCTTTGCATGTGCTTTGCATGTCTTTGCATAGTTCTGCAATGAACATTTGTGTGCATGTGTCTTTATGGTAGAATGATTTATATGCCTCTGGGCATATACCCAGTAATGGGATTGCTGAATTAAATAGTAGCTCTGTTTTTAGCTTTTTGAGGAATCGCTATAGTGCTTTCCCCAATGGTTGAAGTAATTTACATTCCCACTAACAGTGTATAAATGTTCCCTTTTCTGGACAACCTTGCCAGTATCTGTTACTTTTTTATTTTTTTAATAATGGCCATTCTGACTGGTGTGAGATTGTATCTCATTGTGCTTTTGATTTGCATTTCTCTAATAACCAGTGATATTGAACTATTTTTCATATGCTCTTGGCCACATGTCTTCCTTTGAGAAGTGCCTATTCATGTCCTTTGCCCACTTTTTAAAGGGGTTGTGTGTTTTTCTCTTGTAAATTTGCTTAAGTTCCTTATAGATGCTGGATATTAGACCATTGCCAGATGCATAGTTTGCAAATATTTTCTCCCACTCTGTAGGTTTTCTGTTTACTCTGTTGATAATTTCTTTTGCTGTGCAGAAGCTCTTAAGTTTAATTAGATCCCACTTGTCAATTTTTGCTTTTGTCATGATTGCTTTTGGTGTCTTTTATAAAATCTTTGCCCATTCCTATGTCCAGGATGGTATTGCCTAGGTTGTCTTCCAGGGTTTTCATATTTTGGAGTTTCACATTTAAGTCCTTCATCCACCTTGAGTTGATTTTTGCATATGGTGTAAGGAAGGGGTCAAACTTCAATCTTCTGCATATGGCTAGCCATTATGTATCTTTTAAGTGGAGCATTTAGACAATTTACATTCAACGTTAGCATTGAGATTTGAGGCACTATTCTATTAAATGAATTCAATAAAGTCTCAGGATACAAAATAAATTTAAACAAATCAGCAGCACTGCTATACACCAGCAATGAGAAAGCTGACAATAAAATCAAGAACTCGATCCCTTTCACAATAACTGCAAAAAATACTTAGGAATATACTTAACAAAATAGATAAAATGTCTCTACAAGGAAAATTACAATACACTCCTGAAATAAATCACCGATGTCACAAACAAATGGAAACATATCCCATGCTCATGAATGGGTAGAATCAATATTGTGAAAATGACTACATTGCCCAAAGCAATCTACATATTCAATGCAATTACCATCAAAATACCATCATAATGCTTCAGAAAACCAGAAAAGACAATGCAAAAATTTGTATGGAACCAAAGAAGAGCCCACATGTTCAAGGCAATGCTAAACAAAAAGAACAGATCTGGAGGCATCACATTACCCAACTTCAAATTATAATACAAGGCTATAGTTACCAAAACAGCATGGCACTGGCATAAAAATAGGCATGCAGACCAATGGAACAGTATAAAAAACCCAGAAATAAATTCAAACACTTACAGCTAACTCATCTTCAACAAAGCATACAAAAACATAAAGTGGGCAAAGGACATCCTATTCAATAAACGGTGCTCGGAAAACTGGCAAGCCACATATATAATGAAACTGGATTGTCATCTCTCACCTTATACAAAAATCAACTCAAGATGGATCAAAGACTTAAGTCTAAGATCTGAAACCACAAAAATTCCTTCACGGCAAAAGAAATAATCATCAGAGTAAACAACCCACAGAGGGGGAAAAATATTCGCAAACTATGCACCTGACAAAGGACTAATATCCAGAATTTATGAGGAACTCAAACAAATCAGCAAGAAAAAGACAAATAATCCTATCAAAAAGTGGGCAAATTATATGAATAAATTTTCAAAAGAAGATATACAAACATCTAACTAACACACGAAACAAATGTTTAACATCACTAATTATCAGGAGACTGCAAATTAGAGCCACAATGAGATGTTTACCCTTCTCCTACAAGAATGGCCATAACCAAAAAAATTAAAAAATAATTGATATTGGCGTGGGTGTGGTAAAAAAGAAACACTTTTACACATTTTGCTAGTGGAAATGTAAACTAATACAATCGTTATGGAAAACAGGATGGAGATTCCTTAAAGAACTAAATGTAGAAATACCATTTCATCAGCAATCTTACTACTAGATATCTATTGAAAGAAAAAGAAGTCATTATATGAATAAGACATATACACATACATGTTTATAGTAGCACAATTTGCAATTGCAAAAATATAGGACTAACCTAAATGCCCATCAACCAATGAGTGGATAAAGAAAATGTGTTATATATACACCATGGAATGCTACTCAGCCATAAAACAGAAGAAAATAATGGCATTCACAACAACTTGGATGAGTTGGAGACCATTAATCTTAGCGAAGTAACTCAGGAATGGAAAA
Source organism: Trachypithecus francoisi (assembly GCF_009764315.1). Lineage (NCBI taxonomy): Eukaryota > Metazoa > Chordata > Mammalia > Primates > Cercopithecidae > Trachypithecus > Trachypithecus francoisi. Next base: position 105,100,809 of record NW_022681453.1, read on the forward strand.
TCAATTGTTCTATGTTTTCACTTATAAGTGGGAGCTAATCCATGAGGATGAAAAAGCACAGAATGATATAAGGGACTTTGTAGACTCAGGGGGAAGGAAAGGAGTGGGGTGAGGGATAAAATCATTGCATATTGGATACAGTGTACACTGCTCAGGTGATGCGTGCACCAACGTTTCTGAAATCCCCACTAAGGAACTTACCCATGTAACAACAACAACAAAATCCTGTACCCCCAAACCTATTGAAATGAAATATTTGTTTAAAAAACAGAAGACAAGTCAGTAAAAGTGCTATTGTTCAGAATGTAAATTGGTACACTGCTTTGGAAAAAAAAAAACATTTAAAAATAAAAAGAGGGTGGCTACTAACACCGAACCTACATATATCTCATGACACAGCTATTCTGTTCCTACTTACATAGCCAAGAGAAATATGGCTTGGACTCTACATATTCAGGAACAGCAAAGCTTTCAAAAAGACTCTAAAGCATCATGAGGCTCTTTTAATAGAAACCTGGGTCTAGTTTTGCCTGTCTACCTGCATGTATGATGCCAGAAACCAGACACAAGTAATCATACCTCTGCTTCAGACTGTGTAAACTGCCACTGCATTTGCCAGGTAAGGTAATTTTCCTGTGCTTGGCTGACACGACACTTCTAATTTCAATATCCAATTTTAGAGCAGTCGAGTTTGCTTGTTTTTATTACGTAGTCAAATATACATATAACAAAATGCCAATTTCAGTGTGCATGTCATAGAAATGTTTTCACAGGTACATCCAAATTAACAACAGCACTGACAGAAAACAGCACAAGATTCATGAATAGTAGAGTGAATAAAGTTGTCCGGAGCCATGAGGCCCGGAATTAGCCGACCTCTGTTGCTTAATCTCCGCAAAGCGGAGACAAGACGGCACATTTCCGGGTTCTTTATTATAAACCTTTTCCGCGCGCGCCTAAGTTTCTCTCGGGCGCGCCTAAACTGTTCCCGCGCGCGCCAACCTTTCCCGCGCGCGCGCAAACATTTTCCCGCCCAGGAAGATATGCAGCCTAGGGCGCAGGCGCGATCCCGCGCCCGGGAAAAGTACAAACCCACGGCGCATGCGCGATTGTAATTTGAGAAGACCCGGCCCCCTGTCACCGCCCTGGCCCAACCTCTTCCTCTGCCAGCCTCTATAAGGCATGACCCTGCATTCAATAAACGAGATTGATCAGGCTATTTGTCTTGTCTCCATTTCTCGTGTTTTCTTGTCTCCTCCATTCCCACTCCCCCTTCCAGGGCCCCTTGGACTGTCCTGCGGGTCGGGACATAAAGTCATTGCTGTATATTTTTCCTGGGAAGTGCTTTATGAAGGTGAAAATGAACAAAGTTCAGAGAATGAATTTACTTGAATATAAATCATAGACAATATGAAAAAGAGATTAATAATGATAAAATCAGACAAATACATGTATTAGGAGTCCTACTCAGTAAATTTACTCCAACTATTCAAAAACTGGCAACATTAAATCATACATTATTTAATTCAAATAAAATTAAGAAAAATACCATGACTTAGCTTTGTAATTTTCTTGGAGTGACAGGAAGGAGAGAGAATGGTGAAAGGCATAATATGTGCCTTGAAACTAAAACTGTGGTTATGTTCTATTTATTGAAGTGGGTGGTCTGTCATAAGTGGCATCCATTTGACTGTTTTTCAACTATACAGTCTTTCAAATGTATGATATATTACACTATAGGAAAAATTTAAACTATGTTAACATCGAATTATGTGACCTATCTTGAATGTGGTTATTCCTGGTGTCAAAGTATCTCCTCTTACTAGAACTATAGTTGTATTGCAGTGGTTTTACATGATGTGACTGAAGTATGCTACATTCAGCAATACAAATTTGACTACATTTAACCAGCCTGTGTTTACCTAAAGAAAAATCAAAATACACACAAATATTACTTGTATAATTTTTTAAAATCTGCCTTTGAAACCTGAAACTCTTTACCAGAAGCAAGGAAAACATAACTGAGTTCAAAAACAGGCACAAATGAATTCAACTATCTTAATTAAAAGGATGTTTTATTTCCTAAAAAATGTACTCACATCTTCAACTAACTAGAACACATTTTTAAATGTGTTGTCGTGCCAGAGACAAGCACAGTTTCTCTTTGAGAATAGTGGCTGATACTAATTATGGAATTTGAATAATATAATATCCTTAATATCACGCTTTGCATTCATGGTTTATGTCTGTCCCCTCTCCTATTTCACTGCCCAAATATTACAATTGGGAAGGAGTATTTCACAGAAAAATGAAACACTGTCAATAGTGGGAAAAGGTGAATTGGAGTTGTTATTAATATCTTTAGAACAAAAACTTTATAGATAATCCATTCAGGGATAAATTAGTGTAAAAATAAACATACTTGAACAAATACAACTACACAAAATATCTTTAAATAAACTGTGAGCTCCTTTAGGGAATGGACTTATTGAATATATTTAAATCCTACAACATATTAAAGAAGTTTTCTTAATACTCTACAACTACATATTGATTAATGAGTTAATCAATAACAACTAAAACTTAACTAATAGATGTTCACAGCACTTTCAGATAAAAAAGTACATGATGAATATAAAATAACTTACTATACTTCTTTCAAGCAATTATAAATACTTATTATATAATTTCAAAATGTCATTTTAATAATACTAGCGTATTTTGCAAAGAAAATAAGCACTTTTCATTATTTCTTAGATTTCTTTGCTATGTTTTCTCTAAATAACATAATATGTAATTCAGTACTAAACATTTACATGTATTTTGAAGAGAGTTATACATTGTTAAAGAGTAAAATATTAGTATTACAGGTAAAGGCCAGAGGGTGAAGTAAAAGTGACAGATGTTTTGATATCACTATAGTGGTAATAGTAAAAAAAATACAGATTACAGAGAGCCAAATATGTTAGAATGCAAATTCACACGTTAAATTCGATACAGTATCACCTCTTCCTAATTGTGAAAGTGCTAAAATAAAACACTCCAGTGAGACTTAATTCATTTTCCAAGTTTGCAAAACAGACTTAGCAGATAATACATCAAGGTCATATTATTTTCAAATAACAAGGTTTTAAAGTATTATTAATTATTTATAATTATTCATAATGCTTCCATAGCCACTAATGGAGCAATTTTTGTAAGACCTTAGGTATAAAGAACTGAAAACGGCTGCTGAAAACGTCCCTTCTAACCCACACAACTTTCCGGTCTTCCTATAGTTAATTGTATAACGTGGTAATGACTTAACAATAGTTTGGTTTCTAGAATGGTAGGTATTATTGATCTCGTGCTGCAAATTAGTAGCCACAGGTTAATCTGTAACTTCAAAGTAAATCAAGCTTTTTAATGTTTTCGTAGGACCAGCACATATCTAAATTAAAACAGCTATCATAACCACATTCTAGTTCACAATCACTAAAACAACCCTCCTTTTAGATTAGACAATAGAGGTTAGGTTAAAGGAAAAGGGAAGGGTAAGCTTTGATACATTTGTTTGGAGTTTCAGCAGGGAATCTTTTCTTTCTTTTTCGTTTGTAGCATCTTGTGACTAAGATTATCTCCATCTGATTTTGAATGTTCTTAATATGTTGACTGTAAAAAGTCACAGCAATATATTTTCTTAGAGTACTATGCACCCATACATTAAAGATGAGGTTCTCTCTTAAACATTAATAATTGTAATTTTAAGTAATTTCTGATCATAATCTCACATGATTTAGCACTTCTTGGTTTTGAAGTGTAAATATAAAACCTTTAGTAGGCCAGGCATGGTGGCTCACCCTGTAGTCCCAGCCCTTTGGGAGGCCAAGGCGGGCAGATCATGAGGTCCGGAGTTCAAGACCAGCCTGACTAACATGGTGAAACCCTGTCTCTACTAAAAATACAAAAATTAGCTGGGCGTGGTGGTGCATGCCTGTAATCTCAACTACTCAGGAGGCTGAGGCAGGAGAATTGCTTGAAACCGGGAAGTGGAGGTTGCAGTGAACCAAGATCGCTCCACTGCACTCCCACTCCAGCCTGGGCGACAGAGCGAGATTCCATCTCAAAAAACAAACAAACAAACAAACAAACAAAAACCTGTAGTATTTGTTGGCTCTTTTTCAGCATTCAGTTTATTTTCCTGAGCCAATTAATTTGTAGATTATAAGAAAAATTAAAAATAAAGTATTTGGAAATTATTGGAAAATTGCTGTTTAAGAGTTAAGAGATAAGAATAGAATTCAAAGTCATATTTTATTGCTAAATCTGTGGGCCTCTCATTCTTCAGTTGCTCTTTTAGTGAATAAAGGTTTTATAAATAACATTTCAAAATATTTAAACATATATGATACAGACTACTTAAAGGTGGAAATGGTTAGGTATTTGAGAATGAATACGTTTTTCTATTCAAATTAACTGAACTGCAAAAATCTTTTAAAATGTACAGTATTCTTAGAAGTGTTGTGCTTTTTAAATCATACATTTCTTTCAGGAAGTAATGAAATCTGCTTCTCTTTCTTGAATAAATTCATCAAGAATTATTAGCCAACTATATTGGTAATCGTATATGAAAATACAATATTACTGAATCGTAGGTTATTGTATTACATTGTATACTAAATTACTCTATAATATTGTAGTGTGCATGCAATGCAATATTATTAGCAACTATCAAAAAAATCTCAGGAGTTTTGCTGTTGGTGATTGAATTGTATTTGTTTAGGACAAAAAAGAGTTATTTAAAAAATCAACACTATTTTCTTCCTGTAGGATGCTAATTGATATCTCTAAAAAGCAAGCATATTTTAAAGAACATTAAATAAAGCATTTAATTTTTAATTAATTTTTCTTGGATACCAAGAAAAGTATGAACATTTAGTTCAAAGTTTGGGAAAACCAGAAAAAAATTTAGTCTTTCTTTTCTTCGTTCATTCTGAGTTTCAACCAGCTTCCTTGAGCATTTTGATTTTCATTTCACTTTGTGTGGAAAGAAAAAATTAATCAGTATTATTATTAGAGCTGATTGGCATTATTTATACATTCGGAATAAAAATATCAAACAAAAGAAGCAAAAACTTGACTATTGCCAGTACAATATGTGCATATTGTATATTATGTAATATACATATTACATAATACAAGGAAGATACAGAAACAGTTTTATAAAATGCAGCACTTATAATTTCGAAAATAAGAAAAAGAAAATGTGCTATTAGAGTTCTCATTGTATAAGTGGCACATTATCATACCCCCCCAATTACATGAACTCTTTATTAAAGTGTTCTTTCATAACCATGTATTATATATTATGATAATTGTATGTCATGTACAGAGGGAGTTAAATTAATGTTTCTCATAACACCTTTAACCTTCTTTGAGTTAGTTCTGCACGACAAGCAATATAACTATATTTAAATGCTTACATTAATTGGTCACCACACTAACTCTTTCGCAGAGCAATAGATTGGGGAAGCCATTTGTATTATTTGTACTGTGTACACTGCAATTACATTTTGAGTATGTTTGAAAAGGAATATTAATTCAGATTTAAATTCACATTTTACACTAATTAATTGTAAAATACACAACCACAAATGCTCGGCTCTGACATTGCATCTTTAATTCAACTCTGCATCTTATATGGGCACACTTTATAGTACTTGTACAGAGTGGACATGCTCTGTAGTTAAATAATAGACAAAGAAATGCATGAAGTCTCCAGTTCCCAGTGCCAGCGACACAGAAGACCGGTGATTTCTGCATTTTCAACTAAGGTACTGGGGTCATCTCACTAGGGAGTGCCGGACAATCGGTGATGGTCAGTTGCTGCAGCCCAACCAGCTAGAGCTGAAGCGGGGCAAGGCATCGCCTCACCTGGGAAGCGCAAGGGGGAAGAGAATCCCTTTTCCTAGCCAGGGGAACTGAGACACACAACACCTGGAAGGTCGGGTAACTCCCACCCCAATACTGCGCTTTAAGCAAACCGTCACACCAGGAGAATATATCCAACACCTGGCCAGGAGCGTCCCACGCCCACGGAGCCTCCCTCGTTGCTAACACAGCAGTCTGCAATCTAACTGCAAGGCAGCAGCGAGGCTGGGGGAGGGGTGCCCGCCATTGCTGAGGCTTAAGTAGGTAAACAAAGCCGCTGAGAAGCTCCAACTGGGTGGAGCTCACAGCAGCTCAAGGAAACCTGCCTGTCTCTGTAGAATCCACCTCTGGGGACAGGGCACAGTTAACAACAACAACAACAAAAGCAGCAGAAACCTTTGCAGATGCAAACGACTCTGTCTGACAGCTTTGAAGAGAGCAGTGGATCTCCCAACACGGAGCTTGAGATCTGAGAAGGGACAGACTGCCTGCTCAAGTGGGTCCCTGACCCCTGAGTAGCCTAACTGGGAGACATCCCCCACTAGGGGCAGTCTGACACCCCACACCTCACAGGGTGGAGTACATCCCTGAAAGGAAGCTTCCAAAGTAAGAATCAGACAGGTATACTCGCTGTTCAGCAATATTCTATCTTCTCCAACCTCTGCTGCTGATACCCAGGCAAACAGGGTCTGGAGTGGACTTCAAGCAATCTCCAACAGACCTACAGCTGAGGGTCCTGACTATTAGAAGGAAAACTATCAAACAGGAAGGACACCTATACCAAAACCCCATCAATACGTCACCATCATCAAAGACCAGAGGCAGATAAAACCATGAAGATGGGGAAAAAGCAGGGCAGAAAAGCTGGAAATTCAAAAAATAAGAGCGCATCTACCTCTGCAAAGGAGCGCAGCCCATCACCAGCAACGGATCAAAGCTGGTCAGAGAATGACTTTGACGAAATGAGAGAAGAAGGCTTCAGTCCATCAAACTTCTCAGAGCTAAAGGAGGAATTACATACCCAGTGCAAAGAAACTAAAAATCTTGAAAAAAGAGTGGAAGAATTGACAGCTAGACTAATTAATGCAGAGAAGGTCATAAACGAAATGACAGAGATGAAAACCATGACACGAGAAATACGTGACAAATGCACAAGCTTCAGTAACCGACACCATCAACTGGAAGAAAGAGTATCAGCGATTGAGGATCAAATGAATGAAATGAAGCGAGAAGAGAAACCAAAAGAAAAAAGAAGAAAAAGAAATGAACAAAGCCTGCAAGAAGTATGGGATTATGTAAAAAGACCAAATCTACATCTGATTGGGGTGCCTGAAAGTGAGGGGGAAAATGGAACCAAGTTGGAAAACACTCTTCAGGATATCATCCAGGAGAATTTCCCCAACCTAGTAGGACAGGCCAACATTCAAATTCAGGAAATACAGAGAACGCCACAAAGATACTCCTCGAGAAGAGCAACTCCAAGACACATAATTGCCAGATTCACCAAAATTGAAATGAAGGAAAGAATCTTAAGGGCAGCCAGAGAGAAAGGTCGGGTTACCCACAAAGGGAAGCCCATCAGACTAACAGCAGATCTCTTTGCAGAAACTCTACAAGCCAGAAGAGAGTGGGGGCCAATATTCAACGTTCTTAAAGAAAAGAATTTTCAACCCAGAATTTCATATCCAGCCAAACTAAGTTTCATCAGTGAAGGAGAAATAAAATCCTTTACAGATAAGCAAATGCTTAGAGATTTTGTCACCACCAGGCCTGCCTTACAAGAGACCCTGAAGGAAGCCCTAAACATGGAAAGGAACAACCGGTACCAGCCATTGCAAAAACATGCCAAAATGTAAAGACCATCAAGGCTAGGAAGAAACTGCATCAACTAACGAGCAAAATAACCAGTTAATATCATAATGGCTGGATCAAGGTCACACATAACAATATTAACCTTAAATGTAAATGGACTAAATGCTCCAATTAAAAGACACAGACTGGCAAACTGGATAAAGAGTCAAGATCCATCAGTCTGCTGTATTCAGGAGACCCATCTCACATGCAGAGACATACATAGGCTCAAAATAAAGGGATGGAGGAAGATCTACCAAGCAAATGGAGAACAAAAAAAAGCAGGGGTTGCAATCCTAGTCTCTGATAAAACAGACTTTAAACCATCAAAGATCAAAAGAGACAAAGAAGGACATTACATAATGGTAAAGGGATCAATTCAACAGGAAGAGCTAACTCTCCTAAATATATATGCACCCAATACAGGAGCACCCAGATTCATAAAGCAAGTCCTTAGAGACTTACAAAGAGACTTAGACTCCCATACAATAATAACGGGAGACTTCAACACTCCACTGTCAACATTAGACAGATCAACGAGACAGAAAGTTAACAAGGATATCCAGGAATTGAACTCATCTCTGCACCAAGCAGACCTAATAGACATCTACAGAACTCTCCACCACAAATCAACAGAATATACATTCTTCTCAGCACCACATCGCACTTATTCCAAAATTGACCACATGATTGGAAGTAAAGCACTCCTCAGCAAATGTACAAGAACAGAAATTATAACAAACTGTCTCTCAGACCACAGTGCAATCAAACTAGAACTCAGGACTAAGAAACTCAATCCAAACCGCTCAACTACATGGAAACTGAACAACCTGCTCCTGAATGACTACTGGGTACATAACGAAATGAAGGCAGAAATAAAGATGTTCTTTGAAGCCAATGAGAACAAAGATACAACATACCAGAATCTCTGGGACACATTTAAAGCAGTGTGTAGAGGGAAATTTATAGCACTAAATGGCCACAAGAGAAAGCAGGAAAGATCTAAAATTGACACTCTAACATCACAATTAAAAGAACTAGAGAGGCAAGAGCAAACACATTCAAAAGCTAGCGGAAGGCAAGAAATAACTAAGATCAGAGCAGAACTGAAGGAGATAGAGACACAAAAAACCCTCCAAAAAATCAATGAATCCAGGAGTTGGTTTTTTGAAAAGATCAACAAAATTGACAGACCGTTAACAAGACTAATAAAGAAGAAAAGAGAGAGGAATCAAATAGACGCAATAAAAAATGATAAAGGGGATATCACCACCGACCCCACAGAAATACAAACAACCATCAGAGAATACTATGAACACCTCTATGCAAATCAACTAGAAAATCTAGAAGAAATGGATAATTTCCTGGACACTTACACTCTCCCAAGACTAAACCAGGAAGAAGTTGAATCCCTGAATAGACCAATAGCAGGCTCTGAAATTGAGGCAATAATTAATAGCCTACCCACCAAAACAAGTCCAGGACCAGATGGATTCACAGCTGAATTCTACCAGAGGTACAAGGAGGAGCTGGTACCATTCCTTCTGAAACGATTCCAATCAATAGAAAAAGAGGGAATCCTCCCTAACTCATTTTATGAGGCCAATATCATCGTGATACCAAAGCCTGGCAGAGACACAACAAAAAAAGAGAATTTTAGACCAATATCCCTGATGAACATTGATGCAAAAATCCTCAATAAAATACTGGCAAATCGGATTCAGCATCACATCAAAAAGCTTATCTACCATGATCAAGTGGGCTTCATCCCTGGGATGCAAGGCTGGTTCAACATTCGCAAATCAATAAATGTAATCCAGCATATAAACAGAACCAAAGACAAGAACCACATGATTATCTCAATAGATGCAGAAAAGGCCTTTGACAAAATTCAACAGCCCTTCATGCTAAAAACGCTCAATAAATTCGATATTGATGGAACGTACCTCAAAATAATAAGAGCTATTTATGACAAACCCACAGCTAATATCATACTGAATGGGCAAAAACTGGAAAAATTCCCTTTGAAAACTGGCACAAGACAGGGATGCCCTCTCTCACCATTCCTGTTCAACATAGTCTTGGAAGTTCTGGCTAGGGCAATCAGGCAAGAGAAAGAAATCAAGGGTATTCAGTTAGGAAAAGAAGAAGTCAAATTGTCCCTGTTTGCAGATGACATGATTGTATATTTAGAAAACCCCATTGTCTCAGCCCAAAATCTCCTTAAGCTGATAAGCAACTTCAGCAAAATCTCAGGATACAAAATTAATGTGCAAAAATCCCAAGCATTCTTATACACCAGTAACAGACAAACAGAGAGCCAAATCAGGAATGAACTTCCATTCACAATTGCTTCAAAGAGAATAAAATACCTAGGAATCCAACTTACAAGGGATGTCAAGGACCTCTTCAAGGAGAACTACAAACCACTGCTCAGTGAAATCAAAGAGGACACAAACAAATGGAAGAACATACCATGCTCATGGATAGGAATAATCAATATCATGAAAATGGCCATACTGCCCAAGGTTATTTATAGATTCAATGACATCCCCATCAAGCTACCAATGAGTTTCTTCACAGAATTGGAAAAAACGGCTTTAAAGTTCATATGGAACCAAAAAAGAGCCCGCATTGCCAAGACAATCCTAAGTCAAAAGGACAAAGCTAGAGGCGTCACACTACCTGACTTCAAACTATACTACAAGGCTACAGTAACCAAAACAGCATGGTACTGGTACAAAAACAGAGATATAGACCAATGGAACAGAACAGAGTCCTCAGAAATAATACCACACATCTACAGCCATCTGATCTTTGACAAACCTGAGAGAAACAAGAAATGGGGAAAGGATTCCCTATTTAATAAATGGTGCTGGGAAAATTGGCTAGCCATAAGTAGAAAGCTGAAACTGGATCCTTTCCTTACTCCTTATACGAAGATTAATTCATGATGGATTAGAGACTTCAATGTTAGACCTAATACCATAAATACCCTAGAAGAAAACCTAGGTAATACCATTCAGGACATAGGCATGGGCAAGGACTTCATGTCTAAAACACCAAAAGCAATGGCAGCAAAAGCCAGAATTGACAAATGGGATCTAATTAAACTAAAGAGCTTCTTCTGGACAGCAAAAGAAACTACCATCAGAGTGAACAGGCAACCTACAGAATGGGAGAAAATTTTTGCAATCTACTCATCCGACAAAGGGCTAATATCCAGAATCTACAAAGAACTCAAACAAATATACAAGAAAAAAACAAACAACCCCATCAAAAAGTGGGCAAAGGATGTGAACAGACATTTCTCAAAAGAAGACATTCATACAGCCAACAGACACATGAAAAAATGCTCATCATCACTGGCCATCAGAGAAATGCAAATCAAAACCACAATGAGATACTGTCTCACACCAGTTAGAATGGCGAACATTAAAAAGTCAGGAAACAACAGGTGTTGGAGAGGATGTGGAGAAATAGGAACATTTTTACACTGTTGGTGGGATTGTAAACTAGTTCAACCATTATGGTAAACAGTATGGCAATTCCTCAAGGATCTAGAACTAGATGTACCATATGACCCAGCCATCCCACTACTGGGTATATACCCAAAGGATTATAAATCATGCTGCTATAAAGACACATGCACATGTATGTTTATTGCGGCACTATTCACAATAGCAAATGCTTGGAATCAACCCAAATGTCCATCTGTGACACACTGGATTAAGAAAATGTGGCACATATACACCATGGAATACTATGCAGCCATCAAAAAGGATGAGTTTGCATCCTTTGTAGGGACATGGATGCAGCTGGAAACCATCATTCTTAGCAAACTATCACAAGAACAGAAAACCAAACACCGCATGTTCTCACTCATAGGTGGGAACTGAATAATGAGATCACTTGGACTCGGGAAGGGGAACATCACACACCGGGGCCTATCATGGGGAGGGGGGAGGGGGGAGGGATTGCATTGGGAGTTATACCTGATATAAATGATGAATTGATGGGTGCTGACGAGTTGATGGGTGCAGCACACCAACATGGCACAAGTATACATATGTAACAAACCTGCACATTATGCACATGTACCCTAGAACTTAAAGTATAATAAAAAATAAAAATTAAAAAATTAAAAAATAAAAAAAAAGAAATGCTTGAGATGTAAAGATTTCTTAAAAAGGAGAAAGAAGAAATATCCATAATGTATGAATAACTGTGATATATTTACTTGGAAATTTGACAGTCTTTTCTGCTGAAATTAACAGAGCTTTGGATAAAGACAAAATATTTAAAATTCTTACATTTCAGTAGATTAACAAGACATATTTTAACTGCCTGTATAGAGATTCAAGTTTATTAAATAAATAAGCATAAGGCTTTTTGCAGTCTGACACAGAGCCTGACACAGACAGGTGATACAACTTCGAATACAAAAAATTAAAGGATATTATATTATTCTACTTTCTTATGACATTTAGAAAATTGACGGTGGTAGGGTGAGCTGACCAACAATAATAAAAATAATCAAATCTTTGATTATAAATTTAAAAAATTCACATATGCTCTTGGAAAAGCTAAGGCTTGTGAAAAAGCTATTTTGTTTAAAAATACAGTATAAAGAGCACAGAACAATAGAATATTAAATGTGAAATTGTAGTAAGATAACTTTTTCTTGTGTTCCAGTTGAAGTATAATATAAAACAAAACTTGGCCTTTTTTTTTTTTTTTTTTTTTAGAAAGAGTCTCGCACTGTTGCCAGGGCTGGAGTGCAATGGCCTGATCTCGGCTCAAGGCAACCTCTGCCTCCCGGGTTCAAGCAATCCTCTTGCCTCAGCCTCCGTAGTAGCTGGGATTACAGGTGCCCACCACCACGCCCGGCTAATTTTTGTATTTTTAGTAGAGACCAGGTTTCACTGTGTTGGCCAGGCTGCTCTGGAACTCCTGACCTCATTATCCACCCGCCTTGGCCTCCCAAAGGCCTGGAATTACAGGCGTGAGCCACTGCACCTTGCCAAAAATTGGACTTTTAGGAAAAATACACTTTATTGTTTTGAGTGATAGAAAGATATATCACATTTTTAATTAGAATACATACATAAAAATATGCATTAATGATACTAAATAAGTTGGACAAAAAGATTGTTTCACAATTTTGATAATAAAGTATATCATTATTGTATAAATACTATGTTAATATTAAAATGTACCTTTCTTCAATTTTAACATATCTGAATTAAGGATGTGCTTTACAATAAATGGTATATCAGGATTAAATCTATGGAATTTGAAATGTAAGTTACCCTCAAGGTCTGAATATTTGTGTCCTCCAACATTAGTATGTTGAAATTCTGACTCCTAAGGTGATAGTATCAGGAAAGTGAAACCGGTAGGATTTGATTAGGTCGTGAGGGCAGAGCCTTCACAAAGGGTATTAGTGAGCACCCTCACGAGAGAGGCCAAAGAACACTAGTTCTTTCCACCATGTGAGAAGACATCTTCTCTGAATGAGAAAGAGGGTCTTCACCAGACACTGAATTCCAGTCTCCAGAAATGTGAAAAATAAATTTATGTTGTCTGTAATATACTCAGCTAATGGTATTTGTTATAGTCTGAACAGACGAAGATAATTACTATGAATAGTCAAATAGTGATAGATGTCTCATGTAAGTTAAGCATGAGAACATTAACCACATTGTGAATCACCTGTGTCTTTCCACGCAGTTCCCTCCTTCTCCCTCAGTACGACAAACATTAACAAAAAATCAAAGTGTGGAGTTGATCATTTTCTTTCTTTGGTTACAGTGTTAATACATACTAATATGTACACCCCCAGAACACACAGTGATTTTTATTGTTTGATTTCTAACCTTATAAAATGTTTTCACAATTTCTATATTTTTCCACTTCATAATTTGTTTCTGAAATTCATCTATGTGGCTGCCTATAACAGTAATAAAATAATTTTCACTTCTAAATTACACTCCAGCTTATGAGTACACAGCATGTGTTCATTTACCTGCCCACAGACACTTGTTTTACTTTTTTTTTTATTATGGAATCAAAAAACCCTGCTACTGATGTTTTCCACACTACTCCTGATGCACACATGCAAGAGCTTCTCCAGGGCTGCACCTCACATTGAAGTTTCTGGATAGTAAGGAAATATTCTTTCAATGTTTGAAATAATTATAAATATCTTCAAAATGAATTTACAAATGTAGACAGATGTCATTAGGGTATACACTATCTGTAGCTCTTTGTCCTTATAAATATTTGGTATTCACTGATATTTTGTTGGAAGTTTTCATATATTAACACTTTGGAGCACTCTACTGCTCTTTTCCAAAATGTCTAGTGCAGCTGTATCTGCTCTTTTCCAGTTGCTTCATTCTCAGTGTATTTTGGATAATATTTTTCAGTCAGTTACATGAGTTACAGGTATCCTCTCTCCATGCTTGGCTTGTCTTCTGCTTACTTTATGTTATCACCTGATGAAGCATCTAGTAAGACATTTTAATGTTGTAAAACTCATCAATATTTTCCATGATAGTTTGTACTGTCCAAATATTATAAATGTACCTATCATTTAAAAATATGTCACATTCCAGCTTTCTTGGTTTGGTGAACCAGGAGTTTGAACATGGCCTAAGGAAACACTTCACAGCACTGGATGGAAAATTTACATATTTGCATTGAAATGTAGCACAGCTATTTTATTTTTTAATGGAGGAATTTTTTCTGCAAACAATTCCTACAGGAGAGACAGAAAGATTAGTTTTGGAGAACAGACATTTCAATGTCTTAAACTTTGATTACCCGTGAAGGAACTAAATCTTCTAATAAAAATGTCTTTTGTACCCTTGGGGAGCTGCAAAAATGTTTAGAGAAGGCCTAATTCAGGTATTTTCCTGTATCTTATTAAGCCCTTGAATGACTGAGTAACAAATAACTGTTTTATGGGTCTCCTTTGTAAGTGAATTTAAGGATTTGGGGGACTATGTATTTTAAGTAATGAATTATGGATTTGAATTTATTGCAGATATGATTGGTGTTGAACCTTTCATACCTACATGGTTTATCAGAATTATTGAAAAATAATATTCATTTTATTGAATGTAATACAAGAATAATCCTGACAAAAAAGGATAATAGACAACTAACATAAATAGAAATATTTAGGAGCTTATTAGCTTAGTCTATAGATAAACAAATTATAGAAAAGAACTTGAAATAAATAACTTTTAAAACCATTAAGGTGGTAAATGCTAATTAAGCTACCTAAAGAAAGTAAAAATTTTTTTAAATTGAAATGAAACTAAATAAAATACAAATACGTAAAATTTCAAAAAATTGTAAAAGTGTTATTTATAGTGATAAACTAAAATATGATAAATATGTTTAACACTTTAGAGCTAAGAAATTAAGATTAAATTCAAACATATATAAAAACAAAAAATTTAAATTACAGAAAGAAATTCAGAAATGAAAATCAACATGAACTGGAACTTTTATACACTGCTGGTGAAAATGTAATTCAGGACATCTCATCAATTTAGACACACACTTACCACACAATTCATCAATCCCTCTCCTAGATATTTAGCCAAGTGAGATGGAAACAAATGTCTAGATAACTGGATGTATGTTTGGTACAAGACTGGTACAAAACTTTGTTTTGATTTTATTCATAATATTCCTTAACTGGAAAAAAACCCAAATGCCTAAAAACAGGTAAATGTTTAAACAAAACGGTGGTTTTAACAATGTACACATTCCCAGCAACAAAAACAGAACAAACCACTGATACAAGCAGCAACATAGACGAATTTCAAAAAATGAATGCTGACCAAAGGAAGCTGGACATCAAACAAGTCTACTGAATAATTATATGCATATTGATCTTTAGAAAAGACAGATAAGTAAGCAGTGACAGAAAGTTGATTAAAAAAAAAAATGACTGAAGCCATGAATTTGGAAGAGGGTAGAAAATTTGCTGCACAAAGGAAAAATAACACTTTGGAGGAAGATGAAAATATTCTATGCCTAAATTCAAGTTGCTCTTATACTCCTGTTGAAAATCCTAACCCACAAGTTTGTACCAGTAGGAAGGTGAGGTTTTGGGGAGGTGCCCAGGTCGTGAGGGCAGACCCCTTATGAATGCAAATAGTGTCCTTATGAAAGAAGTCCCAGAAAGCTCATTCTCTCTTGCTGCCATGTGGGGTTGCAGCAAGACGGTGCTTTCTGTGAGCCGGGAAGCCAGCCCTCATCAGACCCGGAATCTGCCGGCATCTGGAACTTGGACTTCTGGCTTGGTCTGTTTTGTGTTGTTATTAAGAAAGGAAAGGGTGACTATAGTCAGTGATAATTTAATTGTACATTTTAAAATAGCTAAAAGAGTATAATTAGGCTGTTTGTAACACAAAGGATAAATGCTTGAGGGGATGGGTACGTCATTCTCCGTGATACGATTATTTCACGTTGCATGCCTGTATCAAAACGTCTCATGTAGCTGGATACACCTACTGTGTATCCATAAAGATTAAAAATGAAAAAATGCAAAAAAATACCTGAGGCTAGGCAATTTATAAAAGAAAGAGTTATATTTAACTCATGGTTCTGCATGCTGTACAAGAATATGGCTCCAGCATATTCTCAGCTTCTAGTGAGGGCTTTTGTCTTACATCAAAACATGGTGCAAAAGATCAAAGGTGAAGCGGGCACGCGCCGAAAGAGACCAAACCCAAAGGACGTCCTGGGTTTGTAAAAATTCCAGCACTGGCCGGGCGCGGTGGCTCAAGCCTGTAATCCCAGCACTTTGGGAGGCCGAGACGGGCGGATCACGAGGTCAGGAGATCGAGACCATCCTGGCTAACACGGTGAAACCCCGTCTCTACTAAAAATACAAAAAATTAGCCGGGCGAGGTGGCGGGCGCCTGTAGTCCCAGCTACTGGGGAGGCTGAGGCAGGAGAATGGCGGGAACCCGGGAGGCGGAGCTTGCAGTGAGCTGAGATCCAGCCACTGCACTCCAGCCTGGGCGACAGAGCGAGACTCCGTCTCAAAAAAACAAAAAAACAAAAAAACAAAAAAAACTCCAGCACTAATTCATTCCCGTATGAACCACCCAGTCTTGTGAGATGATAACTCATTACCCCGAGAGGGTCACCTAAGTGATTCACTAGAGTTCTGCCTCCACAACCAAACTCCTCCCGCTAGGCCCTGCCATCCAACACTGTCACAATGAGGATCAAATTTTAATATGAGATTTGGCGGGAATAAACAAAGCATATTCAAATTATGGCAAATTCAAATTATGGCAACATGCTAGCCTCCAAAACTGTAAGAAATAAATTTCTGTTGTTTTTAAGCTACCCAGTTTTTGATATTTGGTTATAGGAACTCAAACAGATTAAGGCAATATTTTTGTGTGAATTTTATTGAAATTATCCCAGAATAGTATACCCCACTTTACTGAATCAGCATCACACTATACCTTTTTAAAATATTAATGTACCTAGCAAGAGTTCAACAGATATTTAGTGACCTACTCTACCAAATGACATTGTTTTGGCATCTTCAACAAATAAGTCATTTTAATTTCTGCTATTCTAACTTATTTTTTATTACACATGTTTTCCACTCCTATTTTTCCATTATATTTATCCACTAAGTCATCAGTTGACCAGGCCTATGTTACTATTCTATTTTACATTCAGTATTCAAGCTTACATTCAATAATGTGAGCTTGGACAATTGATGACTTAGTGGATAAATATAATGGTAAAATGAGAGTGTAAAATATTATTAATAACAAAATAAGTTATAATAGCAGAAATTAAAACAACTTGTTGATGACAAAGAGATAGCAATCTCTTAGCCAGTTGCCACAATAACAATACTAGCAATTATTATTGATGAAGTACACACTATAAACTAGATACTATGCTGGGCACTTTGCATGTATCATAATAGTAGTAAAATGGTGACATGTAATATTATTAATATTAACACAAATACTAGCAAAAATCATACAATAATATAATATGTAATGGTAATGATAGTTCTAAATACTTTACATATAGTAACACATTTAATTTTTACCATAAGCCTGTATATCCAGTGCTATTATTACTGCCCGATTTGTAGATTAGGACACTAAAATACAGAAAGGCTAACCACCTTGCTCAAAATCACATAAAAAAATAAATGATAGAGCCAGATCCATATTCTACTTTCTGCCTTCAGACTTTGTTCTTAACCATTACACTACAAGCCAGAGTTATTGAGGAGTATTTACAGTATAGCACAGTATTTACGCTTCATGTGCAGTTGAGGAATCTATCCTCTGAGAGGTTAAGTAATTTGTACACAAGTCAAAAGTGGTGAGTTAGGACGTGAATCTGTGTTTCTCTGACCCAGTAACTGCGTTCTTTCTGCTGTGTTACATTATGAGACATATACAATGTAGAATCAAATGTTAACCTTGTTGTATTTCAAAATATTAATAAATATTTGCTGAACTCTTGCTATGTACTCAGAACTCTGCTAGATGTGGTGAAAAAGACATATGAATGAAAAAGTAATAAATAAAATAAACTTATTTCAGGAAATCTCCTGAGCAGCAAGCCAAGAAGCAGTGAAAGGATTGAGACAGTAAATAGTATATGGGATAGTATATTATGAAGTACAAAATAGTGTGATGACAACTGTACACACAGGAGAAGAACAGAGGAGAGAGAAATCCACAAGAGACTCAGCAGTCACGAAAGGCATTATAGGAGGAATCAGGATCTAGCTGGACCCAGAAGACTGGTGTAGATGCCGACAGGTGGATAGGCAAACTGAATCCACCTCAAAAGAGGAGGAAAATGGCAAGCAATTCAAATGAAAAAGACAGTTGTCAGAAACAAAGAGGATTGTTATTTATTTCGAGCAGAATTTTAAAATTATTTTTAAAAGAGTAAGAAATCTTGAGTATGTTGCTGAGAGGCAAATAAATGGAAACAAACAAACATTTGAAAGCCAGAAAAGGAATCTGATGTATTTGTTGTGAAAACTAGAAAATTGCTAAGATCTTTGTACAGAGAATTTGAATATAGTAATAATAAGTTAAAGTTATTAAATATAACTTTATTTTTTAATATTATATATTGATTTAATATATAATATTTATATGGTTTAAATATTATATATTGATTCTGTACAAACTCATGGAGCAATTTCTCTGGTCTCTCTTAGCTACTAATCATATAAATTTGAAACAGAATAAGGAAAGACTCAGTTAGGCTCTTTTTCTACCAAATCAGAATATAAGAGATAGTCACTATGTTAAAAACGTATTTAGCTGGACCAGTGCTAGATTCAGATTTTCTGAGTTTTTACAGATGTGCATATGTATTTTATTATCTTCTAATCAATTATTGGAATATGCTCAAACTTAAGAGACTCCATCTAAATAGATCACAATTTGTTGTTTGTTAAATATTATGTATAACTTTCTCCATTAGCCAAACTTTTTCCAGTAGCTCTTTTTATAGAAAAATAACTCATCAGACATAGAATGCTAAAAAATTCGAGTCTCCACTGATATACACTAAGGAATAATAACAAACAGATTAAGTTCATTTATTTTTTCCTAATGCCATTGCTTTGGTTCCACTGGGAATGTCACTGTAATGATCATTAATTTCTTACCTGGGAATTGAAAATACAGGAAGTTATCAAACTCGAGCCACTTTCATGAAACTTAGAATCAGATATAAGAAAAGCAGTATGGCTTTAGGTACAGTTGACTTATTTTGGCATATTTTTTCATTCATTAGAGAAGTCTGCTAAAATAGACACAGTCATAGTTTTTTTTTTCAGATTGTACAGTTATCCTATTTCAAAGCCTCAGTTTTTAAAGAAGTGTAGCTGTTTCATAAATGTCTAGGTCTAATCACAAGAGGATGTTGTGATCATATGGACAGATGAGGCAAACCCCCTCACTATTGAGGAAACAAGTAGTTGCACATGGCCTGTAGTTGGTGATGTCTTGCTTGTGCAGGGCGTCACAAGAATATGGAGTTGGCTAGGAGGAGGCAAGAGGACGGGCCCTTCTGCGTGAACGATATATGAAGCACAATGCCAGTGATGCCTGCTCAGTCCTAACTCTTGAAAACAATAGTACTTCAAGCTACACATGAAAATGCTGAGAAGAGTTTCAAAAACAAGAGGGGTGTTTGCACATGACAGCTGGAGGTTATAGAGCCAGTGGGGTCAACTAGGTTCATTGCTAAAGGAGACCAAGGTCACGTCAAGAGGGAAATAAAAGAGGGTTAATTTCAAAGAATGAGCTGTGGACCACAATTAAGTCATATGTTTTGATAAATCAGACGCAAAGGAGAAATGAAGTGCAAGAATAACGTTGAGAAAAGGATTTATAGCTATGATAATAAATGAGGAATATACAGTACACTTTTGGTTTTTTAATTTTTAATTATTATGGATACATCATAGTTGTACATATGTATGTGGTATATATGATATTTTGATATAAGCATACAATATGTAATGACCAAATCCGTGTAATTGGGGTGTCTGTCACCTCAAGCCTTATTATTTCTTTGTATTGGGAACATTACAACTCCGCTCTTTTAGCTATTTAAAATATACAATA
Organism: Trachypithecus francoisi; assembly: GCF_009764315.1. Lineage (NCBI taxonomy): Eukaryota > Metazoa > Chordata > Mammalia > Primates > Cercopithecidae > Trachypithecus > Trachypithecus francoisi. Next base: position 105,121,238 of record NW_022681453.1, read on the forward strand.
AATTATCGTTAACTACAGTGACCCTTTTGTGCCACTAGACACTAGAAGGATGACTTTAACATCATCCGGATGCATATAACTTCTTTCAGTTACCACATTCTCCTGAACAAACCCTGCAATGCCTTATTCAAAAGTCTAGACTTATTGCACAGTTTGTTCAGAAGGATGTGGTTAATGAAATAAGTTATTAGCATCTGGACGATATTAAAGTAATCCTATGATTCTAACAGAAGAGTTACAGAAATCAATTTCATTGACAGGGCATACAGCTGCCACTGTATAGTAAAAGATGGGCAAACATATTTCTTTACCTTGAGGGCAAGTGTATTCAATGGAAAAGCAACTTTTCCTGAGAAGTAAGAGGCAGTTTGCCCCAGCCCTATTTAGCAGCATCAGTTGGTTATCAGCAAAGATAACCTCAGAATGGCATGCATGTTCTTCCTGTGGTGGCCCTGCAAAGGAACTGTTACTGAATACCAAGAAAGTGCTACAATTCAAAGGGACTAGTAAATCAAAGTGCTGGTAAATTGAGCTGGCTATTTGGCTAGGGAAATTATAAAAAAAGAAGAGCACAAGTTTGTTTGTAGTTTAATAAAATAAGTTTAACAAAAAATATAATAATAATAAGTTTAACCTTGGTAGGTGTAGAATCTTGCTCTCGCTTCAGCAGAGTATACCATTGAGAAGAACAATAACTAGGCACAGGGAAGTAACACAAGCATACATCTATGACAGATTGATGTTATCTCTGCCATTGGCAATGCCGTGAAGTCTTGTCAGGAGCAGTAGTCACGTCTAGTCTCATTTAACTTATACAATTTAAATTGTACAAAACATTTTTTTATTTATGTAATTATAGATGCCGTAAAATCGCATTTTAAACATGAACACTCTATGCCATAAAACACAGTGTATATTTTAGGTTCATACATACATTTTATTATTCAAGTTCTTATACTCTAAAATTATTAAAATTATTCTTTTGGGAGGACTTAAGGGGATTTTTGAAGGTAACATTGATAATGTAAAAAAATTTTTTTTAACCTTTAATTTCAGAAATCAGACCTTGCAAAAGATGCAACTTCAATGTAATGAGAAAAAGAAAACCTATTTGGCAATTCAGGAAGATACAGAGAGTGTCCCAGATGTGAGTTCAGGGACTGGACACTTTCAGTCTTTTTGGAGGACCACATGTGCTGGAGGTTACAATGCTTGAGCCAGTAACCAATCTAAATTGTCTCATCAAATTTTATCATTAACTCATTCACAATATATAGTCATGTGTGCACACCCTCTGCTAAGCCATTCCAGGTATTGGGAGTACAATGTTATCCTGCATTCTTGAAAGGCAATGTATGTTAAATAAGAAACAAATATCAAATAAGAAGAAGTGTTATGATGGGAAATGAAGGACGACATGGCAGCAGGTTGGACAGAGGTTTTTCAGGCGATTAAATCTGAGTTAGGATCTGAATAAAATGAAGAAGTGAGGGGCATAACTATCTCCAATGTAGAGTATTCTAAGCAGAGGAGACCGGAAATGCAAAGGCGCAAACCTGTGAATAACAGCCCTTGCAGCTGTAGTGCAATGATGGAGGCACAGAGAGGCAGAAACTGAATTCCCCCCACACCAAAAAAATCAGAGACCAGAACATTAACAATCATGTAGTCACAGTAACTGCTATGGATTGAAATGTGACCTCTTCCCAAACCCCCCAAAAAATATGCTGAAAAACTCAAGAACGTGATCTTATTTGTAAACAGAGAGGTTGCAACAGAATTGGTTAAGATGTGATCATACCAGAGTAGGACAAACTCCTACCCTACTATGACTGGTGTCCTTATGAGAAGATGGCCATGAGAAGACACCGAGACACACACAGGAGAACCACGCATCAATTGCATCAATGGTGGCAGTTTGGAATTGCGCAGCTGCAGACCAAGAAACACACGATATTACTAGCACACAAACGGAAGCTAGTTAAGGGGGGGAAAAAGGCAGGGGGGTTCCTCTATAGATTTCTGAGGGAACATGAACCTACTGACACCTCAACTGCAGATTTCTAGCATCTAGACCAGACCCATGAAACACTAAATTTCTCTTATTTTAGGTCACCCAATTTGTGGTATCCTGTTAAAGCAAACTTAGGAAACTAATAGAGTAGCTTTTTTGTTGGTTGGTTGGTTGGTTTTAGTGGACTTTATTTTTTAGAGCAGTTTTAGGTTCACAGGAAAACCGGGTAGAAAGTATGGAGTCCCATATATGTCCCGTCTCCCTGCACCCACAGAATTCCATACTATCAACATCCTGCATCAGAATGATATATTTGTCACAATCAATTGACATGTAGTGACACATCACCTATCACTCAAAGTTTGTAGTTTACAAAAGAGATCACTTTTGCTGTTGTTTATTCAGGGGTTTGAACAAATGTATAATGACATGTACCCACAATTGCAGTATCATAAAGAGTTGTTTTACTGTCCTAAAACGTCTCTGGGCTCCAATGTTCATCCTTCTTTCCTTCCTAACACCTGGAGAACACTGACCTGTTTGCTGTCTCCAAAGTTTTGCCTTTTCCAGAAGTCCATATAGTTGGAATTATACGGTATGTAGCTTTAATGGACTAAACTGTGTCTTGCCAAAATTTGAACATTGGAGCCCTAACCCCCAATCTGACTGTATTTGGAAGCAGGTACTGTAAGTAGATAACTGGGCTTCAATGGAATTATAAGTGTGGGGACCTAATTCAATACGACTGGTGGGCTTAGAAGACGAGAAAGATACACCAGGGATGTGCACACACAGAGACAAGGCTGAGGACAAATTGAGAAGGTACCATCTGCAATTCAGGAGGGGCCTCAGGAGTAACTAAAGCTGCCAACACCGTGGACTTGCAGCCTCCAGAGCTGTGAAACAAACTTGTTATTTAAGCCGGCCAGTTGGTGGTATTCTGTTGTGGCAGCCCTAGCAGACTACAAATGGAGCATCTCTAAAACCAAAACGCTTCCAAATCTGAAACTTTTTGAGAGCTGACGCGGCACTACGAGTGAAAGCTTCCACACATAAGCACTTAACACAAACTTTGTTTCATGTACGAAATAATTTAAAATATTGAATAAAATTACTTTCAGCATCTAGGTGTAAGGTGTATAGGAAACATAACTAAATGTGTTTAGAAGTGAGTCCCTTCTCCAAGATAGCTCACTATGTATATGAAAATATTCCCAAATCCAAAAATATCTGAAATCTAAAATATTTCTGGTTCCAAGCATTGAGATGAGGGATACTCAACCTGTAATGCAGCGTCACCCTTTCAGATTGGATTCTTTCACTTACAGATATGTTTAAGGTTTATCTACGTGTTCTCTTGACCTGAGAACTCATTTCTTTTTAGAACTAAATAATATTCCATTGTCTGCATGTATCACAGTTCATTCATCTAGTCACTTATTGAAGGGTATCTTGGTTGCTTCCAGCTTTCAAAAGTTTTATAAATAAAGCTGCTAAAAACCATTTGTGTGCATTTTTTGTGTGTGTGGACATAAGTTTCAACTAATTTGCATAAATGCCAAGGAGTGTGATTTCTGGATTGTATGGTGAGTATGTTTAAATTTGTAAGAAACTACCAACTGTTTCTGAACATGGCTGTACAATTTGTCATTCCCACCGACTCTAAGATTTCCTGTTTCTCTACATCCTTACTAACATTTTCTCTTGGCAGTGTTTTGAATTTTGCCGTTCTTATATAGGTGAAGTAAAATCCATTGTGGTTTTGATTTGCAATTCTCAATTGACACATAATGTTGAACATCTTTTTATATGCTTATTTACCATCTGTACATCATCTTTGGTAAGGTGTTATCTTTGTCTTTTATGTAGTCTGTGATGAGAATATACTGAAGGGATTTTGGAAAGGAAAACACGTCTTATTTCAATCTTAAAGTGTCATTTGAACTAATGTATGACAAAGTCACTTGAGTGGGAAGAGACTGTCAAAAGAATCAGTACAGAAATTATTTCTCCAACTTGGAAGCTGCTGTTGTAATCCAGATGGCTTGTTCTAGGATGGTAAGACTGGCAATGAGTAAAAGTGGTAGAGTTTGATTATAAATATAAATATATATTTTACACAGAAGGCTGATCACTTCTAACCATTTTGTTTGTATGTATGCATGCAAACCATACACACATGCACACACACACATAAAACAGAGTTTGTTATTAGATGAGATGTGCCTTGTGGGAGAAAGAAAGCACTCAAAGATAAATGATGACTAAAATTTTAGTCTAAACAACTAGTTGATTGTTGGTGGTAATTACTGTGTTGCAAAAAAAAAAAATGTGTTATGAGCAGGTTTAAGGGTAAAAGTAAACATGATTTGTTTGAGACTTGACCCACTTTTTAGTTTTTCATCTCCAGTTAGTTTTGCTTGGCAGATATGGCTTAAGGATGTACTTCTTTATCGTTGTACTTGCTTATTGTTGGAAGTTGGAAAGAGTAACATGTAAACTTATGGAAACAGTTTCTCATAGTGGTTTATAATTTTGTATTCACGACGTGGTCATAACAAAGCATTATCACCCACAAGAGTATGGATATTATTGGTAGAATGAATACTTATTCAGAATAAATCTCCTTCACAACATTTCTCAACAACAGTACTTTTGACATTTGGCACCAGATAATTATTGTAGTGGGGTGCTGTCCTATGCACCATAGGATGTGTAACTGTATCTCTAACCTCCACGTTCTACATAGAAGAACACCTTATGCCATTAGAGCAATTAAAATTATCTGTAGACATTTCCAGATAATCCAGGGCTGAGGAGAAGCACGAGCACAGCAGTTTGAGAGCTGCAGCTCTGTGGTAACATGGAATGATTTAAAAGTTATTCTAAAACTATAATTTTCAATTTTTTTATAAGGAATTCTAAAGTGCCGAGGAACAACTGTGGAAAGGAAAGAAACACAGTCTGAGTGGATAGAACTTAAAGAACAATTAAGTATTAATTCATAGCATATAATAACATATTGGTCTTCCCGGTAATTTTTTTTTTTTTTTTTTTTTTTTTTTTTTTGAGACGGGGTCTCTGTCTGTCACTTAGGCTGGAGTGCAGTGGTGTGAACTTGGCTCACTGCAGCCTGGAACTCCTGGGCTCAGGCAGTCCTCTCACCTTAGCCTTCCTAGGAGCTGGGCCTATAGGCACAAGCCACCACACCTGGCTATTTTTTGTATCTGTTGTTAGAGATGAAGTCTCTATGTTGCCTAGGCTGATCTCCAACTCCTGGGCTCAAATGATCCTCCCGCTGGGTCCTCCAAAGTGTTGGGATTACAGGCATCAGCCACTGTGCCCCATCCCAGGTAAAATTTTATTTGAAAAAAGTGTTTCATATTCAGGCATTAAAAAATGTAGAAAGTCATGGAAAATCAAGGATCAGACCAACAATGTACTGCATATCTGCAGTAAACCAGAGTCGAAGGAGAAATATACAAACACAAACTAAACTATAACTATTTGATATTTACCTAATATTACAGAAACAAAAATTAAGTATTCTTAGTTCCCCATAAGATTTAAGATGCCATGTGCGTTTGTGGGAGAAAAGCCATAATGAAAGAAGAAATGTACATTTTTCTGTTTTAAATGTTCATAGTAAAAGATATTGGCAGTTAAATAAATTGTGTCATCATAACAGAAATTACATTTGACTAAAAGCCCTCATAAATTGAAAATAGAAACTGTCTTAGATAAAAATGGTTTAAATAGGATTATTAATGATGTTTTAATATAATTATGAAAACTATGTTTTTAATATAATTAATTATTATTAGAGTAGCCAGAAATTTTAATAATGTTGAAAGACATCTTTAAAAAAATGAAAATAAAGTTAAAATGAAGGCTCAGGATTTCAGTAAGCTCAGAAAAAATCCAAAGGATAAGAAGCTTTAAAAATAGTCTATATGGTATTTTTGAAGTTAATAAAATGATATATTTTCAAAGTTATTTTGGGGGAATGTATCTTATTTTATTAATATATAAAATAATTTTTAGATGTATTTACAGTTAAAAGGAAAAAGGCAATGATAATAAAAATAAGGTATATTATTTCTATATCTTTTTATGTAAAACATATGCTAAATTATTTAAGGTTATGAGATTTAATTTATGGATTCATGAGAGAGGAAAGAGAACCAGAAATCATCTATGTAGGCTTCTTGGAGAAGGCAGCATTGATTTTTGCCTTTTAGAACACAAAATTAGCTCTTGTTGAACTACTGGGCATTATTTTAGACAATCTATTAGTTATTCCAGATTTTTCCAGGTTCATGATTTAGATTTTCCATCTATGATTCTTTCTATATCCATATTATCCATAGTACATTATTAAACACAACTCAATATTTGACATATTACAGCTTCTGCTTTTCCATATTTCTACTGCTTCAAGCATCATGCTTATTTTATTCCATTTCTCACATCTTCAGCCAAACTTGTCATATATTCAAATCCTTCAGAAAAAAATAGATGATGGATTACATTAAGTGACTCTCTGATGAACAGCAGAATTGTGCAGCCAGAATACAAATTTTTCAACCTTTAGATTGGGTACCCACCTAGACTGATTCAGGTATGTTTGGTGCACAACTTTGTAAGGGCAAAGTGTAGTGTTTATATATAGAATTCTTCAGAACTGTATGGTAAGATTCAGACTCCTGAGAAGAGGGGAGAGAAAGTAAAAGCCACCAAAATTCTATTATCAATAAAAAGAAAGTGATCTCTCATAGTCAAATTTATAAGGAAATTCTGTCAAAATTTAAATAAGTGAAAGCTTCTTGAAAAGTTTTAAGCATGTTAATCATGTAACTAGAGCGTTAGGCCATCACAGTGTTGTATATTGAATATTTTAACAGCTTTATTGCTATATAAATCATATGCCATAAAATTCTTCCTTATAAAGTGTACAGTTGTGGCCAGGTGCAGTGGCTCATGCCTGTAATCCCAGCACTTTGGGAGGCCGAGATGGGAGGATCACTTGAAGTCAGGAGTTCAAGACCAGCCTGGACAACAAAGTGAGACCCTGACTCGAAAAAAAAAAAGTGTACAATTTAGTGTTTTTGAAAATAGACTCACAAAGTTGTGCAATCTTTACTATTATTTAACTTTAAAAGATTTTCTTCACCCGAAAGAGAAATCTCATACATATTAGCAATCACTCCCTATTTTCCACTTTCCCTCATTCCCTGGTAACTACCAGTCTACATTTTGTTTCCATGACTTTGCCTATTTGGGAAATATAAATGAAACCATACAAAGTGTGGACTTTTGTGACTAGATTCTTTCAGTCATTATAATATTTAAGTTACATTCATGTTGTAACATATGTCAGCATGTCATTATATGTATTGCAAATTATATTCCATTAAATGGATATGCCATTTTCATTTATCAATCCCTCAGTTGATAGACATTTGGGTTCTTTCCACCTTTTTATTATTAATAAGTGCCACTAATATTTGTGTGCAAATTTTTAAGTGGAAGTGCGTTTTCATTACCTTGCATTATGTGCCTAGGCATGGAATTATTTGCTCATATGGCAACTCTATGTTTCTCATTTTGAGGAGAGGCCGAAATGTTTTACAAAGCAGCTGTACCACTTTACAATCCTATTGGAAGTATGTGTATAAGAGTCCCATTTCCTCCATATCCTTGACAATATTTATTATTGTGTGTCCTTTTTATTCATCCCATTGAGTGTGAAGTGACATCACATTATGATTTTGATTTGCATGCCCCTTATTAATAACTAAAGATTTTGAGCATCATTTCATGTCTTCTTTGTTTGTCTTTGTTTCTCTTCTTTGATAGATGTCCCGTTAGCTCTTTCTGCTGAATTTTGAATTGGGTTATTTTTTATTTTCTTGGTTGAGCTATGTATATGTAAATGTGTACATTTCTAATATACAGTGACTGCAAGTCCCTCATCAGATAGATGGTTGGCAAACATTTTATCTCGTTGTGTGAGTTCTTTTTCATTTATTACTGGTGTCCTTTGAAGCATGTTTTTAAAATTTTTGATGAAATTCTATTTCTCTATAATTTTCTTTTAGTTTTTGAGCTTTTTATTGTCCATTGAAGGGTCACTAAGATATATTCCATACTTTCTTCTAAGAATTTTATAGTTTTATTGATTACATTTAAGTTTGTAATCCGATTTGAATTAAAATGTTTACATAATGATAAGCATAGGTCCAAATTTATTTTTTTGTATGTGAAATCTAATCATTTGTTGAAAATAGAGAATGGATTTTGGACACTCTTTAAAATGTTAAATATTACTGACAACTGTATGATATGGAAGAGGCAAATGTAAACTTTTTTTCAGAAATCATCAAGTAAATTTGTGTTAATATGCTTTCAAACATAGTAAAGATACAGGTAAATTAGAAAAGAAAATGGCAGAATTTTAGGTAAAGTGATAAAATGACTAAGATATGTTGTCTTTGTATTTGTATCACTAATGTTAACTTTATTATCATTAAATATGTTTTATGAGGAAGGCAAAATGAATTATAATGGTAGTCTTATATAGTCCTGAAACAAAAACTTATAATCAATATTCCATTTTGGTTTTAAGTGTAAACAATGATTATATTTTAGAATGTATAAAGGCAGAGAAAACTTAGTTATTTATATATTCACTCATTGATGTATGTTTCACCTAGTATATGCCAGGCACTATGAAGTCTCTGAGGATATAACAATGAATAAAATAAACAGAAATCTCTGTGCAGGAGGCAGAAAATTAGTTAAATAAATAACAGATGAAGCACTCCGTGTAGAAATCTGGGGAAGAGAGATAGGAAATGCAAAGGTACTGAGGTTATAGCATTGCTGGCTTGTTTGGAGAACAACATACAGGCCTGTATGGCTAACATAAAATGAATGAGGAAGAAAGTGAGGCGGTGAGGTCAAAAAGGTAATGGGGAGATCAACTCTATTGAATCTTGTTGGTTAAGTAATTACTCCAAATGAGAAGTGAAGTCTTTGAAGGTTTTATGGAAGGCTCATCATATGATATTACTTATGTTTTAAAGAGTTATTCTATATATTGTGCTGAAATATTTTGTAAAGTGGGAAATCAAGTTTCATATAAAAATGGAAATACACCATTGCATGCTTTGAATTATAGATGAAAAGTCACCAATATAAAGCCTCATGTAATATTTTATACAATAGTCAGTTATGAAAAATAAAGTCCAAAAACTAAATGATTATAATAATATTAATTTATTAGATTAAGTTGGAAAAACCAATTGCATTACATTATTTTATAAGTTATTATTTTAAATAGCCTAGGTATAATTAGGCTTACTAAATCATGATATCTGGGATAAGGCCTAGATTTAAGTACATGTCTTTAAAAAAATTCCACCAATGTTTCTGATATACAATATATGTTGAGAACTATTACAGCAATTTACACCAAGAATTGGCTAGAGTTATTCACTGACAAAATATCCCATGTAATAATAATTCCATGCCAGCACCATTTTTAAAAATCACACATAAAATTTTGATATAAATCTTTTGCAAAATTCTTTGCTGAATTCAGAATATTATTATGTCTATACCCCACCACTCTACTGGCTTAATAGCCACAACGATAATGGAAAGACAACTACTTTGGTATGATTTGCACCACATGAATTCATGCTGGTGCCTAGTGATCAACATCATATTTGTTAAATGCTCACAAACCATCTGCTACAAAATCTGTATTAGAATTTTGTCGAAAACCCATGTCAAGCATTTTGGCTAACTGATATGTAGTTTTACAATCCCCTTATTTCCCATTTTAGAAAATTGCAAAAATATTTATCTTCATTATGTTGGCATTTCCACTATCCTCTGTGGTTTCTCTCATTAACTATTGTCCTGAAAGTATACGTGCAAGAGTCTTCTGTATTTCTGGATGTGTAGACAACGAACTTTCTTGCAAATATTAGATTCTTTTTATATATTGGCTTTTTTCCTACCTGCCCATCAGTACTTGAGTATAATTATCTCTTCAAAATATATTTTTCCAGTGTCTGCCATTTGATTATAATTCTTTCTGGAGATGACAAAAGCAAATTAGAGAGAAAGAGGGATATGCTTTTGGTCATCAACTGATAATTATACCTTTATTAGAAAGGATCTATTTGCTTGCTCTAAGATATTTATTTCAAACTTTTTATCATATTTTTAAAATCAATTCCAGTCATTTACTTTCATTACTTATTTATAATGTCAATGATTATTTTGTTCTTTCTAATTTTGCATACACTATTTAAATTAAAATCTCAAATAATGCTAAATTCTGATGGTGATTTTTCAGATAACAACCCCAACAGGATCACAGCCGTCAACAAAAATAACAATAATCTTTAGTTAATGGTTCTTAGATGTCAGATGTATATTTAGCATAATGTTTTAGGGGTACATAAGTCACTACACTGTGGCTATCAAATTTAGTCTGAGTCTTTCCCTTTATGAAACTTTTGTTGTTTGTTGTTTTAATTTTATTTTGTTGTTTTGTTTTTCACCAATATAGTTTTTTAGAGTTATTTTAATTTCAGAGAAAAACTGAGCAGAAAATACAGAGTTTCCATATACTCCCTCCCAAGTTTCCCTTACTAACATCTTGCATTATATTTGTTAAAACTGATAAACTAATACTGAACCATTATTATTAACTTAAGTTTCTCATTTGATTAGAGTTTACTCATTGTACTGTACATTTTATGGGTTTTGAAAAATGTATAATGACATATATCCATCATTACAGTATCATACAGAATCGTTTCACTGCCCTAAAATCATTTCCTGCACTCCATCTATTCATTCCTCCCTCTCTTGCTTCAAACTCATGGGCAATTACTTATCTTTTCACTGCTCCTATTGTTTTCCCCTTTTCAGAATATCACATAGTTGGAATTGTACAGTACGTTGCATTTTAAGATTGGCTTCTTTCAGTTAGCAACATGCACTTAAACTTCCTCCCTGTCTTCCTGTGGCTGGATGGCTCATTTCTTTTTAGTGCTTAATAATATTCCAAGGAACGGATGTTGCTTCCAAGTTTTGGCCATTACAGCTAAAGCTGCTATGAATCTTAATGTGGAAGCTTTCGTGTGGATGTAGGTTTTCTACTCATTTTGCTAGTTTCCTGGAAGCAAAATTGCAGAATTTTATACTGAGTATGTTTAGCTTTGTAAGAAACTGCCAAATTTCCTTTCAAAGTGTCTGTACAATTTCTTATTTCTACAACCAATGAAAGAAAAAGTTCTTGTTGCTCACCATTCTTGCCAGCATTTGGCGTTGTCAGTATCCTGAATTTTTGGTATTCCAACAGGGGTATATGGTATCTCATTATTGTTTTGATTTGCAATTCTCTAATGGCAAATTATCTTAGGCATGTTTTCATATACTTATTTGCTATCTCTGTATCTTCTTTGGCGAGGTATCTGCTTATATCTTTTACCAATATTGTAATTGGTTTATTATTTTGTTATTAAATTTTATAAACACTTAACTTTGGTTATTCTGTGTGTGTGTGGTCTGTTTGTTTGTTTGCCTTTTCCTATAACCTTTAGAATAAGTTTGCTGATAGGCAAAAATTTGCTTGCTGGGATTTTTATTGGAATTGCATTAAATCTATAGATCAAGTTGTTAAAGATTGACATCATAACAATATTAACTCTTCCTTTCCTTGCACATGGACAATTTCTTCATTTATTAGATCTTTGATTTCTCTCATCAGAGTTTTGTCATTTTTCTTATATAGATATTATGCATATTTTATTGGATTATACCTAAATATTTCATTTGTTGGTGCTAACATAAATGGTATTGTGTTTTTAATTTAGAACTACATTTCTTCATTATGAGGGTGTAGGAAACAATTGGCTTTTGTATATTAACCTTAAATCCTGCAACCTTTCTATAATCACTTGTTAGTCCCAGAAGTATTGTTCGCAAATTTTTAAAGGAGGTTTTCTCCAGAGACAATCATTTCACTTTTGTCTTTGTGAACTATTTTTTGGCTTTGTTGCAATTTTCTGGTATGTTTGCTAGTATCCGGTTATAATATCATTTATGTCTCCAGTCAATAATCTGTCAAAACATATATTTTGTTTTTCCATAAAAATATATATGTATATGTACATATATTTTTAAAATACATGTGATGATTTTAATCCTATTATAGTAGTCAAAAATAATAAATGATGTGCCTCCATTTTGATTTTTTTTTCTGTTGCATTCTTCTTTTGCACTATCTTAATAGATTATTCCTAAGACATAAAAGATGAGTCCTTTCCTACAATAGCCTGGGAAGTTTGCACGGATTGTATCAGCTCAGAGACCTCAAGCAAGAATAAAAGCTCAAAATGCTAAGTTGTGTGTTTCCTGTTGTGAATTTGTAATCTGCTCGACAATGTGTTACCCCTGTTTTTTACCTAACAGAAATTTGGTAGATTTTCTCACTGATAGAGCCTCTCATTAATAGCTATAATTCAGAATTTCTCAGCAGATATTCTATATTGTATCACAAATAGTGTTATAAATACATTGACATTTGGGTTACTTGAGCGTTTTTATCTCAAGATGGGACTTTGATAAATACACTTAAACAATGGTCATCTTTGTTCACATGACCTTGTTTCTTTACCTCATTGTGCTATACAAATATCATGTTCTACAGGAGTCACAACATGAAGAAGGATGAGACTACTGACCCAGGTGTTCATATCCCTGAAAATATTCTTGAAGAAAATTACAATCATTCCTGTATTGACTACATTTCCCATGGTCATAATTTCATACTTTTCTCTTATCTCATGCCACAGACTCCCAGACAATGAGGACTACATATATCTTCTCTATTATAGCTTCTGATATTCTCTTTCCTGTTTGCCTTGAATATCCTCAACTTTTATGGGATGAATGATAGAAATCTACTTCTGTCTCTTGCTTATACACAAATGCCTCTTTTACCAGTTTCCAATATGTCTCCAAAATGATCTTATTTTAGAGATGAGTATTATTAATATAATTGTTTCTTTATCTAAAATAAAATACTTCAATAGAGTCTCTGATGTCCCAGCACTGCTAGATATGTGAAGACATTGCTTAAAGAAGCAGTGGGACACAGCATGGTTTCTCAAGCTGGGTCTTCATTTATTTTTAAAGTTTCACAAGAGAACTGATTGTCTGGAGATACTCATTTTAATAGACTCCACTCTGTATCACATGATTACCCTGTGACCAAGTGCTAAGAAATGCTTATGTTTATTGTTAAAAAGATACCAGTTGATAAAATGACATTGTCGACATTTTAATACATTAATAAACATGAGGTCCTAAAGTCATAATGCCCTAATGTCAAAACAGCATTGTTTCTTCTGTACTACTGGTGTGAATTATTTGATCAGTTATTACAATTATAAAATATAAGTTTTAAAGCAATAATCAAGAATTGAAAAATATTTTTACAGAGTTAAACGTATTTTTAAGCTACTTATTAAATTTAATTTTTATTGATATTAAAAAACATGTTCACATTCATGGTATATGTACTTTCTCGTGCTGATGGAAGAAATATTGAGAAAATAACTAAGGTGAACCAAAGAAGTAAATTACGACCCATATTTTAAGATGTCATGACGTTTCTGCTATATTCTCCACTAAAATAGCACCCTCCAAAGATGAAGAGACAAATACAAACACCATCATAAACTAAATGAAGATGTAACCCAGAATTATATGCACAAAGAAAGACAGTCAAAGATAATGAAGATCGGTACTAGTCTGTTACCAGGAAGATAAGATGTAGCCAAAAAAAAAAAAAAAATCATGTAGCTGCAGATGATTTAGATAAAGCCAAAAGAGCAGAGGACTTCAAATAGTTGTTAAGCATTAAAAAAAAAAAAATGAATAAATAGATAAAATAAACCACCCCTTACAGGAATAACAGAATCAATGCTCTATCAGCTGTATAAGAGACCTTAGCAAAGTAGGAAGGGCTAAAAGCAGTCTCATTAAAGTAAAACAGGCAAGACACTAAACCTGGGTGCAAAATTTAAGGGGGTACAAAATATCAGTAATCAAGATAAATGATATTTTAACTCAGTGCTTTAAAAATATCAAAATTAATGCAAAAGCCCAGGATGAACAGAATGTCAAATTTTAAGAAAAGAGCAGTAGGCATGGCATTTTGTAGGAAGCTCAGTGAGGAGGGAAGTGAATTGATTGTATGAAGTCCTGCAGTTAATGTTCTGTATTTACTGAGTAAAATTAAAATGGAAATCGCCACACACTTCCCAAACCCTTTGTCTTTGGAAGCTATGCCATGAATCAAAGAGGATCCCTACTTGCCAGGGTCACCTACCTCGTGTCTCCCAGACACCATCCAGCTGCAAGTCGTTGGTCTTAGACAGATTAGTTTCATTAAAAGATTGTTAATATTATTAATAACTACAATAACCAGGAAAAGACTTGCATATAAATATATTACTAGTAAAATATAAGGAATCCAATACAGAAAAACAAGTAAATATTTTTACAAAACACACACATATTGGGACCAAATGCATTGCCATAAATTTAAATGAGTAAAAGTTACAAAGATGCTCGTAGCAGAGACACAAGAGCTCAGGTAAAATACATCAAAATAGCAGAAGGAGCAAAGATGTGATGTGACAAATCTTAGAAAATGGAAGAAAAAAGTAAAAACACCACAAAAATAAAATAAAGCAGCACAAATAAGATCTAATACTGCTGAAAATGCACTAAAGTTAAAACACTTATTAAAATAAAATGAAAATTACTTGAGTATTAAAAATGGAGGAAAAAATAGAGGTACAGGAAGTAGAAATTGATGCTATAGAACATGTGTAATTTCCCATTGAACAGAATAGGACAAATTAATATGCCCAATAAAATATAAAAACACAACAGTGATTTTTAACTTGTCAGGCAGTATGGGAAGGGAAGAAATACCACCAGTCCAACAGAAAACAAAAATAGAACTAAAGAAAGAGTAAAGAATGGTATGAGAAATAGAAAACAATTAAAATGACAGAAATGAATTTAAATACATTAATAATTCAATTAACATAAGTAGATTAATTTTGCTAGAAAGACAGGTATTTTTCTATGAACTTAAGTATATACAAGTTCCACAAAAAGTTAATGACCTCATACCCACAAGAAAATTATAAAATTAGTGGGAAATCTAAGTAAAGAAACAAAAATATGCATAACTCTTCTAATATTATATATAATAATTTCAAAGAAAAGATATTATTAGGAAATAACAGGGAATTATAACAAAAAGTATCACCAGAAAGATGTAATCATTCAAAACCACTATAATATCAAAGAACAATTTTCATGCCAGAACATATTGTCTACCCAGAATGAAAGGTATAACAACAACAACAAAAAAATTACTGTATAATTGGAAACTAAGAATAAGAACAAAAAAAAATTAAATTAACCAAAAGTCTGATTTTTGAGACTAATAAAAATGGGCAACTGGAAAAACTGAGTAAAAAATAAGAAAAGAGACAGAAAACCACAAATAAAAATAAACAAAATATTTGGAATGAAAAAAGTGACCCAAATACAAGCATAATAGAGATTTTAAATATGAGTGCCATGAACAACTTTTTGCCAACACTTTCCAAAATTCAGATAACATAAATACATGAGTAGTTAAGTATAAACTTTCCAAAATTTACCTGATAATAGTAGAAAACATTAGTGGACTCCTAATTATTAAATCAGTGTATTTGGTAACAAGGAGTCTACCTACAGACCATTAGTAACCTTTATAACATACACACAAACACCAGGATAAACTTTTTCTTTTTTGCTATTTTATATGTTGCTTTTTATTTGTTCTTATCCATTTTTAATGAATATATCAAGAAGAATATAAGAGAATACCTAAAGAAAGCATTTTTTTAACGTGTATGGCCACCATATCCATATTTAAGCCATCTATGATAAGCTGTTGGACTGGACGAGATTGTCAAGAGTTTAGTGGAGGGTGGTGAAACTGCTTCATGGCACTGTTAGATTCATTTGCATTGCCGGTCTCTTGAGTATAGCTGAATGCACGTTTTGTTTGTTTGCTTGTTTTTGAGACAGAGTCTCGCTCTGTCACCCAGGCTGGAGTACAGTGGCTCAATCTTGGCTCACCGCAACCTCCGCCTACCGGGTTCAAGTAATTTTCTGCCTCAGCCTTCTGAGTAACTGGGATTACAGGCGTCCGCCACCACACCTGGATAATTTGTGTATTTTTAGTAGAGATGGGGTTTCACCATGTTGGGCAGGTGGATCTCGTGATCCACCCACCTCGGCCTCCCAAAGTGCCAGGATTACAAGCGTGAGCCACCACTCCTGGCCAACCTGAATGCATGTTTAAATTCTTACACACTTTGTTAATATTTATTTTAATTTATAAACCATGAATCAGACATTTTACACATTTGATTAATGATTTAGATAATAAATGCATGCATATATTGTGTTAAGTGTTCTTTGGAGATAGAAAACTATAATGTATACATTTAGTATTTGATATAAAATTTTATCCAACTCTTTCCTAAGTACACGAGCAAAATTTCCACATTGAGTTAAAAGTATATATATATGTGTGTGTGTGTATATATATATGTATATATAATATATACACTTCTCAATCGTTTTCTGACTAGTGAGTATTGCATCACATATATATTACAAAGTTCAGCTAAGTAATTTCTTTGCCCTCAATGCAGAAAGTAAAATAAATTATATAAGTAGAAAATCATGGCATATAGTAAGAAGGACGAAGCCATGACAGCAGTTTTACCTCTCACATGCTTACACCATGGGCTCCATAGCTTTATACATATTTACTCGGATAGGACACATGAATTGACGCTCCGACTGTTAGCAGAAAACACAAATTCTGAAATGTGCCATGGTGATGTAGTCATGTATGTATTGTATTGAGACCATTTATAACACTTTTATTCCTCCAAGATGATGCTGAAAAAAATCACTAATAATTAAGAAACACTGAAAATTTTCCAAAACAAATTCAATTATTCTCAGAATGTCTGTTATGAAGTTGCTGTTTTAATAAGGGCAGAAAGTAATGTCCATATGAATGACGTATGATTCTTGTCCCCTTAGGTCTCCCATAGAAAACAACAAGTATTCCAGCATCTGAAACCTTCAACTATTTATGTGCAAGTTGCATTTTTAATACTGTACATTCTCAAGTGTATGCATTTATTTTTCAAAAAGAAGAAATAGTAAGTATCTTCTGCCTGTTTCTAAGACACATATCCTGAAGTATGGTTGTGAAAATCCTGAGTGGTTTGATTCTATTAATTTTTTAAAATGAAGAAGCCTTTGAATGCTGATTATAGATTTCTGACTTTAAGATGTAGAATAATGATGCTGATATTTGCTTTTTTTCTCCAAAATCAATTGAAGACATAGATGTGAAAAAGTTTTGAAATAGAATTAGCATTTCTGATAAAAATCAAAGCTACCATACTATACCCCTCAATAAGGCTCTGAGGTTTACTGATGATAAACCTAGGTGAATGAAGTACACCCAAGAGGACACTGACTTCAAATATCTGGTAAAAGTGACAGATCACTAAGTCTTCTGAAGTAAGAGTCATGGCTTGAGGGAAAACAGTAAACAGCCACTTGTTTCAAGCAAGAATCGTATGTAGAGCTTACTCTGGAAGCCTCTCTAAGCCTTGTTTGACACAATGAAGAAAAGGAGAAAATATGAACTCTGTAAAAAGCCACCTATCAGGTGATGGGAGGATAAATGATACCACAACCCTCAGTAACAAACAGACAAACAAATAAAACACACAAGGGATCATAGAACGTCATGTAACTATCAACTCATTCATTTATTTACAAATATTTTCTGAATATCATTATGTGTCTGGCACTGATGCTTGACAATTCAAGCTATGTAAAGGAAAATCATATGATATCCTTTTGCAAATTTCTACATCATATGAGACTCTATTGTACCTCAAGAAGGTTTTCTGTTAGCTTTTCTCATTTGCGATCTGTCATCCACAAAGTATTTCTGCAAATAGCTGGTCTAGGAAGAACTACTGCCCCCTTCAAAGTTAAAATATAATGAAATGGAACCTGTCTATTTACATGATGAAGAAAATAATTTAAAAAGGAATATGAAAAATAAACTAGTAAAGAGAAAGAACCAGATAATTAAGAAATTTGCCAAAGAAGAAATTAAAATTGTAATCAGTAGCTTCCTATAGATTCAAATAACTTATTCAAGAGTGTTTCTTTATCTCAAGAACTCGAATTGAAATATAAAATATCTCAAACAAGAAGTGTTAAATGTTAAAATATTAAGAATTGTTAAGTAAAAAAATAAAAAAGGAACAATCACAGAATTAATCACTATATTTAAAATATCTGATAGGAAGCATAGAAGAGTGTTCAATTGATTAGGCATAAGTGACAGCTTTGTAAAGAAGAAAGAAGAACCACTGTCTTCATAATTAGAAGGTCAAAGGAAGAGAACAGAATAATTTTTTAAAAATGTTTAAAAATTAAATTTGAGTTCAGTTCTGGTAAGGTCAGAGTAACTTGAGTAACTTGTACCACACTAAGTCTTCTGCATATAACAATGCTAAATCTGAACAAATATAAAAGTAACTATTTGAAAGCATTGGAGAGCAATCAGAGCGGGCAGAAAATGGAAGCAAATAAACCCTTGAAAGAAGGTAATCACACTGAGCGAGATTACATGCATTATATTTTTTCTAGACACTCCTTAATCCATACAGTAAAGTGGCTATTACTCAAGCAGAAATGCTCAACTACATGACAAGTCTGAAGACAAAGTTTGGAACTTGCGCATTTTCATCATATCTTTTTCAACCCATAAACTGTACAGACAAGAATACAATTTTACAGAATCCAGAATGAGAAAAACAAACTAACAAAAAAGTATGACAGCCTGCTAACGTGGTGAGCATAGACTTCAACTTTTGCCTGTTTCGAGAGATATGTAATTTAGAATTCAAGTGCAGCCAAATTAGCGGTGTTAATAAATACCTAGGAACAGCTGTTGAGACCCCAGAGGATCACGCCTTGGAACTAAAGACCACATGTGAAGACTCAGTCTTAGGGATAAGTGCAAAATCAAAGTGAGCCTGTCCTAATATAGTATACATTACTTGACATATATATTTCTTTTGAATCTAGCTCATATTTTCTTCCATTTTTGGTATATCTAGTAATTTTGTATATGAAACACAATAGATCATACATCCTACAAATTTTGTTACTTTATTTTCCTCTAAAAGATTGCAAATTTTGTTACAAGCAGTGCAAAATGTACTGTCATGTCACTTGAAAACACAGAGTATTGCTTCTATACTTCGTTAGAGCAGGTCTTCTTGCCTCTGCAATTCTTATAAAAAGTGTGCTGTCGTTATAATTATTTCTTTATTTACTGTGTATCACTTTTGACTGTCTTTTTTTATTTTTAGTTCAATTTCTATGTGTCTACATTTGTTTTTCTTTGAATTGTTATTTTGTGTCTTTCTCTGTTTCTTATATGTTTAAATAAATGTCTTTCACAAAATTTTAAAAGCTTTTGATTATTATTTTTCAAAATATACGTTATTTTTCATTCTCTATCTACTCTTCTTCTGGGACTCTAGTTACCCATATATTCAGTCTTTTGATAGTATCCCATTGTTCCCTCATGTGGTGCTCATTTATTTTTATTTTTATTTTTATTCTTCAATCAGAGGCTGAAGTGGGAACTTGCTCCACAGCTAATCAGAGGTTGATGTGGAGTTACACTCTGTGCAAATGAACACGTGGCTGGCAAGCAATTGGAGGCTGAAATGAAGGCACTCTGTCTTCAGACCTTATTCTACTACCTCACAATTAGAAGTTGATGTTAGTGTTAGTTATATATACCTTTTTTAAAAAGAGTCATAAAAAGCAGAGATTAAAAATAGAGGGGAACACTGGTAAGTTACAATGATATTTCTGTAAAATGGGGTTGCATTCGTCTGTTCTCATGCTGCTAATAAAGACATGTCTGAGACTCGGTAATTTGTAAAGGAAAAAAGGTCTAATAGATTCACAGTTCCACGTGGCTGGGGAGACCTCACAACCATGGTGGAAGGCAAAGGAGGAGCAAAGTCATGTTTTACATGGCGGCATATCACCAGAACGATTTGGGGAAACTGCCCGCATGATTCAATTACCTTCCACCCAGTCCCTCCCATGACACATGGGAATTATGGGAGCTACAATTCAAGGTGAGATTTGGGTGGAGACACAGCCAAACCATATCATGCATTAAGTTGATTTCCTCCAGATTTATAAACTACATGAATAAGATTAGTATTTTTATGCCCCTTAAGTTCTTACATAGCTAAAATTAGACAAGACATATATTAATGGTTGAATTCAATTTGCTATTTAGGAATAAAAACTGGCAACACCCAGTGGATATACTTAAAACATATTAAACAACAATACTTTTGTCATATTTAATTAAATAATAAGGTTTTATATGTTGAATAAAAGCTAAATTTTCTTTATATAGTAAATGCAGTAGCATATTTCATTAGCATCTCCTCATGAAATATTTCACTGTAACCTGCTACAAGTAACTGTTCTATTTTTAAATCACCTTTGTCTGAAGATGTAATTTAATATTATATTTGAAAGTTCAAATTGAGTTTTTCACATACTATAACTTTCATTTATTCTTTACTTCTGCAGATAAGTAAATAAATAAATTTTTACCATGTGCTGGGCACTATTTCAGGTGTTGGGGATATAGTGTTTTTCTTCTGGGCTTTTTGGAATAGTGTTTGAGATAAGATTTGAGTTACTGATAATTTATCTGGGCAGTGATTATAGGAAACAAGAGTGAGTAGGGAGAGTGAGGGAGGAAAAAAAACAATATGGGGTAGATTATTAGTGTTACATCTGAGAAGCATCTAAATATGATTTTGGCATTTGACAGACAGAGGTTGAGTCATATATCCACTGGTTTCAGTTCCCTGTCAGTTGAAGGTTATACTCCACTGGTGTAAATTTCCTTGCATTTCCCAGAAAGAAAAAAAAAAAGCACAGTGACATATTATCCACACATAAGCTGTAAACCTGCATACAGCTTTCGAGTACAGTTCTGTGGAGCTGCAGCTGAGAAGGGTCCAGGAAAGAAGACAGTGAGTGGAAAAAATTTTTACCTATCAGGGTACATAATGATTTTTTAAAAAAACACTTAATAGTTTCTCAGGTCTAAAATGAGCAATGCTTTAAAAAAACAGCAATGTTTTCTATACAGTAGAAAAATGTCCTCAATACCTTCACACATAATACATACATGAATTTTACTTTAATGCATGTATGTATATGTGTATGTCAACTGTGTCTTTTGTGAATGTAAATTTTAGGATCTCTTGGATTATTTACAAGGGAAGAAAGCAAAACAAAAATGTAATTAGGTTCTATCAGTTGAACCTATGACACTATTTTCTAATAATATTCCTGCAAATACATCTTAAAACATATAATGGTTTTGCTGAGTGGAAAACTACATTTTCTTCATGTACTAAATGCAGTAGAGTATTTTATTAACGTCTCCTCATGGAATATTTCACTGTCACCTGTTACATCCTAGATTTGTTACAGAAATTTACTTGAAAATGTATGTTTTCAAGGGAGCAGGTAGGTGATCAGGTGAATCTAAGCACCATTAGAATACTTGAAAATGTCAAGCAGGATATTGGATTTGTCATATGAAAAAGGATGTTAGGCATTTATTTATACATTTGAAATTGTGGCCCCAGAAACCTAGAAAATGTAGGCACATATGGATTATGTCCATCAAAACGTCAATTACAATGTCATTCTTGCATCTCTACCAACACAGTTTCTTGGCTAACCTTTAGGGTAATTCTACATACAAAAAATTCTGTCACGGAAAAGCTCATTCAGTTTACTGGTGATAATTTTGTTTCCTTTAGCACATATATTTATTCTTGAGAGTACTACTAATAATAAACAAAAGCAACACAAAAGTGACAGACAGGTTTATATACAGATTAAGTTTATAAGAACATGGAGCTCCTCCCCAGTAGACAATGTCAGTTCTGTACAAGGCACAGAACTTTGAGCAAAAACATTAACTATTTAAGTGTGCATTGCTAATTGAAGCAAATTATTATTTTTGTCTCATGAAGTAAAATTTAATATTTTACAAAATAAATGATAATAATTATAGTAATTGTTTTGCTGAATGCTTACTATGTGCTAAGTACTCATCTATACATTTTCATGTACTATCTTAGCCACCTGAAATTTTAATATTCATTCTTATTAACATATTTACCTATTTGAATTTAGAATAATATTAATACATGTGTCTTTACTGTTAGCAAGACTTCTAGTTATTGGATACAACTTATGTCACCATTTGATATATATTTTTCTTTCACAGGTAAGACTATTATAAAATGTTCTTTGTATTAAAATTACTGGAAAAGCATGCCAAATGAAAATTGTGAATTAAGGAAGGATATTAGGAAACATATTTGTGTAGTCATTCAAACTAGGGTAAAAACTTTTTACCTAGTTGCAATCTTTGTCAACTGAACAAATATTTTTGATCATCTTATAAATGTAGACACTAGATTTTTTTTTTTTTTTTGAGATAAAGTCTGGCTCTGTCGCACAGGCTGGAGTGCAGTGGCGCAATCTCGGCTCACTGCAACCTCTGCAACACCAGATATTTTTAATGCAATTTTCTTCTTTCAGGGAGCTGGGGCTGTAGGTGTAGGGCATGAAGAAGTATCATTACCTTGGAGGTATCATAGCTATTTTATCCTTTAAAGCATAGTTGTATATTAAAAATCCAGGGAGAGATTTTTTCATCAGATTAAGTTACCTCCTTTTAGTACATATTCCTTTTGTCTCCCATATCAAACACATTTCAGCCTGAAGCCAAACAGAAATTTCATAAATTCTGTACTAATAGACTCAAAATAAATTTTATCTAATATATTATTTCTATATGAGAAAATAAGCTGTTAACTCTAAATCTGGAGAAAAATATTTAAACTGTGTTTTTATTCATTTATTTATTTAAAAGTCTATTTTTATTTCTTGACTAATAATTATTTAAAACAATATATAAGGCAAATATAATAAAATCGATAGAAATAATATTAAATAAGGCCAGGCCTGGTGACTCATGCCTGTAATCCCAGCACTATGGGAAGCTGAGGCAGGTGGATAACTTAAGGTCAGGAGTTCAAGACCAGCCTGGTCAACATGGCGAAATCCAGTCTCTACTAAAAATACAAAAATTAACTGGGCGTGGAGGCAGGTGCCTCTGGTCCCAGCTACTTGGGAGGCTGAGGCACGAGAATTCTTCAAACCCGGGAGGCAGAGATTGCAGTCAGCTGAGATCACCCCAATGCACTCCAGCCTGGGCAACAAAGTGAGACCCTGTTTCAAGATAAAGAAAGAGAGAGAGAAAGAGAGAAAGAGCGAGAAAAAGAAGAAAGAAAGAAGAAAGAAAGAAAGAAAGAAAGAAAGAAAGAAAGAAGGAAGGAAGGAAGGAAGGAAGGAAGGAAGGAAGGAAGGAAGGAAGGAAGGAAGGAAGGAGAGAGAGGAGAGAGAGAGAGAGAGAGAGAGAGAGAGAGAGAGAGAGAAAGAAAGAAAGAGAAAGAGGCCGGGCGCGGTGGCTCAAGCCTGTAATCCCAGCACTTTGGGAGGCCGAGGCGGGTGGATCACAAGGTCAGGAGATCGAGACCATCCTGGCTAACATGGTGAAACCCCGTCTCTACTAAAAAATACAAAAAAAAACTAGCTGGGCGAGGTGGCGGCGCCTGTAGTCCCAGCTACTCCGGAGGCTGAGGCAGGAGAATGGCGGGAACCCGGGAGGCGGAGCTTGCAGTGAGCTGAGATCCCGCCACGGCACTCCAGCCTGGGCGGCAGAGCCAGACTCCGTCTCAAAAAAAAAAAGAAAAGAAAAGAAAGAGAAAGAAAGAAAAGAAAGAAAGAAGAGAGAGAGAGAGAGAGAAGGAAGGAAGGAAGGAAGGAAGGAAACTAAATAATTAAATAACTTTAGTTGTAAGTTACACTTCTCATAACGTGTTTAATTGCCTTGGAGCAACGTTTTCATATGTAGTAAATAATGTTTGCTAAATCAATCAGGAACAATTTTATTTTGTTAAAATAATTCTTACAAATATTTCACCTAACATCAATATATTAATGGAAAGGCAAGGTAAAAACTGTATAAAAGTATTTGCATACATAAAACTGTTTTCTTCTTATCTCCTTCTGCTCTCATTATAAGGGAAACATGAAATGTAGCAGAAACAAATTGGAATACATTTATGACAGTATAAAGTTAATGTTAGTTTCCCAGATGGAGTCTGAATATTCATGGGTGGACACACAGTTGATTTCCAACCTCTCATTTGCTTTAAATGCCATTTTTAAGTTGACAACACTTATACCTAGGACCGGTACTCCAAACACCAGACTCATGTTCAATTGCCACAAATCTCTTGTTGGATGCCCTGCTAGTAAAGTAAACTGACCCTCTGTTTCCCTTCTTCCTCCTGCCTACAATGTGTTTCTATTCCAGCCAACATTATTTCTCATTCACTTTCTTCATAACCCTCTACAATCAACCCACTGGAGTTTTTTTCTGATGTTCAAAATGTTTTGAATCTACCCAATTATTGGTTTTACTTGAGCTTTCCTTGTGTACAATTTTCTTGTCTAATCATCTCCAGAAATTGCTCACAGTGACATTTTAAATATTGAATGTTATATTATCATACCACTTAAAATCATTCTAATAAGCATTAATGTTAATTGGAATTTACCATGGTTTACAGATAAATAGGATGTGGCCCTGCATGCTTAATATTCTACCAGTCATCCTCTTGCTTAGTAAATTGTGTACAAGCTCTTTTCAAAGTTCATTCACAGGATGAAAGAGGCCCAGAAAAAAGAAAAAAAAAAGCAAAAAACTGTTGTTACTATCTTAGTATCACGGTGATGGCATAATACGTATGCCAAACCCTCAAGTCATCAGTTTACCTATATAACAAACCTGCACATGTACCTCTAAGCCTCAAATAAAAGTTAAAATTTTTTTAAAAGATATATTCTCTTAGCAAAATAGAAAGGTGCCATTCATACCAACCTCATACCAACATCAAGCCTTTTTCACATGCCTCAATCATGAAAGCATTTGTATGCTGTCATATGATTGGATAATTAAAGTTGGCTACCTTATAGATTGAGAAAATGGGGTTTTCAAATGAAAACAAACTTTATAAAAAGAATTGTCTCATAAAATTGTGCAAATGGTTTTTTTTTTTGGAGACGGAGTCTCGCTCCGTGGCCCAGGCTGGAGTGAGCGGCGCCATCTTGGCTCCCTGCAAGCTCCGCCCCCCGGGTTCCCGCCATTCTCCTGCCTCCGCCTCCCGAGGAGCTGGGACCACAGGCGCCGCCACCACGCCGGGCTAGTTTTTGTATTTTTTTAGTAGAGACGGGGTTTCACTGTGTTGGCCAGGATGGTCTCAATCTCCTGATCTTGTGATCTGCCCCCCTCGGCCTCCCAAAGTGCTGTGATTATAGGCGTGTGCCACTGTTCCTGGCTAAAATTATGCAAATGTTATAACACTCATCTAACTTTACTTATCATAGAACAATTTTTGTACATTTTCTGTAATATTCCCAGAAATCCAAAAGTGGTTTTACATTTTTTAAACATATGAAGTCTTATTTTTTACCAAATCATTTGTAACATTTGTTTAAATTAATTATGATTCTAAACAATGTGAGATGGAATTTTGCTTATATCTCTGTTTAACTCTTATTGATTCAGAACATAACATGTATTTGGATTTAAAAAACATGATTATTCACAGTAGTAATAACAGTATTTTTATATTATTAGTTTAAGAGATACATTTACTTAATCTATTATTTCTGATAGCCATATCTTTGATGGGCATGTCTGACTCTGTATTATGTAGAATTAATGCTACTTAGCAAATTAGCCTTCTTTTCCTCCTTCTTAAATACATATTCCTCTACTAACAAATGAGTGAAGAGAATGATGATTAAATGCTTATCTGAGTCACCTGAAATCGTCACTCTCTCCCATCATCTCTCAATACATGAATTTAACACACTCAGGGCATGAATGCTACGTTATCATCATCCTTAATGTATTCTGAATACCTATAAAGGGCAAGACTCTATACGGCTGCCTACTTTAAGGCACTTTCCCATCATGCTTAAATGTAATCCCCTGGAGTGATTATGTGTGAATAATTCAGAAAATTGGACCATGCTTGGGGTTTTAAAGACACACATTGAAATCCAATATGAGCTTCATAGTATTGGAGTCAATTGTACAGATCTACTGTAGTGATACCTGCTGAAAAGCAAAGATATGGCGAAGAGTTCACATTTCTTGCTTATATTTTCAGTGCCAGGCAAATAGAAATCCATTCTAGAAACTTAAAAATCATACTTGAATAATGCACCCAGACATTCATCAGAAATAATTAAACTTGAAACAATACATAAACATATATAGGGATAAATATGTCACTGACACCAAATAAACTAGCAAGCTGATATGTGTACTTAGGTACTTGTATATACCTATGTAGGTACAGATGTATAAATGTGGGTGTATATACGCATATTTATCAAATTATTCTTAATGTGTGATATTTTACCGATATAACGTGTTATACTAAAATGAAATATCGGGCTGGGCACGGTGCCTTACACCTGTAATCCCAGCACTTTGGGAGGCTGAGGCAGGCGGATGACAAGGTCAAGAGTTCGAGACCAGATTAGCCAACATGGTGAAACCCTGTCTCTACTAAAAAATACAAAAAAAAAAAAAAAATATTAGCCAAGCATGGTGGTGCATGCCTGTAGTTCCAGCTACTCGGGAGGCTGAGGCAAAAGAATCTCTTGAACCCAGGAGGCGGACGTTGCAGTGAGCAGAAATGGTGCCACTGCATTCCAGCCTGGGCTACAGAGTGAGACTCCATCTCAAAAAAAAAAAAAAAAAAAAAAAAAAAAAAAAAAAAAAAAAAACAAAGAAAAGAAAAACCAATATCTAAGGAAATGTTTTTAAACATATTTATTAATAAAAATGGAATGTGACATATTTGTATTCTTTCCTCCTCCTAGTAGCCTTCCTCTAAAAATGTTTCCCCAAGTTTTAAAGTGTCCATTTGCAAAAAAGAGCTCATGATTGTTCTTCTTAATATTATCACTGTGCACAATGACCCGTCTAATTACAAAACCAAGCTGATTATGGATCAGTTTAGATTAAGTGTCCAGTTCACTAAACATGAACTAGGAAACTTTTTCAATCAGAATTTGTGAGCTTGCAATTACTACCTAGTTTTAGGAAAGGCAATCCACCATGGGCCCTTATTGTAAATTAAGTTTTTTTGGAACACAGCCTAACTTGTTCATTTATATATTGTGTATGGCTGCTTTTTTGCTACAACAGCAGAGTTAAGTAGTGCAAAGAAGCCTTACCCTCTGGCGCCTCATGAATAAAAGTTTGCTGACCTCTAGTTTAGATTAATATATTCTTATATATATGAAGTAATATGTCTAATTACTATATTAATATATTAAGTATTTGCTTTTTTGTGTTTCTTATTTGTATCCCATGCATATCATTAGATGTTTTAATTATTTGACTGATGTAATTTTAATTATCTGCATGTAACTCATCAGGTTTTATATTTATATCTTGTTTCAAAATAAATGTAAGCTGTTTTAAATTTTAGTTTTTCACAACTCTAAAGTGCTATATAGTCTTAACAATATATAGAATATAAAGAATAAAATTGTTCTTTGATATTAAATTCAATAATAGACATCATGATTAGAAATTAATAGAGGGTTTTAATTTAGTGACAGTTTGAATGAAATAACGTTCAAAGAAGAAATATTAGAAACTATACCAAGTGTAAAGTATCTTAAGGGATGATTCAAAACTCTCCCAATTAGCGTTAGCAACATTGTCAGTGCAGTGAAGAATCAAGAAGATCCATAAGCATTGAGAAGTTAGAAGAGAGGACTATGCAATATTAGTCACATATGAAATATGTTAACTATATGAATCTTGTGTTTCAGAGAAAAGGGGAGATATAGTCACATTCCCTAGTCCATAAGTAGCTATTGTCTTTCTCTAATTCTTGTGTAAAGTATCCTGTCGAGGGAAACAAACAATTGAGAGCCTACTGACTTTGCAGTCACGGACAAGTGAGTAAAGAGAATGGGGTGGACAATAGGACGACACTGAAGCAAATAAATTTGATGCTGAGTAAATAACCATTGGGAAATTAGGTTTTATTCTGTTACCTTAAGTAAAAGCAAATATTTCATTAAAAAAAGATATGTAAAAAAAAGATATATCCTAATTTCTTATATAATCCAGCTGTCAGAAAATAGATATACATTCATTCCAAATTGATGTGTGAATTAGCTGTTAAGGAATTTAAGCGTATTTTCGGCTTTACAAAAGTGATCATTATTCTCATCAATAAAATAAAATGTGTAAAAAGCCTGACAACATTTTTCTACTGTGCAAAAATGTGTTAACATTGTTTTTATTGTATTAGAAAAATGTCATAATATTGTGTCACAGTTGAAGAATGATGGTATCAGCACAATTTGGGAAGTTAGTGAAGGAAGAAAACTAATATTTATGGTGTGGGATTACGAATGAATAATCATTCACATTTCACTTGAGAAAGCTAAGGCCCACATAGACATTCAATAACTTGTCACCTGAAGACAAGTGTTTTTGCTTAAGTCAAAGCCAAATATGCCTGATTCTCAGACTCTTTCTCCTTTTTCTTCAAAAAGGTTCCCCTTGGTCAGTTGACCTGACTGCCCCATGTAGAGTATGGAATTTCACGGATTTTTTTTTTCCCAGATAACCTGCTTATGAAATATGTAGACAGCTTGCCAGTGTTGAATGTAGCTGGAAATGTTTTGAGTATCACATAACCCATGCTAACATTTCCTTTATTCTTAAGTAAAGTCAGAAATGTGTGAAAGAATGGTAATAGAAAGAGTGTCATGAGGAAGTTACATTCATAGAGTTCTCAAAAGAGAAGATTACAATGCCATAAATTCAGGAAAAGTAAAATCCTGTTGGAGTTGAACGACAGGACAAATGGCCTGATTTGGATCTCAGGCCAAATCAGACCTGAGGTATATTAAATGATACATATAAAATCAAGCGTAGGCTGGGTGCGGTGACTCAAGCCTGTAATCCCAGCACTTTGGGAGGCTGAGATGGGCGAATCACGAGGTCAGGAGATCGAGACCATCCTGGCTAACACGGTGAAACCCCGTCTCTACTAAAAAAATCCAAAAAAAAAAAAAAAAAACTAGCCGGGCGAGGTGGCGGCGCCTGTAGTCCCAGCTACTCGGGAGGCTGAGGCAGGAGAATGGCGTGAACCCGGGAGGCAGAGCTTGCAGTGAGCTGAGGTCCGGCCACTGCACTCCAGCCTGGGCGACAGAGCGAGACTCCGTCTCAAAAAAAAGAAAAAAAAAAAAATCAAGTGTATACATTTGATGTATCTAACGGAATGATACATTTGATACATCAAAATGATACATTTATTAATGTTATAATTAAGCAATTAAGTCCTATGTTTGGATTTTTCATTTTGAAAACCCTAAAACATACCTATTTCTAGTCCCTCTCCCTACTCTCCCCAGCATCCTGGCCACATAAATCAGAACCTCAAAGAAAGGTCAGGGCCTGGACGTGGCATTTCTTTTTCTTTTCTTTTTTTTTTTAAGAGGCAAGGTCTTCCCCTGTTGCCCAAGCTGGAGAACAGTGGCATGAGTACACTGCAGCCTTGACCTCCTGGATTCAAGCGATCTTGGGTTCAAGCAATCTGTTTTGGTACAGGTAGAGGCTCAGCCTGTTTACAGGGGTCATTGATATGCCAAGTAACCGCTGAGATCTACAGGCCTATCCCTTACATTTTCTTTCCATTTCAAATTCTAGAATACACACACACAGACACAGACACAGACACACACACAGACACACACACACACAAGGAAAATACGGGTAGAGTATATATCATTTTTCTGAATTGTCTGAGTAAAATCGATTAGCACTAAATCATGTTAAAAGAATTGGAAAAGCTCTAAAATGAAAACATTTGCAAAAATCAGAATGATAAAGATGCACATGTTAGTGAAGGTAGTTGATAATTAGTTAATTGTAAGCTGGATTAATTTTTAGTGTCACTTTTACTCATAATATGAAGGAAAGTTTTTTTTCCTTTCAAATTATTTGCCTAAATTTGGAAAATAAAAATTCTGGGAATAACCATGCAGAGAAGAAATTCTTAATATATTGCCATCCTTGGTAAGGGAAGAGGTGTTTATTTTTCATAAGTATTATATTTTAGCCCAAATAGTCTCTCTTCTCAAAAAATAACTTTATGTGCCAATAATTTTAATGAAGATGATCCCAATTAAATATTTAAGGGGGCATAGATTTGTAAATAGAATTTCATCTTCTAACCTTGCCAATAGTATGTAATTTTAATTCAACTTGCGCCACATTCGAAGTAAATCATGCCCCCAGGCATAAGCGTTTTAAGAAATTATGACCACATCAAAATGGACACCAACCAGAAATAGAAAAGTTTGAAAACAATAGTCTTAACTTTGTTTATCTAAAGGCACAGAAGTCATAATAAATAAATGGATGCATAAATATGTCCATTTTTTATGAAGTATTTAAAAAAATAAACCTTTTCTTTCTTTGTAGGTTGCTCTAAGAATGCAGTTCCCTGTTTCCTACATGTAGTAGCGACAAGCCAACATTTACTTCTTTCCAAACTGGTCAGCTAATTAACCTCAAACCTGAGTTCTGTAGCACTCAGGGATATGGGTCTACATATGGTGAGCACATTATTTAATGAAATTTACCAGTGTGCAATTTCTCTACACTTTAGGACATATTTTATATCACTTGCCTGTCAGACACAGCATAAAATGAGTGACATATAAAAAAAAAAAAAACTCTTTTCACATAGACATCGTTCAACAACTAACGAAAAAGATAAGAGAATTTAAACTAAGATATAAAATTGAACTTATAAACTTAATTATTATGAAACAGGATACAAATTAAAGTCAGAATTTAGTAAGGAGTTTATAAAATGTCCATATCAGGTTTTGAAGGGGTCACCCTTCTTGACATCCCCCCCACCACGCCCCACCTACCCATCCCTAGTCTGTTCCAGATAAATCATATTTTGCACAAGATTACACACAACAAAACCTATCTGCCTGCATCACTGCTTTGGGAAAATGAAACTCATGAATGTCCCTTTGAAATTTTTGAATGTTGGTATTTTTAAATAATTATTTGGTAATTCTAACCCTAATGGAAATCTCTAGTGCCATTGCATTGTTGATATGCTGATATAAAACACATTCAGCAATTCGCTAAAGACGAAAGAGACAAAATGTCTAAGATGTTTTTAATCAAAAAAAAAATTTATGCACATGTTCTGGATCGCAACAGGGTGTATTATTTTCTTTACTCTTTCTGTTATCATCTCATCACGTCTTATGAGATCTGAGTCCTCCGGTGATACGTTACCAGATCGTTGTCTGTCTGTTCTGCTTTACTTTCCCAAAAGGCCTTGAGCTCAGGTCTCCTAGGCAGATTTAATATCCTGGCACAAGCTTTCCTCAAATGATTATGGTAAATCTTGCTTGTGGCAATTTTTGTTTCTTCCAGCATTTACCCAACCCCCACCACCACTACCTTTCTGTACTTAATGATACTTTAGAAATGTATTTTGTTTTGTTTGCCCACTGCTTTGCAATCCCCTGTTCTATTCTATACCCTCCAGCTTGCTGATTATCTTAATATACTTTATTTCTCTGCTGTCTGTTCCTCTATGAATCAAGAGAAGTACAGTATGATTTTGAAACCAGACACTGTAAGTCATTTAGGGATAAAATGCCAAAATAAAAAATTCCACGTTCAGCAATGTATTAAGTGTGATATATACAAACCAGAAATAATCATTTCTCTACTGTGCACCATGTGTGTTACATAATACATGTGTGTATATTCACAGCCTTGTCTATACACACACCCAGCTGGACAGGGAGACCCAATAAGGACCTTCACGTGTCTCAAGTGGCAGAAGTAGTTTAAAGGGCAATGTGACAGTTGGGGGTTGCTATGAAAAAGTAGTCTGTTTTCCTGGAGGGGTCTCAATATTGATTTTGAAATTGCTTCTAAATTAGCCTAGATAATAGTATCCTAACTGAGAAAAGTTATTCATATTGGTGCATATAGTAAACACTGAGCTACTACTTACATTCTCTTAATTAAGTTTTGGCCTTGAATAAAAATAAGGAATTCTAAGAGCACAGAGATAGTACTCTTTAAAAAACACACAGAGAGTTAGTAGGTACTTTTGAATTACTTTTAATTGGTAGCTTAACTGAATTAAGTAAAAATCAAAATTATTCACTATGAAGTTTGATTATTATTTAGTAGCTCTTTTATATAAATGATTTTAATTATATATTATCTGCTATTCTTCCCTATTACAGTATTTTGTTTGATAAAGCCATACAAATTTTTCATGAGCAATTTCTTCTTTTAGAATATGAACCTATAAGATCATAAAATGTTATTCTGGCAACAACAAACTAACAAACATTACTAGGAACATTTGAGGACCTTATAAAACTTTTTAAATGCCAGAAGTTTGATAAAAGTATTACATACTTCCAAAAAATATTTATAAATATTTTGCCTGAAACCTATTCCTAATATGATTATTTAAATATTTACTAAGGTGCTTATTGAGCCAAGTCAACCAAGAAAACAAAGAAATCTGATTTAGAAGCCTTATTAGTCCAGTCACATTAAAAGGAGTAACTAATTATTTGGTTATATTAACAGTTTTTGAGACACTGAATTGCAGTTAAAAGATTGAAATATGTTAAACTTAAGGTAATGTTCTTAATTTTTGTATGTTCTAATTTTATATATAAATCAGATAAGAATTGACAATTCATCAGAGAACTAGACCTTAGATATTTTTAATAATGTATATATCACACAGTGGTTGAGATCCTAGCTTGAGGAGACATATTGCTTATATTTAATTCCACCTTGCCTTCTTCTTTTTTTTTTTTTGAAACAGAGTTTTGCTCTTGTTGCCCAGGCTGGAGTGCTATGGTGCCATCTTGGCTTATCGCAACCTCCATGTCACGGGTTCAAGTGATTCTCCTGCCTCAGCTTCCCAAGTAGCTCGGATTACAAGTATGCGCCACCACATCTGGCTAATTTTTGTGTTTTTAGTAGAGATGTGATTTCTCCATGTTGGTCAGGCTGGTCTCAAACTCTCAATCTCAGGCAATCTGCCCGCCTCAGCCTTCCAAAGTGCTGGGATTACAGGCATGAGCCACTGTGTCCGGCCTCCACCTTGCCTTCTCACAAGTCATTTGATTCTGAGTTTATTTTCCTCATGTGTAAAATAAAAATGATCATGATGGTCACTACATAAATATTAGGTGAGGATTCAATGGGTTAATTTATATAAAGTTCTTGGAGCAGTACTTAATCCACAGTAAGTATTCTTAAACTGTGAGTTTTACAATAGGTACAATTGCCTGCTTCAGTTCTATCATAATACAGGGCAAGTTCTGAAGTCCAGAAAGTATCATATTTGCACAATGCTGAAACATTCATTTTAAAAGAGATGCTATGTTTTATTATTTAATTTCTAGCATGCTTTCTTCTCTACTATAAAGGATCTAATATGCATCTTTCTGGGTGAGTGCCACACACACACACACATCACACACACACACACATGTACACATAGACATCAAATAAAAATTGATGATATACAAATATGAACAAGAATATATATAAAATACAGGTGAATATATTCAAATACTGACAAATTATTAAAAAGGGGGTGACATGAATATAAATGTTGGACTATGCACACGTAAAATACATAATATTTAAATGGCTTATCCAAAGGAGTACAAGAGGAAACCAATTTTAGAGATATTTGACTTTATTTTTTAATTATCTTTTTAATTTGGGGCAAAATAGTTAAACTCTCCATAATCAGGCCGTATCTGACTGATGAAAGAAGTGAAGTAGGTCTATGGTCACCTTCAATTCTTTCAAAACTATCAGTTTTTGAAAAGTAGTAGGTAGGTAGATAGATAGGTAGATAGATAGACGGATAGATAGACAGATACAGGTAGATAGAAGATAGATACACACAGACATACATAAAAGCTCATATGTATATATGAAATATACACTTTCTGAAATTCATAAAAATTAATATTTTATAAAATGCACATTATCATATTGAAGAGTTTAACATTTCTCTCTCAATAACTGCTATAACAAGGAGACAAAATTAGTTAGCATATAGAATATCTAACAACTCTATAAACTAACTTTACCTAATTGATATGAATAGAAAGCTGTGCTCAAACATATAGAACATAAAGTTAGGATAGAAAGACTATGTCGGCTGGGCACAGTGACTCACAGCTGTAATCCCAGCATTTTGGGAGGCTGAGGTGGGCATATCACCTGAGCTCAGGAGATCAAGACAAGCCTGGGCAAGGTGGCAAAATCCCGTCTCTGCAAAAAATACTAAAATTAGTCCAGTCTGGTGGCGTGTGCTTGTGGTCCCAGCTACTTTGGGAGGCTGAGGTGGGAGAATCCCTTGAGCCTGAGAGGCAGAGGTTGAAGATTATGTGACGGATCATAAAAGAAGTGGATACAAAATACTTTAAAAAATAGAGAATAAATTATAGGTTAAAATAGCTATTATACATCACTGTAAAGCTTTTACCAGATTATCATAGATTCATCATTTTTTTGTAGTTAGCTATTAATTTGAGTGGGAAACTAAGGCAATAAGTAAAAATATCATAAAATATTCATTGAAATATAAAACTGCCCAAATTATTTCAGTGGACAAATAGTTTTATTCTTGCATAGATAATTTTGCATTTTATTTACTTGCTATAAACGTAACTATACTGAAGAGTTTTAAAGGATGATACATGTATATTTATATCATTTTAAAGTGAGGAAAGTGTTTAAAATGTTTTGTAATAGAAAAACCTGTAATTTTATTAAATGTATCTATAAGAAGCAAAGTTTGAAGATTTTTATTTTCAACTTAATGCTTACAATTCTACTCTATGATACCTCTTGACAATTTTTTTCCTTCTTATAATTTATGATGATAATACTTAAATTGTATAGTGACCACACTGGCAGGAGCTATGTTTCTAGTTCCATAGTAACTAATTTTTGGAACTGTCATCCTTCCGGACAATGTTAAGATATCATTCATTAAATATCCATAAATTCTTAAAATTTGAAGGGAGATGTTGGAGTATTTTTTAAAAATATGTAGATAAAAATTATTTCAAGTGTGTCCATGTGGTGATATTTTATAAATAATTAATTTATAAGAGGAAACACAAGACAATCCATTTTTCCACTGGAGAACTTTTCAAACTTATGTCAGTTTCATTGGATTCAAGTTTTCTTTTTCTCCTTTTCTTCAACAATTTTATGGCAGACAACATTTAACTGGAAAAGTAATCTCATCTAAAACTCTGGCGAATGTGTAAAGTTAAATAGCAATTACATTAATTTAATCAATTATTGCTGTATATTTGTTGTGCAATTCTGCTGTTGTAAAAAACTCAGACCATGCTTTAAATGTCTGTTTGCTGAGGGCATGTTAGTGAGTTTATATATTTTTGTTGTGTTTTCCTTTGCTAAACTATTTATATTCATTGCTTTCAGTAGAAATCGATTTTAAAAGGTCCGCTTGAATCTTAGCAAGGTGAGTCTAATGCTTCATTATTTCACTACATGAAAATTAGTTCCTTTAGGGAAAAGAAAGTTGTTTTCAATTATATCATGAGATTCTATCAGAAGTGATTTCTTGCCACACAATTCTTTTCAAGAAGAATTTGTGAGAGAGTGTGTGTGTGTGTGTGTGTGTGTGTGTCTGTATATGTGTGTGTATTTCCATACAAATAGCTAGGATAGTCTTTGATTAAAAAAAAAAAAAAAGCCCACCATTTAACAAGCTGGAAAAAAACCTGAAAGCTCAGATGGAAGCCCCAAATTTTAGATTTGTGCCTTGACATTGTCTCGTGCTTTGAAATAGGTATGGTTACTAAGGCATCTAATTTAAAATAGATAAAATTCACATGCATTTGCATATTACACTAAAAGAAGAACAGAAAAAAGATGCAAGTAATAGGTTTTTAAAATGTTCTTAAAATTTGTAATTGAAATATGTCATTTTATATCCCACTCTAAATCATTATTTAATGTTATCTATTTTAAAGTAATTAAATTAATATCTGTATATCTTCTAACTGGGAAGAATACAATGGATTACTTTGAATATAAATGCTATCTATAAATTCAAAGGTTTGGTATATTTTTTTCCTAAAGATCTCACTGTATAATACATATTTTCATATATTTACACACACTGTATTTATACCTCATATTATAAATTTTATACATGTTTGACTAAGTGTATAAATCACATGATATATTGGAATTGAATTTACAGAATATAAATTATATTAATTGGTTAGAAATGAAAAATGAACTACCTTAACTATAATATCCTCTTGGTAGCTCATTATGTGAGTGAAAAAGGAAATATTTCATGCCTGGTTGGTTGGTGGGTTCATGCCTGTAATCCCAGCACTTCGGGAGGCCAAGGTGGGAGGACTGCTTGAGGCCAGGAGTTCAAGACCAGCCTGGGCAAAATGTGAGACTCCATCTCTACCAAGATTTTTAAAACTTAGCTGGGCAGGCGGTGCACACCTGTAGGCCTAGCTACTTGGTATGCTAAGGTGGGAGGACCTCTTGAGCCCAGGAGTTGGAGGCTGCAGTGAGCGATGATTGAAGCATTGCCTTACAGCCTGGATGACAGAGGGAGATCCTATCTTTAAAAAAAGCAAAAAGAAAAAGAAAGGGACTCCTTCTTCTTCATCTTCACGAAATGATCAATAGTATGTAACTAACCTAAAATTACATTATATTAGACAATGAAACCACAAGAGTATCTAAAATAAGTAGCCTCAACATAAATAATTGCATTCTCCTGTCTAAAAATGTCCTAAGGTGATAGATATATATCCTGTTATTTGCTCTAAGTCTTTCCTCTTGTCTTGAGAATTTGACCTGGAATAAAAAAAGCATATTTTCTTTGTTTACCAAAATGGCAGCAATTACGTTTGTATATCAAAAATGAATAAATGAGTATATATATATTATATAAGGAGAGTTAAAAGTCTAAAATAGTGTTCAGATGTGGTTAAAAAAATTAAAGAGATCAACTCATTTAGCAGTTTACTCATATCTCCACAGTGGTGCATTCCATTTTTTATGGCCATCTTTGTACTATACTGTGGATATAAATTCCTGCTTAGCAGACAGGCATTGAGCATGCTAATAGTTCCACTTTATCCATTCTTTTATTCACCACTATACCACTTTTAGGTTCTTGATCAATGTGCAATTATTTGACTAAGTTTTATTTATTTATTTTTTTCATAAAAACACTCCAGAGAATAGTAAGCAAACAGCCTTATTAACCTAGTTGCTATAGAAAGTTTGCCATTTTCTTTTGTGTGATTTTTTAGGAAAGGGAAAGTAAATAACCAGTGAAGAAAGGACATCTGAAAAATAGAGAATAGTGTAAAAATGGCCAAAATATTCAGCTCACATTTTATCTTTCTCAAAGCACTGGAGGTTATGAAATCCACTGTGTTTTATTAGCAAGTTGCAGTTTTACAAGGGGCATGCTCCAGAAGGCATTAGCAGAGCTCATTTTCTTGAAATGATTTGGACAGCTCACCAGCATAAAAAGAAAAAAAGGAGTAAAAATAGAACAATATGCTATTGACAAACTCTGGCTAATGAAAAGTCCAAACAAAAAAAAATTGAAAAGCAACATTTTTATACAAAACTTTAACTACAACAGTGGATGCCAGCATGAGATAGAGAAAACAAACATCAGATTTTGCAGAACGGACTCTTCAAAGATTGCCTTGAATGGAATCCTTAATTTAGCACTTCTGCACCATTAATTTCAGTAATAAGTCCGTTTTTTTTTTTAAGATTCCATGGTGCTGGTTCCCACAGAATGATGCCATCTCAACTCTATCTTTCAGTATCCAGTTTAAAAATTAAGATACAATGTACATGTAGAAAAATTTGCTCTTTCAGTGTAAAGTTCGGTGAGGAGTGATAAATGCATAGTCATATAATGACTAACGCAACCAAGATAGAATTACATCACTCCAAAAAAATTGTCCTGTGCCCCTTTGTAGTCAAAGAAATAATAGAGAATTCACAACAGCCTGGAAAAACTACCATAAGCATTGCACTCTAATTTGCCTCAGTTACAAAACTGCTGTTTTAAAACTAATGAATAGATAATTAGTCTCCAACCTATTGCTCCTGACTTCTGTTGTTTTCTCATACTATTTATGCTAATTTCTAATTTTCTTCATATATTTGTAAGTTTGAAAGAGTAAAATGCCCATTGCATAATTTATTTTCATATTTAATTATTTGTTAAAAGATTAATGAGAGAAATAACTTTAAACATTTCAAAGTAAGAAGTTATATTGATAGAACGGGAGATTGCATGTTGATATTATTGAAGTTATATATACATAAATCTAACACAAAGTATGCTTTCACTGAACTATAAGTAAAAAATCAAGTTAAAACTTATTAAAATCCAACGAATTAATAAATTTTGTAAGAAATAGGGAGTTTAACATTTGCCTATTTACTTCAGTTAGGAGTTTCCTGTCTCCCTCTTCCATGTATATCTGTGTCAGAATAGAGACACCACCTAAGCAATGTTGTTGTATAAATTAACAGAACAAATATTCATGCTCTCTAGTCATGAGTATAATTCCATTCAACTAGCCTGATCTATCATGAATAGTTAATCTGTGCCTCACTTATTGAAACATATTATTATATAAGTACACAACAAAAACTACTAAAAATTTGTTTAATCATTACCGTTATAAGTGCTTTGCAGGTATTATCTTTTTTAAGCATTACTTCAATTCTGTGTAAAATGACCTATTATTATTCCAATTTTACTAATGAGAACTCTGAGGCAGAGTATTTAAATACCTTGTCCATGTCGCATAGTTAATAAACAGTAAAACTTGGTTTGAACTCAGACACTGTCACTCTAGATCCCATTTTCTTCACTGCTATAATTGAGAAAATCATTAAAAATTTGAAAATGCTTTAAAATATACTATGATAATGAAGTAAAAAAGTTTTTACATTGTATATGCTATCTCTGTGTTTACCTACAATGCACTCAGCATTTTTTAACATAAGAACATATATTGAAATTCTACCATTTCAAATACATTGCTTCTAGCGTTGACATTATTTACTAAAACAAACACAACTATGTAAACTAAACTTATAAGACTAAAAGCACAAATACAATCAGTTTGATTTATATATATTATTTATTGATAGGATTTAATTATATGTGGGTAGAATTTTGATTTAATTGTCAAATAAAAGCACACTAAATTCCATGCATATTTTGAAACCGACATCACTCTTTAAATTGATGATCAATACTTCTAGCCACAGGAAATTATTTGAGTAATAGTATTTGTCAAATTCGTATTTAACAAGTTACTTTTAATGTTTTATTCAAATAAAGCCATATGATATTAGAAAAGTCTATGAGGAGTTTAAACAATAGCAATGATAAACAGGTATAACAAAGTATTGCATCAAAACTTTGCTTCCATATTTGGAAATGGCATCCTAAAATTAAATTTAGTTAAGAAAATGTTACAAATCAATATTATTAAATAAAATGGCCAGGTGAAGTGGCTCATGCCTGTAATCCTAGTACTTTAGGAGGCCGAGGTGGGTGAACCACTTGAAGTCGGGAGTTGGAGACCAGCCTGGCCAACATTGTGAAACCTTGTTTTTACCAAAAAGTACAAAAATTAGCTGGACGTGTTAGGCTGTGCCAGTCGCCCTAGCTACTTGGGAGGTGGAGACAGCCCAGCCGCTCCTATTTTGTTTTTCGACATTATGTACTTTGAAAGCTTACTGGGTTTTTTTCCTTTTTCTGGAATATAGATTTAAGCCCCAAAGCCTTACGTTATTATTATTTACTATTTGTAATCTTATTCAAGAAGGGTACTAAACTCCAGAATATACATATGTCTGTGTTACAAGAAGGGTACTAAACTCTAGAATATACATACGTCTGTGTTACAGAAAAAAATAAAACAACACAATTATCTCCCATTTTTTTTCTCTTGGACAAACAAGTAATATATTAATGACCCAAGTAATTTTGTTATCTTAAAAATAATATGACTGAAAGTTTGGACTTGCACCATGCCATAGAAAGGGCATTGTGTCACCTCTCATTACTCTGTACTTCTATTCTCAAAAGGAGAATCTTTTGAACCCAGCAGGTGGAGATTTCAGTGAGCTGAGACGGAGTCATTACACTTCAGGCTGGGCAACAGAGCAAGACCCTGAATAAATAAATAAACATAAAAATAAAATAAAATAAAATAATGAAAGGTAACATTGATTTTAACACCAGACTAAGAGTATAACAAAGTTTGCTGTTATTGTCCAACATCATGAATAAAAATTATAACTTTCATTTGTGAACAGACCATTATACCATTATTATCAGCTGTGTATAAGCGTATACAATTCTAAATATACTCTTATACACTTTATAAGACTGAATAGGACAAAGCCTTTGATGTTGCAATTATAAAAAAAGATTGTCACTGATAACAATTATTCTTCCTTTAATTATTTATAGAACCAGGGTATATAAAGTTAACAAATTTAATATTGAATCATTCGACAGACTCACCACCTGGTGCAATTAAATTTTAATTTCATATACTACAAAAATATCTTGCCTTCCTATTCCTCATTTGTTTCCAGCTTTTTCCATGAAAACATGTCTGAATAAAAGTGTCAGCTTGGCCACACTCCCTTTGAGGGCTTCAGCTAAGAACCCTTCCTATCCTCTTTCTATCTTCTGGCCATTGCCAGCAGTCCTTGGCATTCCATAGTTTGTGCCAGCATCATCACTCTGATTTCTGCTTATCTTCGTGGTCTTCTTCCCTGTTTGACTCCTCTAAGTCTGTGTCCAACTTTCCCTATTCTAATAAGTCATTAATTATGGCCTATTTCATTCCAGGGTGATCTCATCTTCATTTTGTTATTTCTGCAAAACCCAGTTTCCAAGTAACCCTATTTCTTCACATTCTGAGGTTTCGCATGGACACAAACCTGGGGCAGGGGAAGGGATTATTCAGCCCAGTGCAGTGTTTACGTAATTTATATGTTATTGAACTTTGATGAGTCTTTCGATCTGTATAATTAGGTTCTTTATTTTCTACCTGGTCAATAATTATATTCAGTTACTTATTTTTTACTGTTTCCATTCAAATTCTCAGGAACACTTTTTATGATGAGTATTTTCTCTCTTCCATAGCTATCATTATCTTTCACTTATTTGAAATGATTTTTCCACAGTATCAATTCAATTCTGAATTTATTCTTCTGAGGTTGACTTTCCAATTCTGCTTTTACATTACTACCTGCCTTGCAGATCCTGCTTATCTATTCCTAGCCTATTCTCAGTACATTCTAGGTATTTTGTGATATCCCTATGACTTTCTAGTCCTGAGTTCCAAACAAACTTATTTCTCTATCTTTTGGGAAATGCAACAGGTGGGTTTTTGTTGTTGTTTTGTTTTGTTTGCCAATAGAGATGGTAGAAATGTTGTCGGGGGGCCGGTTCAGGTTCTTGACTTTGAGAGCAAGTCCAAAGTAAAAGTAGGCAAAGAAGTTTACTGCGCAGTGAAGGACACTCTGATAGCTGGGTCAGACTGGGCCGCTCCAGAATGAGACAATCCCATCGCACACTGGGAACATTCCCTTTATGGGAAACTTATATGATTATAAAAGGGTTGGGCCGGGTCTCTCTATTAAGCATGCTTCAGGTGGTCTCCTGAGTGTGCATGCACAATTGTTGTATATTCTAGAACATCCATCACATGTCACATTAGCATCTTAATTCTCCCACCAGAGGTGTGTTTTTTACTATTATGACCAACTTAGGTCAACCCAAGGACACTAATCGTGGGTTTCTGTGCTTGTGTGAATTTGGGGATTTTCCCTTCGGCTCTTCATCTTCCTTGCTGCAGGATGTCCCAACCAGGGCTCCCACATGAGGGATTTGCACTGTTGGGAGGTTTGTTCTCTGTGTCTATTTGGCAAGTTTCTTCCCACTTAAGGGAGGCTATGACCAACCTGTCTAACCTACCACAGAAAAACTATGATCGATTTCAGCCGATTGCTGGTTGAAACTCATTGCTAATGTCCGCAATATCCTTCCTAACTAAACACATCCTAACAAGTCTTCGAAAATTTGATCCTACAAGAGTAAGCTAGTACCCTTTCCTATTGAAAGCTGAGATTTTTTGACAGGGAGAAATATCTATTAGGATTTCTCTGACTTCCAAATTGACTTCCAGACCTTTACTTCTGTGAACCATTTATGGATAAATAATTATGTAAGCTTAATAACCTCATCTTTAGAAAATGTCATTTTTAATTTCATTTTACTAAGATTTTTATTTCTTCAGGTTCTTTCCTTTCTGAAATAATTTGAGGATAGGAAAATCTGTAACTGAAAAACCACAACGTTTTAAAAGAGCAGTTTTGGAACAACAGGTATTCTAGAATGATGAAAATATTTTATACAGATTCCAGAAAGAAATATTAAAATTACATAGAAAAACTGTATTAGATATGTGACAAAGGTCAGAATATTCAATTATCCTCCTCTGTATCTACTGTGGTATATTTGTCTCCTCTTAAAATCCACCTTGAAATTTAACATCCAGTGAACAGTATTAAGAGATATCTTCAGAAGATGATAAGGCCATGAGGTCTCTGCCCTTGTGAATGAATGAGTGCCTCTTGAACGGGTTTGAGGGAGTAAGTTTGCCCCATTTGTCCCTTTTGGCATGTGAGAACATGGCATTTTTTCCCTCTGGAGTATACAGCCTCAAGGCACCATGTTGAAGCAGAGAGAGCAGCCGGCATCAAGCACTGAACCCTTTGCCACTTTACTCTTGGATTTCCCAGGCTCCAGAACAGAAAGAAATAAATTTTTATTATGTAGAAATTACCGAGTCTTGCAGATCATGAGGCCAGGAGTTCAAGACCAGCCTGGTCAAGATAGTGAAACCTTGTTTCTACTAAAAATACAAAAATTAGCCAGGCGTGGTGGTAGTTGCCTATAATCCCAGCTACTTGGGAGGCTGAGGCAGAGAATTGCTTGAACCCAGGAGGAAGAGGTTGCAGTAAGCCGAGATCTGCACTCCAGCCTGGGCAACAGAGTGAGACCCCATCTCAAAAAAAAAAAAATTACCCAGTCTTACATATTTTGTTGTAGCAGCACAAATGAACTAACACACT
Source organism: Trachypithecus francoisi (assembly GCF_009764315.1). Taxonomy (NCBI): domain Eukaryota; kingdom Metazoa; phylum Chordata; class Mammalia; order Primates; family Cercopithecidae; genus Trachypithecus; species Trachypithecus francoisi. The sequence goes on from NW_022681453.1 coordinate 105,165,022, forward strand.
ATCTCAATCATTGAGTTTTATGTAGTTATGTGAACATGCTTCCATTTTATGTTTAGCCATTTTGTACTTTGAAAGTTTACTGTGTGTGTTTTTTTTTGAATATAGATTTAAGCCACCAAAGCCTTATATTATTATTATTTATTATTTATAATCTTATACAAGAGGTGTACCAAACTCTAGAATATAAAATACATACATCTGTGATACAGAAAAAAATAAAACAACACAATTATCTCCCATTTTTTTTCTCTTGGACAAATAAGTAATGCATTAATGACGCAAATAACTTTGTTATCTTAAAAATAACATGACTGAAAGTTTGGATTTTCACCATGCCAGAGAAAGGGCATTGTGTTACCTCTCTTTGCTCTCTACTTCCTGCCAGTTTTTGGTTGTCTGTTTCTGCTTTTTTTTTTTTTTTCTGGAAACTGCTGACATATAATTTGAGATATTGATGAGGAGGCATATGTTTAGGAAACAGCACTTTGCCTGTCTTATCGTCTGAAACGTTGTTTTATCATCAAGCTGAGCAGTAGATTTTTAGGGCTTTTATATCATCTTTCAACATCTCAACTTTATTTTCCTGTTTCCATTTGCATAGCAATAGATAGTCACAATTTATTTTTCATTACAGTTTTATGGTCCTTGTACTTATAATGAATTTCTATTTTCCATAAGATCCTGCTTGTTGAGTAACTACAGAATATGCATAACAGATAGAAGAATAAAAAAGTTTTATTAATTGAAATGCTCATACCTATTGAAAGGAAATTTCAACCTCTCATATTTATTTATTCGAAAACTGCTCTCTTCCTAAAGAGTTTGAGGCTGACAGTTTCAAGTCCTGATTTTATTTTAAAAGGTCAGTTAATTAAAATTTATAAGAAGCTAAGCTAATACATTTTTAAATGTTGAGCATAATTGTTTTCCCACAATTCTAAAAATATTAAAACAATTTTTTAAAATTAAGGGCTTTTTCTACTTTAAAGGCTAATTATATTATATATTTGGCTTAATATCTTATTATTGAACCATTTAATTATAAAAACCTATTAATTGTATTATAGTTATATGAAATATACAAATATGCTAATTTACATTGGCTGTATTTGCTCTCAACAATAAGGACTTAGAGAAGGCTAAAATTATATTTATATATTTTAGGCAGGCATGGTGACTCACGCCTGTAATCCAGAATTTTTGGAGGTCAAGACAGATCACTTGAGGCCAGAAGTTGGAGACCAGCCTGGGCAGCATAACAAGACTTTGTCTATACAAAAAATAAAATAAAATTTTTATTGAGTGTGATAGGATGCACCTGTAACCTCAGGTACTTGGGAAGCTGAGGAGAGGGAATTGCTTGAGCCCAGGAGTCCGAGGCTGCAGTAAGCAATGATCACACAGCTGCACTCCATCCTGAGCAACAGAGCAAGATCCCATCTCTAGAAACTAAAAATAATACAAAATGTCCAAAGAGATACAGAATCTTTTAATAACATTGTCTTTTATACAGTCTTATAGATGTCATAAAAATTTAAATATAAATAAAGGGATCAATATCTCTATTGTATCTTCCTGATCATTCTCTCTCCCCAACAAAAATGGACATACAGAGACACACACTTACATACATACGCATACACTCACACACACACACACAAGGAATAACAGATGCTATTTCATTGATGCATATATTGGTAGACTGTCACATATGGTGTGGTGTGTTAATTAGTTCATTAACTTGGAAAACTGCCACAATACTATGCATCCATGTTTACAATTTTACAAATATCTTTTATAAACTAGATTAAAAAAACAGCAATCCATTGGAATACAGAACATTGTAAGGCTAGATTTATGCACATAAAATAAAATGTAAATGAAACACTATATTCAAGATGACTGTTAATCCTTTATCAAATATTTTCCCATTAAAACATGCAAATAGGAAAATTTAACTAAAAGAAGACAAATTGTCATAAAGTAAAATCAAATGAGCATGTGGCTTGAGGTAAATTGTGCCAATGGGATTAATTTGACAAGTTTATTTTTATCAATTTCTGCTTCAATTACTCAAGCCACATTTCTACTATAAGTCAAATAACGTGGTGGTAATTTATGATATTTATATCAAATAACACGTGAATAAGATATTTAATGATCCATCAAACATATTTCTACTGAGGTGGTTCAAAAACTTTCTTATTTTTTCTTTTCAAATATATAGAAATTATTTACAAAGAGTTTAATATAATAGAAATTGTGCATAAAGTCATTGGTTACTCTATAACTGTGCTATTTAGCTCACTATTGTCCACTTCGCTAATGCCATAGTGCAAAGGTATTTTTTCACCCAGGGCTGTTACATATCAGAAACAAACACCAATCTATCTAGTTCAGAGAGAAAAATGTTTTCGTTTGTTTGGTTTTGGTATTTGGTTTTGATTTTTAACATGCAACTCAAAGATTCTCCGTAAGTCCTTAAAAACATTGCCCATACTTGTCTTAAGGCTGCCTATAACCTGCCATCACCAGCTCAGCACAAAACTTGAGTTACTAAAGCCCTTATTGCTTAGCCAAATAATGAATTCCATGTGGTCCTGGCTTCTTTACATTACTCTGTTCTGAATCCAAACTCTATTCTCTTGTGTTTGATTGGGTGGCCTAAATTACTTGTCTGTGTCCTACCTTCAAAGGATTTTGTAAAAGAATAACACTGGCTTATAATGAGGGTAGGGCCATCCTCCATATTAAAGGGTGTTCAAGAGATGTCAGGGGACTCTATGCATAGCAAATGTCTGCTAGAGCCCATCTCTGAGCTGTCCAACATGCTCGTACACCTGTCTTCCATGCTTCAACTTCCAAACAATTGTAATATCCAGAGCTACCACAAAAATATGTTTCTCCCTTGCATATTTTAAGTATCATTTTAAAACTAGAAATAAAATATGTACTGACTTTTTAGGTCACAGGATTAAACATGACTTAAACAGAGGGTTTTCAGTTCATTCTATGTGGTACATTTATGTGCATTCTACATGATAAAGAAAATAAAATATGAAGGGTAACATTAATAAAGTGGTCTTGATAACTCACATCTTATAAAGGTCTTGATGATTTGTTTGTCAGGATTTCTAAGCAATATCCATTTTCCTCTTGTCTCATCCTTGTTCTATCTTTTTACAATTCCACATACAAATTTTAAAGTTTAACACCACTAAATAAGTATACGACATAGCTACAGAAGTCAATTGAGGAAAAGGGAAATTATTTCAGATATATACGTAAATATGTTACTGTGAAGAAACCATATGAGTACTTAATCTAATACTTAGCTTTACATTTGGTCACAAAGCTGTACAATTGGTATTTAATGCCTTCTTTCTCCACTGCCCTGCCATATGTTCTTTTTTCATATCCGCCACCTCAGATGATCTAAGTGTGTTATTGGTTGAGGTGATCCAAACCTTCATTCCTGAGAAAGATGATTCTATCCTGGTCCTGCCCATAGGGATTTGTGAAGTCTTTCATATACTCGTATCATTCAGTTCCAACTAGACTGTCTTTCTTCATTACATAGCAGCAAACACTTTTGACATTATAATCTGTATAATTAACTAGTTCAACACTGAAAACCCTCATTTTACCAGTTCAAATAGTGGCATCAAGAACCCCATGCTAGAAAATGATACTTCAGATTTTATTTCAATGAAGCCATTGCTGCATTCCTTGATGAGCACTTTCAGTGCATTACCACCTTAGATTGCTATGAAATTTAAATAAGAGGTAGGCAAACTATTTCTGTAAAGTGCCAGATAGTAAATATTGTATGTTTTCCAAGCCATATGTTCCCTTTTACAGCTACTCGATTCTACTGTTATTACATGAAATCAGCCATAGACAACATATAAATAAATAGATTTTGCTGTGTTCCAATAAAATTCTTAAAAAAAACCAACCAAAACAGGTGGTAGACTACGTTGGGCCCAGAGGCCATACGTAACAGACCCCCTTCCTTAAACCATCAAAATTGGAAGTCATAGAAACAATAAGCAAATAAATCTGCAAATGAAATATTACAACATTAAACTTCTAGTGAAAAATGTCAATAACAATTCCATATGTTTCCATCCTAAACCTGTATATTCTGGCTATGAGGGAAACATCACAGTGTACTGGTATGTTTGCTCATTCTCACACTGCTGTAAAGAATTGTCGGAGACTGGATAAGTTATAAAGGAAAGAACTTTGATTGACTCACAGTTCAGCATGACTAGCGAAGCCTCAGGAAACTTACAATCGTGGTAGAAGGGAAATCACACGTGACCTCCTTCACATGGGAGCAGGAAGGAGAAGAATGAGAGCCCAGGGAAGAGGGAGGCCCCTTATAAAATAATCGATCTTGTGAGAACTCACTCACTATCATAAGAGCGTGTGGATATTGTGGGAACTACAATTTAAGATGGGATTTGGATGGGGACACGGTCAAACCATACCAGTTGGTTTCTGGTTCAAAGCATATTGCATATCTGGTAAGATGGCAACCCACGGTTGCAAATTGCCATCTTGGACTGAATCTTAGCAAAGGTTGTAAAAGGGTCTATTCTTCTGGTGAATGAGTTATAATCAAAGACCTAGTAATCAAATATTTTACTAGATTCAGCCAATGACCTTACTCTTCTTGTTGTACATGAGAAGAAGCAATGTTTCACAGGACTCATGGTGATTAAGATAATCAGTAATTCCACAGATAGTTTTACTGGAAGAGATTTAAGGACATCAAGTAAACCCCAAACTATTGTTTTAATGACATAAACTTACTGGCCTTAAATGACGAAAGCATATAATAGTGTTTTCAACCTGCTACCTGGTGGTTTCCTGGTACCCTGTGTATATTATAACATGTGGAAAGTTGCTGTTGGACTTTTTGCAAATTAGGCACTTAGTAATGGCAAGAGCAAGGTCAACCGTCATGATAGGAAGTCCATATTATTGATCCCATCTGCAGTCCCAATATTTTTCACCATGGAACCATGGCAATACTTTTATTAATCCATTAAGTGCTCATTAGGATAACTGGAGGAAAGGGGCTAAACTTATCTATGTGATTGTTGAAATGCATAATATTACCCTTCTCCTAATACAGTCTTTATGGTAAATAAGCACATATTCCTTTGGGGACAATATGAGAAAACAGTACCACACAGAGTCTATTCTCAAAGTTCCTATCCTAACCTTTAATTAAGAGGCCCTGGATCTGTGATATGAGCACACAAGTTTAAGAATTACATAAGGATACTGTTTATACTTTGAGGCTCAGGTCAAGTTTCTCTATGCAGATATAATATTTAGTTATACATATCAAGTGATACCTAATGGGATCTGATATATTTTGGACTGGACGATACTGGAATATTTTTTGCTACCATCAAATGTACAAGTCAATCAGGGTGTTGAGATCGTAATCTATCCCTGATTCACGATACAAATCCCCTTGTCTTTGGTAGGTAAGTGAAGCTAATTGGTTTCTGCCAGCCAGTGTCCATCTACCCATATGGATCAGTTTATTAGGGCTGTCATCACAAAATACCATGGACTGGATGACTTAAATAACAGAAACTAATTATTTTATAGTTCTGAAGTCTACAAGTCCAAAATCAAGGTATCAGAAAAATTTGTTGTCTTCTTAGGTTTCACTTGGCTTGTAGATGGTTACCTTCCTCCTGTGTCACTACATGGTCATCCTTTAGTCTGCACGTGTCTGCATTCTAATCTCTTTTTATTAGAACACCAATCACATTGGATTAGAAGCTGTTACCAGTGGCAAAACCATGCAGGTCTGTGGCAAACTCAATCCTTGCCACCTCAGAGGAAAAAATGTGACCGAAGAGCAGAAGTAAGGTTTAAGGCAGAGTGCGAGACAGAGCCAAGTTTTAGAACAGGAGTAAGAGTTTATTAAAAAGGTTTGGAACAGGAACGAAAAGGACCAAAGTGCAGTTGGAAGAGGGCCAAGCAAGCGACTTGAGAGATTCACGTGCCCCAGTTAGCCCTGGATGTGGGATTTCATGCATTGGCATGGTTCTGAGGTTTGCATTTCTCCTCCCTTCTCCCGTGGTTTTCCCCTTGGGGCAGGCTACCCATATGCTCAGTGGCCTGCTAGCCCTTGAGAGGGGCCACATGTGCAGTGTGTTTACTGAAGTTTTGTGCATTCTTAGAGGAAGGTCATACACTGCTGAAACTCCACTATTTTAGCTCTTAGTGTGCATGCTTGAGCCAACTCCCCCAACTCCTGAGATCTTACCGGAACATGCTGATCATTGGCTTCAGCGTTTTCTCTCTATTGGGAGACCATCTTTCCCTGGCGCCAGCTACAACCAAAAATAGTATTTTAGAAAGATAGTTTAACCACCACCTAACCATCACCTATGGACATTCTTTGCGGGGGCCCTCTCCTACCTTGATCATGTCTGCCTAACTGCCTACTGTAACAGAACTACTCCTAAGTTTTCTTTTTTTTTTTTTTTGAGACAGAGTCTCGCTCTGTCGCCCAGGCTGGAGTGAGTGGCCGGATCTCAGCTCACTGCAAGCTCCGCCTCCCGGGTTCCCGCCATTCTCCTGCCTCAGCCTCCCGAGTAGCTGGGACTACAGGCGCCCGCCACCTCGCCCGGCTAGTTTTTTGTATTTTTTTTTTTTTAGTAGAGACGGGGTTTCACCGGGTTAGCCAGGATGGTCTCGATCTCCTGACCTCGGAATCCACCCGTCGCGGCCTCCCAAAGTACTGGGATTACAGGCTTGAGCCACCACGCCCTACTCCTAAATTTTCAATCTGGCACATAGCATCCAGAATTTCTGATCATTTCATCCACATAAATAAATTCCATTTCATCTAAAATGATGTTCCTCCTTTGTGTTCTAACATCATCACTATCCACACTTATTTTCAGAGTTTTGGTTTATGTGAAATAGCAAAATCTTCCAATTCTTTGGTACCTAGACCTTTTATAATCTGGATTGATACCTTATATTTCACATGGAGACAATACTAGAATTAATTATGAAGAGAATTAATTTATTCTTGGCAAGAGAGTTTTAACGTTTTTCAGTAAAGCAAAAAAAAAGAAAAAAGGAAAACAATCTTGTGATCCTTGTGATATGGGAAGAAAAGGTTGGTTATTATGGAAATTGGGCACAGTGGGATTTAGATGGTTAAGGTGCTTATCCATTCAGTCTTAAATTCTGAAGAATGTTCACTTTTCAGTTCTCAGAGTCCTATGTTTTCCATAACAATGTCCTCAATGTCACATCAGAAACCTAGTGAACTGTAAATTAAATGTATTTTTAGTTTGATATTTGGTATTTATTTGCACCTAATATGTTGTTTCTTTAATCTACTAGATCTTTAATTTGGTTGTTATATTTTTTCATTGTATATAAAATCTATTTGACTCTTCTACAAGGCTATACAGTTTATAAAATTTAAAATAAATCTTCTTAATAATTTGTCTTGTTTTCAATCTTCTTTTATACTTATTAAAGTGTTTTAAATATATCTAACTAATATTATGTCTTATCAATATCTGAACTCTTCAAGTCTTTGTCTAATGCCTGTCCTTTCTTTCTGCTAACTCACTTTCAACACTGCTTATTTAATCAAGTGTTGTATGAATTTTGGCCACAAAATATCTTGGAACTTTATCTGTGATGGTTATTTAAAATCAATGTGAAGTTGTATTCTTCCCGAAATGGATTTCATAGTCTTATACTGGTTGCAGAAAATCAATGTCAACTATAGACTACTTTAAATGAAATTATCCATGTGTTTTAAAATCATATAAACAATTTAAATATACCAGGACTCAACATAACTACTGGTTTGTAAATCCTATATTTTCAATCAAGATTTCTCTTCCCTTGTCTTCATTTACCCAATTTCTAGGCAAAGAGAGGATATTATATTTACTGCTTGTTTCTGCTTTGAGAGTTTATTTCTTGTCCAATGTTGCATTGAATTATAATATCCGGGAACCTTAGCTTTATGTACGTTATTATACTTTGTATACTGAGTGGGTAATATGCTTTATTTTTGTTAGATTTCATCTTGTGCAACAATTAAAATAAAGGTCAAGTTTATTGTTTTGAAATAGATATTCACAGTGAAAGCTAACTTTGTATTACCTTACCACACAAAGTTTTTCATTTTTGTTATTTCTGTTTAAATCTTTGACTTGTTGTAACTCAAGGATGCATTTTTAAGCATTAAAGTGTTACCAAGATTTTAAAAGTATGTTTATCAGAAGGTTCATTCATGAAATATACTACATACATTGTTTAATATTTTATAGGAGAAGAACATCTAGGAGAATAATTTTCTTGTTGGTGAAAGATAATAAAAAGCATGTTTGTGTTTGATTAACAGATTTTTCACTGAAGGTTTGTAATGACTTGTTATTTTAAAGTCTACATGTTACTCTGTACTTATTAAAGAGTTATGGTTATTTGCATGCATTGTGAATCTTAGACCTTCAGGAATATTAACAAAGATGACTTACCCTTAGAAGGCTTGAGAGATATATAAAACTCCCACTTACCATTAATTTATTACAAGTAATAGGCCAATATAAATTATTAATGATTTCTTTATTTTTTAAAATCTATTCTAATATTAATGACATGCATTCTATCACAACTACACATTAGAATAGTGGATATCCAGTGACATATTATTTCTTACATACCTATGAAAAATGCTATTTTTAAGAAAACAAACATAGTGATTGACAGTGATTGTGTATTCACTAAAAAATATTACTACTAAGTACAAATATGTTAGTCACAATATTAAAAATGTTGAATTCAACATTACTGTTAAATATAGAATTTATTTGGGAAGGATAAAAGGAACAAAATTTGTTTCATTACATCTCGCATTGACTAACTTTTCATTGACTAACTTTGCTTTCACTAGACTAAGAAAAAGCAGTAACAAATTAAAATGGCACAAAGCAACTGTTTACACTTTTATTAGACATATTGAGGATTTATTTTTAGATTTTGGATTTTATTTCTTATAATATTAAAACATGTTGTATTATAGAGAAATAGGGGTAATGCATTTGGTTTATTTAATAATTGGGGGTGAGGTTTTTATATAGAAGGGTTTTATATGTTGAAAAATAACAGTACAAACTAATCTAAAATAGAAGTTATCAGCAGTAGAAAACAGAAAAGTGAATTTTATTTAAATTAATCATGAATATGTATGTCGAAATGGTTGAGTGTATTTTGAACTATATTACTCTAGAGAGAAACTTAATTAATATCCATTTGAGTGATTATTAAAACTGAAAATTCCCAATTCTACAACTCAACGAAAAGTTCTCATTAATTTAGGGTAATAGGTATTCCACATTTTTAAACATTTCCATTCTGGTAATGATTTAGGAATACTAACTACAGTATTATGTTTTAGAAAGCTTTATTATGGAATTGTTGTGACCTTTCAGGTAAACTAACACAATATCTATATAGGCATTCCATATTTCTCATGCTATCTTATAGCTTATGCATTTATTACGGGGCTGAGTAACAATGACTATAGGATTAAACACTCAGCGGTTTAGTCTTACACAACATAATTCTCTGGTGAGCAGTGTAAGGCTGGTTCGGTGGTTTACAAAGTTGTAGGGACTTAGGTTTTTTTTTCTGCTCCTCTGAACATAACTTCTGTTCTTGAGATAACTTTTTTCATTAGAGAACTTCAGTTTTATTTATATATCTGCACTCTTCTGCATAGCCATGACGTATCAGGAGATGTTCCCAGTCCCAGTTACCAGAGAGTTTATCAGAATGTGCTGAAATCACACTTCTCCCTCACTAGTTATTGGTTCAGACATGAATACGCAAGACAATTCTGGCCAATGACCTAGCAGAAGATTGACAAGCAGTCTTCTATGAAATGAATACTTTCATTTTAATAAGATAAGAAAGTTTAGTTTTGCCTCTGAACATTCCCATGTATATTTGTGTTCTGAATTCATTAGTGTTATCTTGAAAACATAAATGGAGTTCACCTGTGGAGAAAGCTCACCTGTTGCCAATGGCAGAAGACAGCGATGGAAAATGTTAACAGTCCTGAGGAAATCTTGGGCCATGAATAAAATCACGAAGTCTCCTCCAGGTCTCTCATCTGTATAGTGAAAACATTCTGATTGTTAAAATGAGCATGTAAATTTCCTGGTCAACATGGTGAAACCTCGTCTCTCTACTAAAAAATACAAAAATTAACTTGGTTTGGTGGTGCATGCCTGTAGTCCCAGCTACTCGGGAGACTGAGGCAGGAGAATTGCTTAAACCAGGGAGGTGGAGGTTGCAGTGAAGATCGTGCCACTGCACTCCAGCCTGGTGACAGAGCAAGACTCCATCTCAAAAAATGAACAAACAACAACAACAAAAAAAAACACTTTGCTTTTGTATGTGTAACAAAGTACTACGACTTTATAATAGCATCAGTACAGAGGAGTAGATTGTATAGTCAAATATCTGGGCTTAAATCCTGGCTTAGTAAGGTGCATTGGTCATAGGGAAACATCGCAATTTATCATTAAACAGAACTTGCAAAAATTAAAATGTGGACATTTTATTTGGGTGTTCACACCCAGAATGGAGAGACTGAAAAAAAGGAGAAGAGAAGAAAGATGCAGCAAAAGAAAATAATCTTAGTGCCCTTGTTTACTGGTTCACAAAGAACCAAGAAGAGACGCAATTAGTCCCTCAACAGATGAGTCTTCCTCACAATGAGATTCCTTCACACAAACAAACTGTATCTTGAAGACGTCCATGGGAGAGAAGAAGGGAAAGGAATTGAACTGCTTGACTTTTTTCTGTCTCCTTTATTTCCCTTTGATTAAAATTTATCCTCACTGGAGTTAACTTCCCCACACTTCTGGGTTTATCATGTGTTCCATTTCACCAACCCTCAGGATGTTAGATCCATGCCCCATGCTGTCATATTTCATTTAAAGCTGGTGGGAGTGGCCATCTCCTGAGGGTTAGTGGCTGTAGGTCAGCTGTACTGCAGTGTACATCAGACAGAGCCTAGCATTCCAAGGCAAATGGTGCTGCCATGCCCTTTAAAAGAAGGGCAACCCAAAGGGAAAGGTGGTGATGGACACTGTATGTCTATGGAGCAAGTTCTTTTATCACTCTCTGCTTCAGTTTCCTCATTTGTAAGATATGTGGAACAATAGTACTTATATCACAGGGTCATTATGAACACTGCTCTCTTAAAACTTAAAAATTCTTAGAACAAGACATGTCACTTAAGGCTCATGCCTTTTTAGATCAGGTTATCCTATGAATAGGAACAAATAGTGAGATACAGGGCATCAGTGTTCTATGAGAGAAATCCACCTTGTTACAAGGAGGAAAACACCTGGCATTTGCTTTTACTTTTCACTCTTCTGTTAATCTTTCCTACCATGGCATTTTTTTTTAATGACATTTCTAAGCAGCCTCAGAATTTCTCTCAACACACATCTCCAGCACTTAATTTTAAAAACATTGGAATGACAATCTGTACCCTTCATCTGTAAAGAATAAATGCTACCCAAATTAGATAATTTTATAATTAATATTTTATTACAGAAGCCAAAATTTTAAAAAAAAATTAAAATAAAAGTGATCAGAAGTAGAATTACCAAGTGTGTGGTCACTGGAAAGCAGCTATTTGCTCTCTGTAATCTAACTTAGCAAAATATTTTTGTCTTAACGGACGTGTGATCAGTCTTCAGGTAAACACTTTATGTCAAGTTTTTATGTTTTCTTCTCTTCTTTTGAGGCAGGGTCTCACTCTGTTGCCCAGGCTGGAGTGCAGTGGCACAGTCATAGCTCACTATAGCATGGAATTCCCGAGCTCAAGTAATCCTCTCACTTTGGACTTCAGGCATGAGCCATTGTGCTCTGCTCAAGTATTCAGAGGAAAAAATATATATATATTAAAAATATTAAAAATAAAATTAAAATAAATCTAAAATTTTCCCAAATAGAAATTGCAAGTATTACATGCCTATTATTATCATTTGAGATTAAAATAAATAATACACTGTCTCTTAATTGGTTTCAAAAATAAGCAAAATGTTTTGAAATATGAAAAAATGATTCTATGTTACAAACAAAAATGTTATAATGTAGTAAATTGAATGTGGGTATTCCCCTGCAAAACTCACGTGTTGAAATTTTAACTCCTATGGTGATGGTACTAGAAGGCAGAGCTTTTGGGAGATAATTAAGCTAAGAGGCTAAAACCCTCATGAATGGGACTAGTGCCCTTATAAAATAGACCCTAAGGGCTGGGCGTGGTGGCTTACACCTGTAATCTCAGCACCTTGGGAGGTCAAGGTAGGAGGATTACCTGAGGTCAGTAGTTCATGATCAGCCTGGTCAACGTGGTCAAACCCCGTTTCTACTAAAAGTACAAAAATTAGCTGGGCATGGTGGTGTGTGTCTGCAATACCAGCTACTCGTGTGGCTGAAGTGGGAGAATCGCTTGAACCTGGGAGGTGGAGGTTGCAGTGAGCCGAGATTGCGCCACTGCACTCTAGGCTGGGCAACAGAGTGAGGTTCCATCTTAAATAAATAAATAAACCCTAAGAAGCTTCCTTGCCTCTTCACCATGTAAGGACACAGTGAGCAAAAACCTTCTCTTAATCAGGAAGCCAACCCTCACCAGTCAATGAATCTGCTGGTCACCTTGATCTTGGGCTTCTCATCTTCTCTGGAACTGTGTAAAAACAAATGTTTGTTGTTGAAGCTATAGTCAGTGTGTATGTATATACATATACATAGTTTTGGACATCGAAACATTGAATACATTTATACCCTGATATCATGGTTAGACTGTGACTTCAGAAGGGTCGGACAAAAAGATTCTATAATTTTCAAAGAAACAAAGATTGACAGAAACAGAATCATGTTCTCCTAAATCACTATAGAAAGGTCATGAGCGAATGTCTTATTCCCTTTTACAGTCTAACTATGGATGCCATCAAAAGACCTGTGAAAGTCCTAGGGAAAGATATCAATGCAAGTGTGGCAGTCTCCTTGTTTCCACGACCATGAGAAACTGAAAGAAAATTTTGCAGTTTGTGTTCTTAATTACTCTGGTTATGTTTTTGTTTGTTTGTTTGTTTTTCTTTTCTTTTTTTAAATAAACACACGTTCTTCTGTCTTATATTGATGGTGATTATTTGCTTCGATGCCTTTTGCATACTTTTTCGTTTTCTATAATGAGGTATTTATGTGTTAACCTATACGTTTTATCACGGCACTTAAAGAAAAGCTAATGACAGAACTGAAAAAGAAACAGAAACATTGAAAGAGATAAGAATCTCTTGGTACCATTATATTCGAAGTTTTTCCCCATTTGAGAATGCATGTATTTTGAATAGCAAGAGCATCTTCTATTTGGTAGAATCTAACTGAAGATAAGCATTATTCCACATGATTAAATTTGCCTTCTGAGGAAAAATGTAAAGCATCTGTAAAGATTAGAAACAGAAATATTTGCCAAAAGACTATTCAAAAATAAGCAATGAGCATTCACTAACAAGGAACAGATTTATCTTCTGTGCAAAACTCTGAAATTTGGCCTCTTAAGAATTAACGGATGGCAGCAGCTATTATATGAAGATAAATGCATAATTACCAGGATTTCAATGGGTCTTTATCACAGCAGTCTGAACAAATTATGAATTATGGGTTAGAGATAAACTAGTTGACAGAAGACAATGCACATGTGTGTTTTTGCCTCATTATTGAATGATTAATTGCAAAAAGGCAAAAATCAAATCCCTATACACAGAAAAGAAAGTCACCATACCTCACTGCAAATGGGCTTGAACTAAAATTTGTAAAGTAGAAATTGGCATAATCCTATAACAAAAGGAAAAGAACCAAATTAAAAGGAAAATAATTTGCTTTACTTAAAATATTTAGATTAAAAAACTATTTAAATATGCAAAGCAAACTTCTAGTGTCAAATGGCCACGTGGTTTGGTAGTTAAGTGCAGGCATCCCAGACCCTAGGCCAAGGTTTTATGCCTTTTCCCTGGTTATAATCCTACCACTTCCAATTACTAGAAAGGGAATGAATAAGTCATTTCACTTCCTTTTTTCTCATTTTCTTCTGTAAAAATGTAAATTATATAAATAGAACCAATGGTGTTGTTGCCCTGTCCACATGCCACATCAAGTTCACCTGTTCATGTTATGTCATGCACTAATATGTAATGTGCTTAGAACTGCCTGGCTTGTGGTAAGTACACATTATTTGTTGATTATTTAATGATTATTTGATATTTTTTTCCTGAATAACATAATTTTGCATTTTGACAAAATTCTTTAATGAGAATAAGCAGATTCATTGCCAGTATTTACTATTGTAAGTTCAATATGTTTAACTCTATTGTGTCATGCTTGAATATGAAGCAAATGAAAAAATGATTTGTAATATAATATGAATTGCATCATATGGCTACATGCTCTTATTTTTAAAATTACAAAATTAACAAAAGTATCCCAAACATCTCCCATTAAGTCCTCACCACTAGCCCCGGGAGCAAATTTCAACATGAGGCTTTGAGGGACAAACCTCCAAACTAGAGCAATGTAAGACACTGAATTAGTAATGTATACCACACACATATTCTTGTTAGCCTTCTGAGAATCATTTCTGAATCTCAGTATTAAATGAAAAGAAAATCACCAATGTGAAATAGAACAGACAATACAGGAGCAATTTCATATACTATTAAGTTGAAAATATAAAAAAATAAACATTTTTGTAAGGAACTACAAACAGAAACCTGCTAGAAGATGGAAAGATAGCAGAAAGATTTCTTGGCCCTATCACTAAATGTGCATTGAAATTTCTTGTAACTGTGTTTACTGTGCATTCTATTACAAGTTCCCTTGCTTATATTACCAGTTCCTAATAAGCAAGGATCCCATTTTGTTTATATTTTTATTTCACCTAATCCCTTTCTATAATGTCCAGAATATGTTCTTTTCACAATGAGTATTTACCAAACCTAGAAAATACAGTTGACCCTTGAAAAACATGTGTTTGAATTGTTCAGGTCCCCTTACAGGAGGATATTCTTTCGCCTCTCCTAACCCGAGACAACATGACCAGTCTCTCTTTTTCCTCCTTAGCCTACGCCAGAAGATGACGAGGATGAAGACCTTTAGGATGATCTACTTCCACTTACTATATAGTAAATATATTTTACTGAATAGTTAACATATTTTATCTTCCTTATGATTTTCTCAATAACATTTTCTTTTTCCAGCTTACTTTTTTTTTTTTACTTTTTATGACTACTTTTTAAAAAATTTTTATTGTTTTATTTTATTTTTCTGTAAGTTATTGGGGTACCGGTAGTATTTGATTACATGAGTAAGTTTTTTAGTGGTGACTTGTGAGATTTTGGTGCACCCATCACCAGAGCAGTATACACTGAACCATATTTGTGATCTTTTATCCTTTGCCACCTACCATTCTTTCCCCCAAGACCCCAAAGTCCATTGTATCATTCTTATGCTTTTGAGTCCTCATAGCTTAACTCCCACATATCAGTGAGAACATACTATGTTTGGTTTTCCGTTCCTGATTTACTTTACTTAGAAAAATAGTTTCCAATCTCATCCAGGTCACTGCAAATGCTGTTAATTCATTCCTTTTAATAGTTGAATAGTATTCCATTATATATATATACACATACCATGGTTTCTTTATCCACTCTTTGATTGATGGGCATTTGGGTTGGTTCCATGATTTTGCAATTGTAAACTGTGCTGCTATAAACATGTGTGTGCAAGTGTCTTTTTCAAATAATGACTTCTTTTCTCTGGGTAGATACCCAGTAGTGAGACTGCTGAATCAAATGGTAGTTCTACCTTTAGTTCTTTGTTCTTTAAGGAATCTCCACACTGTCTTCCATAGCAGCTGTACTAGTTTACATCCCCACCAGAAGTGTAGAAGTGTGCCCTAATTGCTGCATCCATGTCAACATCTACTTTTTATTGTTTGGTTATGGTCATTCTTGCAGGACTAAGGTGGTATCACATTGTGGTTTTGATTTGCATTTCCCTGATCATTAGTGATAAGCATTTTTTCATATGTTCGTTGGCCGTTTGTATATCTTCTTTTGAATATTGTCTATTCATTTCCTTAGCCCACTTTTGGATGGGATTTTTTTTTTCTTACTGATTTGTTTGTGGTCATTGTAGATTATGGATATTAGTCCTTTGTCAAATGTGTAGATTGTGAAGATTTTCTCCCACTCTGTAGGTTGTCTATTTACTCTGCTGACTGTTCCTTTTGCCGTGCAAAAGCTCTATAGTTTAATTAGGTCGCAGCTATTTATCTTTGTTTTTATTGCATTTGCTTTTGGGTTTTTGGTCATGAAATCCTTGCCTCAGCAAATGTCTAGAAGGGTTTTTTCCAACGTTGTCTTCTAGAATTTTTATTGTTTCAGGTCTTAGACTTAAGTCTTTAATCCATCTTGAGTTTATTTTTGTATAAGGTGAGAGATGAGGATCCAGTTTCATTCTCCTACATATGTATGGCTAGTCAATTATCTGAGCATCATTTTTGAAAAGGGTATCCTTTTCCTATTTTATGTTTTTGTTTGCTTTGTCGAAGATCAGTTGGCTATAAGTATTTGGGTTTATTTCTGGGTTCTCTACTCTGTTCCACTGGTCTATGTGCCAGTACCATGCTGCCATGGTGACTATGGTCTCATAGTATAGCCTGAAATCAGGTAGTGTGATGCCTCCAGATTTGCTCTTTTTGCTTAGTCTTGCTTTGGCTATGTGGGCTCTTTTTTGGTTCCATATGAATTTAAAATAGTTTTTTCTAGCTCTGTGAAGAATGACAGTGGTATTTTGATGGGGATTCATTGAATTTGTAGATGTCTCTTGGCAGTATGGTCATTTTCACAATATTGATTCTATCCATCCATGAGCATGGGATGTGTTTCCATTTGTCTCATCTATTAGTGCTTTCAGTGGTGCTTCGTAATATTCCTCGTAGAGGTCTTTCGACTCCTTTCTTAAGTATATTCCTAAGTTTTTTGTTTTTTGTTTTTCAGCTATTGTAAAAGGAGCTGAGCTCTTGGTTTGATTATCTGCTTGGTCGCTGTTTGTGTATAGAGGAGCTACTGATTTGTTACATTAATCTCATATCTGGAAACTTTGCTGAATTCTTGTATCAGTTCTAGGAGCTTTCTGGATGAGTCCTTAGGGTTTTCAAAGTAAATGATCATATTGTCAGCAAGCAGGGACAATTTGACTTCCTCTCTACCGATTTGGATAACCTTTATTTGTTCTCTTGCCTGATTGCTCTAGCTAGGACTTCCAATATACGTTGAAGAGGAACGATGAGAGTGGGCATCCTTGTCTTGTTCCAGTTCCTGGGGGGTAATTCTTTCAACTTTTCCCCATTCAATATTATGTTGGCTGTGGGTTTGTCATAGATGGCTTTTATTACATTAAGGTATGTCCCTTGTATACCGATTTTGCTAAGGGTTTTAATCGTAAAGGGACGCTGGATTTTGTGGAGTGGAATCCGCAGTGGGTGGGGTCCTAGAACTCGCAAGATTATATGCCCTTTGTCTTCCACTACCAGGGTGGATAGGGAAGGGCCATAAGTTGGGGGAGGGGCTAGGTGTGTCTCAATTCAGACTCTCCTTGGGCGGATCTTGCTGTGGCTGCTGTGGGGGATGGGGGTGAGAGTCCTAGGTCACTGGAGTTCTGTCCTAGAAGGATTATGGCTGCCTCTGCTGAGTCATGCAGGTTGTCAGGGAAGTGTGGGAAAGCTGGCAGTCACAGGCCTCACCCAGCTCCCACACAAACTGAAAGGATGGTCTCACTCCCACTGTGTTCCCTGCAACATCCCCATTCTGTTTCCAGGTGGAGAGCTAGATGGGTTTGAAAACTTGCCCAAGGCTTTCCAACTCTCAGCTGCCAAAGGGAAGGGCTTTAGTTCTTCCCCAGCCTGTGAAGACAGTTTGCAAGCCGGATTCGTCGTTCCCCTGAGATGTGGCCTGGAGGCTTCTCTCCCTGTTTAAATTGTTACAAAGTTCAGCTAGAGAATTCCTTCTCCCTGTGGAGTTTTACCCCTTGCTCCTCTGGCCACCCTCTTGATGGATCCCTGTCCATCCCAGGCAGGAATGGGCTGCTTGGGGACCCAGCGAGCTCCCAGGGCCTATCTGCTGCTTCCTCTACCCCTGTATTTTGCTCAGGTTGGCTCTCTAACTGGACTCATCTCCAGATAAAGTCGGAAACTCCTCTGGCAAACAGATCTTCAGGTTCTCCAGAGGGGTGTGTGTTCAGGAGAGGAGGATATCCCTTTTCCAATTCTGCAGTTGGGGCCCTCACAGTATTTAGGGTGTCTCCCAGGTTCTGCAAGAGCTGTCCTTTTCCTTCAGAGGATCTCTGGGTCCTCTCAGGATTGTTGGTTTATTTTTGCAGTCGATCTGGACCTAAAATTCACAATGTAAGCATTAGCATGCTGCTCTGTCCAGAGTTGCAATCCATCCACCATGATCTCTAGCTTACTTTAAGATTACAGTCTCTAATACATATAACATACAAAATATGTGTTAATTGACTGTTTACAGTATCAGTAAGGCTTCTAGTCAATAGTAGGCTATCAGTGGTTAAGGTTAGGTGGAATCAACAGTTATACATGGATTTTCAACTTTGCAGGGGTCTGCAACCCAACTGCTGCATTGTTCAAGGATCAACTGTACTTTCATATCAACAACTGCTGCTTCTTCCATTTTCTTCAAACCCTTGAACCCAGTACAACGTTAGAACTGTTTGCGCATTGTCAGTCTGTGCAGACTAACACACAATTTTTTTTCTATGGACTTTTCCTTGGCATTGCCATGTTTAGATACAAAGATTTTTATAACATCAGATAAGGTTAATATCATAGCCATAAAACAATAGTGCAGTTCAATACATGCAATTCTATAACAGGTTAACCTGATATGGTTCCAATATGCTGCTTTCTTAGAATTTGATTAAATATGGACTACCAAGAGAACACAAGGGACTGTATCTCTTTTAGGCAATTCTCAAAAACTATTCCAATAAACTCAGTATAATTTATCAAAAGGTTACACTTTTCTGGCACGGCCTTATTGTATCAACATTTGTATGTGAAGTGCAGGACTTATATTGTAAACACTCCAGAAACTGCCGCTGGTGTCTTCCTAAAAACATTGAATAGGCCATTCGGAACTACTTAATATAAGGGCATCTCACTTTAGCCTGTACGTTTTCCTTAAGAAACTATTCCAAATTTTCTCTAACACAAAAGTTAGTGCATTCATATGGGCCAATGACTGTGTTATATACTTCTGTCCATATATTGAAGTTCTGTTCATATTAATTGAAGTTAATATACTTCAATTAATTATTAATTATTAATTCAATTATTCATTAAATTATTCACTTATGTAACATATATTTATATGAACATATGAATATATTTTTAATAATTTATTTGTATAAATTGTTATACAAATAAGTTATTATTTTGTGATTGCCACTATGTGCAATAGTCTATAATTTTACCTCAATGAGAATTTAAAGCAGCTTTTACCAACTTTCTACCATGAGTACTTAAAAAATTACAAATATTACAGATAAAATATCTAAAGACAAGCAAGATAATACTCTATCAATGAGACTTCTAGATAAATAATCAACACTTAAAATATGGAGAAATCATTTAGAGCTATGGAAACATTTTTCAGAGATAATTATTTTAATTTTAGAACGGTTTGTCCAAATTAGTCTTCCTGGAATCAATTTTGTAACAAGTTCTGTTAGCATTGTTGACATTAGGAAATTTCTTATCTTTAGAGAACTAATTATTCTAAGTGATCAGAGAGTCACATAAGTGCTAAATTACTTAATTTGATAATTTGACATTTCTTTTATCTTTCATTTATAACTCAAAAAAACAGAAAGAATTAACGTGCATATTATAAACAATTGCTAATCAATAGAGAATAACAAAGTAAACTGTGAATGCCGTGAATATTTCCTGTAAAGTTGACTCACTTTGCTGTTTAATTTTCCATTTTCACCTTTAATAATAATGTGAGATTTTTTACCACATGGATGTTTCATGTAATTACATAATTATATGCACTTATACTAATTCTGTATCATAATTATAACAGGTAATTACTATGTCAGCATTTATAATTACATAGTTGAACACTTAATGCATGCAAATGTACTTTTCACTCAGAGTAAGGTATGCTATACAATAAGTACTTTTTCTTAATCTCTTACAAAATCAAGCTCTGATAAATTAATAAAAGAGAAAAAATAAATTTAGATTTTTATAAACGTGATTTGAAATCAAATTTACAAAGAACTGAACTGTCTTCTCAATTAATAAAGAGTATTAAGTGGAATTGAAGGTAGAATCCCCAAACTATGAAGACCTATTTAATATGCAGAATGTGAAACTTCCAAGTTTTAAGTTATTTCTCAGTAGTATTGGGATTTGATCTTTTTGATATAAAAGTAGAAGCTTTTGTATATCTGTGTTCTCAGTCAATACAGAACATATCGACTTGGGATTTTTGTGGGTGTGAAAATAAGCTTAATGAATGAATAATCATTAGAAATTTTTATTATAAAATGGCAACTACATATATTTTCTGATAAATGTATGTCCAAATCTTATATAAATCAATTAATCTAGTTGATATAGAAGACCTAATTTTTCCTCTCTGTTCCTTGGTAAGCTTCTCAAATTTGTTCCTATTCCAGAATAAACAGCCTGTAGAGGTAGGACTTAAGCAAGTGTATCACATGCCCATTATTTCCACCTACTGGACATACAATTGTTCTGATCTTTCTTAATTTGGGATTCAATTCAAATATTCCATGAAAATTTTACATTAGTGATTGCAAATTACTTCTTATTTGATACATTAAGTAAATTTTTAATCCTCTTATTACATAACCTTTCCTGTTTTTTGTTTGTTTCTTCAAAATATTTTTTAAAATTCCTGACTTCTTCTTCTATAGGATCTTTCCTCTTGGATCCAAAAATTATAGATAATTTAACAGGCAGTATGAATGGACACTGAAGACCAAAAATAATGTAGTAAAAGAATGATTATACCTATTTAATAGCTCTGCATGTAGTTGTGCTTTTAATCCTTAGTTTATCTAAGTCTGTAAATGTAAAATTTATGTAAAATGTGCAAAATGTAGATGAAAATAATACCTAGGAATAAGATTCCTGACTGCATTTGTTACTAAAATATTTCTGAATTGTCAGAGGTTTTAATACATAGAATATATGGAAACACAATATCTAACAGGCATGAAAAACACACCCCACATTTTTTGAGAAGTAAAATAATTCATTTAATTCTTATAACAATCCCATGAGGGGCAGATTTCATTGCTATTCCCATTTTAAAGAAGGTAAAACTTAAAACAGTGTTTTTTTTTTTGTTTTTTTTTTGTTTTTGTACTAAAAGATTAGTGACACAATGTCTTAGCAATGCAAAATCTAATTGTAAATGATACAGGTGAACAGAAAAAAATACTCAATTTTATGAAATGCCTGTTTAAAAGAATTTTCATTTCTTACTGTTTTCTTATCTTTCTTACGTTCAATAGAGTAGCATATTTAATTTTCTTTAAAATTTTTTCATTGCATTCACAACTTGGCTCACTTTTTGGAGCAAGTGGTCTAGCTTGTGACCTAGCTTTGAGCCTATGTTGGCTTTTAACATGCCTTCCTCATTTTAAGCTTAATCATTTCTAGCACTTGATTTAAAGTGAGAACTTTGGGAGGCTGAGATGGGAGGATTTCTTGAACCCAAAAGTTTGAGACCAGCTTGGGCTACATAGTGAGACCCTATATCTGCAAAAAATTAAAAAAAAAAAAAAAAAGCCAGGTGTGGCGTAATGCTCCTGTGGTCCCAGCTACTTGGGAGGCTGAGGTGGGAGGATAACTTTAGGAGGTTGGGGCCGAGTGAGCCATGTTCATCACACCACTGCATTCCAGTCTGGGTGAGAGATCAAGTGCCTGACTCAAAATAAACAAAAAAATAAAGTAAGTAAGAGATGTGTGATGCTTCCTCTGTGTTCAACACTTACAGGCCATTGTAGGGCTATTAATTGGTCTAGTTTTAATATTGTTGTGTCTCAGAGAATAAGGAGACCTGAGGAAAGGGAGAAACAGGAATGTCCAGACAGTGGCCAGTGGAGTCATCAGAACACACCGATACTCATCAATCAGGTTTACTGTCTGCTATGGGCACAGTTTGTGTCACCCGAAAAGAACCCAATAGTAACATAAAAGATCACTGATTACAGATCACAATGACAGGTACAATTAAAAAGAAAAACTTTTAAATAATGCAAGAATTATATGAAAATGTGTCATAGAGACATGAAGTGAGCAGATGCTATTGGAAATATGGCACAGATACACGTGTTCCACATAGAGTTGCCACAAACTCTTAATTTGTAAAAAAACACAGTACCTGTGAAATGCAACCAAGTGAAGAGCAATGAAACAAGGTATACCTGTAGTCATAGTAATCACTAATAAATGAAAGGACAATCATAGTTAATTCATGTCTGATACACTTAACTCAATCCAATCTAAAACTACAATTCTCTGAAAATTGTAATTTCTAAGAAGGAACTTGTTACATTCTTTCTGAACTAAGACCTGGGGAGGACAATAAAATAGTAGAAACATCAATCTTCCTTCATATAACCTTAAGGGAATTAAACATACACATCTCTTAACCAACACTTTCTTTCAATTTGGTTGTAGAACTACTCAGATGATGCTTTTATTTCCACTTTCTTAAAACTTCTACTGTCCAGGTAACCACCGACTTTATCATGACAAATTCAGTGATAACCATTCTATTCTAATGTCAACACCATGTCACACAGGTAGTCCCATGTACATTCTTGGAAAACTTTCTTAGCTAAAAAGACAACAACCACATTATCTTGGTTATAGCCACTTTACTTTGGTCATTCTTTCAAAATTTTCTTGGCTTTTTTTCATCCTGTTTCCTAGAAGTTAATGTTGGAGCCCTGGTGCTCAACAATTACCAAACAAAATTCTTATTATGTGCACACAGAAAAAATGTAAAAACTAATAATTTATTGGTTCTTACAGCAAGTCACCATAAATTTCAAAGTAATAAAATCACATGGAGAATTTCTATATTTACAGTGAAATTACATTAAAATTAAGTACAAAAAAGATTAATAGATAAACCACATAGATTTCTTCAAGCTTATGGAGATATATTTGTCAGCCAAAAATTGCATATATTTAAGGTATACAACTTGAAATTTTGATGTATGCATATATTATAAAGTATTCACCACGATAAAGCTAATTAACACATCCATAACCTCATGTAGTTACCAATTTTATGTGTATGGCAAGAACTCTAAGCTCTAATCTCTTAGCTGTCTTCAAGTACAATACATTATTGTTAACTAGAGTCACATTATTTTATATTAAATCTCCTGAATTTACTTATTTTGCATAAATTAAACTTTGTAAATCTTGATCAGAATTTCCCTACACCTCCTTCCCCAGCTTCTGGTAATCCCAATTCTATTCTCTGTGCCTATGAGTTTGACATTTTTGGATTCCATATATAAGTGGAATAATGCAGTATTTGTCTTTCTGTGTTTTGCTTATTTCACTGAGCATAATGTCTTATAGGTTTATCCACATTATCTTTAACTAAAAAAATTTCATTAAAAAAAGTCTGAATACTATCATATTGTATACATATACCACATTTTATTTATCCATTTGTCCATTTATGGATACTTCGGTTGATTCCGCATCTTGGCTAATGTGAATAATGCTGCAATGAACAAGGGAGTGCAGATATCTCTTCAACATACTGATTCCATTTCCTCTGAAAATATTCCACTAGTAAGATTACTGGATTACAAGGTAGTTTTCTTTTTAATGCTTTGAGGAACCTCAGTACTGTTTTTCATAACGGCTGTACCAATTTGTCAGGTCTCTGAGCCCAAGCCAAGCAATGGCATCCCCTGTGACTTGCACTTATAGGCCCAGATGGCCTGAAATAACTGAAGAATCACAAAAGAAGTGCAAATGCCCTGCCTCACCTTAACCGATGACATTGCACCACAAAAGAAGTGAAAATGGCCGGTCCTTGCCTTAAGCGATGATATTATCTTGTGAAATTCCTTTTCCTGGCTCATCCTGGCTCAAAAATTTCCCCCACTGAGCGCCTTGTGACCCCCACTCCTGCTCGCCAGAGAACAACCCCCTTTTGACTGCAATTTTCCTTTACCTACCCAAATCCTATCAAAGGGCCATACCCTTATCTCCCTTCGCTGACTCTCTTTTCAGACTCAGCCCGCCTGCACCCAGGTGAAATAAACAGCTATGTTGCTCACACAAAGCCTGTTTGGTGGTCTCTTTACACGGACGCGCATGACACAATTTGCATTTACACTAAGAGTGGACGAATGTTTCCTTTTCTCTACACCCTCGCCAACGCTCATTATCTCTGTCTTTTTACTAATAGCCGTGTTAACAAATACAAAGTGATGTCTCATTGTGGTGTTGATTCGCATTTCCTGGATTATTAATGAAAACAAGCACATTTTCGTATATCTGTTGAACATTGTTATGTCTTCTTTTTAAAAATGTCTTAGATCTTTTGCCAATTTTTAAATCAATTTATGGTTTTTTCTTTATCAATTTCCTTATAAATAAATCATAGATTACATGTCATGTTAAAATTTAAAAATATGCATTTGACAACATTTGAACAAAATTAAAATGTAAATATCATCATGCTGAAGTTTTTATTAAAAAATTCCAAGAATAATAATTACTAAAGAAAAGTTAGTTACAAATATGTTATACTAGAATGTCTCCAATATATCTTCTTACCAACCAATAAGAAGGTCAATACCTAATAAAAAATGGCTAAAATAGTAAATAGAAAATTCATGATTATGAAATAATAAAAGCAGTCAATGAAAGTATACATGAAATTATATCAAAAGTAATGATCTCCTTTGTTTACTTATCAGATTGAAAAAAACTGACAATATTGACTGAACTTTTCCTTGATGACAATAGTATGATTGTGATATTATGAGCTGGATTTTGGAATAATAATTTATCAATGTATCTTAAAATCTAAATATTGCATTTTCTTTGAACTATCAATTTGTATTCTAGGGATTTATTCTTACTATATAAATAAGGAATGCAAATGCAAAAAGAATTAATCAGCCTTTCATGGTGAGACATACTATATGAACTACAATTTCAAAAATACAGAATTAACTAAATAATTTTAGAATACCTGTACTTTGCATTTATTAGATATTAAAAACATCTGACAACATCAGACAAAGAAAAATCATAACTGTATGACCTGAAAAGGGTTTCTGAAACTAAGATAGGTGTCCTTATGCATAAAATGGAGATGATCATTACTAAAGTACATGATCCATATACAGATTGGGTGACAGAATCATAGCTACTAACATTTACCATCAATTGTATGTTGCTTACATCTGTGTTTACTGTGTCTGGCACATAGTATGTGCTCACTATATGGTAACGCTTCATATAAAAGAGACAAATATTTATTGAAAAGAAAGTTGTAATATTGTAATAGGCCACAAAACATTTATAAATTTTTTCTACTGCATATATATATCAACTTCATATATAACATACATACAAGATATATAACATATATAACATATGTAACAGTTTATATATATAACATAGAGTAATTTCTGAATGGTTTTCCCAAAATGCTATCAATGTTTATGTCTGGATAATGGGTCTTATGATTATTTTTACTTTACTGTGTGTATATTTAAGTGTTTGATAATTGATGAGTAGGTTGTTTTAAAACTGAAAGAAAACCAGTAATAAAGTAATTTTCATTTTGAAAAACTAGTAACATTGCATCAACAATTTTATTTTTGAGTAAATTAGGAGTTTAGGAAATTTTGTATGCTAAACTTACACAACTTATTTGTAAAACATGGATGGAAAGTAGAGATAATGATGACATAATTAGATAAAAGTTTTAATAAAATGTGTTTTCTATCCAAGGGTACTGTATGTCTTTAAAAATCATGATCTGAGAATTTTTAGAATAAAACTAGGCCTAATAATAAAAGTTAAATACTAATCAAAATTTCCAATTAATATTTTTATTGTGCTATATCAAATTAAGTGTTCAAAGGCATAAGACTTGTCTAATATGCTTCCCTCTAAGGACTTTTAACCTTTATTATCTTTTCTTCCTTTGAATTTGCCATGATTCAAATAAATACTCTTTATGAGTTTCCAGCTATGAATATGTATTTCCTATCCTCCTCCTTTCACAAGGGCACGTTCCACTCTATTTATCATTCTAAGAGGATCTGGACGTTTTTTTCTTCCTAGCTCAAGCCCCCGTTTTGTTTTGCGGGTGTGTTTTGTTTTGCGGGTGTTTTTTTTTCTTCTATGACACCATCTGCCTAATAGTCTTTACCTTTTTAGATTACCATTGTAGATTCTTCTGTACATCCCTAGAGACCATGGTCCATGTTTTCTCATCTTTAATGAAAATCTTTCTTATTCAAAGCAGATTTTAGCAAGGCAGTTTTCTGCATGCACTTAAACATTTACATACAAAACAGCCTGATAATTTTCTATCCCTCTGGCATTAACATATTTTGAACAGGCAGGAATCTCCTTTCCCCACCCAATTCACACTTGTAGATCTCTAGAGGACTAAAAGGAGATTAGTGTGTATTAGCATAAACTGTGAGAAAACGAGATGCTGAGGCATGTGTGGATATTAATCAGGTAAAAAGTCCTTAATCTCATGATTGTATCAATAACTTTCTTTAAAAGTGTATTATGTGTTCAAGAAAATAATGCTTTAATGATACACAATAACTTAATTGGAGTCATGACACTCTGATTTTAAATAGAGTTGGAAAGAAATTGCCTTTTAGCACTGAAGTCAAATTTAATAGTAATTGACACTGGCGTATTCTTACGACATGTGAAGGAAGCAGGACATTTTGCATCCATTAATGATCCTTCATTGCATTTAGGATTGAGTCCCCAAATTCTGCAATAACTATCAAATCTTTCTTATTCCCCACTTCCATTTATCAGAAAATCTAATACACGGAGATTTACTTTATGTAACTTTCCAGCCTTTTGTACTATAAAAGAGACTAACTTTTGGAAATCTGATACAGAAATGATTAAAGTAGGAGGGAAACTTCATGTGTAACTCATTAAGCTGGTGTTTTGATCAACAGCAGTATTAAAAGCAGTATACTATTTTGATAAAAACATTCTATCCAGAGATAGGAATTTTAATTTTAGTTCTGGCAGTAATGGTGACTTTAGTTTGTCAGAATCGTGATATTTTCTTTTGTTAAATGAGGGCAGTATACCAGATAATTTTGAAAGTCCCATAGAGCTGTTTTAAAAATCAATCTATGTTATATAAAATTGTATTATATAAAATTGTGTAAAACAATACAATTTTATATAACCTATATAAAGTTATTTTATATAATTGTAAAACATAATAAAATTGTAATATTTTATATTTCTGTACTATTTTAAAAGTGTTGGAAATAAGAAGAGATCAATTTTAAAAATCTATGACCTTATTAAATTTACTTTTAAAATTATTGCACCGCTCTTTGATGATTCTAACAACCAATTTTTTTCACATTTCCCACATTATATCTGAGAATGTGAGGCTATACTTCATCAAGAAAAATACAACAATGGAGGCCTCTACCATAGTAAAAATGGTGATTTCATACAGTCTCACTAAATGGCTTAGAAATTTTAAATAATACTATGTGATATTCTGTATATAAAGATTTGTATTTCTGTTTTACCCAGTCTTGACTATTAAGGGAGAAAATATTCCTTAATAGTATTCAAAGAAAAATCTCATTTTAGAAATGTGTCGGTTCTGGTCCTCTCGGAAGCAGATGCCAAGACAAAAGTAGAATTGCCAAAAATCCATTGAGTGAAATGTCTTTAAATAATAAAGAGGACAAGGAGCAGAGGAAGGCAGGGAGAGCTTTGAGACCCCTATCCATTTCTGACACTTACGACACAATTGAGATCTGGGACAACATGAGGTAGGAGGAACCTCATACTCCAATGCAGCTATGAGAAAGGCTCACTCAAGCCATAGCAAACTCCATGGCAAATATTCCCTCTTAGAAGTGCCCTACATTGGGCAGAAATGCTGCAGGTCTAACTCCCTCCTCTGCTCACTCTTTGACTTAGAGCAGTCAGAAGAAAGCCTGACCCTGGCATGGATAGATACTGCAGTGAAACCTGAAGACACAGCTGGTGGAGGCTGTCCACTGACTATACCTCCTGCAGCAGATCTGAGTGACACACCTCCATGGCTGTCATAATTAGTGTTATTTTCACCTTTACAATTTTATGTGTTCTACTAATTGAATATAATACATATTAAAGAGTTTACTTTCGGGAAAAATAATGAAAGTACTTGAAACAAAATTTTTTCCTTGTTAAATTCAAAGTAGATGATTCCTTGAGAAAGATTATGCCCTGGGCAGTTTCCAATTTAGTAAATATATTCTTATTAATATTTGATAAGACTTAGTGACTGGATATTCTCTTTATGAGTTAAGAAATTGATTTGAAGATCAATTTCTTAACTTACTGAGTAAAAACTATGCCAATTTCTTTTAAATTTTATATAAATTATTTCATTTAATCCTTAAAACAGCTTTGTGATATTTCATCTCAACGAAGGAAAAACTAGAATATTTTGGTAGGAACATCACAGACTAATTGGACAAGCAGTCGATTAATGCACACCTGTGGAGCAGCTCAAAGAAAACTGTGTTTTGTCTTGAATTAACTACATATTGTACGTCTTGAATTAACTACACATTATCTTTCATCAGGATAAAATGACATCAGTTCAATCTTACTATAGAAATCGGAAAGAAATACAGTCTTAAGTCAAGTGCAAGCCTTGGATAGCGCTATACATAAATGTGCATAGAAAATTAACCTTGAAAGAATTTCTAATAAAAGTATTTTTCATGATATCTGTTGGGTTTCTCATCATTACTGCGTGGCAGAACATGAGTAAACATACTTATTACTGAGACATGTAAGAACGCAGATGAGGAACAGATACTGGCAAAAATGTCACAACAACATGTGAAGACCCCAAAGTTAGACTATGGAAATTGAAAAGTGAATAAACAGATGACATCAATACGAGAGACCAGATGATTGAATAATATTGAAGAACCTAAACAGGAAGAAAATCAAAGGATGGAAATGGAAAGCTGAGATCTAATAAATAATTTTAAAAATATAAGCAAATGATTCCAAAATAACAAGATGGCCTACCAAATTACAGATTTGAAATACAGTTGATCCTTGAACACAGGTTTAAACTGCATGGATCCACTTATCTTATGGGATCCTTGGGGGTGTTGCTTTTCTGGCCAGAAACTTCTGTGGCTGGTGGCGCCTTTGCCCGAGGTTTGCTTGGGTCCAATGTGCCACTCACCTTGGCAGGCTGCATTCAGCTCACACTACCAGTTTGGATTCCACACCTCCGAAGAGACTGGAGCATAGCGGCAAGGGGTGTGTGAGCGAGCAAGTGTGGGGTCCGGAAACTGTGCAGTCAGGCATGCCAGCTGCTGCAGCAGGATGGGCAGGTCCAGGTGCTGGCACAGGTGCCAGCTCACTGCGTGACTGCAGTTGGACCAGGCACACAGCTGGCACCAGGGAACTTGGTGGCACCTAGAAGCCTGGTGACTCAAGGGTCACAAAGGGGAGTCACAGCTCTGGCTCGGGGAGCTCCCAGGTTTGGGTTCCCTGAAGGGCCGCGGCTCTTTTTCTCTCCTCCTTGTCACCCAAACATAGCGAGAAAGGGGTGTTTCACCCGTTTATGTTCACAGCTGCTCCTGCCACAGCTCTGGCGGCTCCAGACAGCCCGCAGCTGCCATCACTTATACAGACATTTCTTTTTTTTTTTCTTTCTTTTTTTTTTTTGAGACGGAGGCTCGTTCTGTAGCCCGGGCTGGAGTGAGCGGCGCCATCTTGGCTCCCTGCAAGCTCCGCCCCCCGGGTTCCCGCCATTCTCCTGCCTCCGCCTCCCGAGGAGCTGGGACCACAGGCGCCGCCACCTCGCCCGGCTCATGTTTGTATTTTTAGTAGAGACGGGGTTTCACCGTTTCACCGTGTTAGCCAGGATGGTCTCCATCTCCTGACCTCGTGATCCCCACCTCAGACTCCCAAAGTGCTGGGATTACAGGCGTGAGCCACCGCGCCCGGCCACAGACATTTCTTTCAACAAAACTTAACACAGTGTGCCTATGTCTCCTGCCTCCCCTTCTACCTCCTCCGCCTGTTGTGTTTCTGCCATTCCCGAGACAGCAAGACCAACCCTCTTCCTCCTCCTTCTCAGCCCGTTCAAGACAAGAATGAAGGCCTTTGTGATTACCCACTTCCATTTAATGAATAGTCATAACTTGTGTTTGTATAGCCATTGATATTTAACAATATTATTGTACTTGCTGAATAATATAGCAGATTATTTTATAATTTTATTAGCACTATTCTAATTTATAAGCAGATGCACAATTAGTCTGTGTACCCAAAAAATTAATATTTGACAATGGCTAAGGAGATAGATTTAATCATATTTGTAAAAATTGAAATAAATAACATTGCGTTATTTCTTCAATTCGAATTCAGTTAAAGAGCACATCTTCAAAATGATAGGCTCTATTAAAAATTATAGGGGAATAATTAAAATAATTTAAGTAAATATACTAATATATGTCAACTTATGATTTCTCATGTGATTTTTCTGCTTTTTTTAAATTTATTTTAGTAGGCATATTTCCAATCTTCAATTCTAGGTACACTAAAGCTAAAAATGATACCTTTAAAACAATTATTTTCCTTACGTCTATTAATAGAGTTACTTAAGACAAAAGAGTGTACTTACAAAAAGCCTGGGTCTATTTCTGCTTTAACTGGACTAGGCTGGCATTTCTGAAAAAGCCACTTTAACTCTTGGTTTTCAACTTATTTACCTGCAAAATGAGATAAACTGTGATACTTATAGAGCTGACATGGGAATTAAGTCTCAGAATATACGAAAGTACTTGCAGGGTCTTGAATATAATAAGCATGTGGTCAATTCTGGTTATTTTGTTTATGGCTAGGCATGTACTCAGTACATATTGGTTGCTGGAGCAGATGTCATTAACTGGAATATCGCAGCCTGGAAAGTTATACTTTCTACCACTGATTATTTAAAATCATCGCATTCCTTGTTCTCACTCATAAGTGGGAGCTGAAAAACGAGAACACATGGACACAGGGAGGGAAACATCACACACTGGGGCCGGTCGGCGGGTGGGAGGCTAGGGGAGAGGTAGCATTAGGAGAAATACCTAATATAGATGATGGGTTGATGGGTGCAGCAAACCACCATGGCACGTGTATACCTATGTAACAAACCTGCACATTCTGCACATGTATCCCAGAACTTAAAGTATAATTTTAAAAAAGAAAGAAATTAAACAACAACAACAAAAATCATCCCATGCTTAAAGGCTCAATTGGAATCTGAGAAGATTATATAGTATATACTTTTGTTAAGCCAATGCTCTCTACAACAGACCAGAAAGAAATTCTTTCCTCCAGTTCTACATGAGCCATTATTGTTCATACACAGGAAAAGTGTCAAAATATTTTTTATATCTCATGGTGTAATAAATTTTTATTTTCGAAAATGAATTACTTGCTATAAATTAGTTGATTTTTTAAAAAGTCTTGATCATAATTGCTGGGCTTTTAGTTATCCATCAGTAGGTCCTTAATCTTTAATTTTCCTTTATTTTCATCATTTAATTTCTAAACATTATAAAAAGGATTGTATTGTTATCTGTTATTGCTTTCAAAGTTCATTTGTAGCCTGTCAGCAGCATTGCTTTTATGTAAAGTTGCAAAATGGGAATTTAAGCATTAAGTTTTCTTCTCCCAATGCCACACTGAAAGGTTATGAATTGAGCAAGAATTAAAATATGAGGATTTTTATCTCATGTATTACTTTTATTCCAGATCTTTGCTGAGTTACAGGAATCTAATTTTGATGCTTATTTTCAATGGCTGAACATAAGATTTACTTATTATAGAAACTAATTCACTTACCTCAAAGTGATTTTCAGACATCTAGTACCTTGTAATCTTTCTTCACAACAGAGCCTAGCTATATTCTTGAAAAACAGAAATAAAAAAGAAAAAGGAAAACAAGATCTTTTGTTCATTTGAAGGAAGTTTTGTTCGAGTTTATTTATATGGTAATTTAATGCCATGAGATGTGTTTCTAACTTCTTTTATAAAAAAGTAAAAAAAACCCTTGAATATAATAGAAGCAATACAGAAGAACATAATCTGAAAAGACCGTTTCCTCCAGCCTCTTCCAAATATTTAACATCATATAACATAAAATTGTGGAATTTAAAATCTATAAGTCCCAAATGTATTTATCTAAGCTTTCATGAAAAGTAAGTTGGCACCAGAAGAACGTACATTTCAACATCATGAAACTGGAGAGAATAAGAGGATTTGAGTTGTTGGAAAAGACCCTTTGAAAATACAATGGGTTGGACAACTTAGTATTGGCCAACTTCTTGTAAAACAAAAAAAGAATGAAACAGAATATTTATATATAAAGAGATACCTTAAATAAGCTAAAACTATAGACATAAACTAGATTTATTCAAGGGTCTTTCATGCCACATTTATACTTATTTTGTCATTGTCATGATTATCATGATGAAATGTTGATTAGTGTTTTCAAGGAAACTTTATTATGAGCTTCTACATTAACTAATAGATTTATTCTAATGTAATCCTCAGTCTTGATACAATGATGATAATAGTTTCATTGACTAAGCTTGAACTTAAGAATTAATTTCCTCACCAGTCTAACAATACTTAATTCAATGATTAAGCTTTCACAGATCTTGATATAAATAATATAGTTATGGACAGTTATGTTTATCTAGAGTTACAAAAAATCTATATTTACTTTTATCAATTTTAGTAAAAGTAATGTGGAATATGGAAAAATAATTTAGTGCATAAATCATAGTGTTTGGTTGTATTCCCTACTATTAATAATTTATTGTGTATTCATCTAGAAATATATTCTTCCTATCGATATAAGAGGAGGGAGATACTTTTTTTGTATAAAGGCAGTTTGTCTTCTAACTTACTTTATATGCATCAACGTTTTCAGATACTGAACTATCACTAAAGTCTGAACTGTCTTTCTTCAATACTGATTTCATGTTGAATTATATCCCACATCATGGTCTGCAGGTGCGCTTATTTTTTACATGTAGTATCTCCTTCAAGTTACATCATGTGTGTTATTTAATGTCACTGTTGGTTAGTGGCCATTTTTCAGAACTGAAGATGGAATGGCCTGACCAGCTATTAAGAATTTGGGAGACACAGAAATTGTGGCAAAATTCCTTAATGTTTAAGGGAAAGTAACTTTAAGAGATTTTTGGAAAAGCTTTATATACATTCTTTTCAAATTTCAGTACAAATGAAAAAGTGGTTTTAATCAGTGGCTTAGTAGACTTTGAGCAACTATGCATGCTTAAGTTTAATAGCATGGTTTGGCCAATGTATTACTCTCAAGTCCTGTTCTCAGTCAGCTTCTATCATCAAAGCAATTGTTTCATTATAGATAAATAAGGGAAACATGTTTTAATTTCAAAATTCATGTTTGAGTTAACTTTCATAAGGGATTTCATTTTTCCTAAGCATTCTTAAGGTTTTTTATTATTTGAAGGTTCTTTCTTCCCAGTACATTTGCTAGGAATAACGTTTACATGTTTATAATCTACTTGAGCAACACTATCGTGTCTTACAGAAGTTGTTCATATGTAAATGATCATTACATTCTGTGAATTGAGGCCATGTTCAGGTCCTAAGGAAGTTCACCTTTTACACAGAAGATTGAGAAAATTTCCTAGATATAAATACAGATAAATCAGACATCACAGTGGTGATGTAGAAACCATAATGGCAATGGAAAGGAGTCCAGTTCATAGCCTAAAACTTAAACATGTATTCTTAGGAGTCAGATTTTACTGAATATTTTACCCACAATAGCTGCCTATTTTGCTATAATAAAATATATATATAAAACTTTCTTTAACTAAACTCAGTAACTATGGGAATTATTTTCTTTACATAGTTGCGTGTGCCCGCGCACACACACACACACACACAGATATATATATATATATATATGTTTTGTTTCTTTTGCCACCTACTCCTAACTTTTTGTTTGATTTTTAAATTAAATATTAATTGAATAGACTTATCTTCCTTAATCCTGTGAACTGAAAATGGGGGCATGGTAATCATGAGGAGAAATATTTAGGGAAATTAGATTACAAGTAAAAGTATGGGCATATTCTCCTATTTTCTACAAAAGTTTTCAAATGGTTCCTGGGGTTTTTTTTGTTGTTCTTGTTGTTGTTATTGTTGTTCTTGTCATCAGGTTTGATTTTGGTTCTTGCCCTTTCCTTCTAGTTCTCCTTTTGTTAATAGGAAGGCAGGCAAAAGCCCCATTTATGTGTGTGTTTTCCCCTCAGACAGTTTTCATCCACTGCTCTGCACTAGAATTGCACAAATCTTCATGGTGAGCAATTTTAAGAAATTTTAGTGAAAGGTAGAAATTATTTCAGAAATCAGTTTCTCTGGTCCTTTATATTAATAATAATATTTGGCTTCCCATTGCTCTTTGGAGTTGTTGATTAAATATGTGTTTTTGACAACCTCCTCATTACAGTTTCTTAAAGAAATGAGTACTGGTTTGTAAAGAATTATCAACATTATCCATTCCATTTATGAAGAAAAGGAGAACAGCTAATAAACTGTATTGTAAAATCCAAAAAAAAAAAAAGTCTGAACTATCAAACAGACTCGCACAATTTATTGATTTTTACCCAATGTGACCTTTACTAGTAATTAGTAGAGCACACAAGAATGAAGTAATGTTACCAGTACAGCATCTGTATCTAGGAAGACTCAAACCATTAGACTGCATCCTTTATGTTTCCTTTCCACATGGGGAGACATTTTGGTTCCAGAATGACAATCAAGTTCTGTCTGCAGGACAAGTAAGTATAACGGAGTGGCTTCTTTCAGGATATAGCATGTATATCCCACTGAAAGATCTCACTGATAAAAACTGAAAGTATTTTCACAGCCTTGAGATTATTTCCAGTTGGAAAATCTGTCAGTGTACATAGGAGGAAGGCAGGGGAGGTCAAAACTGCCTCAGGCATTCCTAGGAAGGAAGAACCTCACAGAAATGCTTTCACCCAGTCTTTCTCGTGTGTCTTCATACATCAGTATCCCAAAATCTTCCTCAGCCTTTGTAAATGCATAATCGTCTACTGCTACATAAATGTTCCATTTATTTGTTTTGTTTTGTTGTTTTTTTTACCATAACCCTATTGTTGAACTTTATGCTTATCTCAAATTTTCTTCTATAATAAAGGATGATGCAATTGCAACTCAATGTTTTTATAGCAGCCTCCCTACCCTCTGTGTGGTCATTTGACTAAAGATCTGGAGCATGATACAGAATAGTCTCCGCTTATCTGCCATTTTGTTTTCATTGGTTTCAGTTTTCAGTTACCAGAGGTACGGTACCACAGCATATTTTCAGAAAAAAACAAAGCCCACATTGACATAATTTTTATTATAATATATTGTTGTAGTTATGCTGTGTTATTATTAGTTGTTAATTTCTTGCAGAGAATAACTTATAAATTTAACTTTTTCATTGCTATGAATTATTGGAAAAAAATGTATATTTAGAGGTATTTACTATTCTTGATTTCAGACATCCACAAAGGGTGTTGGAACATATCCCCCATAGAAAGGAGGGGAATACTGTGTAAGCAGATGTGTTGGAGTGACATCCAGGAAGTCTCCTTAGAAGAGATTTCTAAATTCCTAGATATCTATCTCTGGGACAAAGAATGTATAATTTTTAATTTGTAGAGATGACACTGAATATTTTTCAAAGAATTTTTAGCAATTTACATTTACTACAGAATGCATGATGGCTTACTGTAGACTTGTAGTATGGTTTGAAGTCAGGTAGTGTGATGCCTCCAGCTTTGTTCTTTTTGCTTAGGATTTTCTTGGCTACAAGGGCTCTATCTGGGTTCCATACCAAATTTAAAGTGGTTTTTTTCTAATTCTGTGAAGAAAGTCAATGATAGCTTGATGGGGATAGCATTGGATCTAAATTACTTTGGGCAGTATGACCATTTTCACTATATTGATTCTTCCTACCCATGAGCATGGAATGTTTTTCCATTTGCTTGTGCCCTCTCTTATTTCCATGAGCAGTGGTTTGTAGTTCTCCTTGAAGAGGTCCTTCACATACCTTGTAAGTTGTATTCCTAGGTATTTTATTACGTTTGTAGCAATTGTAAATGGGAATACACTCATGATTTGGCTCCCTGTTTGTCTGTTATTGGTGTATAGGAATTCTTGTGAATTTTGCACATTGATTTTGTATCCTGAGACTTTGCTGAAGTAGCTTATCAGCTTAAGAAGATTTGGGGCTGAGACAATGGGGTTTTCTAAATATATAATCATGTCATTTGCAAACAGAAACAGTTTGACTTTCTCTCTTCCTATTTGAACACCCTTATTTCTTTCTCTTGCCTCATTGCCCTGGCCAGAATTTCTAATACTTTGTTAAATAGGAGTGGTGAGCAAGGACATCCTTTTCTTGTGTCGGTTTTCAAAGGGAATGCTTCCAGCTTTTGCCCATTCAGTATAATATTCTGTGGGTTTGTCAGAAATAGCTCATTATTTTGAAATACATTCTATCAGTACCTAGTTTATTGAGAGTTTTTAGCATGAAGCGGTGTTGAATTTTGTTGAAGGCCTTTTCTGCATCTATTGAGGTAATCATGTGGTTTTTGTCATTGGTTCTGTTTATGTGATGGATTACGTTTATGGATTTGCATATGTTGAACCCGCCTTGCATCCCAGGAATGAAGCTGACTTGATATTGTTGGATAAGCTTTTTGATGTGCTGTGGATTAGGTTTGCCAGTATTTTATTGAGATTTTTCGCATTGATGTTCATCGGGGATATTGGCTGAAATTTTCTTTTTTCGTTGTGTCTCTGCCAGGTTTTGGTATCAGGATGATGTAGGTCTCATAAAATGAGTTAGGGAGGGTCCCTCTTTTTCTATTTTTGGAATGGTGTCAGAAGGAATGGCTACGGGAGGGATAGCATTAGGAGAAATACCTAATGTAGATGATGGATTGATGGGTGCAGCAAAACACTATGGCATGTGTATACCTATGTAACAGACCTGCACATTCGGCACATGTATCCCAGAACTTAAAGTATGATGATGATGATGATGATGATGATGATGATAAAGAATGCATGATTGCCTGTCTTTCCACACCCAGACAAAAATAGTCTCAACCATTTTTTATGTTTGCTGACCCAAAACTAAAAAATCATTTGGATTAATTTTATATGTAGAATAAGATTTGTGCTCATAAAATAATTAAAATAATGGGAGCTGATACCACACAATGTTGCAGTTCTCTGCCATTAAAAAATAAAACTGAAGGGTGGGCATGGTGGCTCCCGTCTGTAATCCCAGCGTTTTGAGAGGCCGAAGTGGGTGGATCACCTTGAGATCAGGAGTTTGCGATCGGCGTGGCCAACATGGTGAAACATGTCTGTACAAGAAATTTTTAAAAAGTTAGCTGAGCATGGTGGCAGGTGCCTGTAATTCCAGCTTCTCGGGAGGCTGAGGCAGGAGAATCGCTTGAACCTGGGAGGCAGAGGTTGCAGTGAACTGAGATCATGCCACGGCACTCCAGCCTGGGTGACAAAGTGAGACTCCATCTCAATAAATAAGTATATAAAAAAACAAACAAACAAATAAATAAAGCTGAATATGAGACTAGGGTAACCCAGGGCTGATAATGGCAGCACCACAAATTTGTTTGTGATTCAAGATCAGGTCTCCAGTTTCAGGTTCATCTTCCCAACAACTGCTGGAGACTCACCTATCAATTATATTTTAAAAGGGATAAAAAAATAAAAAATGGGATTTTGAAAGAAGTGCTTTTCTCTCTTAAGGAGACTTTCTGTATGTCTACCTAACAGTTGCACTTCCCTGTCATTTTGAGACCTCTAGCTACATGGTCAGACATCTGTAAGGGAAACAACTATGATGCAGGTTTATTTTATGTTCATTTTTATTAAATAAAGAAGAAGAATGTCTGTTAAGAGACAATTAGAAGTCTCTATGTTTGACCATCTTTTCATAGATTTAAAAACAATTTGCATATCATTTTTCTTGGTAATTCAAATTTATCTTAATGACTTTTTATGTTTTTTATGTTTATTTATTTATTTATTTGTTTGTTTTGAGACAGGGTCTCCCTATGTCGCCCAGATTATATTGCAGTGGTGGGACCTAGTTCACCACAACCTCCACCTCCCAGGCTCAGGTGATTCTCCTGCCTCAGCCTCCTGAGTAGCGGGAATTACAGGTGCATGCCACTACTGCATGGTTAGTGTTTTGTATTTTTAGTAGAGACGGGGTTTCACCATGTTGACCAGGCTGGTCTCAAACTCCTAACCTCAGGTGATCCACTCTCCTCGGCCTCCTAAAGTGCTGGGATTACAGACATGAGCCACCACACCTTGCCCTGTTTTTTTGTTGTTGTTGGTTTTTTTTTTTTTTTTTTGTCTGTTATATTGGGTTTTAAAAGCCCTTGCTACTTTCAGGTATTAAGATCTTTGTCAGATGTTTGGGTCGTCATTATATTTTTTTCCTAGTTTTTCATTTTTATTTTAATTTAGTTTATGGCTCAATATGCTTTTAGTCTCTATATTGTTGAACTTTTTTTGCTCTTTATTTGAAGGTCTCAAGGAAAAGAGATTTGTTCAATGTTTTATGATTTTTAAAAATTAGATACAAATACTAACCTGTATACATTAGCCTGAACAGTATTAAAGGAAAAAATCCTGACACTCATTAAATTGGTATGAAAATCTTTATTCATGAATTTGCAATAGGGGTATTGCTATGGGAGGACTGGCCTCAACTATGACTAAAATAGGGAAAAGTGGGAATTTATAGTCAAAGAACAAAGTAAGGGCTCAGTGGATGGAAAATTACTAAGAGGAGACAATAAGGATAGGGAGCTTCTTTTGCTAATGTGATCTAACAGGATTCTTACAGAAGGAAAGCCAGGGTGGTCAGCTATCAAGGGTGATACAAGGAATTCGATCAGGTATTGAAGGCTATCAGCTATGAAGGTGGAAATTCTTGCTCAACTGCCTTAGCTGGATTCTTGCTGTAACTGGACTAAGCAGACCAAAGATGGCCCAAGGATGAGGCCTACTCAAAATGAGGGCTCAAAGAAGCCTAAGTAAAATTTTGTCAAGGAAATAATCTTTCTCAATGGTTTTAAGGTAAAAAGATTCAGGCAATAAGTGTAGCTTACTTGCAAATTACTCCCCTATTTTCATTTCCAATGGGAGTTAGTTTATAGCAGGCCATTGAATACTAATAATAAAATAAATCTACATATGAGAACTGGGAAAAGCTAGAAAGAAAAAGTGGGGCAAGAAAAAAAAAGCAAAAGGCAATCTCTCAAGCTGCATTTGGGAATATATATATAATAGCCATGCCTATCAGAAAACAAGTTCTTGGTCTCTTTAAAAAATAAAATCAGTGATTGTTATACATAGGATAAAATGCATTCATGAAAAAGATCTGTAATTTTGAATGCACACATAATCTGTAAACAAAATAAAGTATTTTCAGGCTGGAAAGTTATAACAGTTTGGTTTCCAGAGAAAGCTCTACAAAAGCATTGAATGTTTAGTGAAACTTTTGAAATTAAAAAATGCAGGACATTAAAACTAAAGGGATTTAATTTTATTGTTAGTTTAAGCTAATGGTTTATGACAGTTTGGTAAAACAAAAAGAGATATCGCATTAGTGAAGGAAAATGACATAAAAATTTCCCCCAAAAAATTACAAACAAAATATGATTTTATTATACAAGAGAAGTATTTATTTATGTCAGCCTTTCAATATTATTTTGAACAGTTATAAATACATAGAGATTTACTAAGAGTAAAATATGAGTATTTTAGGGTGTTCAGGTTATTATAGTAGAGAAAATCTTTTTCAAAAATATATGAAAGTAATGATAAAATTTTTATAACATTTTATCAGAAAAAATACTAACAGGTATCTTGAAAAATGAATATAATAATGTAAGTCATCATATTTCACATTGGAGAAATTTTTATGCCAGTGATTTCTTTCTAGTTCTGTTAATGTCAATGAAAGTGTAAAAGCATCGTTTCTAAAAACAAATTTCACTGTCATTATGTACAAAAGAATAAAAGATAACTGAGTCTCTTTAAAAACAAAAAACTACCATGTGAACATCTTTTTAATTGTGGTGAGTAAAATGAGGCACTCATTACTTTGCATGACTATCATAATCCTCAGAATTCCAGTGAAATCACAAATGAACTTTGTGGAATTAACAGCTCCAGACCATCTTGTAATTATGTTAGCAGCAATGTTTCTAGCGTTAAAAT
The DNA here is from genome assembly GCF_009764315.1 of Trachypithecus francoisi. Classification (NCBI taxonomy): domain Eukaryota; kingdom Metazoa; phylum Chordata; class Mammalia; order Primates; family Cercopithecidae; genus Trachypithecus; species Trachypithecus francoisi. Next base: position 105,205,877 of record NW_022681453.1, read on the forward strand.
GCCATAGAAAATAAATGATATTAATATTTATCTTATGAACAACAGTTTCATAGTTCCCGTGGTGAGTTAAACCACTAATGGCTGATTAGACATGATATTAACAGCAGTGCCAATGAAATGTTACTCACTATGAGAAAAACAATTGCTACAGATTTAAAAAGTGCAAGTCAACACAAAAGACACGTAACAGGTCCCAAAGAAGTTATTTGAGAGTGGTTCTGTTGTTTTCCTAAGACAAGTATAATAATCATATTTAGAGAGCTAGATAGACAATTTCATATCAATGAACACTTTAAGTGCAAAATCCACTGTATTTATAAAAGGTTGTGTATGATTTCTACTTTTTATGCTAATTTTGGCTTTGGCATGAGTATATGTATGTTTTCTTTTCCAGTTATAGAACAATACAAATTCTTTATATTTCTATAAAAGGTTAAAAAGATTAAAGATTTTTAAAAAATGTTGCCTGCTTTAGAAGTTGACATTAATTTTATATGCATGTCCCATGGACACTTAGCAAATATTTATTATAACCATATTATATCAAATAATTCAAAGTAATTAGAAAATTAAAATGGATTTTCCTTTTATTAAAATGTCTACCAAATATATGTTTATAATACAAAGAATTAAGAAATCCTAAAACAGCGTAAGCCCCATCCCCCACCTCCAAAGGAAACTTGACACCAACATTTGTGGATGCTCAGGTCCCTCATATAAAATGCATGGTAAGGCTATATATAATCCACATACATTCTCCTATATTCTTTAAATCATCTCTAGATTACTCATAATGCCCAATACAATGTAAATGCTATGTAAATAGTTCTTATACTGTATTGGTTTTATTTGCGTAATTTTTATTGCTGTATTTTCACTTTTGGTTCATTATTAGTTTTTGAATATTTTTTATTCATAGTGGCTCAAACCGACAGATGTGGAACTCACAGATACAAAGGATCAACTGGATACACACACACACATACACACACATATACATATAATTTATTTTCAAGGTATGTTGATATGGTTGAATGTAAGTCACATTGACAAGTAAATGTGTCTTTCTCACTGGATTGGCTTCTCAATGTCGCTGTGCTGAATATTCTTGGTTACTCTTATAGTAAGTTCTAACAAGTTTCATCAGAATATAATCTCTATCAACAAAAGTGACAGAAAGACTATCTTGAGGCCTGGCCAACTCTGATTAGTTGGTGGAATCTGCCATGGTTGTTATGTCTAGAGGGATGCTGATGCACATAGGTTTAGCAAGATAGACCACTAAGAGTGGGGAAAGACACCTGTCTAATACTCTTTGTCCTTGAAATCTACTCAGTACAACTTGAAGACATGGCCTTGAAGGGTCATCTCAGTAAAGCAACTGGGTTATTCATGGCCCCATGACAATTTTAAAAAATTTCCTCATCTGCTGCACAACTGTAGCATTTTACATATGTTGCAGACTTGTTATACAGAGACTATAATTTTCTTAAAATTCTTTCCTATAGAATATGAACTTCCTAATGGCATTATTTCCACATAGTACATGTTCAGCAAATGTCCGTCCCATGAATAAATGAACAGGTGGTGTCATTCTGAGGTTTGAAAAAACGTTAATATTTTCTCTGTGGAAGCAAACCCAAAAGCAACTGTTAAAAATATAATTCAGCCAAAAGGCCAAATCCATGATCCATGTGTTGAATAAAGTTGGCATAAGATATATTTTTTGTTGTCATGGACTGTATAATTTAATTCATCAGACAAGACCTTGGCTCTGCCAAATGAAAACTCTCCTTATCACATGGTTTGGAAAGAGTTTTCTTTGTTTACTGAGTGAGTTCAGCTTGATTTTCTCCTGAACACAGCCAACTTTGAAAGAATGGCAGAGAGATGAATGCAACTGTAAGCATATACAAAATAATTATGAGTTCACTGAAGGGCTATTGAGTACTAGATACTATTGGAAAACAGCCTTGTAATGCCATCTAAAATGCAACCTGGCACATAATTCAGAAATCAATACATTTCTCATATTTCAAAAATACTTACTTTAACATAAGATGTATCAAGGATGTATTTTGTTGGTGGTTTTTGACTGTAAAAATCATTTTTTATAAATCGTTTCTCTGCATCCACTGACTCATTAGCTCATACAACATATTCTGAGCTCTTTTTTGTGTGCCATGATACTGAGGATTCAAAGAAAAATAATATAGAAAATGTTTCCATTGAGGCCATCTGATTTACCTTGCTAGGTTGGTTGTTACAGGGAGCATGGTAAGTATGGATTTATATATTTTTCATGTGTAGCATTAGGTTCAAATAATGACATAATGCTGGCATCTCTGAACATATTCCATTTAAAAGATAGGTAGGACAATCCTTTCTCTATATTAAAATGCTGCAAACCATTTTAATTATGTTATTTTAGAACAAAGATCTTTGAAAGGTCATATAATTATTTTTAGTAATTTTTAATTTCTATTAATGTTGAAGATGACATATCAAAAATATTGTCCTCTGTTTTCTCACTTAAAAAAAGGTTCTATTTTGTGCAAAGCCCTGGGCTATAAAATAAAATATAATTTGAGTTTTGAATAAGTTAATATTTTAATGATTTTTTTTCCTGATATGTGCAGAAATACAAACAAAATGCGCAATTCATCCTGAGGGTTTCAAAGAGGCTTAGCTCAAGAATAGAGGAGTTGGGCCCAGGCGCGGTGGCTCACGCCTATAATCCTAGCACTTTGGCGGGCGGATCACGAAGTCAGGAGATCGAGACCATCCTGGCTAACACGGTGAAAACCTGTCTCTACGAAAAATACAAAAAATTAGCCGGGCATGTTGGCACGTGCCTGTAGTCCCAGCTACTGGAGAGACTGAGGCAGGAGAATCACTTGAACCCAGGACGCAGAGGTTGCAATGAGCCCAGATTGTGCCACTGCACTGCAGCCTGGACAACAGAGCTAGACTCCGTCTCAAAAATAAGTAAATGAAAATAGAGAAGTTGGAATAAGAATGGAAAAAAAGAATCTCAATGAAAAGGACAGGAGAGTAAAGGTATTACAGAAAAATAGTTTATGACATGTTAGTAAACAACACTTTTCTATAAAGGGAGCATAGTTTATTTGTAGGGGAGGGTTTTAAGATGAGAGCTTTCTGCTTTTAACACCACCATGTACTGAACCAATATAGACTTCTTGTGCTTCAAACCAAGACATTTTGCATTGAAAATAAAAGAAGTAGAGAGAGTTTAGTTAGAAATTGCTTCCTGCAGAACGCTTTGGCTTTCCTTGCTTTGTTGCTATATCACTTTAATATCTGCATCCTTCCTCACATGATTTTCTTCCTTACATATATCTGTGTGGATCCAAATCTCTCTTCGTGTAGGAAGACCAATCACTGAGGGCTGTTCATAATCCAGTCTGAATTCGTATTAACTTTGTTACATTTCCAAAGACCTTCTAACTAGGTTCACATTCACAGGTACCAGGGTTTAGATCATCAGCATATCACTTTGGAAGATGAGCTGGGGAGACACAATGCAACCGAAAAGAGAGATGATAGAAATTTTTATAAAATTTCATGACAAAACAAATCTGTCACACATATGTGGAGAATCCAAATTTACACTACTTGTCTGGTGAAAGGATTGTCAATGTGAGTGATTAGCATAAAAAATAATTTGAAACTTTTTGAATTCTCAGAGCTTCAAAAAAGACAAATGAAAAATTCTTTTCTTGAAGCAATCATACAACCCAATATGAAACTATTATGAAAAATAAAAGCAAAACAAAAAACACAAATCACTATTAATCATCACATCATGAGATAAACCACCATGAGGAAGAATCTATTGACATGATTAGCAGCGTACAAGAGGAATATGTCTAGACATAGTCCATACCTGCACTGAGGCAGATCCCTAAGGTTCACGTGTTTCAAAAGCCCAGATTGCCACCTAAAGCAAACACATCAGGGTGTTTACTCACTGGCTTCTATCAATTTTTCATTCCAGAATAGGCTTCCTTCAATGAAAATCATCATATCCTACTTCAATTCACTCCTCAAATTCCAAAAGTTATTTCCCCAGGACCATTCCCCATATGATCTCATCCCTTTAGTAGGACAGTTTTACATTGCCTTTCTGCTTGAGCATATGACCATGCCATGGGCTGCTCATTGGCCATGAGTCAATAAAAACGCAACCATAGGGCCAAGCAGCAGGCAGTTTTTAGTCCACCAAGCTAGTCTACTTTTACTTTCTTTGATCAGAGTAGTTAGCCTTCCAAACAAGATGCTGCTCTTTCACTTGGAACTGCCATCCGTAAACCAAGCCATCCATTTGTGGTCACAGAAGAGCTATGTGAATGGCAATCCGATCAGGCAGATGCCCAGGTGGTTAGAACTTCAGTCCTAAAGGAAAATAGATTATCAACTTGTGAATACATTGAATTTTTTTTTTTTTTGGCATTCCTTTGGGATTACATTTCTATACAAACCATTTCCATCTTATCATGAAACAGTTCCAATTACTTACTATCCTTCCCATTGGACTGCTTTATTGACGTCACCCCAGATAATGTGTTTATTTCAGGTTTCAAGATTATTTTACATCATGTGCATAGGGGCAGTTTCAATTAACATCTGATAGCAAGCTAACACTTGCCACTCTAATGGAGATACTGGAATCTAAAATCCCAGCAGTTAATGCTGGGTTGTGCCCCCAGGCATTTGCCATAGAACTCTGAGACTCTTTTCAAGTGGTTTTATCTACAAGATTTAGCAACTATTTTCACCTATAAAATATGTGTCCCACCAAGTCCAAATAAAACAACCAGATGCTGACATTCTAACCTATTTTGCCCAACAGGTATTCTTAAATTAACAACTTGTCCACACAAGTTGTTAATTTGGGTGGCCATCTTATTGGTTTCCATTTAGCATATCCAATTAAGTCTGTTACATGCCTTCTGTTTCATAGTACTAGGTAAAGTATTCCCCAGTCGTATGTAATATCCATTTCCATAATACATCCAGATAAAAAGACACAAGCATTTTGCATAAAATCTGCTTAAATATATCAACTTTTCATCCAATTTTCACCTTAATCCTATCAACCCTTGCATGCTTCTTAGGTCCTCCCAACCTAACTTTAGTCCCCAGTAGGAATTTATCAAGTTTGGGAACCACAGTGCATGGAGTTCCCTTGAGAGGGAGTCCTAGTAACATCTTTTTTCCATATACTGACTGACGATTGTACTCACTCAAGTGCAGATGGCCTTGAGTACCCAACCGGGCATTGAGGTGAAGGACACTGACTTTTTAATCAATCTTTATAGATTGTGGGACCATTGCACAAACCTGTTGCTGAGGACAGGTTTTTCACCATCTTTGCCTTCCAGTTTTTTAAAATTTCACCAATACTAGGTTGAATAAAGCGTATTTGTTTTGGCTCTTTAACACTGTGGACTAACAAGAGATCCTATCAGCCCACCCAACTCCCAAAAGTGTTGCATTAAATATGTTTAACCCTTATCAATGTCTGCTTTATGCATCTTACTTCTTAATAACCTTTAATTATTTCACCCCTCCTGGGAGGAGTCGCTCCCCTTTTCCTTCCTTTCATCTTTCCTCGTTGTTTATCTCATTCTCTTTTGAATTATTCTAACTATTGCAATGTGTTATTTCAGCATAACATCTCCCTTTGGAAGAGGATCTGAGACTAGGGGCTGCAGCACAGGCTGGCTGGAATGCAACCTGGCCCAGGTCACTATCTGCCTCATCACTCCGTCTTACTTTCATTTTAACTACTATTACAGATACCAATAGCCAAGGATATGAATATTTCACCCTCTCTTTCTCTCTCTCTCTTTTGTTTTTTTCTGTCTTTCTTCCTATTTGCCATTTTCTTATGTATCCAGTAAAGCAACTGCCTGGAGTTTGCACACACCTTTTACAAATAACAGATTATTTATTTATTTATTTATTTATTTTTTTTTGAGAGGGAGTCTTGCTCTGTCGCCCGGTCTGGAGTGCAGTGGCCGGATCTCAGCTCACTGCAAGCTCCGCCTCCCGGGTTCACACCATTCTCCTGCCTCAGCCTCCCGAGTAGCTGGGACCACAGGCACCTGCCACCTTGCCCGGCTAGTTTTTTTTTTGTATTTTTAGTAGAGACGGGGTTTCACCGTGTTAGCCAGGATGGTCTCGATCTCCTGACCTCGTGATCCGCCCGTCTCGGCCTCCCAAAGTGCTGGGATTACCGGCTTGAGCCACCGTGCCCGGCCTACATTTGCATTTCTAAATGACTCTCCAGAGACTCTAAATTTGGTGTTTAGGGATCCAGGAGGTAGATGTTCCCAATAATCCAAGTATGAAACAAACAACAAAAAGTGTTTATGCTACAGTGATGACAGGAGAAAATAATATTTATTAAAACTTTTAAAGTTATGATATAAAACTGATAGCACCGATTGAATGTGGCAAGTGAAATAAAGACAGCAGTATAATTAAATGAATTCTGCCCTTAACAACTGATAAATCTTTGCCTAATTGACTACTTTAAAATAGAAGTAAAGTTGAACTTGAGATTCTGGTTAGAAATACAAGTGGAAATGTCCGGTTAAGAATATTTTCTGGATTTCAGAAGGTAAGTCGGGATGGAAGAGTCATCAGAACGTAGTTCATGAAATAGAGTCTAAGAGGGAGAAAAGAAAAGGTGTGAAGATAGAACCCTTAAAAATTTCCCATATTTGAAGGCCAGGTGGAAGACAAGGAAACAGAGAACCAGAATAGACTATGACTGGCAAAGCTAAAGAAAAAAACACTTCTAGGAATGAGTGAGTCATATGTAGAATCCAATGTTACAGGAAAGGTAATGACAGAGGAAGACACTAGAATTCATAGAAGGTCTTTTTATAAAATGTGTTAATAAAGAAGCACACATATTATGATATGGCTTGGCTCTATGTTCCCACACAAATCTCATTTTGAATTGTAACCCCCACGTGTTGAGGAAGAGACCTGTAATCCCCATGTGTCAAGGGAGGAAGGTGACTGGATCCTGGGAGCAGTTTCCCTTATGCAGTTCTCATGATAATGAGTGAGTTATCAGGAGATATAATGGTTTTATAAGGGAATCTTCTTCCTCCTCTCTGCACTTCTCCTTCCTGCTGAAGGAGGAAGGTGAAGGAAGCTGAAGGAGGAAGCCTTGTGAAGAGGGTGCTTTGCTTCCCCTTCATCTTCTGCCATGATTATAAGTTTCCTGAGGCTTCCTCCGCAGTGTGGAACTGTAAATCAATTAAACCTCTTTCCTTTATAAATTACCCGGTCTCAGGGAAGTTCTTTATAGCAGTGTGAAAAAGAATACATGTGACTTCATAATATATTTTTAATTCAAGTAGTTCTTTATTATTTGTTTTCTTTATAGCAATATGCATTTTATTTGCACAACTAAACACATTATTCTGAAAAAGATCCCTGTATTACTCTGCTAGAAATGACATCGCTAGGTACCACATAATCAACAACATTATAATCAGCAGCATCAAGAGAAATTTATTGTTTCAGATATGGAGGTAAACGTCTGAAATCAAAGTATTAGCAGGATGCATTAAATTGAAGTATTGTGAAGAAGAAGTTTCGTGCCTCTCCTTCAGCTTCTTATGGTTTTCTGGCAATCTTTGCTTGACTTATAGATGCAATGAGCCATCATCTTTACATTGCATTGCATGGTATATCCACTGTGACTATCTCTATGTCCAAATCTCCCTTTTAATTTTTAATTAATTATTATTATTATTATTTTGAGACAAAAAAATGCAGTGGCATGATCATGACTCACTACAGAATTGACTTCCCAGGTTCAAGAGATCTCACCTCAGCCTCCTGAGAAGTTGGAACTGAGCGTACCCACCACTACCCACCACCACACCAGGCTTTTAAAAATTTTTTTAATAGAGGTGAGGTCTCCATATGTTGGCTAGGCTGTTCTCAAATTGCTGGGCTCAAGCAATCCTCCCACCTTGGCCTCCTAAAGTGCTGAGATTATAGATACTAGCCATTGCACTCAGCTAAATTTCCATTTAGTAGTGTAGTGCACACCCAAGTGACCTCATCTTAATTAACTACATCTGCAAAACTCAATTTCCAAATACGGTCACATTCTGTTCTACTGGAGATTAGTACTTCAACATATAAATTTTGAGGGGACACAGTTCAACACATAACAGACCCCTACACTCTCAAAGAGTGTAATCAAGATCAGCACTCTTCAGTAGAAATAAGTAAGCCACATATATAATTTTAAGTATCCATAGCCCCATTAAAAATTAAAAGACACAAGAAAAGACAATTTAATAATATATTTTATTTAGCAATTATCTCCAAAATATTATTGTAATGTGTAATCAATATAAAAGTTACTGAAATGTATTACTTTTTTTTTTTACTTAAGCCCTTGAAATCACATGTGTACTTATTTTGTACTTATAGCACATCTTGATCCAAGCTAGCCACATTTCAAATGTTCAGTAGCCACATCTGGCTAGTGACGACTGCATTGGACCAAGTAACTCTAGAGAGTGGTTCTTAACTTCATGGTTTTCTTTCATTTTTCCTGTAACTCTTTGTTAGTCTCGTGAAACAGAGATCATAGCTTAGTAAATTTATTATATCTTAAACCTTCGTCACAGAACCTGCCAAACCATTTGTGAAACAAGTAAAACAGGACTGAGGAGAAGGAACAAATATATTATTAAGAACTGAGGGCCGGGCGCGGTGGCTTAAGCCTGTAATCCCAGCACTTTGGGAGGCCGAGACGGGCGGATCACGAGGTCAGGAGATCGAGACCATCCTGGCTAACACAGTGAAACCCCGTCTCTACTAAAAAATACAAAAAACTAGGCGGGCGAGGTGGCGGCGCCTGTAGTCCCAGCTACTCGGGAGGCTGAGGCAGGAGAATGGCGGGAACCCGGGAGGCGGAGCTTGCAGTGAGCTGAGATCCGGCCACAGCACTCCAGCCCGGGCGACAGAGCGAGACTCCGTCTCAAAAAAAAAAAAAAAAAAAAAAAAGAACTGAGAAGTGAATAGAAGATAAGTAAGTAGAAAAAGTGTTTGCAAACTGATCTAGACTTGCTATGATAAAATTGCAATTGTGGATATATCTTCCATTGTTTGTAAGGTGGTATATTAGCTTTCTAGTTGCCACTGATACCTATTATCACAAATTTCACGGCTTAGAACAACAACAACAAAATTATCTCATAGTCCTGGTGGTCTGAAATCTGAAATGGGTTCTAATGGACCAAAACTAATTGTTGGAAGGGTTGTGCTAGCACAAGAGGCTCTTGGAGAGAATCAGTTTCTTTGCCTTTTTCAGCTTCTAGAACTGCATTCGCTGCATTCCTTGGTCCACAAGAGTGGGGGTGGAAAGTTTCCTCCGTCTTCAAAGTTAGCAGCTTAGCATCTTCAAACCTGTCTGCTTCCTTATAACATCAACTTCTATCCCTCTGATCACTGCTTCCTTCTATATTTTTGCAGCAATAAATTGCTTTATTAAACGTTTAGCCAGCGAATCAATAATTCAGGGAACGGTTGTTCTTTGTGCCTTAGACATCATTATGGAATAATCACACAACTATATGCATTATTATTGAAATGGCAAAAAACAGTTTAGGTCTTCACAGATCCATTTCATAAACACATGGCATGGCTACAGCAGAGGCGAAAAATATTTTTAATACAGAAGGAAGGTCCCAGTTACCCTGATTTGATCTTTACAAAGTATATGAATGTCTCAAATTATTACATGTATTACCCCCAAAAAGTAAATCTATTATGTATCATTTAAAATAAATAAATAATGTTTAAAAAATAACAGATTTACCTATGACAATGTTTGCTAAATAAGTAAAAGACTGCTCAATGTATTTTCATAATTATAAAATCAGTAGCAGTTACCACAAAATTAACTTTTTCCTGGGAATTAATTACTGGGCATGGATACAACCAAACCCTATATTTATGTGTAGTCAACATAGACTTTGTTTTCTAAATAACTTATTTATTTATCCATACAAAAATGTTAAGATATCATTATGAGTTAGCCAAAATATCAATTATGTTAGTATTTTTAAAACAAAATAACTACATTAAAGTTAAAACTTTTCACTTACTATTCACAAAATAGGGTTATGTAATATTTTACTTTTAAAAATAAAGTAATAATTTGATTATGGCAAGATAGTAAACATTAGGTTTTACCAGCTTTTCTGAAATTCTTAGTTGCTTTTATAAAAATATTTTATTTTATTTTGCTCAAGGTCTTTTTCTGTATCCTAAGGCTGCAATACAATTTATGAGTTTATAGCCACTTCCATTGCTACACGGATTATACCACTGAAATTTTTGGAGCTTTAAATCATACAATGTGCAAAATGTAAAAATGCTGCTGATCTTTACCATTTAAAACAATGCCTCCTTCTTATAGGGACCCTGTGACAGCATGGGGGTTCCCCTGGAAAATTCAGGATAATCTCCTTTTCAAGATCCTTAAAATAATCACATCCACAAAGTCCCGTTTGCCGTATGAGGTAACAGTCCCAGGTTCCAGCGGTTAGGAGGTGTATATCTTTGAAAGCCATTATTCAGCCTACTTCATATGTTCATTGATTTGTACACTTGTTTGCTGAAAAGATAAATACGTCTTCAAATATTTGTAGAATAGAAATATTAATAAATCATGTATTTATTCATTAAACATTTATTAAATTTCCATAACACGGGGATTATACATCGTTTTTTCAGTTGACACAATTGTATTTTTTTAAAATATCTTTCAAACATACTCTTAAAATATAAAAATATGTAGTAGATAATTTGATACTGATCTGACAGGAAAAAAAATTACACACTCCTGGGATTTCACGTGTGAGATGTAATGTATTTCTTTACATTAGCATTTAGAGTTAATTTGCGTTTCTGATATTAGAAGGCTTAATACCATTTTAATTAAAACTATACAGATCATAAATTTTAATCATTAATTACTACTGAAAGGTATGTGAGTAGCATAGAAATCAACCTCCTGTTCATTTGTTTTGGGCCTACAGCCACCTCAAGTTAAGGAAACACTTGTCACTTTACATTTCTTACAAAGCTGTGCTTAATTCTTGCCACCTTCTTCTCATCTCTCTAGTAAGTATAGATGTTTCAGTTATAGTAGAAAAAAGCACAATGCCAAAGTGTTGTCAACAAACATACCACCTGACACCAAGTGTCCTACAACTCAGCAGGAAATAATGGTTAATGAAATTGATAAGATAGATGGAAACACTTCAAATAGTTTTTCACTGTCATAACCCCCTATGCACTACTTCGGCATTGTTTAATAAATCAGTATATCAAACTTGCAGAGTAACAGTCTTCAAAAGAAAGAGACTTGTCCTTATTTAGGTAAATCTTGAACCTGGGATCTAAATACTACCTTTTAGTTGAAAAGTATACATTTTTAGTTTCTATTTATATAAATTATAAGACTGAATTATAAATAGAACAAGTTTGGCTGTTAGAGGGGAAAAAAGTCTTTTGTAATAAGACAATAAAAATAATCATCTAAACTATTTTAGAAACTCAATGATACTGCTACTGAAGGACTGAGAACATTATTTTAAGTGATTTTTCTTCAATCTGTAATCAAATACTAAACATTTTAATAACATTAGATATAAATAATGGTATACAGACTATATTATTTCTTGTAGTTTTGATTTACAATTTATGTTTTATTTTGCTGCAATTTATATAAAAAATACTGTCTAAAAATTTCTCTTTGGATAGCTTCTGTTATTAATCGACTTTGCTATTTTGATGAAAGCCTGTGCTTTGACCTGCTAGGCAATATTGTAGCAATATTTGATGAGACAATTACCATTAAAGAAATTAAACTGCTGATAATTTTACTTTCTGAAAAAGTGCAAACCATTATTATTACAGTGAGGTTTTTATCAAACTCTCTCAGCACAGAAATGTTCTCTTACTTATAAGTTGTTAGAAATCATTATTATTTGATGCACAATGTATCATAATAATTAGGGGCTATGTGGGTTCAAATCCTGGCCTGGTGCCATTTATTATAAGCTTTGCGACTTCAACAGATCCACTACATTCCTTATGTAAATTTAGATTCTTAATAGTGTCTACCTATCATTGCTGTTGTATTCTCAGGAGAATTTATAAATTAATAGACGTGTGAGACTTTGAAGATTTAAAATATGCAATAAATGTTAGTTGATATTCCAAGTCATCTGTATTAAATGACAATGGTAGTAATTGTGATAAAGTACTAGATAATTGGTTAAAATATTTCAAAGTAAAAGAAAGTCTCTGATCTCACTTTAAGATGTATTGGGTTATGCCATAATTTCATGGTTTGTACAGAGGAAGTGCATAGAAGATTCCTAACATGACAAGCACCCAAAGTATATAATAATTCTTTCTATAAGTTGTAGTAATCATTGATTTTATGAGACTAGTATAATCTGGATCAAAAACTGATAAAGACAGTGGCCAGATAAAAAATACAGGTTAATCATGAAGTCTTTGCCTATGCCTATGCCCTGAATGGTATTGCCTAGGTTTTCTTCTAGGGATTTTATGGTTTTAGATTTTATGTTTAAATCTTTAATCCATCTTGAGCTAATTTTTGTATAAGGTGTAAGGAAGGGGTCCAGTTTCAGTTTTCTGCATATGGCTAGCCAGTTTTTCTAATACCATTTATTAAATAGGGAATCCTTTCCCCATTGCTTCTTTTTGTCAGGTTTGTCAAAGATCAGATGGTTATAGATGTGTGGCATTATTTCTGAGGCTTCTGTTCTGTTCCATTGGTCTATATATCTGTTTTGTTACAGTACAATGCTGTTTTGGTTACTATAGCCTTGAATAAAACATCAAAAGCAATGACAACAAAAATCAAAATTGACAAATGGGATCTAATTAAATTAAAGAGCTTCTGCACAGCAAAATAAACTACCATCAGAGTGAACAGGCAACCTACAGAGTGGGAGAAAATTTTTGCAATCTACTCATCTGACAAAGGGCTAATATCCAGAATCTACAAAGAACTTAAACACATTTAAAAGAAAAAACAAACCCATAAAAAAGTGGGCAGAGGATATAAACAGACATTTCTCAAAAGAAGACATTCATGCACCAACAAACATGTGAACAAAAAAAGCTCATCATCACTGTTGTTAGAGAAATGCAAATCAAAACCACAATGAGATACCATCTCATGTCAATTAGAATGGCGATCATTAAAATGTCAGGAAACAACAGATGCTGAAGAGGATGTGGAGAAATAGGACATTTTTACACTGTTGGTGGGAGTGTAAATTAGTTCAACCACTGTGGAAGACAGTGTGGTGATTCCTCAAGGATGTAGAACCAGAAGTATCATTTGACCCAACAATCCCATTACTGGGTATATAGCCAAAGGATTATAAATCGCTCTACTATAAAGACACATGCACAGTGTTTACTGCAACACTATTCATAATTTTACTGCAACACTATTCACAATAGCAAAGACTTGAAACCAACCCAAATGCCCATCAATGATAGACTGGATAAAGAAAATGTGGCACATATACACCATGGAATACTATGCAGCCATTAAAAAAGGATGAGTTTATATCCTTTGCAAGGATACGGATGAAGCTGTAATTCTCAACAAACTAACACAGGAACAGAAAACCAAACACTGCATGTTCTCACTCATAAGTAGGAGTCAAACAATGAGAACACACGGACACAGGGAGGGGAATATCACACACCAGGGCCTGTTAGGGGGTGGGGGGCTAGGGGAGGGATAGCATTAGGAGAAGTAACTAATGTAGGTGACGGGTTGATGGGTGCAGAAAACTACCATGGCACGTGTATACCTATGTAACAAACCTGCAGGTTCTGCACATGTATTCCAGAACTTAAAATATAATAATAATAAAAAAAAGTCAATGTACCTGTGAAGCTGAGCCAAGTTTCTAATTCGATTATTAACTAAATGATTCCAGTATTGCACTAAAATAATAAATCATAACTAAGAACCATTTGTCCCAGGAACAAATGGGTAGTTTGTCATCAGAAAATATACCCCTATAAGGTGCCACACACACACACACACACACACAAAGTTGGATTCCTAGGTATTTTATTCTCTTTGAAGCAATTGTGAATAGGCGTTCACTCATGATTTGGCTCTCTGTCTGTTATTGGTGTATAAGAACGCTTGTGATTGTTGCACATTGATTTTGTGTCCTGAGACTTTGCTGAAATTGCTTATCAGCTTAAGGAGATTTTGGGCTGAGACGATGGGGTTTTCTAAATATACAATCATGTCATCTGCAAACAGGGACAATGTGACTTCCTCTTTTCCTAATTGAATACCCTGCATTTCTTTCTCCTGCCTGATTGCCCTAGCCAGAACTTACAACACTATGTTGAATAGGAGTGGTGAGAGAGGGCATCTCTGCATTAGTACAAAGCATTTGATTGTGTTCAACAACTATTTATTTTGAAAATCTTAGGGAAAGAATAAGCCATACTTTCTCAATCTGATAAAGGTTATCTACAAAAACTTACAAATTGTGTAATTCTACATAAGGGAAAAAGCTTAAAAGAATTCTACTTAGAGTTGAAAACAAAATAAAGATTAATCTCTTCAGGGGTAACATTCAAAATGTTTAAAAACGTGTCCAAAATAAATGCCAACCAATCAGAATGCAGAGCAGTTTCATGGAGTGTACCAGCTGATTACTAATTTGCTACAAGGTGTTGAAGATCTAGCCAAGGCAGTGATATAAAATAATGAATGCTATGATAATTTTACATAGAAAATGTAACACAAGCCATAATTTGTTAGAAATACTGAGTTCACCTAGATAGTCAGGGATATAATGAAGGGGAAAATTACTGCAAATATTTTCTATTTGTGTTTACAAGAAAATAAAATAGTATTTTCCACAGCTACAAAAAGTATAAACTAAACAGTAACCTAAAACTGAATAAAATGTTTATGAAAATATGTAAGGATATAAAATACAAACATAGTGACATATACAAATATAATGACAACATTATAAAGATACCAATTACCATTCATCTGAACAAAATCTTTAAGATAAACTCAAGGAATACATATAAACATAGTAATAAGATCTGATTTTATATCCACCAGAAAGTCAATAAACTACATTTAATGACATAAATTTTTGTTGAGATTGTGGAAAAACTAGGCCTCATGCATTGCTTGTAGAAATGTAAATTTTTATGGTCATTCTAGACCACATTTAGGAAATGTTTTAAATTATCCAACAATTCCACTTCTGGTAATGCCTAGAAGAATCATTTGCAAATCTACAAAAAGACATTTACAAAGATATTCATTTTAGCATTGATTGAAATAGCAAGAATTTGAGACAGCTTAAATGCCTTTCAATTGAAAAATAGATGAGTAAAATGTGGTATAAGCAAATGTTAGAACCAAGAAAAGCAGTCAGAAATAATGAATTGAATTTACATTTATTATCATGGGCAGAACTCAGAAATAGACAGTTCAGTGAAGAACAATGAGGAAGAAGCACATGAAGCTCGTAACTCAACATTATGTATGTACATTTTTAAAAATGTACCTTTGAGGTTGACATTGGGGAAGGCTTTAGCCTATTAATAAGTAAATAGGAAGATAAAATTTTATTAATTAAGGAAAATGAAAGCAGAAAATGTTTGCGTGTTATGGACTGCAGATTTAGACTAATACAACTGTGTGTTACCGACTTAAAAACAAACTTGAGCCTGGAGCGGTGGCTCACGCCTATAATCTCAGCACTTTGAGAGGCCGACGCAGGCGGATCACGAGTTCAGAATTTCGAGACTAGTCTGGCCAACATGGTGAAACCCCTCTCTACTAAAAATGCAAAAATTAGCTGGTCGTGGTGGCGCGCGTATGTAATCCCAGCTACTCAGGAGACTGAGGCAGGAGAATCACTTGAAGTCGAGAGGCGGATGTTGCAGTGAACTGATATGGTGCGCCAATGCACTCCAGCCCTAACAAACAAAAAACGAAACAAAAAACTTGATAACTTATACTCCTACTCAACTCCTGTCAGTAACCCTAGTTGAACTTTCAACTAGAGATTCTTATGGAGAGTATTAATCTAATATAACAAATTCAGGCATGGTTTAATTCTAAGGACCAACAATTATATCAAAATATTATCACATAAATCTTTCAAATATTTTGCAGGGCTATAAGGAGAAATAAATTATCTAACATTTTAATAGTGGCTCAAATTTCCATTTAACTTTCTGTGTATAAAATATACAAGAATAGTGCATCTCTATTTGAGATGTTCAGCTATCAGTCTACGCTATAAGCATTTATTCTTGTAATTTTTAGTTTTTATTAAAACAAAGAATAATTAGAAAAGATAAGACTAAACTTGGTTATTTAGATAATATAGATAAACTTAGTTATCTAGAAAATTTGCCATATAGTACACTATCTCATATTTGATAAATCATATCAGATAGGTATATGGAGACTTAATTGTTTTATATGTGCTATATGATTTGCCTGAATTTAATATCTTCAAAATAAGCTTACCATAAATGTGTCTTGAGACTTTTCTTACTATTATCTCACAAACTTTAAAACACCCTGCATTTGACACATAGACCAAAGTCTTTTCTATTAAAACTGGTTAAAATCTCATATGTGGGTGTTTTTGCATGTGTAAGTGTGTGTGTAAGGTGTGGTTGTATAGATTGGTGTGTAAATAGATAGGTACATAGATAATAGAGAGATGATGTAAGCTAAAGTTCTGAAAACATTCATATACGTTTCAGAGAACTTTAGCTTTTTCCTAAAACTGATAATGCACCTAATTTAAGATTAAAGAATAAAATATTCCAAATTCAAGAACATGAAAGGGGCATTACTCCACACACAATGGAAAACTTCAGTGGCAGATTTAGACCGCTGATGATTTTAAAGGAAACAAAAAGACTGTGCGAATCCAGAATCCTGAATGCTGACTTTGATGCATATAAACAACCCAAAAGGTAGAAAATAAATCACCATCAGAAATATGTATCCCAAGCATTTGAATACTCCAAAATATTATATCATTACTTATAACATGAAAGCATGTTAAAAATAAAATTACTCCTTATTTAGGAGAGGATGTTTCACAGCACAGACTAAAAAGAAATTTCTCTTGTGTGCCCACCCATTTACGGCACTCTATGGATCTCTCGCCTGGATCTATGTGAAGTCAACAATAATTGTTATTCTAAAACTCTGAGAGCAGCAAACTTGGTTCAGGCAGATGGTGCTATAGCCAAAACCTGCAGCATCACTGCCATCAATGTCATTTTTCCTGGCTCTTAGAAATATGAGGAAAAGCATAGAAAGAACTGTTAAAAATGCGTGAATATTCCCCTGTAGATGACAACTCTGTAGATCATCTAGCCAACACAGAGATGCCAAAATTGAGCACAGATGTGCAAAAGGTGCATCTATCATTATGTACCTAATTTCCCATAAATTCAAGGAAGTCAGATTGGAATTCAGAAAATCAGTACTGTCAAGAGTTGGGTCAGTGTCTTAATTTGGGGGACCCCAGAACCAGACCCTGACTCAATGATTTGATTACAAGTAGTTATTTTGTGGGATATTCCAGGAAACTTCGGTATGGGAATAGGGAAGTAAGAGGAATGGGAATTGTATTAGTTTCTTAGAGCAGCTACAACAAGTTTCCCCAACTTTGATGGTTTAAAACAGCAGAAACTTATTTTGTCACATTCAGAAGCCCAAAAGTCTGAAATCAAGGTGTCAGTAGGGACATGCTCACTCCAAAGGCTCTAGGAGAAAATCCATCTTCATCTCTTTCAGGTTCTGGTTGATATTGATATTCTTTGGTTTGTGGCAATATAACCTCAGTTTCTCGTTTCTCTCATTCATAGGTCTTTCCTCCCTGTGTCTCTGGTCACCCTTTCCTGTCTCTTGTAAGGACACTCTCATTAGATTTAGGGTCCATCCTAAATGAGTTTGATCTCATCACAAAATATTTATCTAATGACTTTTTGTTTGGTTGGTTGTTTTTTCTTTTTCTTTTTTTTTTTTTTTTTTTTTGAGATGGAGTCTCACTGTGTCACCCAGGCTGGAGTGCAGTGGTGCGATCTCAACTCACTGCAAGTTCTGCTTTCCAGATTCACACCATTCTCCTGCCTCAGCCTCCTGAGTAGCTGGGACTACAGGCTCCTGCCACCACGCCTGGCTAATGTTTCGTTTTTTTTTTTTTTTTTTTAGTAGAGACAGGGTTTCACCATGTTAGCCAGGATGGTCTCAAACTCCTGACCTCCTGATCTGCCCACTTTGGCCTCCCAAAGTACTGGGATTACAGGGGTGAGCCACCATGCCCGGCCTGTTTTTTCTTTTTCTTTTCTTATTGATTTACTACATTTTTACTTTCTTCTCCACACGGATGGTTCTATATTTATCTAATTACAGCTATGAAAATCTATTTAAAAATAGGATCACATTCTGAGTTTCTTGATGGCTATGAATTTTGGTGGAACACTGTTAAATCCACCACAGACGGGTAGCCAATTAAGTATGAGCTATTATGCCAGCTACCCATATACTCAATGCCAATGGCACATTCCGGAAACCTGTGGAAAACTGGAACCTCTGAGTTATATTCCATATCCCAAAAGGCAGGAAATTGGCATTAACTTCTGCCAGTATTCAGTTTAGCCTTCTGAAAGTGGGGGAAAGGTGACTACTGGGGATGAAGAAGAGGAGGCATGTTGGATATGGCAGCTGTCCATGTTCAATGCTGAGTAGGTTCCAACTACCAAAGAAAGCTTCATGGCAATGAAATGCAAATGTTGGTAGCCGAAAGTCCTGTGAACACTACAATGATAAGACAATTACAATTACAGTGAGGTAATATGGACCCAGCACCAACAGCTTCTGCTGCAGACAGCTAATCACACAAGTATGATTTCCATCCATCACAACGTTTACTTCTTTTAGAGAAAAGCCTTTCAAAAAATTTCATTAAATAAATTGGCTGGTCAATGCACAAAAATCGATACGGAAATAATATATGACAGAAAAAGTCAATCTTATTTTTAAAATTGACTTTACAAAGATCCCTTTATAAGAATGGGTGATAAAAATGGTAAAAGCTGTAGTTACCAACATCCTTGGTTTTAGACTAAGAACACCTGTGGCATGTTTGAATTAGAGTAGTGACTTAGAGTGGGAAGAAACGCTTTTCCTGTGTTCCTTCGTACACACAAAAGAAGTACAGCACTGAGCCACTTTTAGTAAGGAGAGTAGGCCATATCTAACAAGAGTATTAAGTGAGACAAAATATATAGAACTCCTGACTCACCGAGATACTTTTTTTATGTAAATCCAAATATTGAAGTAGTTATTTGTGTTGTTCCTTTTTATTTATTTATTTTTTAAATTTTTTATTTATTTATTTATTTTTTATTATTATACTTTAAGTTCTAGGGTACATGTGCATAACGTGCAGTTTTGTTACATATGTATACTTGTGCCATGTTGGTGTGCTGCACCCATCAACTCATCAGCACCCATCAACTCGTCATTTACATCAGGTATCAGGCTATCGCAAGAACAGAAAACCAAACACCGCATGTTCTCACTCATAGGTGGGAACTGAACAATGAGATCACTTGAACTCGGGAAGGGGAACATCACACACCAGGGCCTATTATGGGAAGGGGGGAGGGGGGAGGGATTGCATTGGGAGTTATACCTGATGTAAAGGACGAGTTGATGGGTGTTGTTCCTTTTTAAATGACAGGACAAGTTCTCATGTCCCAAAATTACAACTATAATAGGGAGCGAAGCATATTCTTGGAACCCTAAGTTACTGTAACTCAAAATGCCCTTTGCTTGTAGATGACTCGTGATAAACGTGAATTAATGCCAATTGAAATTCATCCAGAATATGTAGTATAGCATGACATTCAGGTATCTTGTGAATTTATATATCAGCTAAAATACAAATTTTAACTAGTCAGCTTTCAGTTCAGATAAATAATTTGCATTCTTTTTTTTTTTTTTTTCTTTTGTTGAGACGGGGTCTCGCTCTGTGGCCCAGGCTGGAGTGCAGTGGCCGGATCTCAGCTCACTGCAAGCTCCGCCCCCCGGGTTCCCGCCATTCTCCTGCCTCAGCCTCCCGAGTAGCTGGGACTACAGGCGCCGCCACCTCGCCCGGCTAGTTTTTTGTATTTTTTAGTAAAGACGGGGTTTCACCGTGTTAGCCAGGATGGTCTCGATCTCCTGACCTCGTGATCCGCCCGTCTCGGCCTCCCGAAGTGCTGGGATTACAGGCTTGAGCCACCGCGCCCGGCCTAATTTGCATTCTTTACCTGCCATTCTTCCTTCTTTTGGAAAAAGCACCTTGAATTCTGAACATCCATTGGAAAAACATTACCATCAATTTTGGGATGGTTTCACCATCATCTGCTCAAAAGTTGGAAATCAGTAAGCAAAACACCTTGCCAGGAAGCAAACTGAGTCACCTAAGCAAATGTGATTGATTTGAGGCTTTAAACATAACCAAGATTTGCCTATCAGTGTGTGTAAACCCATCTTCCTATATGTAATGATTGGTTTAGGGATGGTAACATAAGGCAAGTCGGCCCAAACAAAATGAATCACAGTGCATGTTTTAATGATTAGGAAAATACCTTATTGGTAGCTGTGATGATTAATCTTATGTGTCAACTTTACTGGCCCACAGATTGCCAGACATTTGACCAGGCATTATTCTCTATGTGTCTCTGAGGGTGTTCCTGGATGAGATTAACACCTGATTCAGTGACTGAGTGAAGCCAATTACATTCCCTAAAGTATGTGAGCCTCACCTAGTCAGTTGAGGGCTTGAACAGATTAAAAAAGCTGACTTTCCCCAGAGATTAAGAGGGAACTTAAGGCAGGTAGGCAGGAAGAGTTCCCTCTTAATCTCTCCTTGCCTTTGGACTTAAACTGAAACATTGGCAGCGTCTGGATCTTCAGCCTGCCAAAATTTGGACTGGAAAAATCCCATCAGTTCTTCTGGTTCTCAGGTGGTTTGGATTTGGACTAAAACTTCGTGACTGGTTCTCTTATGTGCCCAGCTTGCTGACTGCAGATACTGGGGCATGTTAACTTCATTTATCAGGTAACCTACTTTCTTTTAATAAACCCTATTTTTCTCTTGCCTAAGAGAACCCTAAGACAGATTTTGGTACTAAGAAGTGGGGTGCTGTTGTAAAAAATACCTAAAAGTGTGGGAATGACTTTGGAACTGGGTGATGGGTGGATAGAGGCTGATAGAGCTTCAAGATGCATACTAGAAAAGTAGATAATGATGTCAAGAGATTTTTTTGTCAAAATTCAGACATTAATGACATTTCTGGTGAGGTATTAATTGAAAATGCAGAATAGGTTATTGGAAACTGGAAGAAAGGCAATCCTTATAATAAAGTGGCAAGTAACTAAGCTCAAATGTGTATAAGTATTTTGTGCAAGATAGAAGTTGTGAGTCACGGAATTCGATATTAACTAAGGAGATTTCTAAGCAAAATGTTGGAAGTGCAGCCTGGTTGCTTATAGTAACATTTTTCTGAAAGATGAGTTGAAGAAGAAATTATTAAGCAAAATGAAACCATGACTTAAGATTTGGAAAATTCTTTGCCTATCTGTTTTGCAAAAAACTAGAAAGTGTGTTCTGAATAGAACATTAAAAGTTTGATAAGGAGATTAGTATGAGTGTGAACTAGGAATTGAATCAGCCCCTAAGTAGAAGCCAGGAATACAGATGGATACCAGTAGGAACACTGCCAGCTGGGAGTGAGGGAGACAGATAAATAGGACTTTGTGAAAAAAAGGCTGCTAGCATGTGTTAGCCTTTAAGAAAAGGTAAGAAAAATCACCACATAATTCAGAGATCATCAGGGCTGCCACCCCCAGGACAGCACCAGGGGTAAGGTTGCTTCCTGTTTGATTTCAAAGAGCGGGGCCCTCACAGGAAGCTGGGGAAGATGGGCCACCCCTCAGCAGCAGGTGGGGGTGCTGCTACCCCATTGCCCTGGAAGACAGAATATTGACCCAAAGAGGATTCTTCCTAAGCCATAAGAGCTGACAAAATTTGGTTTGCTAAGTTTTGGACTTGCTTGTGATGCGTCACCCCATCCTTTATTCCTGTTTCTCAGTTTTGGAATAGGAATATCTATTCAAATCTACCCACCATTATAGTTTGGAAGCACAAAATTTGTCCGGTTTCATAGGTTTATAGCTGGGGAGGAATTTTGCCTCGGGATGAATTGTCCTCCTATCTCACCTACTTATATCTGATTTAAATGATATTTAGATGAGACTTTGAACTTTATATTTTAGAGTTGATACTGGAAAGAGTTGTTTTGAGGATAGAAGAATGGAAGAAATATATTTGTATATAAGAAGGATATGAACTTGAAGGGGTAGGGACAGAATGGTATGAACTGAATGCTTGTATTCCTCCAAAAATATGTATGTTTAAGCCTTAAGCCCCAGTGGGACAGTATTTGGAGATAGGACCTATAAGGATGTGATAAAAGTTAAATGAGGTCTTAAGGGTGGCACCCTAACATGATAGGGAAGATAACCTTTTAAGAAAATGAAGAGGCAGGGACTGGTGGCTCACCCCTGTAATCTCAGCACTTTGAGAGGCTGAGGCGGGCATATTACGAGGTCAGGAGATCAAGATCAACCTGGCTAACACGGTGAAACTTCATCTCTACTAAAAATACAAAAAATTAGCCAGGCATGGTGGTGCGTGCCTGTAGTCCCAGCTATTCGGGAGACTGAGGCAGGAGAATCGCTTGAACTCGGGAGGCGGAGGTTGCAGTGAGCCGTGATCTCACCATTGTACTCCAGCCTTGCAACTGAATAAGATTCCGTCTCAAAACAAACAAACAAGCTAACAGATAAATAGATGAAAGAAAAGGAAGAGGCACCAGAGCTCTCTCCCTCTCTCCACCATGTGAGAACATAGAGAGGAGGTGGCCGTCTGCAAGTAGGAAAGAGAGCCCTCACCAGAAACCAACCATACTGACACCTTCCATCCTATTCTCTCTGCTCTCAGGGGCTCTCTAGCCTGGTCTATGAAAACAAATCTCCACCAGTCATAATAAATCCATACTATGGATAGTATAGTGTCCATTGTATTATCCACAATAGTGTGGATGCTGTACATCCATACTATTACACACATGTAAATTATGCAACTTGTATTTATTACATCCATACTATTACACACATGTAAATTATACAACTTGTATTTATTACACCCATACTATTACACACATGTAAATTATGCAGCTTGTATTGATTACATCCATACTATTACACACATGTAAATTATGCAGCTTGTATTTATTACATCCATACTATTACACACATGTAAATTATGCAGTTTGTATTTATTACATCCATACTGTTACACACATGTAAATTATGCAACTTGTATTTATTACATCCATACTGTTACATACATGTAAATTATGCAACTTGTATTTATTACATCCATACTGTTACACACATGTAAATTATGCAACTTGTATTTATTATATCCATACTATTACACACATGTTAATTATGCAACTTGTATTTATTTTTAAAATAACTTGAAACAGCAAAAAACAGCAATTAATAGAATATACTGGTTGGAAAATGCAATAACTATTATAAATCAATAGTTTTATAGTTTAATATGTTTTAAAAGTCATAAATATTATAGTGACTGTTTCAAAAGTTTTAAAATTAGCTTATGGATTAGTACTATCCATACTTCAAAATCCAAGCAGATTTTGAAATTTTATTTTCCCTCACGTACTATTTCATGCATACCAGAAAGTGGAGCAGTACAATTTGTGACAACTTTGCCTAAGAAGCTTTGTAAGAAGCTTCTTCAAATTGGGAAAAATGAAGATAAAATACAATAACTTTAGTTTCTAGCCAGGGGTACACTCTCAAGGATGCTGCCATTCTACATCAACTTTAATAGTTAATCCATATGACCAACAGTCCATTATTAGATATAATGTTAATTTTCCTACAAACTTCTCAGTTTTCAACAGAACCTAATCTTGCCAATTTAAGAAAAAAATTATTAAAGAATATTTAGGAGCTTGCTAAATTTCTGGGAAATATAGAGTCAACCCTGGCTCTTAAACAACCAAGATCAAAGTTCAAACCTTACCTACAACAGCTGTAGCTAAGTCACTACTACTCATAGTCCTTAGCACAGACTTCATATGTCTCCCTGGACACCTGAGTGCCTGCCACTGTTTCTGAAAATCGGTGTTTCCCCCAACGTTGCCAGGAGAGAAATTCCACACAACGTCTGCTTCTTGCTTTGTTCTGAAAAAGTCTAAGGTGGACCTATTAGAGCATATGTCACATGCCTATGCCAGTGCCACAAGGAAGATTGAGATGGAGCAGAAACGCATACATAAAAGTGAATGTACCTCAAAATGGAGAGTAGATTCAGGTTTGCCATCCCCAAATATAGGCAAGTATTTTGCTCAGTGAGCTTAAAGAGGGTCTGAATTGTGGGAGAAAAAAAAAAAAAAAAACATTTATTCTCCTATCATGAATACAACTGTCTAGGAAGTGAAAAGTATTTTATATTATGATTAAGGGTGTTAAATAAATGACCCGAAAATCTTAGGGTAGTGTTATTCTTAATCCTACTACCTATTTCTAAGAATTGCTTTATACCAAATTAGAATTTTTCTAGACTTTGCATTTTGACCCCACAAAAAACTTGAGCAATAGAATTAAAATAAATGTAGAAATATAATTTCCTCTTCACTACGGAGTAAATTACAATCTTTCAATAGAGGCCTGCTCGAGTAAACATACACATACGTCTGAATAATGAATGGTAAGTTGCTGGAAAAAAATTCTTTTGAATCATGAAATGACTTCCTCATGCCTCATAGTTACTTATTATAATTTTGATTATTTACTTTACAGTGGAAGGGCTGTAATCTATTGAGATCACTATAAACAGCCTCAGGGCTTCTGATAAGATCACCCAAATGGATTATCCATTATACATTAGGTGAAATGAATTATCTAACGGGAATAATCGAGAGTCCTTCAAGGTAAATTTCTTTCATATTAATCCAAACAGGTTTTAAAAATTTATTTTTCCTCACAATGTTAGAATCTGACTTTTATCATGTTCCCTTCTCCCCAAAATACATAAAAGTTCACAATATCTCATATCAGAGATGAAACATATTCCCATACCGCAGTTCTTGAAGTCTCTAAAATTGATCACCAATCTTCTAGCAATGTAATTATACAACTTGTTTTTATTTTTAAAACTAATTTGAAACAGCAATTAATACAGTATACTGACTGGAAAATACAAATGGTATTATAAATCAATATTTAATATGTTTTAAAAGTCATAAATATTATAATGACAGTTTCAAAAGTTTTAAAATTAGCTTATGTGCCTCTCCTCACAAATAATTAAGAAAAAAGTATGTGCACATATTTTTGTACAAGTTTATATTATTTGGACACTTTCCAGGTACAGTTTTCCATTTGTACCGATAATCTGCCTGACATTAAAATACACTTTGAGCAGGAAATTTTTACAAGCCGTTGATAATTAAACAGGAATCATTCCTTGTGATATGGGACTCTGAATATGTTTAAGATGCAAGGGAAAGCCTTTAATTAACTCCTTATAAATTTATGATGTGACAAGATATTGTCTGTTGCTTTTTCACAGGAGACCTCCCAGAGCCATGAGAGACCCAGCTCGAGCTATTAGTTACCTTTCAGTGGCAGCAGAGCTACTAGAGATTTGAATAGACCCCACCATATCATGCTGCACATAAGAACAACTGCATAAAAGATTAATCACTCAAGTTCCACATGTGAAATGTTACAAAAGAGGAAGTCAGAGAGTAAGGGGAGGAAACACCATCACGGGGTGCCCCACATCAGCAGCAACAAACCACTCTTAATGACGAAAGCAAAATGTGGTGGCCCAAGGCCCACATGCTTATAATTTCCAAACTTTGCTCATGGTTAAATAATGACCTAGCCATGGTGGGACGCCCTGATATAAAAGCAAAATGCTCTGTCCTAATGGGGAAAGGAAAACAGCCCTAATGCCAATATGACAGTTGAAAGAATTCATCAAAAACAAAGTGAAATGCCACACTGAGCATAGTCAGTTATGCGTGCTACTCTTCTTCAAATGAAATATTAATGTTAATATTTAATCCAATATATCTGAAACAATCCATACAAAAATCAGAAGGATTGTTATTGTCCCCAGTTACAGTTGAGTACATTTGCCCAAGGTGGGAATTCTGGGATTGAACCCAGGTTTCTCCAAGTCCAAGGTATCAGTTTCTAGAAGACTTACCTGTATCTTTCTTTTCTTCACCATGAAAGCTTAATACCATTTTGGCTTTATAAAATTATGCTTGCTTTAAATAAATATTATTACAAAGTGTTTGCAAGCACTTCTGAAAGAATGAGTAGTGAAATTTTATTTTATTATTATTATTATACACCAACAATGGGAAGAAGAAAAGAAAGAATACAGATTTTTAATTAAACCAATCCAAAAACCAAATTTGTTATCAAATTATTCTAAGCCTGTTTTGACAGTACACGTTTTTATGCTCCAATGCTCATTCATAAAATCTTTCTCAGGTGAAACTGTTACTATAAAGAAGAAAAACAGGAAAACTTTTGAGTTGATAATCAGTCTCCAAAAACATATTGAAGCTATACCTGTTCAGAGTTGCCATCCTAAACTCTGGATGAATTTTCAAAGGCCATTGAAGAGGAAATAAATTAGTTAATATAAATAGTACCGTATGTGTAAAGATGTATTTACAGACACATTTATGTACACAATATGAATTGAAGTTGGAATAAGAGACTGTGGGGAGATGACAAGAAGGGATGTTACTCAGGGTGTGTAAGAATCCTGCTGGTGACTGACAGTTGACTTGTTTTGGCAAGGCTTAATGGAATAAGGAAGGAAAGTTCCTTCAGGTCACAAGACTACCAAACTTAAACCTCCCTTATTGCAGTTGAGCTGCTTCTTTTCTGAGACTACAGGACTGCTACTGCTAGATTATTGACTCGACCTACCTAGATCCTAAACAATATATCCTTAGCTAAACGCTTCACTTTATTTAAGTTAAAGGTTATGTTTGGAGGAATTGAAGCAAATATTGTTTTACTTAATGGGGATTTTAAAAAGAGACCAATAGTTCTACAAATTCACAGAGAGTATTTCACTGCCCACAGCATATCTACTGGTCTAATAACAATAAAACCGCCTACACTTAGTAGGTATTTTCTACTTGGAAAGCATTGTTCTAAAAGTTTTATATAAATTAACTCATTTGAATACTAGTATTATTTTTTTTCATAGAAAAGTTTAAATGACCTGCCCAAGGTCAGGCAAACAATTATTAGTAGTAATCAGAATTCAGGCAGCCATCTGCCTTTAGGTTGCACTTTTAACCACCGCACTATAGAATCTTCTCTAGGGATTTCTTTTATATTTAGTTGTGCTTCTTTCTCTCAAGTTACTTAACTCTCTGTATAGATGGCAGAGTGATAATTAACAACTATATATGGGTATTTTTTAAATATAAAATAGTTTTTAGTAATTTATGTTGGCAAAAAGTAAGGCTTGTTTAGGAAAAGTGGGGCTTCTAAATAAGAGAAAAAATTAGGGTGCAATGAGAAAATATAGACCTGAAATCATAACTGATGAAACAAACAGCAAATTCAAACTATACTAAAGTAAATTTATTTTAAAAATAATTGTTTAGATACCAATTCAAAGTTGAGGAGATGGCTCCAAACGGAGAAAAAAAGTGCTTCTGTGTTGAGGCCAAATGATTCATTAGTAATGAGACATATATATGGTGATTTATAATTGACGGAAGAGACTATCTTGACTGGATGTGACACTCTGAAGTTGGAGATTGCTATTTTTCAAGAAGAACAACTAAGATTCCCTAAATATATTTTGGCACAAACAGTGATTTTTACGTTTGGAAACAGTGCCAAGATGTTTTAAAGAAAAGAAATTCTGTTTTAGGGCTTCAGGAATGAAAAGCTCAACTGATACTTGTTTGTATTTTAAAATTTGGAAAGTTTGCATTGAAATTTGATACCTGCTTTCCACACTGGTATCAAAATGTACTTTATACAGCATTAAATATCATTGTGGATCATATGAAATTATATTCAACCAAGTTGATTTATAAAAAATGGCCATTTTCAGATGTTGCAGTGAGCCAAGAACATGCCACTGCACTCCAACCTGGGTGACAGAGTGAGTCTCTGTCTCAAGAAAGAAAAAGACCATTTATGTATTCCAACCTAATATATGTCACATGATTCTTGTCAGATCATGTAATAGAGACACATATTAACATTGAAATTAAATTAAAATTAGACTACATTTCGTTTATTTTTTCTTATTTCTTAATAATCTAAGTCTTAAAAATTGAGTAATACTTCAACCATGTGGTTGTACCCTTATCATGCTAAATTTATTTTAGCCATTATCACCAATAAGCTGTGTTCATAATGATTCAAGCACAACAGAAATGTATTTCTTGCTTACAAGGCATGCAGTGAAGTTGTTCCTGGTTTGTGGGCAGCTTTTCATCAACGAAATATTCATGAACCCAGGCAACTTCGTCCTCGATTCTGCTGCTACCAAGTCCTCCTCATCATTTGGCAGCCTCTCACCAGAAAAGATTATTGTATACAGCACGCTACTCAACAGCACTGGCTTGGAAAGAATCCATCTCAGAGTTGCTCAAATTCCATTGATGAGAACTAGATACAAAGCTACATCCAAAAGTAAAGAAGCTGGGAAATACAATCTATATGAATGCCTTGAAAGAGAAAATAGTCCCTGGAGGGCAGCTGGGAAAATCTGCCGCATTACCATGTAGAAAAATTAGACATTTGATCTACAATGTGCCATATCTTTTTTAAAACATTACCAAAAGTAAATAAATGGTTTTCACTGAGAATTATTAGAAGTTCCATGCTCACATTGTCATTTATATTTCATTACTCTATCGTCTTAACTCAGTAAGTAAATTTGTTCTCTCTTCAACACCACGTACAAGAAATAATTATTACCACTGTGTTTTGCCAATGAATTTCAATGGCCAAATTGTAACATGTAAAATTTGTTTAAGTAACATTTAAATACAAGATAAATACCTTACCATTTTATAAAGAGAGTGAACTTAAGGACATGAAACTAAGGTAACACTTCTAAGTATTTTTTTCTTGTTTATAATCATCATTTCATAATAAACAGATACAGATCTGAAATGGAATATATAACATGTAGCAACACTTGTCAATCTCAAGGGCAAATTAAGAACAACAGATAATAAAAACTCAGTCATAAAACAAAAACCCAGAAAAGTTTGACAGAAAGTAATTTAATATGTATAACTAGTATATTTAAATTAAAAAATTTAAATCTAAAAGTAAGTTTAGTCCTTGCTCCACTTTCTACCTGTACTGAGTGCAATAACTACACCCTTATTTTATGTGTAAACACACAAGTACACCAACATCCCTCAAATCTTTTTCAATATTTTCATTTTCCATTTTCCACACTCTTCACTGCTGCATCAAAACTCCAGACAACATTCATCTCATAAAACAAGTTGTTGCAAGTTATACATATACACATATGTATACATATACATACATATATTTAAGAATATATATCTGTATATACATATATAACATATATATATTATATATATATCCCTTCCCTTCTGTCCTAGCACTTTTGCTTTTGTTTGTTGCTGCTTTTTTCTTTTGCTTTGAACTAGGACCAGTTGTTTTTACTTGTGGTTACATTGTTTCTTCTCCTTTCACCCACTCTCTCATTTTCAGCATTTAATGGAGATGAACAGATAGCACAAGATGTGGTTTCCATTTATACATGTTCATCTCGCAGGAAGTGACACAGCAAGTAACAGATGATATAACTCGGGTGTGTTATATCCTGATGCATCAATACTTACCTTTCTCGGTGTCTCTTCTGGGAAAGGGAATGACAACCAGAGAACTGAATAGTTAAAGGCAAAGAAAGGAAATTACAGAGTTTGTAAAAAGACATAGGTAATTCACACATTATATTCTAACTTGTGAGCGTTTTGAGGACAGAGGTGAAAGTTTTGTCAACGTTCCCCCTGGATCGAGTATACCATTACTTAGAAAGCATATAATATTCTATATTAAATAAATGAATGGTCTTATTCTGCATAATTAGTATTTAAGTGATAATGGAGTATTGAAAAGGAATTATATATGTATTTTATCTCCTTCATTTTTTATCAGTTAATTATATTCCAAAAATATTTACAACACTGTAAAAGATAATATGTAAACATTTATTATATTTTTTACCTTTTAAAAATTATTATAATAAATATTTTAGATCCTCTAAGTAAGAAGCTATACATTCTATTAAGTGAATATTGTGAATACATTTGACTTAGTTGGAATATACAGAAATGATTTTGCAAGAAGGTTCTAGTTTAGGGAAGCACTTCTTAACAAAGTGTTGTTTTTGTTTTTGTTTTTTTTCTTTTTTGAGGTGGAATCTTGCTCTGTCACCCAGGCTGGAGTACAGTGTCGTGATCTCAGCTCACTGCAGCCTCTGTCTCCCGTTTCAAGTAATTCTCCTGCCTCAGCCTCCCAAGTAACTGGGACTACAGGCGTGTGCCACCATGCCCTGCTAATTTTTGTATTTTTAGTAGCGACGGGGTTTCCCCATGTTGGCCAGACTGGCCTCAAACTCCTGACCTCAGGTGATCCACCCACCTCAGCCTCCCAAAGTGCTGGGATTACAGGGGTGAGCCACCACGCCCAGCCCCTGATTCTTGCAACAAATTGTTTTCTTAATCGAGCAATATTTTTCTACAAATGAATCAATTAGTCTAGTCATTGTGCATGTTTGGGGGAAAAGAAAAAAATATTTTTAAGAGTTTAAATAATTACGTTTAAAAACTCGCAAACTAGAATTTAAGCACAAAGAAGTCATTCAGGACACTAAGTCACTGATCTTTAGAAAGAGGAACCAAATTCGCCTGTACATATGTAAGTGTGTGTGTGTGTGTGTGCATATTTTATTCGATTACTATCTTAAAGAATTTCATCTGCTCATTGTCCCATTATGATAGGGATTCTACCGTAGCCTGGTCCTGCATTCAGCCTTCTTCAGATGTGTCTAGCACTCTTTATCACACTGAGAATTCTCCATAGATGTATGAAAATATATGAGAAGTGGTGTTATATGAATATTTTCATTAAGAACTGTTGTCAGTTGCACAAATCTATCTCTTGTTTCTTACCATTGGAAAGAATTTCATTCTCTTTCTCATAGTCTTCACCAATCTCTATCAATAATGGAATTAAGAGGTACTTTCTCCAGAAACTGTAATCTCATATTATAATGAAATGATCATATAAAATGTATGTATATATACACATATGAGTGTCATATATGTACATGTGCACATATGTGTATGTAAGTATAAATACATTCTCAGCACTTAATTTCTTATTCCTTTTTCACTTCTAACTCAAAGTTTTTGAAATGGTTTAATATTCTGTTTTTTTCTTCCCCAAGCTCTTCAAATTAGTCCAAATTGTCTCACACATAAATAACATTCACCTTGTGAAAAAAAGTTGCTGGAGGATATATATTTTATTGTTAAGACCAGTTCCTTCCCTGTTCTCCTAGCACTTTTTTTGTTGTTTGGTTTTACTGTTCATCTTAACAAAAGACAGTCTGCTCGTGGAAAGAGTCTTCCCATTTTAACAGAAATTAATTTCACCTGAAGATAAATCTTTTTTTCACTGCAAATTGATGAAATGTCAGAATATTTTTTTTAGTGGAATGAATGAACTAACTATATCAGATGCACAATGCATTTATTCCTGCCTCGGCAGACTGGGATTTTGCTTTCTTTTCTATTTCTCTGTATGAAATGTAGATAAGAATGGCTGTAATAGAGCCTGGACAAAAAATCAAAGTGGTTGCCAAAACACATGTCTGTCCAATGCACAAGGGAGATGATAGCCTTTATCTTGAAACTCCCCAAATTACCAGTGTTTTATTACAATTGCCTTTTATCCTTATTCAATTATAAATTGCATATTTAAAAAATAACGAACTATATACATATTGCCCAGCAATTATTCTTATTTTACATGGCTCTTAGCCCTAATTTGATATAATCAAAGAGTGGTTGTAAGTTTCGTTTCCTTTGGCTTTGTCTTGCATTTTTTGTAAAATAAATTAAACAGTGCATCTTCATAGTTTGAGTTACCTATTTTCCAAAAGCCTTCTCTCCAGTCAATGATAGTCTTGGAAGGAGATTTATATTTTTTGGCTAGGCTATGCAATTTCTTTTCTCTACTACCAATTGAAGAGGATGCTTTTAGATCTGGTATACGTATTCTGAAACTGCAGTAATTTTTTTGTTTTGTTTCTTTTTTTTATTTTTGCTACAGGCTTTGCAAACAAAGGCAAAGGATTAAGCTAAATTAGAAAGAAAATAACTGCATGACTTGTATGTCGTGGATAGGTACTTAGTATTTATTACAAGAAGTTAACAAGCAAAATTAATGTATAAATATAGGTATGCTACAATTTGCCAAATTATTTAAGATAATAATAAACATATAGATCCTAGCATAGAAAATAATCATACTAAACAATATTTTAAGCAGTTACTGTGGGACAGACATTGTTTTATATCCTTTATTAAATACCTTTAATTTCAGGAGTCACTTTTTTTTTTTTTTTTGACAGAGTTTTTCTCTTGTTGCCCAGGCTGGAGTGCAATCTGGTGTGCAATGATGTGATCTCGGCTCACCACAACTTCTGCCTCCCGGGTTCAAGTGACTCTCCTGCCTCAGTCTCCCGAGTAGCTGGGATTACAGGCATGCACCAACATGCCTGGCTAATTTTGTATTTTTTATAGAGATGGTGTTTCTCCATGTTTGTCAGACTGGTCTCGAACTCCAAACCTCAGGTGATCTGCCCACCTCGGCCTCCCAAAGTGCTGGGATTACAGGTGTGAGCCACCGTGTCTGGCCAAGAGCCACTATTTAATGTAGATAAAATTATTATCTTCATGGCGAAGATAAGAACAGAGAATTTAAATAATATGGCTGAGATCATGGCTTTTAGTGAACTTAAACTAGAAAATTTGACTAAATTTAACTTCATTTTAGGCACATTTCAAAAGTTTCTGCACTGAACCTAAGGAAGGTTAATGATGTCAAAATTATAATTAACTACGAAAAAAACCCCACAGACAATAGGAGATGCTAAACTGAGATGCAGACCGTGTAGAGGGGCAGCATTTTCTTCTTGTCTGCAGATCCCTGTGCCCCACGGTCTCTTTTAGCTGCACATACAGCTGTGGAAAGAAGAGAAAATAACTAATATTCAGAATAAACTTGGTCCATTCAGAGAAGCTTTGTAGGTACACTTATCACTTTTCAATTTTGTTTTCTGTCTGCTGCTGGCCTGGGCATTGATGTGTATGGGAACAATATGAGATGATTGATGGCCACATAAGAGTAGAAGCATTTGCTGGTAACTGCAGAGGGCATTTCACTTCTGCTACAGAAAAATTTCCAAGGATTGTTTTATAAGGAATTTTTGCAAACAATCTATATTGCCAACTTATAGTACATGCTGGGATGCATTAGTGAGTATATATTGGTTATGATTTACAGCAGGAACATAAAAGCTCATATGGTCATTTCAATGACTCCTAAACTTTCCCAAAAGAAGGATCTAATTCCCGCCCACATGTTATTAGATGTGGTGAAGGAATGTTAAGTATGAGGAGACAAATTGACAATTAAAATTAACTCTGTATGATGATTAGATCTCTAAATGCAAGAATAATCTTTCCAGGGTTTATATTTTTCAAGATAAATTGACACGAAGGCTTTCATACATATATGTCTTAAGTTCATTATAGCCATTCTAACGTGATCGTCTCCATTGTGTGTGATTTGCTGATACTTGGAATCAGAATTAGCAGAAATAGTTATTATATCCAGAGCTCTCAGGGCACTAAGTCCTTTATGAAATGAAACAGCATATGATAGAAAGATAGCAAACTTTAGAACTATGTTTAAGTCTTCTCTGCTAATTTCGGGGTGCCTCTCCTTTCTGGATAATGTAATATTAAAACTTGTTTCTAAGAAGTGAGTTATCCCAGTGCACAATCCAAAACAAAATATGTTGATGGTTCTCAAGAGCTATGTAATGTCTGAGCATCCCCAAGAAACCTTCAGTGAATCTATTTGCCAAAAAATACTTCATAACAATACTCGGATGTTATTTGCTTTTTTCATTATGTTGCCATTTGCACTAATGATGCACTAATAATGCAAATGCAATGAAGGTAAAACATGTGCACCACAGAAGAAATCAGAACACCACTAATGTACTAAGAGTCATTGAATTCACACACACAGACCACACACACACACACACACACCACACACTCTAAAAACAAAATAAAAAATGAACAAAGTGAGTCAGCTTCCACTTTAAGGAAAACAGTCAATGGTATTGATTTTAAGCATTTATAATTTTGAAAAATTTGCATTGGCCACTGTGACATCGACAACTTCTCATTATTCAAAAATGTTTTATCTGATATTGATGATATAATCAATATTAATATTTTATGATGAAATGGGTAAACATTATAACTTAGTGAATCAATATTTTTCAAATGACCAACACATAATGTTAAAGGTCATATATGTATGAGATATTCATTCAAAGTACAAAAAATACCAATGAATTGTAATGAAATAAAGTGAGTATGAAATGTTTTTTGATGTGGTTTCAGATTCCACATTGAAATAAACTTTTAAGAAATTACTTGTCAAGTTTTTGTGTAATAACCACCAAGAGGAATATCCAATATTATCTGAAATGATATTATTAACTGTCCTCCTTTCCAATTAAATATATGCATGACACCATATTTTCTTCACATGCTTCAACCTAAACAACACATTGCACAATATTATTACAGAAACAAATTTGAAAATCCAGTTAACTTCTCTTTAGCCTGAAATTATAGAAAATTGTCAAAATGCAAAATAGTCTTCTCATTACATTATTGGGTTTTTGGAAAATACAGTTATTTTAATAAAATATGTTATTTAGATTCCCATGATATGGATTTTATTGTTACTTGAAATTGAATTAATAAACATTTTAGGATATCATTTTAATTCATAGTAAGACATATAAAGATTATATATACATAGATTTAGATATATGCATTATACAGATAGACATAAATAAATAGGTAGACATAGATATGACTTGCAAAAACAAAAATTCTTTGTAGTCCTCAATAATTTTAAAATTGTAAAGGATTCATTAGTTTGATAATGTTGCAGTAATGTGTCTTGTGGTATATGCGTATTCCTCTCTACATTGTCATGTCTCTCTCCCACAGGAGATTTCCACTTCTGTTCCAAACATACCTACTGAGAAATGCTTTTCAAAATAACATCACCTTCATATTACATCTTCTTGACCTTGCTTGTGTTTGATTATAGCATTTTCTATTCTGAATTATATATTTATATTTATATATCATAATTATATATTTACATCATACGTACACATTAACAATTATATATTTACTTTTATACACTTACATGTATTTGCTCGTCTGTTTACTTTCTGTGTCTCTCCCTGGTATGTAAGTTTCATAAGGATAAGAAGTTTGTTTTGTTCACCACTTTATCCCCAGTGTCTAAAAGAGTGCTCAATAAATAACTGTTGAATAAAAAAGGCATAACAATCAGTAATACGGTAACATGTTCTCAAATCTCTCATGTTACTGTACTCAGCATATTTTTCCCCATGTATACATTTGATAATGTTACTCCATACCAATAGTTAAAACCCTTAATTACTTTCCTGTTGCCCAAGGGTCAGAGTCAATCTTCTTAACAAGTCATTCAAAGCCTTCTGTGGTTCATGTAAATTCACTTACCTCTCCAGATCTCCGTCTCCATATTCATTGCCTTGTTATGTGTACTTTAGTAACTTGGAAGCACGGATAAGTCATTCACGGATGATACAATTACTGACTACAATGTTTTTGTTTATATAGTTCCTTTAATTATCCCCAAACCAAAAGTGAAAGCATATGGACAGAGATAAACAAATAAATACCTCACTAGGTTTTAATTATTATTTTTGGATCGCAGCTCAAGCAGTTAAATAAAGGGTACTGTTAGACAGTAACAAGTCAAGTGCTATGAAAAGACTACAGTGTGATGAGGGAAAGTAACTATGGTGGGGGCAAGTGTGTGCCTAACCAGTGAGGAAGCAATGTCAAGTAGTATAGCCAGGAAAGTTCTTCCCTGAGGCAATCTGTGAGTTGAAATCTGAATTACAAGAAAGAATCAAACATTTAAAGATCTAAGGGGGAATAAAGAGTAGGTGCAGTCACTGAGTGGATACAGGCTTGGTGTATCCTTACAGCTAAACGTAGTTCAGAATGGCTAGAGTCAGTGAGCAGCGAGGAGCATGGTATGAATTACAATCAAAAAACCAGTTGCTGACCAGGGAAAGGGTTTTAATTATACTCTAAGCACAAGTGGAAATCACTGGAGATGTTTAAACAGAGAAAAAATATGATGTTATTTACATATTAGAAAGTTAAAGGACTAAGTTGAGAGAAATGTTAACTATGTTACTCTGTAGAATGCGATTATTTGAATTAAGCAGAAAAGATGTGGCAAGAATAGTCAATTTCTCTTTTGCACGTTGAAGTATAACAGAACGTGTATTATAAGTGTTCAGGTTTGGGGTGTTTGCTGTGAATAATACTCATTTAGGAGAAGAGAGACTCATGAATAAGTCTGTTATATACCTTCTGAGACCATCCCAATCAGGTATGTGCTAAGTACTACTACATTCAAATATATGTGCCTGTGCATGTGTGTATTAGTGAAAATTTATGAAAGAGGAGATAAATTTCTTACAGGATAAATAAACAAGTTAGATAACTTCTACTTTGCTTTTTCAGTGACACATACTACACCTACTTTTTAGTTTTATGTAAAGGAAGTTTTAAACATTATTCTTACAATTTAAGACCTACAAATATTTATAGTTAGGGATTTTAATAAAAATGTTTCCCACAAACTCATGTGGATTTACATGAGAAATATATTATATGAGGAGACATCACTGGCCTCCACTGAGGTACACACATTCATCTCACCTTTCTTATCATTTACTGATGTTCACTATTACATCCTTGAACCAAAAGCTCCTTTCAGTTAACAAGGCAAGCACATGTGCTGGCTAGATATTTTCTAACAACAGCCCCAAGTTCCCTTTTAATCTGCTGCCGTTTCAAACCCTTCACACTTGGGACTGGCTGCGGGAATTCTGAGCTGCTACAACCACCATTCAGTCACATCCAGAAGTGAAGGTTTCCTAGGAGATTTACTTTCCTCTGGATTGTACCACAAGAAGTCAGATAATGGTCACATCTATTCTGGAATCTCCACCTGTGAGCTTTCTCTCTCATTTCCCCACACTTGTTTGGGGCAGCTTTTAGGTATTTACTTTGTCTAAACTCTGGAAATGTTCGCATCAGAAACTTAAATCCTTGCTTTTCATTTTGTCTTTTTCTGCATTTGGGGAGGGAAAACTGTAGTTAACTCTATGTACATATGTCTGCTTGGTTCATTATGTAAACTTTACATACTTTGATTCAGCCAGAATCTAGCTTTTGATTATAAACCACATTTCTAGAATCAACTTCAAATATTTTATCTCTCAAGGGTCTGGATCGAATACTTTTATTTTTAAAGTATTGTCTTGCTTGCAAATATAAAATCAAACAAACTTCTTCTGTGAAACTTAACTGATGATGATTTATTATCTCGGTAAATAAATAAAGGCCAACAATTCAATGAATGTAGTGCCTTAGGCAACTAGGGATAATGAGTAATTACTGAGAATAAAATATATTTATCAGTACGTACAAATAAAAACATGCATTTCAAGGGAATACACTAAATCTGGATTAAAGAGAGAACACACGAAAATATTGTGCCAATCTTATAAAGAACACTTATTGATATTTGAAAATAATTTGGAAACATAATGAAGAAATATATTAAATTTAATGTTAATTGCCACCAAATTAGCAATTTTCTATCGAAACCAAGTAATAAAATATTGGGTCAATTTATACTTTGGAGATATTCAAATTTCAAACATTTTATATTAGAAATATAATGACAAAAATAAACCTTCAATAAAACTGATAGGAATTATGTTTTGAGATTTACTTTTTGTTAAAAGGAGGAAAACCCTCAGGACTAATTGTTTAATAAATATTTTAAATATAGGAATTAATTTTATGTAGAATAAAAACACAAAGAAGGAAAATATATGAATAAAAATAATTATGAGCACTGTAGCTTTCTAGAATGCAATAAAGTGTGATGAATCTTTTTATCATTAAGATTTTGTATATTGCTAACTGCTTTATAGCTAGTAAGAGATCACCATTATGGACAGTTATAAAGTTTGTCACTTTTAAATGCAGACAATTCATTTTTACAGAAGCATCTATCAGAATTCTGTTCTTCATAAAACTTTTTCTTAGCCTTATGAATATTTCAGTTTTTATGAACATTTATAATCCAATTATAAATGTAAATGCTTTAGATAGAAGACATTATATAAAATGGCACTCTATTAAAAACTCATATTTCTTTGACAGGTTTTGACACAATACCAATGGCACAAAACTTTTTATATGTAATGTCACTAATAAGTCATGTATCATTCAGATAATGAATATTTATTTGTGTACTTGGGCACGGATTTAATATATTTTCTCAGCAGTGTACTATAAATATAATTATTTCTATACTTAAAATACACATAATTTTTAATAAAAATTAATGTAACAACTCTTATACATACACTTGCTAAAATATATTAATCCTAGCCTTAAAGGCCAATAGATAAATCTAATTTCATACCCCAGTTTTTAAAACATGCATTAACTCCTCATGGCCATAAGTAGTGTTTTTCAAAGCAAACTTTATTATCAGAATCACCTGAAAACAATTGATTCCTCACCTTTATTTCAGATTTGCTGAATAACAATCTCCAAAGGAAGAATCAGGATCTGAGAGTGTCTTTTTTCTAAATGAATTTTGGTTTATACTTAGGTAGAGCAAAGTTTGAGTGCCATAAGCCTACAGGATAAAATATCCCAGGCCTTGGTTTAGCATGTAATTCAGTCTTCCACCCTGCTTTTAGCAAATCAACCCGATACTCCCATGTAACCATCTTTGTCTGTTCTGTGCTGCTATAACAAAATACTGAGTAATTTATAACAAGCAGAAATTTACAGCTCACAGTTCTGGAGGCCGGGAAGTTCAACAGCAAGGTGCTGGCCTCTGGAGAGTGCCTGCTTTGCTGCATCATGACATGGTGGAATGTGAGAGAGAGCAAGAGGGGGACAAACTCAATTTGTCCTTTTGTAACAGCACCAATTCCACCCTTAATGTTGGAGCCCTCATGATCTAGTCACTTTTTCTTTTTCTTTTTTTTTCTTTGAGACTGAGTCTCACTGTTGTTACCCAGGCCGGAGTGCTTGGAGGCACTGGCGCAATCTCGACATTACAGGAGCCCACCACCACGCCCGGCTAATTTTTGTGTTTTTAGTAGAGACAACTCCTGACCTAAGGTGATCTGCCCGCTTCAGCCTCCCAAAGTGCTGGGATTACAGGTGTGAGCCACCACCCCCACAGTGGCATCATCTCAGCAGCTTCTACCTCCAGGGTTCAAGTGATTCTTCTGCCTCAGCCTTCCCAGTAGCTGGGATAACAGGTGCCTGCCACCATGCCTGACTACTTTTTTTATTATTATTATTTTCTATAGAGACAGGGTTTCAACAAGTTGGACAGGCTAGTCTCGAACTCCTGACCTCTAGCGTTCTGCCCACCTCAGACTACCAAAGTGCTGGGATTACAGGTGTGAGCCACCCCCACACCCAGCCAAAGTCTAATCACCTTTTAAAGAGTCTTTCTTTTAATACTGTTACAATAGTAATTAAATTTCAACATGAGTTTGGGAGGGGATAGATATTCAAACCATAGTGCCAACTTTATACAAGCTATAACATTCCGAAGCTTTCAATTCTCACAGATATTCCTGTTCTTCCCAAACCCTTCATCTTTTCTTGGGAGAAGTTAAGTGATTAAAAGAAATTCTTAGTGATAAAATGAAGACTAGGATGTTGGTATCCTACTCTTAGGCTCTGATATATATTTGCCCTTCAGTTTATTTTTTTAAAGGCCAACGATGTGCACAGCACTGGAGGGAATCTGGGGGAAACCTTCTGTGTTCATCATTCTGTGAAATTTTGTTTCTGACCTGATGACAAACTGAAAAGAATTCATTCATTGCCTTTTGGGAAGAGGTTTCTAAAATTTATTAAAACTAGAAATCTGATTTACTTATGCTTATATTAGTTTTATGAACATAAAACTATAACCCTGCATTGGTTTATAAAACTTTATGTTGATATTTTATTTTTAAGTTGATTTATATGCACTATATCTGGAATAAGATCATCTTGTTTTTATCAGATAGCGTCAGTAAAATTTTTAAAATTAATATTATAAATTAAAATGTCAACATAAAGAAGACTGCAAAATAAGTATGTAAATAGGAAAATAAAATTGAATTTAATTAGTAATATTCAGTATTTATTTCTAAAATATTTTTTGATCTCAAATATTTGAATTTTTGACAAAAATGTTGATTTATAATCTTTTGCTGCTATTGAGTTTGTCATCATGTCAAGACTTTTTTAATACATTTTCTATGCTATTTAAATGTAGGAAATGTCATATGGCAGTAGACAATTGCAAACATTTCCAGTGTTCCAGTTTATACAGACAATCCCATAAACCCAACAAATCTTTATCACTGGTATGTGCCAGAATGTGTAATTCTACAATAAGAATTTGTCATTTTTATCTAAGTAATGCCAGTGCCCTATAGACACTTTTGAAAATACACATACTATGTGAAAATGAAAATATTATTAATTTTTGACATTTCAAATTTGACCAAGAAGTTGAAAGAGAAAGCTTGAGCAAAATGGAGTGTTTTCTAATAAATGCATTGAAAAATAAAAATAAAAATGGTTGGGGCATGAAAATCAGAGGCACTAGAGGTTTAACCTGGTGGGAAGGGAGGAAATACAAATAAAGAACTGCAACATCTTCAAAACTTTGCTAACATGGACTATGGACAAGGAGGCCCTTGTCTGCCATATTATGGAGCCCATTTTTATATTCATAGCAATATAAATATATTGATAATATTTAAGTAGATGGGTAATACTATCAAATTTGTATTTTTAAAAAATCTAGTTTCAACGAGAAATACTTTTTGAATGTATTTTGGAGATTTTCTGTTTGGCTCATTTAGAAAAATATAGAAGTGATTTTGATAAGAGACAATTCAATTTTGAACTGATATAGGTGATATTGATAAAGAGATAAGTTATGAAACTCAGAGAGCTTGATATATTCCTAATGTGGAAAAAAGAGGATTTGACATGCTGTGTATGTCTATCCCAACATGGAGAAACCCTGTCTCTACTAAAAATACAAAAATTAGCCGGACAGTAGTGGCACACGCCTGTAATCCCAGCTATTCGGGAGGCTGAGGCAGGAGAATCACTTGAGCCTGGGAGGCGGATGTTGTGGTGAGCTGAGATGGAGCCGTTGCACTCCAGTCTGGGCGAGATAGTGAGACCTTGTCTAAAAAAAAAAATAGTGTATCCACCATAGCCATTCTGCCAGAAGAAAACTGAACCTATTAATTAAATAATTCACATAAAAGCTATATTTCTCTTATGTACATTATGCATTTATGAAAAAGTTATTTTTGAAACAGAATAGTCACATTAATTTGTCATCTGAAGGTCTAAAGCCTCTTGAATGACAAAATTATTCTAAAGTCATTTGTCAAATTACCACAAGCTATCCAGAAAAAAAATGACTCATAAAACTAATAGTACAACTTACTGAACACTATTTACTTCCTGAGAGTGTTCTAACTATTTGTTAATAAAAGAGTTTTGACCAAGTCTCTCAACATTTCCTTTTCTCCACATATAACCCAAACTGTGAACCACTGCCTTATAACACCATCTATATTAAATTTAAAAATCATATGCTAGAAAAATGTATGTGTTTGGATATTAGAAGATTAAGAAGAGTCTGATAAAATACAACATCAAAAAAGGGATTAAGTAAAGACATAGATTCCAAGAAGATATATGTATCTTTATTTCTTTTTATATCCAATGTTATTGGGGTGATAAGCTCTTTAAAATTAATATAGACATAGATTGGGGCAGATGAAAGACACTTATATTTTAAAATTACTTGGGTTGTAATGCATAATTAGAAAAACCAACTGTGCAAAAAACCTAAGAGTTAAACAAGTTAGAAATTTTTTATTAATAGAAGGAAAATGTATTTATTAAAATATATACAACTTACAGTTTTCTGTGAGTTTAAAAATGCCATAGCAAATGCGACTTGTAGGTAAAGAGAACAACTTGATTTAATTTTCTATTTGAATTTTGGAGCTGCCAATGTAGCTGTAGTTTTGAATAATCCCTATTTATCTGTTATGAATTGAATTGTGTCCCTCTGAAAAGAAATGTTGCAGTCCTAAATCCCAGTACCTCAAAATGTGACCTTATTTGGAAATAAGATTTTTACAGAGGTAATCAAGTGTAGGGTGGGCCCTAAGCCAATATAACTGGTATCCTTATAAAAAAGAGAAAATTTGCACAGAATTAGACAAGCAGCGCGGGAACAGTGTGTGATGAGGCACAGAGAGAATGTTATGTGAAATGACAGCAGGCATTGGAGTGATGCCTCTACAAGAGAAGCGATGCCAAAGATTGCCCGCCAATGATGAGAAGCTAAAAGGGAAAAGCAGTACAGCCCTAAGACGGAACAAACCCTGCTGATAGCCTGACTCTGGACTGCTAGCCTTCAGAACTGTGAAACAATACATTTGTGAGCTTTAATCCACCCAGATTATGATTCTTCATGACAGCACTTTTAGGAAATGAATGCATCACCTGAATAAATAAATTTTATTCAAAATATTGACAGACTGAAGACATGCTTCTTCAACAACTGTGTAACAGTTGATTCTAATTGGACATTATTAGTTGGAATACCATTAATTATAGAGCCATTTTGGCCACCATTCAAAGCTTTGAACATATACTTAGCATCATAGAGAAGTTATTATTATAATTTGAATTTACTCTGAATCTGTTACTACTAAAGAATTAAGTTGTAAACTTAATCGTGTTCAAGCTAGCACATAAGCATTAAGCTCTTTCAATGCATGCTCTATGTCGAAGTCATTTTGGAATTCTTCTCCAGAATTAGCACAGCATCCTCTCTGTCATGGTCTTCAACAATTGTTGTTCAGTGAATCAGTCAAATCAGGGATGCCAACAAACTAAAAGGATATCATTCTTAACTTTAAAAAGCAGTATGTAAAAGGCAGTTCATTCTTTCTCTACTTTGAATTATATAACAAATAGACACAGCAGACCTAGTAAACTACTATTTCCATAACTTGTAGTTCTGCCTTTAGAAAACAGGTATAAAATGTTGTTGTAAAAATCCGATACTTCCTCTCTGTTTTGAAAGACTTTGATTATCGCCTTCTGTACAATGGAAAGATTTTACAGTTAATACTTCATATTACTTTATATTTGAATGAAAAATATTCTCATTAAATATGTTCTTATGTGGAAAACATTTATTAATCATAAATAACCATGCATAAAAGATATAAATAATGTATTAGAAGACAAAATCCAAACCCTCTAAGAATTATAGTCTTTTTCAGCTTATTAGACACTGACAATGTCATCTCAAAAGGTGTATATAACTTTAAAATTCATTTAACTTTAAACCCATATTTAGAAATTTTATTTTTATTTCCGTAACAATAAAACAATATTTCTCAAGCAATTTGAAAGTTCCATGGATTTTAAAATTAATACTTTTAGTTTAGTTGACAATAATCAACATCTAGGTCCTTTACTGACCCCTCATTTAAAAAACACCATGGTCTAGAATTCATAATTCATTGAAATATATACACCCAAATTAAATTGGATTTAATTTTTAAAATTAAAATCAACCTCCCCAAATTGTTTCATTTTTCAATTTTTGCCTAATGTAAGCACTCAAAAAAAAAAACTCAAAAAAGTTTTATCAGACACAATAACACACTAACTTTTTTTTTTTTTTTTTTGAGACGGAGTCTCGCTCTGTCCCCCAGGCTGGAGTGCAGTGGCCGGATCTCAGCTCACTGCAAGCTCTGCCTCCCGGGTTCACGCCATTCTCCTGCCTCAGCCTCCCGAGTAGCTGGGACTACAGGCGCCGCCACCTCGCCCGGCTGGTTTTTTGTATTTTTTAGTAGAGACGGGGTTTCACCGTGTTAGCCAGGATGGTCTCGATCTCCTGACCTCGTGATCCACCCGTCTCGGCCTCCCAAAGTGCTGGGATTACAGGCTTGAGCCACCGCGCCCGGCCAATAACACAC
The DNA here is from genome assembly GCF_009764315.1 of Trachypithecus francoisi. NCBI lineage: Eukaryota > Metazoa > Chordata > Mammalia > Primates > Cercopithecidae > Trachypithecus > Trachypithecus francoisi. The sequence continues at coordinate 105,250,762 of NW_022681453.1, forward strand.
TAACTCTTAACTAAGAATAATATTGAGTGATAAGATGAAAAGTCTACCTAAATATGTTTTTAATCTCCTCAACTTGGTTTATCTTCATAGGATATCAAAGCACTATAAGTAAATGTATCTTCCTCCAGTAATTTTTATTTCATTATTTGTTAAAATTATATTATTCAGGCTAAGAGATATCTCCTTAATTTTGTGTTAGTTTAAGTGCATTCTTATATTGAAAATTCTAACATTCACTGAAAAACAGAAAAAGCCAGGAATGCACTATAAAGGTAACAGTAATGATGAGTGACTGCATTGACACAGACAAATCATAGAAGAATCAAATAATTAACAAACTCTTCACTTTTTCACTTTTAATAATTTATAAACATCACTGTCCAACAGGAATAGCAATTCTTTAAATGTGTGAGAAATGCTACACTATGCAATGCCGAAAGACAAAAGCAAGGATTTGATATTTTGAAACCCAGGACATAATGACATTCTTTTATTTTGTAGATAAAATTAGATTTGTTTCTTAGCTAAATTTGTTTTCTAGCTTTTCTACACTAGAATAATGTTTCTATGTTCAGAAAAAAACTAAGAATTTTTTTAAGGAAATCTCAAAGCAATTCTAAAAGAAATGGTATATAAGAAATGCAACTAACCCCAAAATATATTTTTAAAAAGAAATGGGATGTAAGAAATGCATCTAACTCCAAAATATATTTTTAAAAAGTGAGAGTTTGAAGAAAAAAGTAATATGAATCCCAGATTTCTATCTCAGCTCAATCAAGAATCTAGAAACATTTACTTTTGCAAAACTCTGCTAAATTCATTAATGATCAGATACATTGTAAATGATTTTCATTAGAAACTCCAGATTACAGATATGTCATTTTTCTCAAAAAATCAGCCAGAGTCTAAGAGACACTGTATTTCAACAGCAAGTTTACTGTGGTTATAAATATACTAAAGGTGCGTCCATCTAGATTTTGCTTTTATAACTTAATATTTAAAGGTAGAAATAAAATATTTTCAATAATTTGATTAAATTTTAAAATAGCATAGGCATTTTTTGTCTGTTGATTAAAATATATCTAAATTCTCTGAGGAGAAAACAATGGAAGGAAAGCTATTGGATCCTTTTTGGAATAATAATATATTGTCATTTTAAGGACCATAAGCAATAACAAAAACAGAAATCAAAAACGTTTACTTTTATAGTTTTAAAATTTCTGACATGATTCTAACCAAGAGTTTACATGAGAAAAAGAGAACCCCCATCTTTCTGCTTTGGTTTAAAAAAAAAAAAAAAAGGACCAGCGTTTGTCTGTGGTCCTAACTAAAATTTAAATTCAACATAATTTTTTCACCCTTACTATAGAAAAACATCCCAATTCCTGTGAAAACAGTATAAAAAGTGATGGAATAATAAGCAATTTCTACCCAAGTTGGGTTTTTTTTCCCCTCTTCAATGTATTTACTCTGAGGGTGCTAGAACTCTTTTGAAAATTAGTGGTCCCATTCTGTCATGTATCACTTAGTTAATAAAAAGCAAAAACAAAATAAGAAAAACAAACACAAATTAAAACAAGTTCACTACTGCCAAAGTATAAACAAAAGGAAACCAAAGCAAATGTGCATGACCATGAACCGTGAGGATAATTAAATAGTTCATGTAAAACAATTACTGAAAGTAAATATTGAGAAAATGAATATTTGCATCAATTTAAAATCAATATCAATTGAAGTCCTTTCTGAACTGGCTTTAATAAACTTCTAAAAGTATGAGACTTCCTACTGTAAGCATTGGGAGATTTCAATGGGATAGAATTTTTAATTAGAGTTTTTGCTTGGAGTAGGTATGACTGATGCTTATGTGGTACATTTGTAACAGACATTCTGATGTGCTGCTCATATTACTGTTCATGGATGGATCTGTTGCCTTAACTGATAAAAGTGCTGTCAGTCTCCCCAAAGATTGTCTCAAAGGCAAGAGCTCCTTGTCCAATGATGCATCCCTTCACTGGGCAGTTCATACCCAAAGTCTGATCAATGCAGGAGTTTAAGAGCCTGATCATTTCAATTCAGTGAGAAACAACTATGGGAGTCCATTGTTGCTTTAGAACTTCCTTCGTGCTTGACTGAATTGGTCAAGGAGTCTTCAGTCCTTCTCATCGAGTCAGCTTCCTTTACCATCCTTTCATAGGCATTGATCTTAGAGATACTCTAATAAATATCATGTATGCTAAACTCTACTTTGGGATCTGCTCTCCAGGGAATCCAGCCTGACAATTGGTTCAAGGAATGGTCTGAGAAAGCAGGCACTCAAATGGGTTCTGGCTGGCTCTCTTGCAGCCTGGCGGATACAAGTTTCCATCACTGGTGGTAGGTGAAACAAAGAACTCCTGACATAACTGACAGACCAATTGTTAAATTTTACTAGTAGGGAATCGAGGCAGTATCTGAAAGAAAATAATAGATTATCTGGTGCAAAGTATAAGGTATTTGAATAACATTAGCAAAATAGTAATTTTAAGGGCAAGGAAATTTAGTAGCTACTATTCAACATATTAAACTCCACTGGCACTCTAGAAAAATAACAAGATGTCAGGAAAGATTGATCACCAGTTGAAAGCAAAGATGAAAATCAGAAGGTCTTATTAGTAGCACTTCTGTAAGATAGGAGACTAGGCTTAACAGGACAGCCAAGTTCCAAATAAGACTAAACTCCCAACACAGGTCCTTCATGCCAAATTCAAGACTCTCATTGGTAAAGAATGTGGCACTGACATGGAATGGAGACACATGTGTTGATGTCCCTGAAAATCTTGAATCCTGGGATTTTCTAAACTCCTTGAACTGGTAGAAGTAACCTAAACTTTCATATTAAGAGCTAGCATTCTCCCTTTGCTTGAAAATCATTGAGAAGATTCTACCCTACAAAATACCAGTGACCTTCCCAGAATCTGTTCTAAATTCTCTCATGGTTGGTAAGTCTGTACATTGGGTGAACTCATAACAAACCTTAGCCAGGGATGTACTTGGCCTAATAAAAGAGGCCGAGAAAAGAGGCAATACCTAATAAAAGTGGGAGTATATCTTAGAGGAGCAATGAAACCTGGACAGAAATCTCAGAAGCAGCATGGAGAGGAAGCAAGGGATTGCTTTCTGAGAGTCTTTGATCAAGAGAAGAATTCAAAAATAAAAGTGGAGTAAAAAGCATGTATTTAGGAGCACTTTCTCTAGATGTGAGATGTAGAATTCTGGCAAGAATTCCAGGAGATAATTAACTTGTTGCTAGGAAATGTCCTAGAAGTGTGAAAGTGTAATGATCCACGCTACTTTAAAATGCAAGAATTGCCATAACAGAAAGAGGAAGAAGGTACTAAAAGTATCAGAGAAGCGGAAGGTTAGAGTAGATATACCATGCAAGGCTGAAAAGCCACCAAATGGTTGTTTTCAGGTTGGTCTGGAGGATAGGTGATGTATCAAGCCCATACAGAATGTACCATTATAAAGGACACCAGTACCGAGTGGTGTTCTACTCTGCCTACCTGGGATCATGTTAGGAAAGGTGGTTACAAAATTTGTCTCACTGACAGTAATGGAAAAGAATGATAGGACCCCGGCGAGTCCATGTGGCAGCACTTAGAAGCCAAGTGAAGAAAATTCTCCCAGTGAGGTAACAGGGGTAGTTGAGAGGCCTGGATCAGCAAAGTGCTATTAAAATAGTAACTGAAAATAGTGTCCAGAGGAATAAAATGATGGGCATCCACAAAAGTGAATTATCCAAGACACTGAAAGCATTTGCCTTAGTAAAAAGTAACAGTCGCTTACACACATTTCAGACCTAGCTGGGTTTGGACCCAGAACACACTATCTGAAAATAATCCATGTCAATAGGAAGAAGAACTCCACATTAGATGATAAATGTACCTGGCAGCAATGACCATGATTGTTCTCCAGATGGAAGGATTTCCATTTATACATTATATGCTGGAGAAGGGAACTACCCAAACATATTGGATCTGAGCTGACATTGATTTCCAGAGTATCACAACAGCACTCTCTGAAGTAGCCAGCAATTGATTCAGAGACGAACAGGCATATATTTCATGTATGGGTCTGCCTTCTCTGCTCACAAGTTTTCAGCCAACACCACTGTCATGATCATCAGCATGAGATCTTACACAATGTAAGAACTGACACAATGTAACCTCAGAAAAGAGGACCAACTTGATGGAAAAGGAGGTATGCATGGGGCTCATGATTATGGTGTCCACTGTTTTTGGGGCAGGGGAAATGCAAAATAAGTGAATTCTAACAACCTACTAATATTAGTTGACAGATACCCAAATTTCCTAATATTTAATAATATATTTAGTAAGTTATTAGGAAATATCCTGTTGTTGCACATAAACACGAAAGCATAGAATTTAATGGTGCTCAATTTCTCATTGAACACCATAAAAAGGACTTGCTCCTTTGTTTAAGACTCTGAGTGGACTACAGACCATCCTTTGGAGTGAACTGCTTTACATTTTTTCAAGTCTTGACTGACCCTGTAAACTTTGCTTAATCCTAAGGAATTCCTGATTAGGCTTCAACAGTCTTGTTTTCTGAGCTCGCCAGTCCTATGTGATGTACAGCATTGAAAAGCCTAAAGTCTAAGATCAAGCTTGAACCCTACTTGACAGGTATAGACAGTAGTCATTGATATCTTAGTCCAATATTCCTTTACTTGTTTTCATTGCTTGAATTCGTACAGTCAATGGAAGAGCTGTATTATAAAATTGAGAAAGTCTCTTAAATCATGAGAAATAAAAGTATCAGAGACTTAGAATGAATCCAGAACATTAATACTTATCTAAAAGTTAGTTCAAGGAAAGAAAAAAGAAAAACAACATGCTTTTAAATATAATGGGAAAGTTTTCTCAAGGATAAACAAAGACTGAAAAGATAATTAAATAAAGGTACATGCCTAGACATAGTTCTATAATATTTTGAAATACTAAACTAGAAAAAAATAGCAATAACAAATAAAAACCCTTAGATTTTAAAAGATAGGAGATGAAAGGAAAAGAAAGGACATTAGTTAGCCACAAATTAGGAAAAAGGCAAAAGCCAAACGATGATACATGTCAAAAATTTTATTATTAATTCTAAATGCTAAGATCTAATAAAACAATGTTGAGAAATTATTAGCAAAAATAATTTTGTGCCTAGAATGTAATAGTAAGCTAAGTAATTACTCTAGTAGGGGAACAGAATATAAATATTCAAAACTTTAAAATATTTCTAAACTATTATTTGACAAATAATTTGATAAATAATATAATTTGATAAATAATTTAGAAAACCTAAAATGAACAAAAATAGAAACATATGAGATAGGAAATAGTGAAAATAATTCAAGAGGACAAAAATAAAAAATATCCAGAATGACAGCTGTATAATTGTCTGAGATGTAATCAATCTAATGTGGACTAGGGAAGTCAGAGGATTCCGAGAAGAACATCTCCAGCAATGAAGTAGGTTTCATTATCCAGACTGTATGATTAATGTGGTAAAGGCAGTGCTTATTTAGTGAATGGAAAGACAGAAAAAATGATCTAGAAAGAGACAAGAAAAAAGCTGTATAGTAAAGTCATGGCTCAAAAACAAAATAAATCAAAACATGAGGTGATTTTTGAGTAACTGGTAAAGTGAAGAGAAAAAAAATCTTTTTTTAAAACTGTTTCAGGCACCCTAAATTTACTGATATTTGTCCCTCTGAGTCTTGTCACAATGCTTTGTACCTTATATATGATATATAAGATAATATTTGAAATGTTCTCTAATCTGCATTTATAAAGTTAACTTATGGATAAAAGCAAAACAAACAAATGAAAAAGCCTCGAATGTACTTAAGAGCAGGATAACATAAGCCCCTACCTAATCAAAAGTATGGCTGACTCTGTAAGCTTCCTATGGTGGTTTGTAACAAATTACCTCACAAATTGGTGTTTCAAGAGACAAATTTGGTGGCTTAAAGCAAGACATGTATTCTGTCACAGATATGGGCGTGAGGAGTTTAAAATCAAGGTGTTGACAGAGCCACACTCTGTGTGGACGCTCTGGGGGAGAATTCTTTCTTGCCTCCTCCAACTTCCTTGGCTTAGGCCTCTTTCAGTGGAATCTCCGCTCCCATGGCCATGTAAACTCCTCCTCTGTGTGTGTCTGCCTGATCTGTCTCTGCCTCTCTTTTATAGGAATAGATGTTTGCATTTAAGCCCAAATGGATAATCCAGCATAAAATCTACCTTTCAAGACCCTTATTTTGCGACTAAAATATCATATATATATACACATATACACACACACACACACACACACGCATGTATATATGACAGGAGAGTAGCGTCTGGACGCAGGGAACCTAAGGCTGATTCACGCTGACTTCTTAGAACTAAATCAAAAGGAAACCCCAACTCTCCACACCTAAGTAACAAAAGGACAGGAGGCTACTTTCTTTGAAGCCCCTCCCATTTTTTTGCATGGCAGATGGAAAATTGAAATTTCCGTCCAATCAGACGTTTGCATAGGAGAGCAACCTCATAACTTCACTTCAGCCTCTAATTGGTTGCTTTCCACAACCTTTCAGATACTTGCATAGGGTGTAACCTTTGTAACTTCATTTCAGCCTCTGATTGGTAAACAACCGATCAGACAAATGACGAACCACTACTGTATTTACATAGGGTATATACCAAGTAGCCAATGGGGAGCCTCTAGAGGGTAGTTTAACCCCAGAAAATTCTGTAACAGGACTCTTGAGCTGCTGGGCTCCGCCGCTCCCACTGTGGAGTGTGCTTTCATTTGCAATGACTCTGCTTTAGTTGCTTCCTTCTTTCCTTGCTTTGTGCGTTTTGTCAATTCTTTGTTCAAGATGCCAAGAACCTGCACACCTTCCACCAGTCACATATGCACAGGATTCAAAAATTTTGAAGTTAGTTTATCTTAAGTGGAAGCATGTTCATGCCTACCACACTTACAAAAAGTAATGGGTGAATAGTCAAAGATAAAAAAAATTCTTCATTCTAGTTTATTCATCCTTTATTAGTAGTTCTGTTTAAAGACACTGGATCAGAAAATGACTGATCTTTTACAGCGTAGCTAATAAGTAATCCTGAAGCTTTGAGAAATAAAATATTTGACTCTTATTTATTAAGTTATGTAATTTTTATAACAAGTTGGCCTACATCTTAATTAAACTTAGGCTTAACCACTTGTTTTTGCTGATTTAGACAGCTTTAGCTTTACAAAATTTATCCACAATGTTATGGTTTAGTTAATCCAACCTATTAAAACCTTCAAAATATTACACATGTCTAAGATTGCAAATCATTCTAGTAGAATGAATGCACATCAAGTATTATGTTCTGTTCTTCAGTCAATAGGCAAACAAAGGCTGGGCATGGTGGCACATGTCTGTAAACCCAACACTTTGGGAAGCTGAGGCAGGTGGATCACTTGAACCCAGGAGTTTGAGACTAGCCTAGGCAACATAGCAAGATCCTATCTCTAAAAAAAAATAGAAAAATTAGTCGGGCATGAGGGTGTGCACCTGTAGTCTCAGCTATTCAGGAGGCTGAAGTGGGAGGATCACCTGACCCTGGGGAGGTTGAGGTTGTGGTTGTAGTGAGTCATGATTACACTACTGCACTCCAATCCAGGTGACAGAGTGAGACTCTGTCTCAAAAAAAAAAAAAAAAAAAAGGCAAACAAAATATGGTGCTCAGCAGAAAAGCCCATGGTAGCAGCATGTTTGTGTGTGCACGTAGGTAGGTGGATGCAATACTTTGAGACCATAAAGGCTGTCCCTAGGAGAATAACAGGGAATTTTACCAGAATCAGAATAAATAGAATACTATAGAATGCTGATGACCAACAAGGAAAACTTTCAGATATTACATTCACCTTTGGAATCTTTAAGTTTCTACCACTGCAAATTCTTTAAAGACAGACTACCAATTTTATTACCTAGCTCATGAAAAAGTTGAATAAAAGGAGAAGGTAAATTATAATTTTAAAGTATAAAATACACAGTTCTGTGTTCTTGATCATAGACAATAGGTCTAATAGCCCTCTTATTTCTCTCATTGTTATTATTCTATGTTCTCTATATAGCATTTAAAGGTTTGGTATCCATGTAAAATTTAACATACATAACAATGACATACAGTGCTTGCACTAATAAAAAAAAAAAAAAAACCCGGCTCTGGCCTGTGAGATTGAGATTTAATATGTGGATAATTGAACCAAATGACCTGCAGCTAGGCCTCTCTCATGCCTTAAAATATATATAATACTAAGTCTGCAGGGATAGCAGTTGAGAGAAAATGTGATAAATTTGGCTTTGGAAATTCTTCATTATGCAATACTTATGGAAATTAAGCGGTAGTTTGGAAGAGAATTGAACACAGAGATGTATATAGGATAATCACACATTTAGATTGGACTGTTGGTCACTCTACAAATTCTATGGAATGAGTGACCAAAGATGGTTGCGTTACATGGAAGACAGGAGGATATTTGGAATTTGGTGAGATATTTGCATTTAGAAGAGGATTAGAAGAAAAAGATCCAAGAATTAGTGACCACAGTAGTAAAAGGAAAATGCACCATGAGATAAGTTAGAAGACAAGGAAGGGTAGTACCCAAGGTGATCTGAGCAATATAAATAAATACCACAAAGACACTGGAGGATGAAGACAATCAAAGAGCCACTGGATTCACCAACATGACAGTCATTAGTTGTCCTCCTTGAAAACATATACAACAGGCCGGGCGCGGTGGCTCAAGCCTGTAATCCCAGCACTTTGGGAGGCCGAGACGGGCGGATCACGAGGTCAGGAGATCGAGACCATCCTGGCTAACACGGTGAAACCCCGTCTCTACTAAAAATACAAAAAACTAGCCGGGCAACGTGGCGGGCGCCTGTAGTCCCAGGTACTCGGGAGGCGGAGGCAGGAGAATGGCGGGAACCCGGGAGGCGGAGCTTGCAGTGAGCTGAGATCCGGCCACTGCACTCCAGCCTGGGCGGCAGAGCGAGACTCCGTCTCAAAAAAAAAAAAAAAAAAAAAAAAAAAGAAAACATATACAACAAAGTGTTAAGAAGAAAAGTCAAATTCCAGGGTGTTCAGAAGTGTCTGTTGAAGGACACAAAATAGAGACAAGCAGTGTATACATATTTTAAAATGCATTGACTAAAGAGTGGTATCATGGTAGCTCAAAAATACAGTAATAATTGGATCAGGCGCAATGGCACAAGTCTGTAATCCCAGCACTTTGGGAGGCCAAGATAAGTGGATCACCTGAGGTCAGGAGATCAGCCTGACCAATTTGGTGAAACCCCATCTGTACTAAAAATATGAAAATTAGCCAGGCATGGTGGTGTGCGCCTGTAGTCCCAGCTACTTGGGAAGCTGAGACAGGAGAATTGTTTGAACTCGGGAGGTGAAGGTTGTAGTGAGTTGAGATCGCACCACTGCACTCCAGGCTGGGTGACAGAGCAAGACTCCATCTCAAAAAAATAAAATAAAATAAAAATAAAATACAGTAATAATTATGGTGCTATAAGATGGATGTGAACTATCAGAAAAAATGTAGCCACTAGAGAATGAGAATTTTAGAATGCAATTATAAGTTGCAAATTTAGTTTATGTGGTATCTATATTATCCAGAGTATGATTTGGTCAGAATAACCAAATCAAGTAATAATATGTAGTCCAACAACTGTCATTATACTGTAATTAACACATATTTTTTAAATGATAATTGACTAGGTCATGTAGCTAGGCCATCAAGATGGGTTTAATCTACTTTTTAAAATCCAGATTGCAATAGTAATTCTACTCAGTTACATAAATTTGATAGCAACAAGAGTCATGGAATGTTGGTGATTTTCATAGCACAGGACTTCATTTATAACTTCTTTCACATAAAGAATGGTCTTGTCCAGGGTACATTAGTTATTTTTGCTTGTTTGCTTCAGAGATCACTTAACATTCTTTTTGTCTACCCAGCATCTGAACCTACTTACTGTGTTTGTGAAATTCCCAACCAATGAGGTATATCCAGTTTCTTGTTTAGAAGTCAAGTATACTGGAGTCTTACTTTCCCAGTCCCTCACAGAAAAATTACAAACCCATGACTAAGGTTGTTCTGATTACACGTTGACTTTGAAAAGGAAGCTAGTTACCTGAAGACAAAGGGACATGACGACATGCTTTCTGGTGATTGGTAGCTACAGTGAGTGCAGCTAAACCTAGAGGACAGTCTCAGCAGAGCTGCATTAGTAGAGGCTGTTTCTAGGACTCTGACTCACAGTTCCCATTTCATAAACAAGTATCATCTCATTTCCAGAGACAGAGCTACGTCTTTGGTGGACCAGATGTGCAGCATGATTTGAGCACTGTTTCTGGCTGTTTGGCCTCCAAACCTGGTTCTCTGCATCTCTGCAGATCTTATGAGCTATCCAGTGTCTTTCTTATGAATTCTTTTTCTAGAGTCAGTTGTCCAGAATCAGTTCCTCCTTTGTGCTAGTATAAACTCATGCAGTCAACTCTACCTGAGTCATCATTGAGGCTTCCACATTTTATATTACTTTATTTGTTTATAGGGAAAATGCATGCCATCTGGGTATCTAGTCAAACTAAAATGCATTAAGGATTTTGTTTGTTTTGTGTGACTTCCTTTTCATTCACCAATTTTTATGCCATAATATGCCATAGTTGGGGGGAAAATAAAGAAAAACAGCTATGATTACATACTGTATTTTATTCTCTTTTATGGTAGTCACTCTGCAGGCACTGTTTGCTACTCTAATTCTCGTCTCATCTTGGTTAGTCGTCATTATTGACTGAGCGCAGTGCTGTGCTGTGTGATGTATCTCTGCTGCAAAAATCATTCTTCTTCGTTAAATCCTCTGCACTTGCAGCTGTCTGCTGAGCTTCACTCTCCACCAAGATGCAGACGCTGCATTTTCTCTGATTGTGTTTGTGGCACATTCATGAATGCTTCATGGGGAAAAAAAATCATTCCAAACCAATAAATCAAATCGATAAATAAGTCAATAAATCTCTTTTGCTTTACAAACATCATCAATCTTTAGCAGAATGAGTCACTAGTCCTTGTCCTTACCTTTTGGACCCTTTGAAACTATTTCATCTGCTATTAGAAGCTCTTTGGGTCTGGTGTTAATACTTGCATTAGCTAATACACTTGACCTTACACAAGACCCAAAGACATTTGACCTTAGAAGTCAATTTCAATGAGCTCTGTTTTCCTTAAGAGACTTACATGGGGAATGGAATATGTCAAAGACAGTATTCACTAGTAGTGAATTCAGTAGTGTAGTTTAAACAAAAATCTTATATATATGTGATAAAATTTACTTCTTGGTATATTATACATATGTAATTTATAGATACATACATGTATTATATCCTAAGAATCAAACTGGGATATTATATGTATATTAAGTGTATTACATATATTAAATATAGTATGAATAATATATTTAATTCTTGAGAAATAAACATATATAATACAGTATATGCACATGTTATATACATACATATTGTGTGTACATTTATAATCTTTTATTAGCTTATCTTTAAAATTCCAGCCTAGTGAGCATTCTGCATTCTGCCTAGACTTCCACTGATGCAGACTGTACTCACGTTAAGAACCAGAAACAAGGATTAAAAATAATTTGTCAGTGGTTGAAAATTTGGTCACGCTCTCAAGGTCTCAATGACCATTAATTCAGCTCCCAGCAATTTCTTTTTTTTTTTTTTTTTTTTTGTGTCCCCCAGGCTGGAGTGAGCGGCGCCATCTTGGCTCCCTGCAAGCTCCGCCCCCCGGGTTCCCGCCATTCTCCTGCCTCCGCCTCCCGAGTAGCTGGGACTACAGGCGCCGCCACCACGCCCGGCTAGTTTTTTTGTATTTTTTAGTAGAGACGGGGTTTCACCGTGTTAGCCAGGATGGTCTCCATCTCCTGACCACATGATCCGCCCGTCTCGGCCTCCCAAAGTGCTGCTCGCAGCAATTTCTGACTGACATTGCTGTAGGTCTCAAATAACCCTTGACAATAATGGTTTCACAAAGAAAAGTAGCCTTGTAGATTAAACTCTGAAAAGCAAGATGTGACTACAGTCATCTTCCTAATAACCTAAATAATTTGCTTATTTAGGTAGGAGACATACAGTTTGTAAATCACCCCATAAAGAACTGAGACCTTGGAAGGCAAATCCGTTTGCTACTCCATTAGGTAGATAGAAAGTTAAGACAAGATTTTACGTCTCCCATGTTTTTATTTCAGAAAACTGTGTATTTTTAAAAATATGTTAATTAAAAGTAAATTAGTGTGTGTTACTTTGAAGTTCATAATAATTTAAGACTTACAAATTGTTTCTGCGAAAGAAGGCTTTCCAAATGTTTTGTTTGAATATTTTATAAATTTATGTGTGTAAATTGTATGTAATTTTTCATAGAATAGATAGTATTATATATAAGATTTTCCCTATATACTTATTTCAAATATCATATACCAAATACTATGCATTAAAAAATCAACATGCATGCTTACACTGTACTTACTAAGTATTCCATATTGTGTTTCTAATTTATAATGTACAAAGAAAGTTTGTTAAATTCTTAGAAGAAATATACTTCTTAAACCTTTTAACATAGTTGTTAACAAGGCTATTCCTTTAATATCCCATTATATTATACATTCTAGTATAAATAAATGATATTTAAAATAGGAATAAATGAACTGATGTTAATTAAATTATCTGTGATTTTTAATTTTTCAAATACAAAAGTTAATGGAAGTTTTAAAATTCATATGAAAAAAGAGATCCATATTCTATTTTCTAGTCTTATTCCTGGCATATTTAAAATTATTGAGCAGTTCAGCTTGTACAAACATTAAGAGTTTTTATTCTGGTGTTGTTGCTGTGGGTTTATCAAGTATTCACAATATTCACAATTATGGTAGACTCTGTGGTCAGGGACTGGGCATAACCTTTGTGAATGGCTAGCAGTGCAGGTGAGTAATTTTTGTTACATGTTTAATTGTAGTTTTCTCTCTCTATTGCTTGCTGTCTTGCTATCTCCCTCTCTATCTTTACAACGTGTTGCCATTTTCACAGCTGAGATATCCTGAAGAAATAATGTTTTAATTCATTTTATAATTTTTCCCATTTGATAATACCTTCTGCAGCTACGTGTAAGAAAGCCTACAAAAAGTAAAGCAATAGTAAAAGAAAAAAAAATCGAGATTTACAAGATGTAAAATATCAAGCGCTGTATCTTGAAAATGTTCCTTTTGAATGACACTTGGAGTCTGGGACTCATGCCAGAAAGTAAAAGCATTTTGGCTGTGTATCTTCATGAGACCAAAAGATCAAATATTTTTTCATAATCTATCAAGCAAAAGTTATTTGCTTGATTTGTAGTCTGTCTCCTTCATACTCAGAGGGGAAAAGTAGATGATATAAAGACACAAAAAATATTAAGGGAAGTGATTTGTTTGCATTATTGAAATGTCAGGATTTTATGCTCGTTTGGATAACTAAATATCACTGTCATGATAAAGTGTGCACTGTGCTTTGTCTTTAGCCTACACTCTCTCAATACATGCCTATATTTATAATATTTAAGTAAGGTAACCAAAGAAGCATTATTTATTCTTAATGTATTTTAATGTACTCTATAGTTTTTAAAGTTAACATTGAGTGAGCATTAACTATTTTTTAATGAATTTATATGTTAAAAATAGAATTGAAGTTTTAGGGCGTTATTTTTAAGATTTTTAACATTTTTTAACTTTTTTCAAAATTGTGGCTAAAAGTATTACAAAGGCAAACATAACTTAAATATCAAACATTACCAAGAGAAATCATTTGTATTTTGCTGCTATTTGTTTCCAGTCTTTTTTTGTTTCCATACCCTATTAATTAATAGAAATTCTAAACTTGGGTCTAGTTGCTTATGCCTATAATCCCAGCACTTTGGAAGGCCGAGGTGGGAGGATCATTTGATGCTAGGAGTTCAAGACCAGCCCAGGAAACATGGCGAGATCCTGTCTCTATAAAAATAAAAACAAATAAATTAGCCAGGCATGGTGGTATGTTCCCCTAGTCCTCGCTACTTGGGAGGCTGAGGGAGGAGGATCACTTGAGCCCAGGGGTTCAAGGCTGCAGTGAACTATATTTACAACATTGTATTCCAGCCTGTGTGACAGAGGAAGACTTGAAAGAAAGGAAGAGACAAAGAGAGGAAGAGAGGAAGGAAGGAGGGAGGGAGGGATGGGAGAAAGGGGAGGGAGGAAGAGAGGGAGAGAGGAGGGATTGAGGAAGGCAGGAAGGAAAGAAGGAAGGAAGGAAGGGAGGGAGGGAGGGAGGGATGGGAGAAAGGGGAGGGAGGGAAGAGAGGGAGAGAGGAGGGATTGAGGAAGGCAGGAAGGAAAGAAGGAAGGAAGGAAGGAAGGAAGGAAAGGAAAGGAAAGGATAAAAATCCTAAACACAAACAAAAACAACCTCACTTTACACCTGGTGTGTGGGTAAAGATTTGACAGTTTTCTACAATTAAAAACAATTTTGTATATTTACCTGTATATTATCAAGAACAAATAGTTCTTCACCTTTTATAGATTTTACTCACATGGTACATTCTTATTTCTATGACTGAGTAAAAGAAGCATTTCAGCAAGAAAGTAATAAAACCAGTATGTCCTTCACTGATGTCCCTGTTTACCTTGTCTGATTGTACAACTGTCTATGTTTAGAATAACAACGATTTGCCCACAGTATAACTGCGCACTGACATCCTCCAGAAAGATGATATATTCTTCTGTCAGCTTAACCACAGTCCCATTTTCCAAGAATAATTTGCAGTTTGTGGTGTGGCTGTATAGTTTAAATTGTTATCCTGAAGTAAATACTGAAATGATGTGACCATATATGGTTCAATGAAGTTAAAGAGATATAGAAGCAAATTATTTTATTTTATTATAATTAGAAAAAAGTACTAGTACAATTTTAGAAGTCCAGTTTGTTGTTCAGTGATAAAAACAATCGACATGAAAATGTAACATGAGACCCAATGTTTAGTAACAAACAGGGTGGGTGAAGGGTGGATACAGTATTTAGTAACAAACAGGGTTCAGATTCAAGCTGCTACTTTAAATCTACTTAAGTATAGTCCAATTTATTACATTATTTAATAATTATAAATAAAAACTTAAGAAGTACATGTATCATCAACATATTATTCTGATTGCACCAGTTTTTATTGTAACTCTTCCAAGTCTTAAGAAAATCATCCCCAAAATTTTCACTGAAGGATTTTTAGATTCAAATTGAGTGATTATTCTGCCGGGCACTATTATAAGCATTGTACATGCCTTAGCTCTTTTCACCACACGGCAGCCCTCTAAGGTGGATATATTATTAAATCCGTATCACTGATGGGAAAATTGAGGAAGAAAGACTTCCAAAGTCATATATCTAGTGAGTAACCATTTTCAAAACAATTCTGTTGGAACACTCAGCAGTTTAGAATATTGTAAAAATAATTTCATTAAGAAATCCCTGCTGGCCATGCCATTCTCAAATCTAATCCCTTTACTATTTGGCTTTTAAAGCTCCTGCAGGTTAACTTATAAATTAAAATTGTGAACGAAAAGCAACATGGTATCATACCATAGAAGTGATATATACCTGGTCAAATCCAAGCAGATGCTGAAGATATAAGTAAGTTATATAAAGAAGAGGTCTAAATGTCCATGGTCCTCACTCCTGCTACACTAATTCCTCACTCTGTCCTCACCTGTGGGCTTGTGGCTACTTCTCTATGATCAGTTGACAGAGAACAAGAAGACCCAGGCCTGGTTTACAGCTAGTTCTCCATAGTATGCAGGTACCACCCAAAAATGGAAAGCTGTGCCACTATATCTCCTCTCTGGGACATCCCTAAAGGACTGTGGTAAGGCAAATCTTCCCAATTGTCAGAACTTAAAGCAGTGTACCTGGCTGTGCATTTTACTTTGAGATAGAAATGACCAGATGTGAGATCATATACAGATGCATGGTTGTAGCCAGTGATCAGAGGCTTGGAATAAACACGATTGGAAAATAGGTTACAAATAAAGTTGGAGAAGTGGTATGTAGATGGACCATCCTGATTGAGAAAAAAAAAGTGAAAATATTTCTTTCTCATGTGAATGCTTGCTAAAATATGACCTCAGCAGAAAGAGATTTTAATTATCAATTGAAAAGGGTGGCCCAGTCTGTGAATACCAATTAGCCTCTTTCCCCAGCCAACTTTGTCATTACCCAATGGGCTCATGGACAATTGGCACAGTGGCAGGGACGTAGGTTATGAATAGGTTAAACAACATGGACTTTCACTCAATGAGGGGAACCTCGCAATGGTCACCACTGAGTGCCTAAGTTGCTAGCAGCAGATACCAGCACCAAGTCTCTAATATGCCACATCCCCTGGCTGATCAAGCAGTTACCTGGTGGTAGGTTGATTACATTATGGAAGGAGTAATATTTTATTCTTACTGGAACACTAATTCTGGATATGGATTTGTCTTCCTTACACACATTGCTTTTGCCAAAACTAACATCTGTAGGCTTATTCAATGCCTTATCAATCATCATGGTATTCCACATTCCATTACTTCTGATTAAGAAACTCACATCACAGCAAATGGTGTATGACAGTGAGTGACTGGTTATGGAATTCACTGATCTGACCAGGTTTTACATATGTGGACTTATAGAATTCTTTATCAATCATCATGGTATTCCACATTCCATTACTTCTGATCAAGAAGCTCACATCATGGCAAAAAGTGTATGACAATGAACCAATGGTCATGGAACTCATTGGTCTTACCATGTTTCCCACCATCCTAAAGCAGTTGGCTTGATAGAATAGTGAAATTGACTTTTGAAGACTTAGTTGCAGTTTCTGCTTGGTGCCAGTTCCTTGCAGAGCTGGAGTAAGGATTTCCCAAAGGATGTATATACCCTGAATCAGCATCCAATAGATGGTGAAATTTCTTCAAGAGCCAGGATTCACAGGGCCAGGAATCACTATTACCTGTAGTGACCCACTACCAAATTTTTGCTCCTTGTGCCCATGACTTTATGCTTTGCTGGCTCAGTAGTCTTAGTTCCAGAGGGAAGAATGCTTCCACCAGGCGACACAATGACTCCATTTAACTGGAAGTAAGACTGCCACCCTGTCACTTTGGACTCATGCCTCTTAGTCAACTGGCAAAGAAGGGAGTTTAGGTTTTGACTAGGGTGATGGATCCAGGATGACCAATGGGAAATTTGACTACTACTGCACACCAGAGATAAGGAAGACAGAAGATTCCTTAGAGCATTTCTTGGTATTACGCAGCCCTTGGATTAGGTAAATGGAAAACTGTAACAACCCAATCCAGGGAGGACTACAAATGGCCCACATCCTTCAGTAATGAAAGTTAGGGTCACTTCACCCGGTAAAGAACCACAAGCAGCTAAGGTTCTTGCTGAAGGCAAGGGAATAGAGATGGGTAGTATAAGAAGATAGTCACAACTAACAGATATGACCACATGACTGCTTACAGAAACGAGAACAGTAATTGTCAAGAGTATTATCTCTTTATTTTGTTTTAAATGCATTTGTGTGTGTGTGTGTATATATATATATATACACACACATACATATATTAAGCAAGTATATTTGTTATATTTCCTTTCTTATGTCCTTATCATGTAACATAACATGTATTGACTTTACATCAGTATTTAGGTAGTATTAATTTTATATAATAATATTTGAGTTACAGAATATCAGAAGAAGAACACACATCACCCAAGGACTTTACCTTCTCTTCTGGGGAAGGGATTAGTGCATTTTTGGTTGTACATTGATTAGTCATGTAATGTTAGTTGAAATTATAGCCTTGATGTTGTCTTTATTTAGAGATTAAACATGGCTTAAGGTAATATGTATGGATGACACACTGACAAGGAGATGAAAAGAAACATTATCTGACTGGGTTAAGGAATGCTTAGATAGCTGGTGAAACATTATTTCTGGGTTGGATTGTGAGGATGATTCTGGAGGATAGCAGCGTAGAATTAGTGAACCGAGTAAGGCAGATGGGTCTCTGCAATATGGGTTGGCATCATCCAATCTACTGAGAGTTTAAATAGAACAAAAAGAGAGAGTTATGGGAGAATTCTCTTTCTGTACTTGAGCCAAAATTTCCATCTTCTTCTGCCTTTCTGCTCTTCAATGCCATGTAGAACATGGTAGCAAGGATGCACCTGGTTCTGATACAGATTAAGACTGAGACCTTCAGCCCCCTAATTATCAGGCTTTTGGACTTGGACTGAATTACAGCACAATATTTCCTGTTTCTTCAGCTTACAGAGGATAGATCATGAGATTTTTTATTTCTATAACTATGTGAGCCAGTTCCTTTTTTTTTTTTTTTTGAGATTGAGTCTTGCTTTGTCCCCAGGCTGGAGTGCAGTAGCATGATCTTGGCATGTGAGCCAATTTCTATAATAAATTTCTATATACTAATTTAAAGAAATTCATTGCATGAAATTATTTTTATCATTGTAATGTAATATTGTATTAGATTTATTTTTCACATTAATCCCATCCAAAAAGTGATATGTCCTAAGGATGTTTCAATACAACACAGAATATCTTCGCAAAGATGCAGCTGGGTCTCACTGACTGAAACCAGAGACTGGAGAGTCATAGATCCCAAGAGAGATGTCTTTTCATTCACCGTCGTTTCCTGTTTCTATATGTCTGCTTCCTTTTATATCTCTGGATAATTGTCTTTTACTTCTTTCATCTTCACAGTTAAGAAGATAATAGCCAGATGTATTGGTGAGGAACTCCATAGGTCATTTCCATGTAAACAACCATAATTGATGAAAATTATAAACACAACAATTATTTAAAAGCTCTTGAAGTTGTTTTAAAGGGAAACAGCACATTTTAAAAAGGCATTCATTCAAGACAATTTACTAAATCTCAGTAAGGAAAGCGAGAGTCTGTGGCATTTGAGACACAACCGACCTTCTTCCTCCCCACACCCAAGCTCAACATGACAGGACTTCTACATTAAGTTGATGTTGTTGTGCTTCCTTCCTCCACCAGCTTCTACCCCAGGCATGGTAGGCCAAGAATAATGAAGCAATAAATAGGGTGACAGCAGCTCACTGACAGGATGAAGTTTCCACATTGGTAGAGGCAAGCAGAGAAGATCAGTGGCTCCCACTTCAGTACTGGGAGGAATGACTCAGAGATTTTGCTCATGGTAAGATGAATTCATAAGAACAGAGAGCTCTAAAGTTTTTCCCCAAAACACTAACGTCATCTGAAACAGAAGGAGAGGAGCTTCAAGCCTAAGGACATTCCAGAAAACAATAGAGATTTGGGGGTGGGAGTAAACAAAAAAGAGAAGGCTGCTAGTTCTAGGAGAACAATCAGCTAAATCATAAATCAACTAGTTTATCAAAGAAAACCATGAAAAAGGGCAGCCAAGAAGAGCTCTTCTGAAGATCAAAACTAACTCCCAAGAGTAGGTCAAAAATTACTCCTGCTCAGATTTCACTGGATTAGACTGTGAAGTATTTTATTTCCTCAAACATTATTTAAAATGACAGAGCAATCAGCTAGCAATTCATGAATCCGAACAGTTGAGGGTGATACAAAAGGAGGCAGACAGGCAGACAGTGCAATGGAGATAGACAGAAAGAAGCAATCAAAGAAAGCTGTGGTAAAACCACTGCTATCCTAGGGTGACTGTGTACATGCTTAAGGCTGCATCATCTGAGTAATAATGTCAGAGGCTTCACATTGCAGGGGAAGCAGACTTCACTTACATAGTGCAACTCAGTCATTAAACAAATAAACCAGCAAACAATAACAAAAGCAGCCTCAGAGAAAGGGAAAAACAATCATTGTACAGAATTGTTATGATATATCACTCCAAATATCAACTTAAAAAGAGACATGGAAATAAACAACAAAGATGGAGCCAAAGCAGGTAATATAAGCTGCTTCTGAGAGAATAAAAATTTTAAAAATTTAATTTAAAAAAAATTTTAAATAGCCATTATTAGAAAGCCTGAAGAACTAAAGGCAGCTATGCTTAAAGAAGTAAAAGAAGCTATAATGACAGTGTCTCATCAAACAGGGAATATTAATACAGAGATAAAAATTATAGAAAAGAACCAAATGGTGATTCTAGGATTTAAAAGTACAGTAAATGAAATAAAAATTTCACTGAAGGAATTCAAGAATAAATTTAAACTGGTCCAAGAAAAAACCAGTGAACTTGAAGTAGATTACTTGAAATTATGCAATTCAAAGTCAGAGGGGGGAAATAATTTATAAATGAAAAGACTCTATAGAAATGTGGAACACCATTAATCACACCATCATACAGGTAATGAATATTACCAATATATAGGTAGCAAATATCAGAAAGTGAGGAGAAAGAGATAGGAATAAAAAAAACCTGAAGAAAGAATGGGTGAAAACTTCTAAAATTTTATGAAATATATTAACCTATACAATCAAGGAACACAACAGTCTCTAGTAGGGTAAATAAAAATATATCCACATTTAGATGAATTATATTAAAGACACGGAACACCAAAGAAAAATACAAACATGAAAGTAGCAAGAAGCAAGAGAAATATAACTCATCATGTGAAAAGAATCACCAGTAAGATAAAAGATGATTTCTTTTTTTTCTTTTTTTTTTTTGAGGCGGAGTCTCGCTCTGTGGCCCAGGCTGGAGTGAGCGGCGCCATCTTGGCTCCCTGCAAGCTCCGCCCCCCGGGTTCCCGCCATTCTCCTGCCTCCGCCTCCCGAGGAGCTGGGACCACAGGCGCCGCCACCTCGCCCGGCTAGTTTTTGTATTTTTAGTAGAGACGGGGTTTCACCGTGTTAGCCAGGATGGTCTTGATCTCCTGACCTCGTGATCCGCCCGTCTCAGCCTCCCAAAGTGCTGGGATTACAGGCTTGAGCCACCGCGCCCGGCCAAAAGATGATTTCTTATCAAAAACAATAGAGGCAAGAAAGCAGTGGACTAATATACTTAAAGTGCGGGGGCGGGAACTGTCAACCAAGAATTCTCTATCAAAGCTACCTCTCAAGATACAAAAGCTGAGAGAATTCATTGCTGGCTGTCCCACTTGACAGGAAACAGTGAAGAACATTTTTAAAGCTGAAACCAAGTTACCTCAGGAAAACTCACATTCACACATGAATGGTACCAGTGAAAACAACTGTGTAAAAATTAAAAACCGTACAATGGCATGTTTTCTCTTTTTTCCTAAATTTATTTTAAAACAACACATAGGTAGTTGTATTGTGTCAATTACATATTGCAGTGTAATATATTTAACAATAATAACACAACACAGTCAGGTGGGATTGACACTGTGGTGGAATAAGTAAATAACACCAAATGGTAACTTGAATCAATAGTAAAAATAAAAAGAATGAGACATGGTTAAATAAAGTTGATATGAAAGTTTCTATAAATATATTCTTGCTCTACAAAAGCTAAAACCTCCTGAGTTCATAAGAGACCAGAGGGAAACCAAAATTTAAAAAAAATGAAAAAAATTGATGATAATTGTTTTGTGTCTCATTTTCCATTTCATGAAGGGACTCACTGGCTTGACTATCTCCAGATTCAATTCCAACTCTTCCATCAACCACAGTGACTACAAAGCTTGGCCCATGTTTTCTGTAAGGAATGCTGATTGAAGCACAGCCACTGAAACGAGTCAAGAGACAACTTACCCTTGAGGAAAAAAATTTGTTCTTCTAGGGCTATTCTGAGGAACTGAGAAGCCTAGAAAATACCACGACAGCCTTGACCCATATGAATATTTTCTCAAAAGTAAGATTTATTCTGGCACGCTATTTTCTCACCTCAAGCCCCATGGAGTGTTTCTGTGCACAGAGGGCAGGGGCAACTAACTCTGTCTGGAGAAGAATTGGAAGGCTTCCCAGAAAAAGTAACACACAACTTAAGTGTTGAAGGGTGCACAGGAGCCAAGCAGGATAGAAATACATTTTCCAGGCACAGGGTGCGTAATAAAATATAACAGACGTGAGCAAACATGTGACAAGAGGCCGTGTATGATACTGGCAGACTAGTTTGTCTTTGTATGATTCGCAAATGTAAGATGTTAACCTTAAATTAACCATGGAGTCGTTTTTAGAAATGAACATGATCAAATTTAAGTTATAAAAGACTATACAAGCAGCACTGTGGGCATACAATAGATAACAGCAGCGGAATCCTTCAAGAGGTTGTGTCAATTACCCCAGTGACTTGATACCATGCTCCCAAATCTCCATATTGTGTACAAGAATCAGCCTGCAAGTGTTTATTATGAGTGCATTGTTTGTAATAACTAGGAATCACAGTGGGCCGAATAACTTCAGAAATGAAAATAAATCTTAATTTTATTAAATTTACGTATTTGCTGTACATTATTTATTACTCTTTGCTGAATGTTTAGCATTGCAAGAAAATTAAATATTATTTTATTTTAAATTACTAATTATTAAGAGTTCAATATTTTTATAATTAAACTAAACCTATTAATGAAATATAGGCGACTAAGTAGAGAAACACAATGTAAGAAGAACAAAATTATCTTGAAAGATATTTTTTGGTTGTGTTTGTTTTGTTTTCTCAACTTTTGAAGGGTATTTTTTGTAATCTACGTAAGAAGTAGTTTCAGGCTTGACTGAAAAGTTTTATGTATTTGAGTCATCTATGGGATTCATCTTCCAGCTTAGCTACTGAGAATTAAGTGAATGATTCTTAGTAATTGATGGAGTGATCTTACCCCAAATTAATACAGACATAGTAATATAGTATGCTAGCAATTTTTCTCTTATTTCCAACACACAGAGCAAAAAGGATGGCTTCTAATATAGAAATATTCAAATATTTGTTTAAACATGTTTGTAGAGCTAGGCAGAAATTTCTTTCCAATCATGCTGGAGATACAATTCTTATTTATAACACTGTAAGATCAGCTGTTGTAGTACAAGATTATTTTTTATTTAAAAGATGTCTGCTTCATGCTTATTCACAGCCTTTTTGTTTGTTTCTTTTAAACTAAAAAGCCAGAAGTAATATTAAACTATAACATTTAACTATTGTAACACACATTTCATAAGCAGTATTCTTTAATTTTGAGAAAACAATGTACAAACTGTAAAATGGATGACAACTGAAGAAAGTCCAAGACACTTTAATTTTTAAAATGTTCATTGAAGTCTCTTGTAATTTAAGTTGTTATGAATTTACTATTGTGTCAATTAACTAATATTTACATGCTGACATTAAGATACCACTAAAATGTTAATACTTGTCTAAATTTTAGAGTACATATTAAATCCTTTGTTGAAGCTTGCTGTGAAAATATATTAAGTTAGAACTTACACAGTAGGTTGTAAACTAGAGTAAGTTATAAAATTTGACTATGAACAGAGAGCAAAAAGCTGTACAAATCACACTTAGAAAGCCAGGTTCAATTTGCCCATTGCATAAAAAAGGAACAATAATTCAAGCTATGTAGACTTTCATGCACACACACAAAAAGTAAGAATTTTTTCAAGTGCAAGCAAAACGTGGCTTTTGAAGACTGGATTCAAGAATACATTATAAACAATGGCTTAAATGTTAACATATTTAGTTAGCAGTTTTTAAAATTATAGAAATATGAAAGGAAATCTGTTTTATTTACAAGAGTTAACTGTGCAAGTTTTAAGTAACATTTGGTTAAATAGACTAATTGTGTGTGTTGAATCTAGCTGATTTGTACTTGACATCCATTTTCACTCCTTTTTTGTATCTTTTTTGGAGGGAGAAAAAAATTCATCAATTAAAAATAATAATTTAGAGTCTTTACATCACCCACAAATAATATGCATTATTTTATATATAAGCACTTGAAAATCATGTGAAATATAAATGTTTATATATCTATATATATGCTGTTGGACAATATACAATAAAGTGTATATATAAAAATTCAACTTTATTATATATGATTCATTTTCATGGACTCACATATTTGGATTTTTGTAAGATAAATTTTTACCTGATGCCATTCCCAAGTGCAAGGTAGTCGAAAGGCTTTATGCAAAAGAATACGTCATACTTCATTCGGAACATCCTTACAATACCATGGACGAAAATATTCAGAAGGGTCTGATAAATTTAAAATCCATGGAAACAAAGAAAACAGCATTTTAAAATTATTTTTAATTGACACATCATAATTGTGTATAACAATTTATGAGTTACAGATAATTTGATACAGGTATACAATGTTAAAATTAGTGTAATTAGCATATCCATCACCTCAAATATTTATCTTTTCTTTACTTTAGAATCATTCAAAATTCTCTCTTATAACTATTTGAAAAAATATGAATTATTTTTAACTACAGTGATCCTAAAGCGCTGTGAAAAAATATAAATTATATTATAAATTATTCCTTCTGTCTAGATGTATTTTGTATCCATGTAGCAACCTCTTGCTAACCGCCCCTTACCCTCCACTTCTCAGCTTCTAGTAAACGCTAATCTACTCTCTACATGTATGAGATAAATGTTTTAGCTTCCACATATGAATGACAACACGCAGTATTTCTCTTTCTTTGCCTGGCTTGTTTCATTTAACAAAATGTGCTGCTCATTCTTGTTGCCATGAGTGACAGGATTTCATTCTTTTCTATGGCTGAAAAGTATTTCGTTGTGATGTTGAGCATTTTTTCATATACCTGCTTGCTGTGTATATATCTTGTTTTGAGAAATGTCTATTCAGATAAATTACAGATTTTTAATTGGATTGGTTGTTATTTGGCTATTAAGTTTTTTGTATATTCTGGATATTAATCTTTTGTCACATTAATCATTTGCAAATATTTTCTCCCTTTCTGCAGGTTGTTACTTTGTTGATGCTCTTCCTTGCTCTGCAGAACTTTTTAGTTTGATATAATCTTATTTGTCTAGTTTTGGGTTTGTTTCACGTGGTTTTGAGACCTTATCCATAAGTCTTTGCTTAGAAAAATGTCCCAAACCGTTTCTCCTACTTTTCTTTTCTGGTAGTTTTATAGTTACAGGTCTCACATTAAAATTTTTAATCCACTTTGAGTGGATTTTTATGCAGTGAGAGTAAGAGTCTGGTTCATTCTTCTGTATATGGATACCTAGTTTCTTAGCACTATTTTTATGGACTGTTATTTTACTATTATTTTAAATGTGTTATTTTTATTTATTTTTTGTAAATAATAGGTGCATACACTTATAGGCCACACGAGATATTTTGATACAGGCATACAATGTGTAAAAATCACATCAAAGTAAATGGGGTATCCATCACCTCAAGCATTTATCATTTCTTTGTGCTACAAATATTCCAATTCTACTATTTTAGTTATTTTAAAATGTATAAATTATTGTTGACTGTAGTCACCCTCTGTGCTATCAAATACTATATCTTATTCATTCTTTCTAAGTATATTTTTATATCCATTAATTATTTCCTCTTACCTACTACTCCCTACCACTACCATCTCAGTCTCTGGTAATCATCATTCTAATCTCCATTTTCATGAGCTCAATTCTTTTAATTTTTAACTACTGCAAATGAGTGAGAACATGTGAAGTTTGTCTTTCTGCGCCTGGCTTTTTTCATGTAATGTAATGTCCTTTATATTGTTGCAAATGAGCAGATATAATTCAGTTTTGTGGATGAGCAGTACTCCTTTGTGTGTATATATGACATTTTCTTGATCCATCTGTCTGTTGATGGACACCGAAACTGCTTCCAAATCTTGGCTATTGTGGGTACTGCTGCAATAAACATGGGAGTGCGGATCTCTTCGATACACTGATTTCCTTTTTTTTTTTTTTTTGGTTAAATTCCTAGCAGTGGGGTTGCTGGATCATATAGTAGTTCTATCTTTACTTTTTAGAGGAACCTTCATACTGTTCTCCATAGTGGCTGCACTAATTTACATTCCCACCAGCAGTGTATGAGAGTTCTTTTCTTCACAGCCTTGCCAGCATTTCTTACTGCCTGTCTTTTGGATAAAAGCCATTTTAACTGGGGTAATATACAATCTCAATGTAGTTTTAATTTGCATTTCTCTCATAATCAAAGATGTTTAGCACCTTTTCATATGCCTGATTGCCGTTTGTATGTGTTCTTTTGAGGAATGTCTTTTTATATATTTTGTCTATTCTTTAATCATATTGTTACATTTTTTCCTATTGAGTTGTTTGAGTTCCCTTATTGCAAACACGTGTCAGGTGGAGAGTTTGCAAGTATTTTCTCCCATTCTAGGGGTTATCTCTTCACTTTTTTATTGTTTCCTTTGTTGTGCAGAAGCTTTCTAACTTGATGTAACACCATTTCTCCATTTTTGCTTTGGTTGCCTGTGCTTTGGGCTGTTACACAAGAAATCTTTGCTAAGGTCAGTGTCTCAGAGAGTTTCTCCAGTATTTTTACTTAGTAGTTTCATAGTTTGAGGTCTTAGATTTAAGTCTTTAACTCCTTTTTTTTTTTTTTGAGACAGGGTCCATCTGATTGCCCAGGATGCAGTGCAGTGGCACAATCACGGATCACTACAGCCTCTGACTCCTTGGGCTCAAGCAATCCTCCCACCCCAGCCTCATGAGTAGCTGGGACTACAGGTGTGCACCACCATAAACAGCTAATTTTTATATTTTTTGTAGAGAGGGAGTTTTACCATGTTGACCAGGCTGGTCTTGAACTCCTGAGCTCAAGCAGTCTACCCACCTCGGCCTCCCAAAGTGCAGGGATTATAAGTATAACCAGCCACGCCTGGCCTTTAATTCATTTTAATTTTTTTATATGGTGAGCAAGAGGGGTCTAATTTCATTCTTCTGCATATGGATATGCAATTTTACCAGCACAAATTATTGAGGAGTCTGTCTTTCCTCAATATATTTTCTTGGCAATTTTGTCAAAAATCAATTGGATGTAAATATGTGGAATGATTTTGGTGTTCTCTACTCTGTTCTGTTGGTGTTTGTTTCTATGCTACTACTGTGATGTTTTTGTTTCTATGACTATAGTGTCTCACAAGTCAGGTAGTGTGATGCCTTCAGCTTTGTTCTTTTCACTCAGAATTTCTTCTTTTTTAATAAGCATTTTTAAAATTTTTAATTTTGTATTAAAAAAATTATGGGTACATGGTAGGTGTATATATTTATGGGCTACATGAGATGTTTCTTTGGCTGTCCAATGTCTTTTGTGGCTTTATATAGATCTCCAGATTTTTTATTTCTTTGAAGAACGACGTTTGTAATTTGATATGGATTGCATTTAATCTGTAGATTGATTTGAATAGTATGGACAATTTAACAACATTAATTCTTCAAACCATGAATACGGGATGTCTTTTCAATTTTGTGTGTTCCCTTCAATATCTTTCATCAATGTTTTGTAATTTTAATTGTAGAGATTTTTACCTCCTTGGTTAGATTTATTCCTAGGTATTTTATTTTATTTATTTTTATTTTTTGTAGCTATTATAAATGAGATTGCTTTCAGCTAGTTCATTATTGATGTATAATAATGTTACTAATTTGTATATGTTGATTTTGTATTATGCAGCTTTACTAAATTTGTTGATAAGTTCTGAGGGGTTTTTGTTGTTGTCATTGGAGTCGTTAGGTTTTTCTCTATATAAGATTATGTCATCTGGAAACACGGACATTTTGACTTCCTCTTTTTTGAATCTGAATGTCCTTTATTTCTTTCTCTTGCCTAATTCCTCTAACTAATACTGACAGTACTATGTTGAGTAAGAGTGATGAAAGTGAGCATCCTTGTCTCATTCCAGTTCTTAGGGGGAAAGCTTTAAACATTTCCCTGTTTAGTATAATATTAGCAGTGGGTTTGTCATATATGGTCTTTATTGTGTTGAGCTATATTCATTTTATACCTACATTGTTGCAAGTTTGTATTATAAAGGGATGTTGAATTTTGTCAGATGCGTTTTCTGCATCTATTGAGATGATAAGGTTTTGTCTTTCGTTCTGCTAATGTGGTGTTTCATCTTTATTGATCTGCACGTTTAACCATTCATTTGTCATTGTTTGTGTCCTGATGTATCAAAGTAATTAGAAAGTTTACAACTAAGATCCTCCTATCCGTTGCAATTAGAGTACTGAACGTGAATTATTTGGATGGTCAAATTCAGAAAGAGCTCATCTGCTTGCTGCTGTTGCTGCTAGTATCAAAATTCAAAGAGATGTTCTTGTGGAGGCTCAAGATTCCAGGGCAGTCATCAGCTTTTGGCTGCCAGTGGCCGTGGCAGCGGGAGCAGATGGAAGCAGCATATGGATCCCAGTTATATTAGTTTCTTATTGCTGCTTTGACAACTTGCGTTACAATTAGTGCCTTAAAAACAACATGGGCCAGGTGCGGTGGCTCACATCTGTAATCCCAGCACTTTTGGAGGCCGAGGCGAGTGGGTCATGAGGTCAGGAGTTTGAGACCAGCCTGGCCAAGATGGTGAAACCTCGTTTCTATTAAAAATACAAAAATTAGTCGTGCACAGTGGCGGTCGCCTGTAATCCCAGCTACTCGGGAGGCTGAGGCAGGAGAATAGCTTGAACCCAGGATATAGAGGTTGTAGTGAGCCAAGATTGAGGCATTACACTCTAGCCTGGGTGACAGAGCATGACTCCATCTCAAAAAAAAAAAATCATGAATTTGTTATCTCATCGTTTTATAGGTAAGAAGTCCAAAATGGATCAGCAGTACTGCATTCATGCTGGAGGCTCTAGGTGAGAATCTATTTCCTTCCCTTTTCTACCTTCTAAGGAGGCTGCCCACATTCCTTTTAGTTTTACATTGCATTGTCACCATTCATTGCAATGTAGAACTAAAATCTCCTATCACTACAATACCTGTTCTAATTCTGACGTTCCTTCTTTTCTAAGGACTCTCGCGATAATATTGGATCAATTCTGATAATCCCGGATAATCTACATTAACTTAATCAAATTAGCAAAGTCCCTTTTAATATATAAAATAACTTATTAACAAGTTCCAGGTATTAGGGTGTTGGCATTTTTGAGAGGCCATCATTGAGTCCACAACACTAGCTACACTTGAGTGCCCTTGAAATGGATAGCTCAGTGGTAGACTCTTGACTTTTGTGTCTACAACATTCCCAATCATTTTGAAAGTACATAATTTTCTATATTAAATCCTTGTCTGGTTGAAAGTCCTACAGTTTTTAACTTTCTAAATAAATCCAAATAGATACATTTTATTTTCCCAATTGATTTTGCAAGTATTCATTAATTGTTTATCTATTTTAATTATATGATCAGTGAAAGACAGGCACTTTCAAATCAAAAGATCTTGTCAAATATGGCATGAGATAAAATTCCTGACTTTAGAACTGAAAATATTTGAGTAATCCTGGTTTTTCCAATCCCTGAAGCTCAGTTTCTCTCTATATAAAGTGAGGCTACTAGCATCTAATGTAGGGTTGTTATAAAAATTAAATCAGATAATTTGGTTTCCACACTGAATATATTACAGAACACAATAAAAAAACCAAATAAATTAGAGCTATTATTTTGAATTTCCATTTGCTTTTCTTTTTTTATTTTGGTGAAAAAAAAAATCAGGTTAAATATTGTTTATTTTTTTCTTTTGATTACAGTAAAATGAGAATATCAATAATTTTATTATAATTCTGCATTGTTATTTCAGAGACAATCTGTATTATGTCAACATCTTTTTTTTTTTTTTTTTTTGCTTTTTGAGGGAATATTTCAAACTTATAAAACTATACATAATATATCAGGGAGCTTCTGTGAACTCATTACCTAGCTTCAAAAATTATCAACTCATAATCAATATTATCTGACATCCTCCTTCCATATTATTTTGAAACTAAATCCAAACTATAATTTTTCAGTATTTCTTGTTTACCTCTAAAATATAAGGGCTCTATTTTTATGATGTGCTCACAATATCATTATCAGATCTAAATAATTTAACAACAAACTTGAATATTATTAACTATCAGGTTTAGTATTCAAATTTCTGATTGCAGTTGACCCTCCATATCCATGGGTTCCACATCTGTGGATTCAACCAACTATGAATTGGAAATACTTTTTTAAATGATAGTTGTCTCTTTACTAAACATATACAAACTTCTTTTTTTATTATTACTACCTAAGCAATGAATTCACTATTGATGTCGTATTTACATTGTATTAGATATTATAAGTAATCTGGAAATGACTTAAATTATGCAGGAGGCTATGTATAGGTTATATTAAAATACTACATAATGTAACATAAAGGACTTGAGCATCTGTGCATTTTGGTATCCACATGGGGTCCTAGAACCAATCTCTCATGTATATTGAGGCATGAGTATATTTAATAAATTTCATAATGTTTCATAAAATTTCATAAAGATTATTTGTATTTGTTTCATTTGTCTCTTTTTCCAGTTTTATTGAGAAAAATAATTGACAAAAATTGTTTACACAATTATTTGATACAGGTATACAATATATAACGATTACTACATTAACACATTTGTCACCATTAATTATGTGTGTTTGTGTCTGTGTGTGTGGTATGGTGAGGACACAACATTCATTACTCTCTTAGGAAAATTCAACTCAACAATACAGTATTGTTAACTAGAGTCATCATGTTGTACATAAGATCCCCAAAATGTACTGATTGTAAATGAGTGAGTAACTGAATGTGGGTATTCTTTTACTGACATCTCCCTAATTCCACCACCTCCATCCTTTGCCCCTGGCAATCTTGCTTCTAAAACTTACTGTTTCTGTGAGTCTGTCATTTTTAGAGTACACATATATGGAAGGCTATACAATATTTGTCTTTCCCCATCTGGCTTATTTCACTTAGCCTGATATCCTCCAAGTTCAACCATCTGTAACAAATGGTAAGATTTCTTTCTTTTTATGGTTGAATAATATTCCATTGTATACACACATACACATACACACATACAAACATACCACATTTTTTTCAATCCATTTACATGTCAATAGACAGACTGCATATTTTGGATATTTTGAAAAATCTGTAGTACACATGTGGGTGCAATTATCTCTTTGAGATACTGATGTCATTTATTTTGGATGTATACTCAGAAGTGAAATTAAATAATTATCTGGTAGTTATAATATTAATTTCTTGAGGAACCGTTCTACTGTTTTCCATAATGGGTGTACCAATTTACATTTCCACTAATGGTGTGAAGGATCTCCTGTTCTCCATACCCGTGCCAACGCTTGTTATCTTTTGTCATTTTATTTATAGCCATTCTGACCCATTTGAGGTGATATCTCATTATGCTTTTGATTTACATTTTCCTGATGAATAGTATTATTGAAGACCTTTACATACACCTCTTGGCTATTTGTGAATCTTCTTTTGAAAAATGTGCATTCAAGGTTTGTGCCCATTTTATTTTTTAATCAGGTGCTTTTTTTCTTCTTCTTCTTTTTTATTTTTAGTTTTTTTGCTATTGTGTTGTACAATCTCCTTATAGATTTGGGATATTAATCCTTTATGAGATATGTTTTTTGCAAATAGTTTCTCACATTTTTAAAATTGTCTTTTCATTTTGTTGATCATTTCTTTTGCTGTGAAGAAGCTTTTAGTTTAATGTAGTCCCACTTGTTTATTTTTGCTTTTGTTGCCTGTACTAATGGTGTCATACCAAAAAATTCATTGTCAAAATCAGTATCAAGGAACACTTTCCCTATGTTTTCTTCTAGAAGTTTTCTGTTTCAGGTCTTACAATTAAGACTTAATCCGTGTCAAGTTAATTTTGGGGCAACATAATTTTATTAATGTTTTATAATATAATTTTATTCTTTTCCATGTGGATATCCAGTTTTCCCAACTCTACCCTTTCCCCATAATTCATTCCTGGCATTCTTTTCAATGATTTGTTGACTGAGTATGCATGGGTTTATTTCTGGGCTCTCTATTTTTTTCTTACTGGTCTGTGTATCTACTTTAATGACAGTACCACACTGTTTTGATTACTAGAGCTTTGTAACATAGTTTGAAATTAGAAAGTATGGTGCTTCCAGGTTTGTTGTTGCTCAAAATTGCATTAGCTACTCATGACTTCATTAAAATTGGAAGACTTTGAAGACTCTTTCTATTTCTGTGAAAAATGCCATTGGAATTTTTATAGATATTAAATTGAATTAATAGATAACTTTTAGATAGTATGGATATTTTAACAATATTAACTATTGCAATCTATGAACATGGAATTTTTTTATTTATTTGTGTTTTCCTCAATTTCTTTTATCAATGTCTTCTAGTTGTAAGTCTACAGATCTTTTATCTGCTTGGTTAAATTTATTCCTAAATATTTATTATTTTTGATGTATTGTGAATGGGATTATTTTCTTAATTTATTTTTTGGATAATTCATTGTTAGTATATACAACAATTAATTTTTGTATTTTTGTTTTGTATCCTGCAACTCTACTAAATTTGTTTAACAGTTCTAACAGATTTTAGATAGATTCTTCAGAGTTTTCTATATTTACAATCATGTCTGCAAACAGAGAACGTTTAACTTCATCCTCTATGATTTATATGCAGTTTATTCTTTTTTTCTTAACTAACTGCTCTGGATAGTGCTTCCAGAACTATGTTTAATAGAGGTGGTAAGATGGGCAATCTTGTCTTGTTGCTGATCTTAGAGGAAAAGCTTTCAATTTTTCATTGTTTTTCTGCATAATGTTAGCTGTGAGTTTGTCATATTAGTCCTCTATTATGTTGCAGTATATTTCTAATATACCTAATTTGTTGAGTTTTTACCTTGAAAAGATGTTGAATTTTATTGTAATCTATTTGTTTAAATTAAGATTCATATAAAGTCACATTTGTGACTGCTTGATGCGTCTTATACATCTTTTATATTATAGCTTCTGGTTCCATCTCTCTCTATTAATTGCAGTATATTTATTGAAGAATACAAATGTATAATTCAACTGTCCAGTTTATTATGTACTAAAGCTACATAGTTTTCTGTTACAAAGTTTATTATTGTTAAGATTTTTGGTAGGGTCAGGTTATATATCTGACAATAAAGGGAACAGAATGTAACAATTAAATATATATTTTTCAAAACTTATATACATGTACTCTTTTATTTGACCAGATACACTAAATATACTTTATGTTCAATGTGAATAATATTTAACAAAATACCAAAAACAGTTTTAATAATACTTTGAAATAAATGTAAGATTATTTCTTCAATCACATGTATTCAGAGAGGTTCACTAAATAGATTGAAAGCTGTTTCTTTCTTTCTTTTTTTTTTTTGTCAACTGTCTTTAGTAAATTATATTAACAAAATGTTTGACTTAAGCCTATTCTATGTCCTGAAGTACCATGGTCTAAGCTAACTTGTTAAATCTACTATATTCAGGTATGATCCACTAGTAAAACTACTTTTAAGATTGCTTTGGGAAATGGTCATTACTAAAATCAGCAGTGGTCATGTAGACAAACTCTTATTCTCACGGTATGATTTGTTACAGATCCAATTATATTTATTCAAGGATGTGCCAGAGGCTAATTTTACAAATTTCCAAATTGTGATTTGCTCAGAAAGGAAGGAGATATGTTAGGTGTTACACATATAAAATGGAATAGTCATATTTTTTGCATCTTTCAGTAAGAGGTTGTATTTACTCATTTTCTTACTCTTAAAAAATGCTGACTGCATATTTATGTTAGTTTTTACAAGTAAATATCCACCTCTTAACAATAGCTGATTTTTAAATTGAAACATTATATTATAAACATAATCAATAAAGAGTAGAGAAAACCTGAACCCATCATATAGAATGAGTCTTAAATAGTTCTATGCAGTTATTTAAATCTGTGTATATTACATTTACATTAATTTTAATTACATTAATTTTAATTACTGTCTTTTTACATTATTTTTTCTAGCATCATTTTTCATCCCATTCCAGAGACCAGGATGAACTGCTATTCCTGTGAAGCAAAAATTAAAGGCTTTACCTTCTTTAAACTAAAATAGGCTGTGAATTATGTAATATATGTATGATATAGATACGTAGAATTCTGAGATAAATGGTCTATATGTTTTCTCACTCAGCTATTTTGGCTCTCCTGATCATGCTTTCTCATCCTAGAGTGGCTGGAGCATGGCTTTGTCCTAATTCTGATCAGTACTTCTTTCATCCTCATGGTTCTACCCTGTTTGCTTTTATAACTTCTACTGCCCATGCCAGAGCACAGCAGGTTTGTCGTGTTCTTGGATGAATGCAAATGCAGTGATTACAAAGGGTGTGTTATATGCATGTTATGTACTAAGCATGGGTCTATCAGACATTAATCCTACACAGGTCTCAGCCTAGACCCCTTTCTGCAGGACGCCTCCTCCCCTGGGGGGAAAAAATAGGTAGACATTTTTGAGCTGCTATGACAATCTGTACTTAACTCCGTCTAAGCCCACATCACAGTGCCTAGAGACTGTAAGCATGTTTTTCTGTTGCATTCTCAATGACAAGGCCTGTGTATTTTCTCACTATATAGCCAGGGATTTGCACAGTATATGGATTAGAGCAGATCTGAACAAATGTTTGTATAATGATTTCACAAATAAAGTAAAACAGCACAGCCACTAATCTTAAATTACTTATATTCTATAATTGACAGAAAAAAAAAATCGGTAGCAACAGTAAGCGATGATGGAAATATGCATGGGTGGGAGCACAAAGAAGAGCACCTAACTCAGTCTGAGGGACACAGAAAAAACTTCATAGAGGAGATAAAGCGTGAGTTGAATCTTGAAGGATGAGTCTGCATTGTCCAGGCTGAGAAACTAGGAAACAGTTTCCAGGTAAAAGGAGCAATACTTGCAAAGACACAGAAGTCAAGAAACCATAGATAATGGGCAAATATGAGACTTTGAAATATGTCTTTTTATGCCACATTAAATATTTTGAAGACAACTCTATAATAAAGAAGGAATCATACTGCTATTTTTAGTTACAGAATACTATGATCAAAATTTATGTTAATTAATTATAATTAAATGTATTTAGCCAGCAAGGTAAGAGGCCCGTGGTTGGAGGATGAAATGAGGATTGGGTGATCTCAGTCTAAGCAGGTGCATAGGACAAGTGGGAAATAATCATGGTCTTGTAATAAGACAGCGGCATAGGGAATTAATAATAGCACTTCCATCAAAGTGGAAAAATTGGTATTAACTTTTAATTAGATGTATAATAACTACAAGCCTGCAGAATTAGCTACACTTGATATTCATGGAGCCTGGGTTAATGGTATAAAGGGAGGGCCATATACTTCATGTCCAAATATCTAAAAGTTTTAAATCAAGGTAAAAAAATGATTAAATGCACTATATCTAGCATTTTACCTTGAAAACATACCTTCATAATGACCTGGAAGACAGACTGAAGATAGAAATTCTCATAGTTTTTTCAGTTTCCTGCTGAAACCTGACAACTCAAGGAGATTCCTTTATAACTTTGATTCCCTTCTACGTGGTGAAAGCCCTCAAGTATTCACATGTGAACATCCTAGTTTATCCAACACCCCCTCTCCAGATAAAAGGACTTCTTCTGAGCATCCTGTGGGCCTTCGTGGTCTACCCTCCGGAGGATTATCCTGGGAAAGAGGCACAAGTCCTGAAAGCAGATCAATGAACAGGGCCCGTTGAGTGGAGGTTTAAGGATTCCAGACACTCAGAACATAGTTTACAAGATGGCCGTGGTCTCCGTGGGGCCACATCTCCTGACCCTGCAGATCACTTGTCCTGACCCTGATAGCCCCCTGTACTGTGGAACAGTTTTTGGATTGGTCTAAATGCTGTATTTTAACATAGATAACTTATCTATTTTATTACACAGATTTCAGATACTACTTTTTTTTTTTTTTTCTGGTTAGTTGTTCATAGTCCTGTTCTCCGTCCTGTGGAACTCTACAGGTGAGACTCTCAAAGTGTTTTCTTTGAATATGAGTGTTTTCTGCGAATACAATACTTTCTACAAAATTTCTTAACCAAAAACCTACATCTCCTGAGAATGTTTGCCACTGCTGCAATAAAAAGGGTGAGAAACCAGCCGGTTTTAAACAGGTAAATATGATCTTACAGTCTGCTTTTGTCCTTTTGGTTCATTATTGAGATTCACAATCAAATGCGTCCACTGCATAAACTGGGGTTAAAAGCTCTCTGCTTGCTTTTTCCTAGTTTTCCTGCATAACTGTCATCTAACCATTTACATGTATGTTACATTAGTTCAATAATTTTTGTTCTATGCTTGTCTCTGTCGTTAATTATCTGGATGACCTTGGACAAAAGTTACAAAATCACTCTCTATCTGCTCTATTCTCTTATTATCTGCCTTATCTATTTAAAGGGTTATGAATGGAAGAAAAGTGAGTGAAGTATGTGCAAATACAGTGAAAATTATACACACTATGCAAAAAATACCTTTTAAAAGGATAGTTATTCTCTATTGTGATGATTATTTATTTGCTGGTTGTCAGTAAGTTATTTTTGGTGGAGATTCATATATATTATGGGTTAAAAACAAATAATATTTTATTATTCCTAATAGGAATTGCTATAATAAATTAATATATTATTTCAAAAAAAATTGACATTGTTGATAATATAAATATGGGTTTAATTTGTGCTTTTACTAAAATTAAACTAATATAAAATTATTTAAGTTTCACATTAATTTATGTGTTTAAACAGATATGAAACTTTATTTTCCTGACATAATTTTAAAAGATTTATAATTATGTTTAATTAATAAAATATTCTAAGACTGAAACATTTAAGGCTTGAAGAGACTGTAAAATCAAAATTGACATTCCATTCTTTTATTGGTTTTAATAACATATTCTAGGGAAACTTACATAATACCAGATTAACTATTCCATCAATATTGAGTCAAATGACCTAAGAGCTAAGTATGGGCAATTAGATGAGACTTCAATTGTCTTAGTTGATCTGAAAATATAAAACACCTTAGGTAAATGACACTCATGGTGTCATAAATATTACGTTGTCTCTCGTAAAGAGAGGAGTTTCTGATATTCTTATTATTGATGATTCAGTATTCAGTGTGCAGGTAAAGTGAGAAATCATGAAAGAGATTTAGGTCGACTTGTTTGACAGAAGTCATGCCAAGGGTGAAGCAGCAGGTCCAAAATATGATTCTCAAGTATTTCTAGAATCAAGATCACTGTATCAAAACACAAAGGGCAAAATCCAAAAAACTCTGTAATGACATGACTCATGATAGCATTTTTACTTCCCATTGATTCAGCCATTGCAGTACATTGAACTCCATAGAGACAGCACTGGGGCAAGTGAGAGTCGGATGGGCACTCTGCGACTCTGTGCCTCACAGAGGGAAAATAACTAAACATGGGCGAAAGAGATCCTGAGAAGCTGAGAGACAAAATGTCACCATAGGTATTCTCTGTGCAAACTTGGGACGAGCAAAAGGGGAAGCACCCACATGTTTCAATCAACTTCAGAGAGGTGGAAGACCATGTTTACTAATGAGAAAGAAAAATGCGAAGACATGGCAAAGGCGGACAAGGCCTATTATAAAAGAGAATCCTAGTGGAAAGACAAAAAAGACACTCAAGGATCCCACCGCACCCAAGAGGCCTTCTTCAGTCTTTTTCTTGTTCTGTTCCCAGAATCACCCAAGAATCAAAGGAGAATATCCTAACCTATCCATTGGTGATGTTGTGAGGAACCTGGGAGAGAAGAGGAATAACACTATTGCAGATGACAAGCAGCCCTATGAAAAGAAGGCTGTGAAGCTGAAGGAAAAATACAAAAGGATATCCCTGCATACTGAGGTGAAGGAAAACCTGGTGCAGCAAAAAGGGAGTCGTCAAGGTTGAAAACCCAAGAAAAAGAAGGAAGAAGAGGAAAATGAGGAAGATGAAGAGGATGAGGAGAAGAAAGAAGAAGAAGAAGATGACGATGATAGATAAGTTGGTTCTAGCACAGTTTTTTTTTTTTTTCTTGTCTATAAAGCAATTAGCCCCCCTGCACACAACTCACTCCTTTTAAAGAAGAAAATTGAAATGGAAGGCTGTGGAAGTTTTGTTTTTAAAATGTAAAGTGTCTTTTTATGTATAGTTAGCACATTACCAAATGGATCTTTAGATAGCCCTGTCTTGGTGGTATTTTCAATAGCCACTAACCTTGCCTAGTATAGTGTGGGGGTTGTAAATTGGCTGGAAATTCAAAGCAGCTTCTTGTTAGTGTGCAGCACAAATGAGTTACATATGGAGATGGTGGTTTTTTCATCTTTCATCAGTTGTCTTTGATGTGGAATATATGAAATAATTGTTTTTCTGTTAACTAAATACCACTTGGTGATTGCAAAAAAAAAAAAAATGCAGCTGTTTTGTTGACATTCTGAATGCTACTAAGTAAATACAATTTTTTGTTTTTTAGTATTGTCCTTTTCATCAGTCTGATTTTTTTTTTTTTTTTTTCCTGAGGGGAAACTAGTCTTTTGCTTTTGCCCATTTAGGAGCACGTGAATTATTACAGTGTTTATCCTTTCATATAGTTAGCTGATAAAAAGCTTTCGTCTACATACTCTACCTATCATGATGGGGTAAATAGTTAAATTGAGGCAGTTTACGTCCATAACTAAATGCATGGATCAAATCTTGATCAGCTGACAGCAAATTTCACACGGCCCACTTATATTTACAAACTGAAGAGGAACCAATCTATTTACAGCATGGGGATATTAGAGTCAAACATTTTAAAAGTCTGTCCTTAAAGGACTAATCGAAAAGTATCTTTATATGTAATAGCATATTACATATATGCTATTTTATCTTTATATGTAATGGCAGCTATATTTTGCAGTTCCAATATTAAAGAAGACCTGAGATTGTATTACCAAAAGTGTGAGCTTAAAATACAAGACTGCGGCCGGGCGCGGTGGCTCACGCCTGTAATCCCAGCACTTTGGGAAGCCGAGGCGGGCGGATCTCGAGGTCAGGAGTTCGAGACCATCTTGGCCAACATAGTGAAACCCCATCGCTACTAAAAATACAAACAATTAGCCGGGCCTAGTGGCGGGTGCCTGAAGGCAGGAGAATGGAGTGAACCCGGGAGGCGGAGCTTGCAGTGAGCCTAGATGGCGCCACTACACTCCAGCCTGGGCGACAGAGTGAGACTCCATCTCAAAAAATAAACAAACAAATAAATAAATAAATATTTTTTAAAAATACAAGACTGCATATTAAGTATTTAGTTGATGTTAGTCTCAGTGATGGCTGTGAAAATACTGGCTGTAGTTGTCTTTTCCCATTTATCTAAATATGGACTGCTCAGTAAGCTGAGACTCTCCATTGTAAGTTTTTTTAATTAATTGGGCCAGCTTTGAAATGAAGATACTGCATTTAAAATAGGGTATATTTTCCTATATCATGTGTTGCCCCTTTATAAATCAAATAGGAGAAAAGAAGACAAATTTTGCATCTCAGTATGAATGACTCAATGTATTTGAATTTTTTTTTTTTTACAAAACCCAAACATATTCATTAGTCCTGTTTATCTACTTTGCAGTTTAGAAAACAATTTGTCAATTTTGTGTTTTTTGAGATTATTGTTTACTTAAAGTGCCCATATTTTAAAATAGCGTTCTTGTATTTTTATATGCTTTTGTGAGGAGGTGCTGTTTTGTTATATCATTTTGACTTGGATTCTTTCCATTTGCATTTGCTTATGTAATTTCAGGAGGATTAGTGAACATCTGAGTCCTGGATGATACTAATAAACTAGTAATTGCAGAAGTTTAAAGGAAATATTTTTAAAAATTCTCAGATAAAAAGCTATTCTTCTGGAGTCTGAATTTAACACAATGACTAAAATATACTATATATAATTGAAAGAAAGTATAAATTAATTTTTTAAAGTTTTTAAATAATCTCATTTCGTGTTTTGTTCACAAATGCCCTCGGAAGGGTAAAAAAAAGGTGTGAAAACTTGTTCTTATTTTTTAAGAAGAAATACTCTCATTCTTTAATGATTTATTTCAAATAGGTTTCTCTCCTACCTCCCTTGAGTGAAATCATATTATAGTGAAAAGTTTAAACAAAATCTTAGTGGCATTGAAGGGTATCTGGCCTATACATTGTTACCTGCTGTCTCCCCTTCATAATCGGTGGTGAGGAAATGTCATCCCACCTTGCTTTGAGCATTGGCCTCTGTCCTGTAAGCATCCACTGAGAAAGAGCCTGTGGCTGCTGTAATTGAGCGTCTGTTCTCTTGGAAGTAGCAACACACCATGATTACTTACAGGGAGCGGAGCCATTAACCCCTTCGGACTTTACTTATTTAGCAAGCTCACATATAGTGCCTACTAGGTACTGTTCTAAGTCCATGATAGTTACAATCCATTTACTTTAATAACAGTCCTAAAAAAGACACCCTTAATAACCTCATATGGATGACGGAATGGAAGCCTAGTGAGGGTGACAAGCATGCTGAAAGTCACACAGCTAATACCAAGGATGCTGTATCTTCACTCAAGCAGTCACTCTCTTGAGTCCACTCGGGTAACACGCTGCCTTGGTGACTATATGCTCCTATTCACACCCCTCAGGTGCTGCTAAAACCAGGGACTCCACTGTGTTCTGACAATGGCTTAGATCTGCCCAGCCCTCAAAGGGGTGCCTTTGTTGCAGGGACACCTCGACTCAGCTCTCAGCTAAACTCTAGCAGGCCCACTCATTCAATTCTTAGCTACTTATTGGTGACACAAGAATGTGTGGGTCTATTTCATGCCATATGCAATCTATTTGGATGCAGACCCTTGTCTCTGATGTTCTTCCTGCCTAAGTACATCCTATCATCACTTCTGTCCTAATGCAGTTGCTTTGTTATGCTTCGTGGACTCCAAAGAAGAAATGGGACAAACCTTCTGTTGTTTAGGTTTCACTTTCAGTACATATGAAATGCTACAGGTATGGGATTGGGATGTTGGCTGGTGCTAAGACCCTTTATATCAATTCAGGCAGAGTCGTCACCTGGTAATATCCCTGCAAACCTGTCATTTAGACTTACCTTTCAGGACGTACAAGCACTTCACACTCCTGTCTGTGGGGAAGAAATA
This sequence comes from Trachypithecus francoisi, assembly GCF_009764315.1. Lineage (NCBI taxonomy): Eukaryota > Metazoa > Chordata > Mammalia > Primates > Cercopithecidae > Trachypithecus > Trachypithecus francoisi. The sequence goes on from NW_022681453.1 coordinate 105,292,133, forward strand.
GTCCTTGTATTCAAATTCTTGAAATAATTACTTATGGCAAACTTTGTTCTTAAAGATGTTGACATTTAAAAAGACCATTTTTCTCTCCAAATGACACATTTTGGAAAAATTATTATTATCCAGTTGACTCAAGAACATCAATTACAATCCAAAGATGAGCAACTCTCTGCTTATAGTTCTAGCTTTCTCTAGGCTTACAATGGTATTTATCTAATGGGTGGAGAAAAGGTGGGATTATGAGATAAACGTGTTGGTTTTATATCTCAAATATGTGTATAAACCTATAATATGTTAGGAATCTAAATACACTTTTAAGTGTATTTGTGTATTATTAGTCACCAAATCTTCTACTTGTGTTTGTCACAAAATGTTTGGTACAAAGTAAATAGTATCTTATTAATTCAGCCTATGGTCAATTTTTAATGAGCACAGGTATTGAATGACTCCTTCTAATAAGCCACAGCCACCTTACTTGCTTGGAGTATGGTTTACAGGTGTGGATAATTGGTAATTCATGGGCATAGGTGGTACAAGGCATTTCACACTGCAACAATTCAGCCTTCTGTGACAAACAGAAGAAGAAAGGAAAGCAAATTATTGCATCCTTAAAGCAAAGATAGAAGGTTGATGGACTAAAGTTTACTTTTTTCTACGGTTAAGAAGACACATTTTTAGATTAAGTGTTCTAAAACTGGCCTGTACATATCATGAGAAAACAAATCTATTTGGCTAAGAAAGAATATAAAAATAATAGATTCTACATTGTCAGAACAACCCTGGTAAGCAACAGCAGAGACAATAGTAGCAACAATTTGATGGCAATTCTCCAAGATCTTGTTTTCCTGTTTAGAGCTCCCCAAAGGCCCCAAATGGTGTGAATGCTTTATTAACATTTAGACCGCATGAGGTGGCTTCTCTCTATGGATAAAAACAAAGGCACTCAGGGATTCCAGCTCCACTCACATCTGTAGCTTCTGCTTTTGTCTAAAACTTGATATTTTTGACAATACACCCTTCAGCAAAAAGCCTCAACAGCTTGTGTAATTATTAACATGAGTGCTGCAAACCTTTTGTACTATACTTAAGAGTTGCCAACCTTCACTGTCAGGAAAATCATGGAAAATTAAATTAGGACAATAGATGGAATAATGGATGTGAGGGAGTGAAATCTCTAAGTGCTTTGGTCATGCAGCTAATGAAGAAAGACTTCTCCCCCACCTTTCTCTCCGTTGTGAATGTCAGATCTCAGCCATAAAAGTGTACCTTATATGGTATTTTCTTTTTATATAAGCTGTTAACGATTTCTTGAGTGGCTCCTTTAAAGTGGTCTCTTTTAATACAGTGTTTCAAAACCACTGTTGCATTAACAGAACTGCTTTAAAATGGGCCAACTTTCAAATTACAATAAGGAGAGAGAGAGAGAGAGACAGAGAAAGATGAAAAGGAAGCTATCAGCTCTGTCCTGTCTTTATGTATTTAAAGCATTTTTATATGACCCTCTATTAAAAACTGCACAAAGTGACCCAAACACAACTATGGTCCTACAAGAACTTATTGTATGAGGCAATATATTGTTGATTCCGTCAAAAATAAAAACAGAGCTTTCCAAAGAAACACTGAAGGAAATAATTCATGAAATACTAAATATAATAATCAAGGTTTACTATATCTCTTCTAGAGCCTGCTTTATTTATTCTCCAATTTTATGCAAATGTTATCAATTTCAAATTAATTGTGAAACAGTGTCAACAGAAGGGGAAATTTTATAATTTGCTAATTAAGTGTGAATCATCAGTGAAAGACAATGCATTCAATTGGTTGCTGATATTATTTAAAAAAAACGAATACGATTAGAGAGTTCAAAGAAAAGAATGTGCAGAAATGATTGAGGAAAGGATTAATATTCCTGCTTGAGGAAAACAGAGACACATTATATCCATCAGCAGCATAAACAGAGTTAACATTGTATCCTACTGAGTGTCCTTGCAATCATTTCCAGAAGGTTTGGAAGTACAAGCCCAGCTAGCACTCAGCTACATGCGTCACTTGGTGGGTGGCACAGTGACAGGGGAGAGCACTGAGGGTGGCAGCATATTTGATCGTATTGCCCAGTCAAATGCATGCATAGTCTGGAAAAATAGATCTCAAGTATCACAGAATTGAAGCCTTCTCTTAGTATGAAATATTTTGTAACACCTCTTTTATTGCACACAGAATTTCAAAATATAACATACAAACTGTAATAAAAAGAAGAAAAAAGATGATGTGACTTATAACAAAATCGTTTTATTTTAAACCCTCAAGCATGATCATGCTAAAATTAACCTAATGAATGATGACTACTCACATGTCTACACATGCACACATACACACTCACATGCACACACAGATACGTACACATTAATTATCACGATAAAACCCGGTTACAAATTCTTAGTGAATCAGGAATGTTGTGCTGAGAACTGAAGTACCTTGATTATTATTGACATCAATTATGCAGTTTCTTGAAATTAACCCTAATCCTTGGTCATTAAAAAAAAAGCTTATGTTCTTCTTTCAATATATATTATAGTATCCTACCATGGCAATTTTAGTACATATTAAATCCATAAAGATATTTTATGTTTGAATACAAAATATTTTTTGTTATAGGATTTAAACAGGCTTTTCTCATAATTGATTAGTTGGGGGGGGATGTTTTACATTGTGTGAAATACAGAGAAACCCTTCACTATGAAAATTTATCCTAGACATTCCAGAATGTCTTACATTCCTGGCTCTGCCCATTAAAGGCTTTTGGCACCTGACATCTCTCCCCACCTATACTTGAGACAATCAAAACAATCCTCACAAATCACCATGATTGTTGCAGGAAATGCCTTCTTTCTTCTCAAGAATCAAAGCTCTAGTAAAATCTACAAAACACTTACCTGGAGTCACATTCTGTAGTTCAAACAATATGAAATCTACGGTGAGTGGAGACTCTGAGCTGCTGAGCAGCTTCTCCAGGGAGCAGGTGGTTGCAGTGGACCACATCTGTAGCTCCAGTGAGTCTCTGATGACCCTCCAGGAATTAGTAACTACTGTAGTGGGTATTCAATGCATGCCCTGACTGGAATGATCCCATTAAGCAGGAAGACATGTCTGCTGTTAACAGTGCCAAAACTGGAACCTAGCTCTTTCTTGTTGCTACACTGACCTCCTTCGTTGCACATCTAATGTGCTGTTTGACCTTGTTCTTTAGCTCAACTGTATGCTACTGTTCTAGAACACGTTAACATCCCCCCCTCCCCAGTAAGGGAGAGTGATTCCACTTGCTCAGTATCTTTGTCTTGCTTTTCTGTTGGTCCGCTCTTTGATTGCTGGGCGTCCGTGAAATAAACGCTATCTAAACTCAGAAACATGCCAGCTTACAACAGCACATGAATGAGAAGCATAGTTGGACAGTAGGCCCCAGGCTGTTAGTAAAGCAGCAAATTCAAAACGAAAATAGTTACAGTTGTTGCCCCGAGGCTGGACACTTAACACATGTAACCATTTTTCCTGACAACACCACAAATGTCTCCGGAAATTTCAGGGTCATCATAAGGACACAAGTAGAAGTGTAACCACATTTAATCCACCTGAAGCAAAGGATGTTTTCCACAGAATCACTGAATAAGAGGAGTTGTATGTGGTCTCAGCATCCACCAGGGACCAGGGAAGTCAAAGAGGGGAGCAGGAGAAATTTCACTTTCTATACTTCCTCTACTCCATGCACCTAGACCTGCATCTTTTTCCAACATTTAGGAAAAGTTCCCTCAGGAAGATGCAGTTCATCATTCTTTTCTACTACCATATCCCATATCAAGATACAGGATGTTCCTTCAGAGAAGCTCCATATTCCCTTAAAATATGGCATGGATTTCATTTCCTTATTAGCTTTTTCAAGACGAACTTGCTCTCCCAAGCTACTTCTCTTCATTCACAAAAATGTTAGTGGGTGTCCCCATCCTGGTTGTTTTTTCTGCGTTTTTAAAAATTTTTTCTCATAATTTCAGCTTTTTCCTCTTTTGGTGAAATTATTTCTATCATTAGGGATGTGAATGAATTTTAAACTGGACTGACACGAGGGCTGATGCAATCTTGATTCCACTCCATCACTAACTCGAGGTCTTTCAAAGTTAACATCATCCCTGTGCTGCTCGAGATACAATATATTCTTTTTTGCTACGTTTTTCTTTATTCAGCAGAAACATCAAACTTCTTTTCCTTTGGCACTAGTCTGAGCAACCCACAATCACATGTATTACTAATATTCAACAAAGACTATATTATTTTCTCACCACCTGTCCAGGGCAATTTGGATGAAGAAGCTGCTATCAGATTTAAGACTGTTTCCTGCCACCTCTGCTCTCTTGCTCAGCTGTCCACCACCTATTTCCACAGTTATTTACCTACTTGCCAAATTGCTGAGCACACAACATTGGCATACCCACCATTTCTCATTGATCATGAACTCATCTGTTCTTGATGATGAAATTTGCCATGTTTCACTTCCAGATTTCTGATTAAAATTCATGGTTCAGCATTGTTTGACCACGATAAAAAAAAAATGCTTAAAACCCATGTATCAAATACTGGACAACTTATATTTTGTAGCAGAGCATTTTTGAATTAGTTCTATGACATCACTATTCGAATCAGGCCCTGCCAGAATGACATCAATAATTTTATTTAACATGCCCAGACAGAATGCCCATTTTCTTCCTTAAACTAACACCATTCCACTACGCAGCCATAAAAAAGGATGAGTTTGTGTCCTTTGTAGGGACATGGATGTAGCTGGAAACCATCATTCTCAGCAAATTATCACAAGAAGAGAAAACCAAACACCGCATGTTCTCACTCATAGGTGGGAACTGAACAATGAGATCACTTGGACTCGGGAAGGGGAACATCACACACTGGGGCCTATCATGGGGAGGGGGGAAGGGGGAGGGATTGCATTGGGAGTTATACCTGATGTAAATGACGAGTTGATGGGTGCTGATGAGTTGATGGGTGCAGCACACCAACATGGCACAAGTATACATGTGCACGTTATGCACATGTACCCTAGAACTTAAAGTATAATAATAATAAGAAAAGAGGAGACAACAGCAAAAAAAAAAAAAAAAAAAAAAACTAACACCATTCCTAGGAGAAGGGGAAGAAAATGGTACAGGCAATCTCCAAATTACTTGATGAACCATCAACACCACATTTTGATGGATGTGCAAAAGATTCTTGTATACGACAGGCATGCTGTATAGTCCACCCATATAAGATCCCTCACATGATAAAGAATAGGAGGTAGTGCTTAAACCACTTCTACCAGAGCCCTTAACCCCTCCGTGGTTTGGAACTTTAGACAGCTTACGTAAGTGTACCTCCTCGATGCAAGTAAACTCTGTCCTGTTTGAGTCAAGTTGAGATTTCCCTTTACTTGTCAGCTGAGGTGTTAGTATGCCACAGTTTATGTATGCTGGCAGAAGACATAAGATTTCTGGATCAGAAACATAGGACTTATTACTCATGGCACAACAAGCTTCGTGTTTGTGTGTGTGTGTGTCTGTGTGTGTGTGTGTGTGTCTGTGTGTATTTTCCCCATTGAGCCCCATGTCTCATGGGGCAATGTGGAGGGACTGATGTGGATGCTGTACACACAGTGGGTGTTGGAGAACTTCCGTCTTTGAGAACATAAATCTTTTTAATGGACTTTAAGCCTGCTTGTTCTATGCCCTGGAAGGAGACATCATCTTTATTATACTGAAAAATAAATATATCTGGTGGGTGTTCCAGATGTAGGCACTACAAACATACCTGAAAAGATAGTAAGAACCAAGGCCTTCAGTGCCTTTTGTAGACAGACATGCAGAAATTTGAGAGATCTAAGGAAACTTGTCTCCCAAAAGATCCTTCTTGCCCCGGCCCTTCAATACTTCTTGCCTGAAGGCAAACCACCAAGGTTTCTGTAAGTAACAGACATCACTCTGCCCAAATTCCATGCCTCTGAGTATGTTCTCATGTGAAGTTACTTCAGAAAAGTTTCTCTTTATCACAACCTTAAGTAATGACAGATGACTTCAGAAATGTTTTATACCTGCTAAATGAAATACTGTAATTCTACTTCTACACAAACTCTTTTTTCTTTATAATTCCTCACCCTTTTCTGTGTGTTTTCCTGGTAAATTACCCCAGTACAATATTTTTTCTGCTTTTATCTCATGTTATGTTTTCTCTCTATATCTTTTTTCTATGTCTTGCCTCATTTTTATTAGTTATTTATTTATTGTTAGTTATTATATAGTGTCAATATAAAGTCATATAATATATAATATAATATAGTCATTACATGTTCTCTCTAATGATATGCAAGTATCTAGAAAACAGGTTGTATATAATTCACTTGTTACTGCACCAGCTTTTACATTTAAAGACTCAATTTGATGAACAAATGCATAAATGATTAAGAATAAAATATATAATTGACTCTAAGCTGCTAGAAGGCAAGGGCTGTATGTGTTTTGATCAAAATGAGTATCTAGCTTCTAACAAAGAACCCGAATGTTGGAAAAAAGGGACCTGGATGGGATAAGCATGGAATACTATACAATTCCATCTAACAACTCTTATTGGACTTAACAAGTTCTAAAATGTAGTACTTTCAGTGTTATGTATTTATTTAAAAAGTTTAAATTTTTATTACAGTTCATTTTTCTAGGTTATAACGGTATTTTAGTTTGTATATTTCTACTTAAATTTTCATTGCTCTATAACTTCGTTACACTGTGGTCAACAACTGTGTTTTATATACCACCTTTTCTTTGACATTTATTGAGACTGTATTAAACAGAGACCACCAGCCAAAGACCAACAAGAATACGTTTATGTTAAAGCTAAGTTAGATGTTTCAGTTTCATACAGCAAAGGGTAACACACAACACATTTTTATATTTTTGCAAATATAATTTGAGGAAAAATGATAACTCACTGCACACATTAAAAAATAAAAATTAGACATAAAAGTTCAAATCATGGGCAATTAATCGACAATTGTGCTAACAGGAGGTTTTGTTAGCATAATTTTCAAGTGGTGATAAAATGGGTAGAAGATATAGAGCTATTTTTAAACTGAACCTGATTTGTCAAGATGGTCTCTGCTTTATCAGGAATACTATATAAGCCCTTTAAAAAAATAAGTTGCCACTTTACAGATATTTTAAATCAAACAAAAAGTTGATGGTCTTGCTTATCTTATAACCTAGTTTTAAAAAGCTATTAATTAATATCTCATTTATACTTTTGTCAGGAAAAGTATTAGACAACATATACAAACAATTAGTATGCACATTTCTTTTAATCAGAACGATTAATATTCCGTTTTCCTGTAAGTCTGAGAAGTCACAAAGGAAATCAGAAAGCATTTTGAACTGGATAATAAAGAAAAAATTTGTTGATACAACCAAAGCAGTGCTTAGGGAAATGTTTATAGGTTTATATTTGTATATCAGTAACAAGGAAAGACGATATTGGGATTTTAAACTTCCACTTTGGAAAGAAAAAAAACAAGAAAGGCAAATTAACTGCAACACAAGTAGAAGAAAAATTTAACTATAGGAGATAAAATTTGTTTTGTAAAAGAAAAACAACAGAGAAAAGCAACAGATTAAAACATTATTTCTTCGATATGACTGTTATAACGGTCTCCAATTCCATCCAGGTTGTAGAGAATGCCATTATTTCACTATCTGTTGTGTCTGAATAGTATTCCATGGTGTGTGTGTGTCTATGTATATTAAAATCTCTTTATTCACTCATTCATTTATGGACATTTGGACTGGTTTCATATTTTTGCAATTGTGAATTGTGCTGCTGTAAACGTGTGTGCAAATATCTTTTTTGTATAATGACATTTTTTCTCTGGGTAGATAACCGGAAGTGGTATTGCTGGATCAAATGGGAGTTGCACTCTTAGTCCTTTAAGGAATCCCCACATGGTTTTCCGTAGTGGTTGTGCTACTTTACATTCCTACTTGCAGTGTAAAAGTGTTCCCTTTTCACAGCATTCTCATTGTCATTTTTTTTTTTTTTTAGTTTTTTTTTAGTTTTTTTTATTGTGGCCATTCTTGGAAGAGTAAGGTGGTATCACATCTTGGTTTTGATTTGCATTTCCCTGATAATTAGTGATGGTGAGCATTTTTTCATATGTTTGTTGGCCATTCACGTATCTTCTTTCAAGAATTGTCTATTCATGTCCTTAGCCCACTTGCTGATAGAATTGTTTGATTGTTTGTTTGTTTTCTTGCTAATTTGAGTTCCTTGTAGATTCTGAATATTAGTCCTTTGTCAGGTGTATTGATTGTGAAGATTTCCTCACACTCTGCGGGTTGTCTGTTTACTCTGCTGATTGCTTCTTTTCTTGTGCAGAAATTATTTAGTTCAATTAAGTCCCAACTATTTATCATAGTTTTGTTGCATTTGCTTTTGGGTTCTTGGTCGTGAAGTCTTTGCCTAAGCCTCTTTGCTAAGCCAGTGTCTAGAAGGGTTTTTCCAGTGTTACCTTCTAGAATTTTTATGGTTTCAGTCTTAGATTTAAGTTCTTGATCAATCTTAGGTTGATTTTTTTATACGGTGAGAGATGAGGATCCAGTTTCAATATTCTATGTGTGTGGTTTGCCGATTATGCTGGCACCAATTGTTGAATACGGTATCCTTTCCCCACTTTACGGTTTTGTTTAATTTGTCAAAGATCATTTGGCTGTAAGTATTTGGGTTTATTTCATTGTTCTCTATTCTGTGTTCCATTGGTCTATGTGCCTATTTTTATACCAGAAGCACGCTGTTTTGTTGACTATGGCCTTATAGTATAGTTTGAAGTTGGGTAACAGGATGCTTCCAGATTTGTTCTTTTTGCTTAGTCTTGCTTTGGATATACAGACTTTTTTTTCATTCAATATGAATTCCAAGATTGTCTTTTCTAGTTCTGTGAAGAATGATGGTGGTATTTTAATACAGATTGCACTGAATTTGTAGATTGCTCTTGGCAGTATGGTCATTTTCACAATAATGATTCTACCCATCTATGAGCATTGATGTGTTTCCATTTGTTTATGTCATCCATGATTTCTTTCAGCAGTGTTTTGTAGTTTTCCATGTAGAGGTCTCTCACCTCCTTGGTTTGGTGTATTCCTAAGTATTTAATTTAGTTTTTTACATCTATTGTAAAAGGGGTTGAATTCTTGATTTGATTCTCAGCATGGTCTCTATTGGTGGATAGCAGAGCTACTGATTTGTGTATATTAATTTTGTATCCTGAAACTGCTGAATTCAATTATCAGTTCTTGGAGCTTTTTGGAGGGGGTGTTAGGATTTTCTGGGTATACTATCATATGATCAGCAAACAGCTACAGTTTGACTTCTTCTTTACCAATTTGGATGCCCTTTATTTCTTCCTCTTGTCTGATTGCTCTGGCTAGGACGTTCAGTACTATGTTGAATAGAAGTGGTGACAGTGGGCATCCTTATCTTGTTCCAGTTCTCAAAGAGAATGCAGGGATGGTTTAACATATGCAAGTCAATAAATGTGTATCACACAAACAGAATTAAAAACAAAAATCACATGATCATCTCAACGGACTCAGAAAAAACATTTGACAAAATCTGCATCCCTTTAAGATTAAAACCCTCAGAAAAATTGGCATAGAAGGAACATACCTTAATGTAATAAAAGTCATCTATGACAAACCCATAGGCAACAGAATACTGAAAGGGGACAAATTTAACAACTTTTTTTCCTTTCGGTAAAGACTTGAAAAATACAAATTACCAAAATTAAAACAAGAAGAAATAGATTATCTCAATATACCTATATCTATTGAAAAAAATATAGTTCCTAATTAAAATTATTCCCACCATACAATTCAACAACCAGATGGATTCACCAGTGAAATTTCTCAGCCATTTAAAAAAGATATAATACAAATTCTATAAAAACACTTTCAGAAAATACTGAAGGAGGTATAAAGACCAGCTGAACCCTTATACTAAAGAAGAATGAAAGAAATGAGATATCTCCTCAGGGAGGAGAGGAAGGGTAGGAGAAAGAATGAATCATGACTAAGTGGGTTTATCCCAGAAATTAAAGATTGCTTTATTATTTGAAATCAATCAGAGAAATTCAACACATTAAGAGGATAAAGGATAAAATACTTTTAATGATATAGAAAAAGTCATTGACAAAATTCCACACCTTTCATGACAAAAACTCTCAGAGAACTGAGAATAAAAAAGAACGTATTTAATTAGTTAAAGACTATCTACAAAAAATCTATAGTTAACATCCTGCTTAATGGTACGATATCATCATAAAGTAAAAATGTTTGCTCTCACTAATCGTGTTCAACATGGTACTCAAAGTAGTAGCTAGTGCAATAAGACACAAACATAAAATTAATTACATGAATATTGGAATGTAAAAAATAAAACAGTCTTTATTCTTATGTGGAATGATTGTCTACTTAGATAATCTGAAGAAATCTACCAAGAAAATTACCATCATAAGTTAATTTAGAAAGATGACAAAAATAATATACAATTTTATCTGTAGTTTTAAACACTAACATAGAAGATTACTCAAGACCTACTAAACATACTAATTTTACTCAAGAGAATTTAAAACACAGATTAATAAGATCAACAACTTTGTAACAACCCAAATATCCAAGAACAGGGAAAGAAAGTAAATTGTATTATACTTGTAACAATGGATCAACATCCAGAACAAATAACAAATGATTACAAATACATGCAGCAACATGGATGAATCTCAACGATATCATCTTAAATACAAGAAAACAGGCACAAAATAATACATTCTGGGTCATTCCATTCATATGAAGTCAAGGTCAGGCAAAATTAATCTATGGTCATAGAAATTAGAGAGTGGTTGCCCCAGAAGGTAGGATGGTGGGAGGAATTGAAAAGAGGCATGAGGGAACTCTGGGTGATACAAATGTTTGAGTTATGGTCATAAAGGTGTGTAAAACTTCCAGAACTCTTTGAACTGAATATTTAATATTATTGCATTTTATTGCAGGTAAATTATAGCTCAATTTTTAAAAGTGAACAAATCCCTGAGTTAGAGAGACTTTAAGTGACTCATTCAATACCAGAACTAGAATTTATCATTCTTACTGTATTTTTCACAACGGTTTCAACAAACTACAAATTTATTATGCTCATTGCTATGGGGTTTTAAATATGAAATATTAAAACACTTGTTAAATGGAAATATATAAATTTGAAAGATGCCAAGTGACTGTACTTGATTGCTAGATAAAAGGATAAGTGCTGTGAATTCAGAACAAAGAGAAGTCACTGCAGGGGAAAAAGTCTGGTACAGTTTTCACTTTTCTGCTAGAATAGGAGCTGAAGTTGAGCTTTGAAAGTTGGATATGCATTTGAATTGTAACCCAACTTTTTAATTTTGCTTCAGGTATATCTTATATAAATAAGCATATAACAAGAAGTATATATATATACACACACACACACATATAAATATATAGAGAAATAAATGTATTATGGAAATATAATCTATAATATGTGCTATATGTTATATATACATATTATATTATATATTCTATATATAATTTTAATTATATATTTATGTTACATATTATATATGCAATTATAATTATATGGTTATATATTATATATACAACTGTAATGATATATTTATATATTATATATGCAATTATAATTGTTTATATATTATATTTCTATATAGTAGAAATATGTAATATATTTATGTGTACATAAATATATATATATTTATAAGCTTATTTCTGCCATTTAAATTGGCCAAAAATAAATTTGGTCTATTCAACATTAAAGAAATTTATAGAAATTCAATTAACAACAGTAGATATTGTTGGGAAAGACTTGATTTGAAACTTTTAGTCCTTAGTGCTTGATATACAGTCAAATGATGGCCAGTATGGTGTCTACTGAAGTAAATGAAAGTAACCATAATTGAAAACGTGGAAAAACCCTGTGGGTTCCCAAAATAACTTGAGTTTCTTGGCAGCTCAATCAAGAATTTATAAAATACAAACAATAATATGGATATGAACACCTTCAGTTTGTTCAGATTCAAAACGCTACACTGAGATTCCAGTACTTCTCTTTTTCTCACATCAGAATGTGATTACAGTATTAAATTTAACAACTGACTAAACACAATACTCACAAGCTGACGGATGATAGGTAGTCATTGTTGAAGCAAAGCTTCAGAACAACATGTTTTACAGGGTATACAGTATTCAATTTCCTGAAGTGACAGTTTTCAGTATCTTAATAGCTAAAGGATAGTAAATTGTTCACTTCATGAGCATTTTTGGCACAAACTTTTAGAAGCAATTTTCAAGGGAGTCATTTAGGATGAATGATATGATACTTAGTGCAACACCGGAGTGCAACGTTAAACAATCACCGTGTGCAGAATATGGCATGACATGACCCTAATGGCAACTTGTGTGCAAGTGGAGCAAGAAAGGCTCATGTGACATGACACGTGTTTTATCACCGGTAACTTCCAGCCACGGAACCCTTTTACATGGTAAGGTTGTCATTTTCCTAAGAGTTTAACTTTTTATGACAGAGTTTTTGAATTATGTTTTTATCACAAAACTAATCTTTGTATCATGGAAAAGTATGAGTGTGGTGTGTTTCTATTGAGGCGAGTTCTCCATCTGCACTTACGCCTTAAACTCACTTAGCAGTGGGGTAGCAGTGCTAAAGGAGTCACTGCCTGCATTCTCTCCAGAAACTGTTCCCTCTAAGAGCTGCAGCCTCCAAGGACAATTAGTTTAAAGAGTGTAAAATAGCTGGTAAAATATGCAATTTTGAGTGAAAAGACTCCCCCCTTATTTTCAGCTAAAGGAAACAGTATGTTAATATCATACTTGGTCAAAGATTAACCCCCTTCTTTTCTTAACTTCCAGCTTATCTGTTCAACAAAAGTAACCCTCTTACAACATTGCTTTCTAGGCAACATGAAATTCTTGGAGACATACAAGCATTTGAAAATCTTTAGAAAGAAACCCTGTAGCTAGTCAAGAATTGTGGATCTAGAGTCAGATGTCTAACTTTAAATTCTAGGTCTGCATATTATGTTAAGTCTGCAATTTGGGGCAAGATTATTTCACTTTGTTTTGCTTCCACTCCATTATTTGTAAAATTAAACTTGTATATATGTCATGGACAACTAAAAAAGATTAAATGCATTAGCACATGTAAACCACTTTCAAAAGAGACTTTCATATAATAAGAACTCAATAGATAGTTGCTAGCACCGACTAACGTTTCAATATTTTGTCGAGTCATTTAATAGACCAATTGCTGTATAAATCAAAATTTAAGAAATAGTGCAGATGATAGTACTTACTTTTATTAAGTGTTGATGATATAGGTAGGTATGGCTATATCTATAGTACTTAAATTAACAAATTTAAACTACAATGCTTTGATAGCCAATACTACAATTCTAAAATTAGTTTTGAAACAATTTAAGTTATAAATTAAGAAAATTAAGTTTGGATTAAGATGTTGCACAAGAAAAGTATTTGTGAAATGGTCATTGTAATAAAACAATATATTGCCTTGAACAGAAGGTTTAAAAATATACGGGGGAGAAAGGGAGTACTACTAGAAACTAGAATGTATTTCTTGTCACTTGGAACCACTTGCTCAGGGTCCAAAAAGCGTCACAAGAATTTGTGCAGAAATTTCTTGAGGGAAGGCTAATGTTTTTCACCTTCTTTCAGAAGGGAGAGGAAGTGCTAGTAGAAAAAAACTTTAAGGAAATGCCTTTAGATAACTCATGAGTTACCCTGGAATTACCAACACATACTGAATGACTACATAAGAGTTATCCAGAGAAATCTTAATATGAGGAAGTGGCTATTAGCCTGAGCAGCTGGGCAGAGAAAAAACATGGGCTTACATTTGAAAAGTACCTGCCCTTCCAACAATGGCAAGGTAAAGCTTGTAGCAATGTGTTCCTCGTGTGTGGGCCAAACATGGCAGTCAGTCTAGAGCCATTTAAAATTGGGTTTGACCTAAGAGAATTCATATCAGTGGATGTGGGGAGAACACTTGACAATCAAGAGCTAAGGGAAATCCCTTACCAGTGGGTGTTACTGTCCAATCCAGCAAGAGCCCTCTGAAGATTTCATGACATCATCAAAGATTCCAAGCATGAATTTCAAGCATCTGCCATTACCAAAGAGCCTGAGCAATCTTAAAAGGGTTTCAGTTAGGTAAGAATATTTCCTTCCCTTCTCCTGCTGTCTCCAGGTACTCCAATCTCGGAGGGATCAGTAACTGCATGGAGTAAATGGATAAGTACAGGGTAAATGAGTCACATCCTTTTCTAAGAAGCCAGGAAGCCCACCAGCAAACAAGACCTAGGTGAAATAGGTTGGAGGGAAAGACGTGTTCTTAAATGATATAAATTGATGCATTTTGATTATATATCATCAGCTGCACTTACTCAAATCCACTAGTTCCACTTAAAGTATTACTTATCATGGACAAGTGTTCCTGGGCTCTCCTTTTCCCTCTTCTCTCATCAACAGGACTTTTCTTTGAGGAATTTGCTCCTCCCCCATTCTTACCTATGTTATTCGTGTGAGAATTAATTGTGTTTTCAGCTCCAAGAATGTGTCATAATTGGTTTAAGCCAATCAACAGATCATATTTCTTGGTCATTGAGAAACAGTGAGATCTTGGTTGGAGATGTCAGGAGAGACACCCATATTCCACAGGTAATTCAATGAGAGAGACCAAGATCTTTCATAGAAGAATGTAGAGTATGAAACTGCTGCAGCCACTTAGCTAACACGTTTGGAGAGGCCTTATCCTCAGCTGGGTAACTGGAGATTACCACCTACCAGCAGAGAGCCATTGTTTGAGCCATTGTATAGAAGTTAGGGAAGTTAGGTCTCCTAGTTATATACTTGATTGAACCAGTAAATATTGCTTCCCCTTTAATCCAATTGGAGTTATTTTTGTGTCATTTATGACATGAAATGTCCTGAAAAATAATTTGAAATGTTTGGTGCCTTCATATGAACACAATTTTACAAATACGCTTCTTGATAGCAAGTTAAGAAAAATGTTTCAGTCAAATTTATACTACTAAAAAAGGACCTAATATTTAAAACTTCAGGATACATATGTATGGAATTATCTATTTCACTACAAATAACTCCTGTTATTTTAGATTAGTACCTTTTATAAATGTTTAAGGATGATGAATATTATGATTTAGCTTAATAATCTAGCATGAAATCAATTCTCTGAGGATAAATGAGAAGAGTCATCTTTACTTACAATAAATTAAAATTTGTCATATGTTAAACTAATTTAAATTACATTAAAAAGGCAGAAACAAATTTATCTAGGTGAAATATGCTTATGAAACTATTGAGATTTGAAGGTAGAACATACTTTAATTCTACCTCCTTTCAGTATCTGTATATTACACAATTATTTGGTTTGTCACATTTGGCTTCTAGTCATTTTTTTACTCTTCATTACAAATTAGCATAACTACTAAATGTTTCTTAATTTTAGATATATTACTTTAGCTGTAAAGTTATTATTTTCTTAATCATGCTAAGTAACAAATTAATATTAATCCTTGGAAAATAACAGCATTGCATTTATTTCTGTTTTGTTTTCAGACCTATTTCTGTCTCTCAGCTCCAACAGCTTCAGAAAAACAAAAAACACACATTTTCTATTCTGCTTTGAGAATTGTTTCCTTCTGCTCTGCTATCTGGAGCAAATATTGGGCCATAGTGTATGATCCTTAAGGGATAACTTCTTCCAGTTTCATGTATGAATAAATAATGTTGTATGGAGAATTCTAGCTTAAGATTAATTTTTACACAGACTATATTTCAATAGAAAGATATGAACAATATAGCAACCGCCTATTGGTTTAACGAATTTTCATAAAAATGGAATATCCTTTTTCTTATTCTAGCAATGTGTAATTACAGTATTTGAGAGAGCATATTCATAGTTTATTTACAAGTGTTCTCATTTATCAGAAAACTAAAATTTATTTGAACTTGTAAAACAAAATGACCTATACATGCCAATATCATTAGCCTAAAAAAACCATAGTGAGTTATTTACTTGTCAGAGCCCATGAGCTAGGCAAACGTGAGATGGAGATATTCTGATTAAGATGTTGTTCAAGAGAAGTATTTGTTTAATCACCATTGTAATAAAACAACATAATGCTTTAAACAGAAGGTTTTAATATACACTGTTTAGAGTTTCATCACTCTAGGTATTTCAAAATTTGGGGATAAATATAAATCTAAGACATAGTTAAGGCAAACATTGGGAAACGATTTGTTTTCTTTCCTTGAAATCAAAATTACCAATTTCTGGTTAAAAAAAATTAGTCCAGGTTCATGATTAAATTATTGGCTGGTGGGAACCAGAATTCAACTGATCTGATATTTAGGAGGTGATTATTGATCCTGACACTAATATGGCTTTTAGGGTCACCAGATTGCTCCATCACTGACAGGGGACAATCAGGTTATTCTCACTATTCCTGAATTCTTTGTGATTTACATAAAGAGGCTCTACAGGTGATGCTACACACTTTCATTTTGTTACGTCTAACCAAGAATAATTCAACCAACAGTCATATGCAATGTTCCTCATAAAAATGAATAGAAAGCTTATCAAATAATTGACTATAATAGGTTTATTAATTGATATGGTTTGGCTGTGTCCCCACCCAAATCTCACCTTGAGTTGTAATAATCCCCATGTGTCAAGGGCAGGAGCAGGTGGAGGTAATTAAATCATGGGACAGGTGTTCCCCATGCTGTTCTCACACCAGTGAGTGAGTTCTCAAGAGATTGGATGGTTTTACAAGCATCTGGCATTTCCCCTGCTGACACTCATTCTCTCTCCTGCTGCCCTGTAAAGAGGTGGCTTCCTCCATGATTGTAAGTTTCCTGAGGCCTCCCAAACCATATGGAACTGTGAGTCAAATAAACCTCTTTTCTCTATAAATTGCCAAGTGTCAGGCAGTTCTTCATAGCAACATGAGAAAAGACTAATACATTAATCAAATCGTATTTCTCATTTCTTGTATTATACTATTAAAATTAAAATCCCAATAATACTAAAAACAAATCAAGATACATGAGGACAGCAATGAAAATTATTTATTTACCCATATAATAGTTACTCGCAATCATCTGACATTTGAAAATATAGTTTAATTTACATACACAATAATAGAGTTGCCATTTTATTTCCTTATGAGAAAGAAAATGATATATAGTGCCTCTATCTTTCTAGAGATACAAGGTGTGACAATGTTTAGTTCTTTAAGTTATGACGTGAAACCATTCAAAAAATAATATTCCAGTCAAATTAATGTTAAAAAAACTATCAATTATAAGAGGAAATATAAGGGAATATTTAATCTTTGGATAAAGTATTCTGTTTTTTTGTTTGTTTGTTTGTTTGTTTTTTGAGATGGAGTCTCGCTCGGTCACCCAGGCTGGAGTGCAGTGGCATGATCTCGGCTCACTGCAACAACCATCTCCCAGGTTCAAGCAATTCTGCCATCTCAGCCTCCCAAATAACTTGGATTACAAGCACCCGCCATCATGCCTGGCTAATTTTTGTATTTTAGTAGAGACTGGGTTTCACCATGTTGGCCAGGCTGGTCTTGAACTCCTGACCTCAAGTGATCCACCCACCTTGGCCTCCTAAAATGCTAGGATTACAGGCGTGATACACCGCACCTGGCAGGATGAAGTATTTTTATACAGTCATGCATCACTTAATGACAGGATGGGGATACATTCTCAGAAATGTGTTATCAGGCAATTTCATCTTTATACTGTCATCATAGAGTGTACTTACGTGCATAAAACTAGATGGCATACTGTATTTGTCTGCTTTCCACACTGCTATAAAGAAATACCTGAGAGTAGGTAATTTATGAAGAGAAGAGGTTTAATTGACTCACAGTTCTCCATGGCTGGGGAAGCCTCAGGAAAGTTACAGTCATGGCAGAAGGGGAAGCAGGTGTATCTTACATAGCAGCAGGAGAGAGAGAAGTGAGAGTGCAGGAAAACTGCCTCTTTTAAAACCATCAGATCCCATGAGAATTCACTCACCATCATAAGAACAGCATGGGGAAAATGAGTGTCAGCAGGGGAAATGCCAGATGCTTGTAAAACCATCCAATCTCTTGAGAACTCACTCACTGGTGTGAGAACAGCATGGGGAACACCTGTCCCATGATTTAATTACCTCCACCTGCTCCTGCCCTTGACACATGGGGATTATTACAACTCAAGGTGAGATTTGGGTGGGGACACAGCCAAACCATATCAATTAATAAACCTATTATAGTCAATTATTTGATAAGCTTTCTATTCATTTTTATGAGGAACATTGCCAACCTATACATGTGGGGATTACATGTCCCTCCTTTGACATGTGGGGATTATAATTAAATGAGATTTGGGTGGGAACACAGAGCCAAACCACATAATAAACTCTACTACAGGTCTGGGCTGTATGGTGTAGCCCTAATACTCCTAGGCTACAAACCTGCACAGTTTGTTACTTTACTGAATACTGTTGGCAGTTGTAATATAATGGTGTTTGTATATCTAAACATCATTAAACATAGAAAAGATACAGTTAAAAAAAGTATAAAAGATAGAAAATGATATATTGGGCAGTTATAAATTTTTAAAACTGTGATTAGAGTTCTCACAAATAAAAATTAGTCAAGAATAAATACAGAATACAAATGTTAAAACTTATCAACAATTCATTTTCTTGTTCCTGAAGTAATGCTGTGGTGATACAATGAAATAATATATGCATGTCAAGTCTTTAAAACAGTGACTGTCCAATTAAGACTACCCGTCAATGTTAGATAGTGCTGTTAGGAACAGAACTGGAATAGGAATGGGAAGAGAATGAAAAAATAAATGTATAGATATTGTCATATTTAAATAAGCAACATTCAAAATTATGGTGCTTAGTGAAGAGACATGTAAGTTCTATACTTTTTAGAATATTGTAAATTTGCTTAACCTTTCATAGAAATTAATTTGATCTGTCCCCAAAGCCTTAAATAGGTTTCTTGCTTTTGAACCAGTAATTTTTTTACAAATACTCAATTGAAAAACTATGAAATATGAGAAAATGTTCATTGCTATTGTATTTATAAATTAATAAAAGGCTTAGAAGGCAGAATTGTATCTTGTTAGGAAGAAGAATCTTACATTTATTTATTTATTTATTTATTTATTTGAGACGGAGTCTTGCTCTGTTGCCCAGGCTGGAGTGCAGTGGCCGGATCTCAGCTCACTGCAAGCTCCACCTCCCAGGTTCCCGCCATTCTCCTGCCTCAGCCTCCCGAGTAGCTGGGACTACAGGCGCCCGCCACCTCGCCCTGCTAATTTTTTGTATTTTTAGTAGAGACGGGGTTTCACCGTGTTAGCCAGGATGGTCTCGATCTCCTGACCTCGTGATCCGCCCGTCTCGGCCTCTCAAAGTGCTGGGATTACAGGCTTGAGCCACCGCGCCCGGCAGAATCTTACATTTAATTCATTAGGTACAAGATTTGTGCACATTCTTTATGCCATCTAATTGTCATCTGGAAATAATAATCCCAACAGAGAGTTACTGGAATAACTATAACAGTCCTGCACGTAAAAATCTTACTATTTTGCCTAGGGCAGAATATGATGTTAGAGATTATTATTATTGATGGTGTTACTATAATTGCATGTTTGTATTAGTTAGGGTTTGCTGAGTTGCATTAACAAACAGATTTTCAAAATTCTGTGGTTTAGAAAGCTGATTTTATGTTTTTCTCTCATGTAATACAGGTGGAGGTTCTACTGCAGTAGGAGTTCTTTCTTTTTGTTGTTGTTGTTGTTGTTGTTGTTTTGTTGTTGTTGTTGAGATGGAGCCTCCCTCTGTTGCCAGGCTGGAGTGAGTAGCGCCATCTCGGCTCACTGCAAGCACCACCTCCTGAGCTCTAGCGGTTCTCCTGCCTCAGCCTCCGGGATAGCTGGGACTACAGGTGCCCACCTCCACGCCCTGCTAATTTGTGTTTTTACTAGAGACAAGGTTTCACCATGTTGGCCAGATGGTCTCGATCTCTTGACCTCATGATCTGCCCTCCTTGACTCCCAAAGTGCTGGGATTACAGGCGTGAGCCACCACGCCTGGCCAGTAGCAGTTCTTTCTATGCAGTTATTGCTGGTTCAGGCTGATAGAGGCTCTGCCATCTTTAACACATAGCTTCCAAGATTGTTGTCGTTGCTTTCATCCCAGTCACCTCAAAGTGTGAAAAACACGGAGGATCGTGACTCAGAGAGTTTTGTAGGTCAAGCCTGGAAGACGCATACATTATATTCTACCCACAGTTCATAGACACTCAGCAGTATACCTCATTCACTCTAGATCTTTGTTCAGGGGGAAGAAACGAGTGAATTAATTTAGTGATTGAATAATGGTCTTTGCCATATACTTATATATAATGATGTTGTATACTTGTTTTTAATAATATTATTTCTTAGTGAGTCAAAACAACTTATTTAAATTATATTACTGTATTTAAAAAATGAAAACAGAAAATAACAAAATGAAATATGACTGTTAAATGTGGGTGACAATTGTGAAAGATTTATTTTCTAAATGGTATAGCTTTAATAATTTTGACAAGGATTTTGAGTTTGTTACATTGATAGTAAGAAGAGAAAAAAATTACATGGACGTTCACAAGATATTTCTAGTTAGTTGATTACCTTCTTATGAACTCCAAAAATTAAAAGAGCTTGAGGCTATGTGTAATATCTTTTTATTTTAATCCAAGTAATTAATGAAGTTTTGACTCTGATTTTAATTATGTAAAGGGTAAGTACAGTGTTGCACTATTTCTTAAGGGAAATTAAAGGGAAAATCCATGATTCACTGATTTTGGTTCTTTTTTGTAAAATCATTTATCATTCTGTAATCAGGTTTTTTAGAGAATGATTAAACATTTTCATATTCATTTATTCAACATTTATCAAATACCTTGAGAGAAACTCCCCAAAGTGTCAATGATCATTTAAGACCTCAGTTGAGTCAGGGAAATGCAAAAATAAATTGATAAATATGTTGAAGTGTTATAGGTATTAAGCACTTTGGGAATCCAAAGTAATTACTACTTAACCTAGATTGAATGAGAAGGTTTGTGATTATTTAATAGCACCTGGTAATATTTGAGCCTTAATTCAAAAATTTTAGTTGAACATTTCAGGGAAAGAAGCTGGAAGAACAATTCAGGGAGAGATAGGAACATGAAATTTTATATATATATATATATGAATTACATATGTCTGTGTATATACATATAGTACAATAAAATATAATGCCATTTCCAATGAACAGTGCAGTCAGTTTGGATGGAATATAAAGTTCAAGTTTAGAAAAGGTGATGGACAAATGTTCCAGTGACATACATTTAGGCAAAGTAGTTAGAAATGAGAAGATCAATTTTCTTGTATGGTACGCTTAGAAGTCTATATATTGTCCTGTACGCAAATGTTATCTAACATTGGCCTTGTTTCTTAAGAAGATTTGGTTGGTGATTAAAAATTACATACTAATGAGGAGATGACAAGCAACTAGAAGCACAAGTAGTGCTTGGTAGCATTCACTACAAGTAGCTGTGACAAATATATATATAATGGCCTAAACCAAATTATTTTGTCAAACATAGAATAAAGAGGTTATTTCTAAGATACGCAGGATTCACTCTCTGGCTATATGTAGGTTGTAAGGGAGATTAAAAAATAATGATTCTGAGAGTATTAGAATATATCAGAGGCAGTTGTATAGATGGTTGTGTCAGCAATCCAGAAGTTAAATACTAGGAAAATATTATGTTTTTATTGGTACGTTAGCAACTATAAGTGATAGGAATATAGATAAATAGATAAACAAACTATCAAGTTTGCTCTTCCAGAGATACTGAATAAAATTATTGCTAAAGCTGAAAATATTCATGCATTCTCCGAGGAATGCTTTGTTTGCCTCTGCTAATAGTAGAAAATTCAGCTAATATTCAAAATTAATATTAAACTGGAGAAATAATAAATACATTTTACATCCAAGGAATTATTTTCATTTATGTTTGAAAAAAGAATGAGCATTTTCCACTTGTCAGATATGAGTGGAGGTTTATCATGTGATGCTTGCCTGGAGATACGGAGAAAATGAAGAACATTCTAAGACGTATGTAATGCATTAGAATGATCAGGTCTTAAGGCATAGTTTGACATTTTGAACTTGGAAACATATTTCCTTTGCTTTTTAAGATTTTGTTTGTGACCAAATCAGCAACTATTCAGAGGGAGGCAGTAACTGACCAATATTACAATTTTAACAAATACTGAATTATAAAATGGTATCTCGTCTTTATAACTATTATTATTTCCACATTTGGTGTCTTTGTGAATAATGAGAAATGGCGGCAAACAAAATGTCACAGGATACTTGGGGTGTCGCTTTACCAACCAGAAATCTCCGTGGCCAGGAGTGTCTTCTGTCTGGTATTGGTCGCACCTGCTGGGCTCATTCCACCCACCTGGCTTGGCAGACAGCGCTCAGTCTGCATTACCAGCCTGCATCCCACAACTGCCGAGGGCGAGCCAGGCGTGGAGCAGTGAGGGATGTGTGGGTTAGTGAGTGCGGAGTCCAGCCACAGGGCACAGCCAGGCATGCTGGCTGCTGTGGTGGGGCGGACAGTTCCAGGCGCTGGCACAGGTGCTGTCTCCGAGTGAGGCTGTGGCTGGACCACATGTACCACATGCAGCTTCTGCTGTGGGCACCTGCATCTGGATGAGGGGAATTCTATGGCACCTGGAGGCATGGAGATGCCAGGAACTGCAGAACCCCAAAGAGGGTGTCATGGCCCTGGTGTGGGGAGCCCCTAGGTATAGGCTCCCTAAACGGCCACATCTCTTCTCTCCTTCTCCTCGCCCGCAACATGGTGAGTGGAAGGGAGTGTTTCAGCCCTGTCTGTGTTACAGTTCTTTCATTCCATCCATTGGGTAGGTCCTGAGTTCTTGTCCTGCGTTCTGGAAGAATGAAGTATGCAGGCAACTGGTAGGTGAGCAAGGCAAATAGGAGTTTCACTGAGCAACAAAACAGCTCTCAGGAGACCCGCAGTGGGTAGCTCCTGTCCACAGGCAGGTTGTCCCGAAAAGCTTCCAGCTGTCAGTGGAGAGGAGGCCTTTAGCAGGGAGCTCCTTTCCGAAGGCAGGTCATCTCCAGTCGACGAGACTCGAACTCCAACTGGGTAGCTCCTTCCCGCAGCTGGTAGTCCCCATGTCTGTCTGAGTCTAGCTGAGTCCGGGTTTTTACAGGCTCAGAAGGGAGGAAGTGCATACTGACTGGTCAAAGGGTAGCCATGAGGAGGCCTGGAAAAAGCACCATAAGTTCTCACTCTGTGCGCTGGACTCCAACCAGAATTGGCAGCCTGGCCTGTAGGCTTCAGGCTCTGTCTGGCTTGAAGGTAGAGTTTCATCAGGGACCTTTTTCTGCCCAGAGGCCTGTCTGCCTCCTGCTGTCGTCAACATGCCATCCACAGCACCCAGGCTGTTCGTGCCTAGATATGTTTTCAGGCCCACCTCGGGCCACCCTCAGCACCCCCTCAGCCTCCTTCCACGACACCCAGGCTATGCATGCCAAGCAGTGCTTGCATGCCCACCTCGAGCCACCCTCAGCACCCTCTCAGCCTCCTTCCATGGCACTCAGGCTGTTCATGCTGAAAGGTGCTTGCAGGCCCACACTGAGCCACCCTCAGCACCCCCTCGGCCTCCTTCCTGTGCTCATCAGTGCTGAAAGTCTGGAGGTGGCCAAAGTGGCACCATCCTGAGTGCACTCACACCTGGGTGTGTTGTGACAAAACCCAGGTTCAGCCACAACTTTGCTCCACCCCAAAGCAGGTGCTCGGAGTGGGGAGAGGCCAGGGAACAGGAGCAGGTAGTTTCAAACCTGCAGGGGCAAGGGGCTTCCTGAGCCCCTGAGAGCACAGGCACACTAGGGTCTGGAGCTGTGGCTGGGTGGCTGCAGCTGTGCCCAGGATCACAGGCTCCTGCCCCACCAACTTGGCAGGGTATGGGGCTTTCACTTTTTCTTGGCTCCCACTGGACCATGAAGCACACAGTCCCAAATGTGCCTCCTCTGCTACAGCTGACACCCTCACAGTGGCCACTCCAGGTAGGTCGTCACAGTCATCAAAATGAAATATTGTTTTTTAAATTGTACAACTGGAACAATCAAATTTTGTCAGATATATACATAAATGGACATATGGTATATGTATATGTAAAATAGACTTTGAGAATACATTGACACAATATTTTGAAAAACTGAATGGACATTTTGAAATGTAGCAAATAAGAACTCTAAAAAAAATTTAATTTGGGATGAAAGAATAAAACCTAACCAAATTTGACTACTTTGAAGGAATTGAGTGAATGCATTTGACCACAAAATTCAAATTACTGAAGGTAAAAAAACATGTATATTTGAAAGCAGGAGTAGGCAGAGTAAAGGAAGAAAGATAATTTTGATCTTGAAGTTGACGGTCAATCATTATTTTAGAGAGTTCATTGGATTACACTTTCTGTAGCATAATATAATTAATACAGTTGAGTGATATTGTTTTTATGGCCATACATAATTAACATTAATCTAAACTCAATAATAGTGAATCAATGCTATTTTTCAATGACAACATTCTCAGGACAATAGGAAACAATTGAGGTACCCTAAGAAAATATCTTCTTCCTCTTTTATTTTTTTATTTTATTTATTTATTTTTAAAGACAGGATCTCACTTTGTTACCCAGGCTGGAGTGCAGTGGCCTGTTCAAGGCTCACTGCATTCTCAACTTCCTGAGCTCAAGGGATCCTCCCATCTCAGCCTCCCAAGCAGCTGGGACCTCAGGCGCGTGCTCAATGATAGCCTGAATAAAGGAAAACTGGTACATACACACCATGGAATACTATGCAGCCACAAAAGGAATGAGATCATGTCCTTTGCATGGACATGGATGGAGCTGGAAGCCATTATGCTCACCAAACGAATGCAGGAACAGAAAACCGAACACCGCGTGTTCTGTCTTCTGAGTGGGAGCTGCACAATGTGAACACGTAGACACAGGGAGGGAACAACACACATTGGGGCCTGTCGGGGGGTGGGAGGAGAAAGAACATCAGGAAAACTATGTAATGCATGCAGGACTTACCACCTAGGTGATGGGTTGATGGGTGCAGCAAACAACCATGGCACATGTTTACCTGTGTAACAAATTTGCGCATCCTGCGCATGTACTCCAGAACTTAAAATAAATAAAATTTAAAAATAGATAAAATTCTAACAATTCTAACTCATTTTTTTTCATGGACTCATTGTCACTTCCACTTTTCTAAAAGTAATACTTAACCTCCAAATATAAGGACATGTCCATAGTCAATGTATACTTTACAAGCATTGTTGGAGAATGTGGAAAAGCACTGAGGCAATTTTACTTCTGTTTCACTAAAGAGGAACTAATGTGTAAAAATATCAGATTGTGGCCACTATTTAAGACTATATTCTGACACCATGGAACTGGGATAGAAATAAAGACACCAGTGAAAGAAAAACAGTTTTCTATCTTAAAAGAACTTCTGGTTTTCTTTAAATTATAGAATGTTTAATTTTCAAAATATGTGAAAACTTGCAATACTAAAGATGGGCAAAAACAAAAAAATGCCAATAAGTACAATTAATACATTCAAATATGCCAAAAGGTAACAATTTGAATGCACATTTTTTATTAGTCAAATGTTTAAATAATAGATTCTTATAAAGAAAAAGTAAAACCATAATCTTCCCAATTATTCATAATATGTAAAACTATGTAGCAAAGTAGAGTTGCCCAGTAGATTAGCTTAAACTACACTTATGAGTAGATATTCTGTCAAATTAACATACAATATTTTTAACTAGTTCAAAAATTTTTTTTAATGTTACTTGAAAAGATATTTTCACTTACATTTCCAATATCTCCCTAGCCCACAAAAATATTTTACTCAGATTCTAAGTTTACCTAGCAAACTTTCTTAATATGTAAAGATAAGTATACATTATTCCAATTCTTACCAAAATTAGCAAAAATCAAATTCTATACTTCCAATATATGTTATTCTAGAATTTTAACATAATGACCAGGAGAATAAAGAAATGAGCAGTGATGGTAAGCTTCGTGTATTCAAGGAAAGCTTTTGCATGAAGTGAGTTTAGATCAGATTTTTAAAGGATATTGTAGTAGTCAATAAATATAGCTCTCAAAATCTGGGAAGAATGCAAAAATAAAAGGAACCGTAGAGTTTTGAGTTTTATAGGTCAGTATCTCACAATCCTCTTAAAATGACAGTTCTGGAATCTATTACAACAGCTGAGGCAAATGTTACAGTTCTTGTTTTGAGATACTTTTGAATCCATGCTCAGAAATAAGATAGCCCATATGTACTTGAATTTTAAAGTAAATATTCTGTATCCCAATGAAATGGGGGAAAATGATGTATCTGAAGACAGATTTTTGAAATATTGAAAATTTTGTGACTTAGTTGGCTTAACTATGTGCAACTGAAAAAGGAAAAGGGGAGAGAGCAGCTATTCAATGAGTACAACTAAGGGCTAGGCACTGTGAATGTCCTTTGTACAGACTGCAATATTTACCCCTTATAGCAATTTGTGAATTTCATATGAGTGTCCTTATCCAACAGAAGACATTGAGGTTTAAAGATTAAGTAATCTTCCTAAACTGACCAAAACAATGCAGAACTGGGGTGCCTATCTAAGTCTGTCATAACGTTTGCTATTCTCCACTACTTGCTGCAAGTATTGCGTTTTACACATTGCCTGGCTCCTTAATTTCAATGTAAGTTTCTGGTTGAAAAAAGATTAGCCCTTATATTGATACTATTTATACATAGTGATTTATACTACAACCTGTAAGTTTGATTGCAACTCTTATTTGGCATTTCTATGTAAAATTTCAGGAATTTTTTAACAGAAAAATTTTCTTAGAAGAGAATAGCTATAAATAAGTGTGAATTAGATACACTATTAAAAAGAAATACTATTAGTCATCCATCTCACACCTTTTAGTTCATGGATCTTGAAACATTCTTTACCTCCAGTTACTTTACACTCAGCATGAAATTATTCAATTGCTTTGAAAACATCAAAGAAATAAAGAATTGCTCCCAATCTGCAGCTTACAACTGTGTCCCCTGATTAGTCAGGGAAGGTCAACGGGGCTAATACATTCACAAAGTACAGGAAAGGGCATACTGAAGAGGATATGCTTAATCTTCAGAGCCAAATAGTCATTAGCAGTGGTGATGGATAAAGTCGAATATGCAGTTGCCACAGGGACAGTACTACATTTATTCAGATTCATAAAACGAAAGTAAGGAAGCATTAGGTTGAGTGAGTAACTCAAATGAGGGAAGAAATGCCAAATTTCATCAACTCTGACTATCATGGTCAAATTTTATGTTATCATTTAATTTATACTTCAAATTTAATTTTCTTTAATGCTATTATTTAATATTGATATTTCATGTGAAATAACATCTAGATAAAATTAGATTTTCAACAGCTGAATGATATAAACTAATTATTATATAAACTCATTTACATTATTATAAACTGATTATTATATACTTATTATATAAACTTTTGTTCATATTAATAAACTAATTTTTATATAAAGTAATTATTACATAAACCTTTGTTCACCAAACATATATTGAGTACATTCTATGGACATGTGAAGTTTGAGACAACATATTTGTACTAACTTAACTTAAAAAACAGTACTATTATTACTTTCAAAACCCAGTTTTGCAATCTCCTAGTACAATATACAAATACATTACCTGCATTTATAAAGTATGCTGATGTGTTGAAAACTGTATAATTAACATTATAATTCAAGATTGTTTATAAGTTTTAGTTGAAAAAATAACAGTACTGTGACAAAATTATCTTTGAAGTTCTGTGAAAGACAAACATTTCAATATTGAAAATTTCATATAAGTCAATATATTATTCGATAATACACTTCTAACTAAACTAAATTTCAAACTGCCATTGGATGGTAAAATGGTAACCAATTTTCTTCCATTTCAAAAATGGAAGAAATTTCCATTTTTCTTTGCCATATTTTTCCATTTTCTTTTCCATATTTCTTTCTTTCTTTTTTTTTTTCTTTTTTTCTTTTTTTTTTGAGATAGTGTTTCACTCGCTCTTGCTGCCCAGGCTGTAGTGCAATGGTGTGATCTCGGCTCACCACAACCTCCACCTCCTGGGTTCAAGCAATCCTCCTGCCTCAGCCTCCTGAGTAACTGGGATTACAGGCCTGTGCCACCATGCCTGGCTAATTTTGTATTTTTAGTAGAGATGGGGTTTCTCCATGTTGGTCAGGCTGGTCTTGAAGTCCCAACCTCAGGTGATTCACCTGCCTCGGCCTCCCAAAGTGCTGGGATTACAGGCATGAGCCATCGTGCCCAGCCCAAAAATACATATTTATTTAACATAACTTTTTTTAAAACAAACCTAATGTATATTATATTATAGAATAAAATTATCTCTAGTTTGAATGATATTAATGGTCAGTAAATCTTCCCTTTCAGACAATGAATAATTATTTAATAACATAAAGATGGTCAATCATTTAAATTCAAAGAGGTTGTACATTGATCTTCCAGACAAAATGCTATTAATCCTAATGATTTCCCATAGTTTGATTTTTGTTATAACACTGTGTGTTACACATTCAGGTATTATATTCACAATGATAACTAAGGAACCACTCTTGTTCAGTAGGTTAAGTAAATTAACTGAGGGTTATGGATTCTTTCTAGCTCTAGATGGAAACACTACTTGAGGTCAAGCCCTGCCTTAGGCAAAATCATGACATAGGTCTCATAATCATTGCCCTTCTTGCAAGCTCCTGTAGGTCTACTGACCTACCTCACTGAGCCTTGTGTTGACTCCCCCAGATGACTTGCTCTTCCTTACTATATTTTGGAGGCACATTGCCTAACCAGAGTGGCCCTCTTTGCAATGTTTCATGCTTCAAGCTTACTCTCTCCCTTGCATAAAAATGCACTATAGTTTAGGAATTAGTTGTCACCTGGAATGCAAGTTGATAGCTAAATAATATTAACACATTTATCAAGTGGTTCTAAAATTATGGGATTATGTCTTATGAGGGTATTTATAGTCTAACTGCAAACAGTTCAGATAAATGTCTCTTAAGCAGTGAAATATTAAAGAATGGTATAAAAATATTTTCAGAAAGTTGAGCCTTCTCTATATCTCCAGATAATCATTCCATTTAAAATTATCTCAATTCATATTCTCCAAAATTTAGTGTAATATTTAATTTCTTTTTATCTTAACACTGAAATGAGACAATATAATGAGATTCAGCAATTTGTAATACCAAATATATATTTATGTAATCTCATATATTTTTCTAAAGTTTGGCTTCTAAATTAGGAATAAAATAGAAATTTCAGGTCTTGATTAATTTTTAATCATTTTTTACATTGTGGTAATTAAATCAGTGATTTCATGGCAGGGGATCCAGTTAGCTCAGTATGTTTACAGGTGGTTTTATAAATACAAATAAGTTATAATATAATTGGTTCTGAATTTTATATTTCATAGAAACTATATAGCTAAGATAATATTTTATATTAGGAAACATGCTCCTTTTATTATTAATTTCCAGGAAGGTACAAGGATTGGAAATGTGTTCATAGAGATAAACATCATGATAAATTATTTACTATTTTCCTATATCTGGTGTTGGAAAAATACATGATTAAGTTTCTAATAATAATTATAACTTAGTTTCATCCCATGTTTATCCCCCACCTTCCCTTATATTCTTGGTAAATAAATAAAATAGAGACCAAAACAAATTTTTTAAATCAATAATATGGGACCATTTTGTTGCCTTTAAGAAAACAAATCGGTGGAAGTATAATAATTCACATACAGATCTTAATATTATTTTAAAAATTAGAAATGGTACATTAACTACACTCCCTTACTATAATCCTAGGCTTTAAAACCTAGTAACTAAAGTGTTAAGCATCTCCCTGTAGGTGTTGAGATTGTACACTATTCCATAGTACACACCCTCAATCTTCACTTGTCAAGATAAGGGTAATCAATCTCAATTCCCCATAAAATGTAATTTCCATTAGAGACAAGCAATAAACACTGCCAATTTCTTGGTAGCATTGGACTTCTTTAAAATAATCCCCTTTAACAGAAACCGGGGAAAAATACTTTATTTTACCACTGAGATACTGATCTATAGAAGCAGAACAAGTCCATTTATCTTTTTATCTTATTGAGATGTCTATAATTAATGTGTTTAGTGTTTTTAAAAGGCCAGAATAGAAGTCAGTGTAACTGATTGCTGATTGTTGCTGAAGGAGAAAGAGCAGCAGCCTCCACAAAGTAGAGGCTATTCCCTATTAAAACCGTAATCCACATAATCAGGTATGTGTCTTAATATCCCTAAACAAGGCTAGGGCAGTTCATCAGTTCAAAACATGATCACTGATACCATATTAAGTAAAATACTCTGTGTGAAATAAAAGTTACGGCCTCTACCCTTTGGAAGCTTGTATTTAACTAGTGTGTACAAAACACTACAATTCAAGGCAACGTTTTTTTCTTTCTTCCCAAACATCCAAAAAGAAAGAAGTGCTCCTAACAGAAAATTCATATGCTCTTAACATGTAGTCATATTGTCATACATGAATGCTTACCATGTTAATTGCTGGTGACTTTTCTAAAACATGAGTTATCATTTTTTGTTGCCGTCTTTGATGTTCTGCATTTTGCTTTTAGGATAATCTCACAAGGATGTCATAAAATAGCACTTAAATCTTCACTTAAATGGGCTTCACTTAAATCTTCACATGATTTTAACACAATTCTAATTCTAGTGTAGTCTCTCATGTGTCACTTTCACTTCATTCTTGATCTGCAGACATGTTACTCTTCCTCATCACTTTCTCTCCTCTCACAGGCACTGTTCTTCCATCCTATTAACTTTAATGTATCCCATAGTACTCATCTTCGATGCTCCTCCGTGTAACACTCAAACCTTGACTGAGAATTGATTTGTCCTACTCCACATTTTCTCTATTGTATATTTTATGTCGTCTCATTCAGTATCGGAGTCGCCTGTTGACCGCCTCGCTTACTATCTTGTGAATCCCGCAATGGGAAAGACTGTATTTTACTCATCATGTTACGCAATGCTATCTTGATAGTTTGCACCTTTGCCTGCTTTCTAAATTAAAACTTGGACAAACATTCTAAAAATGCCAAAACAGACATTAAGAAGAGGTAGAATTAAAACATTGTGTTAGATATTGACTTTGGTATTATTGAATAGAGATGTTAAGCGTAATACTATACGTTATTTGAAGTGTTTTTGATCCCTATCTATGTATTCCAATGTGTTCATTTCGAATGGATTTCACTGTTGTCAAAACAGCGAGTTTTGTTTATACATGTTTAATTGTGTCATTTTAAAGTAAATTGATGCAAATACATGAATAATATATTTTCCTTAATATAATAACTAAATGTAATACAAATGTTTTATACTACTGTTAGTTTCTTTTGTTTATTCACCATCAATGTTATATAGAGCTTGCAAATGGCAAGATCACTTGTCATAAACCAATTAACATTAAATGTTATGGAAATGGTAAAAACTAAAATGATCTTAAACTTATGAACTAGAATATGTGACGTGATGTTGAGGAAAAGAATAAATTATGGTTACCGAGTTCCCGTAGAACAACATTTATAGTTGAATTATTACGTACTATAATGTTCCACTAAACTGTATCCGTTAAAATATTTCTCCCTCCCCTAAGCACATAACACTTTAATATCTAACACCTTGTTGTTTTCTGTTGTTATTATTCCTAGAACAATATCTGGTACAACAATGGGTCCTAAAATAGTATTAATAAAATTAATCAAAATTCAATTGTATCGGCAGCATTAGATAAAAAATGTTAGGCCAGGCATGGTGGCTCATGCCTGTAATCCCAGCACTTTGGGAGGGCAAGGCGGGCGGATCATCTGAGGTCAGGAGTTCAAGACCAGCCTGACCAATATGATGAAACCTCGTCTCTACTAAAAGTACGAAATTAGCGGGGCGTGATGGCAGGTGCCTGCAATCCCAGCTACTTGGGAGACTGAGACAGGAGAATCGCTTGAACCTACAAGGCGGAGGTTGCAGTGAGCCGAGATCGTACCACTGCACTCAAGCCTAGGCAACAAGAGTGAAACTCCATCTCAAAACAAAACAAAACAAAACAAAACCTCTTAAACTCAGATAACTATGTTTCCTTCTGGGAATTTATTATTAATTAAATATACTCTTCCTCAATCTGTAGTATCACATGATGATACCCTTTTACAAAGAAAAGCAATAACTTTTTAAACGATCATCCAAATTAAATTTCATTTTGTAATTTGTAAAACAATGTTGTTTACATACCATGTGGCTAGCTTTTTCTTGTATCATTTTAACTACGGAATCATTATTGAATAATCTTATCAGAAGTACTAATTCACAAATTTTTCCTGACAGCACTGCTCCAAAGAAAAAATATAAAAACATGCATGCATACACATCAATGTATTAGTATAATTATACAATATTTAAGTTAATACAGTACACTAGTATCATATATACACAGATGTGTCTGAAAGAGAGAAAAAGGGAGATATGACAAATAACCTGTTTCCTATCACTAAAAATATAGAGCTGGACAATGGTTTTTCCTTTTATTTTCAAGTATAAAATCATATTTAGAAAGCAAAAAACAAAATTCCTCCTTTCGAAGTCCTTTTAGTCCAAGATTTTCTTTAGAAATGTAAGAATTCTGTATGTCTGCAAAAACAAATATTTTACTTTAAAATAGCTTTAAAATAACAATTAAATACACTTTTTGTCTTTTTACCAGTCTGAAATACAGGTCTGGCTTACTTTCTACATTAGAAAATACATGTCCTACTTTATTTAAGAGGTAGGCAAAAAAGTCTCATATATCTTTGCCAGCATTCAATAAATAATCTGTTCAACATCATGGCATATGATCTGTGGCAATTCCTTCAGCGAAGCTTATTCTTACAGTACAAAAAAAAATGTATTTTAAAGATAACTTTTTGTATGAGAGCTAACATTTCTTCAAAGAGCCACAAAGCTTAGAAGAGGAGATAAAATGGAGATGTTCTTCTCTTTGAAGACACTATTGAGTATTCATGCCAAGTAGTTTAAGTGTATTTTGCAAATCATTACACATCATCAAGACTATTCAAAGATAATTCAATTGTATTTTCTCACATTATCATTATAATTTTCTATATATTTCTGTTCAGCATAATCAAATGATTACTGATAAGATTCCACATGATAATTTTCTGCTTCGTTCACTAAGAAAGGGGATACGCCAAAAGTAAAACGGTGTGTAGGAGAATTAGCCAAATGAATTAGGCAACTGTTCCTCACATTATTGCTTATTTATTATGCCTTCTTTTCCAGGTTACTGAATCTCTTTCTTCTCTCTCTCTCTCTCCCTGACCTTCTCAATCTCATCGCACTGCTGGAATGGAATTTCTTTCTAATGAATCCAAAAGCTAATATTATTTTTTCCTTCATAATATAATTGTATTGTATAAATTCTAAATGTACTCAGTATTCCTTTTTTTTTTTTTTTTTTTTTTTTGAGACAGAGTCTTGCTCTGTCACCAGGCTGGAGTGCAGCAGCATGATCTTGGCTCACTGCAGCCACCACCTCCTGGGTTCAAGCGATTCTCCTGCCTCAGCTTCCCAAGTAACAGACTACAAGCGCGCGCCACCACGTCCACCTAAATTTTGTTTTAGTAGAGACGGGGTTTCAGCATGTTGGCCAGGATGGTCTCAATTTCTTGACCTCGTGATCCACCTGCCTTGGCCCCCCAAAGTTACGGGATTACAGGCGTAAGCCACCATGCCCGGCCTATTCAGTACACTTCTAAAAGGGATCCTAGGCTTATGAGTTCTATTTGTACCACAATGCAATCTTGCACTAAGTCAAATATGGTATGTTCAAAAGAAACTATACTAATATTTATCTAATATCTTCAACACCAAGTATCATCATCTTCATTATTGTCATCTTCTTCTTCAATATCATCATCACCATGATCATCATCCACCATCCTTTAACACCTACTATGGTCAAGACTTGCATTAGACGTTTTACAAATGATGTGAATGTTACTTTATTCAGTTTACAAAGCAATCATATGAAGCAAGTAATATGATGTTGATTTTCTGCTGATGGGGAAAATGAGGATCAGAGAGGTGAACTGGTCTCTTTAATTAATCCCAAAATTAAAAGATGGGTTAACATTTGAATCTGTATTTGTATGGATCCAACACTGAGCTTATTCCACTATTCCATTGCAAAACAAAGCATTTGGAAGGTCCATTTAAAATATATTTTTAAAAATGTTTCAGTTGTGTCTATTATTCAAACCCTGTGCTTCCAACAAGGACTAGTTTATGACCAAATATTCTATGATACATAAGGAGAGAGAGAAAAAATATCTATTTCCTTTCTCTGGATTCCCAAAAGGAATATCATCCACAAATATGTTCTAAAATTTGAGGCCTCATGCCTCAAAAAAAATAAAAAGCCCGACACATATATGGTTTTGAAAGTAAAAATCATTATCTATTTTCCAGCTGTCAAGATGATCTATTTTGATTTAGTGACCATTAATCCAAGAAAGGGAAAGTGTGCATATTTATCTTGGAGAGGAGAGAAAATTGGCCGGATTTGGTGGCTCATGCCTGTCATCCCAGCACTTTGGGAGGCCAAGGAAGGCAGTTCACTTGAAGTCAGGAGTTCAAGACTAGCCTGCCCAACATGGTGAAACCCTATCTACATTAAAATTGCAACTATTAGCCGGGGTGAGCCTGGGGAAGTTGCATTAAGCTGAGATGGGACCGCTGCACTCCAGCCTTGAGTGATGGAGCGAGACTGTATCTCAGAGAGAGAGGGAGAGAGAGAGAAGATAAAATTGGAAAGACACTGCAGATGAAGCATCATATAAAAGAATAAGCCAAACGTGGAAATAGAAAGAAATGTGGCTTCTCAAGAGAAAACATATTTGGAAGAAAATTTAAAATTTCAGGTACGTATTGAGAGTGGATTTACCATTTGAAATATATAATTTGATAGTTAAGCACTAAATAACCTTAAGGGTGGAAATAACAAAAGACAATGTATATATAAAAGTTTAGTTTCACACAAAGAGTAGAAGTGTGATCTGTCAGTTAGTTATGGACATCCATTCACTGGTGATGATGAGATTCTGGCATAGATTAACTACATAAAAAAGACATGAATGAACTGGAAGCTAATTTCACAGCATTGTTCAAGTTTTCTTAATTTGTATTTTCTCCTTTTGAATTTTTAAAAAAGAGTCTTCTCCATTATAATATCCTGTTTCTATATAGAAGAATTACAAGAATAATAAGCAACATGATTTCTCATAGCATATATTCATTCAAAGGGTGTACTTATATAGGATTTTTAATGAGTTATTTAGAGGATAAGAACTTTAGTCATTAACTAACATTCAAATCCCTGTGTTATAGTATAGAACATTTCTAAGAAAGATAAAAGTCTACATTCTTTGTCTATATTTCAAATAAGTACAGCGCTGTGGAAATTACAGCGTCTCTGCTTCCTAAGGGCATGCTTACATGATAGATCAATAGAGCGATCTTTAGAAATCCCTATCAATGTATGAAGTCGTTGTGATGAAAATTCCCCATTGCTGATAACGTACCAACAAAACTGTCAAGTAGCCAAGGATACAAAGAAATAATAGTTATGGCCAGGATTAGCACAAAAGGACTATTATAATGATGGAATCCATAACTTATATTCAGCCTCAAGATGTATGGATTAGTGATGAAAACTGCTGATCATACCACATAAGCACAATTTTCCTGATGAGCATCATTATTATCTGCAAATGAGAAAACGCTTTATGTCTGCAAGAGTCAGGCAAGGATAATATAGTCTGAATTCTGTAGCAGGTGGGACTGGAATATGATCAGGACTCCCTTCTTCGGATATCCTTCTTGTTTACCTTCTTAGCATGCCTTTATTGCATTGATGCCATAAGTAGGATTCGTTCTACAAACACTGCCACTTCATTTTTAAAAAGAACTAAGTTCTTAATTCACATGGATGATCTTCAAAATTGTTTATAAGCTGAGGTGGACTATTTAGGAGACTGTTCTCTGTGAATTAAAATGGAATGAATCAAGAAGTACCACCATTTACATTTACTTAAGCCCCCTTTAGCTCTAGCATTGCCTTGCCTTTAAACAATACAGTAGACAATAGATAAAAACGTGCTACTTGATCTTGAAAACCAGAATATAAGATGATAGCATTAAATAAAGAAGGCCAGAGGAAACTTTTGGAGGTAATAAATACATGCATAGCATAGACTGTGGTTATGCCTTCTATGGATATACACTATTTCCAAACTCATCTAGTTGTGTCCATTAAATATGTACAGCTTTGTGTGTGTCAATCATACCTTAATACATTGTTTTTCTTTCTTTCTTTCTTTCTTTTTTTTTTTTCCAGAAAATAGCATGATGCTGGGTGTGGTGGCTCATGTCTGTAATCCCAGCATTTTGGGAGGCCAAAGTGGGTGGATTGCCTGAGGTCAGGAGTTCGAGACCAGCCTGGCCAACATGTGAAACCCCTTCTCTACTAAAAATACAAAAATTAGCCAGGAAGGGTGGCAAGTGCCTATAATCCCAGCTACTCGGGAGGCTGAGGCAGGAGAATTGCTTGAACCCTGGAGGAGGAGGTTGCAGTGAGCTGAGATTGTGCCACTTTACTCCAGCCTGAGAAAGAGCGAACTCCACCTAAAAAAAGAAAAGAAAAGAAAGTAGCTCGGATGAGACTAGCCATATCTGCATATCTGTGTGAATCGAGGGGAGATTCACAGTTCCATCTGTGAGTAATACACAGTCTACTGGCTTGTGTCCCTGTCATCCCTCTGCCACACTGACTCCATCTCCTGCCTGTGTCTCCAAATAGGTGGGAAGATGATGGATAGATAGAGAGATACACAGATAGATGATAGGTAGGTAGGTAGGTAGGTAGATAGATAGATAGATAGATAAATAGATAGATAGATGGATAATAGGGTGAGGATAAGGGAGGAAGGAAAGTGTCTTCTTTCTGCTTTACACACGGGCATAGAAAAAGTGGTCAGTTTCGCTGAATCTTTTTTAAAGGAACAGATATTTTACAGCTCAGGGCAAACAATGCTTCCTTAGTAGGGAGAAGGAAATGGGACCTTAAAAGTTCAATAAGGGGGTCAGGCGCGGTGACTCACGGGTCAGGCGCGGTGACTCACGGGTCAGGCGCGGTGACTCACGGGTCAGGCGCGGTGGCTCATGCCCGTAATCCTAGCACTTTGGGAAGCTGAGGAGGGCAAATTACCTGGGCTCAGGAGTTCAACACCAGCCTAAACAACATAGCATAGACCCTGTCTCTACACAAAACACAAAATATCGGCTGGGCGTGGTGGTGCGCGCCTGTAATCCCAGCTATTTGGGAGGCTGAGGCATGAGAATTGCTTGAACCCCTGAAACGGAGGTTGCAGTGAGCTGAGATTGTGCCAGTGCACTCCAGCCTGGCAACAGAGTGAGACTCCATCTCAAGAATGAATGAAAGAATAAATAAATAAATAAAAATAAAATTTTAAAAATTTTAAAAAAGTAAAGTTCAATAAGGGAAAACAAACACATGCTGGGAGAAGAGGAGCAAGGTGGCTACATTCTAGAGTTCCCTACTTTGTGATGTTTACCTTGGACATGTTTCCATGCTTAGAAGATAACTAAACTGGCCCTGCATGTATGTCACAGTTATTTATATGTGGTTAACTTTAGGTTTTGATGGAAACACAGAACAATCTTATCTAAATATAGATTATTAATATAATAATATAGATCCTGTTATTTAAGGATGATACCTAATAGCATGTGAGTTGTGGAAGGTAAGGTCCTACAAGAGTCAGTCTAAATGTTTGCTTCACTGAGAGATCTTTTATGATCCCTAGATTATATTATATCCTCACTTTTACTTCCCGTAACACCATGTATGTTTCCTATTAAACTATTCATCACAAGTTAATGCAATCATTTTTTAAATGTATGTCTTTAATGAGAAAGTCTGAAGTCTATTAGAACAGGATATTTATTTTTATTTTACTGCAGTATTGCATAGTAAAAATCTTAGTACATGATAAGTGCTCAACCAATACTCAATGACATACAACGCAATGATATAATTCAATTCACCCTTAATCCAAAATTAAAATGTCAGATATCACTTGAAGACAAGATATCTAGATATTGATTATTTTCCTTCTCCTCAATAACCGTGACAATGCTCTTATTTCTATATGAATAACATCTCCATTGCATCAATGCTTTTTATAATTTCTCTGTTGTTTCTATAATGAGCATTTATCATTTCAATGTTGCTTCTTACTATAAACTAGAGGCATGCTTACTTATTTTAATTAATTTTTAGACTTTCATAGTCTCTTGGAAGTTATGATTCTGCCTATCTTTAGAATCACTTTGTTGTTACTTGTATTTTGACCTATTCTAATGTTTTTCAGTCACCTATCTCACTAAACTTAATTATCAAAGATGGGGTTTTACAAGGGTTGTTTTACCAGTTTAAAATATTAGTGGAGAACATCAAAATCACATATCAATCTAAAATTAAAAATGATAGGCCTGGATATCATAACTTGCAAATCATTTTTTAGGTAGTGACTTACAGTAAGTTTTTGATCTTTCTGACTCACTTCTCTTATACGTAAAGTGAGGTTCAATAAACTTGTACATCAACCACTGGGTCTAATACCTGGAATAATGTAGAAATTCAGATCTTATGTGTGTGTGTGTGTATGTTTGCATGCAAACCCGCACATACATGAATGCAAGTATGTGTTTGTAATTTCAAACCAATGTGAAGCTTGAAAACCTTTTCAAATCATTGAACACTATCAGGAATAATAAAAACTGCACATTAGGTACAATGTACACTACTTGGGTGACAGTTACACTAAAATCTCAGAATTTGACAATATGTAATTCGTCCATGTAACTGAAAACCACTTGCACCCCTAAAGCTATTGAAAGAAAAAAAAATTGAATACTTGAAATTAATGTATAAGCTAAATGTACCTTATTCTTTCATTCATTAAGTTTTCAATTCATTCATTTGTACATCCATTCTATAAACACATGTTGATTGCCTGCTGTTTCCTTAGTTGTAATACACACACCAATAAATAGGTCACCATCTTTGCCACTGAGAAGCTCACAGTTGCGAACTTAGTCGGACATGTTAGCAAATTATTATGATATAATAATATGGTGTTAAAATAGAATAAAAACTGAGTATTGTGGGAGTGTGCATCAGTAAGAACTAGTTTTGTATCAGTTCAAGTTATGAATATTGGGTAGCTTATATTTGGGGGTAAACTACAGAGAGCTAATCAAAGCAGCAGCAGCAAGAAAACATTTATAGAAAACAATGTGCAATCACACGTTTTCCTAGTCTATAAGCCACCTCCTAGTTGTCCAGGCAAACAATAAAGTTAAACTAAAATTTATTTTTATTTAAGAATAAATACTTATGAGTGTGTAGAAGTGGACATATGGGAGTGTGTGTTGTTGTTTAACAATGACAGTGGTCTATGTCAGGAGGAAAATATCAGTAGTGTTAGTTATGTAAAACTGTTTTCAAAAAATATCTATTTCAATTAAAAACATCCTTCTGAAATGCATTTTCCTATACGTGCGCGTGTGTGGGATTGTCTTAAGACACCTTCAAACACGTGGGTATCATACTTGCTACATGGAATAAATCCTGCTGTACTAACCTACTTGAAATTAAATATGTGTACTGAGTAGTCCTAGAGAGGTCATGGGTAATTTCCAGAATATTCAGCCTTAAGCACAACCTTAAATAACACTAAAAAAAAAAATGCTTTATTAGAGTGCTTATCAGCTATGTTATGAAACAATAAATGATTTCAGAGATTCATAATAAGCCTATATATAAAATTACCATTCTATCTTTCAGCCCCTGGGTTAAGAGAGTGAATAAGATTAGAACTCCCGAAGCACATAAATTGGAGAAGTTGACTCTGTGATTACTTTTCACAATATAGTCCATGACTATTTTCTTATTATAGATCCGCACAGGAAGAACATAGCTGTATTATGCTATGTCACATATTTATAGAAAGAAAATACTCAAGATTCAGAGTTTCTTAAAAAAATTCATTTTGTATTATTATGTCAAGTATGTAATTAGGACCTGCCATTATACTAAGTGTCATACATAAAAAAACTGAGGAACTTCACAGAGGATTGAGGGAGACAGGCAATTAAACAGACAATGAACATGGAAGATGCTGGACAAATTTTTGAGGGTTTTAAGCATTAGAATAATAACTCTGCTATGAGAATAAGTAGGTGAACTAATATTAAAATAGTAAAACAGGAAATAAAAACTAAAATGTTGGAAGATAACACTAATCAACAAAAGGAAAATACAAAGAAGCTACAGGCAGCATGCCACGCTAACAACTTAGTCAGGGTTCCTTGGCCTGAGGCAATCAGAGATACTGTAGGGTTATGTACAACTGAATTCCCTGCAGGGAATCCCTGGATACTCAGGAACTAGGGCAGAGAGTGAAAGGAAGAGTAAGTAAATGCAGCTACTTGTGTTTCTTTTCTGTACACTCAGTAGGAGAAGGTGAGGAAGAGAATGCAAGACCAGGAAACACCAAAAAAAAAAAAAAACCCAGAAAATATTTTATTAAATAGAGCCCTAACTATCAACAAGACGTGAAGCACTCCTCCCCCTGCCATCCACATCCTCAGCACACTCTTCCTCCATCCGTGGCTGGGTTTATTATTGCTGGGATAGTTAAACTCTTAAGGAAAAAAACTCCAGTTATCAACTCTTTCCAGTCTCAGAGAAGGAAGAAATGGTCAGGCTAAAAAAAGTACATGGTTTTATTTTAAGCACAGAAAATACAGAAGGCAGAAAAATGTCTTAGCAGCTACATAGCCAGAACTTTTCAATAACTAGAAGCCTATTCTTTGACTTACAGAATAAAACCATATAGCTGATAATCGGATGAGAAATATTCCTAGTGCTCTGTACAAGTGTTTCCAGAAAGAGGCCCCATCCAGACCCCAACAGAGGGTTCTTGGATCTCATACAAGAAAGAATTTGAGGCTAATCCATAGAATAAAATGAAAGCAAGTTTATTTAGAAAGTAAAGGGGTAAAGAATGTCTATCCCGTAGGCAGCAGAAACCCCTGCCTCCCTCCCCCAGGGCTGCTGTTTGCCCATTTTTATAATTATTTCTTGATTATATGCTAAAAAAGGGGTGTATTATTCATGTTTTAGCTTTTTAGGCGATATAGGGTAACTTCCTGACATTGTCATGGCATTGGCAAACTGTCATGGCACTGGTGGGAGTGTAGCAGTGAGGATAACCAGAGGTAGCCCTCACTGCCATCTTGGTTTTGGTGAAATTTAGGTGACTTCGCAAGTTGTTTTCTCAGCCAGGTCTTTATGACCTCCGTCTTGTGCTGACCTCCTATTTCATCCTGTGACTTTTGTAAATGTCTGGGAATACAGCCTAGTAGGTGTAAGGCTTAGTTTACTCAGTTCCTATTCAAGATGGAGTTGCTTTGGCTTAAACACCTCTGACAGAAGTGTCTCTCTGCTTCTCTCTTGGTGTTTGTACTCATTCATTGCACTCTATCAGAGGGAGTGAAGCAAGTAACGTAGGTCAGTGCATTTATTCCCAGGCATCTTTACCAGAGGATCACTTTGGGCTGCTGTGACCCTCCACTTAAGGTCCTCACTACATCTCTGTCTTTTTGGGTCCCAAGAAGTAGTAGCTGCTGCCTCCTCTGGCTCTTCTGGCCCAGAATGGGAACAGCTCCACAGAAATAGATTTGTCTCTTTTTGTTTCCTTTATACCATGTCTATCTTTTGATAGACAGTCTTTTTGTGAAATTCTCCTCAAATGATCCTAAGCTTGTATCAGGAGCCTCATGGAAACAAGAATATGTGATCCCAGGAAACTCACCTAAGATTTTTAATGAATGCAATTTCATTCTCATTTGTTGTATGTATTAGGTTTACAAGGAGACCCAAGACTAATCTCAGTA
Source organism: Trachypithecus francoisi (assembly GCF_009764315.1). Taxonomy (NCBI): domain Eukaryota; kingdom Metazoa; phylum Chordata; class Mammalia; order Primates; family Cercopithecidae; genus Trachypithecus; species Trachypithecus francoisi. The sequence continues at coordinate 105,334,711 of NW_022681453.1, forward strand.
AGTGAGTATTATATTCTATAACAAGCATTTAGTTAGCAGTCACATATAAATTCTAATACACTCTTTAACATACATTCGTGATACGGTATGTATGTTACCGTAGGCTTTGCGTATGTACATCAGATTTGTGTCCCCACCCAAATCTCATCTTGACTTGTAAACCTCACAATCGCCACATGTCAAGGGAGGTACCAGGTGGAGGTAACTGAGTCACAGGGGCGGCTTCCCCCATGCTGTTCTTGTGATAGTGAGTGAGTTCTCTTGAGGTCTGATGGTTTGATAAAGGGCTGTTCTCCCTTTGCTTGGCATTTGTCCTACCTACTGCCTCGTGAAGAAGGTGCCTTGCTTCCTTTTCCCCTTCTGTCATGATTGTAAGTTTCCTGAGGCTTCTCCAGCCATGTGGAACTGTGAGTCAATTAAACCTCTTCTCTTTATAAATTACTGAGTCTCAGGCAGTTCTTATAGTGGTATGAAAACAGACTAATACAGTAAGGGAGTCTCCCTAACTCTGTTTTAGACTTCTTGAGGGTAGGTACCAAATCTCACACATATTTGGTACAATAGAGTTCAAATATTTGTTCTATGAATGAATGAATGAATGAATGAACCCATGAATAGATTACTTGAAAGTCAATTGTGCAAAGCAAATGACTTTTTAAGGTAAAAGGACTGATTTTTTAGGAATAATAGAATATAGACAAGAGTTATCCATCCATTATTATTAAAATTTCAGGTTTACATCCTAAAGATCTTGTTCTGCTTAAATAAATTTGTTTGTATTTCAGTGTTCAAGTTATAAACCATTAATTGCTTTTCTATTTTTTTTTCTTTTTCCTATCTTACTCACAAAACCAAGACCACATCTCTGTGAGAGAAGAGGGATTAACCTATTTTGGACTTGGAATTTGCATTAACTGTTAGTAATGAATATCCTAGTCAAGCCCAAAATTAAGGTCTGAGCAAGGGCACCATATTGAGCCTTCTCTATTCTATTCCTAGATTGCATTGTTATTGATGCCCCTTATATAACAAGAAACATCAACTCTGATTAAGAAGTGCTTTAATCAGAACAACATCTTATAAGAAGAAAAAAAAATCTAATACAAAAATGTCTTACCAATGTTAAAAAGAAGCAAATTCTTTTGTGTCCCGGGACTAATCCTCCTTAATTAACATTGTTAACCCTTTATTATGAACTTAACTCTGTCCTGAATTTCTTTTTACATTTCTATTCTTATTAAATAATGTTTGAATTTTTTTTACTAAAATTCATATTCTGTTTTTCTTAGACTGTTAGCCCCTTGAGGGAATTGGCAAAGGACTATATAACTAGCAAAAGCACCATGTGGAGAGTTAAATTAAAAAAAAATTCTTGACTTAAGATAAATTGTGGGTTGCCCATAGGAATCTGAAGAAATTGGAGAAAAGCTATTACATTTAAATAACTGGCTGCTTCTAATCCACCCCAGTAGCTATTCATCAGTGGAAAAGAAATTATAAGAAGGGAGGCAAGGACTGGAAAAAGAGTCTGTTTTTGATAAGATGAAACGATTCTTATAGAACGTAAAACTGTCTGGAGGACTTTTCTGCTCTTTACTTTGGTTTCTACCCCCACCTCCTCCAAAAAAAAAATTGGTATCAGGCAACCCAGATGCTGGAAATTGAAGAAGCAATGCTATAATAATCTCTTTGATTGGGGATGATGGAGGCACAAAAATAGCAAAAGGACTGTGAGCACTAAATGAAGACGTGAACAAATGCCACAGCCCTAGATCAAAGCACATATTCCAAGATGACTTATTTAAAAATACATTTATCAGAGCTGTAAATAAAAGTAAAATTTAGAACAAGTCCTTTACAATGTTATAATGATAATGGTGCTAAGAAATAATATTTTTTAAAATTACTTTAAGGTCAATCAACAAATATTTACTGTTAGAGGGATCGAGATGTTTTTAAATTAAAGATAAAGTTCCATGCATTGCTTTTGCCTGACACTTAATTAAGAAAAGCATTTAATTGGCTTAAATCTGTAAATTTAGTTCCTGCACATCAGACATATTGTCTTAACCATGCTTTGGTTTTAGACTTTAAAAATCGTATTATATATTAAGTGGTAATAATTTTCTTCAAAGTTTTCCCTCTTCAACTTAAATCTCTAGCCATAGCAATAATTTTGTAGTTAGGAAGTGATTGCTAAATCAATTGAAATAGGTCATTAGTGAATTTCCAGACATATCAGTATGTTGAACTATTTCAAAAATATCTTACGATTTCCTCTCAATCTTAGTCAACAAACTGCTCTTCTGTGATATGAAATATAAGGATTCCTTGTTCTGAATGATAATTAAAGAAACCTTAATTTAGGAAGGGTAATAACATTTTAATTGCAAAAGGTTAATGATGCAACATGACTGTTAGTTGTATATTCCTTGAATTTGCTACTTAATATTTGAAAAGAATTTTCTTTTCCTTTGTATTGTCTTTGGATCTATGGAGTATTTTTCCAACCTTTACTTTACTTTGTTATTCCTCCAACATATAATCGTAATGTCTTTTCTCTCACTGAGCTCCTGAGTGGCTGCAAGGCATAAACGTGTCTAAGGCAAATGCTAGGAAGGCTCTAGTGGACTTCTGAGACCTCAGTCAAGGAATAGTGTTGGAATGCAAGCTTGCCTCACATAAACCTTAAGGCTACAAATTACTCATTTTGAGCGAAAAAGATACTGCTCTTTTATGTTGAAAACAAGATTCATATTACAACTCTACACAGTGCAGACTATTTGAAAGGCATTTTTTCCTAGTCACGTTCATGTATTTATCACTTAGAGATCTACTTCTAAACAAATGCTTTAGATATATTGCCTGTGATTGGATCCACAAAAACTCATCTCCAGGAGTAAAATTTAGCACCTGCTCCAGAAAAACCTTCTCAGAGCTGGAACTCAGGGGCCAGGGATATTTCAACAGCAACAATAACAAAACTTGGAATGTTCCACAGACGATGACTTTTTTCTTTCTCAATGTTATTTTATTTTCTTTTTCCAAGTAAAAATCATTAGAAAACTATCATCTTTTTTTCTATGTCAAGCTTTTTAAAATAAAATAATAGCAACTTACAAATTTACAGAGAAAATAATCTTAAGTATTTTTAGAATGAATTAAGCTTTATGAAAATTTACTGCATTGGTTTTATGTTTATGTTCCATATCTTATCTCCGACAGGTAAAATCTTCATCTTAAATCCAGCAAGTTTCATAAACTGAAAACCAGGAAAAGCATTAGATTGCAGGCAGCCCTGTGTGTCTGTTGTGGTACCTTTAACTCTTTAATAGAACTGAAAATTCAACAGATAGGATAATTTTTAGTTAATGAGTATGTCTATAATAATACAAGATATAACTATTTTTATAATATTTGAAGAATATGATCAAGATGCATTTGTTATATATTCAGTATATTTGTGAAGAAAAGATGAAAACTTAGAACATACACAATGGCTTAAGAATGAATATGCGTGCAAAGCAGGTGGTATCTAGGCAGTATGTGAGTGAGCAGTCAAATGCAGGGTGGTTTGGTGAAGAGCAATCGAGTGGGAGCAATGGATTTATCCCAGGAGTCTGCAAATTAGAGGGGTAGTTAACCTGGCATTGTAGAAGTGCTTCTTTACATCTTGAAGGAAGAAGTGGTGTCAGCTACCACCAAAATATGCGGTAAAATGAATTCCATAAAGAAGAGACATGAGTGAACACCAAAGCTAATAAAAAAGAGCAAGGTATTTTTGAGAAAAGTAAATGCAGTGTTTTCTGGTTTCACCTAGGAATTAAAAAGAAACTTCTCTCCACGACAGGACCCGGTGTGTGATGTTCTCCATCCTGTGTCCAAGTGTTCTCATTGTTCAGTTCCCACCTATGGAGAACATGTGGTGTTTGGTTTTCTGTCCTTGCAATAGTTTGCTCAGCCTAGAACCTAAAGTATAATAATAAAAAGAAAAAGAAAAAGAAACTTCCTCTAACTGGAAGGCCGTTAAGTGAACTTGGGAGATGAAACTGAAAGTCTTTAGATGGTGTACTCAAGCCAAAGGCAGGGTTAGCCAGTATCTACACTCTTGATTAGACAAGCTGCAAAGGTAGGTGTTCTTACTTTTAATAATATAGGCTTGACCATGAGTCATATTTTTTTTAAAAGTAACAATCTCTCCTATTTGTAAAGGTTTTGCAAGTTTAAACATTTAAATGAAGAGAAATACACTAAATTATTTCAAAAATTCACATTAACATATTTGAAAGCCATTTGAAAAATATTTGAATATATCATTCTTGTTATATAGGTTTTTTATAAGGTATCTTTAAGAGCAAATAAACTTGCTCTGAGTTTATGAATATGTGTGAAAACCCATTTATTATCTGCCTATATAAAATCATTCTGTTACAATAATGGATGGATATTACAAAAAGATTTCCTTTTACATTTAATGTAAAATAGATATTTTTGCTATCTTCTCTTTCTTCTTTGTATTGATTTATTTTATGATTAAATCCTCAAAAGGGCAATGAATGACAACAAAATTGATTTTTAGTTTCAAAACTGTTAAATAAAACATCTGGCATCATGTTCAGATGCCAGTGTTTCGGGAAATTTCTCCTGTTTTAGAGGTCACTGTAAGTATCAGGTAATGTATGAAGACAAATCCACTGAACATTTTTAAGAAGATTATGTATATTCCTCAAGATTTTTTTCTGAATATGGCTTGCTTTATATTTTGTTTTACTTACTACCATCTCCCACACCCCCAAATGTCCTGTGCTCTAATCAAATTACTCAAGCTTTAGTCCTGAACATCTTACTTTGCTAATTACAGAGACTTAGGAAATAAAGAAAGAAATTAATATGGAAAAATAATATGGAGGAAAACTATGAAAGCAAATCATATAGAAGAAAAATATACTTGCTGCTTTGCAATGTATCTCACATCTAATTACATCAGACTATTAAAACTGATAAGATTCATGCCCTCCATATCTATAGTCACCATTATATCTATAACAATATACAGTGTCACAGGTGAGATTTATGATAATGACCCCAAGTCATCAAGGACATGTTAAATTATGCTCCATTTTCTCTGTTGAAGAAGCAGGAAAACCTAAAGTGCAAGTTATATTACCTGCTTTTTTTTTCAGACAGACACTTTAGTAGCTAACTCTGAGTCACACAAAGTAAATATTTTCTAAGTATTATGAACTGATAAGATTTTATTACATTATTAAGTCTTCATGCTTAAAAGTAGTAGGAAGGATATTTGATAAAGCTTTGTGGTTAACAGTATTTTGAAATATATTTGCAATTTAATTAATACATATTATTAGAGTGGAACATTAGCATATCAGAGCTTTAAAACATATGAATAAGCCTAGTTACTGTATTGAAAAGGTTTCCTTTATAGACAAGAGCAGATAAAGCTGGATTTGCTCACGCATTCAGCAAACATTTGAGTACCTACTCTGTGTCAAGACTAATAATAATAGATTTTTAAAGACGAATGATCACAGAATTTGTCTTTCAGGAATGGTGCTCCCATCCCTGGGGAGAAGACACGAGCAAGGAAATATACTGTGAAAATAAAATATGAAAAGGACTGAGGACTATTCATAGGACATGTATGAAAACTGTAACTTGGAAAGTTGCCACATTAATACGTTTTAAAAGTTTTGCTAATGAATTAGTCCTGATTAAAAAGAAATGATCTGAGATAGTTTTCAAGATAGTAAATATTTTTATACTTCTCAAATGAAAATCCTTTTCTACTATCGTGGACCTGTCCAGTTGACATGGTTAGAGTTATCAGGAATTACATTGCAATCTACTCTGCACCACTAAGCCTAACATGTTTGTCATTTTCTATGAAGTGGCAAAAAATGAGATATTCAGGGAAACATTTAATGTTTTTTGTTTATTTGCCAATTTAAAATATTTTTACATATTAACAATTGATAATGGTTATGGCACACCATGCCACAGGCAGTTTGCCAATTATACGACTCAGAAATCATTTAATACCTCAAGAATCAACATTAGTTTCTAAACTAATGTTGGTTAGGAAAATATTGTTTTCCTATACAACTTTCTCTGGTTCCATTTGTTAGAGCTTAATTTATATACAAGAATACTCATAACTGTGTTGCATTTCCACTAGTTTAAATATATATTTTAGAATATTACTTAAAATGATCATTGGAAGTATGTTCTTTGTAGATATTTTATGTAAAAAGTGCTTCTAAAACTATATTAAATATATAAAAACTGTAAGAATATACTGAAACTTAATCATGTAGGTCAAACAACTTGTCTTCTAATTGTTCATTAACACTTGAGATAAAAACTAAAAAGCTTCATTTTCCCTGCTTTCTAGTAATTACCATTTATGTGATTATATTCTTCTTTAAGCTTATCTGAATCAGCTCATTAGGCAGAATGGTTGATATAAACTTCAAAGAATGAAAAATCAATTTCATCTATTTTTATACTGATCTCAGGGACCATGGCTGGTATATTCATTACCATTTGTGTACACAGCTTTGTACAGTACAGCGTGTGTGTCAGACCAATTACTATGCAAATCCCAAGATCATCCCCGCATGTGTCCAGTGACATGAAATTTTGTCTGGCTTAAATAGCCACAAGGAAACATTTTATTCTTAAAATTAATAGTACGTATTTTACTCAAGTTGAAATTCATAGGCAACTAATAGTCATTTTAAAATTGACGTCATTTTAAATAACATATAATTAATTTTAGCTTTATCAAAATTAACCAAAATACAAACTGAAAAGATGAAAGGTGACTTGAAATATTAAATATGCAAAAATATGGAAAATATTAATTTATAAGAGTAGCTGCAACAGTATGGAAGTGGTATTATAAAAATAGTAATTATTTCATCAGTGTTCAGCTCCCCAAAAGTCTACATCTTAAATAATTGAAATGTTATTCAATTTTACTTACTATCAATAAGTACATTAGTTTAAAAAATGAGCATTTTTTACTCATTCTTAATGCCAAGAAAAAATACACTTTCTCATTTACCTAATCTCATTAATTCCTTTCTATTCCATGATCTTCTTGCTTTCCCATTCAATCTATCTCCAAATTTATACAATTCAATATTTCTTCATTCTATCATTTTTCTCAATTTCAACTCTCCTTAAACTTATTTTTTCTATGCATTAAAAATAACCTTAGGCTGATTTTTGGAGTTTTCCTACGAACTCTATTTTCCCTTTAGATGGGTATAGCATATGCCTTTCTTGGTTATAACATTTTGTACTAAGTGCTTTTTGTGTAAGTAAAAAAGATATGATCCAGTCAGTCCTCAAGACTTGTAGTCTTGTAGTAAAAACAGTCAAATACACCACCCCATTGGAGGCTCCACTTTATCTAGGACATCTTACCAAAATTGCAGTGTAGGTAGATAGTCGGTGCACATACTCACTATGTGCTAGGCAGTGTAAAATGAGGAATGAATAAGAAAGACCATGTCTCTGGCCTGGCAGAGGCAATATTAAATATGTGAATATGAAAAGAGTATAGCAGTGTATCAGCATATGAGGGTAGAGTGTGACGAGACTGCTATTTTAGATATAACGACTTTGCCATCACAGAGACCTAAAAGAAATAGAAGTGGGGGTTTAGGAAGAGCTACATAAATACCTGAAAGGAAAATGTTCCAGGAAAAGGACAAAAAAAGCAAGTTCAAAAGTCTCGAGACAGAAAGGAGTAACGTTTTGGTGGACCCTCATCCATGCTGACAAGCGGAGAGTAGGTTAGTGGAAGGATCATGACAAGAAAGTGGGAAGATGCACGTTACGTTGGGTGGGACCAAGTCAATGACTTCAGAATGTATTATAGCTGTGATGTAATGGTTTAAATTGAACATACACTTTAATTTGAAACACTGTAGAATTTCCAAAAGATGTTGAATAGTGTGCAATTAATTAAATATTGTTTTTTAATTAATAATGGAGAAATTCAGAGAGGGAAAGACAAAATAATGGCTCACAATATTTCCATCCTTTTATATAATCTTACATTTGCACATGGTGAGTGAGGCCTTCTCCAATTCTTTTTTCTGAAAGAGCCCGTCCCACAGAAATGTTATCCTGCTTAACTTTTCCTCATGGCACTGTTAACCCATATAGTAAATATGCATTTGTTTATTGTTCCATTTTGTCTGTTTTTCCATTAATATTCATTTCATGAGGGAAGAGATTTTGTCTCTTTTTTTCGGAATTATCTTCTAAATGGATTGACTGGTGCGCATTAAATGTTGAATGGCTGAATTAATGAATATCAACTGTTTTTATTTACCCCTAATAAATATCTGCTGAATGAAATAACGAATGGAGATAACATGACTTTTATAAACACTGACAAAGATTATTCACCTGGCCAAACGTCAGCTGAGATTCTGAAACTTCTCCTAGGCACTTCTATGCACTTCCTTGTAAACTTCAGTTTTAGCAAAGAACCCTGCTAAATCCGTTTACCAGAAACCCCATCCTTGCTATTTGATCATCCTGGATACCTAATCCAGTTCCTCATTTTCCAACACCCCTTAGGTGATGCCTGATCACCCTGGCTAGTCTTAGCAAGAATCCTGTTTGAATCCTTTAGCCAGAATCCCCCTTACCCTGATGCACTGACCTCCTCCCCACTGTACTCTGTGGTTGTAAGTTCCTAACTACCCGTGCTGTATTCAGTGCTGAGCCCAGTCTGTCTCTCCCCGGCACCTACACCCACTGGGCAGTGGTCCTACCCTTACGATGATCCTGTGGAAAGTCCTCCTTACCATGCTTTAACAAGTAACATTGAATAATGTTTTTAACACTACTCTCATTATTTCTTCTGTTTTCTACTGTGGTTTTAAATTAGATCTATTTTTGGTCTTCCTCCAATCTGTTTCTTAAACTGCTAATATTCCATATTACAATCTTTTGTCATTCAAAGAAGTTCCTCTCACATTACAATTATAAGCTTTGTATTTAAACACACATTTAAAAAAAATTTTTTAAAAATCACATGCTATTCTTAACCAAGTTAGTAACAAATTTAACTGAATCTTGACTACATGAATAATTTCAGAATGTGCTAATTGAAGAACAAAAAAGAAAGGACGTCCACTTTTCATAAACATGAATAAAATTCAGATAACTATTTTTTGTAAATTATAGATTTTTTAGTTTTTCAACTCTAACAATAATATTTTCTTTAAAGTTAAAAATAGATCAGAAAAATGCATATTTTATAAATCAAGTTTTTCTAGAATAAAATATATAAAATATTTTTCTCTAAAATAGTATAAGAAGGAAATTATTTTACATATTTTACTTTCAAATATACCTAATTTAAAAAAATAGAATAGATAACTAATAATATTTAACCAATAATAATTACCCTTCAATAGTTAAATAAGGCAAGACTATTTGGAAATGCCTGACTCATATTGTTTCATTTCACATCGATCCAGTTTACCTAACATGTGTATTTTTAGCAAAATCTATAAGTAATAGTATAAAAATGAAAAAAGAAACACTGAGCATTTCCAAGATAACATTACTTGCTCTTTGTGGTGGAGCATGTTTCTTTATTTCAGTAATTTTTCTTTTCCTATTCGAAAGAAACATCCAGTTATGTTAAATTATTTATCATTTACAATCGTGAATGTTGTAGATACATATTATTTGAACATCTGGTAATAGAACCCTGCACTTCTGGTCAGTGTAAGTCAACCTTGCATTACTTCAGAAATGTCACTCCCCTGACACTTAATCATGTCAAAACAGAGGAATGCATGTCACGTCTTCTATGTAGCAAAGAGTCCTACAGGAACAACACGAAACCATTGTGACATTTTTCTAATTATCGATCATTTCATGTCCAAGTAGTTGAAGGTCACTTGTTAAACACATGAACATTTGCTTCATGTTGGCATTTTAGATCGACTATGTTACTAGAAAAATTTGTGTTACATGTTTTTATATTTATTTCCTATTAAACTCTAAATTGTTTGATCACTGAGTCTGCTTTTAGTCTCGCTAAAGACTTTGTATATATTGGAAGAGAACTATACTGTAAACTCCATCAGTTCTCTGAGCCCTGAGGTTGTGTTTATGTGCCCAAATTTCAACCCCCAGGGCAGACACACAATAGATACTTAATGTGTTAAAAAAAAAATGTATAAATGGATATCACTTATCCCACTCCAATCTTCAAACTTCCCTGCACGCTTCTTAACATGAGTCTTTTAAGAAAGAATCTCTTTTTATAACCATATTATTTCAGTAACACTTCCAATGTAAATGTCTATATGAATTTTGAAGGAGAAGTGGCAGAGTTTTGTGTCCAGGCTCACTGAGTCAGCAAGACTGTGGTTGGAGAAGATTTGAAGGGGATAATAAGAAGCACGGCTTTGTACTTCTCTCCACTGTGAGGCTAATCAATAATGTCCTGTTTATGGAGCAATATCAGGTTGGAATAATTTGCTTTCAAATAACAGACACCCAATCCAAACAGGCCAGATTAGGAAGGGGACATTTTTGACAAACTATCTGAATATTTCAAATAAGGATTGATCTTGTAGCATGGTTTGGTAAATTTTGTTTATGTTTTTTTTTTTTTCCTTTTAAGATACGTAAGTTAAATTCTTCCCATGTTCACAGGATGACTTCCAAAGGCTTCAAAGGATTGTTTTCTTCCTTGTTCACTCTCAGGATAAATGTACGTTTCTTTGGGTGTCTTCTGCAGCAGAATGAGGGATTTTTCTTATTCAGAGGTCCATACTCAATATCTCCTTGGCTAAAGTGGACTGTCATGGTCATCTATGAAACATTCATATATCCAGAGGAAATTCATATATCCAGAGGTATAGATGATTTCTTTGCAGCACACACTTAGGGCTGTACATAATTAAGCAAGTTTCACAGTTTGGAATGAATACCTGAATTTAAAAAGAAAAGAAAAGCAAAGTGCCATGACCAAAGGAAAGGGAAAATGAATGTGAGAAGTCAAGAACAGAACAGGTTCATCAATGCAATTTGAATAATATTGATATTATTTAGAGCACTAAGAAAGTGCAGGCTCAGGAATCAAATGACCTTGGCTCAAACATAGAACTTCCAGTCTGTAGAAGTATAAGCAAAGGCAAATCACTTAATGTATTTTCATATGCTTTTTACACCTGAAAATGATAACAATAACAGGACATACGGCAAAGTTTCATTGTGAATTTTAGCCGAGATAATAAATGCAAACTACTTAGTAAATTGCTTAACACCAAGTAAATGCATAAACAATTTTCACTATAATAATAATAATAATAATTGTTACTATAATTACATTACATTTTTCTATAATGGGCATATATTACCTTTATAATTAGAAAAATAAAGAGCTTAATACCCATGTCTAGAGCATTATTGTCAGGAATGAACACATTAATAATCCATGTGTTTATTTCCAGTGTAGCAGCTGTTTTATTGGTCTGAAATCATTTGCTTGGCTGCCACTAGACAGTTTATTAAAGTTATTTGAAGGCGATATCTCTCCATATAACTTTATAACCCAAAGAGCAACTGCAGTGTTTGACATCTACTGAATTACAGTTAGATGCTTATTCAAAAGAGTAAAAGAAAGAAGATGGAAAGAAAGAAAGGACGGAGAGACAGGGAAATAGTACTAAAAGAGAAAAAATGGTCAAAAGACATGAGTAAGAAGATGATTAGCCTGGGGGAGCCATCTCTGAAAGGTCATGAGACGTGTCTGTATTAATTTTCTGTGCTGTCGTGTGATTATGTGTCTTCTTTGTGTACTCTGAAGACAGAACATATATGGAACTACTGGACAAAAATTACATGTGGATAGCTATGTCCCAATCTGAAAATGAGCAAACAACCACAAAAAGCAAATTAACAAAGCACTGACTATCCAACAATAAAATGAACAGCTTCTTGCCAGAGACACTTGGAGATATTAGAAATGACTTGGAGAAAACTTTAAAGGAAATTCGTTCATTAGAAAATCTTTGGTTTTAATGACAGGGTTCTCTTCAGCTCTGTGATTGTGTCAACCGTGTAACTTGTTATATTTGTAAATTAAATATTGAAATTGAATATTAAACACTGTTACTTTTCAAAAGCAATATAATCAATTTAACAAATAGCACTAATGCTTGTTTTCTGGTATTTACACTTTGTTTCTCATCATGCCGTCATAGCTCAAGTGAAGAAAATTTAAAGTAGATTTATGGATGCCAACATTGACTATTTGAATTTAACAAAATTGTATTTTAAATTTTTATTTAATAAAAATCCTTTTTTTACTTAAAAAACCATTATATATGACACTTAAAAGCCAAAATCAAACTCACTTGCCAAAGAAAAATCATTTATATTAGAATTTTTTTAATACTAAAAAGATTTAGCACAAAATACAATGCAAAAGTAATGAGTCCTTGTCTTCTCATATTTTTTTTTTCAATAAAGGATCACTGATTCAGGAATTCTGCACCCTCTCGCTGTATTTGAGGAACAAAGACTACATCTCACATTTGCTTTACATGAGGCAATGAATAAAAGATTATAGATAAAAGAAAACCAGTAAATCATCATTTGCATTGTATTGATGTTTACTGAGGTATAACATCCCCTAGAATTTCCATGTGCTATAACATTTTTATGGAGAAGTTACTCTCTTAAAATAACATGGGATTCAAAACACACACATGTGTGTGAAGAATAATCTGAGATGTATGCTATGACAAATTCCTCAGAAATAAAAGAGAAAAATATCACAGTTTTATTATACCATAAGAGATGTGGATTTTATGTAATGCTTTGTTTTACCTTATTTTATCGTTTTTAGAAAACACATATGCCAACAAATAATGATTGATCCCTAAGAGTACTATTTAAATAGTAAAAGATAAAAATAAGATAAATAAATGCCTTAATTTATTAAGAAATTAAATGTATGTATATGTATTTATTTTAATGAATTTCAAATTGAAGAAAAAAATATTCAATAATATATTTTCTAGATGTTGATGCTGAGGCCTCAATATAACATAAAATCAAAAATTGAATCAGAATTAATGTAACAGTGATTTAAAAGTGTACACACTAGCATCAAATTATAGTATTAGTATCTTCTGATACCCTTCTACCAATCCATTGTAGAAAAGCAGCCTATAATTGGTATATGATATTGCTGCTTTGGTCTGTTTAAAATATAAATTATAAATATTTGTTTGAGGTGGGTAAGATAGTTAAGTGGAAGTTGACAGGGGTACAGTGGAAATGTTAAAGACATAGCTATAAGTCAAATTATTCATTTGAGTTTTAGGAAATTGCCAGGCATGATAACAGTTCATATTGGCTGGGAAGCAGATGAAGCAAAGGATAGTCGGTAAACGTAGGAAAAAAAAAAAGAATAGAAAAGTAATTAAGAATTGTAAAGAATTACAGAATGCCATATAATAATATATTTTGTGGTTATACTGATGTAGGGCAGGAGAGCGCTAAAATTGGTGCTTAGTCTAGAAGGGCTCTTGGCTTCACCCAGGAAAGAATTCAAGGGTGAGCCAGTGTTGTTAAACTATAACTTTCATTGAAGCACCCATGTACTGCAGCAGCAGAGATACTGCTTCTGGCAGAGCAGGGCTAACCCATAGGCAGTGTGCCCAGAGTAGCAACCCAAAGGCAGTTCTGTAGTCATATTTATACCCACTTTTAATTACATGCAAATTAAGGAGTATATTATGCAGAAATTTCTAGAAAAAGGTGGTAACTTCCTGGTTGCCAGGTCATAACCATGGAAAGGAGCAATAACTTCCGGGTGTTGCCATGACAGTGCTTAACTGACATGGCACATTGATGGGTAAGTTTTATGGAAAGTTCCTTCTCCCCATCCCTGTTTCAGCTAGTCTTCAATTTGGTCTGGTGTCTGAGCCCTGCCTCCAGAGTCAAATCTCACCTCCTACCTCAATATCACTGTTTATATGGTCTTCTTTTAAATTGACATTTTACCTGTTTGAAGGTTTTACCTATCATGTCTAGAACTAATATAAACATTCTTGTCCACCTTTTTATTGATCATAACTGCTCATATTTTTTGGTATATACCATGGAATAGAATTCTTGAGTCACAAGGTAAATGTATCTTTAGCTTTAGTAGGAGTTTTAGAATTTTTTTCATAGTGTTTGTGGCAATTTATACTTTCACCAGCATTGTGAATATTTTAGTGGCTGCATATTCTTGCCAATATTTATTATTGTTCTTTTCTTGTTTTGTTTGGTAATATCTCATTTTGGTTTAAACATCCATTACCCTGATGACTAATGACATTGAACACCATTTCATATACATATACATATACTGAGATGAAGTACCTGTTCAAGAATTTTCTCTACTTTTCAAAGTTTAGTCTCTTTTTTTTTCTTATTGATTTGTAGAACTTATTTACACAATCTGTTTTTGTTTTGCTTTTTAAATTGGTGAGAAATGGAAGGCTGTAAATGTTAGGGAATTTGAAATCACAAATATAAGATTGGAAGAACAGAAATTGTGGCACAATTCTACTGCACTGCAGTACAACACCTTTTCTAATAAACCACCTCAGAGAAAAAAATGAAAGTTTTATGATAACAAACATATTGTCAAATGACTTTTATTACTTTGTTTCTAATAAATCACAGGCCTGAACACAATCTTCGTCACTTTAACTGCCTGTCTTCACCACCCCAGAGGAATTTTGTTCCTAAGAATACACTGTATATTAGAATGAAAGTGAATAGGAAAATGAAGTTTTTCTTATTTTTTTCATTAAACTGATCTAAAGCAATGCAAATAATGCAAAAATAATTAAAGAATTAAATATATCATGTGTTGAAAAGGACAAGGAGATGTTTCAAAAATGATTTTTAAGTCATCTGAAAAAATGTTTGCTAGTCACAGGATGAGAATAAAAACAAAAACATACACGTTTTATTATTGTCAGTAATTTAGAAGTTTTACTGAACAGAGAATATGAGGAAGCAGTATACTGAATACTGGTGAAGTAGAAATAAATAAAGAAATGAAACTAGAAAATTTGCATGTGCACATTCATAAAATTATGTTGGAATTCCATACTCCATAGGAAATGAAAATATCATACTCTGTTTTTAAAATTCTGTTGTTCTTTTACTAAGAATTGCAGACTTTAATTAAGAGAAAGTTACGGTGACTAAATATTTCCTTGTAACTGAGTAATAAAAACAAGTGGTATAAACTGGAGTATATGAAAGCTCTCATTTGTCTGATGACTAACAGCTTTTTCATTTCTATACTTTTATTACCCTGAATACAAGTGAAGTTTATGGAGCACAGGTTAGAGTTATTGTCAGTTACTACAGCACTAGCAGCAATGGTTTCCCATATCCCAATCTTTCCCCTTTATTAGTGCCTGTTAAGTGGTGCTATGAGAACCAGGTAGACTCTACACTTGCACAAAATGGGGACTCTTGTACCACAAGCAGTGAATCAAACAAATTTGAACTGAGATCTTATGTATATTGCCTTCCTCTTTCCTCCTTCTCAAGGATAGGGAGAGAAACCCCTCTCAATGTAAATAAATACCCCTTAGGGAGAGGAAGGGAAGTTACCTAAATATCTTGTCTTTGAATAAATGACTCCAGGGAAATACAAGATAAGTGTCTCCAGATTTACAACCCCTGAAGTGTCTTCATGGCTCCAGAGTCCATTTCATTTTGATATTTAAATACACTTCTATGGAAAGTTTAACTCTTTTCAGAATTCTGTCTTTTTAGTCATCTCTTTGAGTCCCAAGCTGTCCCTTAGCCCAAGTCCCATTTGTTTGGAAAGTCCTAGCCAAGCAAAGAAATAAAAATATTTTCTCTATAGTCCTACAGTAACTTTTGTTTATGTTTTAACCTTTTTCACCCACCTTTAAATACACACATCTATTTTATCATTCTTTCCAAATATCTGTGTACTCTTTTCCCAACTGCTAATTCTAACAATGAAGGGAGAAAATATATTCAAAAATGTATAAACCAATAAGCCTAGTACTTTTATTATATGTTTATAAGTTCTAATTTGAATGCCCCTCCCTTACCACAAACCTTCTTTAGACAACACAATATGCTGCCATTGTAGTGTATTTATTTTTCAACACCTATTGTATTACATGTCATGTGTGACTCTTGGGTGGAATTGCCTATATCTACATCATCTTTGTCCAACTATCTCTTGTACTGTTGTTATACATGAAAATAAGGCATAAGGGTAATTATATTGTTGGGCAAAATTAAAGTAATTGCTAATGCTATTTTAATGTAGTATTCTGCTTTCACCGTGTGTAATATTTTCAACTGTTATTACAGTGTTATTGAAGAAAATTGTACTTTATTATTATTTTGAGCAATTAGAATGGGGAAATGTATTTTTTAAGTATATTTGTAGGAAATCATTCTTTTGGTGAGAAACACATTTTAATAAGTTTATTTAAACTTAAGCAACATAAACTAAAATCTACATTTTATCTTCCAAGTATATATGACACTGTGGTTGTCCATGAGATACTGTGGGAAAACTTAACCTCCAGTAGTTACACATAATTAAAGGGCTTTGCTGTTTAACAGCCTGAAAGCACTCATATTTTACTGATGTGAAATGGGTTCTTGGCGAATTTAATTGGTAGAGTTTAAAAAATTATTTAAGGTAAAGTTCTGAATATAACTTATTGAAATAAGCTAGTATTTGCTTTAGATTCAAGTATGTGCTTATATGCCATAAATGTTTCTCAATAATTTAAGGCATTTGTGCATTTAATACATATAGAAAGCAGAAAAGTATTTTGTGTATTTTTTATGTTACAGTATTTCTGTGGAAATATTACAGAGAAATTACATTAGTTCATTTAGGATAGAAAGTAAATTTTAGGTTGCTCAAAAATGGCTAGTATTTATGTGTCAGGCCAGTCTGCTCTCCATCCCCGCTTGAGAATTTTCATTACTAGCTCCACGATGGTCAGGGATAGAAGCTGCAAGCCAGGCCTCAGGAGAACCCTTCACTACCAAGCAATGTTTTAATCTACTTGTCTTTAGTCCTTAGAGCAGGTCTGACCTCATAATTTTCTCCCCTAAATTACAAGGCAGATTCCTCTTTCAGCGCAACCCTTCCACTATTGTTCTCAGAAGTGTGTGTGTGTGTGTGTGTGTGTGTGCGTGTGTGTGTATGTATGTCTTTTTTCCTGACTCCCTGAGGAAAGATCCTAATTCCTGTTTCAGGGTTATGGCAGGGTTTGGTTAGAACATTTAATGGCTGCCAGTGCATACTGTCTTCATGTAACCCAGTGCTTCATCTGTTTTGCATTCACAGAACTGATGTGGGCAGCCTGTGAGACTGCCCAGCTCACCATTTCTCCCATTCCTGGCTGGTGCTGAGTCATGTGATCTTCTGCAAGGAAACATTATCTTAGAATTCAGAGTAAGTTTAAAACTTTATAATGCCATTATATGTTTGAAAACCTAACTTGTCAATGGCCTCAGCTATAGAAAACTGCTTTTCCTAGCCTACAAAGCTTATTATCCCATCGGATACCTCTATCTCATGGTTTGCTTTGGAAAATAACCAAGCTGTCATTGGCTTGCCCCTCAGTGGTTGTTACGGAGCCCTCTAACATGCCTTTTGTCTTCTTCTTTTAGTCGTATTTTTCCTATTTAAATTATTTTCAACTCATAACTGTTGATTTCATGGTCAAAGGTTATTAATGTATTTACCCACAAAACCCTTTTAAAACCACTTCAACATTTTTTTCTCAAGCAATGTTTCCCCAATTATATCTACCTATTTTCTATGCTATGGCTGATATAATCATTCATGTTTTCATTCCCAAACACTTTCAAGAAAAAAAAAAACAAAAAACTTTAAAACTGGAAATAGTACAACAAAAGTAACAATATTACAAAAACAAATACATAAGATGAAAAAATATGTGGAGAGGAAAATGAGAACAAAAAGAAATATAGGATAAAGACAAAAATAATATTAGATGCAAATTGATTCTTTAAAAAACTATCCATGTACTATAATCTGTAGACTAGTTTCTAACATTTTAATCCCCACTTGAAGATATAATTCATTGTAAAATTTATAGTCTCCCTAAGATAAAACAAAACTGTTCAAAAGTTCAAGTCTCCCAAGTAGAAATCTGAAAGCAGGCCAGGCACGGGGCTCATGCCTGTAATCCCAGTCCTTTGGAAGGCTGAGGCAGGAGGATCCCTGGAACCCAAGAAATGGAGAGCAGCCTGGACAACATGGCAAATCCTATCTTTACAAAAAAAATACGAAAACTAGTCAGGTGTGGTAGCATGTCCTATAGTCCTGGCTACTCAGGAGGCTGAGGTGGGAGGATCGCTTGAGCCAGGGAGGTCAGTGCTAGGGTGAATTGCTCCATTACACTCCAGCCTGGATGACAGAATGAGACCCTGTTTCAAACAAACAAAAAGGAAACTAAAAGCAGCATTTTTCCTATTATCTTCACCATATACATAAAGTGAGCAAAACTATGACTTGTAGAGACATTTATTTTATTGTATGTCGACATCATAACATTACTCGAAATTCAGAACAAACAATAATTCTATGAAGGAACCAAAACAAAATAGTTTAGGCAAGAGGTTTCAAAGTGCTGATCTAATGCAGAGGAAGATGACAGCATCCAGGTGTGGGATCAGAATGGCATGCTATCCATATCTGTCACTCATGGACTCTCCCTCACTGATGGCAGGTATTTTTAAGTGATTGTTAAATCCTTTTGCCTGGATTCACATGTGGTCCCAGGGAACAACTGCCAGTGAGTTGGGCATGGCAAGAGCGAAGAATCCTAGATGCCAACAGTTAATTGAAGACATGGATGTTCAGACAGTACTCTATACACGTTCTTTTTCTTGATTGACCTCGGATATACAATGGGCAACAGTGACAAATACCCACTGTGCAGCTATTCGAGATTGCCTTTTAAGCAAGGATTCTAAAGTTTTAACAGTAGTAATTTGTGAGTGGAAATGGTTCTCTCTTTCTAAACTGTGATAGCCTGAATGACAAGATAAATGCTTTTGTATAAAGCCACTCCAACATTGCTCCCAGGCATAATAAGGAAGTAGTTTCAATACAATACCTTAAAATCCCATAAAGTGAATTTTTTAGGGGGTTAATGGTGGGAGAAATTGACTGAAAATATTCAAAAAGTCAGATATAAGTGGAAAATCAATCAAGAATAGCTAAGGGACTCTTGAAGAAGAAAAAGAAGAAAGCGGAAGAATTACATTTAAGATATAAAGAACTATAATAACACTACATCAATGGTGTTAGTATAATATTAACATAAGAACTGAAAAATTAATAAATGGAGATTCATATGCATATGGTTATCTGATTTGTGATCAAGGTGATGGCCTTGCACGGTAGTGAGAAAAGGTGATATTTTATGAAATGGTGCTGGGTCAACTGACTATCCACGTAGAAAAATGCAATCTTGGCCCCTATCTCAAACTGAACACAAAAATTATTTCCACATGAATTATAGACCTAAATTAGAAAGGTAAAAAAATCAAGATTTTAGTAAAATGTATGGGATAACTACCAGACCTTGCAGTGATAAATATATCTTAACGTGGACACTAGCCACACAGAACAAAAATGATAAATTAGATTGCATTTAAATTAAAAATTATTCTCTTTATCAAAAGTCACCATTAAGGGAGGGAAAGTGAAGTTGGGTGGCAGAAGGTATTTGTTATATATATAGCTCCATAAAGAATCACATCCAGAATATATTTTAAAATGCTAAAATTCAGTAAGAAAAAGTAGACAATCCAATTCAAAAATGGGCAAAAGACTTGGAACATCTATTTCATGAAACAAGTTATGCAGATGATCATTAAATATATTAAAATATAAAATTTACATTAGTCATCAAGAAAACGTGGATACAAAATCCAAAGTGATGCCATTACATACCTACTAGAATGGGTAAACTTTAGAGAGGGAAAAAAAAAGACAACAGTAAGTGCTGACAAGGATGTGAAGCAATGATCTCATATACTGCTTGATAAAAGAAGGCCAGGACTAGGCTGAGCTAAGTGAAGTGCTTAAGGCACAAAATTTAAGGTGGCACTTATTCTCTGGGTCATGCAAATACCAAGTATAAACTGGCACAATTACTCATAAAAATTGTTTGTTGTATATATCAAAGCATAAGCTCTGATCCAACAATTCTTCTAGGTATGTACCCAAATAAATGTCATATAGTCAACAAAAGACAAGTAAATAAATGTTTATAGGAGCATTGCTTATAGTAACCAGGACACTTCAAACTTCTATCAATGGAAGAATTAATACAGAATTTATGGCATATTAGTACAATGGAATACACTATAGAGCAGGGAGAATTTGAACTACAACTATAAAAAGCAAACATGAATGAATCTTATAACATAATGTAAAATGGTAGAGAAACCAGATACAAAGAAATATATAGTGAATGATTATATTTACACGCATGTCAAACACAGGTAAAACCAATCTATTGCATTAGGAGTCAGGATACCTGTCATACCTTGAAAAATCCATTGATTTATACCTACTTTTAATACACTTTTTGTATATGTGTTCAACTAAATATGTGTGTATATATTCCGTTATGTATGTGTTCAATGTGAATGTATATGTTCCATATTTTGGTTTGCACAAAATAAAATAATAAATCATATTAGAAACAATTAAATAGGAACTAGATGGAGGGAGTCTTTGAAAGTCTGAAAGTGATGGATATTTAGTATGTCGCTACACAGAATGCCAGGACCAGTAAGGCCTTCTATGACTGGTGACATTCACATGATCCCAAACAGCTTCATGCTATCTCCATATTTACGGGGGTTCATCTACATAGCTCTTCCACAGACATCCTTGTCATCGAATTTTCACACTTGGTGCTTCGAAGTTCCCATCTATCCTCAGCTGAAAATAAGCAATCATGCCTATGAATAGTTTAATAAACTTGGGTATTACATATTGTTTATTCGTAGTCTTTTTGCTTTTTTCCAAATTGCGTACTTTGTTTTCAAAGTGTTCAATTTAAAAATCACGGTCCGATGTATAGAAGTGAAGGAGAAAAATAATGTGTGTGAAATTCATTCTAAACATACAAGAAGAACAGATTTATACCAAAAATCAAACCAAAACTACAAGGACAGTGGAAAAACACACATGTCAGTTTGAAACCAACAGCTTTCTATACAATATAATGGAAAACAAGCATCTGATATTTTGCATAATATTCCATACAGTAGCACCCTGTGGTTTACTAATATTTAGATAAAATCAACCTAGAATTACCATCAGGGAGGCATGCCCATAAATCTAACAAGGTGGCCTGGGATATCAAAATACTATCTTCATTATTGGCATGATAATTTAAAGTAGATTTAAAAAGGCAAATTCGGGCATAAAAAAAGAAGGCACTAAGGGATTCTCCAGGAGTAACAAGGAGAACAGACAGATGTAGGAAGTAAAAATACAAGTACAGCCAGTCAAGGAACCAAGATTGGAGAGGGTTGATGTTGTGTATAACTCATGTAAATCAAACTATCTGTGTTTGAGAAAATATAGTCATTTTACTCCTTGACATAGTTTCCTGTAACCATTAATAAATCATAAAATGAACTCAGTGTTAAGGAAATTAAGTTGTTCTATCTCCTCCACCAATCTTATACTGGTCCTAAGACTGGAAGATGAGATCGTTTAGTTTCTAAGCAACACTCTTGAGTTGAGCTGGGGTTGCAGCCTTACGACAGCCTACTAGAATAAGGGAATAGTCTCCCTCCTTTTCACAGCAGTCAAGGAGAATAAATCCATTTGGTATAAAGAGTGAAGAAAGACACTGTCAAGGAAGACATCTGGGCCGGTGTAAATCAAACATACCATTCACTCCTCCTGATCGTGTTGCTGAAATACAAGACTCCCAGGAGATAGATTACTTGAAAAATCCAGTGCTCCAAAAATGACTCTCCAAAATTAGAAAATTATTATGCAGCCCAGGATTAAATATGGATAATTGTTTTATACTATATTTTATAGTTTACCTTACCAAAGGAATGATCCACATATCATTTCTCTTTCTCTTTTGTTGTCTAATAGTTTATACTACATTATAAATTGGCTGCATCAAGTTTTAAAGGCCAAGATTAATTTTTTGTGTCATATTCTCTTCGTATAGCCTATTTCCTGGCACAGAGCAAACGCTAAATAAATATTTGTTTAATTAATACTTTTGACTATTGAAAAAGTCTACATTTGAATAATTTGTTACATATTATAATAATGATTTACCAGAATATTAGGTTTTAAAAGATTGCTATTTTTGAATTTAATATAGGATCCAGTGGAAGAACCAGCCAATATTTTTTATTGCTTCCTATATTAGAAAGATAAAATTTATTTTTGTTTTATTCCAGAAAAGGATGGAAGGACATTTTTATTTCGATGTTAATTATTTATTTTTAAGTGACTTCTATTTTGACTTTATCTCACCGAAAAAGTATTTTTTTATACTGAAAATTTTATAAGCATTTTAGCATTTATAAGTGAATATCTCTATGCACAACTCATTATATCTATGACTCTTGATGCAGGTAAATTTTAAATAAAGGAGTGTTTTGAAAAATAGTGCTGATGACTAAAGTGCTGCTGCAACAAAATGAGGCTCCAAAGGCCAGGGCCGAAAGCTGCTTTTGATTTCAGTAGCTAAGGCCTGTGTTGGGCAGCGAGCCTGCAGCAGGAAGCAGAGACAGAAGGAGGGGTCCTTTGCAGTTGCTGTGTCAGTGCTGAGAGAGGTGTTCTTATCGTCCTGTCTCTATAGCTAGCTCTGTTTGACTGGAATTCTCTCCAGGCTTTTGAAGCAATGTAGCCTTTTCTTTTTCCCTCTGAGAACAGTCTGAAGGGCTTTTTTGCCCCCTTCAATACGTTAGCCATAGTTGTGAGAAAGCGGCAAAGCCGTGGCTTCTTAATACTTACGAGACACATCTCTTTGACAATTTTCTGCCTGATAAATCCTTAACATTTCCTATGGGTGAAAATCATAGGAACATGTGTGAGGGGAAGAAAATGATTTCACTGTTATTTTACTTTTTATAGACAGAAAATTCTGCTCTACCAGCCCATTTATATTCAGACCATCGCAGACCAGAATTCTCTGGGCTAATTATTTTGTTCCCGAGTGAAAAATAGATATTAGAATTTTTTTAGGATGCAACGAATGAATGGTTCCATAGTTACAGAATGTACACTTGACCCCTGCTAATTGTTTTAAATATGTGATCCATTGTTTCCAAGGGACTAAGTTGGGTCAAAATGGAGTTGTTCTTAAGGAACCATGATAATTCTGGCTTAACACATTGATGTCTAGGCCACCCAAGGTTCCAGGCACAATACGGACAAAATAAATGTTTGGGAGAGGAAAAATCATTATAAAATGATGGCGCCTGCCAGGCAGGTAAGCAAACCTCACATACTAGCTGACTGGATGAAGGAGGTGTGATTACATGAACCTCAGGGTTTTTGTTTTGATTTTGTTAACGCAGGCTGACAGGAGCCACAGTGTTCTCAGTGAAATGCAGTGAACCGTAGACATATATGCTACGGGCAACTCTGGGTAGAGTATGACATCATCAACACAAATGCATCACTCCAGAGAACACAAATGTGTACATTGCCTTTTCACGGTGGGTCAAAGGCACTACCCTTGGTATGTGTATACAACATTAGTTTCAGTTATATAGTTTACAGCAGTGAAAAAAGTAACACAATTAACCTGAAAAGGTTAATGGTTTTTATTTTTCCACTCATAATTTGAAACATTCATCTCCCTTGTAGAAATCATGGTAATAAAGAGTTCGTAGAAAATCTGAAGTTATAGCTCAAAAGTTCAATAAGCTTCTAAGAGCACTTAATGCTCAAACAGCCTAAAAGTGTTTTTATGGAGATCAATGGGCAATTCACTCTTCAGTCGCATTTTTTTTTTGAAGTGAAATGGTTGTATATTTCACCATAATATTTAAGACACAAAAATATTGGTTAAGATCTGTCTTTCAACACTCACAGTACCTAGTAGGTGGACGTTGATGTAGGTGGTTATAAAGGGACTTGGATTTTTGGTGTCTCTTGTAGGTCCAATGCTGAGTAAAACAAATTTTAAATTAATACTGCAAATTTCAAAAAGGCACATATTTAAGAGAGAAGAGAGAGGTGGCTACCCTCTAGAGGTTCTCACTTACAGGAATTCCATTTGTACACAAGGCACTCAGCTGTGAAGGCTCAGAAATGTGATGATTTTTGGACCCTGCATCAGTGTCTTCAGAGGATGAAGTTAAGCTAACCATACTCACAAGACAACCAAGTGAGACCTAATTATTATTAAATAAAACATATAGCTATCAGGAGGACAGAATACTTCTATTTACTTACTGATTAGCATATCCCTTCCCTATAGGCAAGTTAAATTATAATTATATGATTTCACAGTCAACATGGGAATAAAGCAAGAGCAATTAATTGGATGTTTTATTGCCTAATGTTATCAAGCCCTGAGACGTGAAGTAGTCATGTCAACACAAAGACAGCAACAGTTGCTCATGGGTGGAAGCTTGGGCTCATATGGAAAGTCCCGGACACACTTCCAAAGGTATAAAGATAAATAAATAAGTTGATAGTGTTCAGCACGCTGTGTTAAATCTGGTTATGCGTCCTGTTAAAGTGCTCAATTGTCTGTTGCATTCATAAATATTGCCTGTGCCTAGCACACTTCTTTGAATAGAGCTGTAGGAAGTTTCCATTTCTCTAGAGGATTTTGAGACTCCCAGGTCTTAAAACGTCTGTAACCATACAGAATAGCAATTCTCAACGTGTTTGGCCTCAGAACTCCTTTATACTCCTAAATATTTTTGGAAATTCCAAAGAGGTATTATTGATTTGGATTAAATCAATCAATATCCAAAAATTAGAAATTAAAACTAAAACAAACTTTATCCATTTTTTTTTAAGTAATAGACCCCAACATGTTAACATGAATAATGCATTTTTT
Organism: Trachypithecus francoisi; assembly: GCF_009764315.1. NCBI lineage: Eukaryota > Metazoa > Chordata > Mammalia > Primates > Cercopithecidae > Trachypithecus > Trachypithecus francoisi. The sequence goes on from NW_022681453.1 coordinate 105,359,910, forward strand.
AAAAAGCTCTCTTTAAAAAAATGGTAAGTAGTATGGTATTAGTTTTTATTTTTATAATCCTTGTTAAAGTCTGACAATAGAAGACAACTGTCTTTATGCTTCTGTATTAAATATGTTCTGATATCACATATACTGTAGTCTTTGAAAAAATATTCGGTACAACGTGAGAGAAAAAAATGAAAAAGGCAAATGGCGACATGCAATTACTGTTTACATCATTTTGATCTCAGGAACTCCGTGGAAATGTTCCAAAGATCCCTAAAGGTCTACAGATCTCTCTTTGGGAACTTTCACCGTAGAGAATTAAGGTTTTTCCCTCTGCCTCTTCTCTGCCTTCATCACTAAAGCTAAGTTATTCGTTGTTTCCTGCCGTTCAGTGAACCAGTCGTATACACAGTTATGAGGCCTTTAAATTAAAACTGCGGCCTGTTAAAGCCAAATGGTCGACTATATAGATGAAATAACAAAGAATTATCTGGGCATATGTTCAAGGATATAAATTGGGCTGAAGTCATATGAAAACAAGAAAATTTGAAGAGACAGTTTGCAAGAACTGGAGAAATTCATTGAGATATGGAGACTTAGGGGAGACAGAAACTCATGCAAGTCGTGAACTGATTTTTGTGTTTTTTGTTTGCTTGTTTTTGTTTTGTGTTGTTTTGTTTTTGAGACAGAGTCTCATGCTATCACCCTGGTTGGAGTGCAGTGGCAACGGCGTGATCTTGGCTCATTACAACCTCCCCCTCCCGGGTTCAAGTGATTCTCCTGCCTCAACCTCCAAAAAGCTGAGATTACAGATGCCCGCCACCATGCCCTGCGAATTTTTGTATTTTTAGTAGAGACGGAGTTTTAGCATGTTGACCAGGCTGGTCTCGAACTCCTGACCTCAAGTGACGCACCCGCCTGGGCCTCCCAAAGAGCTGGGATTACAAGCTTGAACCATCGCACCCAGCCTGGTTTTTAAGCACTTGGACAGTGGATTCTAGCCCTAACCCTATGTTCTAGGATTTAGCACTATCACACTCATGCTAGTTGACATTGGTTTAACTTAGTTTCCATTTCTCAATTCTGAGTTTAAAAAAATAGCTCCGTTTTTTCCAAAGTTCGTTTTTTTAATATAAAACTTTTCTCAGGTTTTCTATTTTTGCCCACATTCTTTTTCAAAATTCTTTTTATACACTTTCCATAATTCTGGTTTTTCTAATATTGTGACTAAAATCTTTCCCTAAATCTTGGTCAGTTAGGTAAATGATAAAAAATTCTGAAGCTAACCAGGTACCCACCTGGGCCACCTGCCACTCTGCAACTCTTAGCAACACTTGTTAATAATTCCTGAGGTATCTCACTACCATGTCTCAGCTCATGACTAACCCCAGATTTGTCATTGTCCTTTTGACAAACGGTTAAGAAAAGTTAATAACTGGAGACTGAACTTTCTCAGAAGTATTCACGTACTCTGTCCTATCTCTGGTCCATTTTAAGTGATGGGGTCATATTCAACAGAGTCCCAGGATGAACTCTAGATGGGTGAGTATGCCATTAGCACACCAGTTCCTTGAGAAAACATGTTTACTAATATGATTGGACAAAACAGGGTCATTTGGAACATTTTATCTAGAATAATTTAGCTTTAGTTTTTATGTTATATTACCTTGGGATTCAGAAACCCAAGGAAATATAATAGTAAAGTAACAAAGGGAACGATAATTCTTCTCAGATCTCTGATATCTCAGAGGATGCTGTTCTTTAATACTTGTGTTTCTGCCTGATAAAATCCCTAAAGAATATCCCACCATAGTCTATGGTGACCTAAGGCCTCCCATTTTCTATCTACTAATGCTATCACTAGAGTCTCCCCAAAATGTTTTGTATTTCAATCATCAAACTTGATTAATTCATCATTAGAAGAGGTTTTGATTGACGCATACTATAGAAAGAAATTTAAGAGCTGATTTTTTTTCACCTGGAATTCATGACGCAAATTTATTATGTCCAAAACAGTGCTTCACTGAGTGATACGAAGTAACTTTAAGCACCAGGCGTCTGTCCTAGAACTCCCCAGACACTCTGTATTTAAGGTTCTTCATTTTGCAGTATAGAAATTTCTATCACATTTTAAAATTAAAATAATGTTTCACGTTTTAAGTCCAAATCAGGAGTAGAATCACAGTATATACTTTCCACTGGAGATTTTGTCTTCTAAGTCACTTTTGATGTAAAAACATTTCCTAGTGAGATTTTTGTCTATATATCATATGAGTGAAGATACTATATAAATTGATTAGGCAGGCTGAATAAAATGTAATACATTCTAACATTTCATAGAGCTTCGCTGGTGCTGATTTCCTTGAATCTCTGAACACATCAGTATTTTCCCATTTGAGCTGTGCAGAAGAGTAAGACTTTCTGGGTGTGCAGCCAACTTTTGTTGTTTCTGGCTTCCTAGCTTCCAGGACCCATTTGTAACAATCTCTGATTTTCTTCTGGGACATTGTGTCTCCCACACTGTGCCCCCTACAGATAATGGAACGAGAAAACGAGAAAACCGGGTTTTGTTGTTTCTTCCCTTCATAGAAGTCAAAGGAATGCCTGCAAGTTCCTTGTATCAGATTCTGTCTCCAAATATCAATCTTTACTTTAGCTTCAAGCATTCCCGCAGTGGGTATCGGGTGGCCAACTTTCTCTATGTCCCCCTTATTCTTGTCTGTTCTAAGTCTGGTTTTCAGTTTTTATTTTTATTCTTGGTTTTTGTTGTTCATCTTGCACGCAGTCTTGTTCTTTCAAAAAATTCAATTTCTATTTGTCAGTTAGGGTCATTCTTTGTTACCTGCAACTAAATAACCCTCAACTACATAGGAGGAAAAACAACAACTTTTTTTTTTTTACTGTAAGTATTGTTTCTTAGATAATTTTAGTCTACTCCAAAGATAACATAATTTAATTGTAATGTGTCTAAACTACCTACCAAAGTATGTAATTGTTTCCTTCCCTTACTAGTGTTTCAGCAGAAATTCAAAGATGAAAACAAAATGGTAACTGCCAAGTACTCCGTATCATAAAGATGCTATATCATCTATGCGGCCAGTGTCAAACCACTGTGAAAACAGTTCTGCCTGGGTTGCCCAGTATGCCTGCCTCCAGACTGTATATGGGAGTTGACGAACCTGGAGTGTGGGGAATATTTCAGAGACAGATGTCAGTCTCTTTTACATTATATTTCCTTGGGTTTCTGAACCCCAAGGTAATATAATATAAAAACTAAAGCTATACACATGCACACACACACATGCATTCACACACGTGTACACACACATACACACAAAAAGGGTGGTAGTTTTTCTTCTATCACCACAGGCAAAGAGAACACACTTTAGAAGTACTTCTTAGAGAGCTTGTAAATGTTCTCTGGAATTTGGGAGACAGAAAGACTGGAATATATCTGTATAATATATATGGTATATAGGATAACCATATGTAGCAAAAATAGATATAGATACATAGATATATGAGAGTAAATAAATTAGAAAGTTGTTTATCTAGAAATTGTAGATTGGGTAAATAATAACTATTCTACTCTCACAAAAGGACACTGTTCAGCTATTAATATTAAAATTATGGTACATTTACATTTATTGATAGATACTCATAAAATATTTGTAAGTAAAAATCATCAACTATTTGTGCTGCATATTCATAATATATATATACAAATAATAATTATAGAAAAATAATGGAAGACAACAAACTAAAATGATAGTAGAAATTGTCTCTTGTTTTTATCTCACATAATTATTCTCTTTTTTATTTTTTCAAATTTTTAAATTTTTAATTTTTCTGTATAAATATTATGTGTAAAATAAACATGGGTATCTTTCAAAGTGATTAAAGTTTTTAAAATAATCTGTATTGTTATATCAGCAGCACAAAGGAGCATCAACACAGAGAAAGTAGTAAAGTTTTCTAAATCCTAATCTGAAACATTGCTTCTGATAAATAAAATCATAGTGCATGTGAAGCTTTGGAATTAAACAGCCTAGGCTTGGTTTATGGCTCTCAATTTCTAAAGGAGTTTGGGAAGCACCAACCTAAGGCTCCACTTAAAAGTTTTAAAAATTTAATTTAAACAAAAATTATTCCTCACAAAGGACTTGGAACTCCTAAGGATGTCATTGACATCCTAAACAGTTAAAATATTGAGTAGTTTTAAGGTATATTTGTGGATTTAAATGTCTTATTGAATGTGCTAACTTGCAGCAGGGTCTTTTATGTGTTCAGAAAAATATAAGAGGATAGAATTTCAGTTTATACTGAAGTAATGACTACAAATGCTTTAAATGAATGCATTAATAAATCCAAAATAATCAGGGCATTTATTCCATTAAAATGTCTTTTAAATACCTTTTTAAGGAAATGATTGACCTTAACGTAACAATTGTTTAATACTACCTATTGTGAAAAGAAACATATGACTCTTGTTAAAATTAAATGTCATAATTTATTTTCAGTCTCTCAGTTTTCTCCACCGAAAACTTTAAGTCACTTTTAATAAACTACCCTGAAAATGTAATGCCATTCCAAAATCACACTTGGCTTTTATATTGATTTGTTGCATATTTCTTTAGAGATACAAATTAACTTGTTGATGTTTTCTGTTTATTCTTGAGGATCAGTAACGGTGTATTCAATTTGCAGCTTTTTCATAGATAGAAACAGGAAGGGTGCCAATTAGGTTGGAATTTTCTATGAAGCAGGTGAGAATTTACAAGGAACTGGAATAAAACCAGCTGAGTTCACTAGGAGACACCACAGGGCCTGGCTTTTGCCTCAGGCTACATTCAAAATTAAACTGAAGTATAATAACCACAAACCCAAATTACTAGCATTTGACAAAATAAGGGGGTAATTTAAGTTTTGTAACTAAAAAAAAAGGAAACATAGTCTGAAGATCAATAAATATCTATATATGAAAATCCTTTACATAAAAAGAAAATATTTCATATCACTTGTGTAATTCCTAAAGAATAAGATGACATGTCACTGACATACTAAAAATTATTTTCATCAACAATGAATAGGCTTTATATGACAATTTGATAGGGACACAAGGCAGGGAAATTCTGGGCAGAAGAGGGCAGGTGCCTGGCAAGGGCCCCACCCTCAAGGCAAAGAGCCTGAAACCACTCACTAAAGTGAGAACTGACATCCCTGTTTTCCTGCTCGAATGTTGCCTTTTCCAGAACCTTGCATGGCCTGCCCCACTCCCCATCCTGTGCCCATAAAAACCCCAGGCTCAGCTGGCAAGACAGGAGAAGCCGCTGGACATCAGAGACTACGGCTGTACGTCAGAGTGAAGCAGCTGGACTTCAGAGAGACAGCTGGATGGCCTACCTTGGAGAAGAATCCATCCAGAGATAGCCAGACTTCAGAAGAAGATTATCTTCCTGCCCAGTCCCATTTTTAGCTCCCCTTCCCACTGAGAGCCACCTCCATTGGCAATCATATCCCACCCCCATCCCCCTGCATTTACCATCCTTCAATTCATTCATGCTACCTCATTTCTCCTGGACACTAGACAAGAGTTCAGGTGCAACGTGTTGGGGTCCGCGTGTTTCCTGAACAGAGGAATGAACACACAAGACAACACAAGACAAGACAAACATGGTGGCCTCCCTGAAGGACAGGCTCCGCTTTAATTTATACCGTCGTTTGTGGAATGTTACCAAGTCACAAGACACATTGTTGTTTTTCTGACCTTTCCCTGACTTTCTGGAGTTCCAAGATGTTTACATATAAACAAGCCCCCAGGGTCTGCTATTTGCAACTGAGGCCAGTCTTGTAGGCTCCTTTGTCCTCCCTGTTTGCAGAGGAGGAATGCCCTGCTTCGTTTACAAGAGCAGGACTTATAATATTAATGGGGGAATGCCCTGCTTCGTTTGCAAGAGCATCTAGTCCTCTACACAACGAGTGTGGATGCAAAAGGCTGTCACACGGACCCTTTGCCCTCTCTGGCAGACCCCAGCTGCCTCACACAAAAAGGAAGAGGGTCCACTGAGCTGTTAACACTTAAGCCGTTCACTAATGGCTGAGCTACAAGAGCACTGTAACGATTTCTTTGGGGCTTGGGGGCCCTGAGCACCCATCCCAGACACTGCCGCAGGGCTAGTACAGGCTCCTGCTGGCATGCAAAAGCATTCTCCCTGGCTTCTGCCCCGCTCACCTGCATGCTCGCTCCCACAAGCGGCAGAGTGCAGCGGGTTCCAGTGAGTAGAGTTCACCACTGTCTGTGCCAGAATGGCAGGATGAGTCCAGCACTTGTGTACTCCAGTTCCCGCCCACGAAGGGGTCAGGGACATATTCAGATTCAAATTAAACATACGATCACTAAAAATCCACAATCAAGCATTCTATATATACATTTTTAAAATTAATGTGCTCTTCAAACACAAACTAAAATATTTAATTCGATTAATCATTTGTTCATTTTTTGTTGTTTGCCAATATTTTACTGAATTTGAAACCTATTCTAGCTACTTACAGAGCTTTTCATTTTCTTCACTTATGGGATATTTCACACATATGGGGATGTATAGAAAATATTATAATGAAGACGTATATATTTACCACCCAAATCTAACTATCTTAACATTTTGCTGTAATTGTTCCATATATATAGACATATATATATTATATATATATATAGAGAGAGAGAGAGAGACAGAAACAGAGACACAGAGAGACAGAGTTTCACTCTTGTTGCCCAGGCTGGAGTGCAATGGCGTGATCTCGGCTCACTGCAACCTCCACCTCCCAGGTTCAAGTGATTTTCCTGCCTCAGCCTCCCAAGTAGCTGGGATTACAGGCATGGGCCACCATGCCTGGCTAATTTTGTATTTTTAGTAGAGACAGGGTTTCTCCATGTTGGTCAGGCTGGTCTTGAACTCCCCACCTCAGGTGATCTCCCCGCCTTGGCCTCCCAAAGTACTGGGGTTTGAACCACTGCACTCGGCCTCCAGATATATATTTTAATCAAACACAAAGCATCAGTGATATAATAGTCCCCAGATATTTCGAAACACTTACATGCTGGGCAGCATGTTAGGTGCAAAGCCTACACATCAATGATCGATATAGCCCGGGGCCCAGATCTCTTGTGACTTGCTCAAGTTTTACTAGGAGAGACGGTTACTAAACAAATGAAAATGTAATTAAATACCATCAGCAAATGAATAAAGACAATGTGGTATGTGTACATAATGGAATATTGTTTAGCCATAAAAATGAATGAAATATTGTCATTTTCAGCAATATAGAAGCAATTAGATTAAGTGTAATAAGCCAGAAACACAAAGACAAATATCACATGTTTTCACTTCTATGAGGGAGCTGAAAAAGTGGACCTAATAGAAGTAGAAGAGTAGAATCATGGTAACCAGAGCCTGAGGAGAGAAGGAGAGGTAGGGAAGAAAAGAAGTTAGTTAAGTGATACAGAAATACACTTAGATAGAAGCAATAGGTTCTACTATTCAATAGTACAGTAAGGAGATTAGAGCTAATAACACTTTATTACATACATATTTCAAAGTAGCTAGATGATAAGATTTGTAATGTTCCCAAAGCAAGAAAAGATAAGAGGCAATGAATATCCCAGTTACCTTGATTGGTCATTACACATTTTAAATATACAAGTACCAAAATATCACATGTACTCCAAAATATGTACAACTATTATATATCAATAGAGCAACATGTTTAAAAAAGTATCAAATACTTTTTCATGCTATGACAAAAGGTATAATGGAGTAAGCGAGTAGTGTCTGAGTGAGGTTTTTTTTTTTTTTTGGTTATTTTTGAGGAGGAGTTCTTATGTATCTACTTCAACAGATTTTGACTTGAGGCCATTGGACCAAAGAAAAACTACAAGTATAATGCACTTGTTACATCCCAAATTTTCAATTAGCTGTTTTCATATCAAATATTGCTGGTGAAAATATAAGCTTTAGCAATCTTTTTTTAAAAATTACTATTTTTTGGAGCAGCTTCAAGCAAGAAATATGAAATTCTCATATATCCCCTACACTGCCCCTACAAGTCCGTGCCACATATCCTCCACCAGAATGGTGCACTTTTTAACAATCAGTGAACCCAAATCCACATGCCAATGTCACCCAAAGAGTTCACTCTTAGTGTTGTCCATTCTGATGGATTTTGACTCATATGTACTGACATATATCTACCATTATAGTATCATACAAAATAATTTCACTACCCCTCCTTTGTGTTCATCCTATTTGTCCTCCTCTCGTGAAACTGCTGGGAAATATCTTTTTACTGTCTCCATAGATTTGTTCTGTCCATAATGTCATATATTTGGAATCATACAGTAGGTAGCCTTTTTACATTCGCTTTTTTTTTTACATTAGTAATATGCATTTATGTTTCCTCCATATCTTTTCATGGATTGAGATATTTTTTAAAAAGGCTTTAGAAACTACAGTGTGTGTGCAAAACCCATCTTGGACCTCGGAATTTAATATAATCATATTTTACTAGGATAGGTAAGATCCAAAATGGATAATAAGAGATTTTATCTAGGCAAGAAGGCTTACTTTATGAAAAATGCCTTCAATAACATTAGTTTTATTTAACTGTCAGTTTTAAGGACTCTAAATTAGATGATGCTTGGTGGTTATCAAGTCAGTTTAATGGACATAAATCATACTGAATCCTAGCAGAAGATTCTTTAATTTGTACACAGAGTTTTTGGAACAATAAACCATGGGCTCTTGTGTATGAGTATGCATGTGTGTGTTTAATATAATTAATAGGCAGATTAGTGGCCTGAAATTTGTACAGAATAGGAAGTTTTACTTTTTTTCTTCCAAAGGTAACTCAAACTGGACCTGGCTTAGTGTTTAAACCCTAGAAGCAGAGATATCTTACAAGTAAACATTTTAAATAGTGTGCATACCCATGCATTTCCACAGTGTATATAGCCATACTCAAGAAAATATCAGATCTGCCTACTTACGTCGCTTAGAATAATTATACATTACTCATTATTTCAACCGTATTTATATGAGATGTTCTATTCAACTCTGTATTTGCACATTATTTTCTGTATCTTTAGGCTGCATATTTGTATTTGAAAATATTCAATGAAAGTAGGTAATATAGTGGTAGATAACAAGTGTGGTCCATTAGGTTGCACAATAGAAATGGAAATGTGGCTTTATGAAATAGATTATCATTAAAATTGTATTTTTGATTATAAAAGTTATATTTAAAGTAGATAATCAAACCATGTCTTAAAATTTTCCTTGGACTATATTTGGGGCTAATTTCATTCTAACTCTCATTCTGCATTATTATTCCAAGGCAGTAAGACCAGATAATTAAATTAACTGGGACTTTGCAACTAATTTTCAGATTGTTTAGAACATATGCTGCCTTTCATTTTCTAATTTATTCAGACTTTGACCTGGCAAGTTATTTTCCCCTCCAAATTAACGTAAGGATCAATTTCACAGAATAATAACATTTTAAGAAAACTGAGTAGCATAGTATAGATTATCAGAAATAAATTAACATTCTTTTGGTTATGAATATTCCTGAACACCTGGAGAGCCAGATTTGAAATGGCAGGATAGCAGCCAACTACTGCCCCGTTTTTAAATCGGTGAGTTGGCCATTAGGTCATGTCAGTCATCTGAAGAGTCAGGGTTTCATTCCTTAAGACATAACTTTTCCATGGCAACATCATTGCAACTGGATGTTTTTCCAGTTAGGGATCTGCCTATAACAGAAACCTGTCTATTGAGGCTTAATCACACAGGGATACATTTTATCACATAGCAAGAAAGTCCAGGGATGGCCATAAAGTGACTTCTCCAAACCATCTGAGTCTTAATCACACAGGGATACATTTTATCACATAGTAAGAAAGTCCAGGGATGGTCATAACGTGACTTCTCCAAACCATCTGAGTCCAGGCTCTCTACCGATCTCTGCTCAGATATCTTTAATTCAGGGCCTTCATTTCGATGTTCAAAAGTTGGCAACTTCGTGTCTAGAGATTGCATTCTTGCTCCATGTAGTTAAAAGCGTCAAGGACAAAAGACAAAGGAAAAAGCCTGGCAGTATCCGTTCCTTGGTCTGTTCAGGCGGCTCTGCCAGATACAACACACCAGGAATTTATTTTTCACAATTCTGGAGGCTGGGAAGTCTGACGTCAAAGCATGGCCACATTAGTCTGGTAAGGTTCCCATCCCTGATAGGCAGCCGTCTTCTGATTGCATCCTCCATGATGGAAGGGGCAAACTCCAAGTCTCTTTCATAGGGCGCGAATGTCATTCATTAAGTGTGAACACTTTGTGGTATATGCTTCTACAAGAGGCCCTACTGCCTAATACCATCACATTAGGGGGTAGCATTTTAACATCTAAATTTTGGGGGGAGTGCACACTCAGCAGCCAGCTAAGTCGGTTCTCTTAAACAAACAAAAACAAAAATCATTTCCAGGAATAACCAACTGGCTATTTCCACTGAAATCTCAATGGTGAGGACTATATCAGATGACAACTCTTAACTCTCAAGAGAGGCCTCACTGTGAGTACATACAACTGGGAACACTGGAAGACTGTCACACACTGGCACACAGATCACAGTTCTCTTAGAAAAGAAGGATGAGGAAACAAATATCAAGTCTGGTAAGGTTCCCATCCTTGATAGGAGCCTTTGTCATGGAAACTAAGTATGATTTAGGCAAGAATTATTCAACCTAAACTCTACCTGTTTTTGGTATAAATTTTTCCACTTTTAATCTACTTCCCAACATGTAGTAACTGTAATTACTGCTAGTCACAAATTTTGCTAAAAATACTAGCTCCATAATTTTTACATTCATTTTATTCCACTGGTTTCTCAGTTGCCTAGTTCCAGTGTTCTCTGCAGTCACCATGCCTGAGCTGCTCACCAGCGTGGCTGCGTCTGTTACCATGTAATATTCATTTCCAATACCTTTCTCTATAGGCCCGTCTCATACCATCATCCCCTGTCCTTCTACTTTCCCTACTCCCTTACTGTCACTGAATCTGATCTCTGCCATCTTTGTGATTTGTGGGCATTCAAACTTCTAAGTCTGGCAAACAATCAGGTCCCTTCTAAATTTCTTTGCCACCTCCTTCCCCTGTCCTCACATCCCCATGTCATGAATCTGGTAACTGACAGTTTTATCAGTGCGCTCATTTTAGCAGTACACTCAATTATCCTCACGTCCCCATTGACTTTCCACAGAGTATCACCAAGACCTTGTGTACAAGACCACGTATTTTGCTGTATCCCACGGTAGTATGAATTCCTAGAAGCCATAGATGGTTGTATACAAACTCTGCCACCCTTATCCCACCTTATGCCACCCTTGCAAATAGGAAACAAAGAGTTGGGACGCCTTTATTTTATACCACCACCATTCTACTAGGGAAGTGAAGCATACCTCTTTATATTTAGTGCATTATGTGTGTATGCAGGGGGGTGGGTAGGCCCTAGATCAACAATATTAATATTTTTGATCTCTGAAAAAATAAATATCTGCTACTCACTATTCACTAAGTATTGTTTATTGTAATACAATAATTCAACTATAGAAAGCAGTAGTCTCTGAAATCTCAGCAATGTGTGGAATCTTTACCCTAGGGCACAGATACTATGTACTTCCTTCGCTGAACCTCCTGGATCTCAAGATTATGAAATATTACAGAAAAAAAGAAAAAATTCTGGGAATCAAGTAGTTCACCAATACATCTCACAGAAACAAAATGAACAATTGCTCAATGAAATAAAAGAGTCAAAAACCTCATAATAAACAATAAACCTTTTGGCAATTAAAACTTACTATGACTTTTGGAGATAAAAACTTCTTGAACTCTTACTCAGTGCTGGGGAATTCATTTTTGCTACATATGCAGGACCCTGTTAACATAGGCTACCAGCCAGCACTTACATGAACTCTTTGTTATGATAAACTTTTTATTGCAATGGTGCATGTAGGAGGGATTTGACCTGCATATGCCCTGAGAATTCTTTTCCAGAATATAACTTACTTTGACAAGGCATTTAAAAACATGGGTGTACTTTAAATAAAGATGTCTTCAGACTTCAGTATCCTGTGCCCTTTAAAAATCACAACTCAAAGAAATAATTGTTTGACTTCAAAATAAAATAAGTATAAAGACTTACTAATGATATGAACAAAATAATTATTATTAACAAATCATAGTGTTTATTAGATATGATGCCAAAAATCGATGCTGAAGATCTCTTTCTTGGTACAAATGTTACCTGAAAACATACATACTTTTGCATATATCCTGCATGTTTACTTTTCAATTCTTGTGAAGTAAGACCACAGGGACATCTACTTCTAAATCTGGACATAAGAGGAACAAGAATTTTCAACTAAAACTTCTTTAATATTATGCTTAAGATTTTAATGAAATGTAGTAAGAGTGGATGTGAACTCTGAATGAGTTCTACATGAGCACTAAGAACAAGCAAAATTTACTGATTGCCATAAATTATGTACAGGATGCTGCTGTAGGTGCTTCCTTGGCTTGGGCTTGAAGTGAGATGCTATATGTAGGTATAAATATGACTAGATTCAAGAGATTCCATTATAACTCAAAACATGCAAAGCATCACAAAGCATCATGGGTGATGGATTTGTCATGTCTTAAGCTAGCTCTCATGTTACACACATGTGCATTTTATCTATTATAACATTAGCAACATTTTTATCTGGGTTAAAACTCCTCCAGCATTAAAATCATTACTCATCATTTCTCACAAAATATTGACCCTTCCCCCTCCCAGCACCACCACAACACACCATTTCTGGAAATATGAGAGATGGTGATAGAGTACTATATTCTGATCCTATAAACCTTTGAAAACTTTGTTGGAACAATCAGTACTGCTATTAGCCAAATATTCCCAGCTTTTCTTTTTCAGGCACATGGTAGGATTCCTCCCTTCCTTTGGAATTCTCTACTCTTGGAATCAAATTTGACTTTTTAATTTGTTTTGGCCAGCAAAATGTGTGAAGTGCTGTTAGTAGCTGTAGAAAGAAGCTTTTAAAGCTAATTTGTAACTAATCATTCTCTCTCTCTCTGGCATGACAGACACTATTAAAACACTGACCACACCATCAGCCTGGACCCTTTACTGACCACAATGAACAGAGAGACCTCTGCCAACCATGATATAATAAGGTAGAAATAGAAATAAGGCATGACTGAGAAACAAACCTGCATTATTTTAAGTCATGAAGACTTCTGCATTTTAATACTGCATCACACGTTAGCCTATCCTGATACAAGTGGGAATGTTAACTTGCTGCTCTGGGACTGAACTGTCATGTAAAACCTGAGCCAACAATCACAATCGAGTATTAATTTAAGATCTATATTCCTTGTACTTATTCATTCAGGAAACATTAGAGGGTTAGGATAACATTGATACCTTTGCTAGACTGGGGAGTATAAAGATGAATTAGTTGTGGTCCTTGACCTCAGTAACTTTATATTCTAATGCAAATTTCTGAGATGTAATTAAATAAAATAATAAGAAATTTATTTTGTAGTGGGTTCACATTTGTCTGATTTTGCAGGTGGTCAAGCTTTCCATGGGAACCATTGCTCTAAGGACATTATTCTAAGCTGAGTAAACACCCTTTGCAAAGAATGAAATTATAAAAAAACTATTTAGATTATGATAATCTTACTGCAGCTGAGGTGCATGTCTATATATTAATTAGAATACATATGTCCAAGGAGAGAGAAGAATTCCAAGTTGATTTTTATATTTTTCCCACTTTAGTTAGCAAAATAACAAAATATTTAGAGTTGTGCTAAGCACCATCAGGGTAATTCCAATCTATATTTTATCTTGAGACAGGATTCCTGTAGAAATAATTCAAAAGCATATTTTCCCTTGTTATATTTATTATGGTTTCAGAAGAATTTGGATGTACATGGCTGAATAACTTTACAGCTTAATTTATTGAATATTTTTGAATATTTGAAAGTGTGTACTTTTCCCTTTATTCAGTTGTGAGAACCGAATTTAGCATTTTGTAAAAAACTTTCAACAAAAAAATCTTTATTATCTTACGCCGCCGCTTAACAAAGTCCATGAAGTCCATGTGGAAATTCTGCTTGATACCAGGTGGCCTGTCTTCTCAGGAAGTGCATTTTCACAAAAAGAGGTTGTCAGGAAAAGGTGAAATCCTCAGCCACATCACTTTCTCGTTTTCCTGCTCTTGTAAAAAATGTCTGTTGGGTTGCTTATACTCTTGTCACTTCTAACAGCTAATAAAAATGTCCACACCGAAGAATCCATCCACAGGCCAACTTTTTGTATCAATTTTGTGTTTATGTTTTAGGAAATTCCAGTTCAGTTACTGTGTGTTTTAGGAAGATGGTAGGAAATAGAACACTATGTCATAGCACCATTTTTCTTAGTACACTGTATATAAATTGTGGTGGATATACAAATTGAATCACGTCTAGAATAAAGCTATCGCCAACTTCCACTTCCTCAGCAATCACAGCAATATGTTATAAACTCTCCCGCATGTGGTATTAAACACTCTATTTTGAGTATCTCTGTGATTGCAACTTTTCTTTAGATCTGAAGAAGACATTTAAATTTCCAATTGCTGGCTTCACTTAAAATTGGTTTTCATTTATCCTGATCTGTATGCCTGATCCGATGCAACTACCATGGTGACATAGAACTCTTTTTCTGGTCTTGATTCCTTTTATATATGGTTCACTAGCTCTTGCCTACAAGCCTGTCTTAAAACACTCATTTTTTTCCCCCTACTTATTCTGTTTTGTTTAGTTCTGTTTGGGTTTGTTTAGGGAGAGAGGGTCTCATTCTGTCTCCCAGGCTGGAGTGCCGTGATGCAAACATAGCTCACTGCAGCCTGGAACTCTTGGACTCAAGCAGGACTCAACTCCTGCCTGAGCCTCCCTGAGTGCTGGGACTACAGATATGCCCTACCATGTACGGCTCCTACCTACTGCATATCCATTTGGTCCATTTGCCCCTTTTCAAGAGCTACTTAATGTTCTTCATTTCTAAGAGCATTTTATGATTAAACATACTTGGATTAAAAATTCTTGGAGTCTCAGGTAGTACATGTTTAAACAAAAAATGTATGTATATTAATCCATGCTTCTCAAACATTAATGTGCAGAAACCAACTGGGATGTTTCTAAAATTCAGACTCTGCAAATCTAACTAGCTCCCAGGTGATGCCACTGCTGACCATCCAGACCATGCTTTGAGTAGAAAGGTGTTACTCTAGCAATATTGGACATCACCTGGGAATGATATAATCAATTATTGAAAATATGTACTCAACATTAACTACAACTGAAACAGCAAGGATTGCACTGCACTGGATTCTAATGATTAATTAGTGAGCTAAACAATCAAGATCCTTGAATCTAGGACTCACCTTCCAGTGGATAATTGAGTAATAATATAAAATTTAAAAATATTTGATAAGGTAAATGAGGAAAATATCATCAGCACTACAGAACAAGTGGGAAAAATGTAGTTCACTTACTACGTTTCGGGAAGAACCAATTTTCTGAGGAAGTAGCAACTCAACAGTAAATTGAAGAAAGTTAAAGGAGTCAATCCTGCAGAGTGGAAGAAAATAGCCTCCAGAGAAATTAGTTAGTACGAAGACTAATCTAGCAAGATTAAGGGAATTTAAAGTATAGAAAGAGGAGAGCAGCACAGCTGAAGCACAGCAAGTGTTGGGAGACTGAAGGCCGATCCTGAAGGGCCCTTAATCATGGTAAGACCTTTAGATTTTGGATGTTTTATCATTCTAAGATTAATGAAAACTTACTCAAGGAGCATTTAGTTATTTCAGTGGAAATGGGCAAGATCTTTAATTTGTGGGGAGCATATTAGAGAAGAACAAAAGTATAGGTATGAAAACTATTCCGAAAGTAGTTATAGATAACTAACTGCTAGTAGTAAAGATGGTGGTGGGAGTGATACTAGTAGTAGTAGTTGTTTGTTGTAGAATAGTAGAGATCAACAATGATTATGATTCATTGAACCCAAAGAGAGTAAGAGAGTCCAAGACGTATTTTTGAGGTAAGATGACTTGTGATGTGGAGGATAGAGAAGGAATAATAGAGAACACCTATGTGTTTGCCTTGAGCGACTGGGTGGCTAACAGCACTATTTGCTGATGTGTGGATCATGGGTTCAACAGATTTGAGGAAAAAGGCATACATACATTTCACTGTAGACATGTAGAGATGGTAAATAGCTGACTAGTCATACAAGTCTGGAGCTTAAGGACAGGTTCAGGCCATTGATAGAAACTTAGGAATCATTAGCCATAGGGCTGAATGTGTTATCTGGGGAGAAAGGACAGAATTAATGAAGAAGAACAAATTTTAGGGTATTCAAAATCGAGACATCCAGAGATATCCAAGATATTTCTTGCAAAAAATACCTACATGGAGAAAACACAGTGGGACTGGTAGAAAAAGGAAAAAAAAAAAAAACAGAAAAGAGTCACCAAAGCCAAAAATAAAAGGGAAAATTTTAAGGAGCAAATTGTAGACTAATTGGAGAAAAGGAACATCTATGAAAAGGTGTGTGTATTGGGCTAGGAAACGTGAAGGAGCTTCATTAGCAT
Source organism: Trachypithecus francoisi (assembly GCF_009764315.1). Classification (NCBI taxonomy): domain Eukaryota; kingdom Metazoa; phylum Chordata; class Mammalia; order Primates; family Cercopithecidae; genus Trachypithecus; species Trachypithecus francoisi. Next base: position 105,376,639 of record NW_022681453.1, read on the forward strand.
CATGGGGAAGTAATTCTTTTAGTTTACACATAACTTTTGAATACCCAATATGTGCCAGATATTATTATGGGTGTTGGGAATTTTTTGGTAGAGAAAAACAATCCATACTTTTGTGAGAATTTATGCAAATAAGGCAGATTTTAAAAGATGACAAAGGTAGGAATGACGTTGGCATGTTAGGGGAACCACTATACCTGGGCCATAGTGAACAAAATGGAAACTGTTTTAAGAGAAAGTATAAGGCAGGATCAAGGAAGAGATCGCCCAGGGCCTCAAAGCGCATAGCCATAAAGTATCCACGTCTTTTTCCATGGGCAAGAGAAGATTTTAGGGAGTTATAATTATTTATTTTTCTCCATGGGTAAAATCCTATTTGATTTTTGTATGGAAGAGATGAGGAAATGGAGACCACAAGTGCTGTCAACTTGCCTAAGACATTGTTTGTGTGGGTATGGCAGTAACTAACACATATTGAGTGCCAGGCACTATTTTAAGTGCTTTACACAGAATTGATTTAATACTCACAATAATCAAATGAGTAGGAGCCTTACTTTTCTTGCAGATGAGGAAAGCACAAAGAGAGGATTCAGAATAAAAGTGGCATATTTGTGTTAGTTGGTTTTGGGCTTTGTTCTTTAATAGAAATAAAGCTTGTATTTTAATAAAAGTAAAACAAAGAATTTGGACATAAAGGCAAGCAGGTTTATTTCTTTAGTGGCAAACTTCTCCATTAATGGTGTCTATTTGCAAGGTGTTTCATGAGCTGAGGAAGAAGGAGCAGGGAAGGGTGACGGTTAAAAATGAGTGGGGTGGGAGAGAGGGATAGCTAGGTTATGGTAACTGCTGGAAATGTGACGGTAAACAACTATCTTTTGTCAAAAGATTATCTTTTACATTTAAATATACAATCTGTCTGGATTAAATTTTTTTCTCATATGTTGTAAGGTTGGAGTCAGCATTTATTATTTTTCATGTAGAAATGAAATTAACCCTGCACCATGTATTACAGTGATGACCCTTTCCCCACTACACTGCAGTGTCACCTTCTCAATCATCAGTTAACCTTATGTGTGCAGGCATGTTTCTGGACCCTCTACGCTGTTGGTTAGTTGAGAACCTTTGTTTTTTACCAAGATGTTTATTCTATGTAATGAAGTCTCAGGTAGTACCTGTGGTCATACTCTTGGGACCAACGGGAACTTTATTGAGAGTGAGTTTCAAATATCCATGTATGAGATAGAATGCCTGCCCATTAGCTTCTCCAAACATCCTGTGAATGGGATAGTAATTATTATCGTGTGATAGAATTGATCCGTCCATAAAACAAACCTTGCATGCCAGAAAACAATATATAGGAATGTTCAATTACAGAAATAACAAGATTACTAATCCTTTCAAATACCCCATTGCAAATGCACAAACATATAAGAATTAAGACTTTTTCAAACAAAGGGTTCAACAAAGTAAATATCCATTAAATTACTCTGAGTTTAAAGCCATCAGTAAAATAAGCAATACATTACAACACAAATTTTACACAAATTACCACAACAAATTACCGTCTTGCGTTTGCTTTCAAACTATAAAACTGTAAGGAAAATCTTTTATCACTCTCCCTATCTGGAACTATGTCAAGTATTATTTGGATAATTTTAACTATAACTAAAATTAGTGTCGTGAACAACTTAGTTCCATTTATATCCTGTTTTGAGATATCCTAGTGATTCCAGATTAGGACTTTGGAATCTTGGAATGTTGACTATTTCTTTTCCCACTTAAATTCTATCTCACTTTGTTTTTATCTTCATAAGTTACTCTGCAGATTATATTGCATGAAAGATCTGACCTAAAAACTCAACGATAACGTTTTATAAAATCAAAGAAAGACTATTGTGAACAGGTTTTTAAAAAAAATGGGGATAAATAGAGAATCACAGGAAAAATAAACTTTTAGTTCAGAAACATGATTTTATTAAACGAAACATTTATTTGAGATAGAGATATCAAAGCTTTTGATAAGATGATGTGGCGTGTCTTTCTGATTAGTCAAGCTTGCTGGAGAGTGGATTTGGAGGGTAAGTGAACTTAACAAGGATCTCTTTCCTCTTCAAAGTCCTGACCCCAAAGCAAATGAGGACAGTCTCATATAGCCTCCATTTCTGTTACTGCATTCACCGATGCAGCATAGTATTGGAAAACTGTCCTTTAAATCACTGATTACATAAAATTAGCTGCATTTTTAAGCATGATCTTCATTTCACTCTGGGCAATAATTTTCTTTAAAATAAACTTTCCTTTTAAAATGAAATTAAGCCTGACAATATGAGGAGTAAAATTAACAACTTTTACTATTGGTTTCCTCTTCCTAAATACCAAATTTCAATCATCCAAAAATGAGAGACTATATGCTAAATATGCTTAAAACACATTCTGGTTCCATATTTCTCTAATATGTAAATATTTTAATAGTAATTGTGAAATTTCTTTGGTCCAATGAAAGAGGATAAAGAAAGAAGAGACAATGACCTCTCTCCTTATTTCTCATCAACATAGGATTTCTTTTATTTCCTGTGTCTGCCTCTGCAGTGAACCTTCAGACCACTTTATCTTTAATTTTATTATTTTTTTTAATTTTACTTTTTTCGAGATGGAGTTTTGCTCTTGTTGCCCAAGCTGGAGCGTCATGGTGCAGTCTCGGCTCACTGCCGGGTTCAAGTGATTCTCCTGCCTCAGCCTCCTGAGTAGCTGGGATTACAGGCGCATGCAACCATGCCCAGCTAATTTTTTGTATTTTTAGTAGAAATGGGGTTTCATCAGGTTGGCCAGGCTGGTCTCAAACTCCTGACCTCAAGTAATCCACCCACCTTGACCTCTCAAAGTGCAGGGATTACAGACGTGAACCACCGTGCCCGGCCTCAGATCACTTTAATCAGATATTATGAATAAGACAGTTATTCAGAAACATAAAGAGCAGAGTATATTAACAGTCTTCTTAACTTCTAGAGATCACTTGACTTCTTGTTTCATAAGTGGAGACCTGGGAGTCAAGGACCGCCCTTCCCAAGCCCAGCATCCCATTCTGCTCCTTCATTCTAATCAATTCCATTGACACTCATTTGTTCACAAAACCTGGTTGTCATATTTCCTAGATAATTTGCAAATATTATTTCTGTAGGTTTGATATGATAGAAGAATTCCACAAGTTCTTTCCTTTCTTTTCTTTTTTTTTTTTTTGTCAGAAACAGTTTATGTGCTTCAGTTTGGTCATTTAGATAAAATACCAGTATGATACGTCAAATGATCTAGGCTATGGTGCCCAGTTGTTCGGTCAAACACCAGTGTAGAAGTTGCTGTGAAGGTATATTTTAGATAGAATTAATGTTTAAATCCATAGACTTTGAATAAAGCACATTGCCTTTCATAGTGTGAGTGGGCCTCATGCAATAAATTGAGGGCCTTAAGAACAAAGAATGAGGTTTCCCAAAGAGGAAATTCTCCTCAAGAGTTCAACATAGAAACTCTGCCTGAGTTTCCAGCCTGCTTTTCCACAGACTTCAGACCCAAAACTGCAATCACAATTCTTATCTTAATTTCCAGCTTGTCAGTTTGCCTTACAATTTACATACTTGCCTGCTTCTCAAGTATGAGAGCCAATTACCTACAATAAATCTACGTCTATAAATCTGTCTGTCTGTCTGTCTCCATCTCTCCCTGTGTGAGCTGTTTTTCTGGAAGACTCTGACTAATAAAACTACTACCCTCAGATTTGAATGCACTAATAGCATTAGGTTTAGGATGTTCAAGACATGGAGACATAGAGAGATTTTGAGACCCTTAGAGTATGAGAGTGTCCTTGGTGTTGCCTCCTAAAAGTGGCCACAGACATCAACTCTGTATGAGTCTCAGTTTAATTGTCAAAGTTCTAGAAGTGTTTTGGGGAAAAAAATACATGTAACAACAGTAACAACAAAAATGTTGCTGTTACATAATTTTAGTGGTTTATTCTTATTTATGTTTTCTTAATATTCACTAAAAGCTATTTAAATTTAAAGAAACAAAATACCAGTATCTTTGCTGCAGCTAATCATCTGGTTTCAAGCATTTACCATAAAGAACAAGGAAGAATTGGATAATGAGTACTTTCACTCACTTTTCTCAGAAATTATATACAGACTATAGTATTAAATAATTCAACTAGATTTATTGAGTAGCCACCATCTTCTGGGCATTCTCTTAGGCAATAGGGATAAAATCACCAATACTGTTTACATTATTAAGATCATGTTTGTCACAAGTTTAGTCCTCTAGGAAACAAGCACTGAGAAAAGGTGGGAGTAAAACTTTTATAAGGAAATCACACTTGTGAAGAAAAAGAGATGTACATTGTGAGGTTTTTCCTAATAACCAGAATCAAGAGTGTATTACTCTGTTTTCACACTGCTATAAAGAACTACTCAAGACTAGGCAATTTATAAAGAAAAGAGGTTTAATTGGCTCATAGTTCCACATGACTTATGAGGCCTCAGGAAACTTATAATCATGGCAGAAGGGGAAATAAGGCATGTTTTACATGGTGGCAGGATAGAGAGAGAAAGAGAAAGTTCCACACCTTCAAACCATCAAATATTAAGAGAACTCACTCACTATCACGAGAACAATGCAAGGAAATCACCCCCATGATCCAATCACCTCACACCAGGTCCCTCCCTTGATACACAGGGACTATAACTTGAAATGGGATTTGGGTGACAACACGCAGCCAAATTATATTATCTGCCTCTGGCCGCTTTCGAATCTCATGTTCTTTTTACATTTCAAAGCCAATCATGGCTTCCCAATAGTACCCTAAAGTCTCAACTTATTCCAGCATTAACTCAAAAGTCCAAGTCCAACGTCTCATTTGACACAAGGCAAGTCCCTTCTAACTATGAGCCTGTAAAATGGAAAACAAGTTAGTTACTTCCAAGATACAATGGAGGTACAGGCATTGGGTAAACGTTCCTGTTCCAAATGAGAGAAATTGGCCAAAATAAAGAGGCCCAAGCAAGTCCAAAAAACAATGGGGCAGTCACTAAATTTTAAAGCTCTGAAATGATTTCCTTTGACTCCATATTTCGCCTCCAGGTCACACTGATGCAAGAGGCGGCCTCTCAAGGCATTGGACAGCCCCACTTCTGTGGTTCTGCAGGGTACAGTCCCTGTAGCAGTGTCCAGGGGCTGGTGTGGAGCGTCTGTGGCTTTTTCAGGTGCACAGTGCAAGCTGTCAGTAGATCTACCATTCTGGGATCTGGAGGATGGTGGTCTTCTCACAGCTGCACTAGGCAGTGCCTCAGTGAGGACTCTGTGTGTGGGCCCCAACCCCACATTTTCCCTCTGCATTGCCCTAGCAGAGGTTCTCCATGAGGGTTCCACCCTTGCAGCAGACTTCTGAAGTTAACTCTCACTCCTGAAGTGTCCTAATAAAAGCCCCAGTAACCATTACCTTTAAGGCTAGAAATGTTGCACTTTTCCATTTATGGCTGGAATTAGGTGAAGGAGTACCATGAGTCACCCAAGCTCTGTACACATTGCTCCCTGTATCCATTGTAAAACAGCAGCACTACCTTCTCCTGGGATGATCAGGTTTAATTGCCTCTGAAAAGTTCGTAATTTGTTTTCTTGCCTACTGATGCC